>NC_135884.1:45396451-46737753 GCF_964194155.1 Cetorhinus maximus | reverse complement strand
GATATGAAAACAGAAAATGCTGGAAATACTCAGGTCAGACAGTACAGAACCATAGAAAAGTTACGGCACCAAAAGAGGCCATTCAGCCCATTGTGTCTGCGCGTCCGAGCAAGGGATAATTAAAAAAAACTAGCCACCATTCTAATCTCACCTTCCAGTATCTGGTCCGTAAAAACCTTGCTGGTTACAGCACTTCAGGTGCAGATCCAGGTATCTTTTTAAATAAATTGAGGAGATTAGTACCTGCGAAGAGAAACAAAGTACCTGGATCTGCACCTGAAGTGGTGTAACCAGCAAGGCTATGGACCAGATACTGGAAGGTGAGATTAGAATGGGTGGCTAGAGAGGTGGTGCAGGAGGGAGGGCTTTAGATTCCTTGGGCATTGGGACCATTTCTGGGTCAGGTGGGACCTGTACAAGTTGGACTGGTTACATCTGAATGGGACCAACATCCTCGCGGGGAGGTTTGCCAATGCTGTTGGGGCAGATTTAAACTAAATTGGCAGGGGGATGGGATCCTGAAAAGTAGTTCAGAAGGGAGAGAAGCAGAGATGGAATTAGAAGTTAAAATGCTAGTAAGTGAATCTGGAAGGCAGAGGAAACATAGGCTAGATAAGAAAGAAGTGAGTTTAACAAGGCTAAATGGAATATATTTTAATGCAAGGAGCCTGAGGAATAAGACAGATGAGTTGAGGGCCCAGGCACGTGGGAGTATGATATCATAGCTATGACTGAGACTTGGCTAAAAGAAGGACAGGATTGGTAGCTCAACATTCCTGGTTAATAGGGTATTCAGACGAGATAGACGGGGATGGAAGAGGAGGAGGGTTGCAATATTGATCAAGGAATCAATTATAGCAGTGAGGAAGGATGATATCTTGGAAGGATCATCAAATGAAGCCACATGGGTAGAAGTAAAAAACACAAAAGGGGCAAACATGCTGTTGGGTGTGTCCTATAGGCCCCCAAACAGTCAGGGAGAGATAGAGGATCAAATATGTAATCAAATTTCAGAGAAGTGTAGGAATAATATGGCAGTAATAGGGATTTTAACTACCCAAATAATAACTGGGATAGTTGTAGTGTGCAAGGTAGGGAGGGAACAAAATTCTTAAGTTGCATCCAGGAGAACTTTTTTAGCCAGTACGTAAAAAGCCCAACAAGGGAGGGGGCAGTTTTGGACCTAATATTTGGAAACGAGCCCGGGCAGGTGGAAGGCATATCAGTACAGGAGCATTTTGGCGATAGTGACCATAACTCAGATTTAGGATAGTTATGGAAAAGGATAAAGTTGGGTCAGGAATAAAAGTTCTAAACTGGGGAAAAGCTAATTTTACTAAGATGAGATGCGATTTGGCCCAAGTGGACTGGGAGCAGCTACTTGCAGATAAAACTGTTTCAGGGCAGTGGGTGACATTCAAGGAGGAAATAGAGAGTACAGGGCAAATATGTTCTCGTAAAGACAAAGCGGGGGGACCAGGTCCAGAGAACCCTGAATGTCAAGGGACATAAAGGTTAGGATTAAGAAAAAAAGAGAAGCTTATGGCAGATACCGAGGGCTCAATACAGTAGAGTCCTTAGAGGAATATAAAAAGTGCAGAGGGGAACTTAAAAAGGAAATTAGGAAAGCTAAGAGAGTGCATGAGAAAGCATTGGTGGGTAGAATAAAAGAAAACCCAAAGGGGTTTTTTAAATATATAAAGAGCAAGAGAATAATTAGGGAAAGAGAAGGGCCAATTAGGGACCATAGAGATAAACTATGTGTGGACACGGAAGATGTGGGTGCAGTCCTTAATGAATACTTTGCATCGGTCTTCACAATGGAAAAGGACAACGCAGATATAGACATCAGGGTGGTCAACTGTGAAATAGAGGAAATTAACGGGGAGAGAGAGAGAGAGGAGGTAATAACGGGTTTAGCGGCCTTAAAAGTGGATAAATCCGCAGGCCCAGATGAGATGTATCCCAGGCTGTTGAGGGAGGCAAGGGAAGAGATATCAGGGGCCCTGGCGGTAATTTTCAAATCGTCCCTGGCTACAGGTGAGGTGCCAGAGAACTGGAGGACTGCTAACATTGTCCCATTATTAAAAAAGGGAGGAAGAGATAGATCAAGAATTCACAGGCCAGTCAGTCTTGGTGTTACTAGAAGTTATTAGAGAGAATTCTGAGGGACAGAATATATCTGCACTTGGAGAGACATGGATTAATCAGGGATAGTCATGGATTTGTTAAGGGAAGGTTGTGTTTGACAAATTTGATCACATTTTTTGAGGTTAAGGTCCCTCATGGCAGACTGGTCAAGAAAGTAAGAGCCAATGGGATCCAAGGCAAAGTGGCATGTTGGATCCAAAATTGGCTGAGAGGCAGGAAGCAGAGGGTGATGGTAGAGGGATGTTTCTGTGACTGGACGTCTGTTTCCAGTGGGGTTCCGCAGGGCTTGGTGCTGGGGCCCTTGCTGTTTGTGGTATACATAAATGACTTGGACTTAAATGTAGGGGGTATGATCAAGAAGTTCGTGGATGACACAAAAATTGGTAGGGTGTTAAATAATGAGGAGGATAGCCGTAAAGTGCAGGGGTATATCAATGGACTGGTCAGGTGGGCAGAGCAGTGGCAAATGGAATTCCACCCAGTAAAGCACTTGGGGAGGGCTAACAAGGCAAGGGATTACACCATGAAGGGTAGGACCCTGGAAAGTATTGAAGATCAGAGGGACCATGGTGTGCATATCCATAGATCCCTGAAGGTAACAGGGCAGGTAGATAAGGTGGTTAAGAAGGCATATCGGATACTTACCTTTATTAGCCGAGGCATAGAATGCAAGAGCAGGGAGGTTATGCTGGAACTGTATAAAACGCTGGTTAGGTCACAACTGGAGTACTGCGTGCAGTTCTGGTCACTACATTATAAGAAGATGCGATTGCATTGGAGAGGGTGCAGAGGAGATTTACCAGGATGCTGCCTGGGCTGGAGGGTCTGAGTTATGAGGAAAGATTGGGTAGGCTGAGGTTGTTTTCCTTGGAGCAACAAAGGTTGAGAGGGGACCTGATAGAGGTGTATAAGATTATGAGCAGCATAGATAGGTGGATAGGAAGGCACTTCCCATTAATAGAGGGGGCAATAACTATGGGGCATTGATTTAAAGTAAGAGGTAGAAGGTTAAGAAGGGAGTTGAGAAATTTTTTCACCCAGAGGGTGGTGGGAGTCTGGAACTCACTGCCTGAAATGGTGGTTGAGTCAGAAACACTTGTAACATTTAAATATTCATTTGCGTTGCTGTAGCCTCCAGGGCCATGGGCCAAGCACTGGAAAATGGGATTAGTGTAGTCAGAGCTTTGTTGACTAGCACGGACATGAAGGGCCGAATGGCGGCTTCCTGTGCTGTAGGCGTCCATGAGTTAACCCTTACTCATTTATTTCAAATTAACAACAGGAGAAGTTTTGATGTTATCACTGTAGTGATCAGTCACTAATGTATTTAATCACTCCACCTTCAACGCTGTTGAGTATGCATTTTCCCTTGATCCACCTCTGTGTCATTGAGATCTTACAATTCCACTTCTGCCTGCTCCAACCCAGTTATTATATCATTTCAAATAACTTTTGAAATCCTCTGATGTGCCCTGGATGCTATTCTTGGTCTTCTCCCATTCTTCAGCTATGTGCTACTGCTCAGTGACTTCAATTGTAAGCATATTATTAGCTTTGGTATGTTCGCTGATGGTGTGCAACTCTACCTCTCCATTACACAATTCCCCATTAGCAAAGCTGAAGCCACCCTTTTGAATGTTGACAGTATTTATATACCTTTGGCACTTGAACATCACTTGAGCTGCTCATTTAAACTGAGCTGAGTGGTGCACAACCATATTTGTCAAATACAATCTGTATATTTTGAATAATTGAAATTGTATTGAATTCACTGTGGATGTCATATCATAGAATGGGTACATCACAGCAGGAGGCTATTTGGCTGTCTTGTCTGTGCTGGCCCTCTGAAGGAGCAATTAACCTAGTCCCACTCCCATGCCATATCTCTTTAGCTTTTTTTCCCTTTCAGATAATGATCCAATTCTCTTTTGAAAGCCTCAGTTGACTGCCTCCACCACGCCCTCAGGTTTGCACAGATCCTAACCACTCGCTGTGTGAAAAATTTTTTCACACATGTAACCATTTATTATTTTGCCAATTACTTAAATTGGTGTCCTCTGGCTTTCAATCCTTCTGTCGATGGGAACAGTTTCTCCCTATCTACTCTGTCCAGACCCATCTTGATTTTGAATACTTCTCTCAAATCTCCTCTCAATTTTGTCTCCTCCAAGGAAAACAGTCCCATCTTCTCCAATCTTTCAACGTAACTGGTTCCAGGAATGAGGAACTTCATTCTCACAATTTTTTTCTGCACCCTCTGTAATGCCTTTACATCCTTCTTAAAGTGTGGTGTCCAGAACTGGATGCAATACTCCAGTTGAGGCCAGACTGGTGTTTTTTTTTACAGGTTTATCATAATTCCTTGCTTTTGTACTCTCTGCCCTATTGATAAAAGGCTCAGGATGCCATATGGGCATACCATATGGTCCTTATTTAGGCATCATAATTCTATGACATAGACACAGCTGCACCTATACACTTCTTCCACAAATGGGACCCTGGATGCACTGATGTACTGTAGGAAATGCTAATTGCCCTGACTTTCAGTGACCAATGCCATAGAGATTCATCAATCATTGAAATATAAATACACAATAGGGCAAGCTCAGTTGAAAACTAAGAAATCATGTATATTTTTTATTCCCAGTATCCTGAAAAATATAAACAAGATACCAGTATCATCCATCAGAAGCAAATGACGTCCAGTAGGTGCGGTAGATAAACTCCTGTAAACTGCTGAATGCTGCTATTTTCACGCTGCCAAAATATGTGGTCCCCAGTGAGAAAAATCTATAAATGCTGAAAGTAAACTCCTTATGCTGATCCACATAGCCCCCATTGTGAGTGAAGGTAACAGTTTCTAAACTAGAAAGCAGACAGTCTTGAAGGAAAAGTGCAATTTGGTATTTTATTTCTTGAATTCTGCTTGATAGCAGTTGTAATCAAAATTTAAATATGATCCTGAAAGCTGTTCCACGTAGAGGATAATTTATAATAATGCACCAACCAGGCCTGTTAACTTAGCAGTGGCTGTCAGAAGTAATTTATGCTCATGGCTTCCTCAGTTTAATCAGTTTATTACCTCTGTTCCCATCAAACATGTTGTTTAAAGTTATTAGCATTCTGTTCTTCGTTCTCCTGTCTAGTTTCTCGGCATGTTTATTTAGTTGATGGCTGAGCTGTACAGTCTAGGAAAGTACGTTGACCTGTTAATTCCTGACATCTGATCTCAGTTATGATGGTGTATCCAAGAGCAGTGCAATGGGTTCATTTCTAGTTAGAGGATAGGACGATTGGTTAGGGTTCCTTCTGATCATTATCCCGGTAGAATTGCCAGGTGGGTTAGGCTAAAGTTACTTCCTCACTTTGACAGTGACACTTTGACGACTCACATATGAGTAATAGTTGCTTTTTTTGAAGTACTGGAGGGGGCTGGCGTCTGTTGAAATTGTCCCAACATGGAATCAACAGCAGGAGAGCAAGGCAAAAACATGGCATAATGTAAAACAACAGCAACATTGTATAGGTAAAGTTTTAAAATAAAGTTTTATGTATATGATTCTTCATGAAGCAAGGATTCTTGTGAAAATATAGGTCAGTCTTTAAAATGATGTAAATCTGGAGTGATGGATTCAGTCACTAGGGGCTTTTGTTTTAAGAATAGAAACTGGGTTATGTGAAGGTGAGGTATTGGGTGTTTGAACCAGGGGTTTGTTTGAGTTTGTCAGGGATCTCATAATGAAGAGAATATTTTAAATACATTTTGTTACATTTTCCAGGTAAATTGATAATTTTTGTATGTTTATGTTTTTGAAATGCTGGGTTTGTTGAAGGCTCCTTGTAGCGGTGGTGGTGATGGGCATTAAGTCCCTCAGCGATCATGCTGTAATTATTTCGGCAACTTATAATGTTCTTCCACACTTGTGATGTCAACAAAGTATGATAGCATTTTGTCTTGTGGAAATCATCCCAAACCATAGTATAGCATTCTTTTAACTTTATCTCCAAACATTGCTTTAAGAAAAATGATCAAAAAACAATTCTATCTACATTGAACTTAGCCTACGTTTAGAATAACCATAAATTAAGAAACCTGTATAGAGTATGTAAATTGTTGTATTAATAGAGCAATTATGCTGTGCAGCCTTTGAGTTTTGTTTAAGCCTTCACTGATCGTTTTATGCCCAAATCCACAGTATCTCCAAGATTGCATTCTTCCAAATCCATATCTTTCTATACCCCAAACTTTTCTCTAATGAAACCAATTTCCTTCATCACCTTGAGGATTGATTTCTGAAAATCCTGTCCTTTCCAACATTGTTCACAAACTTTGGCTGCTAATGTTTTACATGTTGTGTCCCTGGTATTCTCTCCCATAAACTCTTAATCTTGCTACCACTCCTCTGCTTTCAAAAAGCCCCCTTAAAAACTCTTCTATATAACTTGCTTGTACATTACACTTTGTGGTCATAGAAACATAGAAAATAGGAGCAGGAGTAGGCCACTCAGCCCTTGGAGCCTGCTCCACCATTCATTATGATCATGGCTGATCATCCAACTCAATAACCTGCTCCCGCTTTCTCCCCATATCCTTTGATCCCTTTCGCCCCAAGAGCTATATCTAACTCCCTCTTGAAAACATCCAATGCTTTGGCCTTAGCTACTTTCTGCGGTAGCAAATTCCACAGGCTCACTGCTCTCTCGGTGAAGGAATTTTTCCTCATCTCAGTCCTAAATGGTCTACCCCATATCCTCAGACTGCGGCCCTGGTTCTGGACTCCCCCACCATCGGGAACATCCTTCCTGCATCTACCCTGTCTAGTCTTGTTAGAATTTCATAGGTTTCTATGACACCCTCCCTCATTCTTCTGTACTCCAGCGAATATAATCCTAACCGACTCAGTCTCTCCTCATATGTCAGTCCCGCCATCCCAGGAATCAGTCTGGTAAACCTTCACTGCACTCTCTCTATAACAAGAACATCCTTCCTCAGATAAGGAGACCAAAACTGTACACAATATTCCAGGTGTGGTCTCACCAAGGCCCTGTATAATTGCAGCAAGACATCCCTGCTCCTGAACTCGAATCCTTTCGCTATGAAGGCCAACATACCATTTGCCTTCTTTACCACTTGCTGCATCTGCACGCTTACCTTCAGCGACTGGTGTACAAGGACACTCAGGTCTCGTTGCACATTCCCCTTTCTCAACTTATAGCCATTCAGATAATAATCTGCCTTCCTGTTTTTGCTACCAAAGTGGATAACCTCACATTTACCCACATTACACTGCATCTGCCATGCGTTTGCCCATTCACTCAGCTTGTCCAAATCACACTGAAGCATCTCTGCATCCCCCTCACAGCTCACCCTCCCACCCAGCTTTGTGTCATCTGCAAATTTGCAGATATTACATTTAGTTCCCTCATCTAAATTATTAATATATATTGTGAATAGCTGGGGTCCCAGCACCGATCCCTGTGGTACCCCACTAGTTACTGCCTGCCATTCGGAAAAAGACTCATTTATTCCTACTCTTTGTTTCCTGTCTGCCAACCAGTTTTCTATCCATCTCAATACAATACCCCCAATCCCATGCGCTTTAATTTTACACGTTAACCTCTTATGTCGAAAGCCTTCTGAAACTCCAAATAAACCACATCCACTGGCTCCCCCTCATTAACTCTACTGGTTACATCCTCGAAAAATTCCAGTAGATTTGTCAAGCATGATTTCCATGTTGATCTTTCCCCTTATGAGGTGCTCTGATATACTGTTTTGTGTAAAGAATGCTATATAAATGTATGTTGTTGAAGAAGGAATGAATATGTCATTGAATAAGATATCTAAATCTGCAATCCATAATTCCTTAAACTGTAATGAAACTATATAAGTCATTTTCTCTTAAAGTTCAATAAAATGGAAATCTGAATAATGTTTATTGTCTTCACACTGTATCACTTTTAAAAAATATTACAGCAACACTGTCAGGAAAAAGCTCTTCCATCAGCGAAGGATGGGTTTCTACACAATGGGGGTCGCCTTCAGAGGACAGTCTCAAGTCTCATTCTACATCTTCACCCACAGCTATTACAACACCAGTTACACGAACTATGGTGGATGAATCTGAGAACTTCTTCAATGCCTTTTTGAACTCTTCAGATACTCAAACTATTGAACAAACTCCAGTTGTCTCTAAACCTCCAACCAAATCTCAGCTGCCCAAAGAAGTAGAAGACACATTAACTGTTCATCTTACTGAATCTGTTGAATTAATTGTGCCAGAAGAGGAAAACTCGGAAGAGAAATGTACAATGGGACCCCAGATAGATAACACAGAATTTAATACATCAGACCAACTTAATGACAGCCAGTTGCAACATGCAGAAGCTGAACATTCAGAATCTTTTGGAAATGAGTTGCAGAATAATGATGAAGTAAAATTAATTGGGACAGAAAACGTGACTGTCTCTGTGACTTCTAAAGTAACAAAGTCAGATACATTGGTTGCTTTTAGTACTGAAAGGGTGCATAAAAATTCAGTAAAAACTGAGCAGTTAGTGAGTCCACCTGACAGCCCATCAAAATCCCACACTCCCTTGGGGAAAGATTTGGTTTTAGAGGCAAAAGAGCAAAAATCAGAGGACAGACAAAGCAACACTCCTTCTCCACCCATTAGTACATTTTCATCAGGAACATCAACCACCAGTGACATTGAGGTATTGGACCATGAGAGTGTCATTAGTGAGAGCTCGGCTAGTTCGAGACAGGAGGCTGTAGATTCAAAGATGATGCAGACTTCCTTTCAGTTGCTATCAACATCGGCCTGTACTGACTATCACCGCCTGGATGACTACCAGAAACTTACAGAGAGTTGTGGCTCTTCGGATGCTTTTGAGAGAATTGACACTTTTAGTGTGCAGTCATTAGACAGCCAAAGTGTGAGTGAAATTAATTCAGATGATGAAATGTCAGGTCGGGGATGTAATGTGACAGCCATGTCTCTAACTCCGTCTGTCTGTAATGCTTTGCCAGCTGACCAGCTGGTGAGGAATGTTGAAGAGAGCACAAACGACAGTCAAAAAGAAAATGCACTTGATGAAAATGAAATGGAAGAGAGTGGCCGAAGTGCAACACCAGTGAATAGCGAACAACCTGAGGTCTTGCCTGTGCTTGGCCTAACAGTAATTGAGAACCACAATGCAGAAAGTATAGTAATTAACAGACTGTCGGAAGGAACTGTTAAAGTTGAATGTCAACCCAGTGAATTACAAGAGGTAAACTTGTTTACATTACCATATATTTATGTAGTGGTCCTCACTGATATTAAAAGGCTGATTTTATGTACAGGATTTACTTCATAATGATTACAATGTGATCTCCCCAGGATCCAACCTATTTCTTTTTCAAGGAAGTTCCAATATACTCTTAAAATAGCTTCTCTTCCTTCCTCTCTGCCTTTCTCTCTCTCTGTCATCTCCCCTCTAACCTTGAAAAAACACAATATTTGTGTCATTGCTGAAATGAATGTGCTAACTGTTTGCCTCTGGCAGTTTTTATGTTTAAAATATATATAGGATTTGTTACAATATATATAGAATTTCTTGCATTATACTTTAAAATTCTAGAAGGAAAAGATGATGTCAGCATAAGAATAAATAATGTCCTTTTTTCATTAATAAATACCAGAGGGTATAATGTTTATCAGAGCTCATCTCCCTGTAGAACTTAGGCTAAAAGGACTTCTGGGCAGTATAAATCAGAACAGAAAAAGCTCTGGAGCAGATAGTTACGGCCATGTGACCAGCAATTCCAGAGAACAGTGCACTCTGATTTGTGAACTGCTTTATACACAAACAACAAATTATATCTTCTAATGTTACAGAACATGGAATGTGTTTTTCTAACAGATCATATTGTTATGGGGTCAAACCTATTTAAAACTGCTGTTGTAAAGAATGATTTTACAGTATAACCGCATTTCCAACATTTTCTTTTTCCTTTGTTCTTGTCATTCATTTTTTAATTTTCTACTAGTTTGCTCTCCTCATTTCCTGAAGGTGTTGGCTCCTTTCCAGTTCTACAGACACTGCCCTCTAGCACCTTGCCCTGATAGCTATTCATTCGTGAGGGTTGGCAGGGTTTTTGACCACATGAACTATTACAACCAAGAGCCACCCTGTCTTCACCTGATTTTTACATAAATGCAGTTGCAATGGGAATCATTGGTTATCAAATGGGAATAGGAACCCTAGTTTATCTTCCACTCCCAATCCAAGAGGCATTAATTGTAGTGTTCCCACGATATCCCTGGCTGATATCAGTTAACTCCACATGAGTGTTTGTGTTTGCTTCAGGAACCTTCTTGCACTGGTTGGCTTTTGGCAGTAGAGCTTATTTTTTCTATTTTTTCTTGAACAGATCTTTTGCTCCTTGCTTTATATTGTTAAATTTGATGTCATAGCTTGAGTATTATTCATATTTATCTTTTAATGGTCTTCAGATAATTGATGAGTTGACAGACAAGTTGGAAAAGAGAGAAGCACAGTTGTTGTCTGTTAGCAAAGATAAGGCAGCATTGGAGGAGGCAATTGATAACCTAAAAGAGTAAGTTTTTCTAAAACTATTTTAGCTTTATAAGACAATTTAAGGTTTTTTCAGACCATAATACTTTGAAAAACAGAGTGACTATTCATATACTGTAGACAGTACAAAAAGTGGCATAACAATTCATTAGTTTAACACACCCATTTGTGTAAAATTCTCAAATCTCTGTAGAAGCCAATAGCAAGCCATTTCCTTTTCTTTTGTTTGTTGTTGGTATTTGCTCTTCAGTATGGTAATATTAGTTTTAGAATAATTCCAAAGCATATTTTTCACATTAAAATGACTAAATACTACCTTTGGTTTATCAAGCATCTATCTAAAGTGTTTATAGTGTTTTTATCAATTAAACAAAAAATAGTATCAATTACTGTACTAAATATCATGGACATTTCTTGTATTTTAAGTAGTTGGGGTATGGAAAAAATGTATGTCCAGTATTGCTCTTCAGTAAAGTCCTGGTATTGCACAGGTCCAATAATATAAATAAGCTTCAATTATATATTACATGAAAGACATAATAAGGTGGAGTAAGGAAGCAAAGTGTGTTGTGTTGTACAGCTTCATTGCCAATTTTAGCTCCTGTTCCTCCATAGTTTTTTAATAGTACTGAATCATAATTCCAGATACAGTCCAGCGTAATATATAGGTAGTTTAAAGTGCCCTGTAAATGTGGGGAAAAATCAGATTCAGTGATCCAGAGTTCAATTTCCTTGTTAAAGAGGATATACGTTGTCTGTAGTCTTGTACAGACTTGTAGCTGGATAAGTTCAGTGCATTCCTGTTCATGTTGCTCTTCAGGATTATCTGGGAAGTAAGACTGTCATTTCTGGTAAGATTGTGCTTGTTTCTACACATATCTTGGTTCAGTCTTCACAAAAGAGGACACAAATAATTTCTCAGAAATGTTAGGGAACCAAGGGTCTAGTGAGAGGGAGGAATTGAAGAAAATCAGAATTAGTATAAAAATGGCACTAAAGAAATTAATGGGGTTAAAGGCTGAAAAATCCCCAGGGCCTGATAATCTACATCC
Source organism: Cetorhinus maximus (assembly GCF_964194155.1). Lineage (NCBI taxonomy): Eukaryota > Metazoa > Chordata > Chondrichthyes > Lamniformes > Cetorhinidae > Cetorhinus > Cetorhinus maximus. Next base: position 46,725,967 of record NC_135884.1, on the reverse strand, counting down.
CAGATCCTAGAGTACTAAAGGAAGTGGCCCTGGAAATATTGGATGCATTGGTGGTCATCTTCCAAAATTCTATTGACTCTGCAGCAGTTCCTACAGATTGGAGGGTGGCAAATGTAACCCCACTATTTAAAAAACGAGGGAGAGAAAAAACAGAATTACAGACCAGTTGGCCTAACATCAGTAGTGGGGAAAATGCTAGAGCCTATTATAAAAGACGTGGTAACAGAACACTTGGAAAGCATTAACGGGATTCGACAAAGTCAGCATGGGTTTATGAAAGGGAATTCATGCTTAACTAATCTACTGGAATTTTTTTGAGGATGTAACTGGTAGAATAGATAAGGGAGAACCAGTGGATGTGGTGTATTTGGATTTCAAGAACGCTTTTGATAAGGTCCCACATAAGAGACTAGTGGGCAAAATTAAAGCACATGGGATAGGGGGTAATATACTGGCATGGATTGAGAATTGGTTGACAGACCAAAAACAGAGAGGGGGAATAAATGGGTCTTTTTCCGGATGGCAGGCGGTGACTAATGGTGTACTGCAGGGATGAGTGCTTGGACCCCAGCTGTTCACGATATATATAAATCACTTGGATGAGGAAACCAAATGCAATATTTCCAAGTTTGCTGATGACACAAAACTGGGCGGGGTTGTGAGGAGGATGCAAGGAGGCTTTAGGGCGATTTGGACAAGTGTGTGTGTGGGCAAACAAATGGTAGATGCAGTATAATGTGGATAAATGTGAAGTTATACACTTTGGTGTGAAAAACAGAAGGCAGAGTATTATTTAACTAGTGATATATTGGGAAATGCAGATGTACAAAGGGATCTGGGTGTCTTTGTACACCAGTCAATGGAAGTAAACAGGCAGGTGCAGCAAGCAGTTAGGAAGGCAAATGGTATGTTGACCTTCATTGCAAGAGGATTTGAGTTTAGAAGTAGGGATGTCTTACTGCAGTTATACAAGGCCTTGGTGAGACCACACCTGGAGTATTGCATGTAGTTTTGGTCTCCCTACCTAAGAAAGGATACACTTGCCATAGAGGGAGTGCGACGAAGATTCACTAGGCTGATACCGGGGATGGCAGGACTGTCATATGAGGAGAGATTGGTTTGACTGGGCCTGTATTCACTAGAGTTTAGAAGAATGAGAGGGAATCTGATTGAAAGGTATAAAATTCTAACAGGGCTAGACAGAATAGATGCAGGGGAGCCTAGAACCAGGGGCCACAGTCTCAGGATATGGGGCGGGCCATTTAGGACTGAGATGAGAAACGATTTCTTCACTCAGAGGGTGGTCAACCTGTAGAATTCTCTACCACAGAAGGCTGTGGAGGCTGGATCACTGAGTATATTCAATAAAGAAATTGATAACTTTTTGGATATTAGGGGCATCAAGGGGTATGGAGAGAAAGCGGGAATATGGCGTTGAGATAGAGGATCAGCCATGATCATATTGAATGGCAGAGCAGGCTCTAAGGGCCGAATGGCCTACTCCTGCTCCTAGATTCTATGTTTCTGTTGATCTTCAGAGTTTATATTTCATAACTAAACACAAAAATACTGATTTAGTTTTCCTGTTGTTTGGTAGTTATTTTCCAGAATGTAATTTTGAATATGATTATCAATGGTTATTGCAAACTCAAGGTCTTAGCTTCATATTTAAAAATAAATGCTTTTGTTAATGAAGTGAGATGATTCGACTGAAGGAAGAAAGCAACAGCATTCCATCAATAAAAGATGAGTTCACTCAACGTATTGCAGAGTCTGAAAAGAAAGTCCAACTTGCTTGTAAGGAAAGGGATAATATTAAAAAGGTAAGCAGAGTTGTTAACTTTCTTGAATTTTCTTGTGTTCAAATTGAAAAGGCAACTTTTCGGTAGAAATGTATGAAAAATAAAAATTAAACTGTGGACAATGCTGAGAAATTACAATTACTAACTTTCTCTTCTCCTGCATTTTATCCATGGTTAGGGGAACAGGGTTGTGGGGGGTACAGCTTTAAGTGGGAATTCCTAATTAAGTTACTAAAGAGACACTTGAATTTGCTGGACTACCAACAGTCGGAATGGAAATAAGTTGTGAAAAAATTGAATATTTATACATTGGTATATATTATGTAACTTCTTGCTAAAATTATAATTTTTCTTCTGTGTCATTTGTGAGTTTTTAGGAATTAAAAACTATGAAGGCAGAACTGTCCACTAGGGTTACCTGTAGTGAAACAGCAGATCTAGTCCGGGAGAAAGATGAGCAGATCAGAGGACTGCTGGAAGAAGGTAGGAATAATGTGATATAAGTATCAAAGTATTGAAATCACTTTGTATTTTAAATCTTGACAGTATTCAATGTTTTTAACATTTCCTACCATTAACATATCACACTTAGATCGGATAATACCTAAAAAGAAAATGACCAGCCCACAGTGTTTTGAGATCTTTATTAATGAAACATACTGTATGGTAGCAGTATCTGATTTACTTTTACTCTCATAGCTCACTGACTAGCTCAGATACTCTAATGATGTAGTACTCGACAAACCCATGAATTTTGTTTTGAGAACTGTTTTAAAGCATTCAACCTGGCTATGTCAAGAAGCATATAATGAAAGTTTATGCTCAAGTTTTTTTTGAAGTACATATTCAGTGTATCACTGTTCTGAAGCAAGTTACATTTGAAAGCCAACAAATAAGATTTTCTATTGCAGTTGTCCAGGAAACTGCATAAGAGCATTTAATTATTGAATCATAGGCTGGAATCATAGAATAGTTAATGCGCAAAAGGAGACCATTCAGCCTGTCAAGCACATGCTGGCTCTCTGCAAGAGCAATTTAGGCCCGACACTCCTGGCCTTCATAACCCCGTATTATTTTTTCCCTTTCAGCTGCTTATCAAATTTGCTTTTGAAAACCATGATTAAATCTTCGGCCATCAGCCTTTCAGGCAGTGTATTCCAGATTGTAATCACTCTACATTAAAAAGTTTGTCCTCCTGTTGCCTGTGGTTCTTTTGCCAACCACCTTAAATCTGCCAATGGGATCAGTTTCTCTCTATCTACTCTGTTTCAAGTCCCCATGCCTTTGAATACTTCTATCAAATCTCTCAACCTTCTCTGCTCTAAGGAGAACAACCCTCACTTCTCCAATCTATTCATGTGACTGAAGTCCGTCGTGTGGAACCATTCTTGGAAATCTTTCCAGAACCCCCTCTAAAGCCTTCACACCCTTAAGTGCCCAGAATTGGACATTATACTCTGGTTGATGCTGAACTAGTGCTCCAGTGCTTTATGATGCTTTGGCATAACCTCCTTGCTTTTGTACTCAATGCCTCTTTTTAAAAAAAACTCAGTGTATCACTTCGCAGTTCTCTGCATTAAATTTCATCTGCCATATTCCACTAACCTATCTGTGTCATCGTGAAGTCTTATCACTATCCATTATCCAACAGTATGGTAAAGAAATACAATTTTATATAGAGCAGTTCACATCCTCAGGATGTCCCAGTGTGCTTCACAGCCAATGAAATACTTCTGTCATGTAATTGCTAGTGTAATAGGAAAACTTTTAAGACAAGGAATAAAATTAAAATGCATTGATAATCTTGTGGGGATATTTTATTCTCACTCCTGTCTACTTTATCATGTATCCTTACTGTGGGTATGTCTATACATACTTTTCTTGATAATAGATTTATTCACAGAATGCAGCATTACTATGTCTGCTTCCTATGTATTAACCCAATGTCCCAGCAGTCTCTGTCTATAAGTGCTGTAAGTACTTAATTAACATAGTATTAACAGAGCCCAGTTAAAAACGTAAATCAGGAAGTTGCTGCCTAAGTTGTCCTTTACTTGATATGCTCCAGAAGCTGTGCTTAAATACACGGAACGACATGGAGTTGCTGTTTGTACATGACCGAGAGAAAAAAAGACATTTGAGACATCCACCACCATTTGTCTCAAAGTGCTTTATAGTAAACTAAGTACTTTTTGAAGTGCAGTCACTGTAGGAAACAGCAAGGTGATAATGATCAGATAATCTGTTTTTGTGATGTTGATTGAGAGATAAATATTGGCCAGGTCACACCAGGCTCAGTCTGCAAGCATGATCCTGACCTTCCTGTCACTTGCCATTTCAATTCACCATCTTGTTTTCACGCTCACATTTCTGTCCTTGGCCTGCTACATTGTTCCAGTGAAGCCCAACGCAAACTGGAAGAACAGCAACTCATCTTCTGATTGGGCACTTTACAGCCTTTTGGACTTAACATTGAGTTCAACAACTTCAGACCATGAACTTTGTCCTCCATTTCAATATCTTTTTCCCAACCCCCTCCCTCCACAGGGCCAGTCTGTAACTTGTTATTAAATTTTGCTTTCAGGGAGCACTGTTAACACATTCTGCTATATGACCTTAATGCTACTATTAGCACATGCCTTAGTCTTTAACACTATCATTGCCACTCCCTTTGTCTTGTGTCCGTGACATCTTTGTCAAATCTCTCCTGAGCTCCCACCTATCCTTCAACTTCTTTGTTGCTCCACCTGCTCCACCCTCTTTCTTCAACAGTTTAAAACCCATCACATATCTACCTCTCTTCAGCTCTGATGAAGAGTCATATGGACTTGAAACATTAACTCTGTTTCTCTCTCCGCAGATGCTGCCAAACATGCTGAGTTTTTCATGTTTTTCTGTTTTTACACCAGGATAATTCCCCTATTCTTTGAAATAGTGCCATGGGATCTTTTACGTTCAGCTGAAGGGGCATACGGGGCCCTGGTTTAATGTGTCATCCTAAAATTGCACCTCCGACAGTGCAGCACTCCCTTAGTGCTGCACCAGAATGTCAACCTTGTTTTTTGTGCTCAAATTCTGAAGAAGGACTTGAACGCAGGAGCAGAAGCAGGAGTGCTACCAACTGAGCCTTAGGTGACACCTGATACTCACTAAATTTGGCAGAAAATGCTAGGTCTTGTCCATTCCAGTGTAACTAAATATTTAGCGGCTTGATGAGTCTTAATTACATCAGACAGTCTGGCACTAAAAGCCTTTACAAATGTGAAGTCTCATTCATGTGAAGTCAAATGTTTCAATTATTGTTAGAGATTTTAAAAAACATTGTGCGGAATCATCCCAGATTTGCACTAAGTGTGGTAGTGGGCGTGAAAAAAGAATCTTTACCCGCCGGTTGCGATGGTGGATTTTTGAGTCGCATCATCCCCTTCCCGGCTTGTCACGCCTCATGTTATGGCACAGAGGATGGTAAATGCTGAGCTGCTGAAATCCCAGAGAGAAACTTGAAACAGCTGCCACAACTGCTTTGAAATTTGTATTTTTATTTCGAGATGGGTGCCTTGAATTCAGTAGTAATAAGTCCACTGAGTCTTAGAGGTTTTTTTTACAAAACTAAATTAAACATTTATTAATAAAAGAAATGATTTTAAGCACCTATATAGATCCACAAATTACTACTATGTTAACTCCTAAATCCCCTAATTAATCTAGCTCCCAGTTACACCTCCGTTAAGGCAACAGTAAAACAAGATAGATTTCAAAAGACCCAGGCAAAGCACACAATACCCTGGACAGTGATATTTAAAATTAATTTTCTCAGCTTTGGTTCCTGGAGACAGCAGCTTGGTACATAGAGGCTGGAGGCTTTTCACACTTGTTAGATCTTAGAATGCATTCTTTCCTTACACATAACTTCATCTTCTTTATACATGTTTCGCCCTTTTTAATGTATATTCCATGGTCCCAATATGTTTTTGCAGCTTTACATTTTCCATGGTATAAATCTTTCCTAGCACTCATATTTTGGGAAAAATAAACACACTGTTTGGCTTAGCCTGTTATGGCTGGGTGTAACACCTTACCATCTCTTTGAAATTCACTACTCTGGTTTATCTGAAAATACAAATGTTCTTCACACCTCACATTCTAAAACTTCAGCCATGTTTATGTATTTAGCATTTCAAATCTAGTTTCCCTTCTGATCCATCAAAGCACCCAGATCAGCTGTCTGTAATTCAATTAAAACCCACACACACACATCTACACAGAGAAACTAATCCAAACCCCACTATTAACCTATCTTTACAATAAATTACAATAATATTATGAAAATTACTGTATTTTCATGACACTCATTAATAATGCATTCATGGGAAACAGGCCAGATCACTGGCGGGCGGGCTCGGATTTGCGCACCGTGCTGTGACCTCAGTGCTTCCTTGCTCCAGGCTCCATATTTAAAGCGCACCAGAATGTAACCAACTTCATGTAAACGGACCAGGACTGCTCCAGGCGACAGATGGCCCTGAAAATAAAGGTGATGGCAGCTCCCATATATGGTGACACCTCTCTGGTGCACTTGCTGCATGTAGTGGAAGGCCACTCCAATGTCCTCTACCCTTGCTCTGGCTGCAGGAGGTCCACCAGAGTCATCAATCCGGCCTGGAAGGTGGTGGCAGCAGTGGTTAGCACCAATGGAGCACAGAGGAGGTCAACTTTCCAGTGCAAGAAGAGAATGAATGCTCTCATCTGTTCCGCCAGTGTAAGTAAACCACCTCATCACTCTCAATACACACTCCCAAATCCATCGCACATCCACAGGGATCTCACACCTCAAGGGACAACACCACTAACTCTCACACACCCTCACACCTCCATCAGGCTTATATCCTCTGGAGCTCACGTCCTCATCCCGTACATGGCTCCCATTCACCACACAAACATTCCACTCAGTGCCATGCGTCCTGCTCACTCTCTGTCCATCTGTTTTCATGCAGGAGAGGCTGGCTCACAACAGGAGAGGCCTCAGACCGGCAGTGGAGTGGTTGACACCAGGCCCCTCGCTCACTTTGAGGAGCGTGCCATTGCACTGACTGGTGAGGATGTGGACCGTGCCTGCGGTGACGGTGAAGTCGGCGGCGAGCACCCACGTGAGGATCCTGCACAAGATCAGCCCTCTCTCAGCACAATTGTGAGTGCTCTCACTCTAGAGCAGACATGGGTTCACAATCTGGTGGTCACCGCACAGACACATGCCTGCCGCAGGAGGAGGCAGGTTCAGCCAAGCTCCCCGGTACTCGGAGGGCCGCTGGGGAAGAGGGACTTGTGAAGTTGGAGTCATACGACGAGCTTCTGGATTCGGCCTTCCAGCTCATCGTGGCAAGTCACCAGAAGGTGGAGGAACTGCAAGCAGAACTGTTGGAAACCCTCAACAAAGTGGCACGCGAGTCGGAGGAGTGCATCCGCCAGCTCTCTGATGAAGTTGTTCCCACATGTGCACACATGGAGGTCTTCATGGGAAGGATAGTGGATGCCATGGAGACCCTCTAGAAGAATGCGGAGATGCACACAGACCTGCACTCCATTGCGGTAGCTATGGGTGAGTTCCTGCAATGGCAACACGAGGGGCAACGGGGCACCTCAACGTCCTCCAGGTGCTCCTTCCACTCAGAGACAGGCCGGCGCCCTCGGGTACGTGAAGGGAGAAGGAGAAGCAACTGGACACCCCTGGGTCATCCACCACGGAATCTCAGAGGCTGTCTTCCCCCTCTGAGTCCCCTTTGCCTGTGACCCCCTCAACCTTGTCCTTTTCACTGCAGAGGGAGCAGCTGACCGATAGGAGGACAGCCAAAGCAAGCCGGGGCCCTCAAGGCCTCGGCTGTCAAGAGGGCGCACGTCAAAGTCACCAGAGGCAAGAGGGCCAACCATTGTGCAGGCTGTCTCCACCCTGTTGCTGATATCAGGGCAGCACCTAGAAGTGGTAGGCCTAGAAAAGTTAAGAAATTCTGATCAGAAGTGGTTGCACGGGTGAACATATTTTGTCACTTTATAATCTGAAAACACATTCACTTTCACTAAATCATGTGTAATGTTGTCTTTCAGCTTCATTTACAGGCTTTGCGAGTCCTCCCCCTGCATCCCCCACTACTAACAGTTCAGATGTACGCAGCTAGACTACGAGTGATTCTGGATGGTTAAGTGTGTGTGGGGCAGGCCCTTTCAGAGCTTCATGGAAGCATTCTCCCCTGCACACGGAGCTTTCATCCATCTGTCTCACCAATCCCACTGTCCCGAGTATTTTCAACGCTGCCTGCTGGGTTTCTCTTTCAGTTGTCCATCTGAGCTGACCAGCACCTCCGTCCACCCACTGATCGGACTCCCAGGCAGCACCTGTGCCCATCCAACATGAGGCTCCACTCACTTTCGATTTGTGCAGCATGGTTGGCATTAATTTTTGATCATCTCCCCCAGCCTTTCCCCTCCCCCAGTCACCTATGTCCTTTCACCTATCAAGAGTCCACCTCCCCACCACCACCCTACAGCCCGAACCCTTGTCACTCCAGGATATCCAGGTGAATGTGAAAGATCCCGACCTTCCTGAGAAACCCACTCCTGTCCACATTGACCTCCCTGACCTCTTCCTTCCCACCCCAGGGTCCATGTTTGCCTCGAAGTCCCCACCAACCACCCTCGGCACACCTTCCACTGATAGCGACACACCCTTGCCCTCCTACCCTACTGGTTCCCTCTTCTCCCTCTCACACTCACCTTTCCCTCCGCCAGGCCCACCCTGAGTTTGCTCCCCAGGGGTTTTCATTAACTTCACAGGCCCCTCCCTTGCACAGTCACCTAGACATTCCAACCCCCCCTCCTACTCCTTCCTCCTGATCTGAGCAAGGTCTTGAGGGTAAGTCCTAATTTCTGCACGTTACGCTTGTCCAGACATGTTATGGGCCGGCATATTTTCCTACCGGAATAACTGCAAATCGGTCATGTGGGGGTGGTGGGGGCGATTCCGCTGGGGCCTTGCTTTGCATTCCATTAACAGGGTGCAAATTGGTTCACGCTGGCCTCCAGCGGGACTTGCGATCCGCCATGGTGGACACCATCAGATGAAACCGTTTTCTGCCCCTCCCACCGAATGGTTCCCCCTCCTAACGCCCACTGCCAACGGGAGCAGACGATTCTGGCCATTTAAGTTTTTTTTTACTTTCTGTCTCTCAATCCAGTCTTTTTCTCACTTTAGTTCACTTTCTGTACCCGATATAACTTTGAATGAAATAATTCTAACTTACATTTTCTGGTTCAGACTGTGCTGCTCGTTAATCATTCTTCAATCTGATTGGTTAAAGAGACACACGATTGTTTGCTCTGTTCACTTAGGCCTCTGGTCCTCTGTCAAAAGGCATCTTGGCGCTCTTGTGCAAAATCCCAAAGAATGTCTGCGAGCAGGTGCAAGTGTAATGAACAGTTGGTGCCATTTGTTTGCTGTTGATTTGGTCCATGATTTTAGAGATAATTAGATGAGCCCATTTTGGGAGCAACCACAAATGTTATTATTTGATTTAAGGTTAAGTGGGATGTTGAAATGTTTCTTGGGTTGTTTCCTAAATGTGCACAGAAGTAAGTTCTAATGGTCAATGTGCAAGGATTTTGCCTTATCACAATAAATGGTACAAATACTTGCTATGCATTTTCACTGACTTTCTAGGGTTACTCATTTGAAATCTCTATCTGTTGATGGAAACATGGGGTCCAAAAAATACTATCTCAGAACGGTGAACCTGGAAATTACATCTCCAATAAGAGTTTGTGAAGAAGATGCTGAAGAACAGGATGAACTAAATACATTTTTCAGTACCAGACTACTTAGTGGAATAATGAATATTTGGACCTCAATTTTTGAGCAAAAACAAATTGCAACTAATCAAAGATTTTGTTCTGGAAAAGTAGAAATTATGAGACAAAGCAATGTAAAATTTATTTTAATGCAATGTTAATGATTTCAGGAGAGAAACTTTCTAAACAGCTCCTAAACAATTCAAACATTATAAAGAAACTAAGGGTTAAAGAGAAAGAAAATGAGACCCTGGCCACTAAACAGAGCAAGAAAACCAAAGAGCAAGAGGAGGAAATTAAGCATCTACAGCAGGTCAGTGAATGACATTCATGCTATTGACAGAAATTGGCTCACTATATTAAAATGTTCTATGTTAATGAACATTAGAAGCACTTCTGAAATACAAGTGGTTTTATAGGGAAGTTGGTTGATACTAAAGTTTATATGCTGTATCTTTGTCAATGTTCTCTTATCCTATGCAAAGTTTATTTCTAACTTTATATTCAGTTTTTGTGCACTCTTAATGCAATAGACAAAAGGCAAACATTGTAGGATATCTCAGAAGTAATAGGTAGTTATCTGATATACTTCAAAAAATGGCATTTTGGGCGAGGTTGCACTTAATGACTTTTATGCTTGCGGATAGCGAGACTAAAACATAATAAATCACTTGACACTTGTGGTTTTGCTGCAGGTGCTTGATGGTAAAGAGGAAGTGGAGAAACAGCATCGGGAGAATATCAAGAAGCTGAATGGTGTGGTGGAGAGACAGGAAAAAGAGATTAGCAAACTGCAAATAATCTTAGAGGAGCTACAGGAAAACAATCGCAGCCTTCAATCTGCACTTGACAGCTCTTACAAGTAAGAGAATAGGGTACATGTGGATTTGGTGGACAGGGCCTGCAGATCATGAAGAGAAAGTTAACTTTTGCATGTTATATTTCTTTACTGAATGTTCAGAAAATAATTGTAAATAAAACAAATGCTGGCCTTGCCAGTGATGCCTACATCTCATGGAAGAATAAAGAATTAAAAAAATGTATGTATCATGGTGAATAGTTACTTATTCTGTCAAATTTGGAAGCAGTTTCCCCCTTGTCGTCTTGCTTTTAGGTCCTCCAAACTTCAGCATTTCCCACTTAGACACAAAAAAGCAACCTCCTCCTAGGGCTCTCTCCATTCTCTTTGGAACTTGTTGCTTGGAAATGTCTAAGATCCTTCCATCTTCATGTTTCCTCCTCCTCCCTTCAAAGGATTGCTTCCTAGTTGAGATTGAAAACTTGAAATTAATGTGATTGAGGATATTGGCTCATGTAACATAGCAAAGAGATTTGTACTGGGCTACCATGGGCATGCTTATTAGGTTATTCTGCAATTCAACATTCTGAGTGGGAAGCTGTTTCATAGGGAGCTCTGGTTAGAAAATCAGTTAGAAAATACAACGGGCCTGTCTCCAATCTCTGCCTGCACAAGTGCAGCTCCCTATTGGGATTGCAGAATTACTGCAGTATGATTTTGAGAAGAACAAAACATCAATACTTCTGTAGCTGCTTGCTTTTGTTCATAAAATGGTTTTGTGTGTCAGAATCTGCTTTTGGTCCCCAGTATATTTCTTCATAGATACCTTGTAATTTGTTTAATCACATTGTCTAACTTAACTTTCTTATCTTCAGAGAGCTTGCTGAACTGCATAAGGCTAATGCAGCTAAGGAAAGTGAAGCCCAAGAGGCAGCTTTGAGTCATGAGATTAAAACAAAGGAAGCATTGTCAGTGGCATTGGAACGAGCCCAGGAAGAGGCCAGGCAGCAACAGGAGGCTCTTGTGGCTCAAGTCAGTATAATTATTTTGGTTTCTTTTTTGTTAAAAACAATCATGAACATATTACACATAGGTTTTTTGAATTATAAATTAATTTTATTTGGAAGTATTGTGACCTGTGAAGAGGATAGAGATAAACTTCAAGAGGACATAGGCTAGTGGAATGGGCAGATGTGTGGCAGAACAAAGTAAATGCAGAGAAGTGTGAAGCGATACGTTTGAGAGGAAGAATGAGAGGCAATAAAAAATGAAGGATACAATTCTAAAGGGAGTGCAAGAACAGAGGGACCTGGGGGTATATGTGCACAAATTGTTGAAGCTGGCAGGGCAAGTTGAGAAAGCAGTAAAAAAGGCATACAGGATCCTGGGTTTTATAAATAGAGGTATAGAGTACAAAAGCAAGGAAGTTATGATAAACTTTATTAAACACTGATTCAGCCTAAACTGCAGTATTGTTCCAATTCTGGGCACTACACTTTAGGAAGGGTGTGAAGGCATTGGAGAAGGTGCAAAAAAGATTTACAAGAATAGTTCCAGGGAGTGAGGGACTTGAGATATGAGGATAGATTGGAGAAGATGGGGCCATTCTGTTTAGAGAGGAGATATGATAGAGGTGTTCAAAATCAATGAAGGATCTGGACAGAGTAGATGGGGAGAAACTGTGCCCATTGGCAAAAGGGTCAAGAACCAGAGCACACCGATTTAAGGTGAATGGCAAAAGAAAACTGAAGGCGACATAAGGAAAAACATTTTTATACAGCAAGTAGTTAAGATCTGGAATGCACTCCTTGAGAATGTAGTGAAGGCAGATTCGATCATGGCTTTCAAAGGGTGGATAATTATCTGAAGAGAAAAACATTTGCAGGAAAAAGGCAGCAGAGTGACACTAGATAAGTCGCTCTTGCAGAGAGCCGGTATGTACACGAAGGCCAATGGCCTCTTTATGTTATAACCATTCTATGGTTCTATACAGTAGCCATAGATTTACCTATTCTATAAGCTACAAAAATTGAACAATATATAATGCTGCATATTTTGAAAACCTGCCCTATGCTCGATAGCAGTTCTGTACAAGCTTTATGCGTGGAGGGGGCCACATTTCCATTTTTTTTTCTCACTCGAGCTGATGAGCAAATTTCGGAAAGGTACATGAATTTCAAAAAAAAGTTAAGTATGAGGAAAAGAAACAACTTGCTGAGCAAAAATAAAGCAGTGTCAAAACAATAAATGGATAATATTAAAAGAGTAATTGATGAAGATAACCTTTAGAGAGTGAGAAGCTGAGTGTATGTGTTTACAACTCTCACTCAGTCTCGGGGTGCTCACTCACTCACCCACTGTGTGAGTGGGTGTGAACATCTGTTGTGTGGGGATAAGGGTGAGTGAGTAACCTGAGACTGGAAGTGAGCCAGACAAACACACTCATATATATATATACACACACACTCACTCAACACACTCTCTCTCTCTCTCTCTCTCACTCACTCACTCCTGCTCACTCAATCACTCTCTCGCTCGCTCACACTCTCTTCCTCTCACCCACTCACTCTTTCTCTCACCCACTCACTCTCTTTCTCTCACCCATTCATTTTCTTTCTCCCACCCACTCACTCTCTTTCTCTCACCCACTCACTCTCTTTCTCTCACCTGCTCTCACGCACACACACAGCAGCCAGCCTTGTCTCCTACACATGACCCTGGGCTCTGCATCGTCTCATCGTCAAGCCCCTGCAGCCTCTTCTCCCCCGGTGGCCCCGGCTGTCCCTCTCTCCTCCCCCTGGCCCCGGCTGCCCCACTAGCCTCCCGCCGGCCGCCCCTCTCTTCTCTACCCCCCTCCTCAGTAGTGAACCTGTCAACAGCAGCCACAAGATAGGAATGGCCTGTGTTTGGAGGAGCAACCACTTGCAGAATCTTCAACTTCATTTATCTATCTTTCCGCATTTATCTTCATCAGCATCTTGAACAGTGGCTCCGGGGGCCAAGTAGAAAGGCTTTGAGCGCTGCAATGCAGCTTGCAGGTTGGACAAACCTGCTGTAGAGAATACTTATCCAAAAATGACTTCAACCCACCTAATTAAAATTTGTATGATACTGTGAAGTGGCCATGTGAACCTAAGTAGTGAGATGATTATTGGCAGGCTACTTGACCATGGGCAAAATACAGCAGATGCTGGAAATCTGAAATAAAAACTGACAATGCTGGAAATACTCAGCATGTTTGGCAGCAGCTGTGGAGAGAAAAACAGAGTTAATGTTTCAGTCTATAATCTTTCATCAAAACTGGGAAAAGTTAGAGATGTAACATTTTAAACAAGTAAAAGGGGGATGGTGGGTAAAAGAACAAAGTGGAATGTCACTGATAGGGTGGAAGGCAGCAGAGGTTAAATGACAAAAGAGCTGGTGATGCAGGGCTTGATGGAGTGCAAATGAGACAAGAAGCAAAAGTCAAGGAGCTGTGAAGAATCATGAACAGTTGCCATCCAAAAGCCAAATTAAGTAAAAGGGAGAAACAAGAGAAGGGAAAAGAACAGCAAAGATAAAAGAAACAAATGGGGGCAGAGGTTACGATCTAAAATTGTTGAACCTTCTCACTATGTAAGGCTCCAAACACACTTTCCAACCAAAACAGCAATTTACTGGTACAACTGTCAATTTAGTGTACTGTATTCGCTGCTCACAATGTGGTCTCCTTTATGTTCGAGACACCAAATGCAGATTGGGTTATCGCTTTGTGGAGTACCTCCATCTGGTCTGTAAGTATGACCTTGAGTTTCCAGTCATCTGTCATTTTAATTTTCCACCTTGCGCCTCTCAGATCTTTCTGTTCCTGACCTCTTGCAATGCTCCAATGAAGCTCAACATAAGCTCGATGAACAGCACTTCATCTTTCGACTGGGCATTTTACATGCTCCAGACTCAACAGAGTTCAACAATTTTAGATTGTAGCCTCGGTCCTTATTTTTTTCCTTTTTCTTTGCTTGTTTGTTTTTCCCACTCTTGTTTCTCTTTTTCCTTTTGTTTTGCTTTTGAACCGCAGCTGTTCGTGATTCTGCCATTCCCACCTCCTGTAGACACATCTTTTATTTCTTGTCCCATGACAATTTCCTTTGGCTTTGCCCCGTAAACTCTTTTGTCATTTAACCTCTCCTGTCTTTCACCCTACCACAGACCTTCCCTTTTGTTCTTTTACCCACCCTCCCCTCTTTCACTTGCTTCAACCTATAACATCTTTACTTTTCCCACTTCTAATGAAAGGTCATTGATTTGAAACGTCAGCTCCGTTACTCTCTCCACAGAAGTTGCCAGACCTGGTGAGCATTTCCAGCATTTTCTGTTTTTACTTGACCATTGGTCCTGATGCCTATTCATATTTACACTTGCTAGACACTACAAGGACACTGATATCTTTCCTACTGTCCCTTTTGCATTACATTAAGTAATGTTGCGCAAAGCAGCAATCAAAACTTGCACAGCTTTACTATGCATCTGATCATATTGTTCATGATCAGAGATGACAGAAATTGGGGTGGGCAGTGATGAGGAATCAGTTTTGGGAACTGACATAAGCGCGCACATTTACTTTCAAGAGTTTTACCTTTTATTTCTGTATTTAGATTGTAAGTATAATCAATGGTCTATTAACTACAGATGTAGATTGTTTTTGTCTTCCAAACTGGGGAGCTTCTGTTTTTAGCAACAACTAAGCTGTAACCACACTAGGAGAAAATTGTCAGTGGTGTTCTCTGGTGCACCCGCGAGTAGCAGATTTAGAATGACTGATGGAGCTTGAGAGTTTCCTTCCCAGTTGTCATCTGGCATGGGAACAAGCGAAGGCAGATTGAGCAAATATCCTGAAAGGGGCACTATATGCTTACATGTTGCTCTTCCTGAAAGCTGTTCTAAAAAATCAATCAATATATGATTCAGTACATTCCAAAATATTTAAATTTGTTAATTACCATGAACAAAGACTATTTATAAATGAGATTTCTATAAATTTTGGTTCATAGCCAAATTAATAAATTACTAAAATTGAATTAAGTGTTAGAAAAGCACAAAGAAGTGATGTGTACATTTTACATGTGATGAAAGATGTATTTCTGTTTGGTTCTGGTATAGGTGGCAGACCTTAGACTAGGTCTTCAACGGGCTGAACAGCAACAAGCCAGGAAAGAGGACTACTTACGTCAGGAAATTGGTGAATTACAGCAGGTATACGTTTTCAATTTTGGAACTGGGGTATTTGGAAGATGGGAAACCAAGAATAAATGTGAGTTTGGAAAGTATTTTCCTAACAAAGTAGGCATATTTAGTGGCTCTCGGCAAGTTTTTTTAGTGCGCAGCTGAGTTGTACAGACTACAAAGGTTTCCAATTCAGTCTCTGATTTATGCAGTTGGCTCAGGTGATGGCAGGGGCACTGTTTGGCCTCAACATCCCCAGATTAGCAAAGGGGGAAATTGATCAGTGTTAAATCCCTAATTGCTATCATGAACCCCCTGAAAGTGCATGTATATGAGCATTGGGTGAGATCAGTACAATATTTGCTGTGATACCAATAGTCAAATAGCCTGCTGATGCACATGGTCAGTGTTTACACATGAATAATAGTCACTTGGATGTGGTACTGACGATGAATGATGCCTGTCGAACTATATCTTATAAGGCAGTATCTTCTCGAAAGGAGGAGGGGGATGATTATTGACAAAGAATGGAAAGAATTAGGCACTTTGCTCAATTTGAGTTATTTATGTTCTTCAGTAAATCATGTCTGAGCTGTTTCTGATCAAGACTGCACTCTAATCCAAGTTAAATGAATAGGTGAAGAAAGAAGCTTCACCTGCACCACTGTTAGTGTTAAACACAGCTTCGTACTTGACACCTCTATATCTGGAAAATTGAACTGTCTTATGGATTTTTATGTTGAAATATGATAAAATGCCTTTGGTGTCAAGGTGGAACTTTAAACGTTTTAATGTCAAGTATTTATAAACCATTTTCTTTGTGGCTCATATGCTCTCGAGCGGGGTGGGTGGGGCAAATGTGAAAGTGCCACTTCTCATGATCTCTAGCAGTGCTGCTCTATGGCTGTTTGTTTTTAAATTAGGAAACAAAGTAACTTTAAAAATAGGGAGCGAGCAGTGGAGCAGCTGTCCATTACTGTATAAGTATCTGAAGAGGATTAAAATATCATTCAATCTAAAATTTTAACTATTATGAATTTTTAACAGAGACTTCAGGAAGCAGATAATCGCAACCAGGAGCTGAGCCAAAGTGTTACATCTGCAAGCAGACCACTGCTGCGACAGATTGAAAACCTGCAGGCGACACTTGTGGCACAGTCAACATCCTGGGAAAAACTGGAAAAGAACCTATCTAATCGACTAAGTAAGGATTAAATATTTATAAAAGTTCTGGCTGCAGCAATTGCCTCATATTTGTATCTCAGGCTTATTTAACAGCAAAATACTTGAACATTTTCCAAAAATGTGAACATATATTTGTTAGTAAAATTTTGTAAAATACCAAAATATCTCCTGTGGGGTTGCTCATTGGCTTGAAGTGGCATGTTTAATATTCATTCTTAATTAGAGTCATTATGCACTGATAAATTTAGACCCAGACTTTTAGCTGCAGCTTTCCAACTTTGTTATCTCTTCCCCAAAATCAAAATTTTTGCGCTGAGATGAAGTTGAAGTTATCAGTGTGCAGTGCTGCTTGCTTCTCTAACTGTTTAATAAGCATTTGCCATTAAAGATCTTGATGGTCATCACAAAACAGATTCAGTGGTTGAAATCTAGTTTCCTTAAGGACATTAATAAACCAGATGGGTTTTTACAACAATTGGTAGTTTCATGGTCACAATTACTGAGACTACCTTTCAATTCTAGATGTATTAATTAAATTCAAAATTCCACTAGCTGCCATGGTGGGATGTGAACCCATGTCTGCGGAGCATTAGCCTGGGCCTCTGGATTACTAGTCCGGTGACATTACCAATATGCCACCAATTACCCCCCATGTGTTAGTCACCTAAAGAGAAGCCAATTGAAACCCAAGGGCTGTTCATCCATGGTTATCCATTAGTGTTTTCCACACAAAAAAAATCTTAATTTTTCTCTGTTAGCTGATGGTCAAGCCCAGCTTGCTGCTGCTGTGGAAAAGGAACGGTCAGTCTCTGAAGAGCTTCTCACTCTGAGAACCCAAGTCTCTTCACTGGATTCACAAAACAGCTTGTTGCGTCAGGAGAAGAGTAGGCTGCAAATTCAATTACAGTCCGAGAGAGTCAGGCTTGAGAAGACTGAAGATGAAAGCAACAGGTCAGTAAATTGAAAATTTATTGGCTAATTTACAATTGTAGAATTTGCAGCATAGGAAGAGACCATTTGCCAAACTAACCTGGAATTGTTTTAGATATCAAATAATTTCCATATATATATATATATATATATAAATAATATATATCCTTATATATATGACCTTATATATTGACCTTAGGGGCAATTTTGGTAAGGCCTTCCACATCCTAATAACCCTTTCAAACAAGATTTTTGAACATTCCTTTGTGATATAATGCTCTTTTCCAATATCCCCAATTAACAAGCAGTTTTTAATGATTGCTCACACAAAACCATTCTTCATTTTTGAAGATCTCCTTCTCTGTTGCACAGGTGAAGAAAGTCACAGTTTTTCAAATCTTTTTTCATTGGGTTACCACTATGGTCTTAAAAGAGCTGTAACTTCTGATGGAGTGGCAGTTGAGTCAGATTGCCACTCTACTCGAAAGTTCTTACCTTGAAATCCAGGTGATCCTATCTTGCCTTACCTTCTGACTCAGGCTGGGTGAGATTTGGGCAGTGCAGCATGTCTCTGGGGCTATAGAGTCGTAGATTCATAGGAAAGTAAGCCAAGGCCCCTTTTTTACAGCACTGGCTGACAGCTGGGCCCTTTGCGGGGCTGAGGAGTTATTGGGTTGGGCTGTGGGTGGGTGGCAGTGGCAGCTTGTGGGAAGGGAGAGAGGTGTCAAGTCAGGTCAAGCTTTGGAGTGGGATTGTTTTGTTGGTGTTCATTTGTGAAACATACACAGAACCACCTACAGGTATGTCTCTGGTATGCAACCTCAAACCTCTCCACCATCTATGCCAGTGATGGGCATAGATCTCATCTTAGTGGACCACAAGATTGAAATCAGGCATGTGCGCTAACCATGACCTGCAAAGGTACCAGCAAAAATAACGTTAAAAAGTATAATCTCCCACGTCCACCACTGTCATAACCAAGACGGTCTTCCTGGATAGGATAATTTTGCTAGCTGCGCTAGCATATCTAGAATTTGCGGGGCATGACAATTTAACCGAAGCAGCACTTTGATTGGACGCAGAGAGAGCGCATGGCGCTCTCAGTCAATGTTGTGTGCAATCAGCACACACCTCACTTCACGTGCCCTTGCTTTGCGTGCGTATCACTTTAATAACAACAGTAGGAAAAAGCTATGTGGACGGAAACCAGTGAACTTTGGCAACCCTGCACGTGGGCAACGATCAACAAAATGTCTTACAGGCTGCACTCAGAACCCTGATGGGCCGCCAGCAGGCCGCAGGTTGCCCACCACTGATTTATGCCCTTTGACATATCTTACTGTGAACGTTTATAGTAACCATCATATTTACTTCTTGAGTTGCACTCCTTATGAATGATGAAAACTACTAAGCCAAGGTTCTAAAGCTAGAATATATTTAGCATGACACACAATGTGTTGCCTATCTTGATAGCTATTGGACATTAAAATATGCTATCTATGATAATATGAAGCTGAATCACTGTTGAATATGTCCTGAGTTCTTGTGGCATTCGTGGCACTCCAGTAGCAATATAAACTACATGATTTGACGTCAGACTATGTGCCTATAGACGTACTAAAGTTTGGGACAGCTGCCACAAGGGCTCAATGGGTACAGGCCACTGTCTAAGGCCCTGCCGCCATAGTACATCGAGGGCCTGGAATCCATGAATATCCCTCCAGGCTGTTTAGCATGAAATATAAATTGATTTATAATCTGTAATTTATGTGCCTCACTGCACTTAGTGCTACATTCGGTGATGAAAGAAATTGAATTGTATTGCACTTTATGTAATGTCAAATTTGAGCTATTATGTAATGTACTTTTACAAATTTTATGAATAAAGTATACTTTTGGAAAAAAAATCAGAGATACGGATAGGAATATTATGAGCCCGTGGCAAACATTAAATTGGAATTAGATTCTGCCTTTAACATTTGTTCATTTTTTAATACCTAGAGTGTACATGGGTACTAGTAAGGATTACTAATAAATATTTTAGTTCGGGGATTGCCAGAACACACTTCTTTAGAGATGTTGATGTTATTTGTTTTACAAGTTACAATGCATTGGAGTGGCTTTTAGAGACTGATTTTGATGAAAATTATTTTGTTGGTCCCCAAAAGCTGTGTGTTTATCATAATAGTAGCTAAATTTTACATATTTAGATCTCAGTTTGGATCTATGCTGAACCCCCTGATCTCAATTGAGGCACTTAATCGCCTTGGGTTAGAAGGACTAAAGTTAACAAGACTCCTGAACATTGTTATTTTATAATTACATTGTTAAATTATGTAAATGAAACAAAAATGTTGTTTAGAAACAAATTATCTTTTTAGAATAATGTTGCATAGATATGGTATGTATTGGTTACATGAAAGAAATCCTAAAGTGGACTTACACAATATTGAAGAAATTTGCATAATTACTGACCCCTTTAATTCAGTCTTGCATAAACAGCCTCAGTAGTGCCATCTGTTGGGTCTTCTTGGTAATTCGTACTACTTCAAGTCTGCTCAGTAGAGCAGAAAATCTTCAATAATTCATTATTTTTTCCAGGATCAACTTACATGTTGCATATGGAACATGGGAGCTGATCTTCAGAGATGTTTCCAATAATCTTTAGAAATCATACATACTAGACATTTAGCTGTAATATTAAATGTTTTTGATGGATGTATGATGTACATCAGACTCTTTAATTTGGCGTAATGCCCATTTTACAGAAAAAATGCATGTAAAATTATATTATTGTGATGGTGAATATAAAGTTTTTACACTAAGACTTAAGCATGTAACACAGGGAAGTCCAACCTGTGGCTTTGCCACCAGGTAAAGCCCAATTGTCAGAAAATTAATCTGTAAAATCCAGCTAATTTAGACCTCTTTGCACTTATATTGCTTA
The DNA here is from genome assembly GCF_964194155.1 of Cetorhinus maximus. Taxonomy (NCBI): domain Eukaryota; kingdom Metazoa; phylum Chordata; class Chondrichthyes; order Lamniformes; family Cetorhinidae; genus Cetorhinus; species Cetorhinus maximus. Next base: position 46,705,266 of record NC_135884.1, on the reverse strand, counting down.
TTCACTAACTTCTCTTATTTGAATTATGTGAACTTAGAAATTTGGAATGGCTGCCTTCAGTGCTATCTCAGTGATAGATAAATCTGACATCAGAACATCAAGACCTGCAACATAAGATGAATGTAAACTAATAGAAACATAGATTTAAGCTTCTGCATATAATCCCAAAGGCTTCCTGGTAGTTCATCTACGCAACCATGAAGACAAAAGCTTTAATGCCCCAATCTAGGCATACTACGAGAATGCTGCCTCAGTGGAGCTGCCATCTTTTGGATGAGGTGCTCATTTGAAGCCCTTCAGTGCAGTACAGGCTGAGGAGCTGGGAAATGTAAAACAAAGGCACTTATAGCATGAGGAAGGTAGTACAGCATGGCAGATTTTTTTTATTAGGACATCCTTTTAATATCCTTTATGAACGTTGATGGAAAATGTTACTATGAATAATTGGAAGTGAATGCAGACATAAAATGTATAATATATTACTAATCCATCTCTTGTGATGGATAATTTGGTCACTTTCTTATTGTCTTTGTTGTCTTTCTGTTACTCTTTCTCTGACTGCTTCTCTTTCTCTGTCTGCTTCTGTTTATTTTGTTTTCCATTCAGATGGAAAGTGGTGAGTTGCATAGTTTTGGGAAAAGAGCCAGAAACAGATGCAGGCTGCATTTGGGTAGGGGTTTGTGGATAAAATATGGGCCTCAGTGACTCCTTTCCCATCCCTCCCAGTCCTCTCATTAGCCCCTTGTTGCTGTCCTCACCCTTACCCCTGCATCCATTGCTACTATCCCCAAATGTGAGTGGAAAAAGACTAAATTACCCATGCCAAAAACCTGACTCCTTCCTCCTCTTGCTCTTTATACTCCCTTCTGTTCTGTTTCTTTCAAAAATTCAACTTTTTTAAAAAAAGGTCAAATTAAAATGAGGAAAATCTCTATGTAAGCTCATTTCTTGGTTTCTCATCCATGCTAGCAGTAAGTCAACAAAACATGAGGTTATTGGTTGATTTCAAAATTTAAATTAAAATATGAATTAACTTGAAGATATGCTTTCTTACCATATTAATTTCTCTCTTTCTCAGACAAACACACTTTCTGAAGTTTATAGAATACAAGTAAAAGCTATAAAAAGTGTATAATCAGTCAACTATCATTATCTCTCTATCTGAAACACTTGCAGCAGTATTTTTTTAAAAAGAAAAGTTCAGCTGAAGTCATCAGGATTCTGGGCAAAACTAATAACACTAAGTCTGTGTATTTTGAAGATGCTAAGACCTTGAAATAAAAACTCAATGAAGGCATTAAGAGACACAAAAGTGAATCTAGTAGATAAATTCAATTGTGTTGTTGTGGGGGTAAGCAATTTAAAAAAATATATATTTTAATCCTTATTTTGGAAATGGACCAAAGTTATTTCAGAAAACATTTTGAGTGATTTGTGGGGAAAAGTTACCTGATGTTCAGGTTGTATAATTGCAGCGTGATGAATTTACACAGGCGAGCCCTGTTATAAATGTGGTTGTAGGAATTAATAATGGTAAAGTGTTGACGCACATGTGCCAAACTGAAGTGTAAGATCTTTAATGAGACATTAAGATACAGATAGATATGGTTCCAAGTTAGAAAATTAAAAATCTTGTACATATGTATAGTCTAGACTTAAAAGAAAAATCATTCTTTCTTTCACTACTTACGTAAAATAATTTGCATTTCTAGAAAGTATGTTTGTTAATTTCAGGCATCATGTGGAGTTTGACAATCTGAAGACTGAATACATTAGGGCCCTTGAAGAAGCAAAGAAAGAAAAGGTAAAAAAAAGAATTGATTTGGTTATTCAGCTGAATCAGAGTGTCTCAATCTTTTTCATGATATTTTTTCTCATTTTAGATTAGCTTGACTAATCAGTTGGAAGTGGAGAAGTTGAAAGTTGAACAGGAAAGAAAAAAAGCAATTCTTGCACAAGATGCATTAAAAGAGAAGGTATTTAACTGAACCTTTTAAAACATGATCAGAATGAACATTTGGTATATCTAATTGATGATTGGATGCTGTGTATTTACTTGGAATAGCAATTATTGACATAAGTTAGAAGTGCTTGGACCACATCTGAATTTAATTGTTTTTCAAGTTTCATGTGTATTTTGTTGCAGTCTCACTAGTTCTGTGTTTCTTCCAAAGGAACGGAAGTTATTTACTAATCAGGTGCTGGAGCCAGTGTCAAGTACTCCAACACTCTCTCGATCTAGTTCTGTCAGCGGTGCTGAGATGGCATCCTTGCAGGCCTCAATTAACTCACAGGTGTGTATACCTAATGCTACAGCAATGTTTTTGAGGGAAGAAGGGTAGTGGTAAACAAGTGGGATGGAGACAGGGGAGTAATGAAGAGGAGCTACCTAGATTTGTAGGCCTATATTTAACCTGGTTAAGAGATTAGGCGTTAGAAAAGTAGGCATTAAGTATAATGGGTATATACTCGAAATGGAAGTAAGTGACTAGTGGTGTCCCACAAGGATCTGTACTGGGGCCTTAACTATTCACTATCTATATTAATGACTTAGGTAACAGAAGAGAGCCATATATCCAAGTTTGCTGATGACTCAAAGTGGCATAGTAAGTATTGTGAATGGGAGCACAAAATTACAAAGAAATATTGATAGATTAAGTGAATGGACAAAACTGGGGCAGGTGGATTTCATTGTAGATAATTGTGAAGCCTTCTATTTTAAACTATAATTGGATAGATCCTGATATTTTTTTTTTAAATGGTGGAAAGCTAGGATCAGTGGAGATCTAAAGAGCTTTAGGGGTCCCTGTACTCAGTTGAATGTAGTGTAGCGGTCAGGTCCAATAAGTAATCAAAAAGGCTAATGCAACGTTAGCCTTTATAACTAAATGGTTGGAATATAAGGAGGAGGATGTTTGCCGCAGCTATACAAAGCTCTGGTTAGAGCACATCTGGTGTACTGTGTACAGTTCTGGGTACCACACTTTACAAAGGATTACATTGGCCTTGGAAGGAGTACAGTGCATATTACATAAACTAGGCTTGTATTCCCTGGAACATAGGCAGTTAAGGGGTGAGTTGATTGAGGTTATTAGATTTTGAAAGGAATTATTAGGTTAGCACAAGAAAAATCTTTTCCATTGATGGGGGAGTTTAGGACAAGAGAACATAACCTTAAACTCAGAGCCAGGTCATTCAAGAGAGAAGTTAGTGAGCACTTCACATATAGTGTGATAGAGGTATGGTTGAAGTCCTACAAAAAGCGGTAGATTCTAGCTTAATAATTTTAAATCTGAGCTTGAAAATTTTTTCCAATTATGGGTTATGGGCCAAGATAGTTAAATGGGGTTAGCATACAGATCATGATCTCATTGAATGGTAGAATAGGCTTGCGATGCTGAATGGCCTAATGTTGTTTCTATATTCCTATATACCTCAGCACCAACAAACTCTTCCAGGAGGTGTGATGAGTGCGGGAGGAGGCTGTCGAAATATCTGAGCAGTCGGGAGTGGGACACCCTGGCAAATCCTTTATGCATAGGGAAGGTTGGAAGGCCAGAAAACTCTCATCTAGGGGGAACAGGCAATCTCATTCATTTGAGAAGTGGGGAGGGGTGGGCATCAAAACCTGTAGCGGGTGGAGGAAGTGCAGCCTAGAACACAACAGGCATCCCTTTCAACCCTTTCACCAGCATTAGGATGGCAGTACGTCAATGTTCTTATGGCTGTCTGATCCATTCTTAAATAATTGGTTGTGATAACTTTCTTCAGCAGAGGGAAAATATCTTTGTGGCAGATGAGGGACTTCTTTCTCCTCTGAACTTTACCTCTGTCAAGGTCAAGAAACATTCAACAGGGATAAAGAGGGAAGCTTCTGGTCAGCATGTTATGTTGTCTTCAACAGGGTGGGCATTATCAGCATTAAACATTTTATGGAGCCATTCAGGTAGCCTGGAGCTATAGGTCCCTTTCTGTTGCTTCAGCAGTTTGTCAAGCAATTTCGGCAGTTTGTCAAGCACTGTTGGAAGTGTGGTGGGTGCAAGAATTAATCTGAGAGATTCTCAGGCATAGTGTCTATAACCAGAACTTCAGTGCCACACCATGGAAATTGACAAGCAGGTGGGCTAGCATTCAACATATGACATAAGTGGGTTACAATACAGCTCTAAACCTAGAGACCTGAAAAAGATAATGGGCTGATTTGTTGATGAAAAAGAACTACGAGCATTCATGCCTGCAGTCAGTATTTTAATGCTTGAAATCATTGAATCATGCCATTGCATTCCATTTCAGAATACATTGAAAACTCCTGTGTCACCTCATCTCCGATCTATTGCAGAAATATCCATATTTAACTGCAATGCTTGTTACATTTGCAGGTGTTATAACATAAGCCTCTACAATAATCATAAAATATTAGATGAGAAAAACATTATCTGTCACTATATGTCGTGAGGCAGCATAAATGTACACACACAAACTACAGGGAGATTCATTAATATCCAACATTAAAATATTGACTGTAGGCATCAATGCTTGTAATTCTTCATCAGCAATTCAGCTCATTATTTGTTTCACGCCTTTGGATGCTGTGATGCTGCTGTACATCAAATTGGGACAGTTGACTTATTTTTGCTTCATCTATGTTAATACTAATCTGCATGAATTTGCATAAGTGAAATAATAGTTTTAATATAGTTTCTAATAATTTGTGATTAAAAGGCTGCATATAACTGATCTTAATTTAAATGCAAGATTGGAGCTGTTTTTATATTTTAATTTGGATTCCTAAGGTTTGCACCTAAACTTTTTGCATTTATGCTTTTAAATCAATTTTCCATAGCCTCGTGGTAGACTTGTAGACACTGGTAAAACTGAGGTAAGAGTCACCTGGTGTGCACCAGTAAACAAATTTAACAGCAGAAATGTTGGTAACTGTTCCCGGAATCCAACACTATTTAAAATCAGTTTGAAAATTGCTGCTAGAATCCTAGCACAGTGGAGAAAACTATGGCCAAATCTAGTCTGTTTGAAATCAATATAAATTACTATTGCAACATTGATAAGAACAGGTATTGTTGGTGCAGTAGCAAGCTGCTTCATTAAACCCACATTCCACTCACTTGCACTTTTAAATATTCTAATTCTAAGTGATAGAAATACGAGTGCACTTAATATATGAAGACTCTCCTTTGTCTCAATGTATTTCATAGACAATAGGTTTGAATTTAACTACCCATCCAGCAGAAACCAATATCAAGAATATTGAAATTGTATTGAGGCACTTCAAGAGTGCAACGTGCAGTATGGAGAAAAGCTGAATTCTATTTCACTTTTTGTAATATTCAATTTGAAATGTTTTGCCCTGAGGCTGTATGCCTGACATGAAATGCATATTGTAAATATCAAGAGCATTCCAATTATATTGAGGTACCTCAGTGTGGAACATGCTGTATGGAGAAAAGTTGAATTTTATTGCACTTTCTGTAATATTCAGTTTGAAAGTTTTGTAATGCACTTTTACAAATTTTATGAAATATATTTTTGAAAAAAAAGTTCTAGCAGAAACCAAAGGAATGTGCAATTAACATGGAGCAGGGGACTTGCCCACTGTTGTAACCTGATCAGGCTGATAGCATTTTAAATTGCAGGCAGCCAAGGATATTTGCCCCAAGACTGAAGAGACTGAAGCGCCCTCTTTTAAATATGCAGATCAGGCTCCAGTTACATCATCAGGGCCTGATCTGCCATTTTAACCTAATTGTGGAAAGCAGCATTGGCTACCCCACCAGGTAAAACTTACCAGGAACAACAACCACAGTCAGAAGAATAAGTTGTACTTTTTTTTTACTTTTACTGCTCTTTCTGTCCACCACCCCACCACCCCAGGCATCATCCTCCTACCACCCCCCATCTCCTGCAACCAAGATTCCTATTTCAGAGCAATTAACTTGTGTTGGGGACTGTATTCTTGGTACCCAGTGACAGCTTCCTGCCACCCAATTTTAACAGCTGAGTAGCAACTATCTGCTGACTTACTAGAGGTTTCAACTGAAACTTAAGACCTAGCATCATTGTCAATATTTTTTCCAGTGCTGTACTTGTGTTGGGATGATGTTTCTCCCATTCACTTTTTACCAGCACTGGTAGATTCTTACTAGTAACCACGGTCTCTAGTTAAAAGTTATAAACTGTTTTTCTGGCTGTAAGATTTATTGCTTCACCAAAAATCAAACAAATCGTGAAACCAAGTGCAGAACAGACAAAAATAGAGAGAAAAGTAGACTGATAAATAGAAGAAGCGATTCAATCAAATGAAACATGAAAGAAACAAAGTGGAGGAGAAAAAGAACCTAAAGAAAGAAGAGTGAAAAAAGTAGACTTAAGCAATGTTAAAATGAAGAAAGGAAAGGAATACATTGCTAAAGAAAGGGCAAAGAATAATTGAGCTGAAATTTTACTTTAGTTGATAAAAGAGGGAGAAAATGAAGGGTAGAAATGTTAAGGATGGCATAACTCTATAGCAAAAAAAGGATGCAATATGTTTCTTGAATATGTGAGAACCCTTTATATATGCATAGTTTAAACATTCACTTTGTGCAAAAATGTCCAAAAGATAGACTGTTCAAAAATCTATTTTTTGAGCAAAAATGAAATAGAACTAAGCAAAAATCAAAATGTTTTAATGCTAAACTATCAAAGATTACAGTCTCTGCTGAAAATCTAATTGAGTAATGATACTTTACAAAGAATTGAACATGAAACATTTGAATATTGACTTGTAAGGTATATTTTACAGGATGATTTATTTGAACATTCGTTTGCAACAATGACTACATCAGCTAGTGGTAACAACTTGTATGAAGTCCTTAGAATGGGAGCAGGATCAAGCTTCTTTGAAAATTTGCAGTCTCAGCTGAAGCAAAGAGAAGGAGAAATTGTACAGTTGCAGGTGGGTGTCAGTGAAGTAATTAATGCAGCAAGACATCTATAAAGTGGTTAGTATACTATTGCCTCCAAATTTGCAACGTTTTGGCTGCACTTTGTAGCAACAATTATGCTGCCTTTTACTGTAGTATTGAAATGTTTTTCATTCTCTACCTCTTCAGTAAGGCGCTCTCACCCCATCCACCCCCAATCAAAAAGCTTCTTTCTTTCCCTCAATCGCTTAAAAAGGGATGCTTTTATACCCTCCCTTTTGTTGTGTATCTCTTCAACAGATTCTCTTCCTCCTGTCCCCAAGCCACACGCTGCCTTCTCAATAAGGTTGATAATTTTTTTGTGCAAGACATAGTGGGAGGGAGAAGATTTTCATTTTGATGAATAACAACTCTAAAAAGACACATATTCTATGCCCCTTCGGCAGGTTTAGCAGCATCTGTGGAGAGAGAAAAACAGTTAATGTTTCAGGCCGATGACCTTTCATCAGAACTCAATTGATGTTCTGATGAAAAGTTATTGACCTGAAATGTTAATTCTGTTTCTTTCTCCACAGATGCTGCCATTCCTGTTGAGTATTTCCAACATTTTCTGTTTTTATTTAAGAATTTCTATTACCACATCTTCCAGGTGGAAAACATGTAGCTAAGCCACAAAAATGAGAATATGTTATTGAACCAAGTATCTAGGAGTTAAGTGAAAGTCTCATGTTGAGCCCCATACAAATATTGTGTCCCTAAACTGTGTACAAAGTCGTGAGTTGTTATTTAGCTTGTCGACTGTTTTTATTAAGTCCTTTTCTTTAAGTTTTAGCAATGCTAATAACGAAAACTGGCTTTGACTAATTTTCATCAAATTTATCTTGGTTTTTTGGGTTACAGATTTTTTAATACCAATTATTTCTTGTGTTCTTTTGTTCCAAAATTATTCTTGAATGGATTACGCATTTTCAATTTGTTGTAAAATCTGATCTGTTGGCAGGTGAGCAAGATACACGCGCTTTAATCTCTTCTGATTAATTGTAAACCAGATTTTAAAATTAAATGAATCGCTTTTGATTTTTATCCTCCCAAAGAAGAATATTGCAAATAAACTAAATCAAACTTCTTTAATCCTCCTTTGCAGCTTGAAATATCTAACCTCGAAAAGACTCGAACTATCATGGCTGAAGAACTTGTCAAATTAACTACACAAAGTGATGAACTACAAGAAAAGCTGAATGAAATTCCCAAGTTACGTGTACAGCTTAGGGTATGTCCTATTCATTTATTTGCAGTATTTTCTTTTAAATGTTAACTAGCATTTCCTGTAGTGTATTCAGTGATTAGCCAAGTCATATAGATTAAGAAAGGCTGGAGTTCAATCGCTTGTTTCTAGAGTTAGCAGGTTTCATTCATGGTGGTGGTAGGTTTGGCTGTGGTAGTGGAGTGAAACTGGTATCCACTGTGAAAAGGGAAACTGCTGTGGATTCCCACTCTTGACCGCAGTACTGGGTAGAAGTGCATATATTCACCTCGGTGAATACAGGGTCAGACTTCACTATGGTACCATGCAATTGAAAGTCCATCTGATTTATGATCGGAGGGTCGAGTGAGGGGGACTTTGTTTGGAGAGACACTGGAGGACTCATCTTGGTGAAGAAGGGAGAAGGGATCCTGCTAGAGCCGGGAGGAGGTTTAGGCTTTAACTCAAGACCGCATCTCTGTGGAGAGTGTGGTGCGATGTAAAACATGGTGTGGGGTTTTTGGTTGTGTTAAGTAAGGGAGGGAATATCTTTTCTATAGCTTATACATAGGTACACCCATGTGTAGAAACTACACCGCATGAACTGCAGCAGCTCAAGAAGGTGGCTCACCACAACCTTCTCAAGGGCAATTAGGGATGGGCAATAAATGCTGGCCTAGCCAGTGACACTTACATCCCATTAAAGAATTTTTAAAAATGTAGAAAGATGCCAGAATCCTGGACTTCATGGTCTTGGTAAAGTAATATGCAAAATATAAATTCAGAAAATTGCTTCATGCTACATTGTGAGAAGTTGAACAAAAGGACAAATGTTTAAACTAGTAGAAGACAAAATGGCTCCAATATCAAAAAAATATTCTTCATATGGAGAGCGATCAATATATGGAATGGATTTTTGGAGAAAACACTCGAGGGAAAATTCCTGGGACTATTTAGGAAACAGTTGAATGCTGCTGTGTAGGTTTTTGTGGATGGTGAACTGAAATGAGCCAACTGGCCTTCCCAATTTGTATTTACCTTGTGATCTTGTCCTTTCCCATTCTGGATGCTTATCAGGGGGCATCCAAAAATTGCAGTACTTGACTACTACATAAGATTCCTGTCTTGAATACATTCACACCCAGAAACAGTATAGCATTTTGATCATGTTCCATGAAGCCATTTGTTGGTATCAGCTAAGCTATTCCTGTTGAATCCAAAGAGGAAAAGTTTTGGTCTACTACAATGAAAGAACAAATGAATAATCTACAAATGCAATCTACTGTAATAGAAAGTAATTTTGTAACTTATATATTTATATATAATGTATGTTATGATTATTTAATTTAATTTATATCTTTATATTTAAAGTACATATCAGCTCCCATTTACTCTCTCAATGAAATGTGATTGTAGTAACATTTTTGAACATTAACTACTTTGGTAGCTACTAGACATTCACAGAAATACTGAAAATAGTAGAAATTGTATATTTTATAGTTAGCTGTAAGTATTCATTTTAAATTCTAGAATTGTAAAACTCTGATGTTATGTTTTGTCCATAGTTACATAGCATTGTCATATAGCCTATAAAATGTATTTTTTTTCAACTTCGGTTAAAACTAGGATTCTGTCACATGTTGGAAGATTTTTACCTAGGCAAATTTTTGTGACAATTTTAAAACACTTATGATTTTTTAAAAGAGCCAAAAGCTATAAAATTCAGAATAAGTGTAATTATGCTAGTTTCTGACCAAGCTAATATAATTTGCTTTTCAGGATATTGATCAACGGTACAACACCATCCTCCAGATGTATGGTGAAAAAGCAGAGGAAGCTGAGGAACTGCGACTGGACTTGGAAGATGTGAAAAACATGTACAAAACCCAGATAGATGAACTATTGAAACAGCGACTAACCTGATTTGCTTTATCCTAGTAAACTTGGCACTTATTTTTATTTCCAAGTTTCCCTTAATGTGAAATGCAATACTGCTGACAAATATTTGGCATAAAGTGTGAATGTATGATTGTAAATATATACTGTATTCTTTAGTGCTTTTTGTTAATTTGTTGTTGCCTTAGAGGAAAAATTGTACAGTATGATCTATCTGTGTTGGAAAAATTACTGGTGTAATAGAAGTACATAATATGAAGGATTCAAGTGCAATATTATGAGTAAACCTGATTTACAACTGACCCTTAGGATGAACACACATCCTTCTGAAAATGCAGTTTTCTGGGCAGAATTGTATTTCTGAATACAAGAAAGACCAATCTTCTTGGCAAACTCAATTGACCAGGCTAGTAGTTTTTAAGCTACCCAAAACATTGTCTGCTAAAGAAGGGAAGTGTTTCAATAAATGAATTACCCATTATTCTGTATTCCACTCTGGTAAATGCTTTACAGAAGTGAATCGAAAAGAAATTCAGACTAAAGTATGTTGCATTTTATTCAATCTCTAGTTGTTATTAAACTCTAAATACAAAGATTTCAGAATTACTCAGTATGGGGATTTAAACAAAATGCAGTTTATAACAATAAAAGATGCTGTCTTGCTGTTGATAAGTGGCTGAAAGAAAAAATTGCAGTTTGGTCTACTTTTGCTAATAGTTACACTTAATTTCAGTACACAATTTGAAAATTAGATTGTAATCTGTGTAGAACAAGCACATAGTAACATTAATAAATCAACCTTGGTGCTATATTCTGTGCATTGAAAGTAAATTAAAAATGCTTTATTTAAAAAATAATTTTCTATAGCTTGAATCCATAATCTGTGTTATTATACTTTCCAACTGTAAGTTTAAAATGTAAATAATATACTTTGTGTAACACTGATAGGATTTGGGATAATAAAGTCTCTTAACTGATTTGCTGTCTTTCACTATAGTATAGATGAACTTTTGGTTTTTCATTTGGTGTAATACCTGAAAAAATATCAGCTACATTTCTTCAACCAGGCTAGAAGCTAAAGAGGATAAAAATTTGTTCTTTTTAATATAGTTATAAAAATGGGAACAAAATTCATTTATTGTCACTAAGCATATTTACAAACCAACAGGGAAACTGTTCCTGGTTACAGTGGTGGAGGTAATGTTTTCACTCATTTGTTAATCTATTTGTAAATAATCTATCTCAAAAACTAATGGACGAACTTGGTGCACAGCTAAGGTATGGCACAAGGAAGAACTGATTAGTTTTTGACGAAAATGTGGGATATGGATCTGGATCCAGATCCTCCAAATTTTTATGGGATCCATTAACATTGAGAGATGGGGTGAATAGACATTTTTTTAAAGAATGTTGTTGATTGTTTTAGAATGTTATGGATTATCTCAGCTGCTGTGGTGCAATTTGTCACTGCTGTCAAAATGTGAGCAGAGTTTTCAGAGCAGATTATTGTTTGCAGATTGGCCTGAAGCCTCCCCAGTGAGATGAAAGTTCTTAATAAAAAGATTTATTTTTTCAGCTTTGTAGTTACGGAGCGTTAACTAGGCAGGGAAAAGCTTCAAGAAAAAGCTGCATAATTATAACAACATTGAGTTAGCACAGTGTGATGGAGGTATGTGCTCTACTGAGTGCCCTCTTCACTTGTATGTAGCTGTTATTGATATAGCTGCAATGACAGAATGTAATATCAGACAGGTGATTAGCTGCATTTGTGATTTTTTTTTGCCTCGCCATTCCCTCTTGTGAAATGCCTATCCTCAAATTGGTACCTATGGAACATCAAAACTGAGACCAAATAAGGAAACCATGAGCAAAACCCCTGCTCCACCCTTTAGTGCCTACGCACAAGAAAATGCAATCATGCTTAAGTCATCAAAGTCAATTGGCTCTAAAAGATATTTGTTTTACTAATTAGTAGAGCATCAGTGTCCTGATCTGACCCTGGAATGGACAGATTTTTCTTTCAGTTGTCGTGCATTGTGCAATGGTAATGCGCTAAAAAGCAAGTGTCTGAGTTTCATCCTGCAAATTTTTTGGGTAATTCCAATATTTGTTTGTTTATTATGGAGGAGCTAAATGTATATGAATTGGGCAGTGGGAATTATCAATGCTCATATCTTGAAATAATTTTTGATTTCGGTTCAACTGGCTTCCATTTTCATCTCAGACATGTGCTTGCATGTTTAATTATAAATGTCAATGTTTGGTGATAAAGTATTTGCTACTACTGTGACTCTATATTAGTACATTTCTAGTTTAAGGTTTTGATGTCTAGGGTAGCGATGCTTTGCTGCAGAAGTATAAATGTTGAGCACATTTTATTTTTTTATTTATTCATAGGATATCATTAAATATTAACATAGAAATATTTGGTCATTTCCCTTGTAGTTTACAATACTCAGCATTGAAATGTCACCAAATAGACTTTTGAAAGGTATTGTATAGTAGAAATTACAACATGCATATTTTGAGAGTTAATTGGGATAATCATCCCGTTACTGGGGAAGGTTTTTATTCCTGTAGGTTCAAATGATTTGGTAATTTCCCTGCTTTGCTGGTATATTCAATTTATTTTGTTCAATATTTATGTTGGGGCACAAATGGTTTCCTCCAATCATATAATATTAATGTGCCACATAATCTCACTTATGTTCTTATTATCAATGGCATTGAATAAATTGCATAATAAATTTTATTTACAATGACCATAATTGCTTTCCAAAGTTCTTTTTAAAAAAAAGTTTCCTCCGTCAACCTTTTCATAAAGTTTTCCCCCAGGTTTCTGATTTAAAATGTCCAAAGTAAGTTTTTTCTATACTATAACCTGTTGGACTGGTATTAGATAATATGGTCCTTTGATAATGGTGCCATTGACTTACAGGATAGAGAGCATAGGTGTTTCAATTCTTTCTGTAGTTCATGTATGAGTATTGTAATACGAGTTTTAATGATTCAGAACTAGAATTATAGTCTAATGCTTGGAACCATAGAATAGTTACAGCACAGGAGGAGGCCATTTGGCCCACATGCCCTTGACAGCTGCCTGCAAGAACTCAGCTTGTTCCACTCCCCTGGCTTTTCCCTGTTGTCCTGCAATTTTTTTCTCTTCAAATAATTACTCAATACCCTTTGGAAGCCATGATTGAATCTGCCACCACCACACACACACTGCATTTCAGATCCTAACCATTCACTGCATAAGAATGTTTCCCCTCATACTGCCTTTGATTCTTTTGCAATTCACCTTAAATTGGTGTCCTCTGGTTCTGAACTCTTCTGCCAATGTAAAGTTTTTCCCTATCTACTCTGTCCAGATCCCTTGTGTTTTTGAACATCTCTAAACATTTTCTGAGGAGAATTGCCTTATCTTCTCCAGTCTAGCCTTGTAACTGAAGTCCCTCATCCCTGGAACCATGCTTGTATGTCCATTCTGTGACCTCACCAATGCCTTCACATCCTAAGGTGTGGTTCTCAGAATTGTCTACAATTTAAGCTGAACCAGCCTTTAATAAAGGTTCACCATGACCTCCTTGTATTAGTACTCTATGCCTCTATTTATAAAGCCCAGGATCTTTGTGCACATATACCCCAGGCCCCCCTGCTCCTGCACGCCCTTTAGAATTGAATCCTTTATGTTGCATCTCCTCATTCTTCCTCGCAAAATGTAACACTTCACACTTCTACACATTATATTTCATCTGCTACCTGTCTACCCATTCCGCAAACCTATGTCCACTTGAAGTCTCTCACTATCTTCGCAGTTCACAATATCTTCAAATTTCATGTCATCTGCAAACTTTAAAATTGTGCACCCAAGTCTAGGATGTTAATATAGATCAATAAATCCTGGAGAACTCCACTATACATCTTCCTCCAGTCTGAAAAACAACCATTCACCACCAATCTCTGGGCAGAATTTAATGTCCTCCCCCATGGCAAATTTGGTGGCAGGGGCCATTTAATCAGGCTGGTGAGGATCCCACCTCCTTCCCACACTGTCCCTATTACGTCCATGACAGGAAGGCTCATGGATGGTCTTCCCGCCCCACTGCCTATTGAAACCCATCAGGGCTTCATCCCGCCACTGCTGGTAATTACCCAATGGGGAGCATGGGACTTGCCATACGGGAAGCCTGAAAAGAAAATCCTGGCATGTTTTCTAGAGGGCACCAGGGGCTTCCCTCATCAGGCACTCAGTGTTTGGGAGCTGGGGGGCCCGCTGAGAGCCACCCCCTGTCCTTGTTCCCAACCCCCCCTTCCACCCCTTCCCCTGCGACCTCCACTCTGCGACCCTTCCGCCATCACTCATCAATGGCTGAGTCCATGACTAGGCCACTTGTGGGTGTAGTACCAGCAGCAGCCAGTGGCGATGCTGAGCAATGAAGAACTACCAGCCTCTGACTGGATGACAGTTCTTGGTGGGTGGGACTTCAGCCGCCCGGAGTCCTTGTTCCCAGGGAAAGTATGCTGCTGCCTAGTTATGTGCCTGATTGGCACTTAATGTGGTGGGCCCTCCTGAAAAGAGGTGATGTGGGATTCTTGCTGGCTCTCCAGCCAACAGGAGAGACCCCGTTGCCTCCGTTAAATACCCACTCTGTCTCCTGTCACTCAGCCAACTTTCCACAAGTGAGGTATGAGATTTGGCCAATTAGGCTCCACAAGACCACACTGACTCAAGAATTGTAACCATTAATCAAACCTTACGCAACTGAAAGCTTTCAATGGAATTGCAGTAAGTGTTCTGACAACACTAACAAAATTACATCAAATGCATTTTGTGGTCAGCTGATTATTCAGCTTAAATTTCCTTTCAGTTTGATATCCAGCCATTTGTGGTCTGCACCATTCAGGTCATAACTAGTTGTATAAGGCTTATTGAAAATATATTTGAGATTTTTAATTGGCTTGTTGCTGGACTGAATTATTCTACATTTTTTCAAGCCTCAAATTCATTTTTTGTCTGAAATTCATTTTTAAATTCATTCTTTTCTCAAGAAAACTGTTGAGTTGATTAATTCAATGAATAACACATTCGACTGTGTCAATTGTTAGGTTATTAATTCAGTCCTATAGGAGAGCTGCGCTGACCTTCCATCAGAACTGAGGAAAGTTAAAAATGTAATAGGTTGTGCGCAAGTAGGATGGAGGTGAGGGTGGCTGGAGGAAGAACAAAAGAGGAGGTCTGCGATTGGTTGGAGGGCAGGAGAGGTTAAATGACAAAAGGTTTCATGGTACAAAAGCCAAAGGGAATGGTAGTGGGTGAAGTAAAGAAACAAAAGATGTGAAAGCAAAACACTTCAGATGGTGGAAATCTGAAATAAAATCAGAAAATGCTGGAAATTCTCCACAGGTCAGGCAGCATCTTTAGAGAGAAACAAAGTTAACATTTCAGGTTGATTACCCTACATCAGAACATGTCAAAAGATGAGCCTAGATGAAATGTGAATGGCTGGATGGCAACCATCCGAATGCAAAGTAAAAGAATAAAGAGATAGAGAAACTGGGAGAATGGAATGGAGTTCTCACAGGAAGTGGGGCGTAAAGAAGTGCAGTCCAGGTAGTTGTGGGAGTCTGTGGACTTGTGAATATTAATTGATATCCTATCCCCAGAAATGGGGACAGAGAAGTAAAGGGAGGGAAGGTGGGGGGGGGGGGGGGGGGGTGAAGAGTCAGAGATGGACCAGGTGGTGAGAGAAGGGCAGATATTAGAAACAAAGTCAATGAAATTTTCCAGTTTGGGTTGAGAGCAGGAAGGGGTACTGATACAGTTATCAAATGTACCAAGAAAAGAGGTGACGGAGGGGGCCTGAGTAGGAATGGAACCAGGAGTATTCAACATAGGAAAATCTAGGACCCAAGCAGGTACCCATAGCGACAATTTTTATTTGGAGGAAGTGAGTGGAGTTTAAGAAGTTGTTAAATGCTGGTTAAAGTTCACCCGGCTGGAGGAAGGGTTGATGATGGGTGGAGACTGGTAAGGCCTCCACTGAAGGAAAAAGTGGAGAGCTCTCAGACAGTCCTGGTGCAGGATGGTGGTGTAGAGGGATTGGACATCCTCAGTGATGATTAGGACCAGGAAACAGGAAACTGTTGGAGTAATGTAGAGCATCAGAAGAGTCAAGGATGTAGGTCAGAAGAGACTAGACAAAGAGCAGTTATATTTGGTGTTGAGATAGGAAGAAATCAGTTCAGGGTGGGCAGGAACAGGCTGAAACAATGAGTCTAGCAGGGCAGTCCAGTTTGGGGATCTTGAAAAGGAGGTAGAAGCAGGTTTCATGAGGTTGGAGGCTTTGGAGGGAATGTCTCCATAGGAGATGAGGTCAGTGACAGTCATGGATATAATGCTTGATTATGATGGTGGAGGTCATGATTGGGAACGGGGGGCTGGGGGGAGGTAGGAGGAAGTGCCGGGAGTTGGCGTTCAGCCTCTACTAGATAGAAGTCAGAACGCCATAAACAACAGCACCACCCTTGTCAGCAGGTTTTATGATGACGTTAGGGATGGACCTGAGAGAGGAGCGTGCTGCTCATTCAGAGGGAGACAGGTTAGAGTGAGTGAAGGAAGCAGAGAAATTGAGATGGTCAATGTAATGCTGGCACTGTTTAATGAAAAGATATGGAAAGAGTAAGAGGCTAGAGGGAGGGGTTCAGGTGGATGAAGAATATTGGAGACGTGTAAAAGGGTCCACTAAGTGGGAGGAAGACCCCTGGCCAAAGAGGTGGGTACAAAAGTGGAGGTGATGGAAGAAGAGCTTACCATTGTGTTGAGCTCAAAATTCATTGAGTTGGGGTTTAATGGGGTGAAATTGAGGCTTTTGGACAGATCGTTCAGAGCCAGAGAGGTAATGGTCAAAGGATATCAGGAATACAGGACAAAGGGTGAGATTCAAAGTAGAAAGAGGATCGAAGGGATGAGGAGAGGAAGGATCCAAAGGAGCTTGTTTAATTATCCCCCACCATTCATGACTTGTGGCAGGACTACAGAAGTTGTTGGAACTATTTAAGGTAAATTCTGTTCTTTGATGTATTAACAGATGGGTTGATGAAGGTTGTGCAGTAGATGCATGTATTGACTTTCAAAACATATTTGATAAATTCCCACAGATCAGACTTCTTCAGAAAATAGAAGAACATGGATTAACAGAGCACTGGTAACTTGGGTACATCATTGGCTAAAGGATAAGAGGCAGAAAGTAGTAGTGAGCGGATGTTTTTGCTGATTGGAGAGAAGTATGCAGCGGGGTTTCCTGGGGATATGTATTAGGAACATTGATTTTTTTGTTAGATATTAATAATGGACTAAGGTACAGGGAATACAATTTTGTAGTTTATGATAGTTACAAAAATTTTGCAATGTACTAAATTGTGAGGAACATAGCAGTATAGAATCATTACAGCACAGAAGAAGCCATTTGGCTATCGAATCCATGCAAACTCTCTGTAGAGCAATCAGTCCTATTCTCCTGCTCAATCCTGGTAGCTCTCTAAGTTTAAGAAAAGAGTCCTAGGTCAAGGGAGCTGCCTGACAACAGCATTTTAATTGGCTCCTGACCAGGTGACCAGGGTTTGTGTGGTAGCAATTTTCCTGGAACCAGTCTAAAATGATTCTCAGCTTCTAAGAGTTTGCTTCTGTTCTTTCCCTTTCTCAACCTGATAACTTTTAACCTCAGAACTTTCTTTCACAGTGAGGTCTTTTTCCCAAAGATTCTTCCTCTAGCACAAGCTAGGCAGATCTCCCAGCCTTGTGTTAACTCCTTATGAATTTGGCCTTTCCAATCTGAGCATGAACTCACACCTGTATTCTTGTGTGGTGAATGATAGAGACTTTTGAACTGTAGCTGCTCCCTCTTGCACAGATCCTGGAAGATAACTTGTCTGAAAGTTTTCAGGCATATCTTAGACCCTTCCCCTCTCAAAACCCACCTCCATTACAATATGAATCACACGGGCCTTGTATCCAGGTAGAAATGCTGATTAGCTATCACTGAGTCCCCAAGTCTCTTTCATCTTGGAAATAAATGGACAGCATACTGCACAACTGTTTACAAGCCGACATTCTCAACACTTTCTGGGACATTGAAGACTCTCAGTATATCCACTGTTAGCACACAGGCTGCTGCCATTGTCTCCAAGTGCAAACACTTTACACCTTCTTCCCAGTAAGACAATCTGGGCCTTCCTTTAATCTTTAACAGCCCCCTCACCCAGGCCTGTTGTCAGGCAGATTTCTGAACAGGTCACATGACTTCCTTCATTTTATCCTAAGCTAAAGACAGTCCCAAAACATACAGATCTTATAAACCTCAGAACTATAACAACATTCAATTTCCTTTGAAGTCATTGATCATCTCAGCATCCACCACCTTCATAGCCAGTGAGTTTTAGACCATTACCTAGTTCTTCCTCACATCCCTCCTACATCTCTTATCTAAAACCTCAAACCTGTGTCCTCCAATTCTTGTATGGCAGCATCTTTTCTTTGTCTACCTTATTGTCTACCTGTCATAATCTTGTGCACCTCTATCAAATCTCCTTTGCTCTTTGCTCAAGGTGAACCACCCTAGCTTCTCCAACTTAACCTTTTCGGTAAAATTCCCCACCCCTGAAACCATTCTGGTTAATCTCCTCTGTACCCTCTCAAGGAACCTCACATTCTTCCTAAAGTTTACTATAACTCACTGTTTTCTGTCCTTAAACCAGTTTTTTAATCAAGTGGACACAAAGCATCCTTGATGAACCATGAACCTCAATTTTATTAATTAGCCTTCTATGTGGTATTTCATCAAATGCTTTATTAAAAATCCATGTGGACAACATCCATTGCATTCCCATCATCTTTCTCTGTTACTTCATCAAAAAATGTAATTTGATTAGTTAAGCACGATTTGCCTTTTACAAATCTATGCTGGCTCTCCTTACTTAACTGAAACTCCTTCAAGTGCCTGTTGATTTTTTCCCCCTAATTATTGTTTCTAAAACTTTACCTACCATTGATGTTAAACTGACCGGCCTAGTTACTAGGAATGTCCTTATGAGTAAGGGTGTCACATTTGCCACTTCCCAATCCTCTGGCATTTCCCCTTATCGTGGGAAGATTGGAAGATTATGGCAACCCCTTTCACTATTTCCATGCCACTTCCTTTAGCACTTTGGGATGCAAGCCATCTGGACCAGGTGACTTATCCACTCTAAGCACAGTCAATCTTCATGTATCTTCTCAAAATACAGGGGAAATGCCAGGGGATTGGGAAGTGGCAAAGGTGACACCCTTACTCAACAGCAGGCGTAGGGACATTTCTTGTAACTAAGCTGGTCAGTTTAACATCAGTGGTGGGTAAGGTTTTAGAAACAATATATAGGGGGAAAAAAATCATGTACATCCTGTCCATCAATTTTCATCCCATCAATTATCTCAATCATTTCCACTTCTACCATCATCCTGCCCTCTGGTGAATACTGATACAAAGTACTCATTAAGTATTTTCACCTTGCCCTGCACCTGTAGGCACATATCACTCTCGTTGTCCCTAATAGGCCCCACTCCATTTTTTATATGCCAGTAGAAGGTTTTTTTTGGGTTCTCTTTTATGTTAACTTCCCATTTATTCTCATATTCTCTCTTTGACAGTCTTATTTTCCTTGTCACTTCTCCTCCCAACTTATTGTATTTGGCCTGATTCTTGCTCGTAGAATTCATATGACATACACCTTTTTTTGTGTTGGAAATCGACTGGTGAAATGGGTGGGCACACAGCAGATGCAATTTAATGCATATGTGTTAAATTATGCAATCTGGGAGGAACAACAGGGAGAGATGGTACCATCAAAATGGTGCATTTTGGGAGTGTGCATATTTACAAACCCTTGACGGTGGCAGGTCAAGTTGATAATTAAGGCAGTTAAATAGCATAGCCTTATAAATTGGGCATTGAAAATTTTACAAATCACTGGTTAAGCCTCAGTTGGAAAATTGTACACAATTCTGAACACTAGCCTTTAGGAAAAGTGCAGAGGAGGTTTAAGCAGGAACTTGATGTGGAGAGTTTGGAAAAATTATTAGCACATCCTTTAGATAATATCACCACCGTCAACACCCCTTTGTCCTTTTGTCTATGACATCTCTGGCAGTCTCTTCTTGGTCTCCACCTATCACTGGCCCCCTCTCCAGCTCTACCTGTCCCTCCCACGCCCCTCTACCAGCTTATATTTCATCTTATTTCTATATTGTTTAGTTCTGATGAAGAGTCATATGGACTCGAAACGTTAACTGTATCCCTCTCCGCAGATGCTGTCAGACCTGCTGAGTTTTTCCAGATATTTTTGTTTTTGTTCTGGAAAAATTATGATTGTTTTCTTTAAAAGCACAGATGGGGTTTTGATGGAGCAAGTTGAGAGAAACAGTTTCCTATAACCACAAGTTATTGATGGTATATAATGGGGAATTTTAAAAAAATCTCTCACACACACCTGAAATTGCATTACCTGAAAGGGTGGTTGTTGAAAGTCCATAGGAAATTTCGAAAGGCAACAGGTATTTGAAAAGCTTACTGAGTTAGGGAGGAAAATCTGGAGTGAGGAACTAAATTGTACAGCTCTTTCAAAGAGACGATGCCGCAGGCCGGCCCGAATGGCCCCACATATGCTGCAGAGTTCTCTCGGCCTTTTGGCTAAGATCAAGTGTTGCAGGGGCGACACCATGGTCCTACCAAGGCAAGGTCGGGATGGAAGGGCTATAACCAATCGCAATCGAAATCCATACCGTGGGTTACCTATCACCGTCCGAGTCACGGTGAACCACAGCGAGGGAGGATCACCTATGGATCGGGGCTTCTTCACCAGGAGGATCCTGTTGAAGGCGTGCGGCTTCGAAGCTACGGAGATCTTCACCCTGCATGACTCCCGCAAAGGTGGTTATTTTGACGTGACGTTCAAGCGGGTGGCAGACTGCGTCCGGCTCCTGAGGGTGTTCGAGGAGAAGAGAGACCTGCCGGAGATGAAGATCCTGACGGCGGAGCCGCACTTTACTCTGCCGTTGCAACGGGAACGTGTGGTGATGGTGCATGTGTACAACCCCTTCGTCCCTGTCACCGACGTGGTCACCTTCCTCACCAGGTACTTCGATAAGGTGGGGAGCGGCACCGAGATTCGAGACGACTTGGGGATCTGGACAGGCAAACGCCTGTTTAAGGTCACGCTAAAGACCGATGGTAAGGGAGCCATTTTCCACCCTCCTTCCAGTTTCGCTATCGGGGGAAACCGTGGCTACCTGGTCTACGCTGGGCAACCCAAGCATTGTCGCTCATGCGGCAAGGCTGGTCATGTGGCGGCCAACTGCAGCGCCTCCCTCTGCAAGATCTGCAAACAGGAAGGGCACCAGACAAAAGACTGCAAACAGGCCAAGTGCTGCAACCTGTGTGGCGAGGCAGGTCACCTCTACAGGACCTGCCCCAAACGCTGCCGTACTTACGCACAGGCAGCCAAAGCCGACGAGGGGGAAGCAGAAGAAATGTTTCGTGTCACTCCAACCACCAAGGCCCCCAGGGAGCTCAACGGGACAAAGGAGGACACAGAGAGAGACAAGGTGGAGAAAGAGATCGAGGCAACAGAGAGCCAATCAGCAGCACTACCCCCTGTACCTCCCAGTCCTCAGGACAGCGAATCAATGGAGGAGGAGGCAGCAGTGGAAAAGCAGCAGGGGGAGTGGCGGACGGTGAAGAACAAGAAAAGTAAGAGGGAGCGAAGAAGAAGCAAAGGCGTTTCCCAGAGAAGCGGCAAGAGGCGTCTCCCATCCGACACGGATGACAAGGGCAGCAGCTCTTCGGATGATGAAGTGCCAGGGCGGCACCGACAGAAGAGGCGGCAAAGCTCCAGGGCGTTGGAGGACGAGACACCCGAGCTCCAGAAAATTGGAGACAACAAGGAGACCAGCGCACCCCAACTTTGCCTGCAACCTGAGGAGGCCAGTGCACCACAGCCCCTGGAATCTGGGAGCAGTGAGGCAATCATTGCACCCCAGCTCCAGGAAGCCGGGAACAGCAACACCCCAGAGGGGGTGAGTTTTGGAGAAGCTTCTCCAGCAAAGGTCATCTCAAAACCCACTCTCTACGTGAACCTCCAGATGCCACCGGAGCAGAACACGGCCAAGGAGATCTACCTCAGCCCATCCAAAGTGAAGGAATTTGAGCTCACTACGGGTATGAAGGAGCAGACTAAAGGTCTGGGACTCTCAGAGACAGTGGGTTTGGTAGGAGAATAAATGCTTTAAAATGGGTTTAAAGATTGTATCCATAAATGTGCGTAGCATTAAATCTACTACGCGATGTGTTGCGACCTTGGACTACCTAGCCAAGGTCAAAGCTGACCTGTTGTTTCTGCAGGAGTGTGCGATACCGCACCTCAGCTCCTACAGGCAATGGTCACGATGGTGGTCCCACGGGCCATCGATCTGGTCGGGCGGAAACGACTCTCGTTCCTCCGGCCTGGGTATTCTGCTGCGGGGAGGCAACTTCACCGTTTCCGAGGTTAAGGAGGTGGTGGGCGGGCGACTCCTCGTAGCAGACGTAATGTACAAGAACGCTCCACTCCGGTTAATTAACGTGTATGGCCCGGCACAAGGGGCTGAGCGGCTGGAGGTTTATCAGCAGCTCCCACTGCTGCTGGCGACCTCCAGGCCGGTGATTCTGGGCGGTGACTTCAACTGCATCATCGATGCGGCTGGACGATCCGGCAGGGCCGGCAGCAGATTGGACGCTACGTCCAGATCCCTGATGGAAACAGTTAAGGATGCCAAGCTGCACGACGTCTTCAGCAACCCTGCAGACGGAGCGCAGCGTAGATACACCTGGTCGCGGCCAGACGGGTCCATTCGTTCCAGGATAGACTTCCTGTTTGTGTCCCGTGCATTCACAGTCAGATCCACCGAGGTCAAGCCGGTGTTCTTCTCTGACCACTGCCTCCTACTGGCGGACTGCCACTTGGAGAAGGACCTGAGGGTGGGCAGGGGGGCATGGAAACTAAATGTGCAACTGCTGACCCCAGAGAACATTGAGGAGCTCAAGAGGGATTACAAAGGTTGGAGAACCGTGAAACCCCTCTTTGAGTCCCTGACACACTGGTGGGAAGCGATCAAGGGAAGCATCAAGAGGTTTTTCATCCTCAAAGGCACCCAGAAAGCTAGAAAGGAACAGAGGGAAATGTCCCGACTCCAGAAAAAGATGCAGAATCTGCTGCGGCTGCAGTCGATGGGGGTCGATGTCAAGGAGGAGCTCCAAGAGGTGAAGGGCCAGCAAGCCTCGCACTTTGCCTCGGAGGCCTCCAAGATCATCTTCCGTTCCAGAGTCCGCTCCGTGGAGCAGGATGAGACGTGCTCACGTTTCTTCTTCCAAAAGGTACACAGAGAGCGCTCTGTGATCAGCAGCCTGAAGGAAGAAGACGGCTCAGTAAAGTCATCACGGTCCGACATTCTGAGGATCAGCAAATCCTTTTATGCCGGATTGTATGACGTGAAGCCCACGGACAGCACGGCCTCCCAGTCCTTCCTGTCCTCTATCACGGAGGTCTTAGACCACAGTACGCGGGAGAGCCTGGACAAACCGCTAACTCCTGATGAACTGACTAAGGCCCTCGAGTCCTTCGAGAAGAGTAAAACCCCCGGAAGCGACGGCTTGCCGGCAGAGTTGTATTCGGCTCTGTGGGACTTGATCGGCCCAGACCTGCTAGGAGTGTACGAGAGTATGCTCCTGGCCGGTAGTATGTCAGAATCCATGAGGAAAGGCATCATCACCCTCATCTACAAGCACAAGGGGGAAAGGGAGGAAATTAGAAATTGGCGACCCATTTCACTGTTGAATGTGGACTATAAGATTCTGTCCAAGGTCATCGCCAACCGGGTCAAATCCGCTCTGGAATTGGTGATTCACCCTGACCAGACCTGCTCTGTGCCAGGCAGGAAGATCTCTGACAGCCTGGCGCTGCTCAGGGATACGATTGCCTACGTACAGGACAGGGGTGTGGATACCTGCCTCATCAGCTTGGATCAGGAGAAGGCCTTTGACAGAATATCGCACACCTACATGGGGGATGTGCTCTCCAAAATGGGCTTTGGGGAGGGAATTCGAAATTGGATCCAACTGCTCTACACTAACATCAGTAGCGCAGTCTCAATCAATGGGTGGGAAACAGATAGCTTTCCGATTAAATCTGGAGTCAGGCAGGGCTGTTCTCTCTCGCCTGTCCTTTTCATGTGTTGCATAGAACCCTTTGCCGAGTCCATCAGGAAGGATCCGGGCATAAGAGGAGTGACGATCCCAGGCAGTGGAGGCACTCAGGTAAAGGCCTCCCTGTACATGGACGACGTCGCCGTCTTCTGCTCGGATCCGCTGTCGGTGCGCAGACTGATGCACATCTGCGACCAGTTCGAACTGGCCTCGGGAGCCAAGGTAAATCGTGGGAAGAGCGAGGCCATGTTCTTTGGGAACTGGGCTGACCGATCCTTTGTCCCCTTCACTGTCAGGGCTGACGGCCTGAAGGTGCTGGGGATATGGTTCGGAGGGACCGGGGCATGCGTTAGAAACTGGAAGGAGCGAGTGGCTATGGTGAAAAGGAAACTGGGCATGTGGGAGCGACGCTCCCTCTCCATTGCGGGTAAGAACCTGGTCATCAGGTGTGAGGTACTCTCGCTGTTGTTGTACGTGGCGCAGGTCTGGCCCATTCCAGACTCCTGCGCGATGGCGATCACTCGAGCCATCTTCCGCTTTATCTGGAGGTCGAAAATGGATCGTGTCCGCAGGGACGCGATGTACAAGCCTCTAGATAAAGGGGGAAAAAACGTGCCCAACATCGCCCTCATACTGATGGCCACCTTTGTGTGTGGCTGCATCAAGCGGTGCGTAGACCCTCAGTACGCAAACACCAAGTGTCACTACGTGCTGAGGTTCTACCTGTCCCCGGTGTTGCGAAGGATGGGTCTGGCCACGCTGCCGCGGAACGCTCCAAGTAGTTGGACCGTGCCGTACCACCTGTCCCTGGTGGAAAAATTTATGCAGAAAAACACCTTTGACCACAAGTCCATCAGGCAGTGGTCAGCACGTAACGTCCTAGAGGCCCTGAGGGATAAGGAGAGGGTGGACCCTGTGGGATGGTTCCCCGAGCAGACTGTCAAAGTCATTTGGCAGAATGCCTCATCGCCAGAACTTTCCAACAAGCACCAAGACGTAGCTTGGCTGGTGGTGAGAAAGGCCCTCCCCGTCAGATCCTTCCTACATGCCAGGAGGCTCACCCCCTCTGCACGTTGCCCTCGAGGTGGCTGTGGTGGGGAAGAGACCGTTGTTCACCTCCTTGTGGATTGTGCCTTTGCAAAGAAAGTCTGGAGAGAGATGCAGTGGTTGCTGTCGAGGTTCATCCCGAGCAGTTCTGTGACACAGGACTCTGTGCTCTACGGGCTGTTCCCAGGGACACACACCGAGACAAACATCAACTGCAGCTGGAGGATCATCAACTCGGTGAAAGACGCGCTTTGGTCTGCCCGAAACTTGTTGGTCTTCCAGCACAAAGAGTTGTCCCCGACCGATTGTTGCGGACTGGCACAATCCAAAGTCCAGGACTACGTGCTGAGGGACGCACTAAAGCTTGGGGCAGCTGCCGCAAAGGCGCAATGGGGAAGGGTCGCTGTCTAAGACCTTTCTACCACAGCGCACCGAGAGACTGGGAACTGTTTAGAGCCCCTCGGGCTGTACAGATCAAAATGAAAGGCTGTAAATGATTGTAATATTGTTTGTACTGATGCACCTGGTGATACATTTTGTAAAAGTTTAACCTGGATTGTACCCTTGTAATGTTGTTTTTGAAATGGTTTTGAATGTGATTTAAGATATTTTATGAATAAAGTATATTTTTACAAAAAAATATATGCTGCAGAGTTCTCTGATTCCGTTTGTTTGCAAAAATGACAACAATTAATAGTACAGCCCGCTACACTTTGAAAGAAAAAAGTTTTACAGCAAAGCCCCTTTAATGACATTGAAACTAAAAGAGATATGATCTTAAGAAAATGACAAAAGACGATGTACCCGCGGTAGAACCTTAATCGGTTTTAGCACAAACGTGTTTTGTTTTCTCTCTGGCAATCAATTCTTGACGTTGAAGATGAAAGGGGTTCCCCCCCCGACTTTTATGGTGAGGGAGGGCCCTCTTCTGGTCTCAGTGGTGTCCGGGGAACTTTGTGATGTTGCACCTGTGATGGCGCCGCGCCTGGCTCTGGAACGCCGGCCCAGGTACGGAACGCTGCCCATGGATACATTGTAGCCGCACTGCTTCCGAGAGTTCCATCTGCCGCCCGGCGTTTACCCGAGAGCTGGGATGAGCAAGTACAACAGTTTTACTCCGGAAAACACATTGATATGGGGCCTCTTCACCCTCAGAGAAACAGAAAGCAGGGCCACGTTAGGGAAAAAAAGAAGAGCTATCCCCATTCAAAACGCACAAGGAACTCGGGAAGCCGCTTATCTATGTCCGTACTCCCTGTTTAAACCATGGTGGTTCGGGGATTGAGGGGGAAAGTTGTTCACGGTGCTATTGCTTAATTGGTGGATAATAATCCAGAATTAGTTCCCCACGTTTCGCAACCTGCGGCTTGAAATACATGCACATTAATAGGAGCATTTATTTGCAATTTGTATGTGACCCATGAGGTTCTGTGACGTACCCCTGAACAGCCCAGAGGTACAAACATTATTTTGACCGAGTGGCTAACTGAACAATGCAGAATAGGAAGGCCTGTGCTGAACTAGCTGACGCCTCCGCATCTCCGGGTTAGGGAATGCAAATTGACAGTAGTTCTATTTCCAATCACTATCCACCAATATCACCAGAGTAAGGATGTGTCATTAGAAGGAATAGGAGCAGGAGTAGGCCATTGGACATCTCGAGCCTGCTCTGCCATTCAATAAGGTCATGGCTGATCTGATAGTGGCCTTAAATCCATTTTCCTGGCTGTCCCCTGTAACCCTTGAATCTCTTGTCGATTAAAAATCTGGCTAACTCAGCGTTGAATATATTCGATAATTTAGCCCCCACTGCTCGCTAGAGGAGAGAATTCCAAATACTAAGAACCATCTCAGAAAGAAATTCCTCATCTCGGTCTTAAATGGGAGGTCTCTTATTTTGAAACAGTGCCCCCTAGTTTAGGATTCCCCATGAGGGGAAACATTCAGCATCTATCCTGTCAAGCTGCCTCAGAATCTTGAATGTCTCAAAAAGATCACGTCATTTTTCTAAACTCCAATGAGTGTAGGTCCAGCCTGCTCAACCTTTCCTCATAAGACAACTGCTTCATCCCAGGAATCAGCCTAGTGAACCTTCTCTGAACTTCCAGTGCAATTATATCCCTTCTTAAATAAGGAGAGGGTACTCTTGGAGTGGCCTCATCAATTCCCTGTGCAGTTGTAGCAAGACTTCCCTACTTATGTACTCACTCCCCATACAATAAAGGCCAACATTCCTTTCGCCTTCCTAATTACTTGCTGTACCTGCATGCTAACTTTTTGTGATTCATGTACAAGGACACCCAGATCCCTCTGTACTGCAACATTCTGCAGTCTCTCTCCATTTAAATAACCTGCTTTTCCATTCTTCCCACCAAAGTGAGCAACCTCACATTTTCCCACATTAAAATTCATCTGCCAAATTTTTGTCTACTCGCTTAACCTATCTATATCCCTTTACAACTCTTTTCTTGCTTTTCTACCTATCTTTGTGCCATCAACAAATTTGGCTGCAATACACTTGATCCCTTCACCTAAGTCATTAATATAGATTGTAAATGGCTGAAGTGCCAGTACTAATCCCTGTGGCACTCCACTAGTTACAGTTTTCCAACCTGCAAATGATCTATTTAACTTGACTCTGTTTCCTGTTAGTTAGCCAACCTTCTATCCATGCTAATATATGACCCCCAACACCATAAGCTCTTGTCACATATCCTTTTATGTGGTACCTTATCAAATGCCTTTTGGAAATCCAAATGCGCTACATCTACAGGTTCCTCTTTATCAATCCTACATATTACATTCTCAAAGAACCCTAATAAAATTGTCAAACACGATCAGGTCAAGTCCTTCAGTGTCGCTGGGTCAAAATCCTGGAACTCCCTCCCTAACAGCACTGTGGGTGTTCCTACACCACAGGAACTGCAGTGTTTCAAGAAAGCAGCTCACCACCACCACCTTCTCAAGGGCAATTAGGGATGGGCAATAAATGTTGGCCTAGCCAGCGATGCCCACATCCTGTAAATGAATAAAAATAACATGGCTTTATTATGATTTTCTATATGTCTTGCTACTATTTCCTTAATAATGGATTCCAGCATCTTCACAATGACAGATGTTAGGCTAACTGGTTTATAGTTTCCTGCTTCCTGTCTCCATTTTTTCTTGAAAAGAAGTGTTACATTTGCAGTCTTCCAATCCCCACAGACCTTTCCAGAATGTAGAAAAGTTTGGAAGATTTCAACCAATGTGTTCACTATATCTGCAGCCATTTCTTATAAAACCCTAGGATGCAGGCCATCAGCCCCAGGAGACATGTCAGCCTTTATTCCCATTACTTTTCCTAGTATTTTTTCTCTCGTGATAGTAATTATTTTAGGTTCCTCCCTCCCTTTTGCCTCTAGATTTTCTATTATTCTTGGGATATTGTGAAGGCAGATGCAAAATATTATTCAAAGTCTCTTCCATTTCCTTGTTTCCCATTATTAATTCCCCAGTTTCATTCTATAAAGGACCGACACTTACTTTAGTTACTCTTTTCCTTTTTATATGCTTGTAAAAACATTTACTGTCCAGTTATTGTCATTCCTTCATAGTTAACTGAACAAATGAAATTTAACTTTAGCCTCCTGTTTGTTCCAAGCTCCGAATACACTATAATACATTTACTTTCCCTTTCCAACATCCCAGCTGTGTTGTAATCAAGAATTGAACATGAGGTATAATGACCGATACTCATTACACACTCTCCTGAAAACTGGAACAACTTATTCAGTGTTTTCTTTCTCCTACAATCTTTAGATTTTAAAAAGCCAAACTTGGCATCTCCTAATCACTCGTTTCTGACTTACCTCAACTTCTCATTTTCTCTTTTCACGCTTGATACTGCCCTGCACTATGGGTGTTCACCCGTTATCATGATTTCTTAAATGGTGTGTTTTGCAGTTTTTCTTTCTTTTTATCAAAACCTATGATTCAGATAATAAACCCTGAAAGAAAAGCTTGAGTAGTTTATAACTCATCTGAAACCCAAAATTAATTTTCTGGTTTGTAGGCTCTCCATGCTATTTGTTGGTTTTATTAACTTGTGAGTTTATTTCTTTTCATTTCAGTGCACTACATGTTGACACATTGTGATGAAGGAGTAATGATTCTAATGCAACTGTTGCAAATTTATTGAGATCATATTCAAGTCAGGTTGTATGGCTAGTTAATTATTATGTCCATAACATAATTAGGAGATTCAGATTGCATCGAAACCTGCAAAATAAAGTCTTTCCAAGGAGAGTCAAAAATCAATACAATAAAGTTGTTGGTCTGTTCCCAGGTTGACTATAAAAACAGTGTTGCCTATCAGTAGTACAATCTGTTCCTAAAATTCAATTTCACATATTTTGCACGTATGAAAGTAATCATTATTTACAGAATTAAATTTGAAGATTAAATTCGGTGGGATGTTGGAAGTACTGAAGTTAATCTGAAATATTGCTGTCGGAATTTGATGGTTCAAGATAAAGCAGCATTTTTTTTTCATTAGGCAAACTAATCAGAGAGACATCTTTAAAAAAGTGAAATATTCTGTAGTTAAACACTGGATACTAATTTTGCTCAGGAAGTGAAGCGAAATAACTATTGTTCCTTTAGCTTATCAAAATGGGAAAGTGAAACTGAAAAGGACCATGAATGGATCGAAAGAGAGGAAGTAAATATCATAATTGAAAATGAATTTGGATACATGCACAGGTAAGAGGAGAAAACTTTACCTTATCAGATGGAAGCTTAAGTACAAAGTAGAGCAGACAGTTTCATTAAAAATTGGAGAAAAATGTGTTTTATCTAAAAATAATGATTTGATGTTTTTTATTGACAAGTGAATTTACAAAAATAAGGCTAGGCTTGGAAATGTTCAGAAAAAGTCACCATTATCATTATCCTTGTTAGATACCTTCAAGGCAAATTTAGAGAAGTGCCTTGAGGAAAACACATTATTGGATACAACTGCAAGAAACAGGCTAGATGGACATTTCACCTTGGAACTTTCTGCGTTTCTATCCATGGTTACCTGGTCTCTGGCCCAGTGTCTTGGAGGGTTTTAAGAGCATCATCTGTTAAGAGCATGAAACCAATAGCTTACTAGCTGAGCTTTACAAAATGACATTGTGTGAAGAGCCTAGTTGTGGTGCACACTAGCCTGAAGCAGTGTTAGTGAACAAGCTTAGAGATGTATTTGGTAATAACTGAATAATACATTTTAGACAGATGTGCAGTCACTAGTACTGTTCTAGGATTTAAATCATGTATAAGTCATGTCGATATTAAATTGATTATTATGTCTGGTTAAGCATAAACTTGAATGAGCCAGATGTCTTTGTAATCCCTTTTCATTATTTCCATGTCTTATTTTAAGGATAAGATTAAATTGTAATCTAAAACAGGTGACTTAATTTATTAGCAGAGAAGGAAATTGTATCAGTGAGTCATAGATGCAGTAAGTTGTAGTGTTACTGTTTAGATATAAACATCTTTTGAAGATCAAGAGCATGTTTCCAGCAAAACACATTCTATTACATCAAAGCTGAGTAAACCTGTACTGTTTGAAGATTGCATTGCGTGTGGTATTCAGGACACTTGCTTATTTAAATAGGAATTGTTGGATTATTGTCTGCTGCAAAACCACTAATGAAAATCTGCTAGAAGTTTAAATTTTTCTTTTGTAGGTCTACCATCTGTTCACTTATGATGTTAATGCTGCTTCAGTTTGCAATGCAGCCTGCTGGAGTTTTTGGACTGGAAGACAGTGATCAAAATAATACAGATGCTGTCAAAGTAGTGCCTTTATACAATAACATAAGATTACCTGATGAACATATTCCTTATTTTCTATACAATAACATGCACATAGCTACTAGTTGCAAAAAAGACCCTCTCTGTCCATTTAAGGTAAGTTTTATTAGATGTACAAAAGCACATTTCTTGCACTTTGTGAAAATCAGTAAGTGGGTATATTGTGTGTAATAAAAACAGAAAATGCTGGAAAAACTCAGCAGGTCTGACAGCATCTGTGGAGAGAGAAACAGTTAACATTTCTTCAGCTCTGAAGAAGAGCCATATAGACTCGAAACGTTAACTCTGTTTCTCCCTCCACAATTGTTGTCAGACCTGCTGAGTTTTTCCAGCATTTTCTGTTTTTATTTCAGATCTCCAGCACCCGCAGTATTTTGCGTTTTATTGCTCTATATTGTGGGTAATGTGGGTTCCTGTTCATAATCAGTCACAAATTTGCTGCCCCAGTCACACCTGCTGTCTAGACCAGTGTTTTTCAAACTTTTCTGTTCAAAAACATCCTACAAACATTCAAAAGGACCCCTGCAAATATTATATGATTATGCCAACTGCATCTGTGCAGCTCTCACTTCATAGTGTGAACCAGTCCTTATTCCAGGGAACAGTGGTATTGTAGACCCATGAAAATGTGAGTCTATGATGCTGCCATCAAAATAAGGCAGCTTATTTCAGTTGTGTAAATGCAGGAACTCATGGTTTCATTTGTTCCTTTGAGTCTCTGGAGCCCAGCATGCCTGGAGAGACTGGCTCCCAACTGAGTATAAACAGTGGGAGATTGGCACATGCACGTTGCACTTTCAAAGTCAGATGTGGTTAAAAAGCAGGAAATAAAAATGCCTGCTAATCCTGTCCTGACAAGCTCCTGCCCTATTTGCAAAGGACAGCATCTACTACTGAAAAGGAAAATCATTGCACAAAACATATTTTGTTGGTCTACAACAATAGAGGTGGTGTATATATTAGTTAACAAATATAAAAAAGGCAGAAATTTGATGACTGGCACAAATCTGATGAGCTTACAGATCTCTTGCGATTCCCTCATAGACTGGGAATGCCACTCCGAAAACTAAGGCCTAGGCCCCCATTTGAAGAATGGCTCTTTGGGCAAAGGACCAGAGGGCTATTGATCTTCATGAAAACTTATTGTCCACGCTGGCATAATTCAGTGCTTTCAGAAGATAAGCCCAGTTATAGACACTACTAATTTACTTAATACCTTGAGGCAAAGCTTTGCAAAATTTCTCCTTGATGCTAAAGTCAATTGAGAAAAACTCAATGATTGGCCCACAGATAACATACTTTGGTTCAATAAATCTTTGAAGCTAACCTTGTAGCCTTTACTTTTGGTATTTAATTGGAACTGTTAGTTATGGAGGAAGGTAGAGTTGACCATTAAAAAACGGTTTAGTCCTCAAAAAATAAATCCTCAGTCAATAGCTTATAAAATAGAAGATGACAATCTTGGCTTTCTTCCCTTTAATCCAAGGAGCACTATTTCAAATTAATGTAACAAACATTAAAGCAGTTCATGTGTGACAGAAATTAATTTTCAGAAATAAAAACTTTAACATATTTGCTCACACAACAAACCTTGTCTGTATTTATAACCCTTTTAATCAGTGACTGGAATATTAAGGATTAACCTTTTGATATTTAGAGCATTGAAATCACTGTTGCTGAATAGTAAAAGCTTGTTTAAATAGCCACTTTTTACTAGTGAACCTATGCATTTAGTATTGATACCTACTCAATAGAGACATCATAGCTGAGTTTAATTGTGTTTTTACCTAGATTCCTATATATGCACTATAGGGGTCATTGTATTGTCATCAGGAATAGGAACCTTGGCCTAACAGGGCATTTAGGCCAATTGTATTGCCCATTTTGCTGACTGAGCAAAGATCCTATAAGCACAAAATGACGATCAAATCTAGAACCCACTATCTGCATAATGCTCACTAATTTAACCAGTTGAACCACTGGGGATCCCTGCAATATTAGTTTTACCGGATTTTGACTTGCTGTTCAAAATGCTACCATTAAACAAGATTGCAATTTGCACTCCTGAAACAGAACATTAGCTCCTGGACCTTGAAAGTATAGAATTTTAAAATACTGCATCAATAAAATGAAATGTTCTCTGAAATATTATTAAATATGATAATGACTAATAAAAATAAAAATAATTAAAAAATGAACAAAACTTGTTTTAACTGTATTCCAGACAATGAAACTATTTAAATTTGCACCAGTTATTGCAGTCTCTTTACTTGATTTTGTACATTGATAATTCTCAAATGAACATCTTGTATAAGAATTATGAGATAAGTGGATATTTTGAAGCAATCGTGGGTGAGGTTTCAGGACTTTCACTGCAAGTGGCCAAAGCAGAATATTTTGGATTTCTGGTGTTTGGATTAGAATTTGACAATGGAATGCTTGGATTGTATTGAATATTTTTAAATGATTTCTATTTCAATAATGCAAAAGAAGGATAATACCAATTGATAATGGTGCCTGTAAGATCCTAAAGGGGGTCACAGTTTTGTGTTCAATGTCAAAGTGAATCTTCTACATGCTTTGACATACTTTTAAAAATAAGATGACATGATTACCCTTTACTAGGGAATCAGAAAATGCAATGTTTGTTGAATAAAAACAGAAATACCTGGAAAAACTCAGCAGGTCTGGCAGCATCGGTGGAGAAGAGGAAAGTTGACGTTTTGAGTCCTCATGACCCTTCAACAGAACTAAGTAGAAATAGGAAAGGGGTGAAATTTAAGCTGGTTTAAGGGGGAGGGGTGGGGGGGTTGTTGGGACAAGCAAGCAGTGATAGGAGGAGATAACCAAAAGATGTCACAGACAAAAGAACAAAGAGGTGTTGAAGGTGGTGATATTATCTAAAAGAATGTGCTAATTAAGAGTGGAGAGCAGGACAAGCAAGGTAGCTCTAGTCCGAAGATGAGGTGCTGTTCCTCCATTTTGCGTTGAGCTTCACTGGAACAATGCAGCAAGCCAAGGACAGACATGCGGGCAAGAGTGCAGGGTGGAGTGTTAAAATGGCAAGCGACAGGGAGGTCTGGGTAATGCGGACAGCTGGGCACTTTACAGCCTTTCGAACTGAATATTGAGT
Source organism: Cetorhinus maximus (assembly GCF_964194155.1). Taxonomy (NCBI): domain Eukaryota; kingdom Metazoa; phylum Chordata; class Chondrichthyes; order Lamniformes; family Cetorhinidae; genus Cetorhinus; species Cetorhinus maximus. The sequence continues at coordinate 46,670,910 of NC_135884.1, read as the reverse complement.
TCAACAACTTTAGATCTTGAACTCCCTCCTCCATCCCCACCCCCTTTCCGTTTCTTCCCCCTCACTTTTGTTTTTTCCAATAATTTATATAGATTTTTCTTTTCCCACTTATTTCCATTATTTTTAAATGTATTCCACCCATCGCTTATTTCACCCCACCCCCACTAGAGCTACCTTGCTTGTCCTGCTCTCCACTCTTAATTAGCACATTCTTTTAGATAATATCACCACCTTCAACACCTCTTTGTTCTTTTGTCTGTGACATCTTTTGGTTATCTCCTCCTATCACTGCTTGCTTGTCCCAACAGCCCCCCCACTTCTCTCTCTCTCTCTCTCTCTTCCCCACCCCCCACTCCCCTCTAAACCAGCTTATATTTCACCCCTTTCCTATTTCTACTTAGTTCTGTTGAAGGGTCATGGGGACTCGAAACGTCAACTTTGCTCTTCTCCGCCGATGCTGCCAGACCTGCTGAGTTTTTCCAGGTATTTCTGTTTTTGTTTTGGATTTCCAGCATCCGCAGTTTTTTGTTTTTAGCAATGTTTGTTGATACTGTTTTATTAAGGGCTTTGGCATTTTTTCATTAAAGAAAGGTTTATCAGTCCTAAAGCATGTGCTTTTTAAAACAAAATTATAAGCATAGGACCGTTTTGCAAATTGCCTGGAGCCAAGCAAATGGGCAACCTGCATCCATATCTTCAGAAATGTTGCATTACTTGTTCTGTGAAAGTAGATGGGGATAATTATCCATCTGATTCTCTGTCTAAGTTGAGAAATACCGAGATTATAATTAGTGTTTTCTCAACAGCTATAGGGCTGACATTGGTCATTTAAAGAGTTTGGAATTGTGGAGTGAACCTATGGTCCACTACAGTGGTGACTTAAAAGGCTGTGCTGTCATTTATATCACTACCGGACAATAAACCTTATGAATTACTTGGACCACCATGGTTAAACTTTGGTAGTATTCAGAAGTACTTAGAATTCAAAGTAAAGAAGAATTTTGATAAGGAATAACAGTAAAAATTTAATATTAAGTCATCTTTTTCTGTGTATTATATTGCTGCTTTGACCATTTTGCTCTTTTCATATTGTGTTGCCACATTACCAGATTTTTACTGAATGTAAAGAACAGGTAGACAGTATTTTGGATGAAAAGATGGATAAGATATTGCTGACCTTGAGAAATTTAAGTTAATTGCACGTTTGCTTTTGCTGTAGAAGCACTTGAGAAATCTGCAGTCCTGCTGGGGTTATGAAAACAATTGCAAGCCAGAATACAGATTCAGCTACCCTGTGTGCACCGATGCTACTTCAGGCTGGTAAGATCCTTAGCAAAGGAAGAGTGCAGTGTATAGCTTTGGGTATACATCTTTCTTGAGTGAAGAATTCTGTATTTTTTTGACAGCAATTAAAGGAATAACTGCAAACATCACTGATGCTACGTGTGTAGTTAAATGTAGAATGCGATTTTCCCTATCACTGCTGCAGCTGTTTCTCAAATATATATTGTAATCTTCCAGCAGGATCTTGGCCTTCATTTTACTATCCTGGACTGGAAAATGTTCAGTATAATCATTTTCAATAACCTTTAGTCACATTTTTATAATAAAAGATCACTAGCCACTAATGGACAGAAGAATAGTTGGCATTTAATGGAGAACTTAAGCCATGAGTATTGGAAAGTTTGAAAGTCAGTAACTAGAAAGTCTGTATTTATAGTAACTGTAAATTGTAGCTTTTTGAAAAGTAAACACTCTCTGTTGTAAACCCTGAATTGGAAACTCAAACTTTTGCCTGAAGATAAATGAAATCTAACCAAATATTGTAATTGCTTCATAAACAATTAATTTTGATCAACTTCTTATAAACACCTGCTGTTTTCTGTGTCAGTACCTATCAAGATATGCTATGAATGTGTCCCTGCAAAACACAGATTTTAAATTGAAGTGATTTTCGTGTTACAGGAACTTCAGCTGCATTGCATGATAAAACCCAAGTCTTTTTTATCTTGTAATTATTGGCGTAAATGTTGTGGCATAATTGTTCACTTTAATTTTCAGAGTTGGAACTAAACGGGGTAATGTTAATTCACAGAATCACAGAATTGTTACGGTGTAGAAGGAAGCCATTCGGCCCATCGTGTCTGCAAATGCTCTTTGAGCATTTTAACTTCGTGCCTATCTCCTGCCTTTTGCCCGTAACCTGCACGTTGTTTCTATTTAAATAATCATTCAATGCCCTCTTGAATGCCTCAATTGAACCTGCCTCCTAAACACTTTCAGGCAGTGCATTCCAAACCCTAACTACGCGCTGTGAGAAAAAGTTTTTTCTCACCTTGCATTTGCTCCTTTTGCAAAACACTTTAAAACTGTGCCCTCTGGTTCTCAATCCGTTTACAAGCAGGAAAAGTTTCTCCCTATCTACTCTGTCCAGACCCCTCATGATTTTGAAAACTTTTATTAAGTCTCCTCTTAGCCTTCTCCTCTCCCTCTCCAAGGAAAACAGTCTCAACTTCTCCAATCTTTCCTCATAACTGAAGTGTCTCATCCCTGGAACCATTCTCGTAAACCTCTTCTGCATTCTCTCCAATGCGTTCACATCCTTCCTATAGTGTGGTGCCCAGAACTGTACACAATACCCCCTATTGAGGTCTAACCAGTGCCCTATATAAGTTCATCATAGCCTCCCTGCTCTTGTACTCTATTCCCCAATTAATGAAGTCTACAATACAGTATGCTTTAGAAACAGCTCTCTCTAACTGTCCTGCCACCTTTAATGACTTATGTAGATATACACCCAGGTCTCTTTGCTCCTCCACACATTTTAGAATAGTAGCCTTTATTTTATACCATCTCGCCATGTTCTTTGTACCAAAGTGTATCACCTCTCACTTCTCTGCATTGAACTTCATCTGCCACCTGTCTGCCCACTCCACCATTGTGTCAATGTCCTTTTGAAGTTCTACACAGTCCTCCTCACAGTTTACAATTCTCCCAAGTTTTGTGTCATCCGCAAACTTTGAAATTGTCCCCTGCACACCAAGATCTAGATCATTTATATATATCAGGAAAAGCAAGGGTCCAAATACCGACCCCTGGGGAACTCCACTACAAGCCTTCTTCCAGCCTGAAAAATACCCATTAACCATTACTCTCTGTTTTCTATCCCTCAGTCAATTTTGTATCCACCTTGCTACTGTCCCTTTTATTCCATGACCTATTACTTTCCTCATAAGCCTGTTGTGTGGCACTGTATCAAACGCCTTTTGGAAGTCTATACACGCCACATCAACAGCCTTGCCCTCATCAACCATCTCTATTACTTCTTCAAAAATTCCAGCAAGTTAGTTAGACACGATTTTCCTTTAACAAATGCGTGCTGATTCTTCCGAATCAATCCACATTTTTCTATGTGACTATTAATTCTATCCCGAATAATTGTTTCCACAGCCTGGATGAGTGCAGCTCCCACAACACTCAAGAAGCTTGACACCATCCAGGACAAAGCAGCCTGCTTGACTGGCACCAAATCATAAACATTCACCTCCTCCACCACCAACGCGCAGCAGCAGCAGTGTGTATCATCTACAAGATGCATTGCAGGAATTCACCGAGGCTCCTTTGACAGCACCTTCCAAACCCACGACCACTGCCATCTAGAAGGTCAAGGGCAGCAGATAGATGGGAACACCACAACCTGGAAGTTACCCTCCAAGTCACTCACCTTGGAAATATATCACCGTTCCTTCTCTCTCGCTGGGTCAAAATCCTGGAACTCCCTTCTTAACAGCACTGTGGGTATACCTACGCCACATAGACTGCAGCGGTTCGAGGAGGCAACTCACCACCACCTTCTCAAGGGCAATTAGGGATGTGCAATAAATGCTGGCCTAGCCAGTGAAGCCCACATCCCTAATTGCCCTTGAGTGAATTTTTAAAAAAGTTTCCCCACCACTGAAGTTAAACTGACCTGTCTTTACAAATCTTTACAGAGGCAGATCTTTACAACCTTTTTTGAACAAGGGCGTAATGTTTGTAATTCTCCAGTCCTCTGGCACCTCCCCCAAAGCCAGGGAACATTGAAAGATTATTGCCAGTGCCTTTGCAATTTCCACTGTCCCTCCTTTCAATATTCTTGTACGCATCTCATCCGGCCCTGGTGCCTTATCAACTTTAAGTACCGACAGCTTATCCAATACCTCCTCCTTATCAATTTTAAACCCTTCTAGTGACTGAGTTTCCTCCTCTGTCACCATGGCCTGGGCAGCATCTGCCTAGTAGGTAAAGACAGATGCAAAGTATTCATTTAACACCTCAGCCATGCCTCTTTCCTCTATGTGTAAATCCCCTCTTTGGTCCCTAGTCGGCCCTACTCCTCCTTTTACCACCCTTTTACTATTGATGTGCTTATAGAATACTTTGGGATTTCCTTTTATGTTAGCTGCCAATCCTTTCTCATAATCCCTCTTTGCTTCTCGTCTTTGCTTTTTCACATCCCTTCTGAACCTTCTGTATTCAGCTTGATTCTCAATTGTCTTTGCTACCTGACACCTGTCGTGAGCATACTTTTTCTTCTTTAATGTAATTTCTATCTCCTTTGTCATCCAGGGAGCTCTGGATTTGTTTGTCTTACCTTTCCCTTTTGAAGGAACATACCTTGAATGTGCCCAAACCATCTCCTCTTGGAAGGTAGCCCATTGTTCAGCTACTGCTTTTCCCACCAACCTTTGGTTCCAGTCTATCCAGCTCAGCTCCGTTCTTGCCCCATTGAAGTCTGCTCTCCGCCAATTGATTATTCTTACTCTGGGTTGACCAATGTCATTTTCCACCGTGATCTTAAACTTTTATGATACAACGATCACTGTCCCCTAAATGTTCCGGCATTGTCACTTGATCAACTTGGCCCACCTCCTTCCCAAGAACCAGGTCTAGCAGTGCCTCCTTTCTTGTTGGACTGGACACATACTGCTGCAGGAAATTCTTCTGAACACAATCTAGGAATGCCTGTCCCTCACTGCCTCTTACACTACCACTATCCCAATCTATATTTGGGTAATTAAAGGCCCCCATTATAACTAGTCTATGATGTTTACACCTCTCTGTAATTTGCTTGCAGATTTGTTCCTCTATATCCTTCCCATTAGCTGGTGGTCTGTATATTACACTGAGCAATGTAATTGCACCCTTCTTTTTCCTTAGTTCCAGCCAAATTGATTCTGTCCTTGAATCCTCTCACACATCCTCTTTCTCCAGTACTGCAATACTCTCCTTAACCAAAAACGCCACCCCTCCTTTTTTCCCTTCCCTATCTTTTCTGAACACTGTGTAACCAGGAATATTTAACACCCAGGCCTGCCCTTCCTTAAGTCAGGTCTCCATTATCGCCATAACATCATAATCCCACAATGCAATCTGTGCTTGTAACTCCCCAATTTTATTAACTATACTCCATGCATTCACATACATGTAGTGTAACTCTGATTTTAGACTTCATTACTTGCTCCCTTTCTTTGACTCCATCTGTTAACTTACTATTCTCTATTTTAGTGCTATCTGCTTCTCCAAGCATTCCATGCACCCTGGTATTACTTTCTTCTATTCTCGCCTGGTTCCCACACCTGCTAAGTTAGTTTAAACCCTCCCCAAAAGCACTAGCAAAACACCCTGCAAGGAACTCAGTCCCGGCTCTGTTCAGGTGCAACCTGTCTGGCTTGTACAGGTGCCAACTCCCTCAGACCCAGTCCCAGTGTCCCAGGAATCTAAAGCCCCCTCTTCTGCACCATCTTTCCAGCCACGCGTTCATTTGTCTTATCTTCCTATTTCTGTATTCACTTGCACGTGGCACTGGGAGTGCTTAAGAACATAAGAAATAGGAACAGGAGTAGACAATTCGGCCCCTCGAGCCTGCTCCATTATACAATAAAGATCATGGCTGATCTTCTTGTTTGATCTTCTTCGATTTCCACATTCCTGTCTAGCTCCAATAACCTTTGATTCCCTTGCCTAACAAAAATCTATCCACCTCTGCCTTAAAAATATTCAGTGACCCCACCTCCACTACCTTCTGAGCCAGAAAATTCCAAAGTCGCACAACCCTCTGAGAGAAAAAAAATTCTCCTCACCTCTGCCCTAATTTTAAAACAGTGCCCCTTAGTTCTGGACTCACCCACAAGAGGAAACATCCTTTCGACATCCATCTTGTCAAGGCTATTCAGCTTCTTGTATACTTCAATCAAATCATCCCTTACTCTTCTAAACTCCAGTGGAAACAAGCCCAGTCTGTCCAACCTTTCCTCATAAGACAACCCACTCATTCCAGCGATCAATCTAGTAAACCTCCTTTGAACCACCTCCAATGCATTTACATCCTTCCTTAAATAAGGAGACCAAAACTGCACACAGTATTCAAGGTGTGGCCTCACCAATGCACTGTATAACTGAAGAATAACTTCCTTACTTTTATGTTCAATCCCTCTTGTAATAAAGGATAGCATTCCATTAGCCTTCTTAATTACTTGCTTTACCTTCATACTAACTTTTTGTGACTCATGTACTAGAACACCTAGATCCTTCTGCACCTCAGAATTAAGCAGCCATTCTCCATTTAAGTAGTACTCTGCTTTTTTGTTCTTCCTGCCAAAGTGAACAACTTCACATTTTCCCACATTAAACTCCATTTGCCAGATCTTTGCCCACTCACTCAACCTATCTATATCCATCTGCAACCTCCTCATGTCCTCTTCACAACATAATTTCCTACCTATCTTTGTGTCATCTGCAAATTTAGCTACCATGCCTTCACTCCCTTCATCTAAGTCATTGATGTAAATTGTAAAATGTTGAGGTCCCAGTACCCTGTGAGACTCCACTCATCACATCCTGCCAACAGAAAAAGATCCACTTATGCATCCTCTCTGCTTTCTGCCAGCCAGCCAATTTTCTATCCATGTTGATATGTTATCTCCTACACCATGTGTTTTTATTTTCTGTAATAATCTTTGATGTGGCACCTTATCAAATGCCTTCTGGAAATCCAAGTACAGGATGTCTAGAGGCTCCCCTTTATCCACTGTACATGTTACTTCTTGAAAAAACTCCAATAAATTGGTTAAGCATGATTTTTCTTTCACAAAACCATGCTGACTATCCCCAATTGCCTTGAGCTCTTCTAAGTGACCAGCTATAATCTCGTTAATGATCGATTCTAATAACTTCCCCACAAGAGGCATCAGTCTAACTGGCCTATAGTTTCCTGTTTTCTGCCTCCCTCCCTTCTTGAATAGAGGGGTTATATTTGCCACTTTCCAATCTGATGGAACCTTTACAGAAACTAGTGAATTTTGAGAAATTGACACCATCCAACACTACTTCATTAGCCACCTCTTTTAAGACCCTAGGATGTAGTCCATCGGGACCCAGAGACTTGCCAGCCTGCAGCTCCATCAATTTGCTCAGTACCATTTCCCTAGTAATTTCAATTCCGCCAAGTTCCTTTCTCCCATTCACCTCCTGATTTGCAGCTATTAATGAAATGTTTTTTGTATCCTCTATAGTGAACACAGAAGCAAAATAGTTGTTCATTTCTTCCGCCATTTCCTTATTATCTACTATTAACTCCCCACTGTCACTCTCCAGAGGACCAACACTCACTTTATTTACTCTTTTCCTTTTTAAGTACCTGTAGAAACTCTTGCTAACCATTTTTACATTTCCAGCTAGCTTCCTCTCATACTCTAATTTCTTTCTCCTGATTAACCTTTTAGCTATTCTCTGCCATTCTTTATATTCTGAACAATCATATGTCCTGCCACTCATCTTTGTGGAGTTGTATGCTTTTTCCTTAAGTTTGATGCTTTTCTTAACATCTCTAGTTAACCACGGATGGTGGGTCCTCTCCTTAGAACTTTTCTTTATAGTAGGAATATACTTATTCTGAATACTCTGAAATATCTCCTTAAATGTCTGCCACTGCTTCTTTATTGATCTATCCTCTAGCCTAGTTTTCCAGTTCACTTCAGCTAGCTCAGCTTTCATCCCCACATAGTTGCCCTTATTTAAGTTTAAGATACTAGTCTTAGACCCACACTTCTCCCTTTCAAACTGGATGTAAAATTCAATCATATTCTAGGGGTGCCTTTACTCTGAGGTCATTAATTAATCCTGCCAATTTACACAATACCAAATCTGCTCTCTGGTTATTTCCAGAACATGCTGCTCTAAGAAGCTTTCTCGAAAGCATTCTAAGAGCTCCTCATTGAGACTACTACTGCCAATCTTATTTTTCCAGTTTATGCGTAGATTAAAATGACCCAGGATTATTGCCCTCCCTTTATCACAAGCACACAATATTTTCTCTTGAATACTTTGTCCTACACTGTGGCTACTGATAGGAGGCCTGTTGACCACTCCCACTAATGACTTTTTTCCCCTACAATTCCTCAACTCCGCCCAAACTGATTCTACCTCCTGTCCTCCTGAACCAAGGTCATCTCTAACTATTGCACCAATGCCCCCTTTGATTAACAGTGCTACCGCTCCTCCTTTACCTAGCTTCCTATTCTTCTTGAATGTCATGTACCCTTCAATATTAAGGACCCAATCATTGTCTTCCTGCAGCCACGTCGCTGTAATTGTTATCAGATCATATTTATTTACTTTAATGTGAGCCATCAATTCACTTACTTTGTTATGAATTCTACATGCATTCAGATAGAGAGCCTTCAGTTTTGTTTTTTAATTACCTATGTAACATCTAGTCTTGACTGTTGATGTATTCTTAGGTTTTTTCTCTATCCCATCCTACCACTCTGACCCTCATTTCTCATATTACTATTTTGCTCTCCTGTCTTGACTCTACACCTTGAATTGCTACCTCTACGCAGGCTTGATCCCTCACCCCTCTTGTTTAGTTTAAAGCCCTCTCTACTTCCCTAGTTATGTGATTTGCGAGGACACACGTCCCAGCATGTTCCAGGTGTAAACCGTCCCAACAGTGCAGCCCCACTTTCCCCAGTACTGATGCCAGTGCCCCACAAATCGGAACCCACTTCTCCCACACCAGTCTTTGAGCCACGCATTCGTCTCTTTAATCTTATTTGCCCTATGCCAATTTGCATTTGGCTCAGGTAATAATCTAGAGATTATTACCTTTGAGGTTCTGATTCTTAATTTGGTACCTAGCTCCTCATACTGATTTTGCAGAACTTCTTTCCTAGTTCTGCCTATGTTATTGGTGCCTACATGGACATGACAATTTGATCCTCTGCCTCCCACTGCAAGTTCCCCTCCAGCCCTGAGCAGATGTCCCGAACCCTGGCTCCGGGCAGGCAACATAGCCGTCTGGACTATTGCTCTTTGCTGTAAAGAACAGTGTCAATCCCCCTCATCATACTATCCCCTACTACCATTACATTCCCTTTTGCTCCCCTGCTTAAACGGCTTCCTGTGCCACAGTGCCGTGGCCAGCCAGCTGATCTACCTTGCAGACTTCGCTTTCATCCGCACATGTTGTGAGCACCTCAAACCTGTTTGACAATTGCAAGGCTTGAGGTTTTTCCCCTATTGTTTGCTCGGTCCCGTTACCTGCCTCACTGACAGTCACATCCTCCTGTCCATCATTGCTGACCAAAACAGATGACCCTCTTCTAAGAGGTGTGACTGTCTTCTGGAACAAAGTATCCAGGTATTTCTCCCCCTCCCTTATGTTGCGCAGTGTCTGCATTTCGGCTTCCAGATCAATAATCCTGATCCGGAATTCCTCAAGCTGCTTACACTTCCTGCAAACGTGTTTGTCATGGATTATCTTGGCATCCCAAAGCTCCCACATCTCACAGTTGCAACATAACACCTGTCCCACCATTCTAACTTATTTTATTTAGTTAATTTACTTTAATTACTTTCTTCCTATGAATGCAACAATATACTGTGTTTATTGAACGCTAGTACCACTGACAACTAAAGGTTATATGCTTCTTAACTCCAAGGAATGTGTTTTAGATGTTTGTTTAAATTACTTTATTTTTATTTTTTATCTTTATTGTTTGATTTTAAGTTTAAAGTTTTCAAATTTTGGTTTATTATTTTAAAGTTTTAGTTCTTTTTATTTATAGATCTACCTTAACTCACCTGTCCTAAGCTAGTTTCTTACACACTGTCCCTTAGACTGAGCACTTAACAACCAATCAACTTACTAGCTTCCTGTGACGTCACAGGTGCTTCTTTTCTTTTTTCCGACTGCAGCCTCACAGCAGCTGAAACAGTGAAAATGTGCGCTCCTCAACTCCAGACTGTCTCCCGCAGGTCTGCTCCGCTCTGACTCCCAGCAATGTACCCAAACTGAAGTCCCCGCCGCTCTCCGCGTCCTTCGGGCAGCCATGCACCACACTAATCTCTGGCCATCCAAGCGGTGGCCAGCACACTCTGGGATGCGAAAAGGGACCTTCAGGTTTAACCAAGAGAGGCTCTTAGTGCACCATGCTAACTCACATTCATAACTAACTTTCATCCTGCAGGAGGAGTACATCAGTATCATGGACCCTGGTGACCTAGCTATATGCTTCGTGGTTTAGAGAGAAGACGATGGTGAAGAGAGCGACTGAGGCTCCTGGCTGCGCAGTGGGAGGAGCAGCACCCTCTGGAAAAAAGGGCGACTGGGGCTTCCGCACATGCCGCCGAAGAGCCACAGCGAGCCATCGCTGGTTGTCACCTAGCCAGATCCAAGGCCTATAGACGCCGCTTTTCATTCCTGCAGATAACTGAGAATCAGTATCGTCGAAGACTGTGCGTGTCAAGGGAACTGGTCAGCTAATGTAAGATTTGGCACCACAGGGACATGGAGGGCATCCACTGCCAGTGGCCATGAAAGTGACTGCGGTGCTCAATTTCCATGCCAATGGCCCCTACAGGGCTCCACAGGTGACCTCTGTGGGATATCACAAGCCTCCACACATAAATGCATCCATGAGGTCATGGATGCCATCTTCGCGGGGGCACACAGCTTTGTGCGTTTCGCCCGGGACCAGGACAGCCAGGATGCGAGAGCGATTGGATTTGCTCAGATCTCGGGTTACCCACAGGAGCAGGATGCCATTGACTGCACTCCCGTGGGACCCAGATCTCCGTCGCAACATGCGGTGAACTATGTCAACCACAAGGGATTCCTTTCGCTGAATATGTAGCTGGGATGCAGCCACCACAAACGTCTCCTGCAGCTCTGCACATGGTTTCCAGGGAGTGTCCACGACTCCTACATTCTGAGCCGGTCAAGGGTCCCTGAAGTCTTCCAGGATCAAGAGAGGCTGCAGGGATGGCTGCATGGTGACAAGTGCTACCTGCAGAGGACGTGGCTGATAACACCCATGCGGCGGCCTCAGACTGCAGCAGAGCGAAGGTATAATGAGGCTCATGCTGCAACTCGTAACTTGGTGGAGCCTTGTAATATAGTCCATAGAGGGTGTCACACATCGTCTTCATTTGCTACGCCCTTTACAATCTGACGCTGCAATGGGGAGAGGAGCTGGCTGAGGAGGAGATGGAGGAGCTGCAGATCTCTTCCGAGGAGGAGGATGTCAATGGGAATGAGGGTGAGGAGGTCCTTGAAGGTGACGATGATGGGGAGAAGGCCCTTTCACTGGCCAGACAAGGCAGGTGTGCTTGGGAGGCCTTCACAACTGCTAGATTTGTGGAAGATGATGACGATATGCAGTGAAGAGATGCCATAAATCCTCACATTGCATTTATGAATATTTGACTCCAGTCTGGCTTATGGTAATTCACATACTCTCTGTGATAAGGCTCCTGTCATGGAGACGCTGTGGAGGCCCTAATACTCACTCGATTGCAGGAGGATGACGACATGCAGTGAGGGAACTCCACAGATCTTCACTTAGCCTCTGAGAATGCCTGACTCCTGTCTGTCTGAGGGCAGCTCGTTTGCACTCTGTGATCAGGGCCATATCATAGAGACGCAGCCATGAAACTTTAAAAGCATTTGATCCTTTATCCGCCTTCAGCACCTGACCCCTTCAGGAGCACAGCGTCACTGGTCACAGATGTTGAAGAGATGGGGTCCTGCCCCAGCTAAAGGTGCTGAGTGCACACAGAGAGAATGTTGGAACCCTGTGATGCCTGCCCACGACATTCTGGCAGCAATGGCAAGCACGAGGCGCAGGCATTAGTAATCTGTCTAGGGAGTGTAAGGCCGGACCATCACTTTGGTCTGAAGGCTGCACGGGAAGAGGCCCCGGACTGACACACCGGCCTTTATCTTGTGCAGAAAGGTTTCACATCTGAGTGACACGATCACTGCTCATCAGAACCATAGGCAGAGAGACATTCTTGGGAGTTTATTGACAATAGTGAATATTATATACAAGTAATTAATACCTGTGCCCAGGATGTGCAACTACATCTTCTTAACCTTCCTAACCCTGCCGCTAAGTTTTGGTGCTCCCCAGCTATCCACAGCAAAGGTGGAGGCAGCCTGCGGACTGCTATGCCCTGTCTGTGATGACCTTGGCAGGTGTCCTCAGGAGGGCTGAGACTTGGAGGGCCCCAGACTGTTTTCCGGTTCCCACTCTGTAGCAGTGGCACCCTCCACGGCCTGTGGAGCTGGAGCTGTTGAGGTCACAGGAAGAGAGGATTCGAAGGGCCGGACACTCCCGGAGTCACCTGGATGGATGGCCCCTGGGGGATCACCTGCTGATCCTCCTCTTTATGGGTGCCCAAGAGCTGCTGGCTGACTCCTTGAGAAGATGGAGTAGCTGGAGTGAGATCGAGCTGCCTGCACCCTTTTCATGTTGACACTGTTGGAGGCCAACTATGGCGTCAGCGATGGAATTGAGCCTGCGCAGCAGTGCAGTAGCAACATCCTGGGCCAAGGTCTCCATGGCGGCCGCCACCCTACCCGTTTTGACCTTGGTGTGTTGGCATGCCGGTGCTATCACCTCAACCTGAAGGGCCTTGCAATCTGAGGAGCGCAACAGATGTCCCTTCCTGATGTTCCCGAGCTTGCCTTTGCAGCTCCAGCAACTATGACATGACCGAGTCCAGAGTCTCATCATCTGACTCAGACTCAGCAAATTTCTGGCCTCCGGCGGTCCTCTGAGTGCCGGACACCTGTGAGGTCCCTCCTGCCACCTTCTGTGGATCAGACAGTATGATGTGCTCACCAGATTGTGATCCTGAGGCTACTGTAAAGCTAGGTCGCACCAAGGTGTGTGTCTCTGCGCTGGTGGGGTGTGTGGGTGAGTGCTGTGATGGGACTTAATGGAGTGTGCCTCCAGACTCCTCTTCAGAGGTTTCTTTGGAGGTTGATTGGAAGCCCTGGGTTGTGGACTCCATCGGCTATTTGGCAGATGTACCTGTGAAAGCAAGGAGAGATAATTAGTGCATGGCAGTGGCCTGTGAAACAGGACACATCACTCACAGTATGGTTGTCTGATGGATGTTGCACTGCTGGACCCTCATTTGGTGGAGCAACACCAAACTCACCGTCAGCACAGGAATGTTCCAGATCCTCGCCGGCCAGCTGGATTGCTCTGTTTTCAAAGTCCATGAGGACCTTGATTTCAGGAAGCCCTCCACCAGCCTGTGACCTCTCCCTCTTGTCGTGTGTCAGCTTGCCCTGCATGAATAGAGATGGAGAGAGTGTAAGTAGGACACCTGCCAGGTCAGGTGATAAGTATGACTGGCATATGAGGGTGGTTGAGAGGTCCCATGGACGGGATGAGGACAATGAAGGTGTGTGTGAAAGAATGAATGGTGATATCCCTTGAATCGGCAGTGAGTGAGGGCCCTGTGGATGTGTGATGGGTTTGTGGATGTGTGATGGGTTTGTTGTGAGTTGAGAGTGATGAGAAGAGTGTCTTACTCTGGCGGAACAGAGGAGATCATTCATCCTCCTGCAGCACTGGGTGGCTGTCCTCTTTTGAAGGGCATTTTCCCTGACCACTGCTGCCACCGCCTTCCAAGCCTGGTTGGTGATGCCGCTGCCCGTCCTGCAGCCAGAGCTGGGGTAGAGGACATCATGGCGAGCCTCCACCGCGTCTAAAAGGTGCTCGAGTGATGCGTCATTGAACCTGGGGGCTGCTGTCTTTTTACCTTTCAGGTCCATGCCTTCTTTGCAGCAGCCATGGGCTGGAAGCACTGAGAGGTATAGGCGTGGCTGGACTTTAAATATGGTGCCTGGCATGCTGAAGCGGTGAGATGATGCCATCGCAGGTGAATGAGAACCTGCCCCCCCCATGGAAACGGCATGTTTCTCGGGAATGCATAATTAATGCAGCGGGTTTGGGACGATACGGAGTGAAAAGCTGTCATTGTGGCCACTACTGCACTTAGTGCAAATCTGGGATGATTCCGCTTGTAGTATATTATCTAATCTGGAGACCATGCTCCCATTGCAGTAAATGCATCCGAACAATGAAAGTTTAATAATGTTGCACTCTTTTAGTTCTCTTAAAATACAATCTTTTTTATGTTATGGTTTACAAAAGCACTGGGTCATTTCTGCATTTTTTATATGCACAAATCAAATTGAAGCCCAGATATTTTTTCAGTTTTCAATTTCTTGAGTAAGTGAAGATTTTCCTGGCACCTAGATAATTCACTCTACAGCATTTGTTAGTATGAATAAAAAATATGTGGTGGGACTATTAGGCTCCATTGGGAATGATAGCATTGTGGTAATATTACTAGACTAGTAATCCAGAAGCCCAGACTAATGTTCCAAAGGTACAAGTTCAATTCCTACCACAGCAACTGGTGGGATTTAAATTCAATTCATTAATAAATCAGGTGCCAGCGGACTGGAAAATTGCAATTATTTTACCCTGGTTCAAAAAAACGGTGTAAGGATAAATCCAGCAACTACAAGTTAGTCAGTTTAACCTCGGTGTTGGGAAAGCTTTTAGAAATGATTATCTGGGGAAAGATTAACAGTCACTTGGATAAATCTGGGTTAATCAAAGAAAGCCAGCATGGATATGTTAAAGGCAAATCATGTTGATCTCATTTCATTGAGATCTATGAAGTAACAGAGAGGGTTGATGAGGGTAATGTGTTTGATGTGGTGTACATGGACTTTCAAAGTGCTACATAATAAACTTGTCAGCAAAGTTGAAGCCCATGAAGTAAAAGGGACAATGGCAGCATGGATACAAAGTCGACTGATGGGAAGCAGAGGGTAATGGTGAACAGCTGTTTTTTGGTCTGGAGGAAGATATATTGTGGGGTTCCCCAGGAATTGCTATTAGGACCATTGCTTTTCTTGATCTATATTAATGTCCTGGACTTGGGTGTGCAGGGCTCAATTTCAAAATTTGAAAATGACAGAAAACTTAGAAGTAATGTGAACTGTGAGCAGGATAATGATTGACTTCAAGACAGGCAGGTGGAATGGACAGATGGGTGATAGATGAAATTTAATGCACTGAAATGTGAAGTGATATATTTTTTGGTAGGAAGAATGAGCGAAGGCAACGAGGAAAGACAGTATAAAGATAGGATAAAATTCTAAAGGTGATGCAGGAGCAGAGAGA
Organism: Cetorhinus maximus; assembly: GCF_964194155.1. Classification (NCBI taxonomy): domain Eukaryota; kingdom Metazoa; phylum Chordata; class Chondrichthyes; order Lamniformes; family Cetorhinidae; genus Cetorhinus; species Cetorhinus maximus. The sequence goes on along the minus strand of NC_135884.1, from coordinate 46,655,371 downwards.
CTTGAGGATATATGTGCACAAATCATTGAAGGTGAAAGGGCAGTTTGAAAAAGTGGTTAATAAGGCATATGAGATCTGAACTTTATAGAGGCATGGAGTACAAAAGTAAGGAAGTTATGATGAACCTTTATAAAACACTGGTTTGGCCTCAGCTGGAGTATTGTGTCCAATTCTGGGCACCACACTTTAGGAAGGATGTGAAGAGATTGGTGAAAGTGCAGAAAAGATTTACAAGAATCATTCTGGTGATGAGAATCTTCAGCAGTGAGAATAAATTGGCAAAGCTGGGGCTGTTTTCTTTGGGGAAGGTTGAGAGATGATTTGATAAGGGGGTTCGAAATCATGAGGGGACTGGACATCAAAGATAGGGAGAAAATGTTCCTATTGGCAGAAGTGCTGAGAACCAAAGGATGTGGATTTAAGGTGATTGGCAAAAGAAGCAACAGTGCCTTGAGGAAAAATTTGCTGTGACCAATCTATGATTTTATGAATCTATAACTCCTCCTCTCTGCTCCAAAACTCCATCCCAGTAAATATCAGAGTCATAATCGTACATTTGGGTGTGCTTTTTGGTGTCAAAGTGATCCACACTCTATGATTAAATGCAAGAGACAAAGTTGTCAGGTCAACTTGGCAAACATTTTATTGGACCGCCTGCGAGTAATGCAAGCAAGTGATACATCTATCTACTTATCCTTCAGGCAACTCATTAGGCTAGGAGCTGATCAGTTAAGGTCGTTCCCCTTACAAAAAATCTCATCTCATATTCTTGAAATTGTTTCTTTGTCACTCATACTGCTTCAGCCGATGTCACATTGCTGGTCATGATACCATGGGAGCAAAGGGCCCCAATTCTTAACTAGAGTTCCCAAGGTAATGTTCCCTACCTTGTTCAGATAAGCTCATCCTTCTCTCTTAGTAATTTTCCAATCTCCCTGGGCCTTAATTGTGTTAGTTTATTATAATCATGCTTAGTTAGCTGAATTAGGTTCCATTATATTCTCTCTATCCCATTATGCTCAATGCTTGTGCCAAGCCATTTATCCTGCAAGATTACTATATCCTACATCTGTCGATGTGCAAAGTGCATTATGCTGTTTTATGAAATACTCTGTTTTGTAACTCCCTGAGTATTATGTGTCATTTGAAGACATTAAAGCAAACATGATTTATCCACTCATCTTAAAATTCTCAATCTTACAACATTTTCTTTCAGGGGAAAATACTACCCCCTGAAGTGCAGATCAAACGATCACCTCCTCAGTCAGGAGTGTGGAATGGCACAGCCTCTGTATCTCCATTTGTAGTTCCTTGATTGAATATTTTCCTATTCAGATAGCTACTTCATGTCTGCTTTTAATCAGCAAGAGGAGGGAAGGTTGTCTGAGTCATATATCAGATTTCCAGGAATAGTAGAAGCGGAGCTTGGTCAGTGATGGCTTGAATTCCATAAAGTAACAAAATATAAATTTACCAGCTTATTGCATGCCAACATCAGGCCTACTATTTTCAAGGCTGTAAATCTCCCTGTTCCAGACTCTTTTTCATAAGTCAGTCAACTTTATATATGAAGTACTAGTGGATAGTCTTAAAATACACTTAGTTTCAGTTTTAGTAAATTACTTACGATTGGTAACTGTAATCTTATTCTTCTTCAGTGAAATGTTGACCAGATTTTATTTGAATTCCATTCTAGCTGTAAGTGTGGTTGATGCTACACCTGTCACTCACCAGCCCCATTGCCAATTGTCACATTCTCCTCCTTTGCCACTCTTCACTATATACCATAAGAAACTGTAAGCAACAAAGTGATAGCACTCACAACATTCTTCCCTTTCCCACTGCCCTTAACTTGGAGGAAATGAAAATGAACAGAAAGTAGTTCCAAACACACGAGTTGGAGCAAGTGCACACGCAACACAGAAAGCCTAACTGCCTGCTATTGATAACCCTTCAGTTATTGGTCTATGACTCGCAGTCAGAAAGAAAATAATCTAATAAACTGTGCGAGAGATTATTCTTGGCTTGTCTCATTTATTTTCTTTAATCCTATTTATTTTCTTACACTTGTAAAACATTTTGTATTGTAACTCCCATGTGCTGGTAGAATTTGCCTCACGTAGCTGATTTGCTGTCACTGAGGCAGAGATTAAGCAAGTAACAAAGGATATGTATGATTTCTAAATGTTTAGACACTCTTAAATTAGAATAAAGTACCTCATTCAAATAGTTTGCATCCACTGCTCTTAGTGAATGGTTATTTAGGACAGTGGGGTTAATCATGAATTACTGCAGCAAACTACCAGCACAAATATGAGGGGTGGAATGGGCTCCTTCAAGATTGAAAATTTCTGTGGTTCTATGGCTTCCACAATTTAACTGACATTTTTCTAACTTTGTCAGAAACTAAAGAAAATAACTAGTAAGTGCAGTAGAATGAAAATTTTACAGATTTCTGAGATATTTGCCCAACCAATATGTTGTCTGAGATAGTACATTGTTTTATGATGCAAAGTGGTTATTTGTTTCAGTATTGTGGATGTTAAAATGTGTATGAGCATGTGTATATCGCATGTACTCTTTCATGTGCGCTGAGATCCAAGTTAATTTTAGTTCTAATAGTGCAACATGTAAGTGTTCAAACACTGCACCTTTCTCCTGAATTCTTGGCCTGCCAAGAAGGTATTCAGAGTGTACCTAAAACCCTTCTTTCTTGTGATTTGAGTGTCTGCCATGGCTTAGTTGGTAGCATTCTGGTCTCTGAGTCACAAACTTCTGGGTTCAAGTCCCACTCAAAGCCTTAAGTACAACAAACAAAGTGGAGAGCGCTGCACTCTCAGAGGTGCTGTCTTTTGGATGAGACGTTAAATTAAAGCCCCACCATCCTACTCAGATGGATGTAAATGATCCCATGGTACCATTTGAAAAAGAGCAGGGCGGCTATCCCTAGTATCCTGACCAATATTTATCCCTCAATCAGCATCACAAGTGAAAAAACAGGTTATATTGTTATTTTTCATTGCTGTTTGTGGGAGTTTGCTGTGTGCATATTGGCCGCTGTGTTTCCTACATTACAACAGTGACTAATACAGTACTTCATTGGCTGTAAAGTGCTTTGAGACATCTGGTGTTCATGAAAAGTGCTATATAAATGCAAGTCTTTCTTTTTCTTTTATTTCTATACTTTTCTTTCTTGTTTCTTTGTATTTTTTTTTCTTTCTTTCTTGTTATTCCAAAGAAGAATGACCTCAAGATTTGGGGAACCTGCTGCTTGACCAGTAAATGGGTAAATCGTACACAAAATAGCCTTCCAAGGTTTCATTCTATGTTTTGTCACAGGGCCAACACAATAGAAGCAGCACAGGATATTTTTTGGAAGCAAGCTGACTTTGGATATGTAAAAGAAATGCTTCATGAGATGAAAACACTGTGTGAACCAGCCACACCAGTAAGTTTTTGAAAACTACTTTTTATTTGCTTATTTTAATATTAACCTCAGGCCTTTCTATTCGCTATTATTTTCCAAACTATTTCTGTGAAACAACGTGTTTTGATTTTAATCAGGTTTAACTAAATATATTCCTCTGGGGTTTTATTTCAGGGAGATTCGTCTTTAGTGTGCTCAAAATATACTCGCTATTGCAGAGCTACAAATCTTTACATTGATTTGAGAAACCCAAGAAGAAACACAGATAGGTCTCTGATTTAAAATGTCTTATTTGTGGCAAATAGCAGACTCTCTGGGTGAGACTTAACTCACTGGGATATTAATGTGGAAAAATAAATGAATACTGCACATGGGAAAACAAGAAAATAACAAATACCCTTCCGAAAAGAACGGGATAACCTCTTAGACTACAGTTCTACTGTAGCTATAATGAGCAGTCTGCGGATCTGAGTTGCCCCCACCCCAACTGGTGCGAAGCGGCTGGGAGTGGAGGGAAGTGTTTTAACCCCTGAAGTGTATAAAACACAACCCCAACCTGACACCGATCTGCCTACCACTATCTTTATGATGGTTGCTGTGTGAGTGTCCCATTTTATAGAGACAGGACACTTAATTAACACATGTAAACAAGGCTTCCACAGTGCAATGGGAGCTTTATTTAAATTAAACTGCTGGCATCTGGGTTTCCCAAGGCTTAGGAAACTGGCAGTGAAGATAAATACCTTTTACAGCATTTCTTGTGGGTTAGGAGGAGCAGGAGTGCTCCCCCCCGCCCTCGCCCCTCAGGGAAACCTTCACCTCCCTTCTGCCGATAGCGGCCTCTCTGTATCACTTTACATGATTTCCCCTCCTCCTGATTACCGAGGACCATCCCCAAGGGACCCCATTATGACTTGCTGCTGCTGCCCAACAGTTAGCCATGCTATCAATTTGGTCTGCTGATGGGTGGGAAATAAAATTGAAAGAAGACATTGAGAACCTGCTGTTAAGTTTGGCAAGACCTTCATGTCCTTGGCCTCGCTGGATTCTTCAAACACTTTCAGTGTTGAATTTACATCCCACTAAAGGTATGTTTATTTTTAATCAGACCTCAAATTGTAAGTGTCTCTTCAGAACATATTATTTTGGAATGCCAGTTTTTGAGCTTTCATAAGAATTAAATCTTAAGGGATACTAAAAGTTAAGCCCGTGGTGTTCTACATTTTATCTGTAGCAATGGTAGGATAATAGTGTAGAGGCCTTAATATTAATAATCTATTAAAACTGTAAAGAAAAGCTGCAGATCTTGCCTCAACAGATACAAAGAAGATTTCCTTCAGGATGGTGAAATTGGAGGCCACTGTAAATTGGACAAAAAGGCACTGTTGGCCGAAGGAGAACATAAGAGTCCTCTCCAGTCCTGGTAAGTTTGTGTACTTTCTTGGTATTATGATATTTAGACACTTCTTGTGAGTGAACGATCATTCATATTTCAAGGTGTTTGGATGGAAAAGCTACAACTTGTTTTTTTTAAATCCTTTGTTTGAATGGTTGAATCTGAAGGTGACCAAAGCATGGATTAAAGTTTCGGCAGTAGATGACCTGAGGTAGGGGCAGAGACTGAAGATGTTACAGAGGCACAAGCAGACAGTCTTTGTGATGGAAAGCATATGGGATGGCAGACTTGCTCAGGGCCTAAGTTGCAAGCATTCTGGATCTTCCTAAAATATGGATGGGGAGGGGAATGGCGTTGACAAGGGAATGGATTTTGTGTTGAGGGCCAAAGATGATGGTTTCAGTCTTTCCAATGTTTCTCTGGAGAAAAAAGTAGGAGACTGAATATAAATATGCAGTTTGACTGAGGCAACGGGGAAGAGGCCGGGTTCGGGTTGGTGATTGAACGAGATGATAGAGAGGTAAAGTTAGATGTCATTAGCATAAATGTGGAAGCTGATCTCATGTCTGTGAATGAGGCAGAGGAGGAGTAAAGTATAGATCCTTACAGGGCTTCAGCAGTACCAGTACAATAGCTAGAAGAGAAGTGATAACTAGAGATACTCTTTGTTAGAGTGGATATGAGTGGAACCAAGTGAAGGTAGTCTCTCTGAGCTGGGCACGCGGAGAAGAGATTAGTGTAGCCAACCATGCTAAAGGGTTGCAGGGAGGAGGAGAAGGCATAATTAGTCACTTGGTAGTACAGAACTTGAGTATTGATGAAGAAAGAGACATGCTGTTGAAGCTTTTTATCTTGCACTCATTAGGACAGATGCAAGAATCCTATATCACGCATACTCATGAATGGGCCTAAGGGTGCCACTTTCGGATCTGAAAAGTGCCCAGTCTACCTCAAAGAACCCCGGAAGGGTAAAGCATCTCAAAAATTTGAGCAACACATGAAGCTAGCCATTTCAAGCTGCTTCTATGCAGTGGCAACACGAGTGGTGTTTTTCATTAACAGGGTGTTGCCTTCAAGCCAAAAAGACGTTCTATACCACACAAAGAAGTAATGTGGTATATGAATTTCAGTGCTGTTGCAGTGCCAGCTACATAGGCCATACGTCCCAATGACTGGAGGATCATATCAAACAGCTTCCTTCGGCTGCAATAGGCAGAGTCCTGACCGTACTCAACTAACTCACCCCTGCAAAATTCAGAACATAATGTCTAACGTTAGATGTGATTCCGCAATTGGGTAGCACATACTGAACAATCCCAAGTGTGCTAAGAATTACACTAACAACCAATTTAAGATTATCAGTCGGACTTGCAATGTAGCTCACTTAAACTTGCTAGAACCTACATATATTCATGTGCAGGGGATCTATACTCTGCAGGCAAAAGGAACATATCCAGACTTTGCACATTTTTTGAATAAATAAAAACATACGGGACAATAATTGTCATGAAGAGATATTAATGTCTATAATGTTATTGGAAATTATTTTTAAAATGGAATTGTAGCGGGGTCTGTGTCTATGTGTTTGATTGTGTGTATCTTAATTGGATTAAAGCCAGCTAGCCTGGGTGCTTTGATATATAGTAGTTTTGGGATGTTAGTTAGATAAACGCAAGGAGGATAGAAGGTAAAGTGTAAATTTGCATTTGTTGAATAAAGCATTCCAGATTAGGAGTGAAATCTTGCACCTAGCTAGGAGATGCCAAGCAATATGTTTATATTGCTAATAAAATTAGTGGGATGAAAATGTTATTGTTAGAAAATGTGAAGTTAACAGCCTGGTGATACGAAGGAAAATTTACATTCAAAGAGGGAGTTAGGTATAAACAGAAAGGAGTTTGTGTGTGTAAGTCAGAGGCATTTAAGATCCAACCAGCCTGTAAGCCTACAACTGTGTCTGCAAGGGAACCAGATTGCAAGGCACCTCATTTTGAATTCTTAAGGTCAAACGTGCTTTGCCCAGTGTCTGTTTAAAGTCTATGGGTTACTGTTGCCTTGGTGAAGATTTACCTGGGAGTGATTAATTTGGGGGATTTGTTTAAAAGTTATTATGGTAGCAATTTGCAGACACGTGTATGTGTTTAATTTGTTGTTAAATTAATAAATGTTTAATTTAGTTTTTTATAAAAAACCTCTTGAGGCTCAGTGGTCTTATTCCTGAATTCAAAGCTGCATCTCAAACATACCAGTTGAAAATATAGGTTATGACAGTTGTTCAGGTTTCCCACTGGGATTTAATCAACTCAGCCTTTACCAACTGCTGTGCCATAACAATAATTCCTTGGTGCATTTGCCATGGCAATGTCTCGAAGAATCAGAGCTGACTTGCCAACCAATCTGCACCCTTTTCTCATGCAGTATAAATTGTTTTTCCCTTTGAAATTTGGCATTCTTGTGTCTGTCCTGAGGAGTGCAAGGCAAAAAGTTTTGACAGCATGTCTTTTTTTTCAGAAGGCATAGTGTTACCATGGTCTGTCACAGAATGCTGATTGTGATTTTGGTTGGGACTATTTCAAGGCTGGATATTCCACTTATTTGTATAAAATTGTTACAGTAAGAAAATACTATAATGTACTGTATATTTAAATTGACAATGTAGGAGAATCCTGTTGCTTTAGGCTCCAGTGGAAACCTCAAACTTGGTAACTTCTACCTACTTCAAGGTGGATAAATACACAGTAATGATTAGAACAGAAGCTGAGAGCTGAGAAATCTGAGAAGGACAGAGACTGTCACTGAGAATACCTAAAGGTATTAGTGAACCAGATGGGTTTTTACAACAATCAACAATGGTTTCAAAGTCATCGTTAGGCTTCTAATTCCAGATTCTTAATAACCTGCCATGGTAGGATTTGAACTCGGGTCCCTAGACCATTACCCTGGGTCTCTGGATTACCAGTCCAGTGACACTACCACTTACCACTACACCACCACCTCCCTCGTAGAAGGTAAAGAAGTTATTACTTTAAAATGTGCATATATTGTTGAATATTTGTGTGAATCAAGGTGATAAATATCAGTGCTGAGGAATGGAATTGTTTTCCATTTCAAGCATCTAATATTATCATCAAGCACTTCCAGCCAAATCTCAGTGTGGGAGAAATGCAGAATAAAGTTACTGCGACAATGCTATTTTTGCGTCACTGAACATCTTTTGTTTTATTCACAACAGTATAAATATTAGTTAAATAAAAAATATTACAGAGATTCTGATTTAAATGTTTTGCGATCATAGATTCTCCTACCTGTGCTCTCAAGGTGTTTAAAATGTTGCTGTGTAGCTCTGCATATGCTGCTGAGAATTTGATTCACAAACAGATGGAACTGATTTTGCAGCTATCTGCCACCAGCAGCCAAAGTATAAACAAGGCTTGAAGTGCTCTTTATTCTGTCCCAAGTATGTGGCACAATTCCAACTTCAGCAGAGTTTCTTCTCCAGGTCCATTGCGAAACTTATTACTTAACTGGCCATCCTTATTCTCTTTCTCAAATATAAGAAGTTACTCTTTGCTGAAAAAGGAGACATTTTTATGTCGAACCAGGGGGTTCTCTATCACAGTCTGATGCAAGCCTACCTTCACTGGTCAATACACCTGTTGGGACTCTTACAGTTCCGCACACTGTAAAATTGGCCTTATTGGCAACCTCGTAAATAGGGCCTATGCCATTTGCTTACTATGCAAGCTTGATGCTAAAATAGGGCACATCAAAGACGTCCTGCGGGATAATGGCAACCCTGATCATATCATTTTGGGCTGTGTATCATGCAAACTCATGAACAGGCCCAAGGCCATCACTTTCAGCCCTTAAAAAGTGCCCAGTCTACCTCAGATTATCCTGGCAGGGCAAGGTATCTCAAAAATTTGAGCAACAGGTGAAGTTAGCTGTTTCCCTACTCCCTGCTTTTTATTTTTTAACCAATGTGCTATCCATTCAGTTATTTGTCCTCTGACTCCACTTTGTTATTTCTCTACCATGTGATGCCTTATTGTAAAATCCAATTATGTGACATCTATTACATCCCCCTTGTCTAATCTTTTTGTTACCTCTTCAAATAATTATATCAGGTTAGTTAAGCATAATTTAGCCTTTTGGAATTCATGTTGTATTTTCATATAGATTATGGTACCTTTTCTCTCACTAATGCTAAGCTGATTGATCTATAGTTTCCAAATATTGTTCTATCTCCCTTTTTGTATATAGGACCAACATTCACTGTCCTCCAATCCTCTGAACTAACCCCTCTTCAATGGAAATTTTATATCATATATAAACTAGTGCTGTCTCTACCTTACTTTCCTTCCGTATACCTGGGCCCATACCATCCAGATTTGGGTTTTATCCTCTTGCAAAGTTTTAGCAATTTGTTAATTAATTTTTCCTTTCCTAATCATCCTCCTCCAATGTCTCTCCTCCATCATCTACTGGGTGAGAATGGCCTTGCTCCATTCCTAACTATCCAGTCACGTCTGGACAATTGCCTGCAATGGTTGCACCTTGTACCCCTGCTCCTACTCCTGCACCATTATCTCTGGAGTCCCTAGGGTACATTCTTTCCCCCACCTATTTCTCATCTGTGTATAGCCCCTCGGTGACATCATCCTAAAATATAGGACTCAATTTCAAGGGCCTTTGGGGACAGTCTCATGGGTGGGAAGGCTGGCAAAATGACATGGGAAGGCATTGGGTGGGGGATTGTCCAATCCATTTCCATTGCCATGCCATTTTTCTAGTGATGGGAAAGGTGGCAGACAGAGCCTACCCACCCAGTTGAAGCCACTTAAGTGATCAATTAATGGACAATTCCCTCCTCTGGTATCTCACTGGAAGCACACCCTCCTTTTTTGGGTACTCTTTGGGTCATGAAAGGGCTCCCCAACGACAATGGTCGCCCTCACAGCATTGTCCCCAGCTGCCTTCAGCTATCATCCCCCTCCCCACCTCACCAGGGAATGCCTGACTGGCCCCGGCATCCCCAGATCCCACTTTACTGGCTGTGAGGGTATAAGTCTATCATTGCTTTATAGAATCATAGAGTCATAGAGGTCTATAGCACAGAAAAAGGGCCTCTTGGCCAATCAAGCCTGCGCCAGTCAAACAAGTACCTAATTATTCAAATCCCATTTTCCAGCACTAGGCCCATAGCCTTGTATGCCATGGCATTGCAAGTGCACATCCAAATACTTCTTAAATGTTACGAGGGTTTCTGCCTCTACCACCCTTTCAGGCAGTGAGGTCCAGATTCCCACCACCCTCTGGGTGAAAAAATTCTTCCTCACATCCCCTCTAAGCCTCCTCCCCCTTACCGTAAATTCTTGTCCTCCTTCAGGTGCAACCCCAGCAGTGACCCTGCTCCCAGTGGCACTGCTGAGGCTGCTTTGGTGTCATCCTCTGATTGGACTGGCAGCTCTCAGGGGCAGGTCCTTGTGCTTAATAGGGGTGGCAGCCCAGCTGGCAACCACTTAATTGCTGCTGCCCATAAAATGCAGCCCTGGGTCCTGCCACCCACTGAAGCAGAGTCATCTCCACTTCCAATTCTGGCAGGACCCCAGCCGCTTCCGGAAAATCCCAGCCAGTTTGTAGGTTCCACTTGCACACTGATGCCCAGCTCTACCTCATCACCACCTCTCTCAACACCTCTGGTCCCTCTGATGTGTCTGGTGAGCAGAAATTTCCTCTTACTAAATACTGATACAACCACAACCTTTGTTTTTGGTACATGCCACAAACTATTTTCCACAACTACCAACTCCATCCCTCTCCCTGGCCAGTCCCTGAGCTGGACAAGACTGTCCATAACATTAGCATTCTACTTAAGTCAAAGAACAGCTTCCAACCTCATATCTGCTCCATCACCAATACCAACCTCCAGCTTCCGCTTATCACCTGTCTCTGTTCCTGCCTTCGTTGACCCACTGCTGAAACCCTCAGCCATACTTTTGTCGTCTCTAGACTTGGCTATTCCAATGATCTCCTGACCAGCTTTCCATCTAACCCCCAACATACACTTGAGCTCATCCAAAACACTGTGCCCGTAGCATGTCTCACCCCAGTTCTATTCAGAGCTCATGACTTTGCTTGCTGGCCTACAATGTCTTCTGGTTGGGCAATGCCTCAATTTTAAAACACTCACCCTCGTTTACAAATTGCTTCATGGTCTCACCGCTCCCTAACTCCAGCCATACAACTCTCTGAGATCTCTGTGCTCCTCAAATCCTGACCTCGGGCACATCCTCGATTTTAATCGTTCCATCACTATGCCTTCACGATGTCTGGGTGCTACATTCTGGAATTCTCTTCCTAAATTTCTTCATTCCTTTTCCTCCTTTAAGATCTTCTTTAAGATCTATCTCCTTGATCTTCCTAATAATTCCACTTCTGTTCAAAGGTCATTGATCTGAAACTTGAACTCTATTTCTCGGTCCACAGATGTTGCCTAACCTGCTAAGCATTTCCAGCATTTTCTATTTTTATTTCTAATAGCTCCGAATGTGAATTTTATTTGATGGCACTCCTGTAAAGTGCCTTGAGATATTGTACTCCATAAGTGTGATATGAATGTAAGTTGTTGTTTTTGGCATCAATGGAGCACATTGGATGTTTTACTATGTTAAAGGTGCTATATAAATGTAAGTTGTTTTTGGTTTTTTTGTCCTGCACATCCTTGGCTGCTCTTCAAATGTAACATATCCATTTTGCGACCAATTGCAAAGTTTCAAAATACCCTGATTCATATTGTGATGCAGTATTGTGTAATTATCTATTTCTTAAACCAAATTGTCCCTTTCATCTTTCAAACCCTTCTCAGAAACCTCAACATGCTCAATGAATCTACAAATTGAATGTATATGTATCACAATATGATAGCTTAATGGAAACATTCATTGAAATGTCATGGCTACATGAGAAGACCTGGATGGGTGCAGCTTCAATGTACTGGGACCTGGAGAACATTCAGGCTTGTAATGGCACCTGGGACCTGGAGAACATTCAGGCTTGTAATGGCAAGTAATATTCACGCCACACAAGTACCAAGCAATGACCATCTCCAACAAGACAGAATCTAACCTTCTCCCCTTGACATTCAATGGCATTACTATCGCTGGATCTTCCACAATCAACAGCCTTGGGGGTTACCATTGACCAGAAGCTTAACTGGACCAGCCATATAAATACTGTAGCTACAAGAGCAGACTGGGAATTCTGTGGTCTCCACCCCAAGCAAACACATCTGCAGTAGATTTCTCTGGCTCAGAGTTATTGAGCTGGAGTACAGGATGGATTCATTCCGACACATAGGGAGTTGGGGAAAGCTCCATGTGAAACTAGTTGGAACCACAGTCCTAGTTGAAAAGGTATATTGGAGGTTACAAGAACTTCAAATTAGTAAATGGAAGGATGGAGGGCCTAGGTGAAAAAACGTTGTATAGCCAACAGTTTGAACACAAACAAACAGGTAGTCAGTAGAGTGACAGTCACAGCTTGTGCTTTCAGCAATATAGGTAAAGGGAAAACTATAAGCTGTTTACTAATTAAACCAGGAAAGAGAAATAAGAAGCGTGTGAGTAGATCATTAACGCAGGAGGACATGTTTGGGTGTGTAGCCTAAGTGAGAGTTCTTTGTACAAACGCACACAACATAAGAAACAAGTTGAATGAATTGTAGGCAGGCATTCAACATGGAAGGTATGACATGGAAACTATTGCCGAGACATAGCTGATTATATGGTCTAGAGGAAAGATAGGGAAAATGGTAGAGGGGTGGATGGTAGAGGGCCTTTAGTGATTAAGGATGAAATCACTTCAATGATAAGAGAGGATGTAACAAGAAACTGTCATTTGTAGTCCCGTGAAATGAGGATGATGCCTGCCAGGCTTCATGATGTGATAACAAGAGATACAATAAAATTAAATGTAGGTATATGTTGACATGCAACTAAAGGATGGGTTAAAAACCATCACCCACTGCTTTCTCGAATGTGCCTTTGAAAATTCTGGAAAGAGATGCAGTGTTTTTTGTTGAGGTTCATCCCAAATTGCTCCATCACGTCGGACTCTACGTTCAATAGGTTGTTCCCAGGGATGCACGCTGAGATTAAACATCAACTGCTGCCAGATGGCCATCAAATCTTTGGTCTGCCCGAAACTTGTTTCAGTGCAAAGAGCTTGTTTCAGTGCAAAGGTCCAGGATTACACGCTGAAGGATGCTGTAAAGCTTGGGGCAGCACCGCAAAGGCTGAATAAGGAAAGGCCACTGTTTAAAGCCCTCCTGCCATAGCACACAGAGGGGCTGGTAAAATGGCTTGGATCGTATGCATCAGAGAATGTTGACATGAATGTTAAATATATATTCTACACATGACCTGTATTTCTAAGTATTGTGAGGCAACTCATGTACAGTATTGAAAGAATTTGATGTATATTATACTTTATGTAATGTCAAATTTGAACTGCTTTGCAATGCACCTTAATGAATAAATACATTTTTTGATGAAAAAAAGATTGTGATTAAGTTTGAAGCAGTGTAGCTTGGACACACCTTCGATACCCTAAAAAGATAAACATTAGTACTGTATATTTGTACATTTATTCAGAGCTATTTAAACAGGGTTCTTCTGCCTGGTGGCAACTTCCGGTTAGCCATATTTTAAATCTTCCCTTGCTCGTGGCTCCAAACTGGGTTGAACAGGAGAAATACAGACGAGCCGTCAGAAGGGGATTGCCACGCCTGACATTCTGCTTGCTCGCTGTTGAGATCCCCACAAGAAGGCAGAGTTTCTCCAAGTGACGCATTTGCCTTCACAAGGTTGAAAACAAAAGCTGCCATGATAAGTAGCAAATATAATCGGGCCACACATAAAGCTTATAAAATTGATGATAACCTTACAATAATTAACCATATATAAACTCAAGAAGCGTAAGTATAGCTGATTGGGAAACAAGCCTTTTATTCTGTTTTTTAATTGGTTATCAGTCTCCGCAGAGACTATCAAAAATTGCCATTGCCGACTATATTTCAAGTCGTCATAGCGGGGTATTGGGAAAAGTTTTCAATAAGCAATAATCGCGCCTCAGTTAAACTTCATTGGCTACAATACTGCCACTGCGCAAAGCTAACAATCTACTGGTGCCGAGTGCAGGTCTATCAGACACACACCATTCACAGTCATGATGAGTAAAATTAATCCATTTCAGTATGTTGTGCATTATCATCCAGAAGTAACTCTAACAACTGTCAAGTTATTTGCTTCAGTAAACTCAGCAGATTCAAACATTATTTCATCAACCAGAATGTTGAAATGCAACGGGAGAAATGAATATGCTAATTTTACTCATGACATCCAGTTAAATGAAGCAATCCGCGGTCGGCAGTGTTGGAGTTTCAAACGTTACTGGAACCGACTCAGTTAACGCTGTTTTCAGAGTCCACTTGCCAACCAATCAGCACTCTCTTCTCATACACTATAAAAATGTTGTTTCCCCTGACATTGGTATTTCTTGCGAATTGTCCTGATGAGTGCAGGGTGAAAAGCTTCGACCAAAAAAATCTCTTTTTTTTCAGCAATGTTCAAATCCTGTGCTCCAAAACAACTATAAGTTACTTTTTTCCTTAGTTCTGTTGAAGAGTCATACGGACTCGGAACGTTAACTGTGTTCCTCTCCGCAGATGCTGTCAGACCTGCTGAGTTTTTCCAGGTATTTTTATTTTTGTTTTGGATTTCCAGCATCTGCAGTTTTTTGCTTTTATATAAGTTACTTTTTATTATTTTATAAGTATAATAGAATTAGCACCATGTTTCGAATCATGATTAAAGTAAATTAATTGAGAGCACTGTGTTCAACAATGATGCACAGACTTGGTGTTTGCATAAAGTAATTCCTTTTATGAATTCTCATCAGAATGTGTGCTTATTCCTTTACTAATCTAAACAGGCGGAGATGAGATTTTTGTACAGCAACTTGTTATGATCTAGAATGCAGTGCCTGAATAGGTGGTGGAAGCAGCTTCAGTAGTAACTTTCAAAAGGCAATTGGAAATATAGTTGAAAAGTTAAAAAGAGTCTGGTGTTTGGGAAAAGAGCAGGGAATGTCAGAGAGCTAGCACAGCAGGATGGACTAAATGGTCTACTGTGCTGTATGGTTCAATGATTTGTAAAAAATCTTCTGACTTGTTAATACATCTATGTTGACTGATATTTTGAGATATTTTCCTTAACTTTTAAACCTTTAGTACAGTTTATATGTATATCAGTGCACTACTCTAGAATCAGAGATTGATGGATTTATTGAATGCTTTCCCACCCAGGAGGAGGATTCCAGTTTTGATTGCGCTATCAGAAGGCAATGTAGAGAGAAAAAAAGTTTTTCTTGGCTGGTTTCTTGGAACTCCCAGTAGCTAACAGTGGAAAAGCATTAATAGAGGAGTAGGAATGGAAAAATAAGTTCTACAGTTAAACTTTTCCTCATAAAAGTTTCAATCCTAACAGCAAGAATACACAGCAGTTTGAAATTCAGTGCTACAGTCTATAATATTTAAAAATGTAGACAAGTGATGTGAATGGCAAAGTGTGATTCTCATATTCCTTAATTAATTTCGTTTTTACGAACTAGTTTTGTATTTCCACTCAATTACCTTCATTATAATGTGATATAATCGCCTTCATTATAATGTTAGAATAGAATTTGTCAACGCTGAGAAACTAAATCATCCATTTATTGCATGGCACATTTCAACATATTCAGTTAATTTGAAAGGTGGTGTATATGACACTGGGAAACTCTTTGACATTTTAAACTGGAGCAAATTGAATTATGATTAAGTTATAAAACAGTTGGTATCCTTAGGCAGCACTGATTCAGTATTCTTGTACTATTTATAATCTATTCTTTGCACAGGTTTGCAGAACTACAATCATATTCTCAGCTGAACTTTCAATTGATAGAAGATGGAAATTGTGATCTCATTATTGAAAAGCCAACCTACTTCATGAAGCTAGATGCAGGTAAAGTCAAATAATTTTTCTATTATATGTGTCACAAGAATGCACAATTCTACTGGACTTGAAAGATTTTGTAAAGTGCTTTTTACTTCTTCTTCAACATGTATGAACTATCTATATTCCTTATTCATAATCATTAACAGACCTTTGAGTCCTAAATCATAGCCTTGCAGCTCAGTTCAGCGTTTATAAAACTTACATTTTGTTTTTAAAAGTTCAGAAATAATGTCAAGTTAGGGTTTTGACAAACACTGAATATGCTCCTAGAAAGAAATAAGTCGTTGGTGATTAATGGATGTGCTCTACCAAGAAGCCAACGGTTTGATGATATCATAGTAAGTGACCCCAACTGAACATTAACCAGCTGCATTTAGCAAAATACATCTTGCCTCATTCATTAAACATATTATTTACTTTCAGGTGTCAATATGTACCACCATTTCTGTGACTTCGTTAATCTCTATATTTCCCAACATATCAACAACTCTTTTGATACTGATGTGAACATAGTAATGTGGGACACGGTGAGTACATTATTGATATGCTACAGATTGTAGAGCACTAATAATAGGACCTTTATTTGTCATCATCTATTTACTGTGGGTAAATCAGAGAATGTAATGGAAACTTAATAAGGATTATTATACCTTCAAGAGAGTTTTTATTTCTGCACAATATATGTGACATCCCAGTTTGGTTTGCATTTCTTTATTGGTCTACAGTTGTTAGCCTACCTAGATTTTGTATTTTCCCGTGTTTATTTTAGATGGAATCATATCTGTTTGGATTACGAAGTCAAGAATTACTTTTGGTGCTGTATACATCTCTTCTGGCTCAATATTCTTTCCAAAGATTCTAAATTTTGTTAAATTTGGCTTCACAATGTCTGCCAACAGGCAGGAAGGTGTTTCCTGCAACTGAACTGATTGCCACTACCATACATTATAATATTTCATTTCAAAAAGAAGATCCTTCACAAGGTTGAAGATGTGGTAAAATCTCTGTGTTGCAGTGGACGGATTAGTAGCCAAAGTTCCCTACCTGGTAAATTCTAGATCCCATAAGGGATACTGGTGGGGAACATAGAAGAATGGCAGATGGTGAGGGATTCCTGAATTACTGTTGCGCTTCTTTTTGTGGCCAGTTACAGAGCAGTGGATATCTGCATTTTCCTTTTGCCTGTATTTGATGCAGTGAAACATAAATGACAGGAAAAAGAAAACTCCAATTTAGAATACTTATCCTCATGTTTAAATCCCTTTGGTGTGGCTTCGTCCCTCCCTACGTCTGTACATCTTCCAGTCCTGCAGCACTCATAGAGCACTCTCCTTTCAACTCTGGCATCTTGCGTGTCCCTAACTTTTCTCCATCAGTGGTGGCCTTCAACCACCTAGGCCTCAAGCTCTGGGATTCCCTCCTGATACCATTGCATATCTCCACCTCCCACTCTCCACTTCTTTAGTCAGCCCTTCTAGTGTCTACTTCCTTTGCCCAGTGCCCATTCTTGTCCTTTCTGTTTCTGGAAAGTGTTGGATATTTTCTTCAATAAAAGCACTATATAAATGCAACTTGTTTGACAAAACAACTTGAAAAGTGGTTCTTTGAACGGGGTGTCATTATATAATGTAACATATGCAAAAGAGCAAAAGGTGTTGGGTAATGTATTTGACTATAGAAATGCCACACCTGAACCTCTGAAGTGCTGTTTTCTGTTTTGAACTTATAATAGGAAAGATGTAGAATTATTGGAGAGAATCCAGAGGAGGTCTGTGAGGTAGAATATTCCTGAACTTTTGAGGACTGCAGAATAGGGAAAGGTAATCTAACCTGGGAATGGATATCAGAGGTCCTTAAGATTTTATGGATATGGAGATTCTGAATCCTGAAGAGTTCTCTCAGCCACAAAATTCAAAAATTAGAGACATAGTTCTAGGTCAAGGTTATTAAAGGAAAATAGGAAATTTAAACAACAATTCATAGTGGGACAGCGATAGAATTGTGAAACAAATTACTAGTAAGGGTGATGGAACAGACTTGCAAGGTAGATTTTATGAAAGAACTAGATGAATTCTAGGAAATAGCAGGGCTATTAGTTCCAGAAGGATGGTAAGGAACCTGTTGAGAGATGTGCAAGAACATGCTTGATGGACCAATTTTCTTCTTCGCAAAATATTCTTGTGTAATATAGATTGAAGCAAGTGTGTTTGTATAATAATCTGCTGGTGCCTTTGCTGAAGAGGAGTTGACAGAGAGAGTAGAGTTGGGGAATAAGTTTACTACTGTTACCTCCTAGCTTTTCGTCCATCTCTCTCAAAGTTCCTTGTTTGAATCCCTTAAGTAAATCTGTGGCCCATCTTTCCTACAGCTCTCTAAAATCAGGTTTCCACCCTGCAACAGCACAAGAACAACCCTAACCAAAGTTAAAAATTATATACTCTCTGTTTGTCGTCCTGGTGCAATATTGCTGCCTGTGTTGCTTAACTTTTCTGCAACCTTTCGAAGATGATACACTCTGCGATCCCGCAACGACCACAGAGGCCAGTTGAAGAGGAGAAGTTACACTCTCCGATCCCACAACGACCACAGAGACTCAGGCTTCCTTTTAACCGGTTTTATTCGAGCATATGCAAGGGAGCCACAATCATTCCTAAGAGTAAAGACCCAGCTCCCAGATTGATTACATTTCATTACTTTTGTACTTTTTCTCATCATAATACATTTGAGTACATTTGAATACATTCAATCGGTAACCAACACACTGGTCCCATGCTAACTCTATCCTATTGAGTACATAAACAGGTGATTTTGCTAACCAATTATTCTAAAGGATGCATACATAATTATATTATCCAATCAAAATTAAAACACGTACACAAAGACCTTGGTTCCCACAACTCAAGACTGTTTGTGTTTCATTAAAGCCCCCTCTTTGTTCATTGTTTGTCTTCCCATATCTAGGCTAAAACCATCTGCCCCTTCCCTATGTGAGAGGGGAGTACACTTAATCTAATTTATGTCACACTTTTGTCTCCAGTCTGACCTTCAAGGCTGTGTAATGTAGCAGCCATGTCTGCCTGGAGATTTTAAGGGTTTTTCAGTAAATTCTTACTGTATTCTCTCTTAGCATTTTTAATTTCTCCCTAACACTTTGATGAGGTCAACTGCACAGTCGTCTTTCAATGTCTCTCCTCTATTGTCCAACTCAGTGGGACTGCACTCACTTGGTTCCACTCTTGCCTATGCAACCAGAACATCTTCAGTAGTGGCTTCTTTACCCGCCCTGACATTGCTAATTCTAGCATCCCTAAGGATCTAACCTTGATCCCATTCACATGCCACCCTTTGATGCCATTATCCTGAAGATGTGTATGCTGATGACACCCAGGTCTACCTGCCCACCACATCTCATGATGACTCCATTGTCTTTGTGTTGTCATACTGCTCATCTGACATCCAGTCTTGGGTGCGCTGTGACTTCCTCCGGTTAAACATTGGGAAGACCATCGTCTTCGACTCCTGCCACAAACTCCACAGTCATGCTATCAATTCAGTTTCCTTCCCTGGCCCTTGTTTCAGGTTGAATCAGACTGGCCAGAATTTGGAATTCTACTTAACTCTGAGCTGAGCTTCTGACCTCTAATCTCTCCATCACAAAGACTGCCTACTTCACCCCAGTGATAGTGCCTGCGTCAGCATTGGCTGCTGAAACATTTAACATGTCTTTAACAATTCCAAATCGGCCATTTCTAATGTTGTGCTGCTGGCTGTGCCAACCTCGACCCTCCATAAATTATGGCTCATCCAATACACTGATTCCCCTATTCTACCCAGCTTACCTGTCATCCCTATGCCCAGTGATTTACATTAGCTTGTAGTCCTCCAACATCTCAAATTAAAATGATCATCCTCTTGTTTGAATCATGGCCTTACCCTCTCTCTCTTTCCATTATGTAATGCCGTCCTGCTCTATGACCTGCTAAGAGCTCCGTGTGTTCCTCCAAAATTGTGCCTTCCCGTTCCTTTCCCTCTATCGTTAGTCTTCAGCTATCTGGGCCCTGTGCTCTGGAATTCCTCCCCCCCAAAATTCTTTGCTCCTCCATCTTCTTATACTCCAGTGTGACCCTTAAAACCCACCTGTTGATCATATCACTCACCTCCTTCACCCGTCCTTTGTTATTCAGCTCTATGACAGGTTTCAGCCCAGGCAAGAGCACTATCTGTTTCAATGTAGCCAGTCCACAAAATGCTTCTCTCCAACCCCTAGCAATACTAAAGGGCCTTTAATTAACTCATTTTTCTTATCTACATTTTGCCCCATATCATCTATAGGCGAAGGGTCAGTTTTCATATATATGCTGATGATGCTAAACTCAGCCCCTCCCTCACTTTCCTTGACATCTTGACCTTTTTGTCCATTCAGATATTCTGTCTGACCTGAAGTGTAGGGGGAATCAAAATGTTCTTCAACTGGAGATTAAGAAGACCAAAACCATTATTTTTGAACTCTGCCATAAACTTGTTCTATTATCATTCAAAATGAAGACCTAAAGCAGCTATTATGTCAGCCGTTATGTTTTTTTTAATATCAGTTCAGTTTTAGGTTGTCAACGTCCTAATTTGAAAAATTTATATATGAAGGGACAAAAGGCAAAATTGATTGAACATAATCTGATTATACAGTCTAATTTAAATTATTTGGAATGTGGAGCAAGAAGTTAATGTTCAATTATTTTACACACTGTAAACTTAATTGCATTCATGATAAGAGCCCTACATCTCTGCAGTTTATTTATGACACATTTATTACTGGTAATCTGAATCTGAATGTGAATTATTTATTACTGTCTCTGAACTCTAGTAACCTTTAAGATTGCCACCCAAAGCAATTAAAAATAAATTTGCTGCTTGATAGTAGCTATCTTGCGCAGTAGGGGTGATGGTCATAATTTGCTATGCTGCTCAAGTTACTACGTTTTCTAAAAATTTGTCTTGCAAAAATAAAAATTGGATTTAACAACATATTCTAATGTGACCAATATAAACACTATTTATCACAGTACTTGCTAACCTATGTTCAAAAGTCCAATTTGGAGAGGATGAAGTTATTTGCCAGAAGCAAATGTTTTGCTATGGATATGTAGGCACCGTAGGTCCGAATGCATTGGGTCAGTGAAGAGCCATTCTCGCTAGAAGTTAATAGAAGGAAATGGCAGGCGTGTTCCTTCCAATCTTTTGTACACTGATTGATGAGCATTGTAATGGATGAAAAATCATGAGTGGAGTGTGTTTGATTTCCCCGATAGTTGCTCCTGGTGGGTGAGGCTCCCAGTCAGAAGCATGCAATCAAAACTGGCCTGCACTGGGATAAGAAGCACATTGAGTTATTCTGGTAGCTGTCTTTGTGATCAAATAGCAGGTGAAACATAGGTTGATTAACTAAACCAAAACCAGGCATTCACTGGTAACAGGAAATAGGAATACAAAGTAAAAATACTTGAGATGCTGGAAATCTGAAATAAAAGCAGAAAATGCTGGAAATAATCAGCAGGACATGCAGCAACTGTGGAGAGTGAGTTCATGGCCCAGATCTTCCACTCCCCATATCATCAGAGACCCAACGCACAGCGCAAGATGCACATTGGGAGCCCGCGGAAGTCCTGACATGCTGACCTCCATGGGAATTGCCTAGGAAGTTTGAACTATCAACAGGCAATTCCCCTGCTCCCTAAGACCCCCTGCAAAAGTCTCCGAGTCTGAGTTAGAATCAGAGCCTTTGGATAGTTCCGATTTACTTGCCTGAATATGTACCCAGGAAAAGTTAGACAGAAAAATCCAAGTCTAACTCCAAGGTAGCTCCAGAACTGATCCCCCCCATCACTCTTTCTGAGCCACCCCCCCACGACTCCCTCCAGAGCCAACCCACCTCACCTGTCTACTCAAGACACCCTCTTGCCACCTTCCGCCCTTCCCACCTTCCACCCAACCCACCTGCCATCCTACCCATCTGCCACCCTACCCAATTGCCACCTCCCACCTACCATGTCACCCACCTGTCACCCAACTCACCTGCCACCCTACTTAGCTGCCATCTTACCCACCTGTCACCTCACCCACCTGCCACCCTTTCCACCGACCACCTCACCCACCTTCCGCTGTATGCACTTACCTCACCCACCCTACCCACTTACCTTTTTACCTCACCCACCTACCCAATCTATCCATTCATCAATTCACCCATTCACTAACATTCACACTGGCCATTTAAACTTACCATATGGCAGCTAGTGCAGTAAAAAGGGGGTAGTTCTTGTGTACCCCCCGCGCCAAGACCCGGCAAGAAATGCGGAACAACATCGGGGCATGGAAAAGTTCGAATGGAGCGGCAAGCCTACGATGATTGCTGCTTCGCAGAAGATTCAGGCCAATATTCCAGACTGATGACCTTTCATCAGAAAAGTTCATCAACCTGAAAAATTAACTCTGTTTCTCTCTCAACAGATGTGGCCTGATCTGCTGTGTATTTCCAGGGTCTTCTGTTTTTAATAGCAGGAAATAGTAGCAGTTTCTTGTTGTTTGGATTGATTCTAAGGTGGCATTTATACCGTTCGACCATGTGCCAGCATCTACATTTTCTTGTGTTGTGAAATGTGAAAGGTTATATTACAGAATTACTGCAGGGTATTATATAATATTGGGAGCATAACTGGGAATTTGTTGGGCAATCCAGGACAAGGGGGCATAATATTAAAATTAGAATTAGGCCATTTAGAAGTGAAATCGAGAAGCACTTCTTTTCACAAAATTTTAGTGAAAATCTAGAACTTTCTCCCCTTAAAAGGCTGTGGATGCTGAATTAATTGAAATGTTCAACATTCAGATTAACAGATTTGTTATCGGCAAGCAATGTGGAGAAGAGCCATGTAGATGAATTTCAAGTACTATTTAGTCGTGATCTAACAAAATACAGGAACAGGCTTGAGGGGGAACGATCTTCTGTTCGCAGAGAGAAGGATAAATAAAGGATACCTTAGTGAAAAGGGAATTACACCATATTTTGAAGGTACAGGCATGAGCCTCATAGGCTTATATCATGGACAACATATTTATTGTCAGAATGAGTTGTCAGTAACAAGATATTGAAGCTAAGCCCAACAAATGTTTTATGCAATTGATTTGTAACTTTGATTACAAGAAAGAATTATGGTGTTTTGTTTTACTGTACTTCTTTTTGAATTATTTTGTATGAAACACTAAAAGGTATATGTGAACAGTTTGCAATGAGAAGTATGCAGTAACTATTAGGTGTCCACACAGCAAAATAATGATTTTAAAATCATATTGCAATACAGTACTATTTATTGTGATGATTTGTTTCTGTCCAAAGCGATTGTTATATGTGTATTTTGCTGTTAACATTATGAATTCCACTGACAGAAGGTAGGAAAAATAGATTTCTTTAATATTTCAATATTATGATTTGAAAAATAATTGACCATAAACTCTTGCTATCTACATTTTGCCATGTGAAATGTTTCTTTCTTTTTCCCACATGCAACTAAGATCGTTTGGATGATGACTGTATGGGTTATGATAGTGATGATAGATTTTGCCAGGATAAGCACAGCAGAGATAGACAATGTGTAAGAGAGGTAGAAAGGCAAATTGGAGCAGTAGTTGGGAGCAGACTAGAGTGGTGTTGCCACTCAAGATCACAAATATTGTGGTTGTAGGATTGTCATCAACTTTAGACTTTGACCTATTTTATGACAATCGTTGCCCTTCTTACATTTTATTTTCAGATTGGTTACATTATTTTAGCAGACATGTGAAAGTTTGAAACTTGAGAACAGGCAGGAAGTGATGAACTCAGTGGATTGAGCTTCATAATTGCGCACACACATGCACCCCTTCCTGAGGACTCCACCATGACAGATGCCAGTCCTCAATCAGTTTGATTTATTCCACGTGATATCAAGAAACAGCTGAAGACTATGGACCCTGACAACTTCCCAGCTGTAGTACTGAAGAGTTATGCTCCAGAGCTAACCATGCCTCTAGTCAAGCTGTTCCATTACAGCCAAAACACCCAACAGCATGCAAAATTGCCCAGGTATGCCCTGTCCACAGAAAGCGGGACATATGCAATCCAGCCAACTACCGCCCCATCAGTCTACTCGTCAACAAAGTGATGGAAGGCATCGTTGACAGTGCTATCAAGTAGCATTTATTCAGTAAGAACCTGCTCACTGCCACTCAGTGTGGGTTCCACCAAAGGCACTCAGCTCCTGACCTCATTACAGCCTTGGTCCAAACATGGACAATAGAGCTGAATTCCAGAGGTGAGGTGAGAGTGACTGCCCTTGACATAAAGCCAACATTTGATCGAGTGTGGTAACAAGGTGCCCTAGCAAAATTGAAGCCATTGGGAATCACTAGAAAACTCTCCACTGGTTGGAGTCATCACTAGCATGTGGTTGATGGGGTAAATCATCTCAGCCCCAGGACATCACTGCAAGAGTTCCTCAGGGTAGGCCCAGCCAATTCAGCTGCTTCATCGATGACCTTTTCTTCCATCATAAGGTCAGAAATGGGGCTGTTCTCTGATGATTCATGAAACTGAAGTAGTCTGTGCCCGCATGCAGAAAAAAACTAGATAACATAGGCTTGGGCTAATAATTGACAAATAGAATTTGCATTACTATCTCCAACAAGAGAAAATATAGCCATCTCTGATTGACATTCAACAGCATTAGCATCACTGAATCCCCTACCATCAACACCCTGGGAGTTACCATTGACCAGAAACTTAACTGGGCCAGCCATATAAATACTGTGGCTACAAGAGCAGGTCAGAGGCAAAGAATTCTGTGGTAAATAACTGACCTCCTGACTACCCAAAGCTTTTCCACCATCCACAAGGCACAAGGCAAGAGTATGGTGGGATACTCCTCACTTGCCTGGATGAGCGTAGTTCCGTCAACCCTCAAGAAGCTCAACACCATCCAAGGCAAAGCAACCCACTTGATTAGCACCCCATCTGCTACCTTAAATATTAATTTCCTCCACCACTGTTGCACAGATTCAGCAGCGTGTACCATCTACAAGATGCACTGCAGCAACTCACCAAGGCTCATTTGACAGAATCTTTCAAACCTGCAACCATTACCACCTAGTAGGATAAGGGCAGCAGACGCATGGGAACACCACCACCTGCAAGTTCTTCTCCAAGCCCACACACTATCCTGACATTTTTCTTTTTTTTATTCTTTCATAGGATGTGGACGTCTCTGGCAAGGTTAGCATTTGTTGCTTGTCTCTAACTGCCCTTGAGAAGGTAGTGGTCTGCTACCTTCTTGAACTGCTGGATTCCACTTGGCGTAGCTACACCCACAGTGTTGTTAGGAAGGGAGTTCCAGGATTTTGACCCAGTGATAGTGAAGGAATGACGATATTGTTCCAAATCAGGATGGCGTGCGGCTTGGAGGGGAACTTGTAGGCGGTGGTGTTCTCATGCACCAGCCCTTGTCTTTTTAGGTGATAGAGGTCACGTATTGGGAAGATGCTGTTAAAGGAGACTTGGTGTGTTGCTGCAGTGCATCTTGTATACAATACATACTGCTGCCACTGTGCCTTGGTGGTGGAGGAGGGAGTGAATGTTTAAGATGGATGGGGTGTTGATAAAATGCACTGCTTTGTCCTGGATAGCATTCAGCTTCTTGAGTACTCAGCCAGGCCAGTGGAGAGTATTCCAGTACACTTCTAACTTGTGCCTTCTAGATGGTGGACCGACTCTGGGGAGTCGGGAGATGAGTTACTTGCCGCAGAGTTCCTAGTCTCTGTCCAGCTTTTGTAGCCACTATATTTATGTGGCTATTCCAGTTAAGTTTATGGTCAATGGTAACCCTCAGGATGTTGATAGTGGGGGATTCAGCGATGGTAATGTTGTTGAATATCAAAGGGTGATAGTTAGATTCTCTCTTGGAGATGGTCATTGGCTGGCACTTGTGTGGCGTAAATGCTATTTGCCACTTGTCAGTCCAAGCCTGAATGTTGTCCAGGTCTTGCTGCATATTGACATGGACTACATCAGTATCTGAGGAGGCGTGAATAGTGCTGAACATGGTGCAACCATCAGCAAACATTCCACTTTTAACCTTATGATGGAGGGTAGGTTTTGATGAAGCAACTGAAGATCATTGGGCCTAGGACAGGAGTTCCTGAGGAACTCCTGCAGCGATATCCTGGGGCTGAGATGATTGGTCTCCAACAACCACAACCATCTTCCTTTGCGCTAGGTATGACTCCAACCAGTAGAGAGTTTTCCTATGATTCCCATTGACTCCAGTTTTGCTAGGACTCCTTGATGCCACACTCGGTCAAATACTGCCTTGATGTCAAAGGCAGTCAGTCTCACCTCACCTCTTGAATGTGGCTCTTTTGTTCATGCTTGGACCAAGGCTGTAATGAGGTCAGGAGCTGAGTGGCCCTGGCAGAACCCAAACTGGTACCTGGACTTGGAACTATATTGCTGTTCTTTCACTGTTGCTGGGTCAAAATCCAGGAGCTTCCTTCCCAGTGGCACTGTGGGTGCACCTATGCTGCATGGACTGCAGTGCTTCAATAAGGCAGCTCACGACCACCTTCACAAAGGTACTTAGGGATGGGCAATGAATGCTGGCCATGTTAGCAATGCTAACTTAAACAAATAAAAAAAAAAGCCATATATTGACTTTGATGTCTGACTTTGAAACTTGTCAATTCTATTAACTTAAAACTTCACTTTTCTATCATTTTATGCAGTGGATGGAGACATCTAATTACAACCACTCCCACACCCACAGCACCACCCCCCCCCCACCACCCAACACCAATCCCCGTCCCCACTCCCTATCCACATTCCTGATCCTGGCATTTAATTTTGATTTGTTGCTGCTTGTGTTAACAGAGTTGCTGAACATACTTGAGCTATTTCTCTGTAGCTCCATTTTCAAGACTGTATTCTGCTGTGCAAAATGTTACAAGGTGGAAAATATATAAACCAATTGGCTGTTATAAACTATAGAGAATAGCACAGGGACAAATCTGCTATGATTGTGTGGTTCATTGGGCATTCGGAAATGATTGGTACCGAATTGCAGAAAGTGAGTTTAATGGTATTTTGGGCTGCAGGGAGTGGGAGTCAGGACCTTGGGCTGGAGAAGTGATGGAGGGCAGATGCCAGAGATTAAAAGTTGTAGACTTTATTACTTATTACCAATTACTCTTGACTTAATTTGTGCTATACTTAAACTTAAGTTTTCGCATATCGGAAATGAACCACTTCAGTACAGTATAGCATGTGAAATACATATTCAAAATCGTCTGACAGAGGACGAACTGAACATACCCATCAGTTTTAAACTTTTACAATTGTGTGTAGTTTAAAAATATCAAGGTTCTGATCTGCTGTCAGTGGAAAATACCCACAATTATAAAAAGTTTGCATAACTTGACCAATAGTAGTTGTGGAACTTGGTGATCTAGGGAATAATATGTCAGTTGAAGACATGGGGCTGGATTTTATGGGGTTGGTAGGGAGCCCACCCACCAAAAAGCAGGCTGCTCTGCAGCCATTTTACGCTGGAGACAGCATTAATTGTCTAAGGTCGAGATTTCTGCCTCGATCTGGAGAGGATGTCCTGGCCTAGAGAATTGCTGGCCAATCAGATGGCTGGCCGCTCTGTATAGCCCCAGTAGCGCCAGGTTCAAGCAGTGGCCACTGCTGGGACTACAGGCAGTCCCCGAAGAAGAGGAAGTTGTGGAGCCGGATTTAGGAGTAAGCCGGGTGCATCGGTGGTACCTGGTTGGCCGACGCCAGCGAGGGGGATGGGGGGAGCGTTTGGGTTTGAGAGGCCAGGAGAGGTGGATTAAAGGTTGGGGGTGTGACTTGTAGGGGGAGGGGGTGGTTGGGGTTTGTGGCTCCGATAGGCACAGGGGGACCCCAAAGGAGGTTCTCCCCCAACTTGCCCGACACCAGTCTGTGCAGTAAAAGCTGCTGGGCTACCCACCTGGCTTGGGCTTCTCCCTGCTGTAGGTACAATAGCAGTGGAGGTGGAATGAGACATTTAAGTGGCTATTAATGTGCTCAAGGGGGGAGGCTGCCTGACACTTTCCCCGCTCACTGTAAAATTGGAGACAGGTCAGTAGCAGGTGGGAAGGCCATGCACTGCATTTTATGAACCCGCTGCCTTCAAACACACTGGTGGGGGCCCATAATGCCTTTGGTATAATTTTAAAAATGTAACAAAACAAGGAATAAAATAGTAAGTTAAACCTTGCATTAACCTAAGTAGTCTAGCATCAGTACTCTGCCTAGATACTTGTCAGGGACTCTAAAAGCCTGTTGAAATTCTGGGTGTTGGGTTGCTTTGTTGAGTGTGGTAGATAAACTATGTGATGCAATGCTACCAGAAAAATTCTGTTAAGAACATAGAATAACATCTTTCTGTTCTGTGAAATACAGGATGTGCTCCATATGTATGAATCTAGCTTAGTTGATCAGTTGAAAAAAAATCTCTGCTGGCTGCAAGGGATCCAATGCAAAATGAACTGTGGTATTCTTAAGTTTATGGTGGATGCTAATTTTTTACCTCCTTTATGCCAAACTCTCGTCCAAGCATCTGTTACTGCCAGCCTTGACTCTCCAGAGCTCTCTTTGCTGACTTTTCATGTTATACTCTACATATGTTTAAATTTGTCCAAATCTCCTGCTGCATCCTTTCAATCAATGTGTTCTGCTTCTCTGTCAGTCTCATTCTTCCCAACTTCCATTGGTTTCCCCATCCCCAAGCCATTAAATTAAAAATCCTCATCACTTATCAATCCCTTCAGCCTTACCTCATCCTACCTCTCCACTGGGCTGGTGTAAGAGTATTTGCTGCCCTAGGTGAACCTTCAACCTGGCATCATCTCCCGCCCCACCCACACTTAACTTTTGAAAATAAATATAGTAGAATGGTCACATGCTCACACAATCGCTAAAAACTGTCAAACTAACAGGTAGTTGTTATCTATGGCCGGTCCTCTGCCCTTGCTCTGTTCTCAGCCTTCCACTGCTCTGTTTCTGCAATACCATGGCCTGAATTTCATGTCCCGCTCCCCGCCCGCCCCAGCCGGTGTGTTTTCAGGCAGGGGAAGGGGGAATGTGAAATAGCACAAATGGGCTTCCTGCTTGGTTTCCGCTCGTCCGGACCTCTCAATGATTTTACACTGGGGCAGGCGAGGCCTCGGATGGGCCACTCAACCGTGCCCCAGTTGAGGCCCTTAAGTGGCCAATTGTTGACCACTAAAGGGCTGTTTCCCGCCTAGCCTCAATCTTTAGGCTGGTGGGAGGATCTCTTCGATGTGAGGGAAGCCCAAAAATGATTGGGTTTAGGCCCCGGGCAGGGGGGGGGGGGGGGGGGGTCGGTCTCCATCAGAAGTCCCCTTCGAACTTCGGGCGCCCCCCCCCCCGGAACTTAAGGTCCGGTTGCCGGTTCCCTCCCCCTGCAGGCCTTCACCCCAATACCCCACTCTCCATCTCCACAGGCCTTCCTCACCTTCCCGCCCTGAGACCCTGACAACACCTTTCTGGGCATTCCTGGGGCTTAGGTTCCGTGACTTCATGAACTTCCACTTCTGTCCACTGCAACTTCTGGCGCTGCTGGACAATCAGATTGGCCGACAGCTCTTAAAGACGGGACTTCCTCCAGAGTGAGGGCGGAAGCCCCACCTGCAGCCAATTAACGCACATCCAAGCATGAAATAGCTGCAGGGCAGGCAGTGTCAGCAGAGATGTTCTCCCCGCTGATTCTCCATTGGCGGGACGGGATACCCCGCCATCTGAAATATCCTGGCCAATGTTCCCTCTGCGCCACACACTAGATTTGCGCGTTCCACACCTGCACCCCTCACGGGAACTCAACCCGCATAACCACGAGATCACCGAGGAGCTTTTTCGAATGGTTGAACTTGAAAACACAAAGCTCTTAGGTAGCCAGCATTTTTAAATAGCGGCCCCGCCCATTCCCAGCGCATGATGCTGGATAATAGAAATGAACTGTTGTGCATAGGAATAAAAACTAAAGCAGTCTCGCTTCTCAAATAATTCTTCTTAAGCTGGGTACCCGGAAATGAAAACTTTTGTGTTTTGGAAATTGTGTGGAGAGGGAAATGTAATAATCCATACACCTTCTGAGTGTATGACTGCACTGGTGCTAGATGTTACAGATGGTAAAATGACCTGCACAGAAATGCAGTAGCAAAGCCTGCTTCAATTTTCACTTTTAGTATTAAAAATCAAATTAACAAGTAAGGTCACACAGAGAGGGATCTCAGTAACAGCTTAATATTTACAGCTCTACCAGGTTCCAGCTTTTACACACACAATTTCTGTTTTATAGCAATGTATTGCCTAAAATACTGTCCACATGAGCAAAATATAATTAATTATGCCACTACACTACAGATGGCTTAATTGTGATCTTGCTTCCAAGTCAAACTTTCTAGCAGTTACACAACATGCATGCCAAACAGTGGAAGTCACGTGCGCTAGACAGAGCTAAGCGATTCCACAGATCAGATCTAAGCTCTGCAGTCCTGCCACATCCAGTTGTGAATGATAGTGGACAATTAAACAACTAACTGGAAGAGGAGGCTCCACAAATATCCCCAACCTCAATGATCGGGGAGCCCAGCACATCAGTGCAGAAGAGAAGGTTGAAGCAACAATCTTCATCCAGAAGTGCCGAGTGGAGGATCCATCTCGGCCTCCTGAGGTCCCCAGTATCACAGGTGCCGATCTTCAGCCAATTCGATTCACTCCACATGATATCAAGAAACGGCTGAAGGCACTGGATACTGCAAAGGCTATGGGCCCTGACAACATTCCAGCAATAGTACAGGAGACTTGTGCTCCAGAACTAGCTGCGCCCCTAGCCAAGCTGTTCCAGTACAGCTACAACACTGGCATCTACCCAACAATGTGGAAAATTGCCCAGGTAAGCCCTGTGCACAAAAAGCAGGACAAATCCAACCCAGCCAAATACCGCCCCATCAGTCTACTCTTGATCATCAGCAAAGAGATGGAAAGTGTGGTTGACAGTGCTATCATTTGTCACTTACTCACTGATGCTCAGTTTGGGTTCTGCCAGGGCTACTCAGCTCCTGACCTCATTACAACCTTGGTTCAAACATGGACAAAAGAGCTGAACTCCCGAGGTGAGGTGAGAGTGACTGCCCTTGACATCGAGGCAACATTTGACTGAGTGTGACATCAAGGAGCCCTAGCAAAAATGGAGTCAATGAGAATCGGGGAAAACTCCACTGGTTGGAGTCACACCTAGCACAAGGGAAGATGATTGTGGTTGTTGGAAGTGAAGCATCTCAGTCCTGGGACATCGCAGGAGTTCCTCAGGGTAGTGTCCTAGGCCCAACCATCTTCCGCTGTTTCATCAATGGCCTTCCTTCCATCATAAGGTCAGAAGTGGGTATATGCAATCGTTTGCAAACAATGTTCAGAACCATTCACTACTCCTCAGATACTGAATCAGTCTATGTCCATATGCAGCAAGACCTGGGCAATATTCAGGCTTGGGCTGATAAGTGGCAAGAAACATTTGCTTCACACAAGTGCCAGGCAATGATGATCTCCAACAAGAGAGATCCAATGACATTCAACAGCATTACCATCACCGAAACCCCATTATCAAAATCCTGGGAGTTACCATTGACCAGAAACTGAACTGGAGCAGCTATATAAATACTGTGGCTACAAGAGCAGGTCAGAGGGTGGGAATTCTGTAGAGAGTAACTCACCTCCTGACTCCCCAAAGCCCGTCCAACATCTGCAAGGTACAAATCAGGTGTGTGTCCATGTGACCATACGATGTAGGAGCAGAAGTAGGCCCTTCAGCCCATTGAATCTGTTCCACCATTCAATGAGATCATGGCTGACCTGGTAATCCTCAATTCCACTTTCCTGCCTTTTCCCCATAACTCTTGATTCCCTGACTGATTGAAAATCTGTCTATCTCAGCCTTGAAAATACTTAACAACCCATCATCTACAGCCCTCTGCGGTAAAGAATTCCACAGATTCACTACTCTCAGAGAGAAGAAATTCCTCTTCATCTCTGCCTTAAATGGGCAACCCCTTACTCTGAGATTATGCCCTCTGGTCCCAGACTCTCCCACAAGGGGAAACAACCTCTCAGCATCTACCCTGTCAAGCCCCCTAAGAATCTTACATGTCTCAATAAGGTCGTCTCTATTCTTCTAAGCTCCAATGAGTACAGGCCCAACCTACTCAACCTCTCCTCATAAGAAAATCCCTCCATACCCAGGATCAGCCTAGTGAACCTTCTCTGGACTGCCTCCAATGCCAGTATATCTTTCCTTAGATAAGGGGACCAAAACTGTTCACAGTATTCTAGGTGTGGTCTAACTGGTGCCTTGTGTAGTTTTAGCAAGACTTCCCTATTTTTATATTCCATTCCCTTTGGAATAAAGGCCTACATTCCATTTGCCTTCCCTATTACCTGCTGAACTTGTATGTTAGCTGTTTGTGATTCATGCATGAAGGCCCCCAAATCCCTCTGTGCTGCAGCTTTCTGCAGTCTTTCTCCATTTAAATAATATTCAGCTCCTCTATTCTCCCTGCCATAGTGCATAACCTCACATTTTCCCACTTTATATTCTATCTGCCAAGTTTTTGCTCACTCACTTAACTTGTCTATATCCCTCTGTAGACTCTTTGTGTCATCCTCACCACTTGCCTGGATGAATGCAGCTCCAACAACATTCAAAAAGCTCGCACCATCCAGAACAAAGCAGCCCACTTGATTGGCACCCCATTCACCACCTTAAACGTGCACTCCCTCCACCACCGATGCACAGTGGCAGCAGTGTGTACTCTATAAGATTCAATGCAGCAACTCAGCAAGGCTCCTTCGACAGCACCTTCCAACCCCACGACCCTTACCACACAAAAGGACAAGGGCAACAGATGTATGGGAACAACATCACCTACAAATTCCCCTCCAAGTCACACATCACCCTGATCTGGAACTATATCGCCATTCCTTCACTGTGGCTGGGTCAAAATCCTGGAACTCCTTAACAACACTGTGGACTGCGGCCGTTTAAGAAGGCAACACACCACCACCTTCTCAAGGTCATTAGGGATGGGCAATAAATGCTGCCCTAGTCAGCGATATCCACATCTCATGAACAAAGGAAAAAAAGGTTATATTGGCAGAAAGTACAAATGATTGTTTTGTTTAGAATGCTGACAGCATTTTGTGTCGTGTCTCGCAAAAGAAGTACCTATATGAAAAGCAACACAAGTAATTTAACTACTAAACACTTTGATCTCTTAAATAGTTTCCCAAAATCTGTAGCCACATGCTGTTTGAAAATCAATCTAAATTTTCAAGTGTCCAAACTGGTGTTTTTCGGTATGACGCAGAGTACTGGAAGGGTCTGAAATAACTTGTGAACATCCAAAGATTCAAAAGCAAAAGTATGAAGCAAACTTCAAAGACCAGCAGCAATGAATGGTTGAAGAGGAAACTCCAATCATAATGTTATGGTGATGACCTAGCTAAATAAGGGTTGGGCTAGCAATCCCGGTGAAGGTGGCAGCTCGGCATTTCATGAGATAAATGGCACTTGGAAATGATTCAGAATCTCAGTGCAAATGAAAGGTCCAAGAACATTAGCAATCACAACTTATCACTGTCCCACAGACCATCTGACACTGAGGAGGGTTGGGCAAAGTTTATTTCACTAAAGCCACTTGACTTAAAAATTAGGAGAAAAGCCTAGGACTATTTCAAATACGATGCCCATCCAAAGTGAAGGAATTTGAGCTCACTACGGGTATGAAGGAGCAGACTAAAGGTCTGGGACTCTCAGAGACAGTGGGTTTGGTAGGAGAATAAATGCTTTAAAATGGGTTTAAAGATTGTATCCATAAATGTGCGTAGCATTAAATCTACTACGCGATGTGTTGCGACCTTGGACTACCTAGCCCAGGTCAAAGCTGACCTGTTGTTTCTGCAGGAGTGTGCGATACCGCACCTCAGCTCCTACAGGCAATGGTCACGATGGTGGTCCCATGGGCCATCGATCTGGTCGGGCGGAAACGACTCTCGTTCCTCCGGCCTGGGTATTCTGCTGCGGGGAGGCAACTTCACCGTCTCCGAGGTTAAGGAGGTGGTGGGCGGGCGACTCCTCGTAGCAGACGTAATGTACAAGAACGCTCCACTCCGGTTAATTAACGTGTATGGCCCGGCACAAGGGGCTGAGCGGCTGGAGGTTTTTCAGCAGCTCCCACTGCTGCTGGCGACCTCCAGGCCGGTCATTCTGGGCGGTGACTTCAACTGCATCATCGATGCGGCTGGACGATCCGGCAGGGCCGGCAGCAGATTGGACGCTATGTCCAGATCCCTGATGGAAACAGTTAAGGATGCCAAGCTGCACGACGTCTTCAGCAACCCTGCAGACAGAGCGCAGCGTAGATACACCTGGTCGCGGCCAGACGGGTCCATTCGTTCCAGGATAGACTTCCTGTTTGTGTCCCGTGCATTCACAATCAGATCCACCGAGGTCAAGTCGGTGTTCTTCTCTGACCACTGCCTCCTACTGGCGGACTGCCACTTGGAGAAGGACCTGAGGGTGGGCAGGGGGGCATGGAAGCTAAATGTGCAACTGCTGACCCCAGAGAACATTGAGGAGCTCAAGAGGGATTACAAAGGTTGGAGAACCGTGAAACCCCTCTTTGAGTCCCTGACACACTGGTGGGAAGCGATCAAGGGAAGCATCAAGAGGTTTTTCATCCTCAAAGGCACCCAGAAAGCTAGAAAGGAACAGAGGGAAATGTCCCGACTCCAGAAAAAGATGCAGAATCTGCTCCGGCTGCAGTCGATGGGGGTCGATGTCAAGGAGGAGCTCCAAGAGGTGAAGAGCCAGCAAGCCTCGCACTTTGCCTCGGAGGCCTCCAAGATCATCTTCCGTTCCAGAGTCCGCTCCGTGGAGCAGGATGAGACGTGCTCACGTTTCTTCTTCCAAAAGGTACACAGAGAGAGCTCTGTGATCAGCAGCCTGAAGGAAGAAGACGGCTCAGTAAAGTCATCACGGTCCGACATTTTGAGGATCAGCAAATCCTTTTATGCCGGATTGTATGACGTGAAGCCCACGGACAGCACGGCCTCCCAGTCCTTCCTGTCCTCTATCACGGAGGTCTTAGACGACAGTACGCGGGAGAGCCTGGACAAACCGCTAACTCCTGATGAACTGACTAAGGCCCTTGAGTCCTTCGAGAAGAGTAAAACTCCCGGAAGCGACGGCTTGCCGGCGGAGTTGTATTCGGCTCTGTGGGACTTAATCGGCCCAGACCTGCTAGGAGTGTACGAGAGTATGCTCCTGGCCGGTAGTATGTCAGAATCCATGAGGAAAGGCATCATCACCCTCATCTACAAGCACAAGGGGGAAAGGGAGGAAATTAGAAATTGGCGACCCATTTCACTGTTGAATGTGGACTATAAGATTCTGTCCAAGGTCATCGCCAGTCGGGTCAAATCCGCTCTGGAATTGGTGATTCACCCTGACCAGACCTGCTCTGTGCCAGGCAGGAAGATCTCTGACAGCCTGGCGCTGCTCAGGGATACGATTGCCTATGTACAGGACAGGGGTGTGGATACCTGCCTCATCAGCTTGGATCAGGAGAAGGCCTTTGACAGAATATCGCACACCTACATGGAGGATGTGCTCTCCAAAATGGGGTTTGGGGAGGGAATTCGAAATTGGATCCAACTGCTCTACACTAACATCAATAGCGCAGTCTCAATCAATGGGTGGGAAACAGATAGCTTTCCGATTAAATCTGGAGTCAGGCAGGGCTGTCCTCTCTCGCCTGTTCTTTTCGTGTGTTGCATAGAACCCTTTGTCGAGTCCATCAGGAAGGATCCGGGCATAAGAGGAGTGACAATCCCAGGCAGTGGAGGCACTCAGGTAAAAGCCTCCCTGTACATGGACGACGTCTCCGTCTTCTGCTCGGATCCGCTGTCGGTGCGCAGACTGATCCACATCTGCGACCAGTTTGAACTGGCCTCGGGAGCCAAGGTAAATCGTGGGAAGAGCGAGGCCATGTTCTTTGGGAACTGGGCTGACCGATCCTTTGTCCCCTTCACTGTCAGGGCTGACGGCCTGAAGGTGCTGGGGATATGGTTCGGAGGGACCAGGGCATGCGTTAGAAACTGGTAGGAGCGAGTGTCTACGGTGAAAAGGAAACTGGGCATGTGGGAGTGACGCTCCCTCTCCATTGCGGGTAAGAACCTGGTCATCAGGTGTGAGGCACTCTCGCTGTTGCTGTACGTGGCGCAGGTCTGGCCCATTCCAGACTCCTGCGCGATGGCGATCACTCGAGCCATCTTCCGCTTTATCTGGAGGTCGAAAATGGATCGTGTCCGCAGGGACGCGATGTACAAGCCTCTAGATAAAGGGGGAAAAAACGTGCCCAACATCGCCCTCATACTGATGGCCACCTTTGTGTGTGGCTGCATCAAGCGGTGCGTAGACCCTCAGTACGCAAACACCAAGTGTCACTACGTGCTGAGGTTCTACCTGTCCCCGGTGTTGCGAAGGATGGGTCTGGCCACGCTGCCGCGGAACGCTCCAAGTAGTTGGACCGTGCCGTACCACCTGTCCCTGGTGGAAAAATTTATGCAGAAAAACACCTTTGACCACAAGTCCATCAGGCAGTGGTCAGCACGTAACGTCCTAGAGGCCCTGAGGGAAAAGGAGAGGGTGGACCCTGTGGGATGGTTCCCCGAGCAGACTGTCAAAGTCATTTGGCAGAATGCCTCATCGCCAGAACTTTCCAACAAGCACCAAGACGTAGCTTGGCTGGTGGTGAGAAAGGCCCTCCCCGTCAGATCCTTCCTACACGCCAGGAGTCTCACCCCCTCTGCACGTTGCCCTCGAGGTGGCTGTGGTGGGGAAGAGACCGTTGTTCACCTCCTTGTGGACTGTGCCTTTGCAAAGAAAGTCTGGAGAGAGATGCAGTGGTTGCTGTCGAGGTTCATCCCGAGCAGTTCTATGACACAGGACTCTGTGCTCTACGGGCTGTTCCCAGGGACACACACCGAGACAAACATCAACTGCAGCTGGAGGATCATCAACTCGGTGAAAGACGCGCTTTGGTCTGCCCGAAACCTGTTGGTCTTCCAGCACAAAGAGTTGTCCCCGACCGATTGTTGCGGACTGGCACAATCCAAAGTCCAGGACTACGTGCTGAGGGACGCACTAAAGCTTGGGGCAGCTGCCGCAAAGGCGCAATGGGGAAGGGTCGCTGTCTAAGACCTTTCTGCCACAGCGCACCGAGGGGCTGGGAACTGTTTAAACCCCCTCGGGCTGTACAGCTCAAAATGAAAGGCTGTAAATGATTGTAATATTGTTTGTACTGATGCACCTGGTGATACATTTTGTAAAAGTTTAACCTGGATTGTACCCTTGTAATGTTGTTTTTGAAATGGTTTGGAATGTGATCGAAGATATTTTATGAATAAAGTATATTTTTGCAAAAAAAAAAGAACAGAACTAAAGGTTGAAGATATTTTATGAATAAAGTATATTTTTGCAAAAAAAAAAATGAACAGAACTAAAGGGGAGAAACCTCGATCACAAATTCTGCCAGGGAAAGGTAAAATGGCTATAACCAATCAAACCCCATATCATGGGGTACCCAACACTGTCCGAGTCACAGTGAAGGGTAGTGAAGAAGGAGGAGCAGCTATGGACCGGGCTCTCTTCACCAGGAGGATCCTGCTGAAGGTGTGCGGTTTCGAGGCTGCGGATATCTACTGCCTGCAGGATTTCCCCAGTGCTGGATATTTTGACGTGACATTCCAGCGAGTGGCAGACTGCGTCAAGCTCCTGAAGGTTTTCAAGGAGAAGAGTGACCTGCCGGAGATGAAAATCCTGACAGCGGAGCCGCTCTTTGCTCTGCCTTTGCAACGGGACCGTGTGGTGACGGTGCATCTGTACAACCCCTTCGTCCCTGTCGCCGACGTGGTCACCTTCCTCACCAGGCACTTTGATAAGGTGGGAAGCTGCACCGCGGTTAGAGACGATTTGGGGATCTGGACATGCAAACGCCAGGTGAAGGTCACGCTCAAGACCGACGGTAAAGGAGCCACCTTCCACCCTCCTTCCAGATTCGCTATCGGGGGAAGCCGTGGCTACCTTGTCTATGCTGGGCAACCCAAACTTTGTCGCTCATGCGGCAAGTCTGGTCATGTGGCGGCCAACTGCAGCGCCGTCCTCTGCAAGAACTGCAAACAGGAAGGGCACCAGACCAAAGACTGCAAACAGGCTAAGTGCTGCAGCCTGTGTGGCGAGGCAGATCACCTCTACAGGACCTGCCCCAAACGCTGCCGTACTTACGCACAGGCAGCCAAAGCCAACGAGGGGGAAGCAGAAGAAATGCTTCGTGTCACTCCAACCACCAAGGCCCCCAGTGAGAGCATCGGGAACAAGGAAGACAAAGAGAGAGACAAGGTGGAGGAAAAGAGTGAGGCAACAGATTTGCCTCTATCAACAGCACTGCCCCCTGAATCTCCCACTCCTCAGGAGAGCGAATCAATGGAAGAGGAGGAGGCAGCAGTGGAAAAGCAGCAGGGGGAGTGGCAGCTGGTGAAAAGAGCCAAACGGAAGAAGGGGCTAAGAAGGAACCAAGCCATTTCCCAGACAAGTGGCAAGAGGCGTCTCCCATCCGACACGGATGACAAAGGAAGCAGTTCTTCGGACAAAGAAGGGCCAGGGCGGCACCCACAGAAGAAGCAGCAAAGCTCTAGGGAGTTGGAGGATGAGACACCCGAGCTCCAGAACATTGGAGACAAAGAGGAGACCAGCGCTCCCCAAGTTTGTCCACAAACCAAAGAGGCCAGCGCACCCCAGCCCCAGGAATCTGGGAGCGGTGAGTTGCTCAGCACACCTCAGCTCTGGGAAGCCGGGAGTGATGAAGCGCTCAGCACACCCCAGCCCCAGGAATCTGGGAGCGGTGAGGCGCTCAGCGCACCCCAGCTCCGGGAAGCCGGGAGCGATGAAGCGCTCAGCACACCCCAGCCCCAGGAATCTGGGAGTGGTGAGGCGCTCAGCACACCCCAGCTCCGGGAAGCCGGGAGTGATGAAGCGCTCAGCGCACCCCAGCCCCAGGAATCTGGGAGCAGTGAGACGCTCAGCGCACCCCAGCTCCAGGAAGCCGGGAGCAGCAATGCTCCAGAGGGGGAGAGGATTGGAGAAGCTTCTCCAACAGAGGACAGTTCATATCCCGTTCTCTACACGAACCCCCAGATGCCACCTGAGTGGAACATCTCCAATGGGGAGGTTCAGGACCGTTTCCTCAGCCCGTCCAAAGTGAAGCAATTTGAGCTCACCACGGGTATGAAGGAGCAGACTGAAGGTCTGGGACCCTCAGAGACAACAGGTTTGATAAGAAAATAAACGCTTTAAAATGAGTGTAAAGATTGTATCCATAAATGTGCGTAGCATTAAATCTACTACGCGATGTGTTGCGACCTTGGACTACCTTGCCAAGGTCAAAGCTGACCTGTTGTTTCTGCAGGAGTGTGCGATTCCACACCTCAGCTCCTACAGGCAATGGTCACGATGGTGGTCCCACGGGCCATCGATCTGGTCGGGCGGAAACGACTCTCGTTCCTCTGGCCTGGGTATTCTGCTGCGGGGAGGCAACTTCGCCGTCTCCGAGGTTAAGGAGGTGGTGGGCGGACGCCTCCTCGTAGCAGACGTAATGTACAAGAACGCTCCGCTCCAGTTAATTAATGTGTACGCCCCGTCGTAAGGGGCCGAGCGGCTGGAGGTTTTTCAGCAGCTCCCACTGCTGCTGGCGACCTCCAGGCCGGTGATTCTGGGCGGTGACTTCAACTGCATCATCGATGCGGCTGGATGATCCAGCAGGGCCGACAGCAGATTGGACGCTTCATCCAGATCCCTGATGGAAACAGTTAAGGATGCCAAGCTGCACGACATATTCAGCAACCCTGCAGACGGAGCGCAGCGTAGATAC
This sequence comes from Cetorhinus maximus, assembly GCF_964194155.1. Classification (NCBI taxonomy): domain Eukaryota; kingdom Metazoa; phylum Chordata; class Chondrichthyes; order Lamniformes; family Cetorhinidae; genus Cetorhinus; species Cetorhinus maximus. The sequence continues at coordinate 46,615,383 of NC_135884.1, read as the reverse complement.
ACCTGGTCGCGGCCAGACGGGTCCATCCGTTCCAGGATAGACTTCCTGTTTGTGTCCCATGCATTCACAGTCAGATCCACCGACGTCAAGCTGGTGTTCTTCTCTGACCACTGCCTCCTACTGGCGGACTGTCACTTAAAGGAAGACCAGAGGGTGGGCAGGGGGGCATGGAAGCTAAACGTGCAACTGCTGACCCCAGAGAACATTGAGGAGCTCAAGAGGGATTACAAAGGTTGGAGAACCGTGAAACCCCTCTTTGAGTCCCTGACACACTGGTGGGAAGCGATCAAGGGAAACATCAAGAGGTTTTTCATCCTCAAAGGCACCCAGAAAGCTAGAAAGGAACAGAGGGAAATGTCCCGACTCCAGAAAAAGATGCAGAATCTGCTCCGGCTGCAGTCGATGGGGGTCGATGTCAAGGAGGAACTCCAAGAGGTGAAGAGCCAGCAAGCCTCGCACTTTGCCTCGGAGGCCTCCAAGATCATCTTCCGTTCCAGGGTCCGCTCCGTGGAGCAGGATGAGACGTGCTCACGTTTCTTCTTCCAAAAGGTACACAGAGAGAGCTCTGTGCTCCCGAGGCGAAGCAAGAGTGTTTCCTAAGCCCAACTAGCTTCCCTGCATGCCGTCAGCCAACCTCCACCACTTCACCGAACTCCAGGACATCCAAACCCCATCATGATGACCGGCTCTCAGGAGTGGGTAGCCTGTCAACCTGCATGGCTGGTAGGTGGGAAATCTGTTGAAAATGTAAAATCCTGCAGTTAATTCCTGCAGAATGTGCAGAAGTCCCTTACCTCTGGGAATTCCTGCCTAAAAATCTAAATTCACCCACTCCAATCCCAACCTGAAGTAAATATGGGGGTCCTATTTTTTTAATGTAGTTAACACCTGAAGGCATTTTGTTGAAATAGAAATGCATACAACATTTTTTAGAGGATTTAGATAGGCAATTAAAGAAATGGTGGAAAGGATAGGTTTATAGGAAACCTTTGAAGGCTGGAAGAGGTAGCTAAGTGGAAGGATTTACGGAGAGTGTTCTGGAGTATAGCACCTAGATATTTGAAACTCTATGACTGGATGGAAGGAGATAGGGATGCAAAGAAGGCCAACATGAGACAGCAAAATGCATATGTTGGTACATGTAGCTGGAGAAATCTGGAGAGGCAGGGCCAGCACAACCACTAAGCGAACTAGGGGCAGAATTTTGCCATCGGCGAGCAGGGGGTAGGGCCCGTTTGCCGACGCATAAAATGACGCGGGATGACGTCATCCCGCTCCATTTAAATTTTCAGGAAGACGGGGGCACAGCAAAATCAGCTCCGGACCTACTCATCCAACCTTAAGGTTGGTGGGAAGGCCAGGAGCCCCGGCAGCTAATAGATAAAACATGAAAACTCATCCACCGACGGGATGAGGTTTCATGCAGGGTTTTTAAAAGTTTAATAAAGTTATAGCGTAAATTATGAACATTTCCCATCTCATGTGACATTGTCACATGAGGGGGACATGTTAGGGAATTTTTTTTTTCTATTTTTAATCCTTTTCAAAGTGGAAGCAATCTCCCTGAGGCCGCACTTAGCCTCAGGGAGATGTGCGCTCTTTCGTGCACATGCGCGAAAGAGCGCACTCTCGCTTTTGGGGAATCCCCCCCGGCCGCACAGGAAGCGCATAGCGCTTCCCCCCAGATATCACGCTGGGTGGGCCTTAATTGACCTGCCCACATAAAATGGCGGTGCGGCCCGCTTCTCCGGTGGGGATCGGCTCCGCGCCCGCCAGAGATTGGCAGAAAATTCTGCCCTAGGAGTTTGCCTAGGGTGGCATGATTTGGGGGTTGGCAGCCACAGGTGCCAGGAACAGCACCACGTCATAAAACTGAACTGTCTGAAACCTTAAGATATGAGCGACTTTCCACGAGTACCCGACAGCGGGGCACTATGTAGTTTCAGTTCAGTCCATCTGGAATTTTCTGAAGTAGGCAATTACAGCAGCAAGCAGCTCTTTCCCAGTCCCGTGGCGCCCAACCCCCAGGTTGCCAGTTTATATCCAATTACTACTGGGTGTGAGCCCCCAGCAAAATAAACAAAACTTGCTAAGTCTGTTGACGTGCTTGTGTTTCATGTTATACTTGGTTATAAAATTCCATAGAAATGCAACGTAACTAGACAAAAGAATTGAATGTAGCTGTCCTAGAAGTGCTTTGTTCAGTCATTGAGGTGTGTGCTTTTGATCCATCAGTCATAAACTGAAGCACAGAATGTGAACTATTATGGGAGTTTGATAGTTTCTGTTTAAGTAGTTCGACTTGAAGTTCCCCTTTAGTTCTGTTCTTTTTATTTTGCAAAAATATACTTTATTCACAAAATATCTTCAAAACAACATTCCAAAACATTTCAAAATCCCCAACGCAAAAATACAAACAGGTTCAAACTTTTACAACACGTATCACGAAATCCATTGATACATACAATGAATATTACATTCATTTTGAGCTGTACAGCCCGAGGGGATTTAAACAGTTCCCAGCCCCTCGGTGCACTATGTCTTAGACAACGACCCTTCCCCATTGTGCCTTTGTGGCGGCTGCCCCAAGCTTTAGTGCATCCCTCAGCACGTAGTCCTGGACTTTGGAATGTGCCAGTCTGCAACACTCGGTCAGGGACAACTCTTTGCGCTGGAAGACCAACAAGTTTCGGGCAGACCAAAGAGCGTCTTTCACCGAGTTGATGATCCTCCAGCTGCAGTTGACGTTTGTCTCGGTGTGTGTCCCTGGGAACAGCCCGTAGAGCACAGAGTCCTGTGTCACAGAACTGCTCGGGACAAACCTCGACAGCAACCACTGCATCTCTCTCCAGACTTTCTTTGCAAAGGCACAATCCACAAGGAGGTGAACAACGGTCTCTTCCCCACCACAGCCACCTCGAGGGCATCGTGCAGAGGGGGTGAGACTCCTGGCGTGTAGGAAGGATCTGACGGGGAGGGCCTTTCTCACCACCAGCCAAGCTACGTCTTGGTGCTTGTTGGAAAGTTCTGGCGATGAGGCATTCTGCCAAATGACTTTGACAGTCTGCTCGGGGAACCATCCCACAGGGTCCACCCTCTCCTTATCCCTCAGGGCCTCTAGGACGTTACGTGCTGACCACTGCCTGATGGACTTGTGGTCAAAGGTGTTTTTCCGCATAAATTTTTCCACCAGGGACAGGTGGTACGGCACGGTCCAACTACTTGGAGCGTTCCGCGGCAGCGTGGCCAGACCCATCCTTCGCAACACCGGGGACAGGTAGAACCTCAGCACGTAGTGACACTTGGTGTTTGCGTACTGAGGGTCTACGCACCGCTTGATGCAGCCACACACAAAGGTGGCCATCAGTATGAGGGCGATGTTGGGCACGTTTTTTCCCCCTTTATCTAGAGGCTTGTACATCGCGTCCCTGCAGACACGATCCATTTTCGACCTCCAGATAAAGCGGAAGATGGCTCGAGTGATCGCCATCGCGCAGGAGTGTGGAATGGGCCAGACCTGCGCCACGTACAGCAACAGCGAGAGTACCTCACACCTGATGACCAGGTTCTTACCCGCAATGGAGAGGGAGCGTCGCTCCCACATGCCCAGTTTCCTTTTCACCATAGCCACTCGCTCCTTCCAGTTTCTAACGCATGCCCCGGTCCCTCCGAACCATATCCCCAGCACCTTCAGGCCGTCAGCCCTGACAGTGAAGGGGACAAAGGATCGGTCAGCCCAGTTCCCAAAGAACATGGCCTCGCTCTTCCCACGATTTACCTTGGCTCCCGAGGCCAGTTCGAACTGGTCGCAGACGTGCATCAGTCTGCGCACCGACAGCGGATCCGAGCAGAAGACGGCGACGTCGTCCATGTACAGGGAGGCTTTTACCTGAGTGCCTCCACTGCCTGGGATCGTCACTCCTCTTATGCCCGGATCCTTCCTGATGGACTCGGCAAAGGGTTCTATGCAGCACACAAAAAGGACAGGCGAGAGAGGGCAGCCCTGCCTGACTCCAGATTTAATCGGAAAGCTATCTGTTTCCCACCCATTGATTGAGACTGCGCTACTGATGTTAGTGTAGAGCAGTTGGATCCAATTTCGAATTCCCTCCCCAAAGCCCATTTTGGAGAGCACATCCCCCATGTAGGTGTGCGATATTCTGTCAAAGGCCTTCTCCTGATCCAAGCTGATGAGGCAGGTATCCACACCCCTGTCCTGTACATAGGCAATCGTATCCCTGAGCAGCGCCAGGCTGTCAGAGATCTTCCTGCCTGGCACAGAGCAGGTCTGGTCAGGGTGAATCACCAATTCCAGAGCGGATTTGACCCGGTTGGCGATGACCTTGGACAGAATCTTATAGTCCATATTCAACAGTGAAATGGGTCGCCAATTTCTAATTTCCTCCCTTTCCCCCTTGTGCTTGTAGATGAGGGTGATGATGCCTTTCCTCATGGATTCTGACATGCTGCCGGCCAGGAGCATACTCTCGTACACTTCTAGCAGGTCTGGGCCGATCAAGTCCCACAGAGCCGAATACAACTCCGCCGGCAGGCCGTCGCTTCCGGGGGTTTTACTCTTCTCGAAGGACTCGAGGGCCTTAGTCAGTTCGTCAGGAGTTAGCGGTTTGTCTAGGCTCTCCCGCGTACTGTGGTCTAGGACCCCCGTGATAGAGGACAGGAAGGACTGGGAGGCCGTGCTGTCCGTGGGCTTCACGTCATACAGTCCGGCATAAAAGGATTTGCTGATCCTCAAGATGTCGGAATGCGAAGACTTTAATGAGCCATCTTCTTCGGGACACACACCGAGACAAACATCGACTGCAGCTGGAGGATCATCAACTCGGTGAAAGACGCGCTTTGGTCTGCCCGAAACTTGTTGGTCTTCCAGCACAAAGAGTTGTCCCCGACCGATTGTTGCGGACTGGCACAATCCAAAGTCCAGGACTACGTGCTGAGGGACGCACTAAAGCTTGGGGCAGCTGCCGCAAAGGCGCAATGGGGAAGGGTCGCTGTCTAAGACCTTTCTACCACAGCGCACCGAGAGACTGGGAACTGTTTAGAGCCCCTCGGGCTGTACAGATCAAAATGAAAGGCTGTAAATGATTGTAATATTGTTTGTACTGATGCACCTGGTGATACATTTTGTAAAAGTTTAACCTGGATTGTACCCTTGTAATGTTGTTTTTGAAATGGTTTTGAATGTGATTGAAGATTTTTTATGAATAAAGTATATTTTTACAATAAAAAAAAAATAAAAAAAAAAACACTCTTGCTTCGCCTGGTCCACAAACAGTGCATTTACCTCATGGATCTGGCCTTTCTCATCTCCTTTCACCTGCTGTCATCTCTGAACCTCGGGAATCCTGGCCTCCATGAGTTAAAAATAAACATCCAGTAAAAATGGAGGCATTCAAGCTCCTTAAACATTTTAGTGATTGATCCGCCTTTTGAGAACAGGTTGGTCAGCTGCTGGCCAACCCCACCTCTGTTAAAACTGGAAGTAGGTGAGATTGGGGTCAGGTTTTAAAATTTAAAATGTTTTAAACTTCCCACCAACCCACAACACTTTAAAACTGCCCCATTTACAAATACAGGTTGATAATTGACAATATCACTCACAAAGGCCGAAAGGATAGCTGGTGAGTAGGCAAAACCTTGCATTTATGTCGTGCCTTTCATGGCCATAGGATGTCTCAAAGTGCTTTACAGCCAATGAGAATCTACATCTATAAAATAAATTTATCAGTGAGAATACAAAATTATGTCTTCACAACAACATCAACCTCAAGTGGTCTATCTCAAATTATGTATATATGGTTCATTATTAAAATTCCTGGTTTTTGGGAAAGTAGCCATTAATCACAACCTATCTATGTGATACAGTATTCCTGTATTTTACAAAGCACAGCGTATAATAATATTCAATGCTGAATTCTACTTATAAGGGTTTGCTTATCTTTTCTCTGACATCTGTTTTCTGGTGATGTTGATATCCTGTACTTCAAAATAAATTGAGCAGTGCTTTCACTTCTTTCATGTCATCAGTAACCTGAATGTTTCATTAAAATGATAATTTTAAAGCTTGTCTGATTCTTCAGTCTGTGTTAAATTGTTCTGAAAAACAATTCCATATTTGTTACAGTTAATTTTATTTTGTCTACTACTGCTATCTCAGTTTAGCCTCTCTCTCTGCAGGCATGATTCTTAACTCTTTTAAAAGCTGCATTTCAGATTATTTCAAAATTACTTAATTACAGGCAAACTTTTGAGCAATGAACGGTACCACTTGCACAAAGATTGTTGATTCTCGATCACAAGTGTCTCAAACAGTGGAATTCTCTTATTTCCTGCCACACAGTGATGTGCTTTACTTCTGATATTAGTTGCAACTTGTCACATATGACGATGTGCAAACTATTGGACTGTACAGGTTGTGCCATATCATTTTTTACTTTGGGAAAAATTTCCAGAACTTTGATGCGGGTTGCTTATCTGTGTCTGTATTCTGCACTTTGAAAATAAATTGAGCACTGATTTCATTTCTTTGATGTAGTCTGGGGCCTGATCACATCATTAAAACATGTTAAAGCCAGGCTCTCTCTTTGTAAATTGATTTGGAAAACTGTGTATTTTAAATGCCTCTCCACTTTCATTAGTGTTGGTGACTGTTATGAAGAAATAAGAAATTTACAAATGGATATGGACAAGTTAGGTGAATGGGCTAAAATTTGGAAGATGGAGTTTAACGTGGATAAGTGTGAGGTTATCCATTTTGGTCGGAAGAATAAAAAGGCGACTTATTATTTAAATGGAGAGAAACTTCAGAATGCTTCAGTGCAGAGAGATCTGGGTGTCCTCGTGCATGAATTGCTGAAAGCTAGTATGCAGGTACAGCAGGTAATAAGGAAGGTAAATGGAATGTTGGCATTTATTGCTAAAGGAATAGAGTATAAAAATAGGGAAGTGTTGTTGCAACTGTACAAGGCATTGGTGAGACTGCACCCAGAGCACTGCACAGTTTTGGTCCCCTTACTTGAGGAAGGATGTAGTTGCACTGGAGGCGGTTCAGAGGAGGTTCACTAGATTGATTCCAGAGATGCGGGGCTTGCCTTATGAGGAGAGATTGAGCAGTTTAGGCCTATACTCGCTATAGTTTAGAAGGATGAGAGGAGATCTAATTGAGGTATATAAGATGCTAAAGGGGATAGACAAAGTAGACATGGAGCGGATGTTTCCCCTTGTGGGGCATTCTAGAATGAGAGGCCATAATTTTAGGCTAAGGGGTGGTAGATTTAAATCAGAGATGAGGAGGAATTACTTTTCTCAAAGGGTCGTGAATCTGTGGAATTCACTACCTCAGAGTACAGCAGATGCCGGGACGCTGAATAAATTTAAGGAGGAGTTAGACAGATTTTTAATTAGTAATGGGTTGAAAGGTTATGGGGAGAGGGAGGGAAATTGGAGTTGAGGCCGAAATGAGATCAGCCATGATTATATTGAATGGCGGGGCAGGCTCGAGGGGCTGAATTGGCTACTCCTGCTCCTAGTTCTTATGTTCTTATATGTCTCCTTCTATTGGCTTCTCAACGGATTTTATTCTCTGTTTTTGAAGCTACAATTTGGAGACTTCAAAATAACTAAATTGCAAGTAACTGTTTTGACAACATCACAGACTCGGTTGCAGTTACTAGTACATATATCTCAGTCTATTACTGCTTACAGATGGTTGCATTTATACTTATTTCTGACGCACAGAGATAACATGTTTTTCTATGTCGATATTTTTAATCTCAGTTCTGATCCAGCCAATCTCCCTTGTTTTGTCTTGCAGAGTTCCTATGGATATGGTGATTTATTTAGCGATACCTGGAAAGCATTTGCTGATCACAATATTATACATTTAAAGACATTTGACTTTAAAAGGGTACTGAACATTTTTGATATTTGAGTAGCTACAATTTGTACATATTAAGAAGTGTTCTTCTTAAGCACCATTGTTTTATTCCTTTTGTGTGTGGTAATTTAGGTATGCTTCAAGGAAGTAGTCTTTTCATTACTCCCACGTATGCGCTATGGATTGTTTTACAATACCCCTTTGGTAAGTGTGTTTCATGCATTACAAAACTATTTATTTGTGTCATAAAAACAACGTTCATTTAATATATTTCCTTTCTAATGAAATGACCACACAAACCTTACTGCTGAGTTTTTAACCCCTTTGTTGAATGCTCTCATACTTTGTAGAGCGCAAACTCACTTGAATTCTGTAAGGGTGATTTTCAGTTATGTTCAGTATTATAAAATGGTTTGTGAGAGGAATGCACTTCTTTTGAGTGGTTATAAACAAGAAACAATGGACAGGCCCCAACATAGCAGTGCTCACTTGAACACCATTATGGACCACATGCTGTACAAATCACAGACTTTAACAGGCCCAATAAACTGTTTACTCTGAAAAAATGTTAGCTGCAAAATTGGAGTTTTTTTGTGATATTGGAATGATCAACCAAACTTGCAACAGTTTTTCGATAGATCAAAAGATCCAAAATCAAGTGGTTTGATTGTGAAGCCTGGCATAGAACTTTTTGTTCAGTTCTGTGACTGAGACCATTTTGCCTGTAAGTTAGTTGGGAAGTTTGTTTCCTTGACTATGAATCCAGCTAACAAATATTTTTCATATTTTTGTATTTCAGTTAGTTACCCTATTTTTTTATATTGGAGAGGAAACGAAGCATACTGAGAAACAGTGTATGCCCTTTACGTAACTAGTGGCACTTGTCTTTTTATTATGGTAACATAACATTTAACAAGTCAGCGATAGGGCTTGGACTATCTGGAAGTATTTCAACAGATTTCTACAATTCTAGCACACGAAACCTGATGGATAAAATATACAAGAAAATACTGAAGGTGCTGGAAATCTGAAATAAACAGAAAATTATGGAAATACTCAGCAGCGCTGGCAGCATCTGTTGGGAGAGAAGCAGAGTTAATGGGCAGAATTTTGCTGTTGGCGGGCGGGCTCGGCGGTTGGGAAGCCGACTGCCGCCCGCGATCGGGACCGGACAGCGATTTCGTGCTGGTGGGCCAGTTAAGGCCTGCCCAGCGTGAAACACGGGCGGCAGTGCTGAGTGCTGCCTGTGCGGGGTGGGGGGGGAGGGCGGCGAGAGGACTGAGCACGAACATGCGTGCGAGTGAGCGCTTCACAATCTCCCTGAGGCACAGAGCTGCCTCAGGGAGATGAAGGGTTTGTTAAAAAAAGAAAATAATGAAAATAAAAATGTAATAAAACATGTCCCCTCATGTGACTCTGTTATTAATTACATTTTAAAACTTCAAAAAAATTTGCTTTTGGAAACCTCGTCCCGTCTGTGGATGAGGTTTCCAAGAAAATGCAAAGGCCGCTTGGCCTTTTTGCCTGCCAGCCAACTGTTAGGTTGGATGGTAAGCGAAAAATTTAAGTTAATTGATCACTTAATGGCCTTAACAGGCCTTTTAATTGTCAGCGGGTGCACTGCCGGCTCTGGCGCATGCCCACCGACCGAACTATTGCACGACTGCGCGTTGATGTCGGCACGCTCGGCCAACATCAACACTTGTCATTTCACGCTTGAGCGGGTTGGGCGCGCCCGCCGAGTGAAAATTTCTGCCCAGTGTTTCAGCTTGATGACCTTTTATCAGAACTGAACTATGTGTTCAGAATATGTTCGATGTCTTTGTATTGCATTTATCAATTAAGTGATTGGCCACATGTAACACTGTACTAATGCTTTCTTTACTTGTCAATAACAGGTGCCGGACTGTTTCAGTGCAGGAATGTTCAGAGCATTTTCACAGCATGTCCTGTTTAGGTTAAATGTTACACAAGAAAGTCCACAGGTACGTGTCCTATTGTAGAGTGCTCCATAACCCCATCTATTTAGCAAATCCACCAACAACCTTGGAATGGTATCATAGGCATAAGCTACTCACTGCAGTGTAACAGCTCACAACTTTTCGACAGCTGTTTGTTTAGCCAAAAAAGCCCATTCTGCTGTATCCAGATCAACTACTGCCCATGCAGTTTTTTTTCTTACGCTTCAATTGAAATCCACTCCTACAAAGCTATGCCCCCACATCCTAAAACCTCCAAATGTTGCACCTTCACTCTCTATATGCCTCTAGAGACTGATTTCAGCTGGGGTGGTGGTGGTGAGGGTGTTATGATCAGCCTCAGTACCCTTGAGTTAGGGAGAATGATCTTGGCTATGATGCCCCCTCCATAATAAAGCGCCTTGATGATATTCTGATTCATTGAGGAAGAAGGGTGGATTGTTATTGTGCTCTCAATTCCTCACACTGGCTACAGAGCACCTGATAGTGGCCATAGGAATATACCTAGATATTTACAACGTACACATAGGAAGGCTGATGCAATGGCTCAGTAAACAAGATCTCTACAGGACTAATCCCACTTCTTTTGGAGCAGCTTCAAAATTAGTTAAGGATTAAGCTCTAACTCAGCTATTCAAATATGAAGATCTGTCTATTAATTAGGATGCCATGCACATCTGCAGGACAATTGCTTCTTCAAATAGTCTGTCACAGCTCCTGAGTACATGGAAATATCAGTAACTTTGAATTTAGCCATCATATACAAAATAAACTCTCTGTCTTGTCAGCTTTAACATGGCCTATCCATCTCAACGAAAATAGAAATACTCTTTTGGAATGATCAAATAGATCTGAATTATGCTTAGATAATTTTGATTATGAAATTCTAAATGATAATTTAGAAGATATATTTTAATATTTGGAAATCTTGCTATATGCTTAATAAACCTACTTTTCTTTTATCAAGACTGGGAGAATTCGTGTTACACTTCTGGTTCGCGGCACTCAATATCGCAGAATTTTAAATCAGGATGAGGTGGGTAGCAAAAGGAAGCAATTATTTTGTTGCCTAAGATATATAGCAGGCGGTATAGAATTTTGCCGTAGTTACCTGTGAATAGTTGGTTCCTACAGATTGGAAGGTAGCAAGGTAACCCCACTATCTAAGAAAGGAGGAGGGAGAGAAAACAGGAAACTACAGACCTATTAGCCTGACATCAGTAGTATGGGAAATACTAGAATCTATTATAAAGGATGTGATAGCTGGTCACTGAGAAAAATAAGGGTAGGATTGGGCAGAGTCAACATGGATTTATGAAAGGAAAATCATGTTTGACAAACCTGTCAGAGTTTTTTGAGGATGTAACTAGTAGAATAGTTAAGGAGAAACCAGTGAAAGAGGTGTATTTGGACTTTCAGAAGGCTTTCGATCAGCTCCCACACAGGAGGTTACTAAGTAAAATTAGAGCGCATGGGATGGGGGAATATACTGGCATGGACTGGGAATGGGTTAACAAACACAAAACAGAGAGTAGGAATAAACAGGTCATTCTTAGTTGGCAGGCTGTGACTAGTGGGGTACTGCAAGGATCAGTGCTTGGATCCCAGCTATTCACAATCTATATCAATGATTTGGATGTGGGGATCAAATGTAATATTTCCAAGTTTGCTGATGATACTAAACTAGGTGGGAATGTGAGTAGTGAGGAGCATGCAAAGAGGCTTCAAGGGGAATTAGACAGGCCAAGAGATTGGGCAAGAACATGGCAGATGGAATATAATGTGGCAAAAATGTGAAGTTATCCACTTTGAGAGGAAAAACAGAAATGCAGTGTATTTCTGAAATAGTGAGACATTGGGAAATGTTGATGCCCAAATGGACCTGGGTGTCCTTGTTCATAAATCACTGAAAGCTAACCAGGTGCAGCAAGCAATTAGGAAGGCAAATGGTGTGTTGGCCTTTATTGCAAGAGGACTTGAGTGCAGGAGTAAAGAAGTCTTGCTGCGATTGTATAGAACCTTGGTGAGACAGCACCTGGAGTATTAATAATGCGAGTTTCTCACTCCCAGTTGTGACTAGGAAATATTGCTGGAAAATGTGTGATGTCAGGTGAGGAAAAATGTAGACTTGACAGTGGTGTTGTTTACAGTTAAATAATCTGCCAACACAGATTGCCTAAACTCGTGATAAATATTCACACTGGCAAAGTACAAAAGGATTGTAATGTCTACAGGACAATATCCACTATGACTCAAGTCCTGGGGAGAGATTTAGAAAAATAAACAAAAGGAAATTACCCTTCTTTCACAACTTGCTTTACATCTTTAATATATTAAAAATTCTGCATCTGTGTGCATTTCCTGTCAGCTTTCCCATTATAAATTCCAATATCCACATTTAAAATGGAAACAGCCCATGTAAACTTGTCATGCTGTAATTACACCCTCCTGCCAATGTTGCCGCTATCAGACAACTTGCAGGCCACCCTCGTCTGTACTGTCGGGAAACCTGTATGCTCCAATCCAACTCGGCTTCCTAAATTGCTGCTGTTTTGTTATTTAGCAACAATATAGAAGAGCAAAGTATAAGGGCAAAATGCATGACTTTAAAAGGGGGTTTAATTGCCTGGGCTAGTTAGCTTTGAAAGATAACTTGGTGTTACTCTCATGTGCAACACCATGGGGGTCAAGTAGTTATAAAGAACATATTAAAAGTCTTATGTATAAGATGGATTTCCTGTTTGTCCCGCATCTGTATTATTTTTCCTATCACACTCTGTTGGTAACATCTCTGTCATAAAACAGCACATCCTCCGCCTCTCTATGAGCAATATTATGGGAGATGTGCTCATTATATAATGACAGCTGTGTTTAATTTTTTTGGAGGCAGTACACTGTATTAAATATTTTATTGCTCATAAATTATAGAAAGCTTTTTGTTAAATAGTTTTCGAATTGTATTAAAAGCTCAATAAAATTAAACTGCTGAATGCAATGCAAATATTTTAACTTTGTCCTCAGCTGGTGAAGGCACTGAAGACAGTAACAGTATTTGATGTCAGAGTGGTGGATTACAAGTAAGTGTTAAACATCATATAAATTGGGGGTTGGGGCATGGGTAGAAGTGCTAAAATTTCTTTCTCAGTGGTAAAAGGAGACCGTTTGTAACTAACAACGCATAAAAATTGCATTTTCAGAATTTGCACTTTTCAAAGCCAAGCTTCTCTGCAATCCTACTAACACAGCATTAACTGCAAAAGAAAAAGTTATGCCATGTCAAAAAGTGGTAATTTCAGTTATTTATATGTTGCGTGAAATTTTTGGAGGTAGAATTACTTAGTGCCCAGGAAGTACCTCAGATGGGGATTAACATTTTTCTCACTTTTTAACTCATTCATTGGAATAATCAGCTTTATTATTGTGGTTTATGGAAGCTTGGGTGCATTTGAAAAATTCAACTAAATGGCAAGTCAGGAAAGCACTTGCACAAATGCTGCTGAACTGAGTCAGTACAGATAGTGTGCTGTGCCTGAGAGGGAGAATAGATGGCACATTTATGGACAGGGTATGAGTACACAGAAAAATGCCCTTTGCAGAGTGGAGGGGTAAACCATCAATGCCCAGAATGAAGCAAGCCTGGGAAGCTATGACATGGGGATCAATGCAAAAATCTTATGTTTGATAGTCGCCATTACTGATACTGGCTTGTTTTAAAATTCCATATTTATTTAACTGACTGCATTTAAATTCTTTTGAACTCATATTTCTGATCATATAATTCAGAAGTCTGAACTATAGTATTTTTTAATTCTTTCTTGGGATCTGGGTGTTGCTGGCAAGGCCAGCATTTGTTGCCCATCCCTAATTGCCCTTGAACAGTGTGGCTATTTCAGAGGGCAGTTATTGCTGTGGACCTGGAGTCTCATGTAGGTCAGACCAGGTAAGTTTGGCAGATTTCCTTTCCTAAAGGACGTTAGGGAACAAAATGGGGTTTTTGCAACAATCAATGATAGTTTCATGCTCACAATTACTAGCTTTGAATTCAAGATTTTTTAATTAATCAATTGAATTTATTTATTAATTAAATTAAAATTCCACCAGCTGCTGTGGTAGGATTCAAACCCGTGTCCCCAGGGTATTATCCTGGGCCTCTGGATTACTAGTCCAGTGACATTACCGCTACCACCATCTCCCCTATAGTCTAATAACATATCAACTATGTTACCATACCCCATAACATTGCAGGGTCAGAAGTACACAGCACAACATATTAGCTCCTTTAATGCAGACTTCCTTCTGTCCATGAAAAAAGGCTACCTTCAGCAGAAGGCAAAAAGTGCCGAATGGAATAACTCAGCAGCCGAAGACTCTAATTTCCATAATCTAGAAAACTATATATTTTTAGTTGGAGGAGAGTATAAGAATATACAAAATAGGTGCAGGAGGAGCCCATTCAGCTCTTAGAGCCAATACTGACAGATCTATCCACATACCTCTTGATTCCATAAGACCATAAGACATAGGAGCAGAAATGAGGCCAATCGGCCCATCGAGTCTGCTCCGCCATTCAATCATGGTTGATAAGTTTCTCAACCCCAATCTCCCGTCTTCTCCCCGTAACCTTTGATCCCCATACCAATCAAGAACCTATCTATCTCGGTCTAAAATACACTCAATGACCTGGCCTCCACAGCCTTCTGTGGCAATGAATTCCATAATTTCACCACTCTCTGGCTAAAGAAGTTTCTCCTCATCTCTGTTCTAAAAGGTCTTCACTTTACTCTGAGGCTGTGCCCTCGGGTCCTAGTCTCTCCTACTAATGGAAACATCTTCCCCACGTCCACTCTATCCAGGCCTTTCAGTATTCTGTAAGTTTCAATCAGATCCCCCCTCATCCTTCTAAACTCCATTGAGTATAGAGCCAGAGTCCTCAAACGTTCCTCATATGTTAAGCCTTTCATTCCTGCGATCATTCTCGTGAACCTCCTCTGGACCCTCTCCAAGGCCAGCACATCCTTCCTGAGATACGGGGCCCAAAATTGCTCACAATATTCTAAATGTGGTCTGACCAGAGCCTTATAAAGCCTCAGCAGCACATCCCTGCTTTTATATTCTAGTCCTCTCGAAATAAATGCCAACATTGCATTTGCCTTCCTAACTACCGACTCAACCTGCAAGTTAACCTTAAGAGAATCCTGGACTAGGACTCCCAAGTCCCTTTGCACTCCAGATTTCTGAATTCTCTCCCCATTTAGAAAATAGTCCATGCCTCTATTCTTCCTACCAAAGTGCATGACCTCACACTTCCCCACGTTGTATTCCATATGCCACTTCTTTGCCCATTCTCCTAACCTGTCCAAATCCTTCTGCAGCTTCCCTGCCTCCTCAATACTACCTGTCCCTCCACCTATCTTTGTATCATCTGCAAACTTAGCCAGGATGTCCTCAGTTCCTTCATCTAGATCATTAATGTATAAAGTGAAAAGTTGTGGTCCCAACACTGACCCCTGCAGAACTCCATTAGTCACCGGCCGCCATCCTGAGAAGGACCCCCTTATCCCCACTCTCTGCCTCCTGCCAGACAGCCAATCTTCTATCCATGCTAGTACCTTGCCTCTAACACCATGGGCTCTTATCTTACTGAGCAGTCTCCTGTGCGGCACCTTGTCAAAGGCCTTCTGGAAGTCCAAGTAGATAACATCCATTGGCTCTCCTTTGCCTAACCTACTCGTTACCTCCTCAAAGAATTCCAACAGATTTGTCAGGCATGACCTCCCCTTGATGAAACCATGCTGACTTTGCCCGATTTTACCATGCACTTCCAAGTATTCTGAAATCTCATCCTTAATAATGGACTCTAAAATCCTACCAATGACCGATGTCAGGCTAATCGGCCTGTAATTTCCCGTCTTTTGCCTCACTCCCTTCTTAAACAGGGGGGTTACATTAGCGATTTTCCAGTCCTCTGGGACCCTCCCTGACTCGAGTGATTCCTGAAAGATCGCCACTAACGCCTCCACTATCTCTTCAGCTATCTCCTTCAGAACTCTGGGGTGTAATCTATCTGGTCCAGGTGATTTATCCACCTTCAGACCTTTCAGTTTTCCTAGCACCTTCTCCTTAGTAATGGCCACCATTCTCATCTCTGCCCTTAGATTCCAAAAATCTTTTTTCTCTGACTTGAATATACTCAATGACTGAGCATCCATAACTCTCTGTTGTAGACAATCCAAAAGGTCACAACTCTTTGAGTGAAAAAATTTCTCCTCACCTCAGTCCTGGCTTACCCCTTTTTCTGAGACAAGTGACCCCTAGTTCTAGACTCCCAGCCAGGGGAAACATCTTCCCTGCATCTACCTTTTCAAGCCCCTTAGGAATATTATAAGTTTCATTCCAATCACCTCTTATTCTTCTAAATCCTAGGGGCAGAATTTTGCTCTTGGCGTGCAGGATCGGCAGGGGTGGTCAGGAAGCCGCCCGCGATCGGCAGCGCTCCGTAATTTTACGCAGGTCTACATGATACGTGAGTGGCAGCGCTGAGCGCTGGGTGGGGGGAGGGAGTGTGAGCAGGCCTAGCACGAACTTCATGCATGCGTGCGAGAGAGCGCAGAAAAATCTCCCTGAGGCATGGAGCTGTCACATGAGCAACGACATGTTTTTAATTAAAAAATAAAGTTTTTATTTTTATTTGCTTTTGGAAATCTCATCCCGCCCATGAATGAGATTTCCAAAAAATACAAAGGCTGCTTGGCCTTTTCGCCTGCCCGCCAACCGTTAGGTTGAATGGGCAGTGAAAATTAAACTCAGTTGATAACTTAATGGCCTTAACAAGCCTTTTAATTGTCGATGGGCATGCTACTGGCTCTGGCACATGCCCGCCAACCAGACTGTTGCGCGACTCCGTGTTGACGTTGGGACGCTTGGCCGACATCATCGCGTATCATTTCACGCTCGGTTGGATTGGGCGCACACCCACCCACTGAGCTAAAATTCTGGCCTAGGAAATTTAGGCCTAATCTACTCAATATCTCCTCATGGGATGATCTCCTCATCCTAGGAATCAGTCTAGTGAACCTTCATTACGTGCTCTCTAAGGCAAATATATCCTTTCTTAGGTAAGGAGACAAAAGCTGTACACTATACTTCAGGTGTGCATTATAGCTTCTTTACTCTTATAGTCTAATTCTTTCCAATAAAGGTTAACATACTGTTTGCTTTCCTAATTGCTGTTGTACCTGCATGTTAACCTTCTGTGATTCATATACGAGGGGATCCAGATCCCTCTGAATCTCAACATTTCTCAGTTTTTTGCTGTAAAACAAATTCTGCTTTTCTGTTTTTCCTAACAAAGTGGACAACCTTCACACAATATTCCATCTGCAACGTTGTTGCTCACTCAGTGAACCTATCTAAATCCTATCAGAGCCTCTTTCCGTCCTCCTCACAGCTTCCTTTCTGACCTAACTTGGTTTTGTCAGCGAACTTCATTTACATCATGGATACAAATTGTAAATAGTTGAGGCCTAAGCAATTGATCTTTGCAGTACCCCACTAGTTACAGCCTGCCAACCCAAAATGATCCGCTTATTCCTACTGTTTTCTGTCAGTCAACCCAAAAATGATCTGCTTATTCTTACTGTTTTCTGTCAGTCAAGCCTCACTCCATGCTGATATTTTACCCCCAAACCCCTGAGCCTTAATTTTGTGTGTTAACCTCTGGTGTGGCACTTATTGAATGTTTTTTTTGCATATCCAGATACTCAACATCAACTGGCTTCCCTTATCTACTCTACTAGTTTTACCCTCAAACTACATTAATTTATCTAACATAATGTCCTTTTATGCATTTGTGTTGACTTCCCTCAAATCATATTGCGATTTTCTAAGTGTGCTGTTATCATGGTCCTAAAAATAGTTTCTAGCATTTTATCTACTACTGATGCCAGGTTAGCTAGCCTGTAGTTCCCTGTTTTCTCTTTTCCTCCTTTCTTGAATAGTGGGGCTAGGTTTGCTACCTTCCAACCTATGGGGACTGTTCCAGAATTTAGATAATTCTGGAAGATCAAAATAAAGGCATCCACTATCTCTATAGTTACCTCTTTTAAATCCCACTAATTACTCCAGTACTATTTCGTTACTAATGCTGATCTCCTCAAGTTCCTCATTTTCACTAAATCCTTGGCTCCCCATTACTTCAGGACAGTTTTTTTTGTGCCTTCCACTGTGAGGACAGAATTTATATGGCTTCTCTGTCACTTCCAAATTCCATTTTACAATTTTTACTGTCTCTGTCTCTAAGAGCCCCAGGTTTACTCTCACTAATCTCTTCCTTTTTAAATTCCTATGGAAACTTTTGCAATCTGTTTTTATGTCTCTAGTCATGCACCCTCCTGTCCTATTTTCTCTTTCTTTATCAATTTATTTGTCATCCTTTGCTGAATTTTAAAATTCTCCTAATGTTCTTTTTGGCAACAGTAAAAGGCTCTTCTGTTTTTTATTCTGTCAGCCACGGTTGGACCACTTTTCCTGTGGGTCTTTTATTCCTTAAATGAAAACATAATGCTTGCAAATTATGAATTACTTCTTTAACTGTTTGCAATTGCCTATTTACTGTCATTTCTTTTCATCTAGTTTTCCAATCTACCTTGGCCAACTCACTCCTGATGCATACATAGTTTGGTTTGTTTAGATTTAAGACCCTAATTTCAAATTTAACTAAATCACTCTCAAACCCAATGTAAAATTTATGATATCATGGTCACTTCCCCAGAAGCTTCTTTACTACAAAGTTATTAATTAAGCTGGTCTCACTGCACAAAGCTAGATCTAAAATAGCCTGTTCCTTGTCTTACTGCATAAGAAAATTATCTTGAATACATTCCATGAACTTATCCTCCACACATTATTGCATACTTGGTTTGTCCAGCCGTTATGAGGATAAAAGATCCAGACGATTACCGTATTACCCTTATTACACGTGCCTGATTTATTTTCTGCCTGACACTGCAAATACTGTTAAGGAGCCTGTAAACCATTCTCACCAGTGTTTTTTGCCCCTTGCTGTTTCTTAGCTCAACTCAAACTGATTCTCCATCTTGATTTTCTGAGCTAAGATCCTTTGCCCTTCCTGTCTTTATCCCATTCTTTATTATCAGGGATACCCATCCTTTTGCATTTTGTCTATTCCTTCTAAAGGCCAAATATACTGGAATATTTAATTTCCAACCTTGGTCACCCAGCAACCATATTTCCGTAATAGCTATTAGATTAAATCCATTAATTTCTATCTGTGCTATCAGTTAATCTATGTTGTTGCAAATGCTTTGTGCATTCAAATATAGTGCCTTTAGCTTTCATTATTTTCTATATTCCCTGATGTCACCTTAATCATTAATGCCCCATGATCTCTGCTAAGCCCTCTGTCCCTGACCCACTCTGCTGATTTTTACCCAAATTGTTACTCTACCACTCAGTTTACATGGAGCCCATCCCAATGGAACAGTTCCCTCTTTCCCATGCATTTATGCCAGTGTCTCATGAATTGAAACCCCTGCCTCTTACAGCACTTTTCAGCCACGTATTTAACCTTTTAACCTGTTAGTCGCTATGCCAGTTTGCACATGGCTCAGGTAACAATCTAGAAATTATTACCAGTAAGGCTCTGCATTTTAATTTCAACCGCAACTCCTCATGCTCCCTCAGCAGAACGTCTTTTCCAGTTCTACTTCTGTCATTGATTTCAACATGCACCACGACAACTGGATAATCCTCTTCCCACTGCAAGGGCAGGAATTTCTGCACCCGCCTGCCGCCGGGATCTTCTGGTCCCGCAGTGGTCCCACCCACGACAGGGCTGGAAAATCCTGGCCCAAGTCTTCTCCAGCCATGAGATAGTGGCTTAACCTCGGCACAGGGCGGGCAATACAACCGTTGGCCCCAGCTGAAAACAACATTTATCTGTTTTGTCCCCTATCACTACCACTTCCTTTTCATTCCCCCCATTTGATCTTGTGTACCATGGTGCCATGGACAATTTGCTCATCTACCCTGCAGACTTTGCTCTCATCACATAAATATCAGACATAGCCATTGGATAAGGGCAAAGGCCAAGACTCCTCCAGCATTGCATTCTGGGTCTTGTTACCTGCCTGACTGCAGTCACACCACCTAAATGGTATGACTGCCTCATGGATCAAAGGGTACAGATAATTCTTCCCCTCTCTGATGCCCCTCATTTGTTTTTAATTATTTGTCCTTGGGACGTGAGCGTCATTGACAAGGGCAGATTTTGTTGCCCTCTGTTAATTGCCCTTGAGAAGGTGGTGGTGAGCCGTCTTCTTGAACTGCTGCAGTCAGATACACCCACAGTGCTGTTAGGGAGGGAGATCCAGGATTTTGACCCAGAGGTAGTGAAGGAACGGCGATCCAAGTCAGGATGGTGTCTGGCTTGCAGGGGAACTTGCAGGTGGTGATGTTTCCATGCGACCCTTGTTCTTCTAGGTGGTAGAGGTTACAGATTTGTTGGTGCTGTTAAAGGTGGCTTGTTGAGTTGCTGCAATGCATATTGTAGATGGTGCACACTGCTGCCATTGTGTGTCGATGGTAAAGGGAGTGAATAGTTATATAGGCCAGAATTTTTCACTGAGCAGGCAGGCATGCGCCTGACCAGCTCGAATGTAAAATAGCACATGATGATGTTGGGCGAGTGTCCCAACGTCATTGCGCACTCACACGATATTTCGGTCGGCGGGCATGCGCTGTACTCAGAACATGCCTGCTGGCAATTAACAGGGCTATTAAGCCCATCAATGGTGCAATTAACTGGGATTTTTCACTGCCCGCCCAATGTTATGGTTGGCCGGGGGGGGGGGGGGGGGGGGGGGCGGAATTGGCCAGGCGGCCTTAGCATTTTTCAAGAAACTTCATCCAAGGGCGGGATGAGGTTTCCATTATTAAATTAAAAAAATCTAAGCACAGAATTTTTATAATGTCTTTGCTCAGGTGACTGCTTGTGTTGCGTGGACATTTTTTTCTGGATTTAAAATTCTTTATTTGATACTTTTGAAGCCTTCAGCTCCCTGAGGCAGCTCTCTGCCTTCAGGGAGCTTTCTGTGAGCATTCCCCCACGCTGCCTTCAGTGCTCGCCCTCCTCCTGCCCCCAACCCAGGCAGTGCTGATCATATCACAGTTGGGGGCTGATTGTGGGCAGCGGCCTGTTCCCTGGCCGCTCCCAGGCTTGCCAATCGCACCCGCACGCCAACCTAAAAATCCTGCCCATGGAATTTGCAGCACAGAAACAGGCTATTTGGCCCAGCCAGTTCATGCCAGTGTTTATGCTCCAATCAAGCCTTCTTCCATCTTTTTTGCATTAAATCTATCATGGGAGCCCTCTATACCCATCTCTTTCATATGCGTGTCTAGTTTCCCCTTAAATGCATCTATACGATTCACTTCAAACACTCCCTGTGGTAGAGTGTTCTTTATTCTCTCCATTCTTTGGTAAAGTAGTTTCTTCTGAATTCTATATTGATGGCCTCTAGTCATGCTCTTCTGCACAAGAGGAAATATCCTCTCTGTAACCACTCTATCCAACCCTTTCACAATTCTAAAGAATCCTATTAAGTCACCACTCAGCCTTTTTTGAGAGAAGAGAGATCTGGCCTGACAATGCTTTCCTGATAAGTGTACCCTTGTGAATTTTCTCTGCACCCTCCAGTGCCTCTATATCCTCTTTATAATATGGCAATGAGACCTGCTCACATTACTCTTAAGTGTGGTCTAACCATGACTAAAGTGGTGGTTGGGCTTCCGATCAAGCGAGCTGCTTTGTCCTGGATGGTGTTGAGCTTGTGCATTGTTGGAGATGCATTAATCTGGCAAATGGAAAATATTCCATCACACTCCTGACTTGCACCTTGTAGATGATGGACATACTCTGGGGAGTCAGGAGACGAGTTACTCACTGTAGAATTCCCAACCTCTCCACCTCGGAGTTGGAAATGGAGTTCTTCAAGATAACCATTTACTGCAGGAGTGGTTGTCTGGGGTATCGATGCACTTCATAAATTCCTACGTGTTGCATTGCTGCACATCATCTGCACTATTGTATTTCTTTAATTATGTAAAGTTTATGTATTTAATCAACTTGGCTTTGTTTTAGTTTTTAAACTACTCATTGATTTAGTTTAATTTAGATGTTTTACCTGCAGACTTACTATGTGTCCCTCCTTGTGCTGCGATGTCACTGTGATTTTTCTCCAGTGACATTCACACTCTCAGCTTCCTCTTTCTCAGTGCTGCGCCCTGTTCTCGACCTCACCTTTCTGACTGCTGCACTCTGTTCTTGACCTCCCCTTTCTCACTGCTCCACTCTGTTCTTGACCTCCCCTTTCTCATTGCTCTACTCTGTTCCCAACCTCATCTTTCTCACTGCTGCACTCTGTTCTTGAAATTGCCTTTCTCACTGCTGTACTCTGTTCTCGACCTCACCTTTCTCACTGCTGTACTCTGTTCTCGACCTCACCTTTCTCACAGCTGCACTCTGTTCCCGACCTCACCTTTCTCACTGCTGCGCTCTGTTCCCGACCTCACCTTTCTCACTGCTGTACTCTGTTCTAGACCTCACCTTTCTCACAGCTGCACTCTGTTCCCGACCTCACCTTTCTCACTGCTGCGCTCTGTTCTCGACCTCACCTTTCTCACTGCTGTACTCTGTTCTCTACCTCACCTTTCTCACTGCTGCACTCTGTTCCCGACCTCACCTTTCTCACTGCTGTACTCTGTTCTCGACCTCACCTTTCTCACTGCTGCGCTCTGTTCCCGACCTCACCTTTCTCACTGCTGCGCTCTGTTCCCGACCTCACCTTTCTCACTGCTGCGCTCTGTTCTCGACCTCACCTTTCTCACAGCTGCGCTCTGTTCCCGACCTCACCTTTCTCACTGCTGCGCTCTGTTCCCGACCTCACCTTTCTCACTGCTGCGCTCTGTTCTCGACCTCGCCTTTCTCACAGCTGCGCTCTGTTCTCGACCTCGCCTTTCTCATTGCTGTGCTCTGTTCCCGACCTCACCTTTCTCACTGCTGCGCTCTGTTCTCGACCTCGCCTTTCTCACAGCTGCGCTCTGTTCTCGACCTCATCTTTCTCATTGCTGCGCTCTGTTCTCGACCTCGCCTTTCTCATTGCTGCGCTCTGTTCTCGACCTCACCTTTCTCATTGCTGCGCTCTGTTCTCGACCTCGCCTTTCTCATTGCTGCGCTCTGTTCTCGACCTCACCTTTCTCATTGCTGCGCTCTGTTCTCGACCTCGCCTTTCTCACAGCTGCGCTCTGTTCTCGACCTCATCTTTCTCATTGCTGCGCTCTGTTCTCGACCTCATCTTTCTCATTGCTGCGCTCTGTTCTCGACCTCGCCTTTCTCATTGCTGCGCTCTGTTCTCGACCTCACCTTTCTCATTGCTGCGCTCTGTTCTTGACCTCGTCTTTCTCATTGCTGCGCTCTGTTCTCGACCTCACCTTTCTCATTGCTGCGCTCTGTTCTTGGCCTTGCCTTTCTCATTGCTGCACTCTGTTCTTGACCTTGCCTTTCTCATTGCTGCACTCTGTTCTCGACCTTGCCTTTCTCAGTGCTGCGCTCTGTTCTTGACCTTGCCTTTCTCACTGCTGCACTCTGTTCTTGGCCTTGCCTTTCTCATTGCTGCGCTCTGTTCTTGGCCTTGCCTTTCTCATTGCAGTGCTCTGTGCTTGATCTCGCCTTTCTCACTGCTCCACTCTGCTCTGACACTTTCCTCTGCCTGGACCTGGCTTGTGTGCAGTAACAAGCGAACTCCGTATTTTACTCCTTGTCTTAATATGCGCTGTCTGTAAAGGCATACATAACCAAGAGCACCCAAGTGACCTAACAGACTTTGATTTCTGCCAAGACAGAGAGAGTTAATCTGCTCTCCCTAGAAAGGAGTTACTATTGATTGTCAATTGTTGCTATTATTACTGACTAACACTGATTGACCTTAAGTGTGCAGAGCTGTCTACTTTAGTGCCTTAATTTAAAGGAGGTTTCCCTACTTTCACTTAACCTATCTGGATGATGCTGGTACAAGAGGACCTCATTCCCTTCTGTGGATCAGATCCTGTTATCATTTGAAGCATAATTTTTCCCCAGGAGGACAGATTTTGTGCCGTATAACTTTTACTGTTCTAGAATTTCTCAAGAGGTGTTTCACACAGATAAGGAGAGGTGCCACCTTAAAGTGGTTTGAATTAGGGTTAATGGTTTTTCATACTAGGAAGGAATATCTGTATGAAGTCATTACTTAGGCCTTTTTATGACTTTAATTGCTTTATGGCAATTAACTCAAAATATATACCAATACTAAAACTTGCTAGGGTTAAGCTGCACTTTGTGAATGTTAGGTCTAACACATAGCATAATGTCATCTCTTCAGATAATTAGATCTTACCCCCTTTCCCTCTCTACATTATCCTGTCAGCTTGAAGGGTGGGGTGGACATAGTTGATCCAGCTCCTTGATGGTCATTCTAGGAAGGGCCTTTCAAATAGTGAATTTCTTTCTTTCCATATCTGTACCACAGCTTCTGAATCATGGCACATGTGAGCAAATCATATTCAAGAACACTGTGTCTGGCCAGTTGGCCAACTCTGTGATGTTGTAGCTATCCACCAGGCTAAATGTAGGTCTTCTACTCCCTGACTGTGCTTAGAATTACGCTGAAAACCAATTTAAGATTATCAGTTGGGATTGCAGTATGGCTCACTTATGCACGGTACAAGCCACATATTTTCGCACACAGGGCCCTGTCCTTTGCAGACAGAAGGAGTATGTCCACGCATTGCACCCTTCCCAACTAAACAAAAGCTTTGGGGACAGCCATTCCCTGGTTCATTCCCCATGCCAATGCCTTGACCAATCAGAGTCGACCTGCCTGGTTTGGATTTAAACAAAAGCCTGGCAGTTAACTGTTCGTTGCTATATTCTCCAGGGCAATGCTTCTACCAATCAGAGCCCACTTGCCTACCAGTCTGCACTCTCTTCTTATGCAGTATATGTTGTTGTTGCCTTTACTGTTGGTTTATCTTGCGAGCTGTCCTGATGAGTGAAAGACAAAAAGCTTTGATAGCATGTCTTTTTTCAGTAATACTCAAGTTCTGTACTACCAAACAACTATTTTCTACTATAGTAATATTTCCCTGCTATAATATCTATTTAGAAAGCTATGTAAGCTTACATCCAAAAAAATGTTATGTTATATCATTTAATATTCTCAAAATTATAAAGTTTGCATCATTAAATGAGCCAGTGTTCTAAAGTTGCATTGAATTTTTAAGAACTATTTCATGCTTGTTTTCAGTTTTGAAAAATCAACATGTCAATTAAAAAATTAAACATGAAATTGACAAATAAAGCAGTAAATTGTTTGGAGTATATTGTGATACAGCTGTTTTTTATTTAATTGCATTGTACTTTATGATTTTCATGCTTCAAAAAAATCCCTGAAATATCATCTAAGCAGGAATCATGATTAGCTTTTCAATCAGAACCTCTTAAATAAAATGTATAATGTTTTCTTTAGTCTAACTTCGCTTTTCAAGTGCAATTTCACACCAAATATAGTATCTTATTTATCATTTCGTTGGCCTTAATCTTCTCAACAAGCATGCACCCTGAAGAATCTGGACGTATATTGAAATTATTGAACATACGCTGATCTAACTACTTGTTTCACGCAAATCCAAATAAAATCAGAAGAGTAAATTGCTTTGAAGCTAAATGGTACACCATTATAGAAAATGATGTGCTGAATAAAATCCATAACTTTATTTTGTTTGAAATTAACTTTGAAAAGTCTTTCATATTGGCTAGCAACTGCTAGTATCTGGCGA
This sequence comes from Cetorhinus maximus, assembly GCF_964194155.1. Lineage (NCBI taxonomy): Eukaryota > Metazoa > Chordata > Chondrichthyes > Lamniformes > Cetorhinidae > Cetorhinus > Cetorhinus maximus. The sequence goes on along the minus strand of NC_135884.1, from coordinate 46,589,616 downwards.
TATCAAATAAATGCTACCAGTTGGTTTGTGCTTTAAGTACTGACATTAGACATTGTATTATCTTGAGTCAGAATAGTTTCTAAATCTATTTTCTTTCATTGCCTCGCTGCATTGAAAATAGGTGAAAAATTGTGATGGGTGAAAGAGACTAAATGGTCTTTTAGTTGCTACTGTTAATTATATTATGTTTTATTGTATAGTGTAGTCTTTACATTGCCCATCTTTTACTTCTCTCAGAGACATTAGATTTTTAGAGCAACTGAAAATAACGCACAATTCGGACATTTTTATCTCCATACATGGAGCTGGACTGACTCATCTGCTTTTTCTACCTGTCTGGGCTGTCGTTTTTGAATTGTATGTATTTCATTTTTAAAAATATATTCTTATAAACATTTATGCTGCAGTCGAATCTTCATGTGTTAATATGGCTTTTCTGTGTAATTTTATTTAAGTGGCAATACCAACCTTCTGTTGATGTATCTGTTTAAAAATTGAACTGTGTTTGCACATAATTACAGTAAAGCACATGAATTGATAGATTACAAGGTTAGGTTAGGTTTTCCTAATCTAGAATATCTGTCAGGTGTTAGCTGCATCTGCTACTTCACGTTTCAGTAAAAAAAATCCTTCCCTTTTATCCCTGCCTTTCATGGAGACTGCGACTTTTGTTCCCATGCATCTGTGAGTGCCAGGAGCCCTCCTATACCTTACTCTTTCCTAAAGTGTATGCCTTGACCAGAGGTGTCCGAGCTTTTTGTTTTTGTGGGTCGTATTGATGAGTACCATGGAACCTTGAGAACACACATAGGGTAAAATTTTTAGCTCGGGGGGGCGGGCGTGCACCCGACCCGCTCAAGTGTAAAATGATGCGCGTTGATGTCGGGCAAGTGTCCCGACGTCATTGTGCAGTTGAGCGATATTTCATTTGGCGGGCGTGCGCCGGAGTCGGCAGCACACCCGTCGACAATTAAAAGACCTGTTAAGGCCATTAAATTATCAATTAAGTTGGATTTTTCAGCCCAAGCGACCTTTGTACTTTTTAGGAAGCCTCATCCACTGGCAGGATAAGGTTTCCTAAAGCAAATGTAAATAAAATTAAAATTTTAAATCTTAATTAGTGGCATGTCCCTGCTCATATGCCAGAGTCAGATGAGAGGACATGTTTCGTTACATTTTTATTTTCATTTTTTTAATATAACTCCCTGTCTCCCTGAGGCAGCTCTGTGCCTCAGGGAGATTATGAAGCGTGCATTCGCGCACATGCACGAAGTCCGCGCTTGCCCTCCTCTCCCCGCCCGCACAAGCAGCGCTGAGCACTGCCGCTCGCATTTCACGCTGGGCAGGCCTTAATTGGCCCGCCAGCGTGAAATCACCTTCCGGCCCCAATTGTGGGCACAGTTGGCTTCCTGATTGCCCCCACCAGCCCCCGCTGAGCCTGCCCGACACGGGTGAAATTCTGCCCATAAAGTTTAAATCCATGTGACCATTAGTTTGAATGTATCCCAATCTTCAGATAGTAACAGATCATGGTATTCTGATTTATCATATATCCATCAATAAGACAAAGCTGCAAAATTCCCAGGGCCACAAAATTCTAAAAGGACAAACTAGCAATAAGAAATATAAAACTATAAAAATAAATAGGACAGAGCGCGTGTTCTTTGAGTACTGAATGGACAGGTGAACTCGCCTGATCTAAGCAGTTAATATCAGAATATTATTGAACTGTGCACAGTATTATAATTAAACTCGATCTTGTGTTCACACAACCGCGCTTAAAAAATTAGGTGAGAAGTTGTTATTTGTCTATTCTCATGTGCATCCAACCAGATGCCCAAAAATGGGAATTGGCATTGGCCTGGGAAAAGATTCCCTGCTTGATTACCCTCTTAGATGCAAAACAGTGTACAACATAAAGTAAACCAAAAAAATGGATGGGGAAGTTGAGTACATTTTAAGTTAGAAAATTAGAACCATAGAAAAGTTGCAGCACGGAAGGAGGCCATTCGGCCCATCTTGTCCATGCCAGCCCGAGGACACCCAGGTGCCCTTTCTAATCCCACCTTCCTGCACCCGACCCATAGCCCTGCAGCTTACAGCACTTAAGGTGCAGATTCAGGTACTTTTTAAAAGAGTTTAGAGTTTCTGCCTCTACCACCAACGTGGGCAGTGAATTCCAGACACCCACTACCCTCTGCGTAAAAAAGTTCTTCCTCATGTCTCCCCTACACCTTCTGCCACTTATCTTGAATCTATGTCCCCTGGTTCTAGAATTCTCCACCAAGGGAAACAATTTTATCCTGTCCACTCTATCTATTCCCCTCATAATTTTGTACACCTCAATCAAGTCACCTCTCAGCCTTCTTTGTTCTATGGAAAATAACCACAACCTATCCAATCTCTCCTCGTAGCTACACTTTTCTGACCTCGGCAACATTCTTGTAAACCTCCTCTGCACTCTCTCCAGAGCTATCACATCCTTCCTGTAATGTGGTGACCAGAACTGCACACAATACTCCAGTTGTGGCCTCAACAGTGTTTTATACAATTCCAACATTATATCCTTACTTTTATATTCTATGCCTCTGCCAATGAAGGAGAGCATTCCATATGCTTATATATCTAAACGTGTGACCTCACACTTCTCTATGTTAAAATCCATCTGCCACTTTACCACCCACTCCGCCAACCCACCTATATCGTTTGGAGATTATGGCTATCCTCTACACTATCCACTACTCAGCCAATCTTTGTGTCATCAGCAAATTTTCCAATCGTGCCCCCCACGTTCATGTCCAAATCGTTAATATATAAGACAAACAGCAAGGGTCCCAACACCGAGCCCCGTGGAACACCACTTGAGACAACTTTCCATTCGCAAAGGCATCCATCGACCATTACCCTTTGTTTCCTGTTACAAAGCCAACCTTTTATCCAGTTTGCCACATTACCCTGAATCCCATGGGCTTTTACTTTCCTGACCAATCTGCCATGTGGGACCTTGTCAAATGCCTTGCTAAAATCCATGTACACAACATCCACTGCACTACCTTCATCAACCCTTCTTGTCACTTCCTCAAAGAATTCAGTCAAATTTGTGAGGCAAGACCTTCCTTTAACAAATCCATGCTGACCATCCCTGACTAGTCCATGCCTTTCCACATGTCAATTAATCCTATCTCTCAGGATTGATTCTACTAATTTGCTCACCACCGATGTAAGACTAACTGGCCTATAATTGTTTGGCATTTCCTTTGATCCCTTTTTAAACAATGGAACTACGTTTGCATTTCTCCAGTCCTCTGGTACCTCCCCTGTATCTAGTGAAGATTGGAAAATCATCCTCAGAGCATCTGCTATCTCCTCCCTGACTTCCTTCAGCAGCCTTGGAAACAATCCATCTGGCCCTGGTGACTTATCAACTTTCAAGGATTTCAACCCTTCGAGTACTTCCTCTCCCTTTATGACTATCCTGTCCAATATCTCGCAGTGTTCCTCCTGGACTACTATATCTACATCTTCCCTTTCCTTTGTAAACACGGAGACAAAATGTTCATTCAAAACCCTTCCCACAGCCTCTGCATCTACACATAAGTTTCCATCTTCATCTCTGATAGGTCCCACTTTTTCCTTAACTAACCTTTTAGCATTAATGTATTGGTAAAACATCTTTGGGTTATCTTTAACTTTACTTGCTAATCTTTTTTCATGCCCTCTCTTTGATTTCCTTATTTCCTTTTTTACTTCGTCCCTGCACTTCCTATATTCGTCTAGGCTATCTGCAGTGCTTAGTTCTTTGTGGCTATCGTATGCTTTCTTTTTCTGTTTGATCTCCCCCTATATTCCTCTAGACAACCAGGGGGGTCTAGATTTGGCAGTACTACTCTTATTTTTGTAGGGGACATGTCTACTTTGTACAATTAGGATCTCGCTTTTCAGTGCTTCCCACTGGTTTTCCACTGTTTTATCCTCCAGCAGTTGCTGTCCAGTCCACCTCAGCCAAGTCCCTTTTCATTTCTGCAAAATTTGCCTTCCCCCAGTTCAAGCCTTTTACTCCTGCCTTATGTCTGTCCTTTTCCATGGTAATGCTAAATCTAACTGAATTGTGATCACTGTCCCAAATATGGTCGCCAACTGTCACTTCACCCACTTGCCCTTCTTCATTCCCCAAGACTAGGTCTAGAATTGCATCTCCTCTCATTGGGTTTGTCACTAATTGGTTGAAAACATTTTCCTGGACACATTGCATGAATTTTTCTCCCTCAGTGCCCCTTATATTGTTTGAATCCCAGTTGATATTTGGATAGTTGAAGTCTCCTACTATTATTGCCCTCTTGTTCTTAGAAGCAGAAATTTGCCTACATATTTGTTCTCCAACTCCCTTTCACTATTTGGAGGTCTGTAGTATACTCCCAGTAGTGTGACTGCCCCTTTTTTATTTCTAAGCTCAATCCATAAAGCCCGTTTGTTGACCCATTTAGTATATCATCCCTTCTCACAACTGGAATTGATTCTTTAACCATTAGTGCTACCCCCCCCTCCTTTTTTATCTCCTACTCCATCATGTCTGAAGACTCTATAACCAGGAATATTAAGCTGTCAGTTTTGTCCCTCCTTTAGCCAGGTCTCCATTATAGCAATGACATCCTACTGCCATGTGTCTACCTGTGCCCTTAACTCATCTACCTTGTTTGTAATACTCCTTGCATTGATGTATAAACAGTTTAACCCTGTCAATTTCCCTTGCTGGACACTTTGTAAACTTTGCTTCTCCTGTAACTCCATGTCTATCACAACGTCCCTAGCTAATGTTCTACCTCCATTTTTCTGATCTGAATCTGACCTATCTGATCCTACTCCTGGGATCCCATCCCCCTGCCACACTTGTTTAAATACTCCCCAACAGAGGAGTATTTAGCAAAAGCCCCCGCAAGGACACTGGTCCCAGCTCTGCCTGGGTGCAGCCCGTCCGGTTTGTACAGGTTCCACCTTCCCCAGAACCGGTCCCAGTGCCTCAAGAATCTGAATCCCTCCCGGTTACACCATCTCTCCAGCCATGTGTTCATTTGGTCTATCCTCTTATTCCTGCTCTCGCTAGCACGTGGAACTGGGAGTAATCCTGACATTACTACATTTGAGGTCCTGCATTTTAATTTATCTCCTAACTTCATGTGCTGAGCTTGCAGGTCCTCATCCCTTAATTTACCTATGTGTACCACAACCACTGGCTGCTTACCTTCCCTCCCCAGAATGTCATGCAGCCGCTCCGTGACATCCTGGACCCTGGCACCAGGGAGGCAATGTACCATCCTTGATTCACGTTTGCGGCCACAGAAGCATCTGTCTGTGCCCCTAACTTTTGAATCCCCTTTCACTATAGCCTTGCCACTTGTTTTCCTCCCTCCCCTCTAAGCAGCAGAGCCACCCACAGTGCCGTGAACTTGGCTGTTGCTGCTTTCCCCTGAGAGGCCATCCCCCCCAACAGTATCCAAAGCGGTATATCTGTTAGAGAGGAGGATGACCACAGGGGACTCCTGCATTACCTTCCTGAGTCTTTTTACTGTTCCTGATGGTCACCCATTCCCTTTCTGCCTGTGTAATCTTCACCTATGGTGTGACCACCTCGCTAAACGTGCTATCCATGACTTGCTCAGCATTGCGGATGCTCCACAATGAGTCCACCCGCAGCTCCAGCTCCGAAATCCGGTTAGCTAGAAGCTGCATTTGGACACACCTTCCACACACATGGTCACCAGAGACGCTGGAAGCGTCCCTCATTTCCCACATCCTGCAGGAGGAGCATATCATGGGTCTGAGTTCTCCTGCCATGACATCCCTCTCGATTAAGCTAGTTACTCCCTTAAAAAATACGCTAGCTCGGGGCCTTATTTATGTTTGCTAGGAACCTTGTTTCTTGACTAATTATACTTGTACAGCACTACTCTATACTTTTTTTTAGCTCCTACCTCAGTATTAAGCAATGAATTACTTTAATAGATTGAAAAAAAATTGCAGTACACTAATCAGTTATTTACCATTTTCTGCTGAATTTGCTGTTTCTTTGTGAAGCAATGGCTACACATTTTTTGCACTCCTTTTTTTCTGTTGTTAATGCCATTTAGAATAGAGGTGACCATTTGCAATCAAGCTATGTGGAACAGAGCGCAGTGGATTTTTCTCTTGATCAATGCAGACAAAGCACTATAACAGGCATTACAGTAAATGTGTGGTGCCAGTGTATCAGCTTATATCATTTAGTGACTTTTTTTACTTGAGTCAGAAGGTTGTAGTTTCAAGACGCATTCCAGGACTTGAGCACAAATCTGGGCTGATATTTCATGCAGCGCTGAAGGAGTGCTGTATTGATGGAGGTGCTATCGTAGGAAAGGACATTAAACCAAAGCTTTGTCTGTTTGCTTTGGTGGCACAAGTGGATGTAAAAACATCTTACAGAATAAGTTAAAGGACAGTAAGGAGTTCACATGGAGTAATGTCCCTCCCTCAACCGCCAATAAAAACAGGCCAACTCATCAAGTATCTCACTATTTATTGAATATAACTGCATTCAAATGGCTGCTGCATTTGTCGACATAAAAGTGACTGCACTTCAAAATGAATGAATTGGTTATGAAACACTTGGGTACATTTTGAGATTTGATAAGGTTGTTATATTAATGCAAGTTCTTTTTTCAGGTATAACTGTGAAGATGAGCGCTGCTATTTGGATTTGGCTCGACTCCGAGGAATTCATTATATGACTTGGGAAAAAAGTGACAAAGTCATATCTCAGGATAAGGTTTGTGATAATTTTATTGTCACCTGTGATCTACAACCAGGTCTTCAAATCATATTCAATAAATTAACCTAAAGGAAATAATGTGATAGTGAACTGATTTAACTTTATAGCTTTACAAAAATTAATCAAAGAATAAAGAAAAATAACCTTAACCAAAGTAAACCTAAGAGACAAAGAGCCATATTTTTCTATATGTAAAAATTAAGAAAACATACTTTTTCTATTCAGTTTTAATTGACCAGTGACAGTTAGAAAAAAACAATTTCTTTAACAGTACACATGAGAAAATATTCTCAAATGCTACCAGCTGATAATTTTTTTCACCTCTCGTTGTGAGTTACATCCCCTTTGCAGCAGCATGATTATCATTCTGACTAAGGCTAACTTACATCAAATAGAGTTTGAATTAGCACTCATTGTCTTTATGGAGCATTGGCACACCATGCAATGCATTTATTAACTGCTCCATGTGTCTTGGTGAGAGAGATCAAGATGCAGCATCTTGAGATACTTCATGTGATTTTGATTTCCACTGAAATGAAATTCATACAGTCATTATGGCACAGTAAGTCCATGCTAGCTCTTCATAGAGCAATCCAGTCAGCCCAATTCCCCCGCTCCATCCCCATAATCCTGCAAATTTATTTCCCTCAAGTGCCCATCCAGATTTCTGCTTCCATCGCCATCATAGGTAGCTAGTTCCAGGTCATCATCACTCACTGTGTGAAAAAAGTTCTTCCTCACATCCTGTCTCCATCTCTTGTCTAAAACCTTAAATCTCCCTTAGACCATGTACCATCAACTAACAGGAACAGCTTTTTTTGTCTATCTTATCCAAACTATCAGAATCATGTACAGCTCTATCAAATCTCCCCTCAATTTTCTTTGGTCCAGAAAATTAACTCAGAAAAGGAAAAGAAAGAGGGAAGAATGGAGGGGATAGTCTGTAGATTTTTAAAATTTATCTTGTAATGTTATGAAATAGCACCCTTCAGAATACCTGGAAAACCTATCTACCATTTAAAATGCATGGAAAAAAATGAATTAATTAAGACCCAATTATGTAACAATCTGCAAGGTTTGAATTTTGTTTAACTGTAATCTCATTCTTAATCAATTAGTCTTCATTTTTCATCATTGTTCCTGTTAAATAGTGAGCTCGACTCGAGCAATCTGCCTAGACGCTAATAGAAAATAAGGTATGTCTGTGACTAGGTGGTGGTTGTGCTTTGTAGAGATATGCTAGCACCAACCATGGCCCGTTTATAAAGTACGCCATTGTCATTGTTCCCAATAGTAAACAGAATGATGTAAACATTAGGACAATGTGTTTAAGGCAGAAGATAACTCTATAAGTAGGTGCTTACCTATAGATGCCCTTCATTTCTTTAGAGTTTGTAAGTTTCAGCTTTTAAAATCATTGTTTATAAAACCCCTTCATGGAGTCCAATATTTTAGCTGCCTCTTTTTCCAAAAAGAAAGCATAAACATATGCATATACAAAATTGATGAGCAGGAAAAGACCAGCTGGTTCATCAAGGTTGCCCCATACACTGTTATAGCTGAAGCATTGTGACTAGACAGTGCCTCTCCCCCCGACCCCCGCCTCCCCCACCCCACTCCCCTCAAAATAATCTCCTGGGAGAGACAAAATAATGAAAAAAAATACAAATCCAATAAGGGAAAAAATAATCTGTAAAATTTGACTCCATCCGTCTCAGATGATTGAAACCAGTCTGGGATATTACATGGACCAAATGTTATCTATACAGATGTTTACCTTCTATATGATGGGATCTCTGCCTCAATCAAGAACTTGATCCAGCTCTCTGTTAAAGACATGCAGAGTCATGGCCCACCATACTAGCTGGCAATGTAATCCCAGAGGTTGAATATCCTCTGGGAAAGGAAGAACTACCTAACATCCATTTTATTCTTACTCTGGCAGTTTAAATTCATGTCCCCAGTCCTGCTCAATCTGTTCAACTGGAATAACCAAATGATCGCATGGGGCGAAAACCTGCTAAAGAGACCTTTTTGAAGTGTATCCATTCCATCACAGTATACAAAAAATTATTGCTACTGTTCTTGAAAAGAATCCTTTGTCATTGTCTGATATCTACAGTGAAGAACAATGCCTTCTTCCTTATTGCACTACTTTAATTTCCCCCATCTCTAGAATTTGACAGAATCTCTTGATTTAGTAGTTCTTCAACTTTCTTTCCAATTTAATTCATGTAGGGTCATCATCCAACCCTCGGAGACCATCCTAAGTTTACCAACTACTCTTTTGATGTAACTGAATTTATGCGTCTTGTGCTGTCTGCTGCACAGAGAGTAACACAGCACCCAAGATGGCCTTTTACACGATATCATGATGAACTATGACATCATATACCTATATAAGCTTAATTTATATATCTGTTTAAATTTTGCTGTTGAATTTTAAAAGGCTATTGATCACATTTTTAACACTCCTGTAAGGACAAATAAGATTGTCTTTTTAAATGTTACATGTACCATATTAAATGCACCATTCTTAAAATATATTTTCAGATTTTTTTTTATTTGTTCTTGGGTTGTGAGATTCGCTAGCAAGATAAACATTTATTGTCCAACCCTAATTGCCCTTGAGAAGGTGGTGGTGCGCTGCCTTCTTGAACCACTGGAGCCCATGTGATGTCGGCACACCCACAAGCTGATAAGGAGGGAGTTCCAGGGTTTTGACCTAGTGTCAGTGAAGGAACGACGATATATTTCCAAGCCAAGATGTTTTGTGACTTGGATGGAAACTTGCAAGTTGTGGTGTTCCCATGCATCTGCTGCTCTCCTTGGTGATAGGTTGTGTTTGTAAGGTGATGTTGAAGAAGGCTTGGTGAATTGCTGCAGCTCATCTTGTAGATGATACACATTGCTGCCACAATGTGCTGGTGGTAGAGGGAGTGATTATTTAAGGCGGTGGATGGGATGCTGATCAGGCAGGCTGCTTTGTCTTGGATGGTGTTGAGCTTCTTGTGTGTTGTTAGAGCTGCACTCATCCAGGCAAGTGGATAGTATTTTGTCACACTCCTGACTTGTGCCTTGTAGATGATGGATGGGCTTTAGGGTCCTGCAGAATTCTCAGCCTCTGAATTATCTTGTAGCATTTATATGGCTTGTTCAGTTAAGTTTCTGGTTAGTGGTTATCCCCAGGATATTGATGATGGGGAAATTCAGGAATGGTTATGTCATTAACTGTCAAGGGAAGATGGTTAGATTATCTGTTGTTGGAGATGATCATTGCCTGGCACTTGTGTGGCATGAATATTACCTGTGACTTAACAGCCAGGGCTTGAATGTTGTTTAGCTCGTGTTGCATATGGACATGGACTGCTTCACTCTATGAGGAATTGCAAATAGTATTGAGCACTGTGTAATCATCAGCAAACATCCCACTTCTGACCTTATGTTGGAGGGAAGGCCATTGAAGCAGCTGAAGATGTTTGAGCCTGGAACAATATCCCGAGAAGCTCCTGCAGCAATGCCCTGGGGCTGAGATGTTGGGCGCCCAACAACCACAACCATCCTCTTTTGTACGAGGTATGACTCCAATTAGTGGAAAGTTTTTCCCCTGATTCCCACTGATTTCAGTTTTCTACAGCTCCTTGACGCTGTACTCGATCAAATGTTGCAGTGATGTCAAGGGCAGTCACTCTCACCTCACCTCTTGAGTTCAGCTCTTTGGTCCATGTTTCGACCAAGGCGGAAATGAGGTCAGGAGCTGAGGGGCCCTGGCAGAACCCAAACTGAGCATCGGTCAGTAGGTTATTGCTGAGTAGGTGTCAGTGACACCTTCCATCACTTAGCTGATGATTGATAGTAGACTGATGGGGCGGTAATTGGCTGGATTGGAGTTGCCCTGTTTTTTGTGGTCAGACCATACTTGGGCAATTTTCCACATAGCTGGGTAGATGCCAGTGTTGTAGCTGTCCTGCAATAGCTCGGCTAGGGCCACAGCTGGTTCTGGAGTACAAGTCTTCAGTACTATAGCTGGGATATTGTCAGGGCCCATATCCTTTACGGTATCCATAGCCTTCAGCCATTTCTTGACATCACATGGAGTGAATCGAATTGGCTGAATACTGGCATCTATGATGGTGGGGAACTCAGAAGGAGGCTGAGGTGGATCATCCACTCGGCACTATTGGCTGAAGATGGTTGCAAATGCTTCAGCCTTGGCTTTTGCACTGCTGTGCTGGACTCTATAATCATCAGAAACAATTGAGGATGGGTGTGTTTGCAGAGCCTCATCCTCTGGTTAGTTGTTTAATTGTCTACCACCATTCAGGAACAGATGTGACAGGACTGCAGAGCTTTGATCTGATCCTTTGGTTGTGGGATTGCTTGGCTCCATCTAAAGCATGCTACTTCCTCTGTTTAGCATGCATATAGTCCTTTGCTGTAGCTTTACCAGCTTGGCATCTATTTATGGTATATCTGTGTAGAAGTGCTTTCCTACACTCCTCAGTGAATCAAAGTTGATCCCCTGACTTGATTTGAATGGTAGAGTAAGAGTTATGCTAAGCCTAGGCTTACAGATTGTAGCTGAATGCAATTCTGCTGCTGCCGATGGCCCAGAACACCTCACAGATGTCCAGTTTTGAGCTGCTAAACCTGTTCTGATTCTATCTCATTTAGCACGGTGGTAGTGCCAATACAACACAATGGATGGTGTCCTCATTGTGAAGATGGGACTTCATCTCCACAAGGGCTGTGTGGCGGTCACTCGTACCGATACTGAAATGGACAGATGCATCTGCGACAGACAGATTGGTGAGGATGAGGTGAAGTAAATGTTTCCCTCTAATTGGTTCTCTCACCACCTGCAGCAGGCCCTCACGCAACCTGCCGCTGGCACAATTTAGCAGATATGTCCTTCAGGATTTGACCAGCTCCATCAGTAGCTCTTGGTCTTGGATGTGGAAGTCCCCCATCCAGAGTACATTCTGTGTGCCTGCTACCCTCAGTAGGCGTAATCAAGGCAAATCAAATGTTTAAAAGTAGGGAAATTCACTAAATTGATGCATACAGGCAATCAGATATTATTAGAATATAATTGTCAAACTGTTGAGTTTACAGCAACAAATGCATTTATCTAGTGCCTTTAACATAGTAAGCAGACAAAAATGAATGTTTAGCAAAATAGGGAGATATTAGGAGAGAGAACAAGAACCTTAGTCAGAGGTGGTTTTTAAGGAGGGTCTTAAAGGAGGAGAGGGAGGTGGAGAGATGGAAGGGTTTAAAGAGGGAATTCCAGAGAGTGGGGAAAAATGGCAAAAGGCATGACTGCAAGTGATTGGGCAGAGCGGGGGTGCTGTGTGGGTGGGTGAGCAGATTACAAAGATTGGGTTAAATAAGGCGGTGAAGGGATTTAAATATGAGGATGAGAATTTTAAATTGGAGGTGTTGAGAAACAGGTAGCCACTGAAGGTCAGTAACAACAGGACTAATAATTGAGCAGGACTTGATGCAGAATAGGATATAGAGGTTTGGGTGAGCTATTATTTACAGAGTATGTAGGATGGCCAGGAGAGCATTGGAATAGCTGAGTCTGGAAGTGATGAAGCTAAAGATTAGAATTTCAGCAACAAATAGGTTGAAAAAGAACCGGAGGCGGATGAAAATATGGAGGTGGAAATGAGTGGCCTGTGTTGGAGAGGATATGGAAGGTTGGTCACTGAGTGTCACTGGGAGGGAGAAAGAATTGGTGGCAAACATACAGGGCCATAAAATGCAGTGAGCCATTCTAAACCCCATTGATTTTGGTGGGACTGTAAAATCCCGCCAGCGTAAAATTCTGACCAACATGTTTGTGGCGGCGGCTGAAGATAATTGCTTCTGTTTTCCCAATGTTTAATTTAGCTCATTCCAAGATTGGATGTTGGACAAGCAGTTTAACAGCATGGAGGCAGTGAACAGGTCAAGAGAGCTGGTAGAGAGCCAGATCTCAGTGTCGTTAGTGTACACTTAGAAGCTGACACCATATTTTTTGGATGATGCTGCCAAGAGGAAGCATGTAGATGAGCAAGTAGAAAGGGCTAAGGATAGATCTTTAAAGACTTCCAGAGGTGGCTGTGCCCAGGTTAGAGGAGAAGCCATTGCTTGATGGTCAGAGTGGACCTAAGTAATGGATATTTTACTCAGCTAGACATTAGAGGAGAGATGTTAGAGTAGGATGGTATGGTCGATCATGCCCAAGGCTGCAGAGAGGTCAAGAAAATGCACCACAGTTGTATTATCAGAGAATGTGATTTATGACTTTATGAGTTGGGTTGTTTTGGTATTGTGATGGGGTTTGGACCAGTTTGGAAAGATTCCGACATGGAGTTGGTGGAAAGAGGAGCAAGGATTTAGGAGCAGGAGGGGGGTGTCAGGAACTAGATGAACTTAGGGCATGAGAAAAGGTAGGAGAGAAACTATCAAGAAATGTGAGGTTCCGGCGAGAGCAGGGTGGGTAGTTTAGGAGAGGTTTGGCTTGGTGGGCAAGTGGATGGGGTGGAAGGGGAAGGGGGATGGGGAGAACAGCAGAGATAGTGGAATGGATGGTCTGAATTTTTGGGACAAAGGTGTACCATGCACCCATTGCACTTGGTGAGGGTGAAGGGTCTGTGAAAGGGATTCAAAGAAATGGGAGAAAAGAAATGAGAAGTAGGGTAAGGCTTTCCATGATGGTCCTGGAATGGTGGACAATCTTGATGGAGAAGAGCGCTTGATGTGGTCCAGCCAAATCTGATGATATTTGGCTAAATCATTTGTGCACAAGATACACTCAAGTCTATAGCCTAGATTTGAACACTGGCTAATCTATGGTAAATATTTTATTCAGCTCTAAGATTATGAATATTTATCCAAAACACTATATATTCAAGGACATGCTTAACTGAACACGAAAATGCAACATAACAGACATTGTAAAGTGTAGAAGAATAAAAGATGCCAAGCAGCTATGAATTTTTGACCTACTATTTAAAGTTTGCTGCTCCACTGTTTTGGCTTGAAATAGTGAATTTACAGGAATCTTGTTTATTGATTAGAGTGCAGAGTTGTTTTTGGACTCTGCAATTGATATGGATAATTTATCTTTATACTGAGGGAAGAGTTGTGGTATGGGACTTATTAAAGATTTCTCCAATGTTTTTGCATGTACAACACATGACATAGCTGCAGTTGATATACACTGTAAATTGGAGCAGTAATTCACTGATGTAGCCATGCACTGGGTTAACGATGGATCTCCCTTTATGAAACTAAGAATGTTCAAATAAGTAATGATTTCTAATGGGAAAGAAATGTAAAGAAAATACACAAAGTTCCAGTTGAAATTCTAATCTGGTATTTCAATTTCCGATGGGCTTTACAAACTACTGCAGTCAATTTGCTTGTCAAGAACCTGAAGAATTGAGTTGATTTGCATCGTGCTACTTCAGATTTCATACTTAAGCCATAATTAAATCTCTATAACATACCATATGATACATAGGGGAGACAAGCTGGTACTGAAGGTATGACACAAGTGAAAAATGTGTAATTTAGGGTATGCAGACTCGCACATAATCCAGCCATTTTCGAGCATTGTCATCAACAGCATGCAAAGTACATAGGCCACCATGTACTACAACAACAACTTGCATTTATATACCACCTTTAACACATTGAAACATCCCAAGGTGCTTCACATAAGCATTGCCAAACAAAATTTTACACCAAGCCACATAAGGAGATACTAGGACAGATGACCAAAAGATTCATCAAGGAATTGAGGATTCTGCCCTTATGACCAGTATGTTCTCTTGAACAGTTTCCAATCCAATTTCAGTTTAGTTTATTATTCTGTTGATTTTTGACCTTTTTATCGTTTGTTAATATTTGTTCAGTACTTTGTGGAGGTTCATCAGTGTTTATAAACATGTATGAAAAAACAATGTGCCAAAAGTGGCTACTGCTTTTTAATTAAATAATGGAATTGTGACTTTATAAATAAATACTTCAATATAATCAAATTCCTGAAACATTTGGTTATTCAGTTTGTCCTAAATGCTTGTAATGTTATAGACAAAAAAGCCTACAAATCTTTTCACAATTCAGGTGGCAAAATCATTTGGCCCTGGTCTAAACCTAAGACTTTTCAATTCACAGAATGTTTTCTTATTTCCGGGTGGTTATCTCTTTTTTTTTAATTCTATGGGTGTTGCTGACAAGGCCAACATTTATTGCCTATCCCTAATTGCCCTTGAGAAGTTGATGGTGAGCCATCTTCTTGAACTGCTGTACTTCATATGGTGTAGGTACATCGACAGTACTTTAAGGGAGGGATTTCCAGGACTTTCACCCAGTGACAATGAAGGAACGACAATACATTTCAAGGTCAGGATGATATATGACATGGAGGGGAACTTGCAGGTGGTGGTGTTCCCATGCATCTGCTGCCCTTGTTGTTCTAAGTGGTAGAGGTCACAGGTTTGGAAGGATCCTTAGCGAATTGCTACAGTGCTACTTGTAGATGTACACACTGCTGCCATTGTACGCTGTTGGTGGGAGGAATGAAAGTTTAAGGTAGAGGAACGGGTGCTGATCAAGTGGGCTGCTTTGTCCTGGAGGGCGTAGAGCTTCTTGAGTGCTTTTGGAGCTGCACTCTTCCAGGCAAGTGAAGAGTATTCCATCACACTCCTGACTTGTGTCTTACAGATGGTGGTCAGGCTTTGGGGAATCCTAAATTGAGTTACTCATCACAGAATTCCCAGTCCTTAACCTGCTTTTATAGCCACAGTATTTATATGGCTGGTTCAATTAAGTTTCTAGTCAATGGTAACCCCCAGGATGTCGATGTTGGGGTGTCTGGTAACGATAATGCCATTGAATGTCAAAGGGAGATGGTTAGACTCTCTTGTTGCAGATTGTCATTGCCTGGCACTTGTGCGGCATGAATGTTACTTGCCACTTATCAGCACTAGCCTGAATGTTGTCCAGGTCTTGCCTCATATGGACACGGACTGCTTCAGTATCAGAGGAGTTATGAATGGGACTGAATTTTATGCAATCATCAGCAAACATTTTCACCTCTGACTTTATGATAGAGGAAAGGTCATTGATGAAGCAGCTGAAAATGAA
Organism: Cetorhinus maximus; assembly: GCF_964194155.1. Classification (NCBI taxonomy): domain Eukaryota; kingdom Metazoa; phylum Chordata; class Chondrichthyes; order Lamniformes; family Cetorhinidae; genus Cetorhinus; species Cetorhinus maximus. The sequence goes on along the minus strand of NC_135884.1, from coordinate 46,573,670 downwards.
ACAACCTCCAAATTAAAATCATGCAAAATAAATCCTTTGTGTACTAAGCTTGGGGTAGTTGAAAAATAAAGAAATGGAATCTAGGTGGTTAATGTGAACTAGAACATTGGAGGAATCACAAACATGAACACAACCCATGTATTTCTTGTTTTAACAAAGGCAGGAAGATGGGTTGGGGGTGGGGGTGACAAATCCGTTTCCAGGAAGTGGGGTAGCTCATAACAGGCACTTTAGTGAGGCTGCATTCTTCATGTCTTTTCTCCATTTTTGGTTTTAACCTGGTCAGCCAGGTTTCCTGGGCCTCAAGAAACCCGGGGGGTAAAGGGAGACGAGGACTGCTGGAACCATGAGGTAAATGCCTTTCCAGCAATTTGCAGTATTTCCCCTTGACCCCCAAGTTTACCTGTAAACAACTCCCAGGATCAGCCAGTTGCCCAATGACCGCCATCAGACACCTGTGCCACAATCTTCCCACCAACCTGGCCTTCTTGAAACATCACAGCTGTCCTTGGATTTCCCCCTCCCCTGACCCCCCCCACCACCGTTCCCCTATCTTGGACATCAAACTTTCTGACCTCCTCTGTTCCTTTCAATTTTCCCCTGGCCTTTTCGATTTCCTTTCCCCGCCTCTGATCTGCACCCCCTCCCCTAGCCCCACTCTCTGCTTTTCAATCTCTTCCCTCCACTCCAATCTGCCCCCCTGCCACAATCCTCTGGCCTTTCTGATCTCCCTGCCTTAACCCCCAGCTTCTGACGTTGCCCCCCACTGCCTGAACCTCTGCCTTCTGACTCTCCCTCCTTGTTCTCTGCTCCCTGGCTATGGCTTTCCCACCGATAGCTAGTCATTCTCTCGATCTGGCTGGCAGCAGCCAGGGAACGGAAACAAAGATTGTTAATCAATTACTGCCACTAAATTCGGCAGGGCCTGAGGGAAACCCATTTATCCAGGCTTACCAAATGCAAAACAGTCTCTCCTGCCTCCCCAGCTCTCTGTAAATATCAGGGCCATTGTCTTGTGTACATCACTAGGATGAAAAATGATCATGCATATGTAATACATTATTGCTGGAAATAAACTGCTTCAGGAGTATGTTTTCTCACTTGGGAGCAAGTGAGGAAGAAATTTATTCAGCTACATGGGTAGCTCAGGCAGGTGTGCTGATACATAGCTCAATATCCTAACATTGATTTACAGTGCATCTTAACACTTTACAGTAAACTTGGTGCACCAATTCATTTTGCCAACTCTTCATGTGCTTTCTAAAAAAAGAATTATGTTTATGTTGTTCCAAGGCATTATGTAGCATTAGCATAATGATTTGTTAACACTGTGACTCATGACGTCAGCACAAGACACCAGAGTGTCATATCTTCCCACATATGTCTAGTGGGCACGTGAATAGCAAATTACTCTCTTACAGAAAAAAAGCCCTTTTTGGATCTGCATACAACTGGGGAATGCACATAAGAGGGAGTGCATTTTGAGTGGCACAAATAATGGCTATGCCTCTCGATGACTCCACATCTGTAATATCCAGTTGTGACGCTCAAATAACAATAACCAAAGTACATGCAGAGCCATCTACTTACCCAGCAGGAGAGAATTCCAGATATCTCAATTTCCACAAATGGACAGTGACAGTTAATATCCATGTCCAGTTGGTATCCATGTCACTCCCTTCTCCCACTGGAAAATCTTTTGTACTGTGACACACACCATATAGTTCACTTAACTGTACCCTGTACACGGTTATGGTTAATAACATTTAATTTAAATGATACTATAATGTGTCCTGGTTGGGCTAGTGCGAGATATGAGCACAAATGTTACTTGGTGCCAATGGAAGGGTGTGGGAAATGGTGGGGATGGTTCAGATGAGTGAGATAGTAGGCATTTTTCAGCATGATTCTGTACCTATGGTTCCAGAGCAGTTTAACATTCATGGAGCGGAAACCCCTTGTGCCCATGAAGGGAAATGCTTTGGAGTAGGTGGCTGTATGGGATGTTAAAAGTATATGGCATTCTCTTGTCATCATTTGGCAGGGTCCAGTAGACAGATTGAGAGTTATCTGTTAAGGTGATACTAGCAGTCAGGCGTGTCCAGGAATTGCTATCTCGGTTTTTGCAGAAGTATTTGCAGTTTTGTGGTAGTTACCTTTGAGATTTGCGGTGTCTGGGCCTTGTTCAGGGACAACTTCACGGTCCTGCGTAGATGAATAATTAAATATATCAGGATGTCTCCATAACCAGGCTATCATGAAACATCCCTGGGGAAACGAGCAGATTTAGCAGAAAGAGTGCACATGTAAGCAACCGATAGTTTGTTCCAAATCAGTTAAATAGTGAAATATCTTTCCCGGTTGGGTCAAATAAATAAATACAGGTACTTGGAGCAATCTTGAGGCTTTTCGGAGAGCGATGAACCAACATAAAGGGGCGCGAGTGGGGGACCGGGGAGTGGTCCACCTTATTGCAGTTTTGGACTAACTGGACGCTGTTGGAGCGTTCTCGACTCATAACAGGGCACAACATTAATTTTGATGTTTTTGGACGGTGCAATGAGCCGAGTGGGCAACTGCACAGACTCGGCGCTGCAGGTGCATTATTCCCTTGTGGTTAGCCCCAGTGTCCCACACTGCGAGTGTCAAACGCCCGATGTGCAGTTCACATTATGGTCTCCTGCATGCATTGAATCTGACCCACTATGCTGAGACTGAGTGACTGAAATGAGTATCACAGCAATTACATCCTGCAGTGTGAGGGGCACAAATCACCTTAAAAATCGGAAAGCTGGTTAATTTAGATGTGGCACGAATCCAGGGAAGGAGCTAAGGATTATCTGCCGGTGTAGCATACTGCGGTCAGTAGATGGCGCCGGAACACTGCACATTGTCCATTGTAGTGTGGACTTGGATGATCAGATACGAGGATGGAGCAAATTATGGTGAAGTAACAACAAATTGTTCACGATTCTACTGCTTCACGTATTTGCAGACTGGAAGAAACTGTCGATTGTTGCTGAGACTTCACTAAATCATTAATAGCCATTAGCGTTAGGCAGTTTTTAGATAAGCAAATTTAAACCTTTTTGCGTTTTGGAAACTGAGAAGTGGACAATTATTTTGGGGCAAGGAATAGAGTTTTGAGGTTATTCAAAGTAAGACACGAACTCTGATCGCATACGTATTACCAGGATTAGGTTTGTAAAATTAAATGATAGCATGTAATCAATTGAGTGTACGGGCATTTTAGATTGTGTAAACCTGAATTACTTTTTGTGGCATAAACCGCCTCTGCAGGTGGCTGAACAAAACTTTCACACTCAAGTACCGGCAGAAGTCATTCTTTCACGGATACATTTTCTGAATTTACCTTCATTCATTAATAACGGCCCGAAATAGGATCTAAGTGTTCAGAAAGACTACAAAGGGAAAGCGATATTGTGAATTTAGAACGTGTTTCTGCAAGAGGAGAACCAACTAAATATCTGCAGCTCTGCTGCTGCGTTCATGTTATTGGAAACGGTGTTTGGCTGCACGTCAATACAAAAACGGCAGTCGAGCTTGAGTGTCAGACCCACTGGCTGGGTCCACCAGAGTGAAGAGGTGTGAGACCCCAGTAAAGGGTAGGATAACACCTGCTAGCCTGAAGTCACATGTTAGAAGTATCTAACTGTAAACCACTTGGGAACTGTCCAAACTTTGCATGCAGCGGGAGGATTAATGCTCCCGATCACGCTTTGCTAACATTAGGAATTTGTTACAAGAGCAACAGGGTTTGGGGCACAAATTCAAATACATTGGCATACAATTCCTTTGTGGCCGCCTTTACTGTCACCTGGGCAACTGTGCAACTGATTGTGCAACTTCAGTCCGGTGGCTGAACATCACACTTACTGAATAGCGGTGTGAGACCATGAGTTTCACCACAGCAGCTTGAAGGATGACTTACGGTGATTGAAATAAACAGCGCCAAACACAATAAGCACAATCAATGAACATTCAACGTTCAAAAATGAGGTCAATTAGTGATTCAGCAAAGGGTGGGTGGTGTGAGAAAAATGATAAGTAGGAGCCCGAGAAAAGGTCTGGATGGTGGGCCGGTGCTTTTTGGTCTTTTATATCTTTATATATGAAGAGATTCTCCGGTGAAGAGCTACAGCTGTCTTCTGCAGAGCTTTTTAATAGGGAACAGCTTTTATCAAAAAGCGCTACGAAACATTTTGTTAGCTAAACATTCAACACCAGCGTGCAACATAAAATAAAAGAAATGCTTTCACATGAACCGATAAATTTAAACTACCTATTCCTGGTCTTCTCTCTCCTGCAACAAAAGCAGCACACCTTTGAACTTCAAACACTCCAGGTATTAAATTACAAAATCCCAGTTTCCATATCTCATCTCCAACAATCCCTTTGTGTCTTCTAACAGATATTACACAATGTGCCTATGGACGGAATAAAGCCAATAGCATAATACCATTACTGCAATACTTTGAAAAACAAAATAGGCATGATAAATACGCAACCTCCACCCAGGAGGCAGCTATTATTCTGACACAATAACAAACAAGTCACCAATTAAAGGCTTTTGATTCTAAGTAGAAGTGGCACACTATTTTTAAAATAACATTCCTCTGCTGACGTTTTAGATAAATGTGCTCCTTTTCCATAATATTATCACCTTCTAAGTAAGAAGCTGTTAGGGCATGTTGAGCTATCAGTCTCCCTGTTGGGTTTCTCTTCCCACATCCCAGTCCAGCATGACTCGAGTGTGCACCTGTCCCTGTCCTGTAGCGTCATGCTGCTTATCCCAAATCTGATTTTAAAAGATGAAATCCAATAATCGAGAAAATTTATCCAGTGAGTAGTTGAGTTATACAGACTAGAATGGCTCCAGGTTTGATTGCTTTGCTGAATTGGTGTCAGTTTGGCTCAGTAGCAGTATTGTCACTTCTAAGTTGGAAGATTCTGAGCTCAAGGCTCCTTTGAGGATTTGAGCACATAATCTCGGCTGACAGTGAAGTAGTGAATGAATGTTTCATTGATGGAGGTGCAATCTTTTGGAAGAGATCTTAAACTGATGTCTTGTCTGCTTGTTTATGTGAATATAAAAGATAACCTCACATTACACAAAGGGCAGGGAAGTTCTTCTGATATTCTGGCTAGCATTTATTCCTCAACCAAAATGGTCAAGAACAGATGACCTGACCATTCATCTCAGTTGTAGTTTGTGGTATGTTGGCTCTCTTGTTTGCCTACATAATTACAGTGAGTGCACTGTGAGTGGGACATCCTGGGGATGTGAAACACACTGTTTTAACATATGTTCTTTCTTTTTTTTTTGAGTTAACTAATCTCAACCGGAATGGTGGAAAGGGTAATGAAGTAAACTTCAATATTCTGGGTTAGGGAAAAACAAATTGGCCAATGTTTATACTTTTGATCATTATCCACCAAACCTTGCACATGGTGAAGACATGGCTGACTGTAATATCCTATGTGATATCTTACCAACATTTTCTCTCATGTCTCAAGCGCACAAGGCACCAGAAGGTGATTGGTGCCTATGGAGCTGTAACTTGGCAGCGATTTAATATTTCCAGAGTACAAGAGTAAAAGAAAAAAATGAGAAAGAAAATAGTTTTGCTTGTTTTATTAGACTTCTGTAAAGGGCCTCATAACATTTTTCTACATTAAACATGTTAAATAAATGCAAGCTATTGGATCACATCTTATTTTTTAAAAAAATGCACATACAGAAAATGCTGGAAATGTGCAGGGAAAGGATCTCTGTACCTTTAAAGAGAAATCATAGTGTGGACTTTTTGTCAGATGCTTGGTGTTCTGATAATGTTCTGTTTGCTGGGCTATAATCAAAACTCTGCTGTTTCCACTGCTGGGTGTTATTTTTTATTGCTATTGTTTAAAATGTGGCCCCAACATATTTACAAATGTTTATTCCTTAAAAACAAGATGCCAAGGATTGGTGCAGAAGAATAATCCCATGTATAATTCTGAAAAAAAAAGTTTGTTACGTTTGAACTCACAGATTTGCAAAAGTTCTTGCAATGTAGCTTTTTAACTACCTTGGCACAGAAAGGTAATGCAGTTTAACTGGCTGTCCAGAAAACACAATCTTTAGCCAAACCTTATCTCCCAGGTGCCATTTGTGCATAGATCCCTCCTTTTATGCAGTATTATATAAATTCTGCTTTGTCAAATCAATGTCCTTCATTAATGAATATATGAATTAATGAGTTATTCAATTTGCCATTCTTGTTCATGAATATACATTCAATTCAGTTAGATTTTAGCATTCTGATGAGCAATGAATCAGCATTCAAGTGAGGGATCCAGTGGGGTACTGGCTTGTCCACAGTCATTGCATTTATTCCATATGTTGGTCCATACTTTGCAGTGGTAATGATGACTAAAATGGCAACATTCATTGTCATTGCTTTACTGAGACAGACCACACATTGCAGAATAGCATGGAAATCCAGAAGCTGCTGTCAGTGATTCTATGCTTCTCCATATGGCGCACTGTTGATGCACTCCCAGACTACAATCAATCAGAACTAACATAATAACAAACAAGTAACCTGTTAGTTTTTCTGATCTTGAAAAACCTTGAAAAATTTATATCGTGTCACATGAGATCTAACTGGGTTTCTACCAGTGTACTAACACCATAATTACTACTAAACATCCTCTCTGGCCCTGAAATGTTAATTTTATTATTGTGGAATGTCAAATTCCTCCATAACTATAAAAAGTTCCACATATATTTTTAAAACACTTCTAAAGTTTGTTTATCATTATTTCAGCTTCCATCTCAATACAATCTTAATACAACCATGCCACCTGATGATTTAAATTAAAAGCAAAGGTTAATAAGTGCTTTTAACTTCCTGGTTTGCAGTGTTTGAATACTTTAATGTGATTGGCTGCTTACCTGCTTGCTGACATCACTACTGCAGCACCTCAAGGCACCTCGTTGCCTTGACACCAGGTTTAAACTGCAAGCAGGAAAGGGGAAAAAAAGAGTTTGTTAGATCTTTGTGAACAGCTTTCTTCAAGGTCAGTGGTGATTGCCATTGCTTTGCTGCTGACACCAATTCAGGACTATTATATTTTATATGGGTGGTAATGAAACAAGGGAGACTATAGCTGTTCCCTCTATTATGACCAGGCATGTTACATCTATAACAAATGGCAACATGTGTTTTGGCCCAGCCTAATGTAACTTCTGTTTTGGGCTTGGCAGCGTAGTCACGAAAGAATATTTTCAGGCTGAAGCTTTGCATCTTCAATCTGCCCACTAGCAGCCCAACAATATTATCTTGCAGTGGGAAGAGAAGAAGTGGGAGGAAACAGAGGAGGAGGGAATCACACTAGGATTAGGGGTAGGTCCTCCAAAGACTGTTCCTTTTCTATAGTTTTTCCATGAACGTTTTGTCAGAGCAAATCGGAGCTGCTGATAATTGGGAAATTATGTTAGAAACAAGTCTTGAGAATTAAATTAAAATATATTGATGCTGGGTTATGGCGATTTCAGATTTGGGTAGATAGAGGACATGTGGGATCAGTGCAATCTAATTTTGAAGAACTTTCTAGGGAATTATGATGAATCGAAGTGGTCAGTCAAATGACATCAGCCATTTACAATGGGAACAGTGGGCAATCTAAACTTGGCTTGGTTTAAATGTCAGCACTATTGAAGAGGACAGCCTCAGAGAAAGGAGATTTGAACTATATAACAATCATTTCAAATGTTCCCAAGGTTGTGTAAATCAGACCAACAAGAACCAAAGCAGCGACTGAGAAACCTGCTGCTATCTGTAATAGTGGGCACCTCCTTCAAATTACAAGATTACAGAACATTAATAAATTCCCAGCAAACTTTTGCCATTTGATTTTCTTCATTGCTGATTGAGTAGAATTGTAAAGGCACCTACCAGAGGGTGCCAAACCCAGTAAATCTCACACCAACTAGAGGTCACAGTCCCATTCTTGTCAAAACCTCCTGCTGGAAAGTGTCTACGTGGAAGGCAGGACAGGGAAGGGCTATTAATGCCCCTGATAGTTCTACAGCTTTCTCACTTTCCACATAAGTACGTCAAAAGCGCTATATAAATGAAAGTTAATTGTCTGGGCTCATCTCGGCCAGATATCGGAGGGCTACTGAATTTATAGATATTTGGAAATCTATCCCAACAACAACTTCCAGAAAAAAAGAGGGGGAACTGGGGAAGGGTGATGGTTGGGGTTGCAGATGTTGGAGCTATTTAAAGAAATGTAAGTAGCTTTAAGATTCTGGTGGTTGATCAAGGCACAACAGTAGCGACAAAACTAGACTGAAAAGGATGGTTGTTGCTCCCTGTTTCTGTAGGAAAATGCACGTTGGCCCCGGTATTTCCCAGCTTTTGTCTGCAGAGGCCGATGTGGTGTCCATTTAAAGATGCAGCCTCTTGGCAGGCAACAGAAAGCATAACATCACCGCTAAGAAATAAATCTGCCGACCGAACCACACACGTGTATTTCCTGAGAAACTGCAATCAGATTTTGAAGTTTAGATTTATGATGATTCTTTAGAGATCAGCCCTGCAGAAAATGGCTCAGGAAAACAACAGACAGAGTGTGTGTGGTTTGCATGATAAATATTTAATTAGTTGAAAGTCTAGTGAGTTACACATCGGCAGTGGAGAGCAAAGAGATAGGTTTGCTGTTGTATAAGCTGAAGTAGTCGTGGACATTAACACGAGAGAAAGAACAACTCTTGGTTGAAAATAAAACATAGAATCAGGGACATTCCTATTAAAGTGATGTTTATGTTCACCTAAGACCATTAAACCTCTGCTGTTCACCCTGTTGCAGCTTTTAATCGTTTTCCCTTAAACTTGAATGGGGTATAGTTTCGAAATAATGACATTATATACACTATTTGCGCTGAAAGGAAATCCTATATATACTATTGAAGAGGACAGCCTCAGAGAAAGGAGATTTGAACTATATAACAATCATTTCAATTGTTCCCAAGGTTGTGTAAATCAGACCAATGAGAATCAAAGCAGCGACTGAGAAACCTGCTGCTATCTGTAATACTGGGGCACCTCCTTCAAATGACAAGATTACAGAACATACTATTGTACATACTACGTAGTGCACTATTTGAACCTATTGTGAAAACATAAAACACAACCGGGTATCTTTTTGTAACATTTCATGCAAACGGCAGGAAGCTATTCTGAAAATATGGGTTAAATCACCCAATGAGTATCAATGGGAGAAGTCATCGTTTCTTTGCTTAGTTTATCAATACTATGCTGTCAACCAGTTACTAATACTGTAGTGTCGTTTATTAATAATGTATTGACGATCAGTCACTAATACTGTGTTGTTAGTCCACTAAGGTTATATTGTCAGCCGGTATTAATATTGTACTGTCAATCAGTCACTCATACTATATTGTCGGTTATCAATCTGTATTGACAGTCACTAATTCTGTTTTGTCGGTTATTAATAATGTATTGACAATCAATTATCAATACTGCACTGGCAACGAGTCAATAATACTGTATTGTCAGTTACTAAAACTATACTATCAGTGACTAATACCGAATTGTCCATTAATCCTTAATGGTACATTGTGAATTATTAATCCCATATCATTACTCATTAGCTTTGAATTGTCAATCAGTTTTACTATATTAGTCAGTAAAACTAAATTGTCAATCATTAATACTGTATTGCCAATTGTAATATATTGGCAGTCTCTAGTATTGGGTTGTTAATCAGCTTCACTATATTGCCAGTTGTTAATACAGGATTGTAAATCACTCATGAAATACAATGTTCTTAATCAGTCATCAGTGTTCACCACCAATTACAATGGCTGATCAATAATACAATATTAAGACAAAATTAAGACCAGAGTTGTCTTCTCAGCCATTCCTTCTGTATCAATCTTATCGCTGGGTAGCTAATTCATACTATTCTGTGAATCAGCTACATAGGTGTTCATATATTGATTGGTTTGGTAATGTTAACTAGTTATTAATGTTATATTACAGTCAATTGCTAAACACATTACCGAAGACATTTTTCTCAAGTAGTTAAATTATTCGGAAAAGCAAACTGAGACAGATTTACTTTGGTTTTAATTCAGATTTCATTGCAAAAAAATAATACTTCGATACTAAACGTGAATCGTGTAATAATGAACCCAACCGGAAACTTGCTTGGGAAGACTGGGTTTTGGTTGATGAGGAATTCTAGAGAGATGCGGAAAGGGTTAATTCCATCTCTCCGGCCCACAGATTCCGTGGTACGTGGCGCTTGCTTTGTTCTTGCAGGAAGGTAGAAACCTAATCAAAAATTAAGAATGACATTTGAAGTGTTAACATGGGATCTCGAAGTGCAGCAACTGTAACTTGAGCTGTTATTTAACTATAACATTGTGCATATGCCAGTCACAGAGGGGCTCTTTACCACAACCCACTTGTCTCGTGCGATGTCTCTCTAAATGTTATAGATGTTTAAAAACATTTCTTCCACCGTGCATTTCCGGTTAATATTCGCCAATAGATGGAACTCGTCGGCCGTCAGCCAGTGGGTCAACAGAGTCTTAGTCAAGTTGCTTAAAAGTGTACTTTATAACACTCGCAATACTTGGACATTTCTTTTAAACTTGATATGTTCCTGCTTAATGAAATGGACAGTGACCCGCGGTTGGCCTTAAAACACTGGCTGTTGAAAAGAGGTATCAGTTATGTCAAACGGTTAAATTCAGTTCATTCAGGCTAGCGGGCACAGATTACCTATAAATGGGCTTTGAATTACTGGGTGGGTTTGCAGCCACTTTTAAAGCTTAACTCACCACTTCTCACCCCCCGCCCCCACCCCAACCACACCCCGCCCAACCCACCCCACAACCGCCGACACCATCAGCTCGTGTGGGGTCAGAAGTGAACGGGTTCGCGGTTTTACAGCGGAATCTGCCAGGGACAAGTCAGGCAAGAACATTCTGTCACCCATCAGACAGCAGAACCCCGGATCACAGGGCCAGGGTTTACAAACAGTGCTTCAAACAACTTGGCAGCTTTTAAATATTTAAACCCAATTAGGAATTAAGGCGGGTTCTGGGTACCGGACGGTATTACTGTATAAAAAAAAATGATCTTATTGATTAATAAATTAGAAGCAACAGAAAATACTAAATGGAAGCCCTGGGTATTAAATGCAGCCTGTATATCGCTCCTATTGGCCACAGAGGTCAATGCAGCATAAGGTTGTGAGAGGGACCCCAGGGATTTGAGTCTCTACTAATCCTCTTGTCTATTTCTAATGAAATCGAGCGAGTTGAAGAGGCGGAAACAGATGGGTACTGATTAATTTCTTGCCTTATTAAAAGAATAGCCCCAACGAAATAAAAAGCAAGTGTCTTGCAGAGGCTCCCACTGATCTCAGCCGGCGGAGAGGCGCGGCTGCCGGCTTCACGTCATTTGGGCGGGAATGGGAGCAGGTCTCTCCTTCGCTCTCTTTAATGCCGGAGGTGCTGATGGCAGAGCAGGGGCACAGTGTCCGCTGCACTGAAGCATAACCCTTCTGAAACTGCCGAGCAGAGAGGCAAGGAGCCGAGCGGCGCCTGGACTTGCAAAGTGCTTAGAGGGGGATCTCGTGAGAAGTGGAGGATCAGAGAGGAGCACAGTTTACAAAGAATAATCGCATCAATTTCTGCAACTTTTATCACTCCCGATCCCAACCAAGGACCTTGAAACGAACCATCCTTTAACCGGCCCTCTAACACGCTGGAGGGAGAACTCGATGGATAAACGATACTTAATCACCCTCTCTGTCTCTTAAAGAAATCAAGAGGATAATTAAAACACGAACAACTGAGAGAGAGAGAGAGAGAGAGAGGAACAGAGAAAGCCTGGAACTGGCAGGAGCCATCTGTCACCACCCCCTGGGGAAAGGCTTGTCTCCTGCGGGATAGGGAGGCGCTGAGGAGCCGGCAGTTGCTGTCCCGTTACTGGGCTTTAACCCCTGCGGAGTGTCCGCAGCTATGGAGCGGAGAGATCTACATGTGACGGTCTGAGAGTGCAGAGGAGAAAAATCCCTGAGCGGAGAGGTCTGGGGGACAGGGAGCAGTGCGCTGCAATGAGACTCTTCTCAGGTGAGGTTAGAGAGACTGCAGGCGCTGCACTCACATTCATGCCCAATATCTCGATGTGTACGCGGCCGATTTAAGGAGCCGGCGATCTGACGCTTTGCAAGGCTGGCGGGACTCTGCTGGGTGTGACATGCCGCCGAGATAAAGTCAGTTGAGTGTTTATAATGGAATTGCAGTTTCACCCTCCTTGTGCTTCACCCAGCGTGCAAAGCTCAGAGCCGCTACCTGTTTGCTTTTCATTCAATCAGATCCATAAGGTTAGAAGTTGACGGCTTAAACTTTTCAAGTCGATTACAAATTGAATTTGGGGTTGGTTTGTGTTATTGATCCGTGTTTGGGAAAGTTGAGATGAGGCGGTGAAGCGGAACAGGAGCCGCACATCTCTGTATTAGAATGAATGACACTGGCAGGTTGGAAGGATGTCGGAGGCATCTCACTTAAATCATTCCCGATTTCACAATCGATTGTCAGTACGTGTCTGGAGTTTACACTGATCCTTTCTTTTTGGAGAAATTCGTTTCATGGGTTACCTAGTGTGTGTTAACGTGGGTCTGTGTTAGTGTGTGCATTAGTCTGTTAGTGAGTGTGTGTTAATGTGTGACTGTTAGTGTGTGTATTAGTCTATGTGTTACTGTATGTGTTTAGTAAGTGTTTGTGTGTTTATCAGTGTGTCGCTGTGTGTTATTGTATGTGTGTCTGTTAGTGCATTAGTGTGTGGTGGTGTTCATGGGAGTTGGTGTGTCAGTGTTTATGTTATGCATGTGTTAATGTTTATTTGTCAAAACGTTTGTGTAAGTTTCTGAGTGTGTTGCTGTATGTGTGTCATTGTGTGACTGAGATTGTGTGTTAGTGTGATGTCTGACTGTTAGTGTGTATCAGTGTTAGTGTGTGTACCACCGTGTTTGTGCATTAATGTGTTAGTGTGTGGATTAAGGTGTGACTGTTAGTATCTGTTTATTGTACATATTAATGTGTGGCTTTGTGTGTTAGTGTGTGTGTTATTGTGTGATGTGTGGCTTAATGCGTGATTGCATTAGTCTGTGAGTTAATGTGTGTGTGCTAGTGTGTGTTAGTTTGTGACTGTGTTGGTGTGTGTGTTAGTGTATGACTATGTTATCGTGCCTTGGTTTGTTAGTTTGTGACTGTTAATGTGTAAATATGTTACTACATGTGCATATTTATTAATACGTGTTACCTTGTATGTATCCGTGCGAATTTCCTAATCAGCTATCTAACTTGGATTTTGTTTGGGGGGGTGGGGTTATTTTTAGGATATCCCATCAATCTACATTCATTAAAAAAGATTAACTACAGATCTCGATGTTTTCTGCTGTAATTAGCGTGGCAGATGACACAATTTTTAAAAAAACATCAACCGCTCTGCCCTGGGCTGGGAAATCCGTGCGTTTCGCTGCCGAGCCTGTACCGGTGTGTGGAGAAAGCGCCGCTTAAAGGTCGCTTCACCTCGATGTACCGGTCAGCAATAAAGTAAACGGCCATAGTCGGCAACTCCATAACCAAGACAGGGCTACTCATTTTGCTGCAGGAGATAGTTATGGACCGCGATGCTTTTTAATATAAAGAATGCTCCTGAGGTACAGAGTTCCCGAGTTTGTTATTTGGAACAGGACAGAGTGTGAAGAGGTCTGGAGGGGGAGGGGGATGGGGGTGTTCTTTGTGATTGACGTCCCCTGACTCAATGGGAGCAGTAGGTTTTGCCATGCGGGATTCACAGGAGGGTTTGTGGCGCTTTAATTCTCATTGACAGGTGCATTACCTCGCTATCAGAACTGCTTTACACCACAGAGATTACCTCCCACCTTCAAATACTCCATCAAACTGCACTTTCTTATGGATTCTATCAACTGGGGCTTCTCCCTTTCGCCCTTTATCGGATCATTAATCCCTCAGTTTTGGGCAGATCGGCGCTCGGCCAAGGGCTGCAGCTTCTCACATTCCTCTGACAGTGTTTTAATGCAGCTGTCACAGACTCACTTCTACATCCGTTTCTCCAAGATTTGATCTCCGCTTGGAAATGTTACAGAATGTCTGTAACATACCGTCGTGCTGTTTAACATTCTTGTGGGACGATTTCACACACCTAAAAGCTTTTATGCTTTCTTCACCCCCTCTCCACCCTCCCCCCCCACCCCCCAACCCCAACCACTTCCCATTCTTCGGTTCGGTTCGTCTCGTTTCCCAGTTTATTTCGCCCCACCGCCTCCTCCCTCCACACACTTGAATTTACAGAGAAGCGAGCTGCCCATCCCGCTGTGATGTTCATTTGAGCCTCACATGTGGCTCGGTAATACATGTTAACCTCTCCAAACTCAGGGGCTCTTCCGGGGACAACTGGGCGGCATTTCTTCTTTGCGGGACACGGTTGAAGCGATTTTTTTTTACAGGGACCGGATTAACCGCCTGAGTCTCGGCTGAGACACTCGAGCAAGTCGGATCACTATCGCTCCAGCACCAGAAGGAATGGAAATGAAACTCCTTAAGCCGATTTAGTCACATTGTTGTATATGACTTTATGGATTGAAATGACGAGTTGGTGGTGGAAGTGTCTCATTGTCAAATCAAAGCAAACGGCTCCTGACTAATCAGGGTAGGCAGCCTAGACCCAACCCTGTAACACCGGAACCTACACCGTATTTCGTTTTTCGCTAATGGGGTCTCCCTAATGGTTCAGCTTTAATACTCATGCATATACATTCCTGTAACTATGGTGCCAACACAGGTTGTCACATGTGTTATGTACACAATTAGAGCCATAGTTCCAGTGATACACGGTATATAGTGTGGAGACAAACACTAACATGCACACTATATAATCGAGATTTCCATTAATTTACAAGAGCAGAGAGACGCGGATGTATTTTATGTAATGCTGTCACATATACATGTTACAATCACAAACGTTGTCTTCATGCATAACAGACACACGAATATGTCAATAGGATCGTAGCCCTAGCCAAACAACAATCCACTCGCATGTATATAATTCATCAGCTGCTCAACATTTACACCCATAGGATACGCAATGTCATTGTCCAGTAATACTGATGTTTCTTGGAAAAATACAGACAGGTAAATCAATCAAGTTACAAACTGTTCGCTCTTAATCAGCGTCTTAGTCTCAAACTTTCCACTTCGCCATCTTGCTAGGTTACCGAAGCACTGTGTGGAAGGGCGGGGAGCCGGAGGCCCGTTAAAACGCCATCGCAGTGAGCGTGTTAATGACTGACAGGCCGCCCATGGGAAATCTCATTGGGGTTTAAAGAAAGAGAAGGGACAGTGTTGTAATTACAACCCCTGAAGGCTTCGACCTGGAGAAGCTGTTACCGTGTTCGTGCTAATTGCAGCAGTCTCGCCCTTCAACGCCAATCAGCTTCGCTGTTCCGGACACCTTTAGCATTTGCCGTTTTGGATAAGTCAAAGTTGCTCCAGTTATTGAGAATTCTGAAACCCTTCACCGACTATCAAAATTTGCCATTCATCCCTAACGCTGCAAATTCCACATCACAATGAGTACAGGGTAGTGAGCGACTTTGTCTTCAAAGATGCTCTTTAACTCAGTCAGACAGATTGAAATTCTGATCCTAATTTATGCAGAATCAGCAGTAAAAATGATTACATGATGTTTTACTGGAAAACTTCTTCAAAAATGAAAGAAATTAGCCACGTGAGGAATCATTACATGATATGATTAGCGACTGTGGTGTCAGGCTTAAGCTTTCAGACACATATCGTTTGGTCATCAATTTCTTTCTATCTGTTGGATTTCGGTAAACTGAAGTAATTGTGGCAGAAAGTTACTTGTACAAAGCCATGGTGTGTGCAAGGATTAAACCCGAGGGTCTTTTAATAGACATACTCCTGCCGGCTGGCAAAAGCTACAACATATGCTAATTTACTATCTGTTTCTACCCGCTGCTTTCACATTCTGTAATATAGGATCCGATAATACACGAAGGTTTACACAGTTTGGTCGTATAACATTACAGCAAATAGTGATTTTTCTATCTGCACCGGCTGAGATCATGGTAACAAGTAACCAAAATACAACTGTACAATTGTACGGTGCAGAGTTATATTTGTACATTTGTTTGTTCCAAATTTTCATTTTGTGGGCACACTTCCTGCCATTTCAATTCTTCGTGATTTTTGCAGAAACACTTTATATTCTCGTTTGTGACATTGTTGCCTCGTGATGATTTTCGAGTTGTGCAGTGCAACGTTAAATCCACCAGAGGGAGACAACGTTACACCACACGGTGTGATTCCGGTGACTGGGTGTGTTAATCTCAAATAGAAACAGAAAGTGCTGGAAATACTCAGCAGGGCAGGCAGCAGCAATGGGTAGAGAAACAAAGTTAACGATTCTGGTCGATAACCCTTCTTCAGGTCTTCTTTAATAGGAATTATTATTAACATAGAATGATAGAATGGTTGCAGCACAGAGGGAGGCGAGTGTGCCTGTGGTGCTCCTGCCAGCTCTCTGTATGAGCAGGTCAGCATTTCCCACTCTTCCACTTTTTCATCATAGCCCTGCATTTTTTTCCTTCGTATAATTATCCAATTCTCATTTGAAAGCCATGATTGAATCTGTCTCTACCGCACTCTCAGACAATGTATTCCTAACCACATGCTGCATTAAAAAGCTTTATTCACACTGCCTTTGGTCCTTTTTCCATTCACTTTAAGTCAGTGTCCTCTGGTTCTCGACCTTTCCACCAATGGGAACAGTTTCTCCTAATCTTCTCCAAACTAAGTAACTGAAGTCCATCACCCCTGCAAACCATTGTCATTTTGCATCCCCTAGAATGCCTTCACATCCTTCCTAAAGTGTACAGCCCAGAATTGAACACAGTACTCCAGCTGAGGCTGAAACAGTGTTTTATATTTTACACTATACCTTGTCTTCGTGCACTATACTCCAATTTATAAATCCCAGGATCCCATTGACTTTCTCAACCTGCCCTGTCACATTTAATGATTAGTGTGCATATATTCTCAGCTCCCTTGGCTCCAGTAGTCTCTTTAGAATTATATTCTTTATTTTCTTATTGCCCTTTCTTGTTCCTCCTTTCAAAAACGTATCACTTCACAAGTCTCTACAGTAAATTGTATCTGCCACGTGCTGGCACATTCTGCCAGCCTCTCTATGTTGTCTTTAAGTCTGTCACTATCCTCCTCACAGTTCACATATTTCCAAGTGTTGTGTCATCTGCAAATTTTAAAATTGTCTAAGCCATTCACACATATCAAGAAAAGCAGCGATATTAATACTGACCCCGGGAGAACAAGACAGTACATCTTCCTCCAGCCCGTAAACAACCATTCAGCACTGCTCTCTGTAAACAACCATGCAGCACTGCTCTCTGTAAACAGCTATTCAGCATTACTCTCTGTAAACAACCGTTCACCACTACTCTCTGTAAACAGCCGTTCACCACTACAATTCGTAGACAACTTTTCAACACTACTCTCTGTTGTAAAGAACATATCTTTTTATTTCTGATGGACTGTGGATTAAAATTACAATGTCTACAGTTTGAAAAACATGTCCACTGGAACAGAATGAAAGATATACACAATGTTGCAGTCCTGGAACAGAGTGTACCAGGAAAGACAGGATGGTGCCAGAAAGCAGTCCTGGACCATGGGAGCTGTCTGGCAACAACATTTTAATTGGCTCCTGACCAAGTGATCTGGGGCTTGTGTGAGAGCAGTGCAGCGGAATAGCTCCTAGCCTGAAGGGAACAAGACCTAAAACCTCTTGCTCCTGTGTGTGGAAGATTCCAGTAATTCCACAATAATAGCTAACTGGCTTTTTTCCCTGACATCTCTATAACCTACTCTCTCTCTGAAAAGCCCTGTCAAGAGGCAAAGGGGACAATCGCTGTTAGAGACATTGAAAGGCAATTGCTCAACCAGTGAACTAAATACTGAAAGTGCTGGAAGACCACCTCGTGTCATCAACAAGAACTGAAAGGCATTTGGAAGACATGGATCAAAATCAACCTATTGAATCATGTACTCTGAAATTGGTGCTATTGAACTATTTTATCCCACCATTAAAATCCATGTTTTTGTGTTTCTTATGTGTCTCGTATGTGTCTGTATAGGGATTTAAGAAGCGGTAGAGTTTAGGTTATAGAGTTAGAAGTTAGCAGTTTATATTGCTTTCATTTGCTACTGGTTAATGGCAGTTTGTTCAAAAAAACAGTTATTTACTTATTAAGTTTACAAACCTGGCGCTTGTATTTTGTTAACCTAAATTAAACAGTTAGGTAGAATTGGGGCAATCTGGTGGTTTGATCAAACTTTTCACATTTGGTGCAGCTCAGGGAACAGTGGGGCTTGATATTACAGCGCACTATCCTCAGCGAGTCATGATAAAGTTTGAGGGATCGGGTCCGGGATATTTTGGAACAAAAAACAATGATGATTTGGGTGCAGATTTAGTAAGTAATAAAAGCTAAAAGGTAACACCAGGTTTGTACAGTCAAAAATAACATGCGCTGGAAACTGCTAAAGCTTTCATGCAAGTGGAAGAGATGTCCCCAGCAATTTTACAAGGGATCCCAAAAGCCAGGTTAATTAAGAATAGGATTGCCTGTCAAAGCTAGGAAGGCAGAGATAATTGAAAAGGTGGCGCAGCATTTGAAATTGGAACGAATACCTGAGAGAACCGCGTTCCCCAGGGGGTGGTTCATTGGAATGGGCTCAAATTCAGTTGCAATTAAAAAAAAAATTGGAGCTCGAGGCAGCAGAAAAGGAAAGAGAAAAGACATTTCAAAGGGAGTTAGAAATGGCAAAGTTAGAAAAGGAGGAAAGAGAAAGAGAGAGAGAATTCCAGCTTAAAATGCTGACTGTTAAAAAAGAGACGCTAGTAGGTGAGGCAGGACTTATTTCCAGATCAGAACCCAGTGAGAAGATGTTTACATATGTACAAGCTCTTCCAAAATTTGAGAACAGGGATGTTGAAGCATTCTTTATTTCATTCGAGAAGATAGCTAAACAGATGAACTGGCCAAAGGAAAACTGGACATTGCCCATGCAGAGCAAGTTGACAGGTAGAGCACAGGAAATTTATGCTTCACTGTCAGAGGAGGTTTATGGGGATTATGATGTGGTGAAAAAGGCCATTTTGAATGCATATGAGTTGGTCCTTGAAGACAAAATTTTTTGAAATTTAAGGAAACAGCCTGAGCAAACTTACATTGAATTTGAAAGGATTAAACAAAGTAGTTTTGACAGGTGGATAGGAGCATTAGGAGTTGAAACCAACTTTGAAGTTCTCATGAGACCACTTTCTTGGAAGAATGTAAAAACTCCCTACCTTGTGTAATAATTATCCATGTTGAAGACCAAAGGGTTGCAACTGCTAGACAAGCAGCAGTAAGGGCTGATGATTATGAGCTGACCCATAAAACTAAACCTTTTTTCCATCACCCCCATAAATTTGAAAAGGATAGAAAGTGGGAGAGCAAAAGGAAGGCAAGTAGCAAAGGTAAAGAATGGATAGCTCGGAATACCTTGAGATCTCCTCCCCAGATCAGGAAGGAAGGTACTGAAGGTGGAGGTGAAACTTGAAGGTCTAAGTATTTCCATTGTAATAAAGTGGGATACATTCTTTCAGAATGCTGGAAGTTGCGAGGGAAGCACATGGAGATTATTGGAGTTTGTAAGAGTGAGGCCGAAAAGGGAACTTAAAAAGAAAATGCCACAGATCAAATTATAGCTTTAACTATAGCAAATGAGGATCTGGAGGTAAACACTGCTGTGAAAGCAGGTAAAGTGAATAAGGCAGATGAAAGATATAAAGGGCTTTTGTCTAAAGGAAAGATAGCCCTTTTTTCACCAAATGATGCAGCTAAACCCATAACTATATTAAGGGACACAGGAGCTACTCAAACTCTTTTGCTGGAGAAGGACCTAGTTTTCTCTCCAAAGAGTTCAATGAAAGCTAAAGTATTGGTAAATGTGATAAGTGGAAAGTATACTCCATTGTACAAAGTGCAATTGAAGTGTGATTTGTTGTCTATATTGGTGGTTGTAGGAGTGATTAAGAAATTACCCGTGGATGGAGTTGATTTGCTCCTGGGGAATGATATGGCAGGAGTGAAGTTTATAACTTCACCCATAATTATGGAAAGTCCGAGAGAGGCTAAAGAGACAGAGCGGTCACAAGAACGGGTTCCAGGTATTTTTCCATCGTGTATGGTGACCAGAGCAAGTCCATCTCCAGAGGTCAAAATAATACCACGAGCAGATGTTAGAGTAGCCAAAACCTTTAAGGATGAGGATAATTCAAAAGAAGTGTTTGGCATATCTTCATTAATTGAGGCTCAGAAAATAGATCCAGAGTTAAACAAGTTAGCACAGTCAGCTCACTGAAGCTGAAGCTAAAGGAGTTCAGGAGTGCTATTACCTTAAAAACAGAGTTCTGATGAAGAAGTGGAGACACCCCCACAGACCTGTGTATGAGGAATGGATGGTTGTTCATCAGATAGTGGCACCACCCAAATATTGTAAGGAGATATTGAGAGTAGCACATGAAACCCCTATGGGTTTCAAGCATCAATAAACAGGCATTTTACCTGGCCAAAACTTCATAACGATATAGTGCAATTTTGTGAAACATGCCATACATTTTGTCAGGTAGCAGGTAAACCTCAACATGTAATCAAACCAGCACCTTTAATACCATACCAATTTTTGATGAACCATTCAGTCGCGTATTAGTAGATTGTGTAGGACCATTATGTAAAACAAAAGCAGGACATCAGTATACCCGTACAATCATGGATATGACAACAATTTCCAGAAGCTATTCCTTTAAGGACAATTATAGCTAAGGTGGTACTGGAAAAGCTTTTCACTCGTTATGGCCTACCAATTGAAATACAATCTCATCAAGGTTATAACTTCATGTCTAAAATTTTCCAGGACATGATCAGCAATTTGGGTATCAAACAACTAAAGTCTACCACCTATCACCCACAGACACAGGGAGCTTTAGAAAGATACCATCAAACTCTCAAAACCATGATTAAGACCTATTGCCATGAATAACCAAAGGACTGGGACAAAGGATTAGGTTTCTTACTATTTGCTACCAGAGATTCTCTGAATGAATCTACTGGATTTAGTCCATTCAAATTGATCTATAGTCATGAAATAAGAGGTCCATTAAAAGTGATTAGGGAAAAGTTCCTGAAGCAGAAAGTCAAATCCTCCATGTTGGATTATGTGACCATGTTTCTGGAAAGACTCACAGGAGCATGTAAAGTAGCATGAGAAGTCATGAGATTTTTGGGAATGTGCGGGTTTTATCGGAAGATTGTGCCTTACTTCAGCACAATAGCTGTACCTCTCACCAATTTGTTAAGAAAACAGGCAAAAGTGGTATGGTCAGCGGACTGCCAAGCAGCCTCTGAAAAGTTGAAGGCAATCTTAATAAATGAACCAGTGTTGGCTGCCCTGACTTTACCAAACCTTTTAAAATGGGAATTGATGCTAGTGCCTTGGGGGTAGGTGCAGTCCTATTACACAATGATAAATTAGGGATAGAGAAGCTGGTGGGGTGCTTTTCCAAGAAACTAAATCAATATCAGAGGAAGTACTCTACAGTAGAAAAATAAACTCTAGCATTGTTGTTGTCTCTTCAACGCTTTGAAGTTTATGTCTGACAAGATAACAAAGAAACACTAATCTACACTGACTTTAATCTGCTGACATTCATTGAAAAGTTTAAAATTCGAAATGGGAGACTGTTTAGATGGATTCTATTGGTTAAACCATTCAATGTGAAGATTGTTCACATTGCCGGCAAAGATAATGTGATCGCGGGTGCATTCTCCCAGGTGTAAACTACTGAAATAAGTTAAAGGGATAAGAAATGCTGAAGATTATACAAGACTGTATAAGGGGGAGGAAGGATGAATGAAAGTAAACCTTGTGTTTTGATGTCCATGAGTCACAAACCTTGTGATGAAACGTACTTTTTGAAATGGCGTTTCATCTCTTATAAAGCTGGAGGCATGTAAGGAACATATCTTTTATTTCTGTTGGACTGTGGATTAAAATTACAATGGCTGCAGTTTGAAAGACATGTCCACTATAACAAGATGAGAGATATATACAATGTTGCAGTCCTGGAACAGAGTGTGCCATGAAAAACAGGATGGTGCCAGAAAGGAATCCTGGGCCAAGGGAGCTGTCTGGCAACAATGCCTTAATTGGCTCCTGACCAGGTAACCAGGTTTTGTGTGAAAGCAGTGCAGTAGAATAGCTCCTAGCCTGAAAGGAACAAGACCTAAAACCTCTTGCTCATGTGTGTGGAAGATTCCTGTAATTCCACAATAATAGCTATCTGGCTTTTTTTCCCTTCGTATCTTTATAACCTGCTCTCTCTCTAAAAAGCCCTGTCAAGAGGCAAAGGGGAAAATCGCTGTTAGAGACATTGAAAGGCAATTGCTCAACCAGTGAACTAAATACTGAAAGTGCTGGAAGACCACCTCGTGTCATCAACAAGAACCGAAAAGAATTTGGAAGACATCAATCAAAATCAGCCCATCAAATCCTGTACTCTGGAATTGGTGCTATTGAACTATTTTATCCCATCCTTAAAATCCATGTCTTGTGTGCCTTATGTGTTTGGATGTGTGTGTATAGAGATTTAAGAAGGAGTAGAGTTTAGGTTATAGAGTTAGAAATTAGCAATTCATATTTCCTTCATTTGCCACTGGTTAATGACAGTTTGTTCAATAAACAGTTATTTACTTATTAAATTTACAAACCCTGTGCTTGTGTTCTGTTAACCGGAATTAAACATTTGGTAGAAGTGGAGTGATCCGGTGGTTTGATCAAACTTTTCACATTTGTTGCATCGCGGGGACCAATGGGGATTGATATTACAGTGCACTATCCCTAGTGAGTTGTGTCTCTGCAAACAACTGTTCACCACTGCTCACCATAAACAACTGTTCACCACAACTTGCTATTTACAATAAGAGATTGTGGTGGAATAATAAATCCAGGCTGGTCTTTTGGTTCAAGCTGGTTTATTTTCAAGACAACTCCTCAGTGCTACTGACTTCCAAGTAGCTTCCACACAAAGTGTTTCAGCTGTATCTTTTTATTCTATTTAGGTGGGATAAATCAATGCCCATCATCTGTTTAACTAGCAATTATCTTTAACAAAGTGATTGCCATACAGCGTGATTATTTATATATTGACAGATTCCCCTCTTTTCTTTTTAAATTAAAACTTTGAAAAAACTTAAAGAACTTTTTTTTATAAAACAAACAGAAGGAAATAATGCCACATATTTCCACATATATAGTTGCTGTATTTCCTTTACCAAATATATATCGTATATATATACACAATTATAAAACAAAAAAAAGTTCTTTTTTCATTGCATCATTATAACATAAGACACCCCTCTTCCAATACATTTTTATAGAGCAGGTACTTCTTTTCGTAAAACAGTCTGATAGTTGGTGGATTGTGTCAACCCATCGTATCTTAGAGATCTCTCTTCTCTCTAACATTTCTTTAATGCTGGCTAGGTCTATTTTAAGCCTTTCTCAGTGACACTTTTCGTAGAATGAACGTTGTCTCAAATAAACTGGTTATCAACATAACATCCTATGGGCAAACTTTTCCCATATTGCCCCTTGTATGATATTTCTGTCAGTATATTGGAGAAATAAACCCCCATATCTAATGCTTCTACCAAGGCAAGCGGTTCAGCAGCAAAGGTGCTTTTCACTACCCTTTTTATTTTCTTGGTCTCCCAAGCCAGCGGGCAACATTTAACATTCTTTCCCACCAAGAATATGATAATAAACTCTGCTGTGCTAGAGTATCCATCTGGAAGATTGGCATGTGAAGCATCACTAAAAATGACCAGCTTCAAATCTTCCGGATCACCCAAGGTTGTAAACTTGAGCACACATCTCTCAGAATTTAATTTTTTAAGTGTTTTATTTACTCTCAGAACTTGCTCAACTGTAGCATGTTTTATCATAGTACTCAGCTCCAACACATCATAACTAGCGTCAGGTCTAGCCTGAGTGCATAACCAGTTTAACTGCCCAATAAAACTTCTCAACTGTTCCGTTCCTTCCTTGGTAGCAGGATCCTCTTTTTGTGAGGATCTAACCCGAGTTATTGGGATATGATTAACATTTTCTAGATAAGATTGTTGATTCAATGCCACTCCTAACTTGCTCTGCTTAATGTCTAAACCTATGTACTTAAAGGCCTCTGAAGCCTGACTTCTGACCTTGAATTTCTTCTTTATCTTTTCAATTACCCATTGTTCAAATTCTACAGAGCCTCCCCACAGGATATCATCAACATGCATTATAAAGATTCCAGCTAGTTTCTCCTTATGGTACCAGTAGAACATCGCAGGGTCTGCCTTTAACTGAATGCAACCTGTTTTCAACAGGACAGACCTCACTGAAAAATACCATATTCTTGATGCATCATTCAACCCATAAATACACTTATTCAATTTCCATAGCTTTCCTTCTACATCCCCGGCTTCTTTGGGCAGTTTAAAAAAAACATCTCTTTGAAACTTCTCTCCCTGTAAAAACGCAGCCTTTACATCAATCGATTTGCACTCCCAGGAATAGGATGCCAAAATAACTAAAATAATCTTCAAACTCACTTTCCACGCAATAGGTGAGCCCACTCTGACATCCTGATCCCCTAGTCTCTCTTCAAAGCCTCGGGCTACTAATCTCATTTTGGCCTTATATGTGCTGTCTGGGAGTACCTTTTCTGTACAGATCCATCTGTGAGATAAAGCTGGCTGTCCTCTGTCAGGTATTTCAGAATATACCCCAAATTCCTTCCAACTATCTAACCCTTTTCATTTGTCTTCCTTTATCAGCTTACATTCCACTACTAGAATCTCTGTCATAAGGACTTCTACTTCTATTGAGATTGCTAGCTTGCTCTCTACTCCTCATTCTTGTTAAGCTATGGCCTCTACTCACATTCCTCTCCCTTTCTGGGCTGCTACTATATGATCGTCCTCCCATGTGAGCAGAACCCTGTTCACAAGTCCGTGATTTTTTTCTAGGGTTACGGCCACTTTATGGTCCACTGTCAGAACTCATACTACACTTTCTGGGTTTCTATATCTTTACCTCGGTTTGCCAATCAATAGGTCTTGTCTTCTTGTCCTTCATCCTGCACATTTAGCCAATGTTTGTATTTACCAGTGGCCTTTCCTGCTCTCCCTATGATGGTGGCATCCCTCCACAAACTGGTCCCTTCTGGCATGTATGTTACCTTTGTTCCTACTTTGGGTAGTCAACCTTTTGGATGAATAGCATTATCCTGTGCCTCAATGCTACTTTGTTCATAGTCAGTCAACCCTGTATCTGCTGTCATCTGCTCCTCATAACTACCCAGTGTGTGTGTAAGTGAAGTGCATGGTGTCTCCTTGTGTTCTGTCCTGTTCAGAACTTGTAAAGGTATAGTCAGTACCAATTAGCCGCCAGAAATGTACCCTAACAGTTTGATTGCCGTGTTGCACAATTACTACTTTTCCATCACTCCCCATTACCTTGCCAGGTCCTTTCCACTCTTTCCAGTTTTCCCTTCTATAATATACCATGTCTCCTTATTTTATACAGTGCCGTAGGGCCCGCCGAATTTTTGCCGAAACCTCAGCTTTAATGAAAGCTTTTCTACCCGCATGCAAAGTGTTCAGATGAGCAAAAAAGGTGGAGCTAATGCTAGTCCCTTCTAGAGCAGGGGGAGCATCTGACAACACCAAAGGCAACTTTGGATTTCTTCCATACACCAACTGGTGAAGACTGCACCCCCTTGCCATTTGCAGTGAGTTCTTTGCGTGCACTGCCCATGCTAGTGCCATTTGCAATTTACAATCTGGCTGATCAGCTAATATTTTATGTAGCATGTCGTCTATTGCCGCATGGTTTCTTTCACAAAGACCATTACTAAATGGGCTCTCAGCTGCAGTGTGCGTAACCATGATGTTTAAATTTTTGCACATATCTCGAAATTCCTCATTGGCGAATTCCCCACCGTTATCTGTGAAGAACGTTGTTTTTTTTATATAATCTTTAGAATGATCTACCTAAACGGAGTTGGTGTATTTGGTGACCACTTTGGTACCTTTGGAGATGGCATGTTTGGCCAGTTCCCCTGGCAGCATGAGGCGGACGGCGCTCAGGTTCTCCCTGGCCGAGATGGTGTGGCGTTTGTTGTAGTGAATGATGTGCGAAGCCTCAGAGGCGCTGCGCTCAAAAATGTCGACAACAAAGGAATTCATAACATTCATGGCTTTGGACGAGATCCTGGAGGAAGGGTGGACCTGGGTCAGTACCCTGTACTTGTAACTGGAATAGCTCTGCTTGCGAGATTTTCTCCGCTTCTTAGGCGGCTTCTTGGTGACTTTAGTCGGTGACTGTTTAGACGCCTTGCACATTAGGATGTACCGCCCTTCACCGCAGCCGTCACCTCAGGCATTCCACTCGAACTCAAGTTCCTAAGCCCGTTCCTACCCATTTCTCCATGACCTTATCGACAATGGTCCTTTTGTCTTTACTATGTATCACAGCAGATAGGCTAAATCTTGTTGCCATATCTATAAAGTGTAGTATAAAATTACCTCTCTCCTTATCCCAGCCTTTCAAGTCCATTGCCACTGCATCGTTAAACTCCCTGGCTAGTGGCAAACTCATACATAACAGGACGTGGTGGTGTCTTGTGATATTTAAGGCAAATATCACACTGAGCAGTGATTTGTTCAATAAGATCATCATATCCTTTATCGACCACTCCCGGATCTTGAAGTAGAGTCTTCAGTTTCTGTAGTGCTGGATGTGCAAACTGTCATGCAATTTCCAAATGATCTTCTTTTTGTCCACCAAATTCTTATTTTCAGCAGTTAACAAAACTCCATGAACTTTTTGATGAGAAATCTCTGGCTTCCTTAGTGGCAAGCAGTAATGGCCTGACCGAGTAAAATAGAGATCTACATTTTTCCCAAACACGACTGCTCTATCATTCTTCATATCTAGCGTCATCTGAGCCTTCTTCATCGCAGCTCAACTCAACAATGGCGGTATCTCACTAGAAACCACATCAGTACTGATACACTGCTATCTTACAAGGGAGGACCACCCATTTGCAGGATGTTAATGTATTGTCATCTCTGAACCTGAAGCAGGAAGAGCTTTCATACTCCTTGACCTTCTGCCAGTTTGCCTCATTGAGAGGCTCCAGATAGCAGTCAAGCCAGTCCATGCCGCACGCCGCAGAAGTGCAACCACTGTGCAGAGCTGCACAGTTGAAGGAATCTACCATCAAGACACTCATCACCGGATTCAAACTCTCAGTGATCAATACAATTCCATCATGACAGTCACCATGATCACTTTCAGATTCAGATGAATCCGTCTCGTGGGTCATTTCAAAAATGCGATTCCTTCCCTGTGGGCAGTTCATTGCGTAATGGTACTGGGAATCAGACCGAAAACACCGATTAACCATTCCCCGTGCATTTTTTGGGTTTAAACGCCTACGTTCACCATCCCAGACGTGCTTTTTGTCCCGACTCTCAAACTGGCTAGGGTTAGGACCATTTTGAGACCTCTTGTCATTAACCCCATCTTTGCATTGGAATCTTCGTCTAATATTTGGTCAACCTCAAAATTCAGCCACCATCGAATCCTCTATCCTTCGTTTTACAGCATAGTTGTTTGCATTTGCTAAAAAAGTGGCAGGGAACGACTGTTTCCCCAGATGTTTCTTCAGGGCAGCAGCCATTTGATCTAGGAGAGGTCCTTTCCCCCAGAATTGAACCCCTGTTAGTACTAAAAGACTATCAACGTGAGAAATGTGAGAACAGCCCAGTAATTTAAATGCCTTTACTGATTCCAGAATTTTAAGTTCAAATCACTGTAGTCTCCAGTACCATTTATCAAAATCCATGATATATTTTTCCATGGACTGATCATCTGAATTCCTAAATCTATCAAAGATCATCCAAGCTTCATACACTTCCAATAACTCATCCTTTTTGTAAAACATATTCAAAAATTGTAACAGTAGGTTCAATATCTCTTCACAATCCAAATCATCCACTTTCCACTCTGAAAATACTTTGCTCCTTATCTTATTTTTGGCTGGTAATGATAACACCAAAGCCATATCTTGCTTCTTCTGGGATATGGAAGTAACCCAGGTCCACATTTCAACTTCAGCCTTCCATTGCTGATAAGGTTCAGAGTCATAAAGAATTGGTGGATAGTCAAAGCTGCAATTTTGCACCATCCTTTCACCATTCCATAACTTAAATTGTCAGCAACAGTACACTTCTTTTCCCTCAGAGGATTGAGACAAAAAGCTTCATGTACAGCAATCAATCAGCAAAGCTTAAAGTTCATCCTCTGCTACCATGTTAGTCACAATAAGAGGTTGAGGTGGAAGAATTAATCCAGGCTGGCCTTTTGGTTCAAGCTGGTTTATTTTCAAGACAACTCCTCAGTGCTACTGACTTCCAAGTAGCTTCCACCCGAAATGTTGCAGCTGTATCTTTTTATTTTATTTAGATGGAATAAATCAATGCCCATCACCTGTTTAACTAGCAATTGTCTTTAACAAGGTGATTGCCATGCACTGTGATTATTTATACATTGACATAAACAATCATTCAGCACTACTCTTTATAAACAACATTTCAGCATTTCCCTCTCTAAATAACTGTTCACCGCTATTCTCTGAAATCAACCTTTCACCACTAATTTATGTCAACAACCATTCACAACTACCCTCTGTAAACAACTGATCACCACTACTCTCTGTAAACATCTGTTCACCACTACTCTCTGTAAACAACAATTCACCACTACTCTCTGTGAGTAACCGTTCACCACTATTCTCTGTAAACAACCGTTCGCCACTACTCTCTGTAAACAAGTGTTCACCATTTCGCCATGTAAACAACCGTTCAGCATAAACTCTGTGTAGACAACTGTCCACCATTGCTCTCTATAAACAAGCATTCACCACTACTCTCTGTGGACAACTGTTTACCACTAATCTCTGTAGAAAAACTTTCATCACTACTCTCTGTAAAGCAACGTTCACCACAACAATCTGAAAACAACTATTCACAACTACTCTCTGTAAACAACTGTTCACCATGACTTTCTGTAAACAACTGTTCTCCGTGACTCTCTGTGAGGACCGTTCATCAATAATCTCTGTAAACTGTTCATCCCTACTCTCTGTAAACAACCGTTCACCACTACTCTATATGAACAGCTGTTCATCGCTGCTCTCTGTACACAACTGTTCAACACTACTATCTGTAAGCCATTCACCGCGACGATTTCTAGAAAACTGTTCACCACTCCTCTCTATAAACAATGGTTCACCAGTACTCTCTAAACAATGGTTCACCAGTAATCTCTGTAAATAACCATTCACCACTACTCTCTGTAAAGAGCTGTTCACGAATATTCTGTAAACAACCATTCATGACTACACTCTGTAAACAACTGACTGCCACTACTTTCTGTAAACAATCAATCACCACTACTTACTGTAAACTACAATTCACTACTACTTTATCTAAACAGCTGTTCTATACTACTCCCTGTAAACTGTTCAGCACGACACTCCACACACAACCAGTCCCCACTGCTCTCTGTAAACAACTGTTCACCTCTACTCTCCGTAAACAACAGTTCACCACTAATCTATGTACACAACCATTCACCACGACGTCCCGTAAACAATTGTTCACCACTACTGTCTGTAAAAAACTATTCATTACTACTCTCTGTAAACAACCATTCACCACTACTCATGCCCAATGTCCGTACTTGGCCTGTTGCAATGTTCCAGTGAAGCCCAATGAAACCTGTGGGAAGCGATGGCGTAGTGGTATTGTTGCTGGACTAGTAATCTAGCGCCCCAGGGTAATGTCCTTGGGGATCAAGGTTGGAATCCCAACATGGCAGATGGTGGAATTTGAATTCAGTAAAAATCTGGAATTAAAAGTCTGATGATGACTGTGAAACCATTGTTGATTGTATGCCCTTTAGGGAAGGAAATCTGCTGTCCTTCCCTGGTCTGGCCTACATGTGATTCCAGTCCCACAACAATTCACTCTTAAATGCCCCCTGAACAAGGGCAATTAGGGATGGGCAATAAATGCTGGCCTAGCCAGTGATGCCCACATCCCATGAATGAATAAAAAAAAACTGGAGGAACAGCACCTCAGCTTCTGATTAGGTACCTTACAGCCTTCTGGACTTAACATTGAGTTCAACAACTACAGACCATGAACTCTCTCCTCCATCCTCACCCCTTTTTTTCACCCCTTTCTTCTATATTTATTGTTATTTTTTACCCACTTGTTATATTTTTTATTATTTTTATTCATTTATCCATAATTTTATACCATTTTCTACCCTTTTTTTTCTCCCGCCACCATCCCCTCCCCCAACCCCATCCCCTACAGGGACATCTGTCACTTGTTCCATGTTGTTCTTTCACACAATGCTATCCTTGCTCTGCTATAATCACATTTGACTTTCTTATCTTTACTCCACTATTAGCACCTTATTTTTTTGCACTAAGCACTACCATTAACAATCCCTTTGTCCTTTAGTTCATGACATCTTTGGCAATCTCTCCTTTGACCCCACCTATCACTGGCCTTCTGTCCAGCTCCATCTGCCCCACCCCCTTAAACAGTATAATTTCATCACATTTCCGCTTCTCTTCAGCTCTGAAGAGGGTCATATGGACTCGAAACGTTAACTTTGGTTTCATCTCTCCACAGATGCTGTCAGACCTGCTGAGTTTTCCCAGCATTTTCTGTTTTTGTTTCAAACGTTCACCACTACTCCCTGTAAACAACTGGTCACCGCTATTCTCTGTAAACAACTGTTCATCACTACTCTCTGTAACATCTGTTCACCACCACTCTCTGTAAACAGCCATTGACCACTAGTCTCTGCAAACAGCTGTTCGCCATTACTCTATCTAAACAACTGTTCAGCACTACTCTGTGTAGACAACCATTCACCACTACTCCCTGCAAACAACCATTCACCACTACTCTCTGTAAACAGGTGTTCAAAATTACTCTCTGTAAACAACTGTTCACCACTGCCCTCTGTGAACAACTATTCATCACTACTCTGTGTAGACAGCCATTCACCACTACTGTCTGTAAACAACTGTTCAACACTACTATTTGTAAATTGTTCACCACGACGCTCTGTAGAAAACTGTTCACCACTACTCTCTGTAAACCATCGTTCAGCACTACTCTCTGTAAACCATCGTTCAGCACTACTCTCTGTAAACCATCGTTCAGCACTACTCTCTGTAAACCATCGTTCAGCACTACTCTCTGTAAACAAATGTTCAGCACTACTCTCTGTAAACAACCGTTCAGCACTACTCTCTGTAAACAATCGTTCAGCACTACTCTCTGTAAACAACCATTCAGCACTACACTCTGCAAACAACCATTCAGCACTACTCTCTATAAATAACCGTTCAGCACTACTCTCTATAAACAATCTTTCAGCACTACTCTCTGTAAACAACCGTTCAGCACTACTCTCTGCAAACAACCGTTCAGCACTACTCTCTGCAAACAACCATTCAGCACTACTCTCTGTAAACAACCGTTCAACACTACTCTCTGTAAACAACCATTCAGCACTACTCTCTGTAAACAACCGTTCAGCACTACTCTCTGCAAACAACCATTCAGCACTACTCTCTGTAAACAACCATTCAGCACTACTCTCTGTAAACAACCATTCAGCACTACTCTCTGTAAACAACCGTTCAACACTACTCTCTGTAAACAACCATTCAGCACTACTCTCTGTAAACAACCGTTCAGCACTACTCTCTGCAAACAACCATTCAGCACTACTCTCTGTAAACAACCGTTCAGCACTACTCTCTGTAAACAACCATTCAGCACTACTCTCTGTAAACAACCGTTCAGCACTACTCTCTGTAAACAACCGTTCAGCACTACTCTCTGTAAACAAATGTTCAGCACTACTCTCTGTAAACAACCATTCAGCACTACTCTCTGTAAACAACCATTCAGCACTACTCTCTGTAAACAAATGTTCAGCACTACTCTCTGTAAACAACCATTCAGCACTACTCTCTGCAAACAACCGTTCAGCACTACTCTCTGTAAACAAATGTTCAGCACTACTCTCTGTAAACAACCGTTCAGCACTACTCTCTGCAAACAACCATTCAGCACTACTCTCTGCAAACAACCATTCAGCACTACTCTCTGTAACAAATATTCAGCAGTACTCTCTGTAAACAACCATTCAGCACTACTCTCTACAAACAACCGTTCAGCACTACTCTCTGTAAACAACCGTTCAGCACTACTCTCTGTAAACAACCATTCAGCACTACTCTCTGTAAACAACCGTTCAGCACTACTCTCTGCAAACAACCATTCAGCACTACTCTCTGTAAACAACCGTTCAGCACTACTCTCTGTAAACAGGTGTTCAAAATTACTCTCTGTAAACAACTGTTCACCACTGCCCTCTGTGAACAACTATTCATCACTACTCTGTGTAGACAGCCATTCACCACTACTGTCTGTAAACAACTGTTCAACACTACTATTTGTAAATTGTTCACCACGACGCTCTGTAGAAAACTGTTCACCACTACTCTCTGTAAACCATCGTTCAGCACTACTCTCTGTAAACCATCGTTCAGCACTACTCTCTGTAAACCATCGTTCAGCACTACTCTCTGTAAACCATCGTTCAGCACTACTCTCTGTAAACAAATGTTCAGCACTACTCTCTGTAAACAACCATTCAGCACTACACTCTGCAAACAACCATTCAGCACTACTCTCTATAAATAACCGTTCAGCACTACTCTCTATAAACAACCATTCAGCACTACTCTCTGTAAACAACCGTTCAGCACTACTCTCTGCAAACAACCGTTCAGCACTACTCTCTGCAAACAACCATTCAGCACTACTCTCTGTAAACAACCGTTCAACACTACTCTCTGTAAACAACCATTCAGCACTACTCTCTGTAAACAACCGTTCAGCACTACTCTCTGCAAACAACCATTCAGCACTACTCTCTGTAAACAACCGTTCAGCACTACTCTCTGTAAACAACCATTCAGCACTACTCTCTGTAAACAACCGTTCAGCACTACTCTCTGCAAACAACCATTCAGCACTACTCTCTGTAAACAACCGTTCAGCACTACTCTCTGTAAACAACCGTTCAGCACTACACTCTGCAAACAACCATTCAGCACTACTCTCTGTAAACAACCATTCAGCACTACTCTCTGTAAACAACCGTTCAACACTACTCTCTGTAAACAACCATTCAGCAGTACTCTCTGTAAACAACCGTTCAGCACTACTCTCTGCAAACAACCATTCAGCACTACTCTCTGTAAACAACCGTTCAGCACTACTCTCTGTAAACAACCATTCAGCACTACTCTCTGTAAACAACCGTTCAGCACTACTCTCTGCAAACAACCATTCAGCACTACTCTCTGTAAACAACCGTTCAGCACTACTCTCTGTAAACAACCATTCAGCACTACTCTCTGTAAACAACCGTTCAGCACTACTCTCTGCAAACAACCATTCAGCACTACTCTCTGTAAACAACCGTTCAGCACTACTCTCTGTAAACAACCGTTCAGCACTACACTCTGCAAACAACCATTCAGCACTACTCTCTGTAAACAACCATTCAGCACTACTCTCTGTAAACAAATGTTCAGCACTACTCTCTGTAAACAACCATTCAGCACTACTCTCTGCAAACAACCGTTCAGCACTACTCTCTGTAAACAAATGTTCAGCACTACTCTCTGTAAACAACCGTTCAGCACTACTCTCTGCAAACAACCATTCAGCACTACTCTCTGCAAACAACCATTCAGCACTACTCTCTGTAACAAATATTCAGCAGTACTCTCTGTAAACAACCATTCAGCACTACTCTCTACAAACAACCGTTCAGCACTACTCTCTGTAAACAACCGTTCAGCACTACTCTCTGTAAACAACCGTTCAGCACTACTCTCTGTAAACAACCATTCAGCACTACTCTCTGCAAACAACCATTCAGCACGACTCTCTGTAAATAACCATTCACCACTACTCTCTGTAAAGAGCTGTTCACGAATATTCTGTAAACAACCGTTCATGACTACTCTCTGTAAACAACTGACCGCCACTTCTTTCTGTAAACAATCAATCACCACTACTTACTGTAAACTACAATTCACTACTACTTTCTCTAAACAGCTGTTCTATACTATTCCCTGCAAACAACCGTTCAGCACTACTCTCTGTAAACAACCATTCAGCACTACTCTCTGTAAACAACCGTTCAGCACTACTCTCTGCAAACAACCATTCAGCACTACTCTCTGTAAACAACCATTCAGCACTACTCTCTGTAAACAACCATTCAGCACTACTCTCTGTAAACAAGTATTCAGCACTACTCTCTGCAAACAACCGTTCAGCACTACTCTCTGCAAACAACCATTCAGCACTACTCTCTGTAAACAACCATTCAGCACTACTCTCTGTAAACAACCATTCAGCACTACTCTCTGTAAACAACCATTCAGCACTACTCTCTGTAAACAACCGTTCAGCACTACTCTCTGTAAACAACCGTTCAGCACTACTCTCTGCAAACAAATGTTCAGCACTACTCTCTGTAAACAACCATTCAGCACTACTCTCTGTAAACAACCGTTCAGCACTACTCTCTGTAAACAAGTATTCAGCACTACTCTCTGCAAACAACCGTTCAGCACTACTCTCTGCAAACAAATGTTCAGCACTACTCTCTGTAAACAACCATTCAGCACTACACTCTGTAACAATTGCTCGCCACCATTCTCTGAAAGAACCCATTCAGCACTATTCTCTGTAAGCAACTGCTCACCACTACTCTCTGTAAACAACTGTTACCCGATACTCACTGTAAACAACTTTTCACCACCAGTCTCTGTAAACCACCATTCAACACTGCACCCTATCAAGTGCCGTTCACCACTACTCTCTGTAAACAAATGTTCACCAGCATTTCTGTAAACAACTGTTCACCTACTCTATGTAAAGAACCATTTGCTACTACTCTCTGAAAGCAACTGTTCAACACAACTCCCTGAAAAAAATTGTTCACCACTACTGTCTGTAAAGAGCCGTTCATCACTAAACTCTGTAAACAAATGTTCACCACTACTCTCTGTAAACAACTGTTGATCACTACACTCTGTAAACAACCATTCACCACTATTCTCTGTAAACCAATGTTCACCACTTATTTCTGCAAACAACTGTTCAGCACTACTCTCTGTAACAACTGTTCACCACTATTCTCTGAGTGCACCCGTTCAGCACTACTCTCTGTAAGTAACCGTTCACCATTACTCTATGTAAACAACTGTTCAACACTACTCTGTGTAGATGATCATTCACTACTGCCCTCTGCAAACATCCATTCACCACTAACCTCTGTAAAAAACATAAACCACTACTCTCTATAATGAAATGTCCACCACTACTATCTGTAAGCAACTGTACACCACTACTCTCCGTAAACAACCATTTACTGCTTCTCTCCGTAAACAGTTGTTCAACACTACTCTCTGTAAACAACTGATCACCACTACACTCTGTGAACAGCAGTTCACCACTACTTTCTGTAAATAACTGCTCACGAATACTCTCTCTAAACAACCGTTCACCGTTACTCTCTGTAGAAAAGCATTCATGATTACTATCTGTAAACAACTGATCACCACTTCTCTCTGTAAACAGCCATTTACCACTACTTTCTGTAAACAACCGTTCTCCACTACTCTCTGTTAACAACTCTTCTCCACAACTCCATGTAAACAACTGTTCATCACTACTCTCTGTAAACAATCATTTGCCACTACTCTCTGTAAACAACTGTTTACCACTCCTCTCTGTAAACAACTGTTCAACACTACTGTTTGTAAACAAACGTTCAACCATACTCTCTGTAACAAAACATTCACCACTACTCTGTGTAAAATAACCATTCACCACTACTCTCTGTCAGCAACCGTTCACCACTACTCTCTGTCAGCAACCGTTCACCACTACTCTGTCAGCAACCGTTCACCACTACTCTCTGTCAGCAACCGTTCACCAATACTCTCTGTAAACAACCATTCACGCGTACTCTCTGTGAACAACTGTGCACACTACTCTCTGTAAACTGGTCACTGCTACTCTGTAAAGTACTTACCACTTCTCTCTGTAATCAATTGTTCACCACTACTCTCTGTAAACAACCATTCACCATTACTCTCTGTAAACAACCGTTTGGCACTACTCTCTGTGAACAACCATTCACTACTACTCTATATAAACATCTGTTCACAAGTCTCTGTGAACCACTGTTCACCACTACTCCATGTAAACAACTGTTCGGCACTACTCTGTGTAAACAACCGCTGAGAAGTACTCTCTGTAAAAAACTTTCACCACTACTCTGTTTAAACAACTGCTCAGAAGTTTCTGTTATCCACCGTTCACCAGTATTCTGTATAAAGAACTGTTCACCATTACTCTCTGCAAACAACCATTCACCACTACTCTTTGTAAACTATTCACCACTACTCTCTGTAAACAACCATTCACCACTACACTTTGTAAACTGTTCACCACTACTCTCTGTAAACAACCATTCACCACTACTCTCTGTAGATGACCATTCACCACTACTCTCTGTAAACAAATGTTCATCACAAATCTCTGTAAATGACTCTTCACCACTACTGTCTGTAAACAACCATTCAGCACTACAGTCTGTAAACAACTGTTCATCAATACTCTCTGTAAACAACCGTTCACCACCATTCACCGTAAACAACCAATCCCCACTACTCTCTGTAAACTGCTGTTCACCACTACTCTCTTTAAACGACCATTCACAACTACTCTCTGCAAACAAATGTTCACCACTACTCTCTGTAAGCAACCGTTCATCACTAATCTCTGTAAACAAGTATTCACCACTACTCTCTATAAACTACTATTCTCCACTACTCTCTTTAAACAGCTGTTCAACATTACACATTGTAAACTGCTTTTTACCACTACAATCTGTAAACAACTTCTTACCTCTACTCTCAGTCAACAACCATTCACCATTATTCTCTGTAAACAAACACTCACCAGTACTCTCTGTGAACAACTGTTCACAACTACTTTCTGTAAAGTCTTCCCACTAACCTCTGTAAACACCCATTCACCACTATTTTCTGTAAGCAACTATCCACCACTATTTTTAAACAACTGTTCACCACTACTCTCTGTAAACAATTGTTCAGCACTACTCTCTGTAAACAACTGTTCACCACAACTCTCTGTAAACAGCTGTTCACCAGTACTCTCTGTAAAGACCCATTTGCCACTTCTCTTTGTAAACTGCCGTTCAGCACTAATTTCTGTACACAACTGCTACTCTCCGTAAACTGCTGTTCACCACTACTTTCTGTACACAGCTGTTCACCACTACTTTCTGTAAACTGTTCACCACTACTCTCTGTAAACAATTGTTCACCAGTGCTCTCTGTAAACAACTGTTCAGCACTACTCTCTGTAAATAAATATTCACCACTACTCTCTGTAAACAACTGTTCACCAGTGCTCCCTGTAAACAACCATTCACGACTACTCACTGCAAACAACCATTCACCACTACTCTCTTTAAACTGTTGACCACTACTCCCTGTGAACAACCATTCACCACTACATTCCGTAAACCTTTCACCACTACACTCTGTAGATAACTGTTCACCACTACTCTCTGTAAACAACCATTCACCATTACACTCTGTAGACAACCATTCACCACTGCTCTCCATAGACTTTTCACCACTAATTCCTGTAAACAACTGTTCACCATCACTCTCAGTAAATGACCATTCACCCCTAATCTCTGTTAACTGTTCACCACTACTCTCTGTAAACAACCATTCACCACCACTCTCTTCTTTTCTAGAAAATGCTCTTCACTTCTTTAAAAATTATTATTGGATCATAATCATTTTCTATTTAGTTTAGCAGGCCTGCAGCATCTGTGGAGAAAGAAACAGAGTTAACTTTTCAGGTCTGTGACCTCTCATCAAAATCTGATCCACTCACAGACCTGAAACATTAACTCTGTTGCTCTCCACAGATGCTGCCAGACCTCCTGACTATTTCCAGCATTTTCTGTTTTTATTTCAGATTTCCAGCATCTGCAGTAGTTTGTCTATCTCTTTAAGTTTATCCATTTTAATTGTTGCTATCCATTATATCCAATTACTTTGAATGCAGAAAAATTAAGATAATTTTTCATAGTGGGTGTTGAGGGGTAGGCGGTCATATGGTGACAACAACAACTTATATTTATAAAACTCCATTAAGGCAATGAAATGTCCCAAGATGCTTCACAGGAGCATTATAAATCAGTGTGACACTGAGCCCCATAAGGAGATATTAGGTCGGATGGCCAAAAGCTTGGCCAAAGAGGTATGTTTTAAGGAGTGGCTTGATGGAGGCAAGAAAGGTAGAGAGGCGGAGAGGTGTAGGGAGGCAATTCCAGAGCTTGGGGCCTAGACAACTGAAGGCACAACCACCTCACTTTAACCCTCTGAACAGTCCAAAAAGAGGAAAACTTTGAGAGTCCTGCACTTTAAATCGCCTCTTGTCTACTTTTTAAGTTTAAGCTCCATGTATTGAAGTGGACTTTGCCTTTATTTTATGGGTGAGTACATCAAGAGGAGAGTGTTGACAACGTTTGTTGAAGGGGCATGGGAGAATCAGGTGCAGAGCTGAACATGGTCCCTTTAGTCCTGATTTGGAGTTTTGCATTATTAAACACGACAAGTGTCTGAGGCAGGTATAACCTTATAGTCCTTGTGACCTCAGCAGCTCAGTAATTTAAGGTGACAAGACTAATACTTTATAGCATTGTATTCTATAATAAATTCTATAATAAAGCAGTGTCAAATGAAGTAATCAATAGGCCCTGAAGGTTTAACCCAGTCACAGACCCGTCACCAGCAGCACTGATTTACCACAAGAAGGAGTTCACCAGAAGCAGGAACATAGATGTCACGCTCCTTCAACGCGAGGGGACGGATATATGTTTTGTTCGAGAGATAGTCTGACTGCAGGGCATAATTGCTGCTATTCCCCTGCCACAGTGTCGACTCGCAGACAGACAGAAACCTAGGAAGCCAAAGAATTTCACATTCTCTCATCAGTGTCTCGCCCGAGTAAATTATAATCCCGGATCACGCCTCAGTAGCTATTACTGCAGCTGCACTTCCTGAATATGAAAGAAATTCTTGACGAAGGGTCAATAACTCATTACGAAGGGATCTCATTTCTCAAGAAGTGGATTCTAAAGTAAACAATCTTGCCACTGTCAATGTGAGATCCATAATCTCCAGTCTTTTATCTGGGAAGCCCTCGGAATGATTAGGGGGACATATAATTGGATTTAGATCGACCCAGACCAGGAAAAGATCAGGAAAAATAATAAATGTGCAAATCGTGGTTAAGGATTAAGATGATGCTTTAAAGCAACCTTTGGGATTTACTATAGGATGGCCAGTACAAGGAAGATACACTTTTAATGAAACATGGCAACATAAAGCTACCTACAATAGTGTTATCTCGAGTTTTCATGGAGCGTGTATTGCTTCTTTGGTTAAAAAATGTATTTTTATAAACAAAACTGCACCAAATATGCACGGGCTCCTTGATTAATGGTTTCATCTTTAAAGCTGTTCCAAACAGAAATGTGACATCTCTTCATTTTCCCTTGGATCCCAAAATCCTGGGAGCTGAGATTAAATGGAGGTCACCTACACACTGGATGGAAGCTTAGAACTGTCACCATGCTGACTAAGAGACTCTCACACAGCAGGTTTTTTTTTAAAAAACGCTTCGAAATTATATTCATAATTTAATAAAAGTTAATAAGACAGTTAGGCAACGATCCTTTTGTATTTTCCCAATGACTTATTTCATGCTAAGGTTATTATGGAACCATATCCGAGGTTTTTCCATTTGCCCTAATGGTGCAGGGATGATTAAAGCTTCAATCAAGGGCCATTTTCTGGTGTGACTGGAATTTTCCTGATGTCATGCAACACACTCCCCATCCCCCCTGCACTGTGTCAGGAGCCCCACAATGCTTCAGAAGCAGTCTCTTAGTGGGGGGGTCAGATCGAGCGCCATTGGAGACTGAATGAAATGCTGATATTATTTTGGAGCCGCAAGCCTTCGACTTGCCTCACCGCGGTCTGGGGCATTCCGAGTCTTGTGTTTTTTAAATGTAAACTGATGTTGGACACTTTCACGAGCGCCTCCTTTTTAAGGCACCACCTACGTCTCCTTCTCCCTGTGGGGTTGCCAACTCACCATTCCCGAGTGCCATCCCAAGTCCCTCTTCCACACGCCTTAGCAAACACGGAGGTGGCCCACTTCCTGTAAGGTCTGCTCTGGAACACCATTGACGCGAGGGAATTGGGACCTGGAAATGAGAACTTTATAAGTGCAGAAGATTCCGGCCGTTGAATGAGACTAGAATGACTTGGAGTCAAAACAAGTAAACCATTTATCATGAAACAGAGGAAATGGAGGCTTTCATCACAACAATTTTAAAGTCAGTTCTAGTGTTAGGAAATAGAGATAGTTAAGTAAGTTATATTTGTATTTGGGTGTGTTAGGAATAAGGCATATCTTTATGTTAAGTTTTAGCTTTAATGTTTAAGTTTGATTTGCATTTCTGTATTTGTGCGTTAAGAAAAGGAGAAGTTGAGTTTTAATTTCACTTTAAAATATACCTGCATTTAATGGAGATTTTATAAAGCTTGAAGGGGAGTTAAAGCAAACAAAAGTAGAAAAAAACTGTGCTGTTGTCTAGCAAAAGGGTTCAGAGAAGGAGGCCCCACAGAACCAGAAAAGTAGTTTTAGTTCAGTTGAAAGCAGTTTGAGTTCAGTTGGGAGAAGTTGCCAGCAGAGGCAGCCTAGAAGGGACAGATAGCTGGTCCCAAACCAAAGTTCAGTTGAAGCCAGGATTCCAGAGAGGCTGGACAGCAGAGGGTCAGGTAGCAAGTCTCAAATTAAAGCTGAAGCCAGCTGCCAGAGAGGCAGGGCACAGAAGAAGAAACTGCAGGTTCCAGAAACTAAAAACTTCCCAAATCTAAGGGAGTGGAAAAGGAAAGGTCACAAGAGGACAGTCTAGTCAAAGGACGAGGACAGGAATCTGGAAAAAGATCCTGTTCTGTGGAAGTGAAAGGAAGGAGCAGAGGGGAAGGGTGTAAGCTTATTGGGAGAAAGCTGCAGGATGCAGATTTAAAGCAATATCAGCGTGAGAGAAGCCAGAAGATCCAAGGGGATAGTGAAGGTCTGAAACTCTTTACTGTGGGCATGTGAAGCAGTGGTGTTCTGTTGACATGGATAGTTGTGGGTGAAGGAATATTGTAAAATATTTCATCTTTTCTTGTTTAATAAATGTCTTATGCTTTTGTTAAAAGTTCATTAGCTGACTCCTGTGACTCTGTTCAGTAGCCACTCTCCACGTATCTAAAGAAAAAAAAGTTAGAATCCATCAAGTCGAGTTCCATCCTGGGATTTGGCTTGCCTAGTAGTAACATTAGCTGGGATCATAACAATAGTCTCAACACAATCTCTGAAAATTGCCAAATTTTTACCATGCTACTTACTAGAAATTTAGCCAGTGTCAAATCCTTGCCTCATTTTCCTTTGACTTCCTCATCCAAAAACCAAAGGTTCATCTCTTATAAATTAAACCAACAGGAGTTCAGGGATGATTGAGTGCTTAAATACACATGAGATGTCTTCTGATTCAATAATAGTTTTTGTGAAGAAGTTATCTATACCAGTTATTATTCTATCTTGCTGTTAGATGTGACTTATAAAATAGCCATCAGAAAGAGCAGCATGTTTTACCAGTAACGAGTGCTTGCCACATGGGCTTTGTTTAGTATTGAATATTATCAATTCCAATAAATTTGTTTTTCATTCATGGGATGTGAACATTGTTGGTGAGGCCAATATTTGTTGCTCATCCCTAACTGCCTTTGAGAAGGTGGTGGTGAGCCATCTTCTTGAACTACTGCAGTCCACGTGGTGTAGGCACACCCATGTAGGCACACCCACTGTGCTGTTAGGAAGGGAGTTCCAGGTTTCTGATCCAGTGACAATGGAGGAATGGTGATATAGTTCCAAGTCAGGATGGTGAGTGGCTTGGAGGGCTGCTTGCAGGTGGTGGTGTTCCCATGCGTCTGCTGCCCTTGTCCTTTCAGGTGGTAGAGGCTGTGGGTTGGAAGGTGCTATTGAATGAGGTTTGGTAAGTTACTGCCATGTATTATGTATGTGGTACACTATTCAGCCACTGTGTGCCAGTGGTGGAGGGAGCGAAGGTGGCAGATAGAGTGCCGATCGAGCGGATTGCTTTGTCCTGTATTGT
Organism: Cetorhinus maximus; assembly: GCF_964194155.1. Taxonomy (NCBI): domain Eukaryota; kingdom Metazoa; phylum Chordata; class Chondrichthyes; order Lamniformes; family Cetorhinidae; genus Cetorhinus; species Cetorhinus maximus. The sequence continues at coordinate 46,530,868 of NC_135884.1, read as the reverse complement.
GTTGAGTTTCTTGAGCGTTGATGGAGTGGCACTCATTCAGGCAAGTGGAGATTATTCCATCACTTGTCATGTGGGCTTTGTCTCCTGACTTGTGCCTTGAAGATGGTGGACAGGTTTTGGGGAGTCAGGAGGTGAGTTACTCTCCACAGATCCCAGCCTCTGGTCACTGTTGTATCCACAGTATTTATATGGTAGGTCCAGTTAAGTTTCTGGTCAATGGTAACACCCAGAATGTTGATTGAGGGGATTTAACAATGGTAATGTCATTGAATGTCAGGTGAGGATGGTTAGATTCTCTTTTGTTGATGATGGTCATTGCCTGGCATTTGTATGATCTGAATGTTACGTGCCACTTATCATCCCAAGCCTGAATGTGGCCCACTTTTCGCTGTATGTGGACACAGACTGCTTCACTACTAAGGAATCACGAATGGTAATGAACATTGTGCAATCGTTAGTGAACATCCTCACTTCTGACTTTACTTTGGAGGGAAGGTCATTGATGAAGCAGCTGAAGATGGATGGGCCTATGACACTACCCTGAGGAATTCCTGCAGTGATGTCCTGGGACTGAGATAACTGATGTCCAACAACCACAACCATCTTTCTTTGTGCTAGGTAACTCTAACCAGTGGCGAGTTTTTTCATTGATTCCCATTGACTTCAGTTTTTCTAGGGCTACTGATGCTGCCCATGGTCAAAAGCTTCCTTGATGACAAGAGCAGTCACTCACCCCACCTCTGGAGTTCAGCTCTTTTCTCCAATTTTGGATCAAGGCATAATGAGATCTGGAGTAGCCCCAGCGGAACCCAAACTGAGGAGCGGTGAGCTAGTTATTGCTGTGTAAGTGCCACTTATTGGTCTGTTGATGACACCTCCTCTTCACTTTGCTGTTGATTGAGAGTAGGCTGATGGGGCGATAATTGGTTGGTTTGAATTTGTCCTGCTTTTTGCGGATATCTGAGCAATTTTCAATATTGTGAGGTAGTTGCCGAAGTTGTAGTTATACTGAAACAGCTTGGCTTGGGATGTGGCTAGTTTTGGAGCACAAGTCTTCAGTACTATTGCCAGAATATTGCCAGGGCCCATAGCTTTTGTGTATCCAGTGCTTGATAACATGTGGAGTGAATTGAATTGGCTGAAGACTGGCATCTGTGATGCTGGGAACCTCCAGAGGAAGCTGAGATGGATTATCCACTCAGCACTTCTGGTTGAGGATGGTTCCAAATGTTTCAGCCTTTGTCTTTTGCACTGATGTGTGGAGGATGCAGATATCTGTGGAGCCTCCTCCTCCATTTGATGTTTAATTGTCCACCACTATTCACTACTGGATGTGGCAGGACTGCAGTGTATAGACCTGACCTGTTGGTTGTGGGATTGCTTAGCTCTGTCTATCGCTTGCTGTTTCCACTGTTGGACATGCATGTAGCTTTGCTACATTGGCACCTAATGTGAAGCATGTAGCTTCACCACATTGGCACCTCATTTTTAGATATGCCTGGTGCTGCTCCTGGCATGCTTTCCTGCACTCTTCATTGAATCAGAGTTATTCCCTGGCTTGATAGTAATGGCTGAGTGAGGGATACGCCAGGACATGAAGTTACAGATTGTGGTTAAATACAATTCTGCTGCTGTTAATGGCCCTCTGTGCCTCAAGGATGTCTAGTTTGAGCTGAAGATCAGATTGGTGGTAATGCTACACAATGCGATGGACAGTATCCTCAAGTGTGAAGACAAGGCTTTGTCTCCACAAGGACTATGAATCCACTATGTTACTGTGCACATAGGGACTTGAAATCACACCTTTTTGACCAAATGCTATGACAGGTTTTTTAATTCTTGGGATGTGAGCATCACTGGAAAGATGAGTCCGTCCATCTTTTGAACTGAGTGACTTGTTCAGCTATTTCAGAGGGAGTTAAGAGTCAAACAAATTGGTGTGGGTCTGGAGTCACATGTGGGCCAGGCCAGGTAACCTTTGGAAGGAACTGGGCTTTTAAGCAGTAAGTCCCGATCTTCTCAGTGGATGATCAGCTGCACTGTTAATCATAAACATTTCCCGAAGTTGTAGGCAGAGGTGGATACTGGGAGCTGTAGGCCGCAATCCTGTTTAAGCTCTTCAGTTATCAGAACAAAACTCCCAGGGAAGCTATATTTACAGGTAACAGAATTTTAAAAAATTGTTTAAGGCATATGAGTGTCGCTGGCAAAACCAACACACTTATTGCCCATCTCTAATGACCCCAGGGAATGTGGTGGTCAACCCCATTTTTGAACTGCTGCATTCAATGTGGTGTAGGTAGTGCATTAAGTGGGAAGTTCTGGGATTTAGACCCAGGAACATTTGAAGGAATGGTGATATATTTCCAAGTCACAATGGCGTGTGACTTGGAGGGGAACTTGCAAGTTGTGGTGTTCCCATATGTACCTGCTGCCTTTGTTCTTTTAGGTGGTGGAGATAATGGATTTGGAAGGTGCTGTCAAAGGTCCTTTGGCGAGTTTCTGTTTTGCATTTTTATTGAACAAAATATCAGAACAAGAGTTTCAGTTTATGTTTATCTGAGATAGTTTAAAAATCAAAATTGGCATGTGCCACATACGAGCTGATCTCCCACAAATATAGCTAGCAAGTACTGTCAGACTATCAGGCTAATGCAGCTGAGTCTCTGAAATTAGCAAGTGCAGAATCCATTGTTACAGTTCTTTACACTTAATATTGTAATTAAAATGATTTAAACAATCTTTTATATAAGTTTATACTCAGAACTCAAAAGCAACTATTTTCTAAACAGACAAATAGTAAGCTCTAGAAGGACTGTAATGCTATTTAAGTTTGCAGAAAGGCTCTAAATAATATATAAACTTTAATGCAACATTTTGTTAAGTGCTGAGGAAGGAAAGATGCAAATTAGTTAATCTTTTCTTATGTTTTTATGTTTCTTGGCATTCATTGTTAAAAATATCTGTGCCCTAAACAAAAAAAAATCATCTCCCATTATATACAACACGTGGAGATTTATTTCTGTGATATTTATTTAATGGGTTAGGAAAACACTTTATTTATTACTAATCACAAAGCACCTACCATTTCTGAGTGGATCTCTTGGAAACATCTCTTTATATGATTTCAGTGGAAAGGTGAAATCCTTTCCTGGCTCTCTCTCTCTTGCAGGAATGCAATTTCTGAGTCTCTATGATAAATGCCAGAAGATCTGTTAGATTATAAATTTAAAAGTAATGAACTGATCTTTCATACTGTTTGCATATCACATTACAACAGCCTTTGCAAATGGCTACAGATTGATTTTATCAAACTGTTTTGAAAGGAAGTTAAAATTGTATTAAAAGGCTATTAAAAATGTGGCCCATACAAAAATAAAACATTTCCAATAAATTGATGTGGATGCTTATAACATGACTCCCCAAGGCTGATAACTCACCAGGAAGCAGCCCTCATGAGGCAACACTTTATAGGAAATCATTGACTCGCAGCTGCTGATTTTCTGTTCATTCATTTTAATGGGTGAAATGTGGGACTGTGTGCTTGTGAAACGTTCCCCGTCAGTGCCGCTGCTTGTTGGGAATGTGGAACCATGGGACTGGTTTTCCTGTACCACATATAACAGTGGAAATACTCAGCAGGTCAGGCAGCATCTGTGGAGAGAGAAACAGAATTAGTATTTCAGGTTGATGATGACCTTTCATCAGGACCCTTTTTCATTGATCTGAAATACTAGCTCTGATACTGATTATTTCCATCATTTTTTGTTTCAGATTTCCAGCATCTGCAATGTTTTGCCTTTGTTTCTGTATCATCCCTTTGCTACACCTATCTATGTTCAATATGGGAAGAATTTTCCTGTCGGCGAGCAGGGGCCCACTTGCCGATGCGTAAAATTTGCATTTTCAGGTTGCCGGGGGGGTGGGTGCACAGCCGAGTCAGTTGCGTACCCGCCGACCTGTCAACGGCCTATTGAGGCCATTCAAAAAACAATTAAACCAATTTAGTGGACCTGCCCGTCCAACCTTAAGGCTGGCGGGTAGGTCGGGAGCACTGGCGGCCACCTGGAAAAGCATGAACCTCATCCACAGGCGGGATGAGGTTTCGTGACTGAATTAAAAAATTAAGATTCACTTTTACTTAAAGTTATGTCCATGTCCCAACTCATACGACATTGTCACATGAGGAGACATTTTTGAGAGAATAACTTTTTCACTTTGGGAACCGAGCTCCCTGAGGCAGCACTTAGTTTGATGGAGATCGGAGTGTTCCTTCGTGCGCATGTGCGAAAGAGCGCACTTCCGCATTTGCCATTCCCCCCCTGCACAGCGCTTCCGTGTGGACATCACGCTGGGCGGGCCTTAATTGGCCCACCAACGAAAAATGGCACCGCGCCCCCGATTGGGGGCGCCGATCGGAAGGCCGCCCGCCCATGCCCGCTCCCACGCTTCCCCCCACCCCCGAGAGGGGGAAAATTTTGCTCTATGTGAAATAAGGCAATGATTTCCCCAGGAAAAATATATAGAAGAGTGCCTGGAATGCACAGCAGTGACTGAGGGAGAAACAGGTGGATGTTCTGGATTCTGATAAATGACTAAATTAACAGCAGAGTCTTTTTCTATTTCTGATGTTAATTAACCAGAGATTACAACAGGCAACCGGGCAGTGGTTTGCCAGTGATTTGCTGTTTAAATACTTTGCATCTGATTGCTGAATTTATTCCCACGCACTTAGCTGTTGGGGTTTGATTGAAAACTGTTTTAGGTAAAAGAAGGTTGAATATTTCAAAGAAGTTTTGTTCAATCGAATCTGCCAGGAAATATTTGCAAATCATGTGTCTTTGCTTATAATCTTATAACTGTATTTAATGAAATACACTTTTACAAATAACTGTCCACATTTTGTGTTTTTCTGTAGTTGCAACTAAACTGTGATTGTGTGAAGTACTAGGAACTTCATTAATGTAAACCTTCATTAAGCAAATGGCTTTGCAACACTTAGTATAGACTGGGGCAGAGTAGGTGATGAACAACTTATCTTTTATCACCTGATAAATTATTTAGCCCAAGCAAAAATAAAAAAAAACAAGCTAAGTGGCAGGGAAATTACTCTTGGAGTTCTCCTCGAAGGGATTGAATATGAAATAGCCGTGTGGCATGGAGTAGCATTCTTTATGAAGCACTTCACATATGGATGGGGTAAATAATGGAAGAAGGTTGATTACTTTCATGTTTATGGAGCTTTTAAGAGTTTGAATGTCAATACTGATTGAGAATATGATAAATAATCTGCAGTACATTTTCAGCAACTGTGCTTTCAGCACTTTGCGGTCACTAGGATACATACGCTGGAAAGCCATTCAGCAGCCATTTTTGTTGATAAGCATGAGCCACGCCCACCCTCACCGATCACTCTTCTTTAAAAAAAAGCCCTCCTCTTGGTTACCCTGTGTCATGCACCATCAACTGTTGAAGGGTCGGGCAAGTGGTTTTCTTCAAATTTCTGAGTGGAGGTTATAAAACACAGTGGGTGATCTTATGGGGTAGTGAAGGTTCTTGGTAGTCTGGCGGGTTGGGAGTGGATGTGGTTGGCCGCGACAGAGGGTGAGAGTGGATACATGGATATTTTCTCGAATGGCATTGATGAGCTTTGAAACTTGGAATGTAGAGAATTGAGAGAATGAATAGTAGCTTATCCCGAAATAAGAATTTGCCAGGCTGCTGTGTGCAGTAACATTGTGCAATTGTGTGAAAATTTCCTTTACTTAGCATTTCTAGCTAAACCAAAGGTATACTCTTTTCGAATGCTTCCAATTTACTTTGGAATAGAGAAAATATTTGCAAATGTCCTTACATTGCCACTGGTATGGTTCAGGCTTTTTCACAGCACTTACATTTGTGTTCATATTAGACAGCAGTTTTTTTAACAGATCAAATATCTTCTGAACTAAAACCTGTATGTTTATTCTCTTCCATGTCCAGACTAGTGTACACAGCTTTTAAGAATTAATCCCAAGCTATATTGTTAACTGGGAAAAATATGCGGGTTGTACATCATATTCTTCTGTCACCTCAAAAGTTGGAAAATATCACCACCAGACCAGTTTAAACAGGCTACTACTTGATCTGATTTACTTACAGAAGAAAAATATACAAATGCAAAAAGACAATGGCAAGATATTAAAATAGTAATAATAATTATATTAAAGCTCTGTATAGTATGTGTACTAGTTGATGTCCTGTGGTATTACTGATAGTGAATTGGAAGTTTTATGAGAACAGGGCTGTTCTGCATGTTATCAGGGACATTGATTAATCAGTATGGGGAGGGTGGGGGAAGCCTGGGATCTGGCAGCACTGGGATGGGATCTGGGGTCTGACATTATTGGGTTGTGGAAGTACTCTGGGAGTGGACCCTGAGTCTGGGAGTATTGGAAAGTGGGTTGTGGAGCAATGGGGCATGTCCTTGTAATTGGACTCATTAGGAGTGGGTTTCTGGTTTCTTTGAGTAGTTGGGAGGCAGGTTCTGGCATCTTGATCTTTGCTTTTGTATATTGTTTCTTCTGTGAAAAAAAAAACAAATCAAGTAGCGTTAGCCTGTTAACATTGATCTGGTAGTGTTATTTTCCATCTTTTGAGGCAACAGGAGTGTAGTGTATTGAAAATGGCATTGTGGACTATGTCCACTTAAGGCTACCATGTACCAGCAGAGAGAGTCTAGAAGGGGAATAAAGAAATCCATAGGGTGTATTTTACTGTCCACTGCTGGCATATTTGAAGGCAGGGGGCATGTAAAGTAAAGTGGATGGCAACCCACCTCTGACTTGTCCTCCATATTATGGTAGGCAAGTAAGTTGTCAGGCAACCTGCTCACCGTTAGGCCTATTGAACCCTTAAGGGGATAATTAACTGCCACTTAAGGGCCTCATTCTGCCTCTGCTGCAATTTTTCGGGCTGTGGGTGAAAACTGAAGCAAGCTGAGCAGCCCAGCAGCTTTGACAGTGTGGGCTGCTGTTGGGCAGGAAGGAGAGGTATCTCCTTTGGGGGATGTGCCCATGAGTGGTACACCCCCAAGATTGTACCTCCCTTTGTCCCTACCATGATCTCTCTAACCCGACCCCCCCACCCTCAGTGGGGTCTCCCAGCTTGCCTGCTCAAAATCCTCAGACTTACCTGAAGCCCGGTATCCATCTTCACTTCTTCCTTGGGATTGCCTGTAGTCCCAGCAGTGGCCACTACTGTCTTCTGGCGCTGCTGGGACTACAGAGTTGTGGGCCAATCAGGTTGACTGGCAGCTCTCTGGGGGAGAATGGAACCTCACCTTGAACAAAGACAAGTGCCTGTTCAATGAAACAGAATCGATTTCTCCAGTCACCTTTTCATCGGAGAAGGAGTATCACCTGATCCATGGAAAGTTGAAGCTATTGCAAACACTGCAGAATGTGTAGAAAGTCCGGAGTCTGTTAGGGCTCATCATATACTGTAGTCGCTTCATTCCTGACCTTGCTACATTATTTGCCCTCTATGCGATCTAACTAAAGAGACCACCAAGTGGGAGTGGACTAAATCACACAAACAGGTTGTACAGCAGATTAAACAATAGTTATTAGCAAGTTACACAAATGCCTATTTCGACCTTGAGAAAACCACCCAGTTAGTCATGGATGCAAGCTCAGTTGGGGTTAGGTGCATTTCTCATTCAGAAAGACAAGGCAGGCACCCCATCAATCATTGTGATTGTAGCAAATTGCTAATGTAGAACAGCATTATTTGCAAACAGAGAGAGAAGCACTCTCAATTACATGGGGTATCTTACACTTTCATCTCTACTTATGTGGAAGTGAGTTTGAAGTAATAACTGATCATAGTCCACTAGGAAGCTTGTTCAACAATCCACACAGCAAACCATCTACTCGATTAGAGGTTGGATACTCAAAGTTCCATGGTCGTGAGGAAAAGGTTGCTGAACAACATCTTAATTACGTTAGTCTAATTGCAGTGCCGAAATCACTAAAACTAGCTAACAGCAAAGCAACAAAACAAGATGCCCCATGGAGCTAATGATCAACGTGAACATAAATGCAATTGAGAAGAGAAGGGTTGAATGAAAGTAAATGCACAACAAAACATGACATTTAGAGCTATACCACTAAAGCCAAGAGATGAAGTGCTTGTGTGGCAGTCATGTTGGAAAGCAAATAACCTCTTATGACATCCATCCATTGTGACCAACACAAAAGGATGACTGATCACTGTTAAGCGCTGTTCACAAACCATCACACAAAACATGTCATTCTTCAAAGCACCATTCAAAAGCATTGAATCTGATTCCACATCAACATCTCAGATGAAGAATGTAAGTTACATGAGACCACACCTGATGTCAAATGATATCTTACTCATCAGAGAAAATGTCCATCATACCTAAATTATTATGTTACAAAATGAACTATTTTCAGTTGTTGAACAAATCTTTCATTTCATTGTACATGATTGAGTGTATTGGTGAATTAGTAGAAAAGTTAGAATATGTAACAGTGTTACTGGTAAAGTTGAACGTCCATGTCATGCTTAAGTTTATTTTTTACATTTTTGGAAACAAACCATTGAAACATGCTAAGCTTCTCATTCACTAAGAAGTGGAGCTATGTAGTCTATTGTATCATGCATGTTGTCCACTTAAGGCTACCATACACACATGTACCAGTAGAGGGAGTCTAGAGGGAATAAAGGAATCCATGGGAGGGTACTGTAGAAGTTTGTGACCACTCTATGGTGTTGCAGGGTCAGGATGTGGTTGGTGTGGTAAGTCTTGTGGAGGGTGGACGTAGGTGTTGTTAAAATTAGTAACACTCTGAAGTGAAAATGAGTAGTCTATAAGAGAAAATGAGAAGTTATTCATTTTTAAAATGTGAACCTTGCTTAAAATAAAAGTTTTGAGAGTTCAATCTTCTATTTGCTTTGAAGTCTTTTGAAAGAAAAAAAAAGCTGAGACAGTTACAGGATGAGAGGGAGCACCCTTTCACGTTCACTGAGAGAATCCCACTGATGTATGCTTGGAAACTCCTCAAACTGTACATACTCAGAATCCACAAATGTGTTTGGCAACAATTGGCAACAATTGTTCAAGGGATAAATAGCCAGTCATAGCCCAGATTTTCTGACAGGCTGGGGGCTTAAAGGAAAACCTTAATAAAGGTGAAAAAACTCCCACAAAATTCAATGGGCAAATTTAATCACATTATGAATTTTTTTGGTGTTTTTCTTTTGTTAAAAATCTTATTTTGACAATTGAAGTTTCAGTAACTGAGAAAAGTAGATGAAACTGTTTTCAAAAAGCAATATGATTAGTTCACCTTCTTACTTTAATTGATATGTTTCTTAATTGACCATTCAGGATCAGTTGTTTTCATAAGATTTCAGCAATTTCTTATTGGCAATTACTTTTAGCTGCTTCCCTTACCTTTCATTTGTATGCTTCCTACTTCAGTTCTGTTATGTTCCGATATTACTTTCAGCCCTAGTCAACAAAGTGTGATGGAGAAATTTTAACTGGGGAAAAGTTACAGGATGTAAGGAGCACTTACAGGAAGTGTAACATCTGTAAATTTGTCAAAATGTTTGATATATTATTAATTCATTTTCTGAGATATTATTCTTAGCGAATTCGCTGCATCTTTGATCTTTGTGACTCTTTATTCTGTCCCTTTGACTTTGCTTTGCGCTCGACTCTCTATCCTTTGACTTATTTGCATGATCTTTCCACTCTATCTCTCCCTTACCTAATCTTACTTTGCTCTGATCTTTCTCTTTCTCCCTGTATTTCTGGATGATTTCATTCACCCATCTGTCATCCCACAATCTGCACTATTGGACAGCTTTTGTCACATGACAGTAATTGGAAAACACAACTTTGTCTCTGGTTGAATGGGATTCTGTTCATGAAACATTGCTTGTTCTAAAGAACCTAGAATCTGATTAAATTTAGGACAAAGGCTTACTGGAATTTTGAATTCATTCAATTTTGCAAGGAAGGACTTGATGGTGCCACGAGTTTAAAATTACATTACTGTATATGCACTGTTTAAAAACAACAGATTCCTGTAAATACACAGCAGATCAGCCAGTACCTGTAGAGCCAAAAGCACAACATAACGCCCAATCCTATTCTGAGGGGACATCCTTGCCAACTGAGAATATTTCAACTGGACTAGGTTTCCACTGCCAAATCCTAGTTTGCTTGCCTAAGCTTATGGATAAAGTAAACCAGGAGGTGAATTTCACATGAACTGACCGACTTTAAAAAAGGGTGCCTGCAGTGATAATACGCTGCAGGTGTCCTTAGCAAGGTTAGCAAGACTTCCATGCCTCAGTGGAAGGACATCCTAGTCCCAGCAGTATCAGCACTCAGTACTAGGCTCTGGCTGGGACTGCAGGCAGTCCCACAAAGAAGACAGCATGGATACTGGCCTGAGGTAAGTCCAGGACTTTTGGGCAGGGAGGGATCAGGCATCCTAGGGGAGGGGTGAGAGGTTGAATTTTGAAGGCTGAGGGGAGGGAGGGATTGGCATATTTTGTGGTGGAAAAGGGTGGTGGTTGAGGAGGGGGGGTGGAGAAGTCCCTGATGTGCACAGTGCAACACCCCCTTCCTTTCTCACGCTTTCACCAAAGCTGGTGAAAAAGTGGCTTGGCCACTTTTGCCCACCTTCCACCACCAAACATATTATAGTGGCAGAGGCAGAATGAAGCCTGTAATTACCCCTTAATTGGGCAGTTGAGGGCTTCAAAAGGCTTAAGAGCAGGCGGGTTAGCGGGCACCTTACCCACCCACCCCACCCTGTTATGGGGGATGGGTTTGGGGTGAGCGGCAAAGCAGTGGGTCAGTCACCCATCCGATTTTACGTGACTCCCCCCCCTCAACCCCCTAATAAAGCATGACCGGTGGGGACGGGGTGGCGGGAAGGGGGAGCGTAAAATCCAGCGCCACATTTCAAATGCAGCTAAAGACATAGCACACACTCAAAGGGCAGGATTTTCCGGTCCCGACAAAGTGAATTGAAGTTTGAGTGGCTCGTGGGGGAGGAGGGTGGAAAATTCCGACCAAAGTGTAACTTAAGGGTTTCAATTCACTTTAAATATTTAACATCAGGTATACAATGAATATAACAAAATAATCAATCTACTGACCGTGGTACTGGGCAGGTAGAATTTGGATCTGCTGTAAGGACTGAAATGAGATATTCTGTAAAGTTTGTCTGTCAGTTATTTTACTGATTTGGGAGTCTTGTGGGCAACTTCTGATTTTCTCAGCCGTGAATGTCAGAACAACTTGATTAAAGTGGAATGCTTGAAAGCTATGACAATTATAATCTCCTCACATAGATTCTTATAATGGACATACCGCTAATTAGGATTTTTGGTTAAAGGGAACAATTACTCAGGTATTGATTCATTCTCTCTGTACGTTGGAAAAGGAACACTGCTTCTACTGGCAGAACTCCAAGCATCATTGGAACTGACACACTAATGGTTTAACAAGTGGAAGTGTATTGAAAATTTATTTTACCTGTCTGTGTTCAGTCTGTCACCTACGTTGTGATCACTAAATTACCAGTCAACTTTCTCCTTCACCATTAAATGTTTATGCATTTGTTTTTCTTCGAACCTGGGTCACACCTTCCTTCTTATTGCATGATTTAAAAAAAAAATTCTTGCATGGGATGTGGGCGAGGCCTGGATTTATTGCCCATCCCTAGTTGCCCTTGAATGGAGTGGCTTGCTAGGCCATTTCAGAGGGCAGTTAAGAGTCAACCACATTGCTGTAGATCTGGAGTAACATGTAGGCCAGACCAGGTAAGTAAGGCAGATTTCCTTCCCCAAAGGGCATTAATGAACCAGATAGGCTTTTACAATAATTGATGATAGCTTTCACTGAATTGAATTTAAATTCCACCAGGTGCCATGATGAGATTTGAACCCATACCCCCAGAGAATTAGCCTGGGTCTCTGGATTCCTCATCCAGTGACATTACCACCAAGCTACCGTCTCCCCTAATAATGTTCCCTAGGTTCAGCTAATTGCCCGGGTTTGTAGTCCCCATGTAAATAAATATCATAGGCAAATAAAGGAAAGGAGGGAGAAGGAAGTTATAGAAGGCAGAGATAGAATATCAAAATCAGCGAGAAACCATTACAATGTTTTCCATATACAGAAATAAAAATAAATTTCCCTCACTTTTTCAGTTTGCTTTGAGAATGACGTGATGAGAAGCTTCCCTGAACATAAGCACTGTTGAAACAAACATCCTTAGCTAGAGGGCATGAGAAGTTGTGAAATTTTTCAGTGAGATGTTGACTGAAGAAAATTAAAAAATTGGGGCCTAGCCTGAAAAGTTTGAGAGCTCCGATTTAAGCAAAGTTGGCCTTGGCGTGTTCAGAGAGACCAAGAAACTACTGAGTTTACATATTTATTTTAGCCAAGGACTGGAAGGATGCAGAGAGATAAGAGCTGCTAACTGAAAATGAGTGCATTTGGCAGGTGAAAAAGAATGATGGGTGACAGGAGGTTTATCTGTTTTTTTACATTTAATGGCATTCATGTAGCGGCCCTGATAGAGTTTAGAAATAATAGGGCACATTCACGGCTAGCACAGAAAGGTTGGCAAAGCTCAATTGACAATACACCAGGAAAACACATACACTGGATAACTGAATACAATGACATTTTTATTATGCCTTTCAATCTGAAATTCCTTTGTTGCAGAGAAAGGTATGTGTATTTGCTCAAAAGGCAAGCAAACAGAGTTGCCAATTCCTGTGTTATCACAAGTTAGACCTTGGCTATCAATGTCAACGTTCCTTGCTTTGGTACCACAGACTCACTGGTAAAGATACCTAAGCATTGGCTGGCAAGAAGTGTGTGCAAAATTCCCTCCTCCTCTCAATTGGAATGTATCCTTTCCACTGTTGCACTATCCATTCAGATAAATAGATAAATTCCAAGTCAAGAAGATAGATGGAGTCAAGTGACTGGCATGCTATTGCCAAACTTTCAGAAATAAGTGGTCCTTTCCTGTTTATAGTATTATTGTGATTTAAGTTTGAAACATGCATTGGGTGATTTTCAGGAATATGCCTCTTGATTCCAACATTCCTTGAGGTCAATAGGAAGTCTAAAATGCTGCTCTTTTTCTTGACAGCTTCCAATGAAGAGAGGCTGAGCAGAGGTACTTAGGGATGCTTCTAGTCTATATCATCTGGGGATCTAAACCCATGAAGAATGTGTTGAAACAGATTTTCATCTGAACATAATAATCTGCAAGGTAAGATAAGTGACAATTTTCCATTTAAATATTATTTTAAATATATTAAACAGCTGTTTAAAGGCAGCACCAACTTGCAAACTAAAAAAAAACTTTACGCAACCTAGACAGATGATGGAATACCAAAACTGTTGGCAGACAAGCAAACTACATATTTTATAGTGATACATCTTGAAGGACAATGCATGCCAACCTAGAAAATCAAAAAAAAAACTCATCAGCAACTGTTAAAAAAGCTGATATAGCTTCAAAAAACTGACAACTCAAAAATAGCCTGACCATATGTTAATGATGAAAAGTTACACTGGAAGTGCTGAGGGATATGGGCTTGTCATAACAAGCTACAGGTATACGCAACATGTCATTACTTGTATAGTAGATAAATTTGATGCAAAATGTTAGAGTTATCACCTATTTCTTTTGGAGAAATTGTATTCTATTGTGGATATGTATTAGCACACTTAATTTCTCAAACTGATCAGTAATTTATTTTTTATATGTTTGTCAGAGTAACACATGGATGCTCTTCTTCACCCTCTGCCAGTTTACATTTGCACTCTTCTCCCCTTACCCCACGCAGTTAATGCTGTCATTGTTCTTTCTATGTTTTCCCCCACCCTCAGTTCACATCAGCAATCTGCCCCCCCAAGTTCATGGTGGTTCTTCTCCCTCCTGTCTCCTCTCAGGCCTCTCCTCAGTTCATGCCAGTTATCTATCCCCAAGTAAATTGTGAAGAGGACATAATGAGGCTACAAAAGGATATAGATAGGTTAGCTGAAGGGGCAAAGATCTGGCAAATGAGATATAATGTGGAAACAAACATTGTCTATTTTGTCAGGATGAATAAAAAAGAAGCATGTTATCTAAATAGTGAGAGATTGTAGAGCTCTGAGATGCAGAGGGATCTGGGTGTCTTAGTGCATGAATCACAAAAGGTTAGTATGCAGGTGCAGCAAGTAATTAGCAAAACTAATAGAATGTTATCATTTATTGAGAGGGGGATTGAATCAAAAGTAGGGAGGTTATGCTAAAGTTATACAGGGCATTGGTGAGACCACATCTGGAGTACTGTATATAGTATTGGTCTCCTTATTTAAGGAGGGATGTAAGTGCATTGGAAGCAGTTCAGAGAAGGTTTACTAGACTAATACCTGGAATGGGCGAGTAGTCTTATGAGGAAAGGCTGGACAGACTAGGCTTGTATCCGCTGGAGTTTAGAAGAGTAAGAGATTACTTGATTGAAACATATAAGACCCTGAGGGGTCATGACAGGGTGCATGTGGAAAGGATGTTTCCTCTTGTGGGAGAATCTAGAACTGGAGGTCACTGCTTAACAATAAAGGGTCGCTCATTTAAGACTGAAATGAGGAAAAAAAATTTCTCTCAGGGTCTTGCGGGACTTTGGAATTCTCTTCCTCAAAAGGTGGTTTAGGCAGAGCCTTTGTACATCTTTAAGGCAGAGGTAGATAGATTCTTGATAAGCAAAGGGATGAAAGGTTATCAGGCAGGAATGTAGAGCTGAGGTTAAAATTAGATCAACCATGATCTTATTGAATGACGGGGCCGGCTCGAGGGGCTGAGTGGTCTACTCCTGCTCCTGATTCGTTTATGTTCCTCCACCTCTCAATTCCTGCTGATACTCTTCTCCTCCTCCTCTCAGTTCACGCTAGCCTGCTCCAGTCCTGTCAGTGCATGGAGGGAGCCTTTTTCTTCTGCTGTCTGTTTTCAAGTTGGCCGTCTTCATCACCTGTCCCTTTGCTTCAAGCTGGCATTTTTCCTCTCTCTTCAGATTATGCTGGCACTGTCCCATCACCACATCTAAAGCATAAGCCAAACAGTTGTTCACAGATGCATCAAGCTGCAAGTCACAGTTGCATTTTTCTTTAGCGCTATCGGTTTATTACTCTCTGCATGGAGAACTGATGACAGCCATGACTGGCACTTCAATTTTACAGAGTGTGAGGATTCTCATAGTGCAAGGAGCCATGGGCTGGTAAGGCCATGCATGCTTCCTTCAACAATGGCCATATGTGGATCAATGGGATGAATCCCAATTCTCTCAATCTGCAGCTCCTTTGTTACCGTTGCCAAACCATCATACAGGTGAATGCTCACTAACCAGGGAGCTGTTACGATTCCTTTTATTTCTGTTTGTGACTGAAGCCTTGTGCCTCTCCAAGAACCTGTTGGAATACTGTGTAAGGTGGTTGGGATGTTAAGTTCATCATAGAGCTTTTTGTACTGACGTAGCTCTTGATTCACAGTAGCTAAATTCTGAGATGGACCTACTGCAGGTTACAACTTGTGTGCAACTGCTTGGGTGACATGACCCTCTGTCTTTTCAGTCATATGTCCAGCTAGAGAAAATGACACTAGGCCCATATAGTTCTTGGCCCCATCCATTTCAGCTCTGTGTACCGGCCTCCATTTCCTGCAAGAGGCGCATAACCCGAGACATTTTGCTGGTTTGCATTCCTCTTTCAAAAATTAATTCTTCTCTAACTCTTCATGACCAGACAAGTCCCACAATCTCTGAGAATAATTTCCTCTCATCTCCCATACACTTTTGTCACCGGAAATCCATCCAATCTCTCTTGAAAGATTGTAAAGCAATAGTCTTCGATACCTCCTTCTGAAATCTTTTCCACACTTTGATCACTTTTGAGAGAAGTAAAACTTCCAGATAGCCAACCTCAGCCTCTGTTTTCTCAGCTTATATGTGCTGCTCCTAGTTTTACCTGAATCCATCATTTCAAGCACATTTCTACTTGCATGTTGCTAATTACTTTAATAACCTTAAACACTTGGATTACACCTTCTCTAAATCTGCACCTCCATAGTGAGTACAAACTTTTGGCATCAAGTTTATCTTTAATTGTGCAATGATCATCCTTATTGCCCTTCTTGGTCCCATCACCATGGTATGTTTTATTATTTGCTCTTGTGATGTTGACAACACTGACAAGGCACTATTTATTACTCATCCTTGTTACTCTCAGGACATTAGGATTCAACTTCTTAGTATGAGACTGAAGTCATGTGTAGTCCAGACTAGGTCGGGGTGGCAGGTTTCTTGCCCTAAAGAACATTAATAAACCTGTTGGGTTTTTACAGGAAAAGCAGCAGTTTCTGTGATGGTGGAGCTTTGAGGGTCAATTATCAGTCATTGTTCTCTGTCTGCTATCATGGCGTGTCTTTTCCTTTAAAACAAATGCAGGAAGTGAAAATTACCTTCAGTTATCATGAGATATAATAAAGCCTAGAGCCAGCATGCAGCCTGCTATAGGTGTGATGACAGGTACATACACCAAGTAGCGATGTTCTCTTTGTGGTTTTTAGTGAGGTGATTGCATGTAAGGCTGTGAGGAAAGGACCACTTGCAGCTGAAGATTGAGGGCGTGCTGCCCCCTGAGTAACATTTGAAAGCAATTCAAATATTTTAATAGGTGAGGTAACTGCAACTGCCTTCCTGACATCCTGAAATGCTGCTCCTCTGAGCTTCCCTGCTCTGACATTCAGCTGCCATGTATGGTTTGGCCATATTGGCAATTGCTGTCTTGGCAATTTCCTGCCACTGCTGCTGAGCTACTTTCTTTGCAGTGTCTGCACGGCTTCATGCCAAACATGGTCTTGTTTCACTGCCTGACCTCCTGCTGAAGCACTTTACAGCTTGAGTGGAAAGTGAACCTCACAATGCACATATGTTGTGGATTACAAACATTCCAACCATATGTGTTTTGAATAATGCTTTGAAGCCAGTGTCTGCTTCAGTATGCTTGCGATGACAATCAGCGCTGTTCCTGACTCATTTCTGATGCTGCTGCTGCTCCAAGCACTGGAATTCTATCATATGTCTGGACAACAATTCTTGTCACAGCTTGAGAGTTCAGGAATTCCCACATACAGCATAAAGCAGAGCTCCATCTCCAGCGCAGCATAAGCATTGGATAACAGCCATGGGTGATAAAGGGGGAAAGGAGAACGTTCCAATGGAAACTGAGAGGGAAGGAAGGACAGTGCTGACGTGACTTGCAGTGAAGTAGGATGAAGTTGTTGGTTTTAAATTTGGGAGGGAGAAGAGCACAAAGAGTGATGTCGGAAGAAAGGAAGGAGAGGCAGAGCAATGTCAATGTAGACAAAGGGAGTGAGGGTGGGGTGAGAAGAATGTGAGATAAAGGAAAGGTCAAGTGGCAGAATGAATTGGCACAAGGGATGAGAAAATGTTGGCCTGAACAGAGAGGGAAGATGGAGAGACCATAATGCCTTTTACAGCTTAGGGAGATCCCTGATTCGATTCCTAGTCCATGGTGAGTTTTTGATATTAGTCACTTCTGTATTTAAGACACTGCAACTGGCTTTTGTGTCTTTGGCCTATGATGCAACCTATGCTAGCCAGTCACCGCTCCACGCTATGCATGCAGATGTCTGGTGGCTGCATTATCAGATCGGCTGTGCTGCCTCACGGTGAAATGGCATGCCCAAACTCACTATCCAAGTTCTCATATGAAGAACGGCCATGTGAGGGCCAGAGAACTGGACTGTAATGGTCGAAGCACTTCAGCATGAATCAATGCATTCAGAAGAGGAGAAAACCGGAGAGCCAAATATGGGATAAAAGGTCAGCTGGACAATAGCCTTTGGTTAGCTGGCTAAACCCCTCAATCAGACCAGCAAAGGTAATTAACTATCAACCTTGAGAAAACAGCTGTCTCCTCTGCCCATGCCTGACCTTCCTAGATTAACTTTGATGGGATTGTGTCAAGAGGCATCGAGGAAGCTCAGCGATGGTTGCAAAAACCTTGGAGGTGTGAACTGGCACAATCTGTTGCACTCATTTGGATACAACAGTGAGGAGCAATCTGCGACTGATTGAATAGAGGCTCGATGCTGTTTGTGATGCCCCAGGGTTCACAAAGCAGAAGCTGGGGGGAACGAAGAGAAAGAGAGGAAAGGGAATTGGGTAGTACTTTATAAGAATGTGGAGCTACTGCTGCAATGACTTAGGCAGAGGAGGACCTGGGTGTTCTGTGAAATAAAAACAGAAAATACTGGAAACGCTCAGCAGGTCTGGCAGCATTTTATGGAGAGAGAAACAGAGTAGACGCTTGAGGTCTGTGACCTTTAATCAGAACTGAGGAAAGTTGGAAATGTATTAGGCTTTGAATAAGTGAAAGAGGGGAGGATAGGAGAAAGAACAAAAGGAAAGATATGTGATATGGTAGAACAAAGAAGAGATTAAATAACAGAAGGATTCACGGTGCAAGGTCAACAGGTACATAGGAACATAGGACTTAGGAGCAGGAGTAGGCCATTTGGCCCTTTGAGTCTGCTCCGCCATTCGATAAGATTATGGCTGATCTGATTGTGGTCTAAACTTCACTTTTCTGTCTGTCCTATAACCCTGGACTTCCTTGTCTATCAAAAACCTGTCTAACTCAGCCTTGAATAAATTCAATAGCCCAGTCTCCACTGCTTTCTGGGGAAGAGAATTTAAAATGGTTATGGGATAAGTAAAGAAACAAAAGATATGCCTAGAGGATCCTGAATGGCTGTCATCTGAAAGCAAAGTAGAAGAAATAAGTGAGTACTAGAGAGAAGAAAATCCAAACCATCAAAGAAAAATACAACAAAATTGAAGCAGAGGTTACGACCTCCAATTGTTATATTTAATGTTGAGTCCAGGAGGCTGTAAAGTGCCCAGTCAAAAATGAAGTTCTGTTCCTCAAGCTTGTGTTAAGTCTCATTGGGACTCTGCAGCAGACCAAGGACAGAGAGGTCAGAATGGGAGCAGGGTGGAGAATTAAAATGGGAGGTGACTGGAAGCTCAGGAACATTTTTGCGGACTGAATGGAGGTGTTCCACAAAGTGGTCATCCAGTTTGTGCTTGGTCTCCCTAATGTAGGGGGGACAGCATTATGAGCAGTGAATACAGCAAACTAAATTGAAAGAAGCTCAAATAAATCACTGTTTCATCTAAGGGGTGTTTGGTTGGTGAGAATGGAGGAGTTAAAAAGACATCTGTTGCATCTCCTGCACTTGCATGGAAAGGTTCTATAGGAAAAGGATGGGTTGTTGTGGGTGACTGAGGAGTGGACCAGGGTGTCATGGAGCGAATGGTCCCTTCTGAATGCTGAAAGTGGAAGAGATGGGAAGACGTGCTGGGTGGTGGTGTCACGGTAGAGGCGGCGGAAATGGCAGATGAGATGATCTGTTGAATACGGAGGCTGGTGGGGTAGAAGGTGAGGATATGGGAAATTCTATCATGGTTCTGAGAGGGAGAGGAAGAGGTGAGAGCAGAAGTACATGAAATAGAATGGACACAGTGGAGGGGCCTGTCAATCATGGTGGGGTGAATTCTTGGTTGAGGAAAATGTAAAACATATTGGAAGTGCTAGAATGAAAGGTTGCGTCATCTGAACAGATGCATTGGAGATGGAGAAACTGGGAGAATGGAATGGATTCCTTACAGAAAGTGGGGTGTAATGAACTGTCATCGAGGTAGCTGTGGGAATCAGTGGGCTTATAGTGAATATTCATTGATAGCCTATAGCCAGAAATGGAGACAGATGTCAAGGAAAGGAAGGGAAAGGTTAGAGATGCACCACGTGAAGATGAGAGAAGGAGACAAAGTCAATGAAATCTTCCAGTTCAGGCTGAGAGTAGGAAATGGCACCGATATAGTCATCAATGTACTGGAAAAAGAGGTGAGGGAGGAGGCCCGAACAGAACTGTAACAAAGAATGTTCCACATATCTCACAAATAGGCAGGCATAGCTAGGACCCATCTGGAGGTTTATTTGGAGGAAATGAGTGGAGTGAAGGATTGTTCAATCTGAAAACAAGTTCAGCCAGGTGTGGGAGAGTGGTGATGGATGGGGTTGGTTGGGCCTCCTGATAGGATATGGAGGTGTTCTCTGACTGTTTATCAATAGGCGCAGCTGTACTGAAAATTCTGCTGCTAGAATTCAGGATTTCCTCTTCTGCGTCCTCATTTTGAGTTCATCCTTCAGCTGCAACAATAACTAACTAGTTCAATTGGCAAATTGCACACAGAAGTCTGTAAAATAAAGGACCTTTATCTACATCTGAAGAGGTTTTTATGTGATTGAATGGAGCTACTGCTGATTTTCAACAGAAATGCATACTTATTCACTTTGCTGTGATTGAAAATGGTAGTAATTCTAAAGATCAATTGATTGCTCCCCCCTGCGCAGATTAACACCATCCATTACCTGAATCTCACCCACTTTTAGTACCCAGTCTGACCTCAACTCACTCTCCCTGCTTGATGTAAGCTGATCCTCTGCCAAGGAATGTCAAGAAATTGTCCTATCCCGTCTTAATCTTTAATGTGTGTGAGCTAATTCATCAAAACATAACAAAATCTTTTATATCATCATTCCACAAGCTGATTTATATAGTCCCTTTCCTTTGTAAGTTTTCTCACAGATATACTCTTCCCCCTTCATTAGTCTCCTTGAGTCTTCTTTAGGGTGGGTCAGCTGCTCCGAGGCTACTGCCCCTCTGTAACTGAAGAGTGCGCCAGAATAGCTAGGTATGAAGTTCTTCCTCCTTCCTGGTGAGAATCTGGAGAACAGAAGGCAGGTACCTTCCCTGATAGTATGGGGGTCAGCAGCTTGTCCAGTGCTGAGTCGTGGACGTGATCCCACATCTTCCAGCGCCGGTGGGCACATGATGGACTAACATAAATTTCAGGGAACTGGTTAACCTTCTTCTGACTCTTATTTTCCATAGGAGGTGAGCATTAGTGAGAGAAAATGCACCTGAGTTTCTCCATGCATTGTCCATGAATGGGGCCTGGATGCTTGCATTGATGTTTCAAATGTAGCTGATCCGTTTCCACATCGCTGCAACTTGTTTTTCTCTGCTTGTATTTTTATTCTCTCTATCAGGATGAGATTCTGTCCAAAATCGATGCTCCTCACTCACTGGCTGCTGCTCATCTCCGCTTTAATGCTTTGCTGCAAGTTGCTGTCTGCCTCCAGTCACCACCCACGGGGCCACTCAGGTAAGCAGTTCCCCAACAACTCTCACTGGATACTCAAACTGAGCTTCATGTGATTGCACATTATAACCCATCAGACATCTGAGAATGCTCTTACTCTTCATTAACTGTCATGTGTACTTGATAGCATTGCAGTTTGTATCTGTTAAATGAAAGCAATCATCTATTTCTCCAGGTTATATTGATTTTTAATTTCTATACTTGTAACTTGATGCCCCTGTGGTGTAAAAAAAATGGCTTTTTGATTGAGAAACCTAGATCAAGCACCAAGGCCTGTAGAAATGGGATTGCCAATGTTGAAAAGAGCTGAAGAGAAGAGGAGATTAATCATGTGGTAATTAGATGATGCCAAGCTCAGGGTTTAAAGCTGTACAGATAATGTAGGGGTGGGAGGTAAGGAATTCTGCAGCTCTGAAGCCTGGGAAAAAAGATAAAAATAAAATGAGGATTGTTCCTGGGATTTCCATTTTCAGCTCGTTCATTTTGAAATTGCAGGTTCGTAACCAGAGAGCAGAACAGCTCAGCCCATCTGCTTTCAACAGAACGAGGATTTTATAAACAGGGGCAGAGTGTATCAAAGTGCAATTGATTATGATGAATTTATAAAAAGAAATTTGTTAGGTCATTGTTGATCTCTATGTGTAGTTTTGGGCACTCATCATCAAAAGAACATAAAGCCTTAGAGAGTGTAAAGCATAGAACCTTGGCAACAAGAAGAGATTTGAAATACTGTGATTATTTGCACTGGAACATAGAAGGTTAAAAGAAGATTTAATGGGTTTTTTTTTAAGTTATGAAGGGTTTTGATAGACTGAATAGAGAAATACCACTTTCTTTGGCTGGGGAAATGGAGAGTCATCAATTCAAAACAATCACAGAGAGTGAGACAAAGAATTAGGAAAGTGTCGTCGACAGTGCTATCAAGCAGCACTTACTCAGCAATAACCTGCTCATTTACGCTCCGTTTGGGTTCCACCAGGGCTACTCAGCTTCTGACCTTATTACAGCTTTGGTGCTAACATGAACAAAAGAGCTAAACTCCAGAGGTGAGGTGAGAGGGGCTGCTCTTGACATCAAGGCAGCATTTGACCGAGTGTGGCATCAAGGAGCCTTAGCAAAATTGGAGTCAATGGGAATCAGGGGGAAAACTCGCCACTGGTTGAGGTCATACCTAGCACAAAGGAAAGTGGTTCTGATTGTTGGAAGTCAATCATCTCAATCCAGAGACATCGTTTCAGGAGTTCCTCAGGGTAGTACCCTTGGCCCAACCATCTCCAAATATTTCATCAATGATCTCCCCATCATCATAACAGAAACATAGAAACTAGGAGCAGGAGTAGGCCATTCAGCCTTTCGAGCCTGCTCCACCATTCATTTTGATCATGGCTGATCATCCGACTCAATAGCCTGCTCCCGCTTTCTCCCCATATCCTTTGATCCCTTTCGCCCCAAGAGCTATATATAACTCTTTCTTGAAAACATACAATGTTTTGTCCTTCACTACTTTCTGTGGTAGCGAATTCCACAGGCTCACCACTCTCTGGGTGAAGAAATTTCTCCTCATCTCAGTCCTAACTGGTCTACCCCATATCCTCAGGCTGTGATTTCTGGCTCTGGACTCCCCCACCATCAGGAACATCCTTCCTGCATCTACTCTGTCTAGTCCTGTTAGAATTTTATAGGTTTCTATGCGATCCCCCCTCATTCTTCTGAACTCCAGCAATTATAATTCTAACTGACTCATCTCTCCTCATATGTCAGTCCCGCCATCCCAGGAATTAATCTGGTAAACCTTCACTATACTCCCTCTAAGAACATCCTTCCTCAGATAAGGAGACCAAAACTGCACCCAATATTCCAAGTGTGGTCTCACCAAGGCCCTGTTAATTGCAGCAAAACATCCCTGCTCCTGTACTCAACTCCTCTCACTATGAAGGCCAACATACCATTTGCCTTCTTTACCGCCTGCTGCACCTGCATGCTTACCTTCAGCGACTGGTGTAGAAGGACACCCAGGTCTCATTGCATATTCCCCTCTCTCAATTTAAAGCCATTCAGATAATAATCTGCCTTCCTGTTTTTGCTACCAAAGTGGATAACCTCACATTTATCCACATTATATTGCATCTGCCATGCATTTACCCACTCCCTCAGTTTGCCCAAATCACCCTGAAGCATCTCTGCATCCTCCTCCCATCATAAGGAGAGAAGTGGGGATGTTTGTGGATGATTGCACAATGTTCAGCACCATCCGTGACTCCTCAGATACTGAAGCACTCAATGTCCATATGCAGCAAGACCTGGACAATGTCCAGGCTTGGCCTAATAAGTGGAAAGTAATAATCATGCTCCCCAAGTGCCAGGCATGACCAGCTCCAACAAGAGAGCATCTAATCATTGCCCCTTGATGTTCAATGGCATTACCATCACTTAATCCCCCACTATCAAACATCCTGGGGGTTACCATTGCCCAGAAACTGAACTGGACTAGCCATATAAATCCTGTGGCTACAAGAGCAGATCAGAGGCTAGGAATCCTGCAACGAGTAACTCCTGACTCCCCAAAGCCCGTCCACCATCTACAAGTCACAACTCAGGAGTGTGATGGAATACTCTCCAGTTGCCTGTATGAGTGCAGCTCCAACAACACTCAAGAAACTCGACACCACCCAGGACAAAGCAGCCGACTTGACTGGCACCCCATCCACTACGTTCAACATTCACTCCCTCCACTACCAACGCACAGTGGCAGTATTGTGTACTATTTACAAGATATACTACGGCAACTCACCAAGGCTCCTTAGACAGCACCTTCTAAACCTGCGCCCTCTACCACCTAGAAGGACAAGGACAGCAGATGCATGGGAACACCACCACCTGCAAGTTCCCCATCTCACACACCATCCTGCCTTGGAACTATATCACCATTCCTTCACTGTCACTGGGTCAAAATCCTGAAACTCCCTCCCTAACAGTACTGTAGGTGTTCTTATAACATATGGGCAGAATTTAGCCCTCGTTGGGCAGGCTCAGTGGGGTGGGTGGGGGCGATTGGGAAGCCAACTGCCGCTCGCAATCGAGGCTGGAAGGTGATTTCACACTGGCCGGCCAATTAGGGCCCACCCAGCTTGAAACGTGAGCAGCGCTGCTTGTTTGGGGAAGGAGGGCGAGCAGGGTGATCGCAAACTTCACGCATGTGCGCAAGTGCGCACTTGAGAATCTCCCTGAGGCACAGAACTGCCTCAAGGAGATGAAGAATTTTCAAAAAAGATAATAAAGAATTGAAAAATGTTATAAAACATGTCCCCTCATGTGACTCTGCTACATGAGCAGAGACATGTTGTTAATTAAATTAAAAAATTTTAATTTTTATTTGCTTTTGGAAACCTCATCCTGCCCATGGATGAGGTTTCCTAAAAAGTGCAAAGGCCGCTTGGCCTTTTCGCCTGCCCGCCAACTGTAAGGTTGGACAGGCAGTGAAAAATGTAAGTTAATTGAGACTTTAATGGCCTTAACAGGCCTTTTAATTGTGGGTGGGTACACTGTTGATTCCTGCACATGCTTGCCGACTGAAATATCGTGCGACTGTGTGTTGACGTTGGGACACTCGCCTGACGCCAACGCGCGTCATTTTACGCTTGAGCGGTCTGGGCGCGCGCCTACCCACCGTGGTAAAAATTTTGCCCATGGACTGCAGCAGTTCAAGGAGGCAGCTCACCATCACCTTCTCAAGGGCTCTTAGGGATGGGCAATAAATGCCAGATTAGCCAGTGACACCCACATCCCTTTTTATCGAGGGTTGTTGGAACATGTATTGCTTTGCTACAGGGAGTTGTTGAGGCCAAACCCACTGTATATTTTAACGGAACAGTGGATAAGTATTTGGTGCAGAGAAAGTTACACGGCTGTGGTGAGAGACCTGGCCCAAAGGATTAGTTTTGGATCGCCCTGACCGGCCTTCTGTGCTGTAAGTCTCTAGAGATGAAGAGTTAATAGGATGATGTCCTCCTAGCTGCGAAAGAACAAAAACAGAAACATTCAGGGAGGTAAGAACAGTGTGTAGAAAGCAAAGGGAAACAAACCAAAGGAAGGAAACAGTTAAATCCACTTGTATGCATATTGAGTAATGCTAGGTTTTACAGCATTTCAGTTTGTTATTGCCTGGTTGACATCAGCCTCATTATTCCTGTCAGATAGAATTCAAATTATTACCAAGTTTCCCATCCCCTCTGAATTTAATGTATATATTGACTTTGCATTGTTTTACATTATGAGGCTATTATGTATCATTAGATTGTTATAAAAAGCATGCACCTACTGTTGCTATGATCTTACCCTTCTGATACCAAGGTGCTCTCTATCTCTCTCTCTTATATATTTATATATAATGTATATATAAATAGTGTATCCAATGAGTTAAATGAAATGCTTCAGGACTAATACAGGTTTTGAAGGAGCTAAGAGTGTGGCAATCATTGTTCCTTCATTCCTTTGTTAAATGTGTTATTCAAACCTGTTAAATATGAAGTGTCATGATTTATGATATGATTCATAATAATAGACACAAATGTGAATGAGGCTGGTATTAACTCAGAGATATGGTGTCTCTCAGGTTATGAAGGGACTCCTGCACACTGTATATCAATTTGCACAATGTACACTTGGGCAATCAAAGACCACATCAATGAGCAAGCCTGTGAGAGAGGCCATCAAGTCTAATTGAATGAGTATGCAGTGGTTTGTTCTGTCCTAGGGCTGCCCATTGGTATGGATCTGTTTATACATACATAGCAAGCAGCGTCACCAAATTAATTGGAGACATTAATTGCCAACATGTGAATCAGTGCCTTCACTGATGCTGGAAAGAGATGTGAAGAAAGAACCTGGTGTCTCAGCTGGCTGATCTGGAACTGAGATTATGCTGGTGACTGGAGCTGAAGTTGTGCCGGTGTCTGGAGCTGAGGTTGTGCCGGTGTCTGGAGCTGAGGTTGTGCCTGTGACTGGAGCTGGGGTTGTGCTGGTGTCTGGAGCTGAGGTTGTGCTGGTGTCTGGAGCTGAGGTTGTGCTGGTGACTGGAGCTGAGGTTGTGCCGGTGTCTGGAGCTGAGGTTGTGCTGGTGACTGGAGCTGAGGTTGTGCCGGTGTCTGGAGCTGAGGTTGTGCCGGTGTCTGGAGCTGAGGTTGTGCCTGTGACTGGAGCTGAGGTTGTGCTGGTGTCTGGAGCTGAGGTTGTGCCGGTGTCTGGAGCTGAGGTTGTGCCGGTGTCTGGAGCTGAGATTGTGCCGGTGTCTGGAGCTGAGGTTGTGCCGGTGTCTGGAGCTGAGATTACGCTGGTGTCTGGAGCTGAGGTTGTGCTGGTGTCTGGAGCTGAGGTTGTGCCGGTGTCTGGAGCTAAGGTTGTGCTGGTGTCTGGAACTGAGGTTGTGCCGGTGTCTGGAGCTGAGGTTGTGCTGGTGTCTGGAGCTGAGGTTGTGCCTGTGACTGGAGCTAAGGTTGTGCTGGTGTCTGGAAGTGAGGTTGTGCCGGTGTCTGGAGCTAAGGTTGTGCCGGTGTCTGGAATTAAGTTTGTGCTGGTGTCTGGAGCTGAGGTTGTGCTGGTGTCTGGAACTGAGGTTGTGCCGGTGTCTGGAGCTGAGGTTGTGCTGGTGTCTGGAGCTGAGGTTGTGCCGGTGTCTGGAGCTGAGGTTGTGCCGGTGTCTGGAGCTGAGGTTGTGCCGGTGTCTGGAATTAAGTTTGTGCCGGTGTCTGGAGCTGAGGTTGTGCCGGTGTCTGGAGCTGAGGTTGTGCTGGTGTCTGGACCTTTGGATTTTCCATCTCTAATATTTGGGGTTGGGATTTGTGAGGCTAGTGCTGCTTAGATGCACAACCACCTGAGTTTCCATTACAAAAGGACTGGGGTTAATCTGTCATGTACAGGCATTGGTGGGACTGAGGGCCTGTCAATTCCTTGTTTGAACATTTTTTGACCTATTACATTTTACGTTGATAAGTGCATTATGACCTTAGTGACCTTGCATACAAGACCAATAGTTGCTTTTTAATTAACACATTTAAACTGATACTGTGGGCGGAATTTTCCCATCTCGCTGGTGCCAGGCGAAAACGGAAAATCTAACAGGAGCCAAAAAATCAGAAACCCGTTGGCGTAAAAATATTTTACGATTCTCCTGATGGTGGGAACAGGTTGGATATCTCGCTGTGTAATGGCGGCATCACCATTTGTAATCATTACCACCTCATGAATGCTCATTAAATTAGCTTCTCGCCGGAATCAAGTGCAGCCTTCCAATCATGTGTCATGTCGGTCTGATTCTCATTTGAAAAAGGGCAGCGGGCACATGTTGGACCTCATTTCACTCATGACTTTGAGGTGAGTGCAACATATATAGTCTACCTCAGTAGTGCTGTGCTGGTCTCATTGTGAGACGCAGTGGAATGCCACACTGTTGGTGCTGGAGGGCTAGTCTGCTGCCGGTGTTTGCCTCCATAGTCACTACTGTGCAATGGTACTCAGGCAGGACTCACCTTCCAGACATTGACTGGTAATGCGACCGGGGTGGGGTTTAGGGGTGGTCTGCTCCCGGTGGGTGCTGCCGTTGCCCAGAAGGACAGCACTGTGCAGCGGTGCTCATACAGGACTGAGCATTCAGAAACCAGCATTTCGACCGGGGAAGGAATTGGGAGAGGCTGGGAGGTTGGTGGTGGGGAAGGGTGAACACAGTGGGGCAATGGTGAAGGAAAACTTTGCAAGGGGCTGGGGGGTGGAGAAGGGGGCATGATGGAAGGCAGAGGGGCAGGAAGGCTTTGCAATGAGGTGGAGGAGGAGGGGGAACAATGGGAGGCAAAGGGTAGACTGAGGAATGGGAAGCTGGAGCCCGTCAAGGATAACTGAAATGCTGACAAACAAGGGGGTGAAAGGCATACCACATGTATGAATGGGAGGGGATGAATGCAGACTCTCAGATAGGAAAGGGAGGGGAGTTGCTAGTATGCCACAAGGAGGATGGGTCGCATGCAGACTCATAAGTGGGAGGGGTGGAGGAGGGAAGGTTTGGAAGGGAGACAGTGTAGTCTTCATCCTGAGGGCAATGGGGAATTCAGTGAAGGGCAAAGTCGTTGGTCTGTGGCTCGCAGTCAAGAGTCAGAGTGGAGACAGTCCCCGGGTTGTGTGGACCTCACGGTCAACAGGCAGAGAGTGGAGACAGTGCTGGGCATGCTGCAGGAGTAATCGTTGGGAGCATGGTGCACTCCCACTCCAGGGAGGGGCAAGGGCTGTGTACTCAGTCAGAATAATGCACAGCTTGGTGTGCAGGGCAGGTTCACAGCCACTGTCCATTGGCTTGCCTTGTACTGGGCTGCAGATGGTGTGGTGATTGTGATGGGAGGCATCTGCAGCCTGTATTTGGGGAACACATAAAAAAGGGTCAGTGTGGTTACGTGAAGCTTTCCAATGGGGGGAGTGGGGTGGGGGGCGGGGTTCATCTTGGTAGGTGACTGTGTATACAGCTTCTAGATAAGGAGGGTACAGGTGCACATGGGGCATGGGCATGTGCACATCAGCAGTGATGGGCTCAGGGGGGAGGGTAGGAAATTTGACCACAACAACAATGGGATCCAGTATTACTGGGGGAGGCTGGAGAATAACAGGAGGAGCTCTACCTTCACATCGTATAAACCTTTACCAGCACTGAAAGAGGGATACACATAACCTGATGGCTTGACACACAACATTCGCAGCATATCAATGCTAAGACATCGGAATGTAAAATTTAGGAAGGCAGGCAATTGGTAAAGAGGCACAGATGCAGCATACATGGCATTGCATTAATGGAGGCCACTTATGTGCTTTCCGGAATTGCATTCCTGACAGGGCAAAGGGCAGCCAGTCATTAATCAGGAGCAACTTCTCGTTCATTAGAATGCTAGAGGAGAGATTGGAGCACTGAGCCAGGTTAGGTAGCACTTGTCATTCAAACCTCCCAAAATAGCAATGAGGGATTCAAGTGTAACGTTTCTGGGATGACATCTTGGTCACCTCAGTGTGGGTGGGAGCGACTCAACGACAAGGCAGCATCAGGTACAATGCAAGTAGGACAGAAACCGCTGTAGACCATCACAGTTACTATTGGTAACAGGTTGTGAGCTTCAATATCTAGGACCATTCCTCATTAATATCTGCAAAGCTGCATTTCAGAGACAAGGTCAAAGCAGAAATGGACCCAGGGCTCAATGCTGCCTTTTTGAGGGTCCTAATGCAATGGAGGAGGTGAAGGGGGGAAAGGTGATACCAAGCGCAGCTCCAGGAGGAGACCCCGCCTGATCTCCAGGGTCAAGGGGAGCCAGAGCATGAACAGGAGGGTCAGGAGGAGAGACCCAGACCACAGAGGCTAATTGCCAGGCCAAAGCTATACCAAAGAAGGTTCTCCTATTTACAAATGAGTGAGAGACAATGCCAGGCACATCTGTGCGTGTCCCGAGTTTTGGTAGATCACATCTGCCAGATTTTTCATGAAGACCTGATGTCCCATGGAGTGGGAGGGCATCCCCTGCCAGTGGCTTTAAAGGTGACCACTGCGCTCAATTTCTTTGTGGGTCATTCCAGGGAGACACAGGGGACCTGTGCAACATCTCGCAGTCAACAATACATAGATGCATCGAGATCACAGATGCCCTTTACACGAAGACACATCACTATGTGATGTTTACTCTGGATGAAGATAGCCAGGCTGCGAGATTCATCAGCTTTGCATTTCTCCCAGGCTTCCTAAGAGTGCAGGGTGAAATCGACTGTACCCATGTGGCTTTAAGAGCTCCGGGGCAGCAGCCCCTAATGTTCATAAACTGCAAGGGCAACCATTTCAACAATGTACAACTGGTGTGTGATCATCAGAAGCACATACTGCACATCTGTGCCAGGTACCCTGGGAGTTGCCATGACTCCTACATTCTGAGTCACTCCCAGGTGCCTGAGGTTTTTGAAGGGCCTGAACATCTACAGGGATGGATGCTTGGGGATAAGGGGCACCCACTGAAACCCTGGCTGATGACACTGGTGGCCACCCTCAGAGTCTGTCCGAGGAGAGGTACAACTCTACTCACAGCTCCACACGCTCCCCTATCGAGCAGACCACTGGGCTTTTGAAGATGTACTTCAGATGCTTGGACTGCTCAGGTGGCTCACTCCAATA
This sequence comes from Cetorhinus maximus, assembly GCF_964194155.1. NCBI lineage: Eukaryota > Metazoa > Chordata > Chondrichthyes > Lamniformes > Cetorhinidae > Cetorhinus > Cetorhinus maximus. Next base: position 46,500,333 of record NC_135884.1, on the reverse strand, counting down.
CACTTCTGACAGGGTTTCCCACATCATCGCAGTGTGTTGCACCCTTCACAATCTGGCAATGCCAAGAGCTGAACCCCTGCTAAAGGATGAAATGGAGCAGGATGAGAGCTATTCGGAGGATGAAGATCAGGGAGCCCAGGAACCTCAAGAGGGTGATGAGGGTCAGTTTGAAGATCACAATGCCAAAAAGGAAGCAAGACATGGGAGATGTGCCCATGACACTTTAATCACTGCCAGATTCCAGGAGGCATAAATTGAAGGCAAGGGGAGATGGCCGCAGTCCTCCTGTCCCTCAGTGTCATTCCTTTTCATCTCAGGGAATGTCCAACCAATTGAATTGAGAACCAGCCCAGCATTGATACCTGCACCTTTTGGCCTCATGATTCACAAGGCCATGATCTCCAGAAAGGTCCGCAGTGCCCTCTCTATGCACTTGCTCTGGGAAGTGAGAATACGGTCAACGATGAGAACGATGTGAGAAGTGACTTGAAGCAGCCCTCGCCACATAATTAAGAATCTACAGTGGACAGTGAGATGAGGACATGGTTAGCAATCTCCTCTGCCCGTCCATGTCTTGTCTTTTGCCACTACCACTGAGCACACACAAGTACCATTAATCACACAAGGCTGATGTGCTGCCCTCACACAATGGTCTTCCATGAGGAAGAAGGGTTAGAAGCACTTAAATCACACACTCCTAATAAGGATTTTAACACATCTCCCTGACACCACACAAGGGTGCGGAGACCATCTTCACTGAGGTTGACATCACGTGAATGTTAATCTCACAGAGGGAGACTATCACTGAGTGGGAGGATGGATAAACCTTGAAATAAAAGGATTCCAATGTACATAATCACAATGCCTTCAGTTGATCAAAACATTCACAGAAACATCAAATGTATTTACAAAAGTTCAATATTTTTACAGTGGCAGCACACCCATGACCCAAAACTGAGTTCAAAGTTTCTTAAATTTCCTAATCCTACCGCTACGCCTGGGTGCAGCCCTGACATCACAGCAGAGGTGGAGGTAGCCTGCTGACTGCAGATGTCCTCTGGTGGCCCGAGACCTGGAGGGCCCCAGCCTTATAAAGTCTTCTGCTCAGAGGCAGATGCACGCTCCTTGGCCTGAGTAGCTGGAGTGGATGGGTTCACAGGCATCTGAGTGGCAGGACACCCTTGGAGTGTCCTGAGAGGAGGCCCTCGGGGTACCTGGCTGATGCGTATCCTCTCCGTGGGTGTCCAAAGGCCCCACCTTGACTCCTTGAGGAGAAGGTGCACCTTGAGGGTTGGTCAAGGTGCCTCCCCCATTGTCGCCTACATCTTGATGGTGCCCACCAGGGCGTGTGGCCATGGAGCCCAGGGCCGAACGCAAATCTGGCAGAACCTGCTGGACCAAGGTGTCCATGGTAGTTGCCAACCTTCCCATGGTGACCTTGAGGTGCAGGCATGTCGGAGCCACGACATTGGACAGAATGTGGACAGACTCCTCCATCCTTTGCTTTTGTCTGCTGAGTGACTGCCAAATCTCTGCCTGATGATCCGCCGCCTGTTGTTTCATCTCCAGCATTGAGTTGCTGTCCGCTCGCAGAAACTCATCATCTGACTCGGAGTGAGTGGGTGGCTGGCCTCCAGCAGCCCTTTGAGTGCTGGAGACCTGGGCTATCCCTGCCTCCGACTGCTGCTAGTGGGGATGTGTCAGTGAGGTGTTCCCCCGAAACTGAGCCCGAGCCTAATCTACAGCTGTGCCCCCCGTGTGTGTCTCTGAGGTGGCGGAGGGTGTAGGTGAGCACAGTGACGTTTCTTCCTCAGCTGCCTCTTCGAACGTGGTCTGGTGGAGTGGGGGGGGAAGGGGGGTTGGAATTTATTTAGTTATTTTAGTCCTAATAATGGCTTTATTTAATTTGAAATATTATTCATTCATTTACAATGGAATGCTGGTCCAACACAGGGTAGAGTTCAGACATTAGGCGGGCACCTTTGTGGGCCTCGATCAGCTGGCCCCTATAAGATAGAGAATGCAGTTTTAGTTGATGGGCATGAGGAAGATAAGACTGCGTGTCACTCACTGTGATCGTCAGGATGTGATGAGCTGATGGTGGTGTGATCCATACTGGGCTGCTGAGACAACCTCATCTCCCCTTCCTCATGCATCCAGGTCCTGGGGTTGACTGCTGGTATTGACCTCTTTGGTATGCGGTCCCACTGCCTTCTGACAGTTTGCCGAGAGAATAAAGGACATCCTCTGCACCTCCTTGACCAAGGCCTCCCGGCAGTGGAGGGAAATCTTGGAGGCTGCGCTGTCCCATGTTTTGCCATTTTTCTGTCTTTACCAAGTCAGAATCAATTGTACAATGACTTCCAGCATCTGCTCAAGCCCCAATGCATCCCCCCTTTAGGACATGCTAGCTGACATTAAGTAGTGTAGGCTTGCTTCAGCTGGTGCTAGACTCTCACAATTTTGTTCCCCTGCTGAGATATGTAGCCTCAACAGGGTAGTTAGCGCTGGCTGTGATCATTTGAATTCGCAGGCAGCATGAAAACTGGATGGGATAGCAGGGCCTGTCATCTTCCCGCCACTGCAGGTATTTTGCTGGTGGCCGTGTATATGGTGGAAGGCCCACTCTCCCCAGGCCAATTTGGCCACTTAAGGGCCTCTTTTTGCTGGCGCTAAAAGCAAAATAAATAAAATAAAAATAAAATAAGATAAAATAAAAGTTTGGACAGGGTAGCTAGGGAGAGACTGTTCCTGTATATAAACAGATCGAGAACTAGAGGGCACAGTTTTCAAGTGTTTTGCAAAAGAAGCAAATGCGAGGTGAGAAAAAACTTTTTCACACAGAGATAGTTAGGGCCTGGAACGCACTGCCTGGAAGTGTGATGGAGGCAGGTTCAATTGAGGCGTTCAAGAGAGCATTGGATGATTATTTAAATAGAAACAATGTGCAGTATTATGGGGAAAAGTCAGGAGTTTGGCACTAAGTTAAAATGCTCAGAGAGCCGGTGCAGAGGCTGAATGGCCTCCTTCTACTCCTAATCATTCTGTAATTCTGGATAGGCACTTCACCACATGGGAAGACCACCCAGTAAAGCCTGGCGACCTCCCTGTGGTATTGGCATGGGTCTCTCCTGATTTGGGACCATGTGGCCCACAGAGGGACTGCCTCCAGTGGCAATTGCCATCCCCGCTAGAAGATCCTGCCCCAAATTTGATTACCAGCAGTTCTTGGACACTAAGCTCTAAGGACAAGTTCATTTTTTTTGCCAGAGAGGTTGTTTACAGTAATTAAAGCTTATCACAGTATTAAACATTCAAAAGAATAGACAAAACCTAACATTTTCTGGTGGGTTTAGCAGGCTATCATTAAGTATAGCAACTTCACGCCATTGCATGCACTGTAGGTCGCAGTGTATAAGTTGACCCAACATATAAGACAATCTCATTTTTTCAGCGCCAAAAAGCATGCTTAGGCCTGTACTCGGCATATTAATCAGCAACCCATTTTTCACCTAATAAATGCATGTTTAGGGCTATACTTGCATTAGTAGTAGACCTCAATTTTTCAGAACAGGAATACATGTTTAGGATTATACTTGCCTTAAAGTCAGCACATGGGACCAAGCAGGTGATACGAGCTGTATTGCCAAGAAGATGTTTAAGGGTTTAAGACACGCCCACACAGAACAGACTGTGCATGGCGAATGATGAATAGAAATGGGTCCCCCTGCAAAAAGAATGAAATATGAAACAGGTTTCAACCTAAAAGTGGTAACATTTGCTAACTCATCAAATAACTGTGCTGCAGCGAGGGAATTCGATGTTAGTGAAAAACTGGCGTGAAAGTGGAAGAAGGAGGAACCCGCCCTGAAGACGATGCCCAAGACCGAATGTGCCATGAGAACAGGGTCCAGCCACTGACCTGATCTTGAGAAGCATGTAACAGAGTGGAGCCTTGAAAATTGTTGTAATGGTAACATTGTCACCTGAAATGCAATGTGTATTTATGCACTTAAGTTGGTCAAATCAAACACTGAGTCCAGCAAAGATTTCAGAGCAACAGCTAGTTTCTACAGATGAAAGCAAAAAACTGCAGATGCTGGAAATCCAAAACAAAAATAAAAATACCTGGAAAAACTCAGCAGGTCTGGCAGCATCTGCGGAGAGGAACACAGTTAACGTTTCGAGTCCGTATGACTCTTCAACAGAACTAAGTAAAAATAGAAAAAAGAGGTGAAATATAAGCTGGTTTAAGTGGGGGGGGACAGGTAGAGTTGGATAGAGGGCCAGCGATAGGTGGAGATAGCCAAAAGATGTCTTACAGAACAAAAGTGTCTAGTGTTGCGACAGAAGACCAAGGCCGCTCAGAGTCTACTCAAAGACTTCAATGCCAAAATGACCAGTTTCTGGTGATGCATCATCAGACAGCAGCAAAAAACACGAGTACCCATTTTGCCACATTGGCAACAGGGATGAAATGCCCGTGAATTTTGATATTCCCAGCAGCCAAGCTGTAGAGTGGAAAGGTTCAAAAACAGCTCTAGTGAAGACCACAGCATGGATGATGGAATGAAATTAAAGCCTATGGTAAGTTTCAAATGTAATACATTGCCAAAAACCATGTTCCTTGCAGGAGCTTTTGTGCATGTTCATGACAACGGTTATATGGATGAGGATTGAATGAAGTTATGTATTGATAATGTGTGGAATGGATATCCCAGTGGCCTTCATAACCCAATAGGAAAAGACAGTTCAGACCAGTACCCTTATTTCCCAGTTTTGACTGTTTTTTTCATTCTGGGAAATAATGCAGCTCATTAATGCATGTTCAGATCCCATAAAGCCAATGAGATCAAGAGGTGCCTGCAAAGAAACAACACCCATGTTGCAGTTATACCAGGGGTTGTAACATCCATAATTCAACCTTTAGATGTGTGCTTCAACAAGCCATTCAAGGATCATGTGTGCGCTGAATGGAATAGGTGGATGGTTGATGGAGAAAAAAACCTTCACAAAGAGTGGAAAAATGTGTCCTGTCCTGCTCGATGTTTTATGGTTTCATTATCAAATTGTGGGATGGTATTAATGCAGTGTCATCAGATCGTTCAAAAATGCGGAATATCCAATTCATTGGATATGGAGAGGAAGATGTTTTGTTGTGGATGGGGTGATTATAAAACCAAAAGCACCACATCTGATCCAGAGTGGGATACTTATCATGCTCCCACAGCCAAAGTGAGTCAGGATGAATGGATGCTGTGTCAGATGCTGAAGACGATGAGTTTTATGGTTTTTAAAATGTTATGATTGTGGCTCAAACTATCTTTGTACAATTATTTAAGATCATAAGACATAGGGACGGAAGTAGGCCATTCGGCCCATCGAGTCTGCTCCGCCATTCAATGAGATCATGGCTGATCTGATAATCCTCAGCTGCATTTTCCTGCCTTTGCCCCATAACCCTTGATTCCCTTACTGATTAAAAATCTCTCTATCTCAGCCTTGAATATACTTAATGACCCAACCTTTATAGCCCTCTGCAGTAAGGAATTCCACAGATTGACTACCCTCTGAGAGAAGAAATTCCTCCTCATCTCTGTTTTAAATGGGTGACCCCTTACCCTGAGATTATGCCCTCTGGTCCTAGACTCTCCCAAAAAGGGAAACAACCCCTCAGCATCTACCCTGTCAAGCCCCTTAAGAATCTTATATGTTTCAATAAGATGTGATACATTTATTTAATTTGAATTACCGGTGTTTGTTTTTCACAATTCAAAATGGTGACCACCTTCACTAACACCAGCGATTCCAATTTTATATTTAGGGTAAAAATCAACCCCCGGTTTTGGAAGGATATTTTGAAGTTTCAAAGGTCAACTTAAACGCCTTGATCTATGGTATTTCAATGTAAAAGTCTCTGATTGGACAATGTTTCTCTCTATTTACCCTATTAGTTATTTTCAAGTTTCTAAAAACCTCAATCAAATCAACGTTCTATATTCTAGGTGATAAAAGCCTTATTAATGTGATATCTCCTCTAAATTTAGCCCTGGGAATATTCCTGTGAATCTTTCCTGCATCCCTTCCAAGATCAATATATGCTTTTTAAAGAGAAGCACCCAGAATTATGATTTGTATGGCTTTAGGTAAACCATTCCCCTTTATATTTCATCCCTCTAGGTATAAAAGCTATCCATTAGCCTTTACAATCCTTCTTGTACTTGACCACTACATTTTAATGATCTGGACTTAGGTCCCTAAATCTCACTGGACTACCACTGTTCCTAGCTTTTTAACATTTAAAAATGGACACAAATGAATGTGGCCCAGGGTGATTCCTCCTCCTTCGATTTTCTCCCCCCCACCCTCCATCTCTATCAATTTCGTAGTGTTTTTAGAAAATCATAATGGGATTAGGCAGTATCTACATGGTTTTGTGAAAGGGAAATGATGTTTAACTAATATATTAGAGTCCTTTGAGGAAATAACAAGCAAGGTAGATGAAGGGGAACCTGTAGATGTGGTGTACTTGGATTTCCAAAAGTCATTTGATAAGATTCCACATCAAAGATTATTACACAAGATAAGAGCACAATGTGTAGGGGTAATACATTAGCATGGATAAAGGATTGGTTGGCTAACAGGAAGCAGAGAGTAGGAATAAATGAGTCTTTTTTGGGTTGGCAAGCTGTAACTAATGGAGTGCCACAGGGATCAGTCCTGGGCCCTCAACTATTTACAATCTGTATCAATGACTTGGATAAAGGGACTGAATGTATGGTAGCTAAATTTGCTGATGACACAAAGATAGGTAGGGAAATAAGTTGCCAAGAGGAGATAAAGAGTCTACAAACAGATTTGGGTAGGTTAAGTGAGTGGGCAAAAATTTGGCAGATGGAGTATATTGTGGGAAAATGTGAACTTATCCTTTTTGGCAGGAAGAATAGAAAAGCATAATATTATTTAAGTGGAGATGCAGAACCTGGTGGTACAGAGAGATCTGGGTGTACAGGGCCTTTGTGAGACCTCATCGAGAGCATTGTGTACGGTTTTGGTCTCCTTATTTGAAAAAGGATGTAATTGCATTAGAAGCAGTTCAGAGAAGATTCACTTGACTCATTGCTGTGGTGAAGGACTTACTTTTGAAGAAAGGTTGAGCAGGATGGGCCTATACCCATTGGAGTTTAGAAGAATGAGAGGTGATCTTATAGGGTGGATACCAGGACAATGTTTCCTCTTCAGGGGGAGACTAGAACTAGGGGACACAGTTTAAGACTAAGCGGTGTCCCTTTTAAGATGGAGATGAGGAGAAATTTTTTGTCTCAGAGTTGTTAGTATGGGAAACTCTCTTCCCCAGAAAGCAGTGGATACTGGGTCATTAAAGTTATTCAAGGCTGAGTTAGATAGATTTTTGATCAGCAAGGGAATCAGGGGTTATGGTGGTGGGAAGAGTGGGGGTGGTGGTGCAAGTGGGGGTGAGGTGGCGGCAGGCAGGAAAGTCAAGTTGAAACCATAGCCAGATAGCCTCTAGAGGTTGCAGAACTCGGTGGTACGGAGGGATCTGGGTGTCCTGGTACATGAATCACAAAATGTTAATATGCAGGTACAGCAAGTGATTAGGAAGGCAAGTGGAATGTTAGCATTTATTGCAAGGGGAATGGAATATCTGGCTTCAAGCAGATTCGAAGGGCTGCATCACCTAGCCATGTTCCTAACTCCTATGATCCTATGTATCAGGACACTTATTTCTGAACCACCAGATTGTGACTTCAAGCATTGTTTCTTGATTCAAGCATATATTCAATATACCCCAGTCCATATTGAGGGAGTGCCTAATCGCTTTAGGTGCTATCTTTTGGGTGAGATGATAAACTAAGGGCTTGACTGTCAGTTCAAGTGGACATGAAAATGGCCCCAATCTAAAAAGAGCAAGGATTCTCCTGGTGGCCTGGCCAAGACTCGTTCCTCAACCAACACCAGCATTACTGTTCATTCATTTCATTTGCTGTTGGTGAGTCTTGTGTGCAATTTAGCTACCATGTTTGCTTACGTGACAATAGTAGCTGCTCTTCACAACTACTTTATTGGCTGTGAATCATAGGTACAGACCCACTTCATGTAGAATATACAATATAGACTGTTTGCACTGCAAAGTGCCCACTCAGTCATAAAAACCAAAAATTAGTATCCTTCACATAATGGTTCATTTGAATAGTGCCTAAAAAGTCATCTGAGTTAAACTTTGTTCGGTTTTGGGGTCTGCACATTTATTATTTGAAGTTACAGCTAATATTATCAACAGCTTGGGAGAACAGATACAACCTCTCCCTGAACTCAGGCAGCATAACTGTTGATGGTCAGTTTTCAGGTGGTAAGCTGTCCCTTCATGAGTGTCTGGGAAATGCTCACATGCCCAAGCTCCTTTCCCTATTTGTGTGTAACTCTGCCCCGGCTTTGTTAATGAATGTGGATGCAACTGAACTCCCGTGTCGATCAGCTTTCTGTTGGAGAAGCGCTATGCTCACTCTGCTTGAAGGAGCTGCTGTCGATCTAATGGCATCACTCTCTGGCTCTCTGGGTCACCAAGAAACTGTTATTTCTTGGTGTGCTTGGGGTTGCCTTATGTTTGTTCTCAATAGCTAGTAGCTGATACAATAAAGCTTCCTTATGACAGTTGTACACAGTTCAGAATACTGGGCAGAGGCATTGGTGAACAACACATATGAAATATGCCCTTTATAAAAGATTTTATTTGGAATGGTTCGTTTCTGTTTTTGTCAGTTGAAAAGGTTCACAGTAGATAAAGCATGCAGTAAAATCTGATCTATAAAGTTGCTCAGTTAAGATGTAGAAATGTGATAAACCTCAAGTCCATTTTTTATTTGTGAGAAAATAGCTCACTCAAACTCATCAATGTGAATTGTTTCTGGTCAAAAAAAACTGGTTTGTTGTCGGATGTATATAAACAGAGGTCAACAGTTAAGGGGTTAAACATCTCTCATGTAAGTGCCCCTATGCTATCCTTGTTATTTTGCCAAGCAATGTGCTATGCGAGGGTTGAAGAGGCTACTTAAAATAATCCTGTTCAATTCTGACTATAGTGATGACCTTTTTATTAAAAAATATCTTATAAAATTCCCTTCTGAATTCACTGCTAATTTCTAAATTTAGAACTGTTCTGTGTGAAAAGGTCATTGTTCAAGTGAATTTGCAATGAATAAAATATCCAGTAGAGGGCACCAAAAGATTACAAATACTTAGCAACCGCACCATTCTCTGTTAAAGAGACTTCAGGAAAGACCAGAAGCTTGCTTGAGAATGTGTATAATTTCAGAATCTTTTTCCGCCTGTATTTATTCTACTTCCATATTTTGCTTTTCTAAAGAATTGCACTGTTGGGGACCTGTGAGGGTGGCCAGGCAACCTAATCATGGCCTCTGACTGGGCTTCCCTGGATCTCTTTGTCAGGAATAGATGAACTGATCTTGAATTCATTTTCTTCCCTTGGGAATAATACCCGAATCTCAGTCACTGTTCCCTTGCTGGCTGGAACATGAAGGGAGATTCATCATAAGTGGAAATCATATGCAAAATCATATGCATAAAGCTGCCTGTAGCACCCAGTGGTGCTGTATACAGGCATGCTAAACAGGTTATGCTGATTCAATACTCTGATACCAGGTAATAACTGTGAGATCTTCACACAAAAGCAATGGAGGTAAATTGAAAATCACAATTGGGAATTTATGTACATCTTATCTGCTTCCTTACCTTTCTTTGAATATCAGAGCCATTCCATCTTTAATAGAATTGGTGACATTTTAACATTTATTTTCATGTGAATGGGATTTTATTTTGTGCTTTATGCCAGGACCTTTTTAAAAGAAAAGCAGAGAGGAACAGAGAACAAACATTAACTTTAAGATCCCTTTTCCTGTCCTGTTTTATTTATGGGTTTAAACATTCTGCACTGGTGCTCCTGCACACTGTGTCCTGATGTGGTAGGACATGGGTCCATACCTGTGACTACCCGCATGGTGAGTTTCAATCTGGACTGCACTATCAGGGCAGCGTGAAGGTGATGTGCTGCAGGGAAAGGTGGTAGATGAGCCATTCGGTGCTGCACTTCTCTTGGGTTGTTGATGAGTGGCACTGGCAGAGGCTGAGGGGCAGATCCAGTGCCCTATCTCCATCAAAGATTGGTATATGGCTCAGGAGGGAGCTAATGAGGGGTTAAAATGAGGGAGCTGAATTAACATCAGCCAAGATACAGTCATTAATTGAGGATGCTTCAGTGATCTTGTCAGTTCAACTTTAATGTGCATTACTTCAGCTCCATCATACTGTCAGGCTCAGTAACTCTTCCAAATCAAGTGCCCTGATTATGACATCAACATTTATCGTTTCAATGAAAGCATCCCATAATAATCAACAGAGATCAGCAAGAGGATTTTAAAGCTCGTCATTTTAATAGTTTGACTTATAACAGAAATAGAGATAACTACTCTTTAATATATTGTACTTGTAACCTTGTGAAGACAATGATTTAATGTAGTTGAATGGATAATTCTCATTTAATACTCCCCAACCCTGACCATAACAGTAATTGTAACAGTTCTAGTCCTGGGTATACAAACCAAATTACCACACCTAAATAATGACAGGCTTTGAACTTGTGTATACCGTGGTTTATTATATAACCACAGTTATAATACAGACCAGTATCTGCTGAGGTAAACCTCAGCAAATTAGACCCTAATTATTGTGACCAGTTATTGTGAATTTCACTGAGCCTAGTGATAAAGTAGCATTACATTTTTGTGTTTGAATGGCTATTTGGAACTATAGTGGATAATTTCTTGATAGGAAAATACAGGTGGAAGTGTGCACTTTCTCGTCATATTACAAAGATTTAAACTGATGTTTGTAAAGTGTGCAGCATAGAATAATGTAAACTCTAATGGTAACTACTGAGCATATGCAAAACAGAGCTATGTCACAGTGATGTCACTCACTGAGAGGAGATGAGCATGAAGCATCTCAGAGAGTAGCTCCAGCTTTGTCTTGGTCTTATTTAACCGTTGTAAATAGTCAGCATGTAAATAAATGTTTTTGAACAAAAGACCATTGCCTCCAGCATGTCTTCTAGACTAAGAAGCCAATGAATCCTGAGATAAATCCACACTAACAGATGGTGGCAGTAGTGACTATACCCATAGAGGAAAAGTAGAAAATGACAGGAAAAGCTTCAAGTGAAGCCAAGCAACAGCGGGTGAAGGACTTTGAGGCTGACCCAGCAACCACACTGGAGACAACCAAATAACAAGGGCAGTCCAGCAACCAGCAAGACAAGCAGCGATGGAAAAGACAGCCTTGAACCAGGGTGAGAAATGGCTACTACTTTGCCCCTACCAGGATCATTTCAAACTATAGAGAGCCTGAGACAGGCTGAGCAATGGAAAAATAGGCACAGATGTTTTGCCCGGTACCATAATACCTCAGGTCGTGTGAGTAAAGAGAACAAAGAGCAAGTTAGCACTTTGTTATACGCCGTTGGGAGCACAGCAGATGACGAACTGGTCAGACAGGGGGTGAAAAAAGAAACCGCCTCCTACGAGGATATCATCAGAGCCTTTGACTCATACTTCAGACTTCATAAAAATATTGTCATAGAGAGGGTGAAATTTAATTGGTGCAGTCAAAAACAGGATGAGGGGATTGACTCATTCATCAACAAGCTGTACTGCCGAGCCAAACATTGTGAGAATGGAACAATAAAAGATGACCTGATCAGAGATAGACTAGAATTTGGCATTTTAGATGAGAATCTCTCCGACTTCTTAAAATCTCAGGAAGATTTAAATTTAAACAAAGCTGTACAACTGGCCAGACAGGCCAAAGAGCGAAGGCAGAATAAGGCTTTTGTCAGAGATGTTAGGGAAACTTCCCAAAGAACAGCCCAATGAAGTCGTTCAATTTGTGAGTTGTAAAACCAAAAATGTAGCAAAGCAGCAACCTGGGAGATGTCCTGAAAAGACAACAATCACCATTTTCCAATGTCCCTCCTGTGGTGGGATGAAGGTGGGAAGAATTCCCCACCTGAATTGCCATGGATTTGGCAAGTTATGCCATTTTAAAATGGTCCAGAAAATCTGTATTTACTAGGCAGAAGGAGAAATATGTTAAAGGAGCCTCCATTTAAGAAACTCAAGTTGACTCAGATTGCTGTGAATTAGTCTTCATAGACAAAACTCCACCCCCATGACCACAAGAGGACATTGTAGATCTTAAATTTCTTCAAGGTGAGGCTAGATGCAGTGGGAGACAGGTGCACCTAGGGTGAAGGTGACTAGCCACAAGATGGCATTTTAGACCTCAATTTGCTCTTCCTGGAAAGAGTGGAAGAAGATGGTAACCAAGATGCCACTGATATTGATGATTTGACGCAGGAGGAAATCCTGAACCTTGCTTTACTTTTTGAAGACAGCATATATTCTGATGGAAATTCCAGCTTCAATTGGTGGTGGAAATGGAGTGAATGCCAGCTAGGTTCTAACCTTGAGCGGATACTTGGATCTCGCTAAAACAAACATGTGCGCAAAAAGAATGCAAGTACATTGCCTAAACCGCCTATTTGCAACCATAAATTAATTTTATATATTCATTGTTTCAAAGCTGAAATAAAATAGTTTTGTAAGACTGGATTTCATTTCTGAACCAATTACCTTGGCAATTAAAGTATAAACAATGGAATAAATATGTATTTGTGTATATATGTATGTTAGTAAAGCAAAGGTAACTAGTATGTGTATACTTCAATTGGTTTACTTCAGGATTAAAGTATGTATCTATATACCTGATATAGTACATTGGATGTGCAATTAGTTGGAGTGCTTTCTAGTACAGCACTGTCCTGAATACCACTATAACATTTTTGCTATGAATGACATTAGTGCTGAATTGCTGAGTTACATTTCTCTATAGGTCCAGTCACACATTATCAATCTCCAGAGTGAATGGCTGAAATTCTCTCCTTTTTCTTCCACATCAGCAATGTGACCTTTGCAAGAGCTCTGTATGAGCCTTGCGTAATGCAGAGAAACTGGCAGTTGTTGTTCATTTTACTCTAAGCACAGCCGCCTAATGGATATCTCTCCCAAACCAGCCTGTGCCGCCTTCACTGAAATAGGTTTACTTTTATGAACGCAAACGTATAAATTATATTGGTGCTTTAGTAAATTATTTAATGTTTAACTGGTATTTTCATGTCACTGATACTGCTTCTAGTTTAGGTATTAATATTCCTCACTCACTTCATTCTGACGTGAAATGGGTTTTAGAGAATGCCCCTGAGTTCACCTCTACTTATTTGCTGAAGAGTGATTAGTGCGCCAATTCAAAAGGAGAGAGGAATTGAAAATAAATAACAGAAGAAATACATATTTTTAGCTTGCTTGTCTATGATTTCTCAAAACATTCAAAGTCTTTGTGAATTATGGTTTATTTATTTTTAAACTAATATGCTGGATCCATGGGAACAAAGCAGGTTGAAGAACTGACCTAAAATGTATCTATATAATTAAAAGTTTTGTGTATAGCACATATCTGCCATAGCCAACTTGTGTCCTTAAACATGATTTCATCTGAAACTCTGATGCCTCTATCTTAACTTGCACCAAGTCCTATTCATCCATCACCTCTGTGCCTACTGGCTACATTGACTCCTGGTCCACTCATGCCTCAATTTTAAGATCTTCATCCTTGTGTTCAAATCCCTCCATGATCTCACTCCTCCCGAAATCTATAACCTCCTCCAGCCCTATAACCCTTCAGGAACTCTGCATTTCTTTAACACAGGCGTCTTGTGCCTCCCTCACTTGCTTCATCCCACCATTGATAGCCGTACCTTCAGCCACTGGGCCCTAAGCACTGGGATTCTCATCCTGTGCCTTCTTGCTTCCTAAGCTCTCTGTTCTTGAAGACTGTCCTAAAATCTACCTATGAACAAGCTTTTTGTCACTCCATCTAATATCTCTATCCTTGTCTTGGTCTCAATGTTTGCCTGATTAAACTCCTGTGAAGCACCAAGGGATGTTTTATTATGTTAAAGGAAATGTCTATAGGGGAAAAATCGTGATTGGTTTAAATGTGGATCTACAACAAACCTGTGTTAACTGAATAGTGCTGAGCAATGCTGACAGTGCTAGAATGAGTCTACTTAAAGGTACTGATTTAGTTGCCACTGCTGTGTTTCAAATTGCTTGAACCCTGTTCCCATTCCAAGCCTTATCCCCCTCTGAACCCAGGGCTAGAGATTTTGTCCTTTCCTGTGACTTCACTTTTTGCCTTAAAATCATGCCCGATTGCGCATGCAAGCGCGGAATGTGTATGCTGCTTTCATAATATGCTCTGCCTTCATGAAGCATCTGAAATTTTTACTTTCTACTTTAGCACCCGGTGCTATGCTTTATACTTGTCTGTTGGTAGCAGGACCAGTGGTGTATGGTGGCAGATCTAAATGAGATTGTGCAAAATGTTCTGGAAGCTTGTTTAGAGGATCATTAGGTGGGTGTGTTCTTGAGATTTATTTAGATGACCATTGAATGATGTGTTCAGGAGGCTTCTTTAGAAAAAACACCAAAAGAATGCATATGGGAAGCTTGTATTATATTTCCAGCTTCTCACAACACTTCTGTTTCGTGTTCCCAGCATATTAGACAGCTTCCTCAAAAGACCAAGTTTCTTATGAGCCACAGTTTACGGCCATTATACATAGGGTTCCTGAGGAAACAAGCGGTTAACAATTTCTCTTCTATTGTGATATTGGAGACCACATTGGATTCACATGACGTTATTTATTTCTCTTGAAGGGAGGGAAACCTGGGTTGAACAGTGCAAAGAGTGTAGGCTGAACCTAATGGGTTGTTTCGCAAACGAATATTATCCAGAAAGAACGATTGTGTATCCATATGTTGTCTTCAGTAGCCTCAAGATATTCTGAAGCGCTTACCACAGAATTACTTTTCAAGTTTAGCTACTTTTATTATGAAGGGAAATCTGGCAGCCAATTTGCAACAGCTACGTCCTACAATCAGCAAATGAAATGAATGAAGAACTAACCTGTGTTTGTGGTATTGACTGAGGGAGAAATGTTAGTCGGGGCAGTGGGAGGACTCCCTGCTCCTCTTTGAACTATATCGTGACATTTGTTGCATTCATCTGAACAGACAGATGAGACCTGTTCAAGTGCACAGCAACAGTTAGACATAGCAAGTACCCAATTGTACAATATTTAAAACAATAACGATAAAAACTATTCACGAGGGATTAAAGTACCCTTATAGGAATATATTTCTTACATTCCTTTATGTGGCTGGTCTCTTATAAAATTGTCTTTCTTAGATCTTCATGACATGGAGTTGGGCGAATTAAGACTCAAAGGGCTGGATTTTCAATTGCTGGTGGGCTCCACAGAACCTGTACAGTCACAGCATTTCCCATTCAGATGCTGTTACTTTTGCAGGAAGATCTATAACATAGCCTTATTTTTCAATGGTGTAACACATCTGCATTGTTTTGTACAAGCATAATACTCCCATATATATTGCACAACCTATTTTGGTATCTATATATGTATGACACTCTTGTGTACATTACAAATAGAAGAATTAGGAAAAATTGCTGGAAACACTCAGCAGGTCATACAGCATTGGTGGAGAGAAACTTAGTTAACATTTCAGGTCATGATAACTCTTCTGTTCTGATGAAGGGTTTATATATATATCATTAGACCAATGTTGCTAAAGTGATGGAGAAATGAGGCTATTAACAAAGCTGTTGCTGAACTATTGGACTGCTTATCTGACAACTAGTATTGGATATGCAGAAACTGCCTCTAATTAAATCTTGGGAAGACTGAAACCATTATTTTCAGTCCTCGCTCCAAACGCTGTTCCCTAGCTACTGACTCCATCCCTCTCCTTGGCAACTGTCTGAGGTTAAGCTAGTCAGTTCACAACCTTGGTGTCATATTTGACCCTGAGATGAACTTCCAACCTTATTTTCACACCATCACTAGGACAGCCTGTAATGTT
This sequence comes from Cetorhinus maximus, assembly GCF_964194155.1. Classification (NCBI taxonomy): domain Eukaryota; kingdom Metazoa; phylum Chordata; class Chondrichthyes; order Lamniformes; family Cetorhinidae; genus Cetorhinus; species Cetorhinus maximus. The sequence goes on along the minus strand of NC_135884.1, from coordinate 46,484,239 downwards.
CAGTTGTTCTGTGTTTGGTTATGTGAGTCTGTTTATTATTGGTGTTCACGGTGCTTTGTTAGTTAAGCCTGGGTATGATTCAGGTAAAAGTAAACAAACTGTAGAAAGAGCCGGTAGCAAGAGCTGAAGCATGGAATGGACATTTTAAAGCATTATAAATAAAACCTATTACACACATAGAAACTGGTGTCATCTCTGCATAGATCTGAGATGTAAAATATACCCAACTGTCTACTTCCACCTCCGTTACATGGCCCGACTTTACCCGTCCCAGCTCATCTGCTGTTGAGACCCACATTCATGCCTTTGTTCCTCCTAAACTTGACTATTCCAATGCACTCCTGGCTGGTCTCCCACATTCTACCCTCCATAACCTTGAGGTCATCCAAAACTTTGCTGCCCATGTCATAACACCCCCCAAGTCCCATTCCCTTATCATCCCTGTGCTTGCTGACTATATTGGCTCCTGACCAAGCAAAGCATTGATTTTAAAATTCTCATCTTGTTTTCAAATCCTTCCTTGGCCTTGGCCCTCCCGGTCTCTGTCGTATCCTGCAGCTTCACAACCCTCCGAGATATCTGTGTTCCACTAATTCGGGCTCTTGTGCATCCCCAATTTTAATCACTCCACCTTTGGTGGCTGCACTGTCAGCTGCCTAAGCCCTCAGCTCTGAGATTCCCTCCCTACACGTCTCTGCCTCCCTACCTCACTTTCCTCCTTTAAAACACTCCTAAAAACCTACCTCTTTGACCAAGCTTTTGGTCATCAGACCTAATATCTCCTTAGTGGCTTGGTGTCATATTTTGTTTTATAATGCTCCTGTGAAGTGCCTCGAAGCATGTTCTTACATTAAAGGTGCTATATAAATGCAAGTTGTTGTAGGAAGCCATATTACAGTGATCTTCATGAATGTATATTACACTGATCCTGCAGTTTATGGGAGACAATATGATCAAACTCACAGGAGATAGTTTTGTATAATTGTTCCCAGATCTATTACACAACTAGTCAATATTGTAATGCCTCCTAATTTTAAAGACCAGGAATCATAACATTGTGTATTGGGTAGAAACCTTCACTATGTCTTCCGGTATCTCCTCTCTTGGTCTACTGACCTCTTCCCTTATTCCTCCAATACTCTATTTTGTTGTACCTCTTTTTTGCCCAGTCTCCCCCAGCACTCGTTCTATCTCTTCATGCTTCAGTACCTGACTGATGTGTGTCAAGCTATCCACTTCCTGTCCCATACTGCTGACCGGGTACTCTAAACTCTCAGTAAAATACTTGATGCAGCTCTAAGTGAGTGAAAAATCTATATCCAATCTTTAAATGTTTTTCTGTATATTCAAAAAATGTTGTACTTCTCTCAAATTCTGCATTATTATGGTTCCCTTATTCTATGAATTTAAATGGTAAAACTTCTCCTTTGAGGTATATCCAGGATATATTGCAAAGTCCTGGATCCAGAGTAAAGATTGGGACAGACTGTGTGCCAATTAAGAGATAGAAGTCAATAATTTTGAACTTGGCTGAAACTAATTAAATGTTGGTGGAAAAGAAGATCTGATAATTAAACTGACAACCTATGACCGGAGCTACAGTAAAGTATAGTGGATACAGAAGCTAAATCACTTAAACTGAAATGCTTCAGTTGGTCAGAGGTAACTTGTGACGTATAATATTGTCACATCCACCCAGTTATACCCATGGATTCATGGAAAATAGACACTTTAATTTTAAAAGCAGAATGGAGAATGGATAATCTGTTTTGAAACAAGATTGAGTTGAGAGATCAGGTGCCCTCCTTTCTTGCCTATCATCTTACATAGAACTGCCAAAGGCTGGAAGGACAGGACATTAAAATGCAAATGACCTCTTGGGACATTCCATTGAGAAGGCATTAAAATACAACAGATATTTTCTGTGGATTTAATAGCTGTTATTGTTTAAATACCTGCAGAAACTAGTGCACAATGGCCCTACAGACTTTTTGGCTGCAGAATGGAACTTCACAGGTGATGGTAAAGACAAGTCCATTCATTCACAAGAAGGTGAAAATGGATGAAATTCAAAACCTGTTGTGTGTCAATGCTTAAATCATCAGGGACCATTTGTGTGGACAATGGAAAAACAGATACTATGGCCACCTGACAGAAACCAGCTTGTGATAAGGAACATTTATTAACACACACCTTGAGGTAAGTCAGTCAATCTGGGAGACAAGGAGACTCAGACGGAAGGGATCCAGCACAGCAAAGGAAGGACCCTGCCTAGAGCCAATTAACAGGCAGGGAAGTGGGGTTAGCCTTTTATCTACTGATTTGAAGAACCAAGCCAGACCTTCGCTGTAAGGGCTCGACTGCTCCTCAACTGGAGCAAAGGCATAAGTCTTCAGGGAGCCACAAAGGAATCATCAGACCTACAATGTTTTGTGCTTCCATCTTGAAAGACGCAAGCATAATAGTGAATTTTTGGACTTTTAAAAAATCCTAAGTGCATGCTAGCAATTTTGTAGTTATCTCATTTGTGAGTGTGTGTACATGTCTCTGTGTGTTTGCGAGTGAGTGCTGTTGCGAAAACATTCGGGTGTTGCAATATAAATATTTATTCTTTTTTTAAACTTGCCAGAAAACCTGTCTTTTGTCTGTTTTTTTTTCAGAATCACAGCAGTCAAGGGGTTAAACGCTCTTTTCCTTTAAAAATACATCTACCTGCAGTCAATTGAGAGGTGGATAAAGGAGGAACCATCCTACCATCTCTCCCCAGTCCATAACAATATTGAAGGAAATGACTCACCCGTTTCTAATCTTGTTCTTTGTTTCTCATTCTCAGCCTGTCTATATGCCTCACTCTGTGATTTTTTTGTTGCTGTGTGACTCATACTGCTCTATCTCATTCTCTGTGATTCTTATTTGTGTCTGCCTCATCATATGTTGGATCCGCATTGCTCTCTATCTGGTTTCTGCCTTCTCTCTGTCACTCTGTCTGACTCCAGCAATCTCGATGCTTTGTGAAGAGGTTAATTGCATCTCTCCATCATTGACCTGCCACATCAGAAATGAACTGCTGATCTGATAGGAAGTCAGTTCACCAGCACAAATGTGTCTACTTAGTTTTGTTCTATTTTATTGGAACTAAAGATCTGTACTGTCAGAGGTACCATCTTTCAGATGAGATGTTGAACTGAGACATATAAATGTCTGTCCTCCCAGGTGGACACAAGAGATCCCAAGGCACTATTCAGAAAAGCTCAGCTGGGTTTTCCCTGGTGTCTTGGCCCTCAAAAAATATCTGGAACAGATGATCTGGTCATTTATTTCACTGCTGTTTATGGGAGCTTGCTGTGCTCAAAGTAACTGCTACATTCACACATGACTACACTTCAGAAGCACTTAAATGGTTGTAAAGCATCCTTAAATCATGAAATGCACCATATAGTTGCAACTCTGTTTTTTTCTTAATTTGAAAGCATGAGATATACCTTATAGAACGTTATATCATATCAAGTTAATTTCTGCAGATAAGGTGCCTGAGTTGTTGGTGAGGTGACAGCCAGGTTAAAACGTATGGACAATATAACAAAGAACAATCAGAGACAAATGCAGATTTTAGTTCCACGCTGCTGTCTTCTTCATTTGCGCATAATGGCTGGAATTTTACTGCTTTGTTGTGGCAGGTCGGGGCCATAAAATGTGGCGAGTCATTCAAAACTCCTTTGACTTTGGCAGGACCCCACTGAAAAATCCCACTGGCACCCAGAACTTGAATATTGTTGAAAAGAAAGACATGTTGCCGAATCTTTTCGTCTTGCACTCTTTGGGACAAACACAAGAATAGCAAATTTCAAACAATCACAACAGGTTATACTACAAGAGAAAATTGTGCTGATTAATTGTCAAGTTGACTCTGATTGGCTGAGGTGTTGCCATGGAGAAAGCAGTGAGAAGTGCCTACTACACAATTGAGCAACTTTTTGTATGAATTTTAGTGCTGGTGTGATGCCAGGTATGTAGGCCATGCATCCCAGGGACTGGCTGATAAAATCAAATGGCACGTTCCTTCATTTATTCATAATAGGCATGGGCAAATGTATGGACAATGTAACAAAGAACAATCAGAGACTATACTCAACTAGCCTGCACTTGGAAAACCTAAATCAAAATATCTACGGTTAGATAAAAGCAAAAGTGCTCTGAAGAAGAGTCATATGGACTCGAAACGTGAACTGTTTTTTTCTCTCCACAGATGCTGTTAGACCTGCTGAGTTTTCCCAGCATTTTCTGTTTTTGTCTACTGTTAGAAATGATTCTGTGTTTGGAGAACACCTGCTGAACAATCCTGAGTGTGCGAATAGCTACACTAACAACCATTTTAAGATAATCAGTCCAACTCATAATTTGACTCATTTATACTGGCTCGAAGGGGTGTATGTTAATACACACGGACCCGTTCTCTGCAAAAGAAAAGGAATATGCTCAAGCCTTGTGCCTTTTTGAATTACCTGGGAGTTTGGGGAGCCTATAGTTACCCATTACTTTCTCCATCGCAACGCCTCAGTCAGTCAGAGTCAGCTTGCCGACCAATTAGCATCCTTTTCTCCTGTAGTGTAAATTGTTATGATCTTCTTACATTTGGAATTCTTGCAATTGTTCTGATGAGGGCTAGATGAAAAACTTCGGCAACATGTCTCTTTTCTGCAATAATGAGTGAGAAGCATGATGGGGGAAATGGAAATGATCTGCTCTCCCAGTTGCAGGTAGCACACCAAGTGAACAGGGAATAGACAATTAAGAAGCTATAAAGGTGATGACTTATTTAAATCCTGCCTGCTCCACAAAAAAAATCAAGTCAGATTCTGTGAGCAAAGAGTGAGGGTATGGTGACTATGGCTATGCCAATGTTTTGTGGTGACATTTTCAGAGGGGAAATCTGATTTGTATTTCTCTCGTCTTGATACACTCACTTTGGAACTATATGACATAATCTTTACCTTACCACAGTGCCAACTTTTCAAAAGTACTTAATTGGTTGGAAAGTGCTTTGGGATGTCCCAAGGTCGGGAAAGATGCTATATAAATGTAAATCTTTCTTTCTTCTTTCTTTCCCACAGTCCTTAACATAAGCATCAATGTTGCTGTCTGGTAGGGGAAGAATGGCTAGGGGAAGAAAGCCACATAATTGAACCAGTTATTTAAAGCAAGAAAATCAAAGTATTTACTATATTGAAAAATATTGAATACAGGAAGCTACATTTTGATATGGTATATTTTCCACCAGAGTGAGGAGGTAAAGACAACCAGTCCTTTCGATATTCTTCTATAAGCTGTGGTAGTGGTAAATATAAATGGACACAGAGAGACAGACACTAAAATAAATTAGGGTTTTTGATAAAATCATAAATCACAACAGCTTCTCTCTCACTATTTTTAACATCAAAATAACTCCGCCATTGAATTACTGCCCTGTATCTCTGCCAGATGTTTTATATCCCTTGTAATATATATTCCAGCTAGTCTGTATATAGTTATTGTTGAAGCCTACTTGAGTTTGTCACTGCTGCTTTGTTTTGTTTTTTGATGCTTCCTTCCTTTGATATTGGATTGGTATGAGATTTATTGTGAGAGTAACAGTAAAATGTAATATGCCATGTATATATATATATATGATCAGCTAAATTCACCTGCACTCCCTGCAGAGTCAGGCTGGAAGGTATCACAGGTCAGAAATTGGGTTACAGTGTTTTTGTCTTGATTTGAGTGGGGCTTCCGCTTGTGTGTATGGGATTTGTGAAATTACTTTTACGCTGATGCTATGATGTTGCTTTATGATTTAGGGTAGTATTACTGGAAGTGCACTACCTGCCATATTGGTAAAAGTAGAAAAAAGGGTGTTCAGGGCCTGCCCTTGAAATGTTAGGCCCACTGCACGTGGGCCTCATGTCTGTCTGAGGCCCCATTTGCAATATTAGCCCCGAGCCACCTGCGTTTAGGGAAACATGATCTATGTGTGTCCTAACCAGTGGTCCTTGAAGGGATTGCTGGAGGCTGCAACCCAAAAAGTTAAGTTTGTTGAATAATTCTTATCTGAATATGAAGATGGGAGGTGCCAGAGTGCCAAAGGCCATTACTGGCTTGGCACTTTTGCGATTGCTTTGCCCTCTCATGAGTGCAACCAACACCCCCACACTCACGATCCCTCTCCTAGAACCAACCTGCGGACCACTTTTAGTGATATGACAGGCCAAAATCTACTGTCGATGCCACCAAGCTGCCTGGGGATGCCCAGTATGGATCTGCAACTTCCTAGTCTCATTGAAATGGGACACTAAGTCCAATATCGGGTGTGCCTTCTGGCCATTTGCACCCATTTTGTGCAACGATCCTGCAGGAATCATCACTAGGTCGTTATTCAGATCAGCTGCTTTTGTGGAATAGAACATTTGATGAGAGTTTTTATCTATTTGTAAAAAATGCAGGTTTGTGTGATACTGTGAGACTTCTTTTATTGAGCACAATGGAAGCGACTATGAGGAAATAGTCGGTGACCTGTGCTGCCCTCATCACTAAGGTATTGCATCTAATAGCTATCAAGTCTGTCACTGGACTCCAGTTTTCCTTTTCCCTCTTCACTTCATGTTTAATGAGCGCGAGACAGTTGCTCCCCTTTGACTCAGATGGTAAAGTTATTGCCCAATTTGGCACTGAACTGCAAAGGTCTCAGATTTACTCCTGAGCTATGCTAAGTTACCTGACCTGAAATATGCAGAAGCAATGGCTCTACAATTGTCTCAGTAGCTACAAGTGACGAAGGGGAAAGTTAACTGAGATTCCTGTCCCTGATCAGTAAATATGTGTAAATGTGATGTCAGGTGAGGATAAGCCTGGGTTCAGTTGTAATATCCTCTGTGGTCAAACAAGCCACTAATGCTGATGTCTAGTTGTTCACATGAAGAATTGCATATTGGTTAAGATATATAGGGCAACATTTCCATAAACGCAAGTGTCCCTAGGAAGCCTGCTTTTTGCTCCCACAAAGGGCCTTTCACATGTTCCAGGTGCAGGCCCCAGAAGCCTTTTTTTTGTCTTTACCAATATGGTGAGTAGCACACTTCCAGCAATGCTGATGTAAAGCAATTTCTAGGCGAATGTTTTGCAGCACTATTTAATCTTGACAACACATTTCAGCAATAGTGTAAAATGGACACATTCCTGGGCTGTTGGTAGCCCTTTTTTTCTATGGAAGTGAGTACATGGAAGTGTACATGTACAAGAATCAGTATATTCAGAAGAGGAAGGAAAAAATATTGGAGGGAAAAAATTGAAAGAAACTGTGAGAAACAAATGCACCTCAATGAACAGCCTCGACTTGCTTCCTGAAGAAATTTGTCGTGTTTCTCATCTGAGAATGCAGATCAGGTCTTTTATAGTGTTGCTTCTTGCTTGAGGGGATTGACTTACATAGGACATGAAGTAAAGTCTTCCCTTGGAAGAGGATTACTAATTTCCATTGTCTGTATTCATGGTCCACTGCCTGAACTTACTACATTCTTCAACAATAAAAAGGAGGGAGATTCTGTAGTGATCCTCCAAATTAGAATGTGCGCACTAGCCTTGACATTGCATTTAGCTATTAATATTGCTTTACTGTACGTGTCAAAGCAAACTGGAAAAATTAAAGAATGACTGCAGATAAAAGATTTTTCCATCATCAGCTGTCACGCTTGAGGTGCCCACTGAAAGCTTATCTTTTAAAACAAGATTTCTATTTGAATCAGACTATGATTCAGAGCCAGTCAGCTGTACGAGTTACCTGTTGGATTTGCATACAATTTGTGACTTAAATAATTCAGGGTGCTAAACTGTGATAATGTCACGCTGATTGAAACGGAGGACATGACAGGTTGCTCAGGAAGCAGCTGAAATAATTTGCAGAAGGCCGGATCTCGTAAGAGCATCTGATAAGAAGGCAGAGAGAAAAAAAATCTTGATCTAATTGACTAGAAGATGAAAGAGGATGGAGACAAATAGGCCTACCCGTGTGAATACACCAGTCTCATATCACAGCACATTATCGAGTACACAAAATGTTCCTATATTCTGATTGTCCAATTCTTCTCCGAAAGCCTGATGATTTTCATCCCCTGTATGGCTTTTAGTGGAATTTTGAAATTTGCAGGACGTTTAAGTTATCTTGTGGCATCATGTATTATCCTTCATACAAAGTAGATTTGAATTCTTCAATTAATGCAGCAACTGGGGAACCAGCTACTAATGTTACCATGGCAGCAGTGGAAGATGAGCTGACACCGTTAAAGATGCCTGTGTGTCAGCCTTTCATCATCTCAGTCTGAATGACGTTGGGTTTGGAGGTGGCTAGGTAACAAGTTGTTATGGACAAAGGACAATTGCTCTGCAGACCTTTAGGTTCCAAAGGAGTCGCACAACAAAATAGGTCAGTGCACAAGCTACGTAGATGCTGTAATTATCAATTCAGAAATACACAATAAAAAAAAATGTTCTGCTATACATCAGTTGCTTAAATGGGGTTGCCTGGCAACAGGCAAGGAAGGTCACTGACTTAATAACTGTAAAATTAGTGTTTAGCTAAGTTTCTATTGAATCCTATAGGATTGGATCAAGTAAGAAACATATCCTTTTCATGTTTTGGGTAAATTTTTTGATCTTAAATGTTGCTATCTTCAATTCAAATAACCCTATTAGTAACTGTACACTGGGATTAAAACTGAATACAAACTGATGATCTAAAACCATTTACGTTTATCTGGATTTTTTTTCCCCTAATTTAGATTTTGAGTGGATTGGTCCCTTTGGCTGAATGGCAGCACACACTTTGAGGAACAAAGCTCCTGCTACCTAGAGGTTCCACTGTTTAGTTTAGCACTTGGTATATTTTCTCTGTTGTCATTAATACTTTCTCAGTCTATGGGGTTGGAGGGAGGAGCCAAAGGTGGCTTGGAGCGCCAGTCACTGTGATTAAATGTTGCCTCCTGGTGTACGGGGGTGGGAGAAGAGCAAACCAGTCCTTGCCACCCATGTTTCCTGGCAATCAATTAAAATTTGCCTGTATTGATTTAAGATGGTACCATTATTTCTGCCTTTGGTTTCAAGAATGCAAAAATTTTGGGCTCTACCCCCAAAATGGGATTAAAGTCTTACCGCTGGAAGTATGATTTGTAACGTATAACTTCACTAAGGGTTAAAGAAGTTTTTTATAGCACAATTTAGTTAATTAATTGTTGGATGAGATTTGAAATTATGTGGGATTCAGTGACTATGCGCAGAAGGTCCTGAAGACTTTGCCAAATGTGGTGTCAGGGGAGCTGTGGCCTATTTGTAACAGTAATCTGAAGCACATTTCTGCTAACTTTCTAATTAAAATGTATTAAATAAGCTTTCACTTGTGACTGTGGCTGACAACCTGCAAAGGGAGAATTAGGCTTTAGTGTGATTTAGTGAAGTCAGTGCCCAGGAATGTAGGAACAGGATGAGACCACTCAGCCCCTCAAGCCTAGTCTGTCATTCAATTAGATCGTGGCTGATCTGCATCTTAACTTTCTACCTGCCTTGGTTCTATAGCCCTTAACACCTTTGCCTAACAGGGGCCCATCAATTTCAAATTTGAAATTTTTATTTGATCTATCCTCAACAGTTTTTGTACAGATTTCTACAACCCTTTGTGTGAAGAAGTTCTTCATGTCACCTCTGAATGGTCTAGCTTTAATCTTATGCTGTTCTCGACTTCTCACCAGAGATTTCTACCTGCCCCATCGATTCCTTTCATCATCTTAAACACCCCAGTCATATGCCCCTTAATCTTGTATACCCAAGGGAATACAAGCCTGTGCAATTTGTCCTCATAATTTAACACATTTATCTCTCCAACCCTTGGCCAGCAAACCAGGGGCCATGTTTCATTTATTTTCCATTGTGGAGAAAAAAAAAACTTCTGGCAGTGGAAATTCATTTGAGCCAAACACAACTTTTGGGTAATTTCTTTCCTGAATTTGCATGGCGGTGTTGGGTGGGGGGGGTGGGGGGGGTTGGGGGGGTGGGGGACTGGTGGCGGGGTGGGGGTCAGGGAGCACGGGTGAGAGCTGAGGGGGGCTACTGGGATTAGCTTTTGCAGAGAGCAGACACTGATGGGCCAATAGCTTCCTCCTGCACTGTAACCACACTATGATTCTATAATTCACAAGGTACCAATATGGATCAGCAAGCAGGTAGCTGAAGTATTTACAGATGTGGAAAGACTCTGGTTTGATTCCCCAGTCCGTGCTGAATTAGCTAATCTCAGCTGGGATTGTGATAGGGGCAATTATGCTCAGTGCCCTTGGGTTGGGGTGGGGAGGTGGGGGGGGGTGTGGTGGGGGTATAAGATCAGCAGGTTTCCCTCTCCCAGCAGCCACTCTGGTGGTGCACATACATGGTGATTGGCTGAGGACAGCAACAAGGACTCTCCTGTTGATTCTCTATCTCAAGGATAATTGCTGCATTGATGAGATACTGGAACTATGGTTCATGCTTGTGCTATCAATTCCCTGGTACCCTTAGGTCAGGACAGCAAGGGAAGGGACAAAAGTGGTACATTTTAAAAAAAAAACTGTTATCTGTAAAGTTTTTTTTTTAGAAACATTCCCATGAAAATTTGTTCTCTTCTGTTGTGTGAATTTACTTCTGGATTTATGGATTGTTTTTGCCATCAGCCCTGCTGTGCAACGCAGCGTGACCGGAAGCTTTGAAGTTCTCCAGCTGGTGCAGCTTGGTGGGAATCGAGCCGGTGTTATCAATAGAAACGGGTATGCTGGTAATCACCCATGCTACCTGACCTCTGCTTCTTTCTGTGCGCAGGATGAGGGAGTTTGCAAAATACATTCATGCGACTTGTCACATAAATACCAACAGCCATCAATAATCCTATTTTAGCAGTTAACACCAACCAGTGGCATTTGTATTATGAAAGCATGGGGGATGCTGGGTTGATGCTGAAATGTAGCCCCAAAGGAAATTAAAAAGACACTGCATCTCAACAAAGTACAAGGGAAAATGTGAGGAGGAGGAGAACTTGCACTGAATACAATGTTAATCTCCTCCTTACGCAAACATATTTGCAAGTATGGGGTTAAGAGGTTTAAATGATAAATTGAGTTCAGTGTTGTTATCCTAGGGGAAGGTTTCACATTTCATTTTAATGTTTTAGGCCAAGCAGATGTCTCATGGTTAATGCACTGGAAGAATATACATAGCAAGTACATTATCACATCACAGGTGCCAACATGGATGGTGCTTGCTTTGAACAGTGAAGACTTTTATTTTTAATCGCTCCAGCATGGCTATATTTCATCTTGATGTACACAGCCTAGTGCTGATGAGGTAATCAAAGTGCTGCCAGGAGAAGGTTAAAATGCCTGTCCTTAACTATTTATTCTAGTGTTCTTCCGAGGTACTTGCTCACATCTGAACAGCAAATGGAAGGGAAGGGAAATCTCGGCACTTAAAGAATTTATGTAGCTTCCCTATTAGTGAAATCTGAAAAGACAGGCGAAAAAAATGATTTGTTGCAAATTCATGTCATGCTCAGTGTGCTCACTGCCTTTTCCTTGACTGTAGCTGCTGCCTACAATATTTCAAAGGCTTGTGCCCCTAGTGACCTAATTATGACACGGGCAAAGCTGTTAAGTTTCTTTTGGATTTCAGCTTTGCCACCAGGCATATGACATTGCGGTGAATTTTATCTCAACTGGGAACCATTCTGTAACCAAGTCATGAGCTGCTGACCCGAACAATTCACCTGGATTTGTTCATAGACTAATGACTTGCCTACTTAAGGTTTGAAGCTCACATCAGACGTTCTGTTTTCCATTAACCCTTTGGGAGCTGACATGCCTTTTTTGCTTTTCTGTTCCATCCATGCACTGTTTATTGTGTGCAACCTCAGCAATGATGATTTTCTCTAGGTTTCTGCTGGTATGGGTGTATAGCTGGTCCAGCAAGCAGTACTAAGCTGTAAGATTATTACATTTTTGAGTTTGTTTTAAAAATAGTGAAGAAGAAAATGATCCCAGTGGCCAATTTGCACTCTCCCATGCTGGATGGGAGCAGGTCATATAGAGGATTTATATAGTGGTAGTGCCATACGAGAGTTGAGAAGATAAGATTTTTTATCTTTGTAGGAAGGAGTGGTCATCTGAACCCGACAAAGAAAGCTTAAACCTCCCTTAACCTGGGCTTCCCCCCCTCCTTTGACAGTAATTGCTTCCAGACCCCTCCCCTGCCACAATGCACTTAACTACTCCACTGACACACAGCGTATTACCGCCTGAAATCTTCCTCCCACTCAATGGCCAGGTATCAATTCCTGCAGGGGTTGGATGGGACACTCAATTTGCAGATGAAAATGAGACATGGGGCATAATTTTACCCTCTCCGGGTGTGGCTTGGCAGGCAGATGGTGTAAAGGGTTAACATCAGAAGCATACATGATGCTAATGTAATAATGATGTCAGATCACATGACTGAGAAGTAAGATTTTGAAGGAGGAGAATCTCCAGCCTTGTGTAGAGATCCAAATGTGTAAATTCTTGCTGTAAATAAAGAGTAATGATTTTGAGAAATTACAGATGTGAGCAGCATACTTTGGGAGAATAGAAAGTTCTCAAAACTCCAGGCTAGACCCCAACCACACAACAAAACATGGTGACAGTGAGTAAAAGATCCAGCAGACCTTAAAAAAGAAGACACCAGTCTGGCAAGAAGAGAGATCCTCGAAGGAAGGACAAATAAAATTCAAGACTCTCTCAAGACGTCGGATCATTGTGGGAGCAGCGATCCAAGCTGAGACACAGACCTGGAGAATGGACAGCAGTGAGCACAGGCCCGAAGCAGCAAGCAGCAGCACAGAAGCAGGAACAATTCCAGGGCTCAGCAGAAGCATGGAATCCACACTATTACTCCCAGAACCATTTCAGAATGTAGAAGGCTCGCAACAGGCCCAGAACTAGGACAACTGTAGAAAAAGGTTCACAAGGGGCAGAACTGCTTCAGGATTACCCAAAAGGGATTAAGAAGACCAGGTCAGTACACTGCTTTATGCATTAGGATCTATCGCTGACGACATGATAGCAAGACAGAAGTCCTGCAAGCTTTTGACTCTTATTTCAGACACTGTTGGAATTTAATGATAGATGGCTAAATTTCAGATAAGAAAGGAAAGCCCAGGCGAAAGCATGGATTCGTGCATCAATGATCCCTATAGGCTGACAGGGAACTGCGATTATAGAATTTTAAGCAATGAGCTGACTTGTTACAGAATTGTAGGTGCGGTCCTGGACGAAACCTTGTCAAATATCTTACAGACAAGAGAGGATTTAACATTAGTAAAAGCAGTGCAGATTGCAAGGCAAATGGATCTTGGGAAACAGAATCAGGCATTTATTCATGGTGAAGGAGAGGTCCCATGGAGAAGATCAAGTCAGACCATTCGGTTCGAAGGTCATAAAAGCCCGTTAAAATGGGGAAAAGTGTGCCAACTTCCAGTTTGAAATGCCTTTGGTGTGGCAACAACAAACTGCACAACAGAGGGGGCAGTGTGCCACAACTGTGGAAAAATAGGCCACGTCAGAACTGTTTGTCGTTCGAAAATGTTGACAACCTGTAAAAAAATTGAGAAATTTTTAAAGGAGAGCTACATGCAAGAAGTGAAAGAACCACAAGCAAAGGAACTAACCTTCCTGGGGGGAGGTAAATGATACAGAAAACAAGTATTGGAGAATTAAATTTGAAGTGGATGAACACCCCACAGAATTTAAAAACTAGATGCAGGAGCAGGAGTTTCTGTTTTATCAGATGAACTCAAACGGCTCAAACAAATTACTTTGCAACCCTTATCTTTTAAAATACAAGGTCCTGGCGGGGCAACTTTAAAAGTGAAAGGCTAACTCATGGCAAAGTTGAAATATAAATACCAAGAAATCCTTGAACCTCTGTATGTCATTCAAAATCATGACTGCTGTTAAGCAGAAAGGCATGCCTAAAACTGAAATTAATCCATAAAGTGGATGAAGTTGCTGATGAAAAATACAGCACTATTTTGAAATGAATTCTCAAAATTGTTTACAGGGGCTTTGAAAGCAGAAATAATTGAGGTTATAGCACAGCATCTGGGATTGGAAGAAGGAAAAGTTAATCCAGATAGCAATTCAGCTGAGTTGGCTAGAATTCAGTTGTAGATGAAGCAGCTTGAGACGGAAAAGAAATGAAGATACCTGAGCTTGAAAAAGAATGAAAAATAAAAACTTGAATTTGAAAAAGAAAAAGAATGAGAAATACGAAAGCTTGAACTTGAATTCCAGAGACAGAAGTTAGCAAGGGTAAAAAATAGAAAAGAAAAGAGCCAGAAAGTTTCAGAGAGAAAGAAATCAGACAGTATGAACTGGCTAAAGAAAAACTTAGGTTACATGGTTTAAGAGAAGCTGTTCCAGCCAATAAAAATGATAATGTAGAGAACCAACTTCCACACACGAAAGATGAGTTTGTTAATGAAAAATGAGAACTGGTGAGAATACTGGAGTGTCAGTCACAGGAAGTAGAACATTTGCATGAGGCCTTGAAATGTTTAAATGATAAACTTGTTGAGCAAATTCAACAAAGATAGATCTTCAATTAAAACTTGATGAACTTCAAATATCAGGAGTTTCTAATAAATATCGCGAAAAATGCCTTGAACGGGAAAAAGAATTGCTGATGAATCAGAACAGTTGGTTGAATGCGGAATTAAAAACCAAGACTGACAAACTACTGTAACTTCATTATGAGAAGAGCTTCTGGTATACTGATACTGATATAATAATGATGCCAGATCACATGACTGAGAAGTAAGAGAGATCTGGAAAGAGGAGAAGCTCCAACCTTCTGTAGAGATCCAAATAAACGCTTGCTGTCAATAAAGAGTAATGGTTTTCAGAAACTACAGACTCCAACAGCATTCTTTGGGAGAATAGACAATACCAAAACCCCCCCGTCTAGACCTTAATCACACAATGAAACAAATGTGGGTGTGGAGTGTAAAATTGGGTGTAATGCCATGGGCGCTGATACTAACGCCAACCTGCCTGCCTGTGCTGCCGCTACAATTTTCCTGTGTTAGGTGGAGGCTAGTGCCAAGTGTGAAGTCCGGCAGGTTTGACTGCTCATGCTGGTGGCGGGAAAGGAGGGGTTGGGGGGGTGGCCCTGGATCCACTGGAGGACCCCCCACTAAAGTCTTCTCCCCCCTACCCCAGATTTCCCTTGCCCCACTGGCCTGTTCACCCTGGCCCCTCACACCCTCCACCTCCTTGCCAGCCAGCTTTCGGAGACAAGACTTCCTTTCCAGGTGAGGGCGGATTAAGCCGATTAATGCCCCATCATGCATTAAATGCCCCCAAAGAGCCTGGGTGGGTGCACTAGCAATATTTATGCCAGGGTGGGCCCTGTGTAATGTAAAATTCTGTCCTTGGAGTTAAACTGAGCTGGACCACGCTCCAGCCAGGCGGGGTGAGTTTAATGCTGGCCCAATTGCCGCCACATTGAACTCATGCCCTGGGTTAAAATCGGATGTTTAAATAGAAAAACGTCTCTTTTCCCACCATGAGCATCCCTCACCTTGATAAACACAAAATCCACTAAAAGTATTAGTACAAAATCAGTTTTATTGTAAGCTAACTGGTAACATGTCAGCTATTATAAGCTTTGCCTATAAAGGAGTTAATTTCTGACAGACCTAGTATAAAATTGTATGTGCTCCAGAAGCCCAAGAAGCATTTGTCATTTTTATTCATCAAGTTTAAGGACTAGTGCCTCGTTTGGGATTTTTAAGTGATGCCACCACTTGTATTTTCTTCTTTTTCTCACTGCTTTCACCAAGCTATTTTCACATTTATAAAACAACAGCTCTATTTCACTCTGTCGTTTCCTGGCTGTTTGTGCCTCTGTGTGGAACTATTTTCTCTTTTGTTCAAATCAAAAAAATAAGAGGATGATTGACCAGTAAAAAAAGTCAAAGTAGAAAAAAAATCACATTCAGACTACCTTTCACAGGGCTGTTAACACCACGTAATCATATCACATGTCAGTTGTGCAGTTTTCCTTTTTTCAAACTGCAATCTAACTTCAGTAGCCAGGGCTAAAGGACTGCGAGGGGCTTGCAATAATTTTAGTCACAGGCTGAACTGTCTTTATTTGTAACTGCTTCTATTCATTTCGTCCCTGGATTTCAGAGAGATCTGTTCCAGCTGTTTTGTGAGGCCCCATAGTCTTTCCATTCATAACTCATTTAGAATTATTCTATGAATCATCTTGTGTACGATGGACAAATCCTGGCATTTTCAGTTGCTGAAAGCCAGAAACATAAATGTGTCTAAAGACAGAAAATTGCGTCTGTCACATGAATGTTATTCTCTTTTCCAAACCTCCCCCTTATCTTATTTCTCCCTTCACACTCCACCTGTTGGGGGAATTTACAAATTCTTTTTCTTTCTCTAGCTGGAGTTTCAAACGTCATTTTTTTTTGTCCCCGATTTGATGGTCACTTCTAATCCCATGAAACTTGGTGGAACAGTGACAAGCAAATTTAGAACCATCTTGGGAGCACCGTCATCATGAGGACAACAGTTCTAAGAATAAAACAAAAAACAGAAAATGCTGGAAAAACTGCTGAGTTTTTCCAGCATTTTCTGTTTTTGTTTCAGATTTCCGGCATCCGCAGTATTTTGCTTTAATCTTAGTTCTAAGAATAAGCCCACCATCATTGAGTAGAATAGGCCTACATTCACACAAGTTTAAAAGATTTAGAGGTGATCTCATTGAAATGTTTAAAATTATTGACAGAGTAGATAGTTAGGGTCTATTTACCCTGGTTTCAGAGCCTAGAGCCAGGGCTCATAGTCCCAGGATAAGGGTCCAGCTGATATAAGAAATTTCATCACTTGGAGGATTGTGAATCTATTGAATTCTCTATCCAATAGGGCTGTGAATGATCAGTCAATGGATATAATGGTTTAAAGTTGTAAAAATCCACAGGGAGTGATATGGCAGGTGCTGAAGGACTTTCTGCTAACTTCCAGGCTTCAGCACAAAGCAGTTGCTCCCAGATTTGGGTGCACTGTGCACTGATAGCCAATCTACTTGGAACACACCAAGGGCAGAATTTTATGAGTCGGAGAGCAGGGGCAGGGCCCATTCGCCGATGCGTAAAATGACACGCAGTGACGCTGGGGTAACTCCCAACGTCACCGTGCCCGATTTAAATTTCCAGGAAGGCAGGAGCGCAGCAAAATCAGCTGTGTGCCCACCAACCTGTCAATGGCCAATCGAGGCCATTGACAGGGTCAATTAAGTAATTAAAGGACCTGCCCATCCAACCTTAAGGTTGGCGGGCAGGCCGGAAAAAACATAAAACCTCATCCACGGGCGGGATGAGGTTTCATGTAGGCTTTAAAAAATTTTAATAAAGATGTTGTAAAAATTATGGACATGTCCCAACTCATGTGACT
The DNA here is from genome assembly GCF_964194155.1 of Cetorhinus maximus. Classification (NCBI taxonomy): domain Eukaryota; kingdom Metazoa; phylum Chordata; class Chondrichthyes; order Lamniformes; family Cetorhinidae; genus Cetorhinus; species Cetorhinus maximus. The sequence continues at coordinate 46,466,693 of NC_135884.1, read as the reverse complement.
TTGTAAGGGAAATGTTTTTATTTTTATTTTTAATATTTTTGAAAGTAGAGGCGATCTCCCTGAGGCAGCACTTAGCCTCAGGGAGATGAGTGCGCTCTTTTGTGCGCATGCACGAAAGAGCGCACTCTCGATTTTGGGAATCCCCCCCTGCCTGCATAGGGAGCGCATAGCGCTTCCTTGTGGACGTCACGCTGGGTGGGCCTTAATTGGCCCGCCCACGTAAAATGGCGCCGTGCCTCCGATCGGGGGCGCCGATCGGAAACGCACCCGTACGAACCCGCCCATCAGCTTCCCCCCCAACGGGGGGAAAATTCAGCTCCAAGAATTTGAGAATGAACAGAGGTTAGGCAGAGCAGAACAAGCTGCTGGAAGGGGCAGGATGAGGGGAAAAGAGATATCATCAGGAGGCCATATTGCTCAAGATGTTCAGGCGACAATTTTCCTACCCGAACCTCAGAGAGTAACAATAGGTGAGATGTCTGTGCCCCACTGAAAGCTGCCACAACTGCAACCACAGAGCAAGGATTGCATTGCCTGTAGTTGTGAAGGTGACCATGGCGATGATCTTTTGTGTCCTCCAGGCTGGAACTGGAAATATTTGGAACTCTCACAATTTGTTGTCACTGTTGTGTAAGCTTCGCCATTGGCACCTTCGCTCATAGCTTTGCTAGGATTGCAGGCTTCCCAATGGTGCAGGGTGCCATTGACTGCACGCACATTGCTTTGTGGGCTCCTCATGTCAACTTTACCCTAAACTGGGGAACTGAAAAAGATTTCTCTGCCTCAGTGTCCAGCTGGTGTGTGACCATAGGCAGCCATTCATACAGGTCAATGTCCAGTATCACTGCAGCAGTCATGATGCCTTCAGTCTCCATCTGTCCACTTTGTCAGCTGCATTTGAGCCACCACGGCAAACCAAAGGATAGCCACTGGGTAACAAGGGCCATTGGCTGACAACATAGCTGATGACTCCATTGTGCAACCCATGCACATGTGCACAGCATGCACACAATGGAAGTTTTACTGCTATATGAGATGTGATAGAGCAGGCCATTGGTGTGCTGAAACAATGATTTGCTGCCTGCACTACTTTGGAGGAGCCCAGCAGCACTTGGGAGTGCGATTGTCAAAACTCGTGTTGACTCCTGCATGCTGTAAAACCTCACCATCAAGAGGAGATGGCCCTTGCCACCAGCTATATGTTGAGCAGCTTAGGAGCAGGACTATGAGGAGGATGAGAAGGAAGAGGAGAAAGAAAAGTAAGAGAGGCTGGATTATAAGGCAAAAACTCATCTGAATGTGATACCAGTAACTGCAAACTCAGTCCCCCATTCAGCAACTGTCCCATACCTTATCTACCCTATGTCACTGACCGTCACAACATCTGTTTGGTCACATGCAAAAAATAAAAGCTAACACAAAATTAACATTCCAAAACAAATATATAAATGAAATCATTATATATTGTGTACAAAAGTCAACTACTCAACCTTATGCGTTCACTTAGTACCTGTCTTCTGTGCACCTTGGCTTATCCTAGAGCTCCTACAAATTACTGTCCCAATGACCGCATAGCTGGTGGAACACTGCTGACTTTTAGTGGGGCAGACTGCATATGAACTTGGAGGATGACCTAGAACAGCCCTGGGCCTAAATGGCCCGGCTATGGTCTGCACCATCTTGACATGGGTGGCAGCTGACTGGCATGACAACAGCATGGGCACTGGTAGAGTGGGAGAGCAAATGTTGAGAGGAGACAGCAGGTATGTACATGTGGAGGCACTTCCCTGTGGTGGTGCCCCAGTGATCCTTGTAATCTGTTGGAGGACAGATTGTTGGACTGCTCTGAGACTCGGTAAGCCTCTTTGAACACTGAGCAATGGGACAACAGTCTGAGCCTCCAGGGCAGCAGGTTGACCTTGCATGACTTCAATATGAGCTTCAGCACTCAGGCTGGTGGTGGATTGTGTTTATTCTGCAGTTTGAGCTGAGGTATCAGCCAACAGATGCTCATCATGTTTGCGTCCACAAATGTGCTAATGGAGTTGGCCACCACTTCCATGCTGGAAATGATAGGCTTCAAACACTGTGTCAGTTTGGTGCTGACTGCTTCATGCTCCTTAACATTGACTGCAAACTTTCTGGCAGGCCTGCCAGCACACCAAACGTTTTATTATGCACCGGAACCCATGTATGACCCTGCCCTCATGTGAATTTGCACCTGAGCTATCCTTGTCCCCTACCCTGGCTTCAGTCCACTTGTGTGCAGTGTCTCACTATGTGTAGATCTGACCTCCAGGCTCTCCACTAAGTTATGTGACCTGTCAGTACGTGAACTGGTGACTGGAGCATTGTATCAAGTGGTGGTGCATCTTATTCATGACTGTCTCTTTGTTGCTCCTCCATTATCTGTCCAGGTTGCATTTCTGGGGTATCTAAAAGGAGAAAGGTGCAAGGATAATGTTGTGGTGTGGACCATGGGGGGATGGGTGGGGGTGTGCAGGAAAGTAAGAGGTGCATGCTTACACCAGCTTGTAAATCAGAGGAGATTGTGGATGAGAGGGAAGTGGGATATGAGAAGGAGAATATCATTGTCTTCAATAGTTTCAGTCCTTACGTTGGCCTTACAGCTCTTATAGCCTCAGCAATGGCTACTCCATTAACAGTCAGCACCATCTCCTCCACGACGGTTAGGGCATGCAAGTGCATCTGTTCCCCTGTGGTTAGCTCCTGCTACCTTGAGTTGTGTCCCAACTTGTCCTGCAAGAGGGTGGGAAGTCTGTCAGTGGTTCTTATGTTAGATTAACTGTCAGTGCGTGCAAACTGTGAGATATGGGTGTGAGCAGCGCTAAGTACATGATAGTGTGGTGGAGCATCTGAATGTATGAGTCCCGATTGATAGAGATAGGTCAGTATTGGGGCTGGGGCGGTGGTGTGGGGGTGGGTGTGTGGCGGTGATGAATTACTAGTCTGATGCAAGTGGTGCAGTTGGTGCAATATGGCATTTTGTAAAGAACATTTTTTAAATTTCTGTTGGACTGTGGATTAGAATGACAATGGTTGCAGTTTGAAGGACATGTCTACTGGAACAGTGTGAGGGATATATACAATGTTGCTGTCCTGGAACAGAGTGTGCCATGTAAGACAGGATGATGCTGAGGAGGAGTCTGGTCTAATGGGGAACTGCCTGGCAACAACGTTTTAATTGGCTCCTGACCAGGTGTCCAGGATTTGTGTGGGAGCAGAGCAGCAGAATAGCTCCTAGCCTGAAAGGAAAAAGACCTAAAATGTCTCTTTCCCGTGTCTGTAAGATTCCAGTAATTCTACAATAATAGCTAGCTTTTTTTCCCCCTCATATCTCTATAACCTGCTCTCTCTCTGAAAACCCCTGTAAAGAGGCAAAGGGTAAAATCACTGTACATTGAAAGGCAAGTGCTCAACCAGTGAACTAAAGACTGAAAGTGCTGGATCTCTGGAAGTGCTGGAAGTGTTGGTGATCTCATGTCACCAACAAAGAACTGAAAGGAATTTGAAAGACATCGATCAAAATCAACTCATTGAATCCGGTATTCTGGAATCGGTGCTATTGAACTGTTTTATCCCATCCTTAAAATCCATGTTTTTGGTGTGTCTTATGTGTCTAGTATGTGTGTGTATAGCGATTTAAGAAGGGGTAGGGTTTAGGTTATAGAGTTAGAAATGAGCAGTTCATATTTCTTTCTTTTGCCACTGGTTAAAGACAATTTGTTCAATAAACAGTTATTTACTTATTAAGTTTACAAACCTGGCGCTCGTATTCTGTTAACCGAAATTAAACAATTAGGTGGGTGGATTAAACTTTTTCACATTTGTCGTGGCTCGGGGAGCAGTCGGGCTTGATATTGCAGCGCACTATCCCCTGTGAGTCGTGACAATTTGAAGATGCATTCACTGACCTTGACTACTCAAGTGAGGTCAATAAGCTTCTTGCGGCACTGCATTAAGGTTCTCAGTGCTTGGCTTCTAGCATTGACTATCATGGCTATCCGCTCACACTGCCTTCTGAACATGTGTCAGGAGGGCCTCCTGGTCCTCTGAGGATGTGTGCAAACTGTGAGATATCACTCTCCTTGCCCCTTTCCTCCCCCATTTCCCCTGAATTAAAAGAACTAGAAGCAAGTCCCACTGTCATTGGTAACTAACATTTCTGATTCTCATCATCAAAAGTGCCAGCAGGGTTCAGATCTCACAATATTCATCTTTAGAACCAAGAATTAAATTGTGCCTAACTGTGCCTGGACAGATAATGGAGGAACAACAAGAAGATAATCATGATTATGGACATCTCTCCTGCTTTTCACTTCCTCCAGCAAGGCCTCCAGTGCAGTGTTCAAAAACCTAGAAGCCCACGCTCTCCACTGTGCCATTATTCAATGGGTCAGATTCACTTTTTGCATGACCGACAGCACCTGCTTCAGTCACAATGTACCTCCCCTTTAAGCAATGCTGGCTAGCCTTAAGTGGTACTCATCACTTATGATATTGGCCTTCCTCGCTGAGGCTTGCAGCTAATCAACAACAGACTGGACACTGAATTCACTGAAAACAAGAGGCAGTATCATGTTAGTGTGCCACCTGCATCCTGCACTGTACTGAACATTAATCATGCACCATATTCCCAGTCCTCCTCTATTTTTACAATTTAAGAATTAGGCACAATTTAATTCATGGTTCTAAAGATGAATACTGTGAGATGTGAACCCTGCTGGCATTTTTGATGATGAGAATCAGAAATGTTAGTTTTCAGTGACAGTGGGACTTGCTTCTAGTTCTTTTAATTCAGGGGAAATGGGGGAGGAAAGGGGCAGGGAGAGTGATATTGTTATGTGAGTCATTAGGGGAACAAGGTAACTATTTATTTGCTCGTCTTGCCTTGATTGCGATATTAATTTCTCATGAACAGTAGCAAACGCACTCTCAGATTAAGTTGGTTGCAAGTGTTGAAAATTGAAACCTGTATTGATGGAGTTGTAACATGTTGGTACAGTTCCCATTTGCAACCACAAAGTGTCACTAGTATGCAGCATTTAGAAAATATCCCAGAGCCTTAGCAGTGAAACAAGTGTGTATGCTGGCAAAAAGGCATTTTCCATAAATACTGGATGGTATATAAATCTCTCTTGCTTGCTACCATGTAAATCAATTGTTACTTTCCAAGTATTACTTGACATAACTCCCTAAATGCAGGATATATTATTAAAAGTGATTAGTGGATTCACAAATTGTTTTGTCAAATTATGAAATCCTTACAATTCAACGGCCAGCATACTGCTCATGGGCTTCACCCTCCATTTCTGAGTTGAACAATAAAGACATCTTCCTATTGCCTTTTCCTTCGAGTTCCCTTTTCCAACAGGCAGGGACATATGGCTTCAGCTCAGTGCTACCCCACAACAACTTGTTGAAACTGGGAATGCTGCAGTGGGGGGGATGAGATAATTTATTTTATTTTTAAATTGGTAAAATGCTTGTTCAAAAATTCTTTAGACAATGGAAGGAATATTTATTATCGCTTTCCACTAATGATCCTGAATGGAGGTTGGGATTTTTCTCTGTGGGTGAACATAATTTGGATCCATGTTCTGCGTGTCACATTTTAGGATTTTTTATAACATTTCTCTGTAAAAAAATTCTGTTTAATTTTGCTTTACGAAAAGGCACTCAGACAAAGATGGTTAATATGCTGTGTGATAATTGTTTTTCACAGAAACTAATAAATAAACAGTTCATTTGTTTGTCCAGAAAATCAGAAACCATCTCTCACTGGTGGCATTACAAATCTCTGCCTGACAATAAAGTGCAGGATAAGGCAAGAAACACAGAGACTAAAAAGGCAGAGTAGTTTTTGGAGGAGGAAAGCTGCTGAGGCAAAAGGCCAGAGAAGAGGTAGATTCTTAAACAACAATACTGTAGAGTTAGTTTACTTTAAGGCCAGGAATTTCCCGTCAGCGAGTGGGGGGCGGGGCCCACTCGCCGACGCATAAAGTGATGCGCGGTGATGTCGGGTGGAACTCCCTACGTCATCCCGCCCCATTTAAATTTTCAGGTAGGCGGGGGCGCAGCAAAATCAGCTGTGCGCCCGCCGACCTGTCAATGGCCAATTGAGGCCATTGACAGAGCAATTTAAGTAATTAATGGACCTGCCCATCCAACCTTAAGGTTGGCGGGCAGGCCAGGAGCCCTTGCGGGCATTAGAAAAAGCATGAAGCCTCATCCACGGGTGGGATGAGGTTTCTTGTAGGTTTTAAAAAATTTAATTAAAGTGGTTTTAAAAGATATGGACATGTCCCAACTCATGTCACAGTGTCACATGAGGGAACATGTCAGGGAATTTTTTTTTTCTATTTTTAATAATTTTTACAGTAGAGCCGATCTCCCTGAGGCAGCACTTAGCCTCTGGGAGATGAGTGCGCCCTTTCATGTGCATGCGCGAAAAGGCGCACTCTTGGGTTTAGGGAATCCCCCTGGCCTGCATTGCGCTTCCGTGCGGACGTTAAGCTGGGCGGGCCTTAATTGGCCCGCCCATGTAAAATGGCAGTGCGCCCCTGATCGGGGGCGCCATTTGGAGGCGTGCCTTTGCGTGCCCACTCTTCAACATCTCCCCAACAGGGGGAAAATCCTGGCCTAAGTCAAGGAAAGCAACCCATTATTTTTATGTCATTATTTGGAGCTAAGTTGTGTGTATCAATCTAATTGAATCCGATCGTAACTATTGCGCTGTTCATCCTACTGCGGATAAAGCCAACTGTACTGCCCATTCAGAATCCTAACAAGCAAATGAAAGAGGAGACTTTTATTGCAATCATTTAGGCTGAATGTAAGTCAACAGGCCTGATTTTGAAATCATGAGGGATCCGGACAATCGGATGATTGGGAACAAGAAGGAGCAGATTTAAAGTAATTGGCAAAAGAAACAAAAGCGATATGAGAAAAAACTTCTTCACATAATGAGTGGTTAGGGTCTGGAATGCACTGCTTGAGAGTGTGGTGGAGGCAGGTTCAATCGAAACATCAAAAGGGAATTAGACTGTTATGTGAAAAGGAACAATGGGCAGAATTCTCCCCTGGTCAGGGGGGGAGGTTTGGGAGCGGGTGCGTGGAGGCGCGCCTCCGATCGGCATCCCTGATCGGGGGCACACCGCCATTTTATGTGGGCGGGCCAGTTAAGACCCACCCAGCGTGATGTCCGCCAGGAATGCGCTCCCGGTGCGGGCGGGGGGGGGCGGAATCCCTGAGCCGAGAGTGCGGTCTTTCGCGCGTGCGCATGAAAGAGCGCACTCATCTCCCTGAGGCAAAGTGCTGCCTCAGGGAGATCGGCTCTACAATAAAAAACCTCAAAAATAGAAAAAAAATTTCCTTGACATGTCCCCTCATGTGACACTGTAACATGATTTGGGACATGTCCATCACTTTCAAAGACACTTTAATTACATTTTTAAAAACCTACGTGAAACCTCATCCCGCCCATGGATGAGGTTTCATGCTTTTTCGAATGCCCGCCAGGGCTCCCGGCCTGCCCATCAACCTTAAGATTGGACGGGCAGGTCCATTAATTACTTTAATGACTTTGTCAATGGCCTCAATTGGCCATTGACAGTTCAGCGAGTGCACAGCTGATTCTGCTGAGCCCCCGCCTACCTGAAAATTGAAATGGGGCGGGGTGACGTCAGGAGTTCCACCCAATTTGATCCCGCGTCATTTTACGTGTTGGCGAGTGGCCCCCGTCCCCCGCTCGCCGACCGGGAAATCCTGGCCAACGTGTAGGGATATGGGGAGACGGCGGGAGAATGGCACTAAGTAAATTGCTCATTCGGAGAGCTGGTGCAGACGCAATGGGCTGAATGGCCTCCTTCTGCGCTGTAACAATTCTGTGATTAGCCCAGGCCACCTGGTGCAATAAGGATAAGTGGGTAGTTAAAATGGCCACCGTGGAATTTGCATATGCTACCGATGCACTTGCAGCTCATTCCATTTTAACTGTTGGGCTCCCATCAGCTTGGAGACTATTCACTGCAAGTTGGCGGTGGCCTTATTAAAATATGAAAGTCGTGACTTGATGACTTCATCAGCATCCTGCCGTAATTTCAACTTCAAATCATGCCAGATCCCACAGCATCAATGCCACCAATGCAACCTGAGGTAGCAGTGTGGTCAGAAGAGGCCATGGTAAGCTACATTATTTAATTTTTGGAGGCATCCTTTGGAGGTCAGGAGGGACCAGAATGCCTCTCTGCACCCCGGAAGGAATTCTTTGATGTCTCTTGTTGCAGTCTTGCCATTCCCTGTCTTGACCAACATCAGCTCTACAACAACCTCCAGCATTGACCTTATGTTGGGGACCATTCTACTGCATCCCCGGCACCTCATGGCTCCAGTTCCAATTGCTGCATTGACCATCGACCTTGTCAATACTGTTTCCGCGGATGTCCAAAATTAAAATGATGCCTGGGATTGAAATACGCTGCGGCTTGTGTTAAAGAACCTGTGAGGGAGTTCCACCTGCATCAAATTGCACTTAAGTTAATATGGGGATAACATCCTGGAGATCAAAGGACACTTGGGGTGAAATTGTGTAATGTGGTCTTATCATAGGAATGTATCAATTTGTTTGCATAAAATTTCTCTGGCTGCAATAATAAGTGATCTAACACATTCATGCATTTGTATGGTAAATTTCATAGAGTGATTTAACACAACAGGGTGGATTTTATGGAGTGATGGATTACCCGCCATCCCCGACTGAAAAGTCTGTCGGCACTGCGCTGACCAAGAACCCAGCTGCCTCACAGCGATAACACCCGGGGGAGGCAACTTTAATTGGGTCACAGTGGGACTTCCACTCCGATCTGGGCAGAAGATTCACCCTAAAGAGCTGTCAGCCACTCTGATTGGCTGGCAGCTCAGTAGCCCCGGCAGCGCCAGAATTGAGTAGTGGCCGTTGCTGGAACAGTCCACGAAGAAGGAGTGTTGTATCCTGGACTTCAGATAACTCAGGGATTTTGGTCTGGCTTACCTGGCAGACTCTAGCCAGAGTGGGGGAGAAGTTTGGGAGTTAGGTTATGGGGGCTAATGGTTGAGGGATAAAGGTTAGTGGGGGGTGTAGCATCTTGGGATGGGGGTGTCCCTGTTGGGCACAGGGTACCCTTCAGGAAGGTACCTCTCCTTGCCTTTCTGCCTGACAGCAGCCTGCGCATTAAAAGCTGCTGGGCTGCTCACCTTGCCTTTGCCTTCCCCAGCTGCACGTAAAAAAAAACTTGAAAGGAAACTATTGTGGTACATCTTTAAGTGGGTGTGGTTATGTATTCTGTACATATGGGCAGGATATTGAATTTGGTGAGCAGGGGGCGGTGCCCGCTCACTGACGCGTAAAATGACGTGGGATGATGTTGGGCAGAACTCCTGACATTACCCCGTGTCATTTCAATTTTCAGGTCAGCGGGGGCGCAGCTGAATCAGCTGTGCACCCGCCAACCTGTCAACGGCCAATTGAGGCCATTTAAAAACTAATTGAAGTAGTTAAAGGGCCTGCCTGTCCAACCTTAAGGTTGGCGGGCAGGCCAGGAGCCCTGGCGTGCTTCAGAAAAAGCATGAAACCTCATCCACGGGTGGGATGAGGTTTCGTGTAGGTTTTAAAAAATTTAATAAAAGTTTAATTAAAAGTGACGGACATGTCCCAACTCATGTGACAGTGTCACATGAGGGGGCATGTCAGGGAAATTTTATTTTTCTATGTTTCACATTTTTGAATTTGGCGCCGAACTCCCTGAGGCAGCACTTAGCCTCAGGGAGATGTGTGCGCTCTTTTGTGCGCATGTGCGAAAGAGCGCGCTCTCGACTTAGGGAATCCCCCCTGCCCGCACAGGGAGTGCATAGCGCTTCTTGGTGGATATCACGCTGGGCGGGCCTTAATTGGCCTGCCCATGTAAAATGGCAGCGCGCCCTTGACCGGGGGCGCCGATCTGAGGCGCACTCGCACGTGCTCGCTCCTGAACTTCCCCCCAACGGGGAGAAGATTCTTTCCCATCATTAGAGAGGAAATGATGCAATGTTTCATGTGATTCAGACTTAGTTGCAGTTTGTTTCGAGGAAACTACCAACTTTGACATGTGTACATGTAATACTGCTACCAACTTCTCAAATCCTTAATAAATGAATGTACATATTTTTGCGTTAACCAATCCCTTATGTGTGGTTGGTGCCTTGATGTTTATCTACTAAGTAAGCCCAAGGAGCAGAAAAACACAACAGAAAAACAGAAGCTTTTAAACTTAAATTAAAATGTCATTTCCAGTGTCAATGATACACTCCAGCCCTCCTCCCCCCACCCCCACCTGGTGCCCACTGCCTCACCGGGCACGGAAAGCCTCAAAGTGTACTGGTGGACACCTCATGCTCCCTTTCCATGGACACGTGGGGGCAGAAGTGCCTCTTTATACCAATTGATGCGCTCCTCCTACATATGATTAAACACAATTGATATAAATTAACAGAAGCTGCTGATGTCTAATGCCTCAGAATGCAAAGTGGTTAATCTTCATGAATCAAGCAAGACGAGCTGCTGAGTCAGGGCTGGGGATTAGGGGAGGTGGTGGGATTGGCTGTTAATGTGATTGGTCGCGTGCTATTTTTGGGGTCGATATGTATTGAACTGAGGAAATGTTATTGGCTAAAAAATTACATCAGCTGTGCCTGAATCTAATATGGTGGGCAGCAAGAGCACGTTTGTTCCACCCTGGAAATGTGTCATTCCCCATTTTTGATTGTGCATCAATAGCATTCAGAACTGTTATTAGCATATTTAATAAAGGTCCTACACTTGCTGTAATGGCTGCAATGGTTATTTCTCAGACTGGAGGCGAGTGTACAGTAGGATCTCCTAATGGTTGGTATTGGAACCACTGCTCTTTTTGATATATATTAATGACCTAGACATGGCTATACGGGGGTCAATGTTTGCAGATAACATAAAGCTCAGAAATGTAATGAACAATGCGGAGGATAGTAACAGACTTCAGGAAGACATAGACAGACAGGTGATATGGGAAGATATGTAGCAAATCAAGTTAAAGTGTGAGGTGGTGCATTTTGGTAGGAAGAATGAGGAAAGGCAATATAAAATAAATGGTGCAATTTTAAACAGGATGCAGGGCCAGAAACCTGGGGGTGCATGTATACAAATCTTTGAGAGTGGCCAGACAAGTCAAGAAAAAAAATCATACAAGATCCTTGGCTTTACTAATAGAGGCAAAGAATACAAAAGTATGCTAAACTTTCATAAATTGCTTGTTAGGCCTTAACTTGAGTCCAATTCTGGGTATCACATTTTAGAAGCAATGTCAAGGACTTAAGGTGAAGAAGAAATTTACTAGAGTGGTATCAGGGATGCCCGACTTTAGTTATTGGAGAGACTAGAGGAGCTGTGATGTTCTCCACAAAGTAGAGAAAGGGCAGATTTAATAGAGATTCCTAAAATCATGAATGGTTTTGTTACAGTAAATAATGAGAAACTGTTTCCAGTGGCAAAAGGATTGATAACAAGAGGATAGATTTATCGGCCTGGAGTTTGCATTTTAATGGTGGAAAAACTGTTAGCATTTGTCACCATTACTGTGTAAAGCTGACAGCAACTTCTGGTGTCTGCACACACACACACACAGTTAAATGCAGAAATTTGGAGCTTCCTGTCATTGATACCCTGCTCCTCCACAGGATATGCTGTTGCAGTCTTCACAGATGCAATTGACACCAAGTTAGTGATTTGATGTGAACTTTAAATTTTTAAGCAATATTTATGCTGTAAAAGCTATTGAAAGAATTAAACCCTGTTGAATGAGTATTTAATGATGCATTATGTCATAATTACTGCTGAAAAACTTCTCTGACCCTGAAAGTTTATTTTAGAAATCTGGCATATCATTTCCTCTATTCCATGATAAAAAACCTGCCCCTTTACTTACCCCCTCCTCACCATCCAAGGGCCCAAACACTCCTTTCAAGTGAAGCAATATTTCACTTGCACTTCCCTCAACTTAGTCTACTGCATTTGCTGCTCCCAATGTAGTTTCCTCTACACTGGAGAGACCAAGCGCAGACTGGGTGACCGCTTTGCAGAACACCTTCGGTCTGTCCGCAAGCATGACCCAGACCTCCCTGTCGCTTGCCATTTCAACACACCACCCTGCTCTCATGCCCACATGTCCATCTTTGGCCTGCTGCAATGTTCCAGTGAAGCTCAATGCAAACTGGAGGAACAGCACCTCATCTTCCGACTAGGTACTTTACAGCCTTCCAGACTGAATATTGAGTTCAACAACTTTAGATCATGAACTCTCTCCTCCATCCCCACCCCCTTTCCGATTCCCCTTTTTCCAATAATTTATATATGTTTTTCTTTTCCCACCTATTTCCATTATTTTTAAATGTATTTCCATCCATTGTTTTATCTCTACCTTTTAGCCTATTTCGATTCCTGCCCCCCACCCCACCCCACCCCCACTAGGGCTATTTGTCCGTTGCTCGCCCTGCTTATCATCCTTAATGTCCCCATTAGCACATTTCTTAGCTAATATCACCACCGTCAACACCTCTTTGTCCTTTTGTCTATGACATCTTTTGGCAATCTCCACCTATCACTGGCCCTTTATCCAGCTCTACCTGTCCCACCCCACCCCCCCCCCCCACCCCCCCACTTAAACCAGCTCATATTTCACCTCTTTTCTATTTTTCCTTAGTTCTGATGAAGAGTCATTCGGACTCAAAACGTTAACTGCATTCCTCTCCGCAGATGCTGTCAGACCTGCTGAGTTTTTCCAGGTATTTTTGTTTTTGTTTTAGATTTCCAGCATCCGCAGTATTTTGCTTTTATATAAAAAAATTCATTGTTGTTTTAAAATAACGTTTTTAAAGTTTATTTATTATATTTCAGCTTCTACCTTAATTCTATGAGCATGTCTCAATCTGCATTTCACCCTATGTGAATGGTTAAAAAGTGAAGAATAAACAGCGCATTTTACTAAAATAAAAGCAAAAAACTGCGGATGCTGAAATTTGAAACAAAAACAAAAAAATGCTGGAATAACTCAGCAGGCCTGACAGCATCTGTGGAGAGAAAGACAGAGTTAACATTTCGAGTCCGTATGACTCTTCTTCAGAGCCGGTGCATTTTTCTTCATGGTTTGCGGTCTGTGAGAATTCTTCAATTTGATTGGCTGCTCTGCCTGCTTGATGACAACATTGTACCCAGCCGCCAGACATCCTTGTATAAGGTGCCAGATTTAAACAGATGTCATAATAGGGGAAATCAATGCAACAGGGCCCACTAAGTATTTGTGGGCAGCTTTCTTTGAGGTAAGTGGTAAGCACCATTTCTTCTTCACTGACCTCAAAATCTGTACCATGGTAGTTGGCAAAAGAATTAGAGGGGCGAGGAGGAGAAATTTTTTTATGCAGTGAGTTCTTTTGATCTGAGATGCACTGACTGACAGGCTGGTGGAAGCAGATTCAATAATAACTTTGAAAAGGAATTGCAGAATATAACACGAGGAAGTTTTTGCAGTGCTACAGGGAAAGCATATTGTATCTTCCTATGATTTTTTGTTTTGTGAAATTGGTCTTCCCTAGAACTTGACTCAGCGCATGATCAATCAGCATCCCATGCTACTAATAGGCAGCAAGAAACCTGCAGGAGTGCTACTTAAATGGTCCATACAGTTTAATTGCTAGTTTGTGCTCTTAAATCTCTAGTTAACATCTGGGCCTCATTTGGGGACTATTTTCTGTGTTCTGCAAGTGAAATCTGATGTCAGGAAAAAACTTTGTACTGGTATTTTTTCTTTTTAATTTGTTCATGGGATGTGGGTATTGCTATCCAAGCCACCACTTATTGCCCATCCCTATTTGTTCTGAGAAGGTGGTGATGAGCTACCTTCTTGGACCACTGCAGTCCATGTGCTGTAGGAACACCAATAGTGTTGATTATTGTTGGCTGCTCTAGAAACAGTTTATTCCTGTCATGGGTAGTCTGGTAGGTCTGCCTTTGTGGTTGGAGGAAGAAGAGGAGGTGAGACAACAAAGAACGAGCAGAAGCAGCTGGGAGAAGATGGAGGAGGAGGGCACCGTTCAAGAGGACATATCCACAGCTAGTGTTCAGTGACCACTTCTCATATCTCAACTTCACTGAGGAGACACACTTATGCTTTCCCAAAGAGGCCATTAATTAACAGGAATAAGTAATAATCACCCTGTGAAACTCCTTGGTGCCTGTCATGTATGCTTAATTAGCTTTCCTACTGTTTCTGCATGGTTTATCATGAATATCTACAGCTTTGGGGGTGCAAAGCTGCTAAAATTTCATTGAACACACTTCACCCTCAAGGCAGCTTTGTGCCTTGAGGGTCCGCTACAGACAGCAGCATCTTGGTGTGTGCCAGGGCAGTCTGGCAAAGCTGGCTGTGTGGCACAGACATTGGCACTGGTTGAGTGTCTGTTGAGGGAACAGGCATACTGTGGTCCTGAGAGAGGACATCTGGTGCCTGTGGCATGGAGCCAAGGGTACTATCCTGGGCCATGCCTCTGCACTCCTGTGGCTCTACGGAAGAACAGAGTGCAGGTGTGATGAGATTCTCTGGAAGCCTCTGATAAATGCTAGCTCCCAGAACTAAGGTGGCAGCAGTTTGAGCTGAAACTGTCAGAGCATTGACATGTTGACATGGTGAGCTCCACTGTTGTGTTCTTTGCCTGTGTTTGGGCTCTGTGCTCCAGTGGAACACTGACACAAATCGGAGCTGGATTCCGCAATGCTCTAAGCCATTGGCTGCAAGCTCACTAGTAGGCTGCCTGATGTACCTGACACTTCCGGGTATATGGCCAAAAGCCTTCTTCTGTAGACTGGGGTCTCGAGGTCAACATTGGAGCCCACTTTAGCAGAGTTAGTATGTGATCTTGCCTTCTGGTGAGATGGTACCTGTGATATCCTATCTCTCTGCCCTAGTTCCTGCACACTTGTAATTGGTGATCTACCAGGTGAGAACCCTTCTCTAGCCTACCTTTCAAAGTATGTTTGGTGGCAGTGATAAGTTCTGATCTAACCTTTGCTTACCATAGCTGTGATATGCATGGTTGCAGTCTTCATGTTAATTTAAAGGTTTCATCTCATATGCTGTGGTACTATGGCCAGAGTTTTCCGGTCCTGTTGGTGTCGGGCATCGTGGCAGGCGGGGGATGGGGGAACGACGACAATATGGCAAGAAGGCCAAAAATAGGTTTTATGCCACTGTGAAAGCAGTTTGCGATCGTCTGCTCCACCCGTCAATACACATTTCCCATCGCCGCACATCGGGAACGTCACTTTAATACATTTGCATCTATTTATAAGCCCTGCTTGCCCCCATGTCAGATTTACCACCCATGTCAGTATGGCTTCAGAACAGCATGCTTCACAGCTGCCTTCAAAAGGCGTGCACCTGGTGACCTGAACTTTGAGGTGAACTGGAGGTGAGTGCACACAACCTTGCACAGCGCTCATAACCATCGCCCATAGGATAGTAAGGAAGAGGAGCTGCACATTCGTGGGAATGGGGAGGCATAGGCAAGTCGCTTCATCCCGGCCAACTTTCAGTGCAGTGCTGGGACAAGAGCTCCAGTGCAGATCAGACTGGGGGCGGGGTGGGGGGGGTTGTGGGGGAAAGGCAGCACAGACTGAAGTAAATATTCAAGCGTATGCCGGGAGTGTGGGGGGAGGGGAGGGTGAGGGAAGCGGCCACGCACTTGGAGAAGCTTGTCACAAGTGAGCATTCTTCTGCAGCTGAGACTGTTCAGCTGCAGCTCCATGGACATGTTTGGAGTCGGCCCTTTGAAGCTTTTCTGCCCACTCAAGCAACGCAAAAACATGAAAGTGCCACCAAATGCTCCAGAACCTTTTATCCCTTGGGTGCAGACTGCAAATTAATATGCATTTTGGGGGGCGCAATTGGCCGACTGGGCAAGTTATAGAATCCCCTTGTGAAATGTGGCCATGGTGCAGTCAGTGGTAGAGGCGCTCACAGCCCCTTGCAATGTCTTTATTAAGGTTTGGACCAGTATCCATCATAGTTCAAGCTAACAGCACAGCCTTGCAGTGTGGGTTAGGAGAATGCCTGTGCCTGAGCTGAGAGCACAGCAGGCAGTCCAATGGCTGAAGCTGCCGCCAATCGGTCAAATAGAGTGGGGAGGAACTGGGTGGGGTTTTGGATAGCCAATGAACACACTATACACTGACTGTCCAAGTGGCAGCCAGCGCTCTCTAACACGCGTGAAGGGGCCTTCAGACTTAACCAAGAGAGGTTCTTAGTACATCCATGCTAACCCATGCATCACTCTCTTTGATCCTGCAGGAGAAGACCATCAGGATCATGGAGCCTGGTGATTTAGCAGTATGTCTCTTGGCTTACAGAGAGCAGAGAAGAAGAAGAGAGCAGTGGAGTCATCTGGCTCAGCAAAGGGAGGAGCAGAGGATGTGATTGCACTGGAAAGGGTGAAGAAGAGATTTGCCAGGATGCTGCCTGGGCTGGAGGGTCTGAGCTATGAGCAAAGATTGGGTAGGCTGGGGTTGTTTTCCTTGGAGCAACAAAGGTTGAGAGGGGACCTGATAGAGGCGTATAAGATTATGAGGGGCATAGATAGGGTGGATAGGAAGGCACTTTTTCCATTTGTATAGGGGTCAATAACCGGGAACATAGATTTAAGGTAAGAGGTAGAAGGCTAAGAGTGCAGTTGAGGAGAAATTTTTTCACCCAGAGGGTGGTGGGAGTCTGGAACTCACTGCCTGAAAGGATGTTTGAGTCAGAAACTCTCGTAACATTTAAGAAGTATTTAGATATTCACTTGTGTTGCTATAGCCTCCAGGGCTATGTGCCAAGCGCTGGAAAATGGGATTAGTGTTGACCGTTGCAGACATGATGGGCTGAATGGCCTCCTTCTGTGCTGTAGACATCTATGAGTCTATGAATCTATGAGCACTTCCCTCAAGATGAAGGAGCGGCACGGCCTGCTGTGCATGCAGCTGAAGATCCACAGCGAGCTGTCGCTCGTAGATGCCTCACTAGATCCAGAGTCTATATAGGTCATTCCTGCAGATGACTGAGAATCAGTGTCACTGAAGACTGCGCTTGTCTAGGGAACTGGTCAGTCACATATGCCATCTACTGCAGGAGTTGGCACCACGGGGACATGGAGGGTATCCACTGCCAGTGGCTGTGAAAATGACCATGGCGATCAATTTTTATGCCAGTGGCTCCTTTCAGGGTTCCACAGGTGACCTCTGTGGGATCTCGCAAGGCTCCATCCACAAATGTATCCAGGAGGTCACGCACAACATCTTCACGAGGGCACACAACTTTGTGCATTTTGCCCGGGATCATGAAAGCCAGGAAGCAAGAATGCTGGGATTTGTGCAGATCTCAGGTTTTCCACAGGTGCAAGATACCATCAACTGCACTCGTGGCGCTTAGATCTTCGTGGCAACAAACAGTCAACTATGTCAACCGCAAGGGTTTCCACTCTCTGAATGTTCAGCTGGTGTGCAGCCACCACAAATGCATCCTACAGATTGACACACGATTCCCAGGGAGTGTCCTTGGCTCCTACATCCTTAGTAGGTCTCCAATGAGGTTCCGGTGCCTCGACAAGTCTGGTGGAGCACTGCAATACAGTCCCCAGAAGGTGTTGCTTATCATCTTCGCTTGCTGTGCGCTCCACAACCTGGCGCTGCAACGGAGGGAGAGGACCTGGCTGAGGAGGAGATGGAGGAGTATGTACAGATGTATCCAGGAGGTCACGCACACCATCTTCACGATGTATCCTCCAATGAGGATGTCAAAGGGGATGACGATGATGAGGTCCTTGAAGGCAAGGATACCCATGATGAGGCCATCGCCCTGACCAGACAAAGCAGGCATGTTTTGGAGGCCCTCATAGCCGCAAGATTCATGGAAGATGAAGTCTAGATGCAGTGAGAACAGCCCTGAAGTCCTCACCTTGCATCTGTGAATGTTTGACTTCTGTATGGCTGATAGCAGTGCACATACCCTCAGCGCTCAGGCTCATGTCATGGAGATGCAGTGGAGGCCCTAATAGTTACTAGATTCCAGGGGGATGATGACGACATGCAGTGGGGACACTCCATAGCTCTTCACATTGCCTCTGTGAATGTCTGACTTCTGTCTGGCTGAGGGCAGCTCACTTGCGCTCTGTGATCAGGGTCACAACATGAAGACGTAGCCATGAAACTTTAAATGCATCTGATCCTTTGTCAGTCTTCAGCACCTGACTCCTTCAGGAGCACAGCGTCACTGGTCACAGATGCTGAAGAGATGGGGGCCAGCCCCACCTTAAAGGTGGTGAGTGCACACAGAGAGAATGACAGAACGCTGTGACACCTGCCCACGACATTCTGGCAGCAATGACCAGCACCACCAAGATGCAGGCATCAGCAATGTGTCCAGTGAGTGTAAAGCCGGACCATCACTTTGGTCTGAAGGTTACACACAGTGAAGAGGCCCTGGACTGAGACACCTGCCTATATCTTGTGCAGGAACCAAGGTTTCACATCTGAGTGACACAATCACTGCTCATCATAACAAGGAGCCATAGGCAAGGAGACATTCTTAGGAGTTTACTTACAACAGTGAACATTAAGTACAAGTGATTAACGCCACTATCCAGGCTGTGCAACTACATCTTCTTAACCTTCCTAACCATGCCGCTATGTGATGGCGCTGCCCCAACAACCACAGTGGAGGTGGAGGCAGCCTGCTGACAGCTCCACCCTGCCTGCAATAGTCTTGGTGGGAGCCCTCTGGAGAGCCAAGACCTGGAGAGCCTTGGCCTGCTTGCAATGTCCTGCTGTGTGGCAGTGGCACCCTCCTTGGCCTGTGGAGCTGGAGCTGCGGGGGTCACAGGAAGAGGGGATTTGGATGGGCCAGACACTCCTGGAGTCACCTGGGTGGGTAGCCCTGGGGTGTGCACCTGCTGATCCTCCTCCCTCTGGATGCTCGAGGGCCCCTGACTGACTCCTTGAGGAGAGGAGGCAGCTGGAGTGAGATCGAGCTGCTCAGCACTGCTCTCACGTACACACTATTGCAGGCCAACTATGGTGTCAGCAATGGAATTCAGTCCATGCAGCAGTGCAGGACCAATGTCCTGGACCAAGGTCTCCATGGTGGCTGCCATCCTACCAGTGTTGACCTTGATATGTTGGCATGCCGGCGCTATCACCTCAGATTGAAGACAGATGAACACCTCCATTGTGCCTTGCAATCTGAGGAGCGCAGCAGACATCCCTTCCTGATGTTCCCGAGCTTGCCTTTGCAGCTCCAACAACTCTGACATGACCGAGTCCAGAGGCTTATCAACTGACTCGGACTCAGCAGATTTCTGGCCTCCAGCAGTCCTCCGAGTGCCAGCGACCTGGGAAGTCCTTGCTACCGCCTGCTGTAGATCAGCCAGTGCAATGTGCTCACCAGATTGCAACCCCAAGGCTACTCTAGAACTAGATCCCACAGAGGTGTGTGTCTCTGCGCTGGTGGAGGGTGTGGGTGAGCGCTGTGAGGAGTCTTCAATTAGGGTGCATTAAATTCTTCTTCAAGTCTCCGGGGCTTGAGTCAAGGACCTGGCTCGTGAACCCACCCCCGGCTGCTTCCAGATGTGCCTGTGATAGCATGGAGAGATATTTAGTGACATGGCAGGGGACTGTGGAACAGGGGAACTCACTCACAGCCTGGTTGTCTGATGGATGTTGCACTGCTGGATCCTCACTTGGTTGAGCACTGCAGACGTCACCGTCAGCACAGGAACGGTCCAGATTGCCGCTGGTCAACTGGATGACTCTATTTTCAAAGTCTGTGAGGACCTTGATTTCAGGCATTCCTTCACTAGTCTGCGATTTCTTCCTTTTGTTGTGTGCCAGCTTGTCCTGCATGAAAACAGATGGAGAGAGTGTAAGCAGGATGACTGCCAGGCCAGATGAAAAGGATGCCTGGCATGTGTAGGTGGTGAGTGTTGCCATAGACGTGATGAGGATGCAGGGCAGATGGTGGTATGTGTGAGAGAGTGAATGGTGATGGCCCTTGGGCTGGCAGTGAATGAGATCCCTGTGGATGTGTGATGGGTTTGTGAGTTGAGAGTGATGAAAAGACTGACTTACCCTGGTAGAATGGAGGAGATCATTCATCCTCTCTCAGCACTGGGTGGCTGTCCTCTTTTGCAGGGTGTTGGTGCTGACCACCGCTGCTACCGCCTCCCATGCTGGATTGGTGACCTTGTTTGCTGGTCTTCGCTCAGTGTGGGGTTAGGGGACTTTACAGCGGGCCATCACTGCGTCCAATAGGTGCCTGAGGGAGGCGTTGCTAAATTTGGGGGCAGCTTGTTTCCTCCCTTTGGCAGTCATGACTTTGCAGCAGCTTTTGATCCCTTTGAGAGTGCAAGCTGTGTGCAGGGGCCCCCTTTAAATATGGTGCCTGGATTACTGACGGCCTGAGGTGATGGCGGGGCAGGCGAATCAGAGGCCACTCTGCCACTGATCTAGCGTGTTTCCTGGGAACGCATCATTAATGAGGTGGGATGTGCCGAGAATGGGACGACATGGCATGAAAATCTACCATTGCAGGTGGTGGGCAAAACGACCTTTTTTCTGCCCGCTACCTCACTATGTGCAAATCTAGGACGATTCTGCCCCACACCTGTAAAGGCAGTAGCGCAATGAGAGCTGGGTCTTGTGAGGGTGAGATTGAGTGAGTGATACTGGATCTTCAAGCAGACTGGCCTCCTCATCCTGCTGAAGGGCCTTTTCAGTACCTGAAATGAAAGAGAGTTAGGTTTTACTGAGAAGGGAGAGCAGAGAGCTTTTTACAGTTTGCCATACTGAGTATGTGTGGTAACAGATGTGAAGAGGGAAAAAGAAAGTCTGTGTGAAGATACCTTGTGGGACGTCTCCTCCCATGTGGCTGCTCACCATGGCCATGGCTCTGCCCGTGAAATTGAGGATGTTTTCTTGAAGTGCAGAGAAGTTGTGCAAACAGCCCCTGGCTTTTCCCGTTACCATGGCACTATCATGTTATGTGCGACTTTCTCCTACAAGAAGAAAGGATGTGTGTTAGTGGCAGCTGAATGAACTGTATTGAAAATGTGTCTGCTATGGTCGAATAGTGCAGATGTTGTGCGTAAGATGTGAGGTATGGGCAAGTGAAAGTTGCTTTAGAGGTGAGATTTGGAGGTGGAGAGTATATGAGTAGTAGTAGGAAGAGATAAAGCGGCGCAGTGGAAGTAAGGGGGTGAAAGGAGGCTAGAGAGGGGAGTGTTGTAAGTGGTGAGGCTGCAGGTATGAAGAGATGATAAATGATAGGTAGGATTCTTACATTAAAAACCCTGCTAAGGTTAATAGATGACCATTGACCTGTTCAGCCACCTCATTCCACTGGAATTCTGTTTCCAAAGGGGAACAGGATCTCCCTCTACATATCCAATCTCCTATAGAAGGACCTCCAAAACAGGACCGGAACTGATCTACAGCTTGCAGCCATTTCTCTCCTTTGGAATTATTCCCTCTTGTTCGCAGCCAGTGTGCATCCGCCTTTAAGAAGTGCAGACTGCCTTTAAGTAGCGACAGAGATGTCCCATTTTCTACTGCTTCCCAGTCACCCCTACCCCCCCATCTCCACAAACAGGCATTTTTGTGCTTGACTGAATTTCTAGGCCATATTTCCTGAATTATTGGTGGCGTTCTCTAACTGTCGATGCATGTTGAAAAAAAAAATTATTTGCTGAGCTAATCTGCTAAGTTATATTTTCCAGTGAAAGATGGTTTGAAGCCAAAGGAAGCAGTAAAAAGACCCTGGTTTTAGTGAGCATTTGTGGTGGGACTGGTCAAACCTACCCAGTTTGTAGGTCGGTGCCATCCATTTGGAGATTTATCAGAAAAGGTTCATTTTGTCACAAGTGAATAGAACATAAGAACATAAGAAATAAGAGCAGAAGTAGGCCATTCGGCTCCTTAAGTCTGCCTCGCCATTTAATAAGACTGCCCTGCAGTGAAAACATGCTGCCAATCTGATTGGCTGGCAGCTCTAGCAGTGCAGCACCAGAAACTCAGTATTGAGTGCCGCTAGGACTGAAAGCAGGTGCTGGGAAGAAGCTCGATGGTGTCCTGGCACAGGTAGATCATGGGATTTTAGGGTGGGAAGAGATCGGGCATCTGGGTGGAGTTGGGGGCGGGGGGGTGGTAGTGGGAGGCTGGGTTTTGGAGGTTAGGCAGGGAGGAACAAAGTGAGGGGGTGGGGGGAACATCTTGGGGAGGGTTGATGCCCCCAATGTGCACAGGGCCACATCTGAATTATGTGCCCCACTTCCCACCTTTTCAAAAAAGTTTTTTAAAAAGTGGCCTCCTGACTCCCGCCCGCCTGCCACTGCCCAGCATCTTCTGGCAGTGGAGGCAGATTGAGGGCCTTATGTGGGCAATATTTGGTCACTTAAGGGTCTAAATAGGCCTAATGGCGGGAAGCCTAGTGGGTGCCTTACCCAACCCCTCCATGTTATGGGGATTGGGTTGGGAGTGGATGGGAAGATGGAGGGCTAGCCACCTGACATATTTTACATGCCACCGGAAACATGCCTGGTGGGGGGCGGAGTGGGGGGCTGTAAAATGCAGCTCATGGAGTGAATAACATAGATGTATTTACAAAGAAACTGGATCAGTGCATGAGGGAGAAGGGGATAGAAAGATAAGCTGTTAGGGAACAGTACATGGAATGTGGTTACATGGAGCATAAATATAGTCCAGTTGTTCCAGCTGGCTATTTACTGGGCTTTAATTTCCATGTAAAGAATGTTAGAGTGAAAATCAGAGAAGTTTTAGTTGCGTGCCGTAATATGTCACTTCAATGGTCTAAGCAGTGCAGGAACCATCAGACCTTCTGAATTATCAGTTTGGGCACATAAAACTCCCCATTCTCTCACTTTTTCATTTATGTGTGTTTCCCTATGATGTGTCACACCTCTCTTTTCGCATCTTTTTTAAATGTCTTTCCACAACCTCACTGAGATTGTCTTTAATAGCATTTTTTTCTCAGTTTGCAAGTTTTTCATGGTATTAACTGCCTCCTTAATTGGGAGCAAAAACAAGAATACCTGGAAAAACTCTGAACTGATGAAGAGTCATTCGGACTCGAAATGTTAACTGTATTCCTCTCCGCAGATGCTCTCTGACCTGCTGAGTTTTTCCAAGTATTCTTGTTTTTGTTCTAGATTTCCAGCATCCGCAGTATTTTGCTTTTATCTTAATCCTTAATTGGGAGTATGGGTCGCTTCTCTCTTCACTATTCATTTTCTCTTCTCTGTTTCCGACCTTATTAAGATGCCTCTTTATCTTTCTGTTTTCAATCTGCTGCATAAAACATCACCTAATTGTCCTTCCTCTTTACAGATTCTGTCTGAGCTGCTGTTTCTTTTCGCCATTTTGTTTTATTATAAATTTTCAGCATTTTTAGCTTGCTTCTGTCACAGACCATCTACATTTTTTTTAATAGCTATTTTAGCTGGAAGGATCTTTAAACAGAAATTCAATAGCCATCCCTTCTGATGACTCAGTGGGTGAATGCACCATATGTGTACAACTGAACATTACAGTCTGAGAAAGCCTCAAGCTTGCTCCTTGGGTTGTGGCTTGTACTCAGCTGAGGCAGTGGTGGGATGCTACAATCATCCTCAGGGAAAATTCTTCCCTGGTTCCCACTCCTGATCCTTAATACATAATCCCAGCTGGATGCCAGATTTCTTGTGCAAGCAAGGTTCAGGCTAACTGTAATGCTCCATACGCTTAAATAACCTACTGATACTCACTGTTTGAGCTCACACACGAGGATGGTCACTTTGACAAAGTAATGAAGAGCTGCTGGCATGTGCGGAATTATTGACCAGTATGAATCGGTATTCTCAGCAGGCACGAGAGCGGGAAAATGCAAAATTTGTTATCTTTGTAGTAAATTGAGGGACTAATGCATACCAGGATGTAGAAAGCTTTCAGCAGTCGATAAAAAAGGTATTAGGTGACAGAGAGGCACAGGATGGATGCTCCCGGAGAACTGAATGGATTATTTGCCATCTGACTACTCTTTAAATGGTACCAAGTAATAAGAAAGTGCACGTTAAAAGTCTCCTGTCAGTGCTTTCCTCTGTACAGTTATTTCACAGAGCTGCCAAGCAAATCCAGTTCACCTTTGGCATCGCTCGAGCTGAACCTGCATCTCGCACTCATTTATTTAAGATAACCCTGAGCCACCTGCTAATCTGCAGCATAATTCCTGAAATTGAGGAAAAGTCTATTTTAATTCTACACAAATTTTTTTATCACCCCAAGCGCTCACAATAAATTGTAATTTCACTGTAACTGTTCCTTATTCATTTTCATTGATAACTTTGCAAATCTTTTACCTTTATTTCCACTATTGTCTATTTTATACATACTATAATACTATAATATGAGCCGACACAATTTCTTTAATTTTGGCCACAACTCTGTTGGATCCTCTAGAATTTCACTGTGAATGCCCAGGAATTATACTGCGTCCTCTTATCGAAAATCCTACTTACTTGCAGTGCATTATTTTGCAATAAACCTCTTCCTGTTATGTAATTTAGTTTTAAAAATAGCTCAGTTTTGCGTTATATTTCACCTCTTTCCAGTTATGTAATATTTGTGAAGACTTGGCTAATGTGCCATAATTGCACTTAACATAATTGTCATAAGACTCCCAGAAAGATTACTTGAATCATGAGAAAAGACAAAATATCCATAACCATATTTATCAGGTTTTAAACTAACTTAATGTAAATTTGTTATAAGTACCAGTGGCACCCATTTCTTCTGTATTTTGTGCTATAGAAGTTATTTACAATTAACTGTGTCATACTGTCTGTCACACAATAGCTGTTATTTTATCATGGTGTATCATACTGTTACTGCATGACTGGACCACCAATTCCTATAAATTGTTCAAAATGCTTCTTGATTTTTCGTTCTTTCAGTAACTGAAATTTCTCACGTCCAAAGTAACAGTTTAAATAAAATAAATAAAACTTTCAAAAATATATATTTTTAAAAATCATACGATTACATTTATCTATAAAATTAGCTTCTATATCTTTTATTCCCTTCATTAGAGTTTTTATTTGAGGACCTAAATCTCTCCCCAAATCTTGGGTTAGGACTTGTTGCCCAGGTCTAGGAGTCTGTGAGCTGAATTTAGATTGTGGACCTAACTTCCCAGAATGCACTGGTACTTTTTAAAATTCATTCATGGGATGTGGGCTTTGCTGGCTGGGCCAGCATTTATTGCCCATCCCTAACTGCCCTAGAGAAGGTGGTGAGCTGCCTTCTTCAACAGCTGCAGTCCATGAGGTATAGGTACACCCACAGTGCTGTTAGGAAGGGAGTTCCAGGATTTTGACCCAGTGACAGTGAAGGAATGGGATACATTTCCAAGCCAGGATGGGGAGTGGCTTGGAGGGGAAATTCCAGGTGGTGGTGTTCCCATGTATCTGCTGCCCTTGTCTTTCTAGATGGTAGTGGTCGTGGTTTTGGAAGGTGCTTTCTCAGGAGCCGTGGTGAATCCCTTCAGTGCATCTTTTAGATGGTACACACTGGTGCTACTGTGTGTCGGTCATGGAGGGAGTGAATGTTTGTGGATGTGGTGCCAATCAAGCAGGTTGCTTTGTCCTGGATGGTGTCAAGCTTCTTGAGTTTGTGAGAGCTGCACTCATCCAGGCAAGCGGAGAGTATTCCATCACACTTCTGGCTTGAACCTTGTAGATGGTGGACAGGCTTTGGGGAGTCAGGGGGTGGGTTACTCATCGCACAATTCCTAGCCTCTGACTTGCTTTTGTAGCCACAGTATTTATATGGCTAGTCCAGTTCAGTTTCTGGTCAATGGTAACCCCCAGGATGCTGATAGTGAGGGATTCGGTGATGGTAATGTCATTGAACATCAAGGGGCAATGGCTGGATTCTCTCTGGTTGGAGATGGTCATTGCCTGACACTTGTGTGGTGCGAATGTTACTTGCCACTTGTCAGCCCAAGCCTGGATATTGTCCAGGTCTTGCTGCATTTGGACATGGACTGCTTCAGAAACTGAGGAGTCATAAATGGTGCTGAACATTGTGCAATCATCAATGAACATCCCCACTTCTGACCTTATGATGGAAGGAAGGTTATTGATGAAGCAGCTGAAGATGGCTAAGCCAATGACACTACCCTGAGGAACTCCTGCAATGATGTCCTGGAGCTGAGATGACTGATCTCCAACCACCACAACCATCTTCCTTTGTGCTAGGTATGATTCCAATCGGCAGAGAGCTTTCCCCCTGATTCCCGTTGACTCTAGTTTTGCTAGGGCTCCTTGATGCCACACTCGGTCAAATGCTGCCTTGATGTCAAGTGCAGTCACTCTCACCTCACCTCGGGAGTTCAGCTCTTTTGTCCATGTTTGAACCAAGGCTGCAATGAGGGCAGCAGCTGAGTGGCCCTGGCGGAACCCAAACTGGGCATCAGTGAGCAGGTTATTGCTAAGCAAGTACTGCTTGATAGCACTGTTGATGACCCCTTCCATTAATTTCCTGATGATGGAGAGTAGACTGATGGGACGGTAATTAGCTGGGTTGGATTTGTTCTGCTTTTTGTGTACAAGACATACCTGGGCAATTTTTCCACATTGCCGGGTAAATGACAGTGTTATAGCTGTACTGGAACAGCTTGGCTAGGGGTGCGGCAAGCTCTGGAGCACAAGTCTTCAATACTATTGCTGGAATATTGTCAGGCCCCATAGCCTTTGCAGTATCCAGTGCCTTCAGCCATTTCTCAATATCAAGTGGAGTGAACCGAATTGGCTGAAGACTGGCATCTGTGACGCTGGGGACCTCCAGAGGAGGCCGAGATAGATCATCCACTCGGCAGTTCTGGCTGAAGATTGTAGCAAATGCTTCAGCGTTATCTTTTGCACTGATGTGCTGGGCTTCTCCATCATTGAGGATGGGGATATTTGTGGAGCCTCCATCTCCAGTGAGTTATTTAATTGTCCACCACCATTCATGACTGGATGTGGCAGGACTGCAGAGCTTAGATCTGATCCGTTGGTTGTGGGATCACTTAGCTCTGTCTATCACTTGCTGCTTATGCTTTTGGCACACAAGTAGTCCTGTGTTATAGCTTCACCAGGTCGACATCTCATTTTTATACCGGGTCATGAGGTTACAGATTGTGTTCGAGCACAATTCTTGTGCTACCAATGGACCACAGCACTTTGTGGATGTCCAGCCTTGAGTTGCTAGATCTGTTTGAAATCTATCCCACTTAGCACGCTGGTAGTGCCACACAACACGATGGAGGGCATCTTCAATGTGAAGGCGGGACTTCGTCTCCACAATGACTGTGTGGTGGTCACTCCTACCAATACTGTCATGAACAGATGCATCTGCAGCAGGCAGGTTGGTAAGGGTGAGGTCAAGTATGTTTTGCACTCTTGTTGGTTCCCTCACCAGCTGCCGCAGAGCCAGTCTAGCAGCTATGTCCTTTAGGACTCAGCCAGCTCGGTCAGTAGTGGTGCTACTGAGTCACTCTTGGTGATGGACATTGAAGTCCCCCTCCTAGAGTATATTCTGTGTCCTTGCCACCCTCAGTGCTTCCTGCAAGTGGTGTTCAACATGGAGGAGCACTGATTCATTGGCTGAGGGAGGGTGGTATGTGGTAATCAGCAGGAGGTTTCCTTGCCCGTGTTTGACCTGATACCATGAGACATCATGGGGTCTGGGATTGATGTTGAGGGCTCCCAGGGCAACTCCCTCCCGACTGTATACTACTGTGCCGCCTCCTCTGCTGGATCTGTCCTGCTGGTGGGACAGGACATACCCATGGATGGTGATGTCCTGGGTACTGTTCTGTCAGTTCTACTAACGGGATATTTTTCTCAGTTCCTTGCATTTTAAACTCAGCATATTTTCCTGAAATTTAAAGAGGGACAAATTAAAATAAGCTCCACAAAGGTATAATTTAAAAGAAAATAATTTAAGAAAACAGAAGCTATGTAAATACCTATATGCATAAGAAAGAAAAATGACAATGTTTCGGTGACACATCTGTTGTAGCTTTTGTTTTGTCTTTTAGAAGTTGTTGAACTGAGAGATGTAGAGAGCGAGAAACTTGTATGGAGCCTGGTAGAGATACTGATGTTACTTCAAATTTTCAAGAAAGGAACAGTTAAATTTCAAAGCTGACTGATGATCTCACCTGTTTTTTTGTTGATGATAAAGGTCAATGTCAATTGGAAATATCTGATATAGAACTTTTGTCTCTCTCTCTCATAGATGTTAGAGATTAGAGTTAGAGAGGTGGGGAGAGAGGGATAGAGGGAGACAAAGAGGGGGGCGCGAACGGAGATAGATTGAGAAAAACAAATATAGAGAAAGGTAATTTTTCCTCATTCTACTTCATTTGTGTTTTTAAAACGAAACAAGTTGAATGTTGAAAGCAAGTGAAAATTGTTTGAAGGTAGCAGGTAGGAAAGTTGGCTAGGAGAGGGAAGAGAGGAAGGCAACTGTTTGAGTGTAAAGGGATCTTTGCCCTTTGAGAGTCACATATTGGGAGTCAGGAGAATGTATGGAGGGCTTAGAATTAGGTGAATGACATTGGAGTAAAGGAGTGGGGTGGATACAGGTGTTGAGTGGGTAGTTCAAAAGATAAAAGGTAGCGGTAGCGATAGGACTGTGGGCTGGTATGAAGGGGAATGAATAGTGGGGAGATGAAGAGGTACAGATGCAATGGGAGTGGGTGGAGGGAAGCATGAGGGAGGAAATGGAGGAGAGCTGCTGAAGATCACATTTTCCCCCACAACCTTCAACCCAAGTGCAGCTTGTAGTTATTAATGGCTTCTTTCTCCATTACACTACCCACTAGCTCCCTCCTGAGAACCAAGAAAAGAAGAATTCAGATAAGGATAAAGGGGGAAGGAAAAAATAATTCAGAGGAGAGAAGCAGCTGAGAAGTGAAAGAGAGACAGAAATAGAAGGGGAGAGACTGACAGAAGCACCAGCAATAAGACATAAGAGACATGCAAAAGTGTAAACAAGTCTTTGACTTGCCATAGGCAGTGCTAAAAAAGATTGGCTAGTATATTGAGGGTCTTAAGATAGTGTGCACTTGCAACGCCTTATTGATAGCACCTTATGTTATAAGATTGAACATCCTTCAACAAATTATGAGCAAGAGGACACAGGAGATCTGCTAATTGTGCAACAGAAACTATCCCTGAAAGAGTTTTGCAGGCCACAATATTCTTAGTGTTTGACACATTTGGAAAATCTCCAGTTTTAGTTTTCTAGTTGTGACCTCCTTAGATCTCCTCAAGTAGCCTACGGTTTGATAAATTCTCTAACGTATGATTTGTTATATATTTATTGCCCTAAATTTTGCAGGGCAGGGCGTCTAACGATGTTTGCTATTAGTTAGACTTGTTTGTGCTTGTTCAGGTTCTCACATTTATTTTGTGCAGTAAATGGTGGGAAAATGGGAGCTAATTTTGCAGTAAAGGAAACAGTACATCTGGGGTCTGAATGAACAGGGCGAGCAACTATATATCTCCTTCAGCAATCAGATTGAAGGATTGAGAAATAAATTGAGGAAGGACAGAGAAGGAATTGTAAATTAGAATGGGTGAACTCAATGTCAAATCAGGCACAGAAAGAACAATAAAGGGAAAGAAAGATTGGATTGAGAGAGAAAAAATAGAAAGGAAAGGTAAAACGTTTTGTTACATTGTTAAAAGGGTGCTTGCGCTTGTAATGATAAGAAGTAAGTTTCTGTGTTGAGTTTAGTTAATACTGACTGTGCAAATACAGCAATTCCCCAACCTTCAATGCATTTCAATGGTGAGGTAGACAAGATACCATTTTTGTGAAGCTAATAGTGGAGGAACACAATTCAGACAGCAACCTTTGTATATTGGCATTTAACATTGCTCCTGCCCATCTTCTGAAGTTGCTGTACTACTTACTCATAAGTAACAGTGAATTCCATTAGCCTCACCATTATCTTGATAGCAGATCCTATGATCTTCAGTATTAATTTAGAGATGGCTGGCTTATAGCAATTTCATTACAACGTGAAAGTTTAGATGAGTAGATAGCTGAGAGGATCATTGGTTCAGATCTGGAACTTGTCCTTTTTGCATTGTACTGACCACAGATTTGGAAATTATTTAGTGAGCAGCATCCCACTTGTTATTAAAAGGGACCAAGCGTTAATATCAGGCATTCCAACCCAGCATTCGGTGTTCCAGTAGTAGTCCAAATTTGCCATCATAAAATATGTGCCACCCTCAAATTTAGCATATGTTTCACAGATAGATAGCAGCCAGAGGATTATTGAAAAGCCAAAACAATTTTATTTGCATTGTGTCAAAAACAAATCACCAAGCACGTGATAAAGCTCCTTCCGACCGGAACCTCAGTAAAACCTGGTGGGACAGCAGAAGAGATATGAAAATATAAATTCTAAAATTATTTCTGATGGGCCAAGAGGAGCTGGAGGACTCCTCTAGGCTCCACAGAACAAACTGCCATCATAAACTCCCCAATCCCTCCATGATTGCAACACTCCTACCATCACCATCACCGCCCAGGCCCTTTTCTGACCTAACTTCTTGCTGGCTGCTTCATTGTCAGGGTGCCTGATTGATGTCTGCAACCCGCTGGTGAGTTGGGAACAAGATGCAGTCCTCAAAATGGACTAGGCTCTCATTGAAACTAGTGGTAAAAGATCCCAGGGTACTTCTGTGTAGAAGAATAGGAAGCGCTCCTGGTCCTGGCCAATGTTCATTCTTCAGCCAATAGCATCTAAACAGATAAATGAATTCTTGTTGCTCATGGAACCTTGTTGTGTGCAAATGCACTGAAATATTTGATCACATTTCAGAAGTAATTAATTGTTTGTGAAGTGCTTTGGGATGTCTAAGGTTATGGTAAGTGTTTCATATATGCAAGCTTGTTCTTTCTTTGAAAAATAATTATTGAGAGAATTGCACAATTTTTGCCCCAATGACCTCTAAACTTGTTAGTCCCAAAACTCATGTCTTCACATATTCTGATGCTGTGAGTTGTGTTGCCAACTGAATGAACTTGATCCCAGTAAAGCTGTGTGGGATAATTTTCTGACTTTGTGCTTGTAGTGTGTATTGGAAATTAGTGCTTGTGCTGCATGTGTTTTTCTGAGTACATAAGTTAATGATTCCCCACAGAAGCACAAAGTCAAAAAATTACTCCTGTTGCCTTCTAAATTGGCTTCTGAATTGTGCTGTCTTGTCTCATATTCTTTAATTTCCATTAATAGGCTCTCCCAAAATAAATGAAGGAAAAAAAAAACAGAAATGGATTTCAGCTCTAAACAAAAGCCTCAGTAAAATACATTGGCCAGGACCTTCTGAGGAGCGGCAATCATCGTCAGAATGCTGCTCTGCTCGAAAATTCTCCTGGCTTGATGTTGCTCCATTTTTTTTCCAGGACCTTCCGAGCACAGAAGTCCACAGCGCAGTGTCCATTGAGGAACTCTGTTGAAGTGGAGTAGAGTTGGGGGATGTGGGGGTGGGGGATGGTGGGGGGGATGGTGGCGTGGTGGGGAGAGACTGGACACACCCCTTTTTATGGCACCAGCTGCCGTATGGTAAGTTTAAGTGTCCAGTTTGAATGTTACCGAATGGGTGAATGAACAAATGTTGGTGAATAGATTAATGAGTGAATGGGGAGGTGCTGGTAAGGTGGGTAGGTAGGTGAGTTGGGTAGGGTGGCCAGGTGGATGAGATTGTGGGTGAGATGGATAGGCAGTGTGGCGGGTAAGTGGATAGGGGTTGGTGGGTGTGGGTGAGTTGGTAGGGGGTAAGGTGGGTGTGGATAAGGTGGCAGGTGGCTGAGGTGGTAATCAGGTCTGGGGGAGTAGTTAAGTCAGGTCAGGAGTGTAGTCAGGTCAGGTTGAGGGGTTAATTGGGTCAGGTCTGAATGGTGGGAGGGTAGTCGGGTGGTCAGTGGAGTGTGGATAGTTGGGTGGTCAGGTGGCTAGTTGGATCTGGTCGGCGGGTGGCCAGATCGGGCCGGGGAATGGTCGGGGCAGTAGTCGTGTGGTTGGGGGTGGTTGGATTGGGACAGGGGGTCAGTTGGGGGGCCAGTGTGAGCGATTGGGGGGTCGGTTGTCTAGTTACCCAGATGTTAGACTAGGTTTTAATCTATCTAACATTTCATGGGTTATTTGTCTGGCTAAGTACCGTGGAACTGTCCCAAATCTCTGATCCTGACTCAGAGTTACATTCACAGAGGATCCTGGGGAGCAGGGAATTGCCCACTGTAAGTTGAAGCTTCCTGGGCAATTCCCATATAGGTCAATGCACCAGGACTTCCAGAGGGTCCCAATGCACATTTCAGTTGTACGTCCAATGTCCAACGATCCGGAGACCAGAAGATTTGGGTCACTATTTCTCGTGAATGAAGCAATCTGATAGGAGCAGAAGGATAAGATTTATTTTGCACTCTACAACAGATTCAGTTGTTAAAAGAGGGTATACCCCACATTAGACTGATGCTGAGAATTGATAAACTGGTGTTGGATTGCATATGCACTCTGAAAGAAGTTTAATACTTAAGTTTCTTTCTGACAAGGAGACTGCAAGGTGAGCTGTTGTTTCTTGGCATCTGAAGTGTAATCTATCATCTTTTCTTGGCTGTTGTCTACCTTCTGTGCTGCTATCAGCACTCTTTGCCTTTCTTGGCCTCTTTACCATTGAAGTCAGACAACTCCATAAATCTAAGAGTATAAAAATTCTGGCCTTTTCTTGCACTAAAACCCAACTATGTGAGCAGATGAGGCCTCAAGTGGCAGAACCTGTGAATCCTCATTTGGCAGCCCTACAGTCTTGATTAAACTTTGGGGATTGCGAGGATGGGAGTGCAATCCATGACCATTATATCTGGCTAGGGAGATATCAAAGTAAACTGCTGAGGTGAGGAAAGAGAAGACGAGGAAGAGATTCCAGCCAGCAGTCAGCAAGCTCAGCACAACTGTTTGAGAGAAAATGGCCAACAAATCATTGGCCAGAGTACATTTTAGACACAAGCATTAAGGTTAAGATTTCCCTAGATGAAGTCTTAACAAAAAAGAAAGATAGATACGTCTAACTGTGCTTGCAAAAATCTAGCCAGAGCTTCATAGGTGCAATTGGAAATGAGAAGCACAGAATAATAAACAACTGATTGAATGTGGTTTGTGTGACAGTTTTCTTAGTGGTTGTTGTGTCTTCATAAATGCACTGAAGCAGTCTTTGCCATCAGAAAACTGTGCTCAGGAAGCTGGCACTGAGGGCTCAATCCATTGAATAGATAGATATCCTTGATGTCAGTTTGATTTGAAAGCATACTGCTGGATTGTGCCTGTGACCAGCATTTGCATTCAGTACTGGATTTAATCACTTTTGTACTGTGTGACAATGGAAAACCAAACCGGTACTCAGTAAGATTTTAGGCTGAGCTTAAAATATTTATCTCATACAGAATTTTGTCTACCCATTGAGTAGGCAGAAATTTGGCATTTTTTTAAGAGAAATTTAAAAAAAATAAAATGTATTATGACTTTTGAGGTAACAAAATAATTTATTTTAATGGGCACTAAAGCCCTCCTAGGCAATTAGGATGAATTCCTGGTAAGGCCAGCTCAGGCACGGGCCCAAAACATCACTTTCATCTCTCCACGTTTGCAATGAATACACGTTGGAGCTGCAGATTTCTATTTAACTGCTGCAACATAAACTTTGCAAAGTCTTTTAAAATTTTAAAAAAGAGGTTTCTGTGGAGTTTTTTTACTTAGAACCGGAGTCCAAATCTGTTTCCTCACCCTGGTTATGTTAGGGGAGCTCATTAATGGAAATTAAAGAACATCAGATACGTCAACACTGTTCAGAAGCCAATTTCGAAAGACTATAGGGGTAACTTTTTACCTTTGTGCCTCTGTGGGGAAATCATCAACTTAAGTATTCAGATGCAAACATTTCATTGATCACACCAATGTTGTGTCCTCCGTTTGCATACTGTATTGGATATCATGGAGGATGCCCTTTAAAGAGAAGGCTGAATATAAAAAAGAGATTTTGATATTTACCTGGGATGCACAGTCTAGAGTCTTTGCTCATTCTGCTCACCCTCCAGCTGAAGGTGACAGCAACCATGAGGAAATCTATAATGGGGCTAGTTTGGGAAGAAATGTAAATAAAACCTGATTAACAAAATTACTTCAGTAAAGTTAGAGCATCTCTTATTGTATTTTCTCTCTTTCTCTCTTTCTCTGCCTCTCTCTTTCTTTTTGACATTGAGTCTACATTGAAAATCATCACAAACAACTTGGATGACAAGCATATATGGTGAACTGACCCATTGATTCCATATGACAACTTCACCTTATCATGGCAAATCTCATCTCAGGATACATACACATTGCGGGGAGAATTTTGGTTTGGTTGTTGAACAGGCCTCATACCCATTCAATTCAGCAGTTGGGATATCTTTACCACTTTCAGGTTTGGGTTTCATTAACATTTTGTTGGTGAGTTGTGGACACCAAATGGGAGCCCTGCTGGAGCCCACTGGTTCTTTTCAGTGGAAAACTAGCTGGCTATTTTAAGCAGCCAGCGGGCAGTTAAGGGCTACTGCAGGGGGTGTAGAGGTTTTGGGACAGTTTTGGAACAAGAACTGGGTGGCAGTACTCCACCAAGCCCACAAAAATCTTTAAAAAAAGCAAAGAGAAAGATAATTTTTAGAGACCCCTCCAGCAATTTTTAAGGATCATCACCGCTTGATTTGCACCACATCCACAAACATTCACTCCCTCCAACACCCACACACAGTAGCAGCAGTGTGTACCATCTACAAGATGCACTGCAGGAATTCACCAAGGCTCCTTCAATAGCACCTTCCAAACCCATGACCACTACCATCTAGAAGGACAAGGGCAGCAGATAGATGGGAACACCACCACCTGGAAGTTCCCATCCAAGTCACTCACCATCCTGACTTGGAAATATATCGCCGTTCCTTCATTGTCGCTGGGTCAAAATCTTGGAACTCCCTTCCTAACAGCACCATGGATGTACCTACACCACGTGGACTGCAGCGGTTCAAGAAGGCAGCTCATCACCGCCTTCTCAAGGGCAATTAGGGATGGGCAATAAATGCTGGCCCAGCCAGCGAAGCCCACATCCCGTGAATGAATTTTAAAAAAATAGTTATTACAACAGATGGTGAAATAAGACATACATGCTCTGCCCATTTTTCTTTGTAAGTTGCCATTGGGCTCCTGGTGAAGGAACCTGATTTGTAAATCTGAACCTTTTGAACAGGAATACAGGGCACTCATTTAAAAGCCAGTCTGAAAGTGATTCAAGCAGGGGGAACACAAGATTCCGTTGCCAGATTTTCAACTGCTGGTTACATACTTGCTCAGGCAATGTATTTTTCTTTAAAAGCAAAATGCTGCAGATATTGGAAATGTGAATTTAAACAGAAAGTGCTGGAAACACACAGCAGGCTAATAAATATCTGTGGGGCGAACTGACATATTGACATTTTGATTGTAGACCTATTTTCAAAATGGGAAATTAAGAAATGGATAGTGTAAAGAACATAAATTTTATTGGACTATGGATTAAAATTGTAATGAGTGCAGTTGAAAGACATATCCACTGGAACAATGTGAGGGATATATATAATGTTGCTGTTCCAGAACAGAGTGTGCCATGAAAGACAGGATGGTGCTGAGGAGGAGTCCAGTCTATTGGGGAGCTGCCTGGCAACAATGTTTTAATTGGCTCTTGACCAGGTGACCAGGGTTTGTGTGAGAGCAGTGCGGCAGAATAGTTCATAGCCTGTCTCCTGTGTGTGTAAGATTCCAGTAATTCTACAATAATAGCTGGCTGACCTTTTCTCCTCATATCTCTATAACCTGCTCTCTCTCTGAAAACCCCTGTCAAGAGGCAAAGGGGAAAATCACTGTTAGAGACATTGAAAGGCAAGTGCTCAGCCAGTGAACTAAAGACTGTAAGTGTTGGAAGACCACCTCATGTCATCAACAAAAAACTGAAAGGAATTTGGAAGACATGAATCAAAATCAACCCATGGA
The DNA here is from genome assembly GCF_964194155.1 of Cetorhinus maximus. Lineage (NCBI taxonomy): Eukaryota > Metazoa > Chordata > Chondrichthyes > Lamniformes > Cetorhinidae > Cetorhinus > Cetorhinus maximus. The sequence continues at coordinate 46,430,430 of NC_135884.1, read as the reverse complement.
ATCCGGTATTCTGGAATTGGTGCTATTGAACTGTTTTAGCTCATCCTTAAAATCCATGTTTTTCTGTGTCTTATGTGTCTTGTATGTGTGTATAGGGATTTAAGAAGGGGTAGAGTTTAAGTTATAGAGTTAGAAATTAGCAGTTCATATTTTTCTTTGCCACTGGTTAAAGACAATTTGTTCAATAAACAGCTATTTACTAATTAAGTTTACAAACCCGGTATTAGTATTCTGTTAACCTAAATTAAACAGTTAGGTGGGCTGATCAAACATTTTCACATTTGACGCAGCTCAGGGAGCAGTGGGGCTTGATATTGCAGCGCAGTATCCCCAGTGAGTCGTGACAATAGGCATGTTAATATTGTCAGGACAATATAAAACGACAGACAATCCCAGAGAGATTGATTGGTAGCATTCTGGACCACTTTAACCACTGATTCTGCTATAAGTTGCTAATATTTAAATGCAAAAGCATTTTTCTTCTGTTTTGAAATCTGTACCATGCAGGAAAGAGCAATTTTGAAAATTATTAACGCAATTTCACTAGTGACAAAAATCATTGATATAATTCTAGAGACCTTTTTCCACTCTTTCCTGCACAAACGCAAAATTAGTTTACAAAACCGTCCACTTGTGTTTTTCCATTCTACACTCTGCACACAGTAAAATTCATTCACATTCACATTATGAACCTACTAAATATGTGAGTGGTGGCAGTTGTGGGGGGCATCATTTTAACTTAGGGAGATAGTGTGAAACAGGTAATATTACATCGGCAGTCCAATGACGTATAAATAAATGCTATTCTTGTGTATGCATTGTGTATGCCTACCAACATTTTGAAGCAAGCAAGTTGTCATCAGACCGATGTGTACAGGCTAAAATTATTTGGTTAGATTGATATGTAGGTTACATAATGGCCTGCAGAAGACACAAACAAATACTGACACAGCACTATTCTTAAAAAGAATAGGGTCAATTTAAACTTTAAAGATATTGATTGACAGAATACAACACTTCGCAAGTATTAACAAAGGCAAAGGCTACCAACTCCATTCTAAGGACGTTACTGACCTTGGGCACTGGCAGTGAAAATCGCATCCAATAACATTTGAATCAGTCCACAAGCAAAAGAACTTTTGGCTGAGTGTCAGGTTGGTCTTTAAGATTAAATATTGTACATGAGGGACAACTTTCTAAAAGCTTGCCAGAGCTAAGACTTAGCTGTATTGTATGCCATCTAATAACCAGCTAACCAATCTTGAATCCATTTCTGAAGTAATTTTTTTGCTAGGCCAGGTTTCACCTCATAATGGATACTCCTGTTAGTTTAGTATTTTGTGCAGTCCCAAAACCCATTGCAGATAGGTGTTTGCATTGAATAGACTAGTTCTGGTTATACATGCAGCCAGTTACCTGTATTGGTCATCATGTATTAACTTTACCACAGAATCATGGGTTCCCCACAGAGGTCAACAAAGGTAGAGGGTAGAATTTTTGTGCCTACTGACATCGGGTGTGCTTGGTGGTGTGAGCGGACAATATGGTGAGAAGGCCAGAAATTAGTTTCACGACATTGTGAAACCAGTTTGCGATTGTCCGCTCAGCCCGTCGATGGTAGGCCGTGTTTCCTGCCATCGGACATTGGGAACCGCAATGTAATATATCTGCATATCATTATAAAGGATAGCCCGCTGGAATCATCCCCCCCCCCCCTGCCCGCTGGATCATACGACTACGTCGGTGTGATTGCACGCTAGTGTAGAACATGCCTTGACAAGTGTGACGGGCAGAAGTCAGGACTTACCGCCAGGGCCTTGCTCACATCGCAGACATCCGAGGAGCAGAAGATGCTGGAGCCCGACAACAACGGCACACTGGAGGAACACCCATGGCATGCTGGGTGGATTCTCATGGACATGGCTCTGCTGTGAAGCAGCCGACAGGAGTTGGAAAGTCACCATTGAGGGTCTGCTTACAATGGATGATGGTGAAGGGGGTGGAGAAGAAGGTCCAGCTGTGCATGGGAGAAGACGATGTACTTGGGGGTGGGAGATGAAGGTCTAGGATTGGCTGGGAGAGGAAGCGGTGTCAGGATGGGGTGAGGTTGGGGGGAGAATGAAGGTATGAAGAAGGGGTGAGGTTGGGAGGGGGAAATGAAGGTGACAGCAAGGGGTGAGGTTGGGAGGGAGGGAGTACGGGGGAGAAGGTGGCAACTGGGGAGGTAGATATAAGGGGAGTGGAAGGTGTAAGGGAAGGAGTTCAGAGGGAGGAAGGAGTGCAGAGAGGGGAGGGAGTCTGGGGGGAGGAAGGAGTGCAGAGAGGGGAGGGAATCCGGGGGGGGAAGGATTGTGGAGAGAGGGGATGAGTGCGAAGGGAGGAAGGAATTTGGAGAGGGGAGGGAGTAAGGCTGGAGGAAGAAGTAAGGGTGTCTGAAGGAGTCAAGAAGGGGGAAGGACTAAGCAAGGGGGTGGAGTCCCAGGGGAGCAGGAACAAGGGGAGGGGGAGTCTGCGGGGGAAGGGATTCCAAGGGGGGAAGGGGCCCCCAGGGGGAGATGTCCAGGTGAAACGTGCAAGGGAGGGGCCTGATGAACCCTCCTGACTGTGTCCTGGGAATGAACTGAGGGTGGGCACGGAATGAGGGAATAGTGAGAATGACTGAGGGCAGAGTGAGGCGGTAGGGTGGGAGGGTGAGGATTCGACAGTAGAGGTAAAAGGCACCGTGTGGTGGTTGATGTGGTCTCCAAGGCAGACATGGAACCTGGGGGTGGGGAGGAGGAAATCGGGGAGGTTCATGTGGATGGGGGTGGGATTTTTGGGAAGGAAGGGAATGTGCACGTTCACCTGGGCATCCCCAAAGAGAAAGGGCTATGGCTGGTAGGTCACAGAGGGTAGGTGGAAGGTGATGTCGGAGGGTCAACTGTGATGGGGGAAAGGAAATGGGTGACTGGGGGTGGGGGAAGAAAGGGACCCGGAGGGATAGGACAGCCTCTGAGATTCCTGACTGGATGACCCAGGGGTGTTCAGCTACTGCTCATCATCCCTTCATTGCCCAAGGGCCCTGGCCTGACTCCTTGAGGGGAAGGAGCACCTGGAGGGGCATCGAGGTGCCCCATTTCCCTCTTGTGTTGCCACTGCAGGAATTCAGCCATGGCTCCCATGATGGATTGCAGGTCCTCCATGGCATTCACCATCCTCCACATGGAGCCCTCCATACGTGCACAGATGGGCATCACTTCATCAGAGAGCAGGCAGACACACTCCTCTGATTCACGTGCCACTTTGTTAAGGGCTTCCAACAGCTCTGCGTGATGTTCCCATGCCTTCTGCTAACTCTCCACGATGTGTTGGAAGGCCTAATCCAGAGGCTCATCATCTGACTTGGACCTCACAGATGCCTCTTCCCCAGCAGTCCTCCGAGTGCGGAGATCTCAGCCGAATTTGCCTCCTCCTGCAGCAGATGTGTCCATGCGGTGACCACCAGATTGTGAATCCGAGTTTGCTCTAGATCTAGGTCCCACTCAGGTGTGTGTCTCCGCACTGGTGCAGGGTGTGAGTAAGCGCTGTGATGGGTCTTCCAAGCTGCTTATTTCTGGCTCTTCAATGGAGGAAATGCCCTCTTGGCTGGAGGGGAGGACGTGGATGGAGCTGAGGGACTGGTTGGCTGAGAGTGTCGGTCACTTGGCAGAGCTCCCTGTGAACCAAAGTAGAGATGATTAGTGCATGGCAGCGGAGTCAAAAGCAGGAGAGAGAACACTCACCTTTGCATTGAGAGAGGGATGATGTGGTGCAGGATCCTCATGAGGGTGTTCAGCGACTATCTCACTGTCACCACAGGCACGGTCCATGTTCTCACCAATCAGTGCGATAACACGCTCCTCAAAGTGAGTGAGGGGCCTAATGTGGGCCACTCTACTCCCCGGTCTGGGACCTCTCCCTGCTGATGCGAACAGGCTTCTCCTGTGTGGAAATAGATGGAGAAAGTGCGAGCAGAACACACGGCACTGCATGGAATGTTTGTGTGGTGAGCGGAGCCATGGACAGGATGAGGACATGAGCGTGAGAGGATATAAGCCTAATGGAGATGTGAGGGTGTGTGAGAGAGTTAGTGGTGTTGAACCTTGAGGCGTGAGATCCCTGTGGATGTGTGATGGGTTTGTGAGTGTGTGAGCTGAGAGTAATGAGAAGAGTGAGCTACCCTGGTGGAACAGATGAGACCATTCATCCTGTAGCAGCACTGGGTGGCTTTCCTCTTTTGCAGGTCATTGGCACTGACCACTGCTGCTACTGTCTCCCAAGCCGGATCAATGAGGTTGCTGCCCATCCTGCGGCCAGAGCGGGTGTAGAAGACATCATGGCACCCTCCACTGTGTTCAAAAGACACTCGAGGGATGCTTCACTGAAGCAGGAGGCTGCAATATTTTTGCCTTTCAGGGCCATTCTGTCTCCTGGTCAGCAGTTGTGGGCTGGAAACACTGAGAGGTGTGCGCGTGGCTTCACTTTAAGTATGGCACCTGGCGTGATGAAGCAGCGAAGTGATGGCATGGCGGGCGAATGAGAGCCCACCCACCATCGAATCAACATGTTTCCCGGGAATGCATAATTAACGTGGCAGGGTTGGGGCGAAATGGCGTGAGAAGCCGCCATTGCGGCCGACAGGTAAAACGCTGTTTTCCCCGCCCACTACCGCACTTAGTACAAACCTGGGATGATTCCGCCCATAGTTGATTGAAGTAGTTTTGCACAATCGATTTGGCCTATCTGAAATCACAAAATAAAAAAGAAATTACAGTGGCCTGAAACTAAATTGCAAATCTGTTGTTGATCTGAATATAGATAACAAAACATATGTTTCACAACACTATTTTGGGCAGTGAGTTGTCCTGTGATTGTCTTTCTTTCAGACAATGTATTTGCCAAAAATCAGTGGTGGTTTCCTTTAAGTTGCACTTGGTTGAAATGTATTTCATTCTCAAGATTTTTCACAGATGTGCTACTTGATTTATGCTATAGCAAGTAGATAGGTGCAGAATACATTTTTTCCACTCTGAAGCATTATATTGGGACTCATGTACGAGTTGGAGCTGGTGAAGCAGTGTCTCTAAATCAGGCTGAATAGGCTGAGATTGTTGTGTGGATCATTTGGTACCTGTGACTTGACTATAATTCACTATGTTCCTTGAATCTGAATATTACAGTTTTTCCATGGCTGTTCATCGTGTAAACCTGTGATTGGCCAAAAGAAAAATATAGATCAATGTGGATGGTTCTTACACTCCCCCGCCTGGTAGAAACTGGGAGGGTGGGCACTTAAAATTGGCCTGGTTACTTACCCATTGGAAAGCCACCATGAATCCACCATTCTGAATTTTAATCTGCTCTCCTGAGCAGGCTGCAAAAAAACCTGCTCAGAGCTGGCAGGGCCTTTCTTTACCTAGGCATTTTGGGTCCTAGTGAAGTCATTGGGGCCTGGCCATAATCTTAACTTCTAACATAAAAGCAAAATACTGCAATGTGAGAAATATGAAATAAAAGCAAAAATACTCAGCAAGTCTGGCAGCATCTGTGGAGATAGAAACAGAACTGAGAAAAGGTGGAAATATAATAGGCTTTGAGCAACTGAAAAGGGGCATGGTAGGAAGAAGAATAAAAGGGAAGGTCTGGTGATAGGATGGGGGGTGCGGGGCACAGAGATTAAATAAGAAAATGTTTTATGGTGCTAGGCCAAAGGAAGTGATAATTGAATGTAAAGAGACAAAATGGATGCCTAAAGAAGGGGTGAAAGGTGGGATCCTGACTTTATGCTTTCCTAGAGAACGGGAATAAGGGAGAAAAAAGAGAGAAGAAACAAACAAATCATCAAAGAAAAATGAAATAAAATGGGGGCAGGGGTTACAATCTAAAGTTGTCCAACTTAACATTGGGCTGAATTTCCCCCCCCGTTGGGGGCAAAGTTGAAGGGCAGGTGCGCACAGGCGCGCTTCCGATCGGCGGCTCCCAATCGGGGGCGCGTTGCCATTTTATGTGGGCAGGCCAATTAAGGCCCGCCCAGTGTGACGTCCGCACAGAAGCGCTATGTGCTTCCTGTGTGGGCGGGGGGGGATTCCCTAAATCGAGAGTGTGCTGTTTCACGCATGCGCACAAAAGAGCGCACTCACCCCCCTGAGGCTAAGTGCTGCCTCAGGGCGATTAGCTCCACATGTAAAAAATCTAAAAATAGAAAAATAAAATTTCCCTAACATGTCCCCTCATGTGACACTGTCACATGAGTTGGGACATGTCCATAATTTTTACAAAAACTTCATTGAATTTTTTAACACCTACATGAAACCTCATCCTGCCTGTGGATGAGGTTTCATGTTTTATCTACTTCCTGCCAAGGTTGGATGGGCAGGTCCTTTAATTACTTAATTGATTCTGTCAATGGCCTCAATTGGCCATTGACAGGTCGGTGGGCCCGCAGCTGATTTTGCTACGTCCCCGCCTTCCTGAAAATTTAAATGGGGCGGGGTGATGTCGGGAGCTCCGCCCAATGTCACTGCGCTTCATTTTATGAGTTGGCGAGCGGGCCCCACCCCCGCTCACCGACGTGTAAAATCCTGCCCATTGAGTCCAGAAGGCTGTAAAGTGCCCAGTGAGGTGCTGTTCCTTAAGCTTGTGTGGAGCTTCTTTGGAGCACTGCAGGATAGAAAAGTCAGAGATGGAGCAAGGTGGAGGTTTAAAATGACAGATTAAAATGATAGACTCTGGCAGAAGCTCACGGTCCCGCTTTAGATTGAACCGAGGTGTTTTGCAAAATGGTCACCCAAGTCTGCATTTGGGCTCCCCGATGTAGAGGAGGCCACATCATGAGCAGCAAACACGCAGTTGAAAGAGGTGCAAGTAAACCACTGTTTCAGCTGGAAGGAGTGTTTGGGACCTTGGCTGGCGTGAAGGGACAAGTAAAAGGGCAGGTGTTGCATCTACTGTGCTTGAATAGAAAGATGCTGTAAGAAATGGATGGGATGGTGGGAAAGACTGAGGAGTGGTGCAGGGTATATTGTGGGGAACAGCGCCTTCAGAATGCTGGAAGTGGGGAGAGGAAAAGATCTGTTTGGTGGTAGTGTCGTGCTGGAGGTAGCAGAAATGGCGCAGGAAGATTCATAGAATACCAAGGGTGATGGGGTATTATGTGAGCTGCAATTAAGATGAACAGAGCTTATACAGCAAAGTAGCAACTAGAGGGTTTGGGAACGAGTTTCAGGTACTCTTCTGGGGGCATTGTTTGCCTGAGGACATAATACCTCATTTGGGGACTGTCACTGGAAAACAGGGGTGTATGGTCACCCTAATCGATGGCTAGATTTGTAATTGGGGTCAGGAACTGGAAATGGGGGTAGTTCTGGGTCCTGACACTGCATGGCGTGCTTTACACATGTCCCTTGTAATCTTTAATGCTCCAGCCAATGAGATGCCAGGGAGTGGGCTCACCATCCAATCAGGGATAGCTTTTTTTATTCATTCATGGGATGTGGGCTTCGCTGGCTGGGCCAGCATTTATTGCCCATCCCTAATTGCCCTTGAGAAGCTGGTGGTGAGCTGCCTTCATGAGCTGCTGCGGTCCATGTGGTGTAGGTACACCCACAGTTCTCTTAGGAAGGGAGTTCCAGGATTTTGACCCAGAACGGTGATATATTTCCAAATCAGGATGGTGAGTAACTTGGAGGGGAACTTCCAGGTGGTGGTGTTCCCATCTATCTGCTGCCCTTGTCCTTCTAGATGGTAGCGGTCATGGGTTTGGAAGGTGCTGTCTAAGGAGCCTTGGTGAATTCCTGCAGTGCATCTTGTAGATGCTACACACTGTTCACTGTGCGCCGGTGGTGGAGGGAGTTAATGTTTGTGGATGTGGGGCCATTTCAAGCGGGCTGCTTTGGATGGTGTCAAGCTTCTTGAGTGTTGTGGAAGCTGCACTCAGCCAGGCAAGTGGAGAGTATTCCATCACACTCCTGACCTGTGCCTTGTAGATCTTGGACAGGCTTTGGGGAGTCAGAAGGTGAGTTACTCATCGCACGATTCCTAGCCCCTGACCTGGGACCAATGGGTGGCCCTCCAGCACTCAGTGATTGGTAGCCCCACTGGTTGAGCATGAAGTCTGCGAGGAGCAAGGGCAGTTGATGTTGGGTCGGACATGGCCCAGGTCACCATGGGCTGCCGGCATTGCTGACTTGAACCATTCCCAAGCCACCCTTATTGGAAATGGTCCAGGGTCAGGATCATGGCAGTGAACTGGCATGGAGGCCAAATTGCGTGCCTGCCCATCTCCACTCCCAATCCTGACCTCTTTAAAAGTCCCGACCCTTGTGTTAGAGGGTGGATTTTGAGCCATGCTAATTTTCGCTGCTTTGGACTGACTTCCTATCTGGAGTTGGCTGGTAGGATTGAAATGAGACCTGGCTTTAAATTCTGCCGTATTTCATTCAAGTGTGCGTGGGCAGGAAAAATCCAGCCTACAAGACTGGCCTGGGCCTGTCAGGTTTCCTCACAGTTTGGGTCTGAGCAACTCACCACCTAGTGGCCTAATTAAGACCCTGCAAGAGCAAGCAGCGGCTCACCTCTGTCACTGCAGAGCACCCTGATGCTAAATAACCTACATCTCAAGTATGCACAGGTATATTTTCAGGTGTTAATTCCACATTCAAATTTTTAGTTCAGGTCTAATCATTTGCTGGACAGCTGAAAATAAAATTAATTTTGCCTCAGTCATCGTGTAAAGGTGAGTGACATTTAGTAGAGGTGAATGATGTGTGTAATCAGCTGACATGTCTAATGCATATTCCATATGAAAGTTAATTCATGGGAGGAAGTCTTAGCAGAACAGATAACAAAAGACAATCCTGAAGTGGCACAATTAGGTAAATAATAATCAAGAAAACACTGCAAGCATGGTGACCTGAATATGAACATTGACCTTGTTATGAATACGAGGTTTTATAAGATTATTGGCTGAGACCTTCTGTTCCCTGGGGGCTTGTATCCCAGAGGTACCCCGGAAGGTGTGCTGGGGGTCCTCCCCAAAGTCCCCACATAAGGACTGCATGGAAATAGCCTGGGTAGTTTAAATTTCCAATGGGCAATTACCCTGCACCAGGAACCATCCAATACTTTGGTGGGTTCTGACTCACTAAGAAGAATAGTTACCCAGGAAAAGTTATAAGGATTAAAAACACTTCTAACTCCTGGGTAACTATGATACTGACACACCCCCACCCCCCCACAACTCCTGATTACCCACTGACCCCTCCCGACAATCCCTCATCACCTGACTACCCTCCCAACCCCGACTACCCTCCCACACCGACTACCATCCTGACCCCCCGACTACCCTCCCAATTCCCCTGACTACCCTCGCAACCCACTGACTACCCTCCCACCCCACCCTGACTACCCTCCTGAACCCCCCAACTAACCGCACCCCGTGTCATTTAGATTTTCAGTTCAGTGGGTGAGCAGCCGAATTGGCTGTGCGCCCACTGAACTGTCAACGGCCCATTAAGGCCATAAAAAAAAAATTAACCTCATTGATGGACCTGTCCGTCTAACCGTAAGGTTGGCGGGCAGGCCGGGAGCCCAGGCAGGCCTCGGAAAAAGCATGAAACCTCATCCATGGGTGGATTCATTAAATTTTTAAGAAAGGTTTCAATAAAACTTATGGACATGTCCCAACTTGTATGACAGTGTTACATGAGGGGACATGGCAGGGAAAAATTTTAAACATATTTATTAAAAGTTTTAAATCGGAGCTGATCTTCTTGAGGCAGCACTTAGCCTCAGGGAGATCTGTGTGCTCTTTCGCGTGCATGTGCGAAACAGTGTACTCCCGGCTGAGGGAATCCCCCCCGCCTACACAGGGAGCACATAGTGCTTCCTGGTGGACGTCACGCTGGGCAGGCCTTAATTGGCCTGCCCACTTAAAATGGCTGCGCCCCCCCCCCTGCCCCAACTGGGGGCGCCAATCGGAAGGCTGCCCGCCGGCGCCCACTCCCGCACTTCCCCCCCTGACGGGGGGAGAATGTTGCCCATAAACATCAGATACATTGTTCAAGAGTTGGGACTGATGCAAGTTATATATTGAAATGTACTTGATAATCCCTGCAGGTAGCATTTAGGCCCCAAGATGCACCAAACATGTATTTAGTCTCTTTATCATGGCAAAAATCTGACCTGTCTCAGAGAAATGCAACATTTGTACATGTACAACATGTATTGCTGTGCCTCACACTTCATGTCCCACAAGAAATTTTCCTTAGAAGTGGAACTGCTGCTTAAAGGTTCAGTCTGTGAATCCCTGGAGGTTAAAATACTGAGTTCGCTCTTGCTTTAATGTTTTTCCTTTCCTACTGTGATACATTGACTTCTGTATCTCCCATAACAATTGCCTAAAAGAGGATTGAAGCCATCTGCAGCAAACTCACAACAGAAATCTGTGCAGTGGTATTTCTGAGACTGAAGAATAGCAGCTATGCAACTTGGCTTCATTTAATATTTAGCAGGCACTCACAAGGCACGTACACATCATGTAGTTGATGGATCATGTGATGTAAAGAGAGGTTGTCCCTCGCAAAAATCAAAGCTTGGCATAATGAAATCACAGCCGAGCAGATTTGCTTGATGACATCATTTTTCTTTGAAAAGTCCTATTTTACAAGTCTACCCCTTGAAAGATTGCAGTGTGAGAAGCCTGCTGTTGCATTAAACATACATATCTTTCCACTCCTCAGAGTGTGGTCAGAATTTCAATGTTGAAGTAACAGTGGTCTGTTTTCCAATTGCCTGTGAAATGTTGTTATGCTCATAAAATATGTATTGCCTTTTCAATGTTCTTGCGCAGTTAGTCATATGTATCAGATTTGTTGGAAGATGTGCTTCTAGAGTGGTATGGAAATTGCAAATTAAATAAGAGTAGCATTTGGCCGAGCATGATTTGTAGATTTGTTAGTCTGTAAAATATTAATAAAAATGTGTATTTATAAGGTCACTTGCTACAAAGAGAAGTTTTGTTTTTAAACTGCCTTGCTTCATTATGATTTTTTGCCAGTTTTCTTCCCTCTGCTAATACACTGAAACCACTGACAGTTCATGGTTGTCTGCCAGTAGCTATTCTTCACACTCAGCTCTTGATGTCAGCAGCTGTTTTACTTCAGGAGGATAATAGTCACACCCAATTCTATCCTATCAGACAGCTGCAGATATGCTCTTCCAGCAGGAATTAATGGATGGTGATTAGGAGAGTGACCCCCAGGGATGATGTCCCCTAATGCAAGGCCAATTGTAGAATCCATACCATCACCCTACATAAGATAAGACCATAAGATCAATAGAAATAGGTGCAGGTGTAGGCCATTTGGCCTTTCAAGCCTGCTCTACCATTCAATAAAATCATGGCTGATCTGATTATGACCGTAACTCCACTTTCCTAAATCCCCCCCCTGCGCCACCCCAACACCCATACCCCTTGGCTCCCTTGTAGATCAAAATATGTCTAACTCAGTCTTGAATATATCCAATGACCCAGCCTCCACTGTTCTCTGGGAAGAGAATCCCAAAGGCTAACAACCCTCAGAGAAGAAATTCCTCCTTATCTCTGTCTTAAATGGGAGATCCCTTATTTTTAAACTGTGCCCCCTTGTTCTGGATTCTCCAACAAGGGAAAACATCCTCTCTTAGCATCTATATGAGAATCTGTTAACTCAGAGATGAGAATTGAATGCAAGACCTTCCTGACCTGTCCAGCTTAGTTACTTAGTGGATAAACTTACTGAGCCATCACATTAATCTACTAACTGTTGTAGTATTTCCAGTATTTAATTTCAAAACACCCATTCCTCTCCTTTTCAATGCTATGTGATGTATTTACTGACTTTCTAAAGTCTATTTAGGAATGTTATTCATTGTCTAAGCTAACGCCTTCACCATTGTGTTACAGCTCCCATAGAGACTGAGAACTTTGAAAAAGAAATTCAAACTTTCAGTGAATGGTTGAAAGGATCACATGACAAGATTTCAAGTTTTAAGAGTTTTACTGTAACACAAAAGCAACAATGACTAAATATTATTTCACTAGGCAGCTTACACTCTAAAACCTCCCCCATTTAAAATTTAAAATGACCAAAAATCTCTCTCTATGGTTATACTTACTCTGTCTCTTAAAGGTCAGTTCATTCTCCAGGAACCAGTCCAAAGTGACACTTAGCTCCTTTTTCCCTTTCCAGCCAGATAACTTCTAATCACCAAATTAACTTTTATGGTATGAGTTACCCTGGAGACCCTGCCCTCTAGCCAAAGCAAGGTGAATCTTGCAGCTTCAATTAAATGCTCACAACCTTAGTCCCTTCAATCTGAGTGCAAGTTCCCACCCGTATTTTGCATGGTCAACAAGATGAGACTTGCTGCCTCTATCTCTCCCTCTCTTTTTTGGATTCTTGTAGACTGACTTGTCTGTCAGCTTCAGTGATATTTTTAGGAAAACCTGTAAATCGAACCATGGCAATGTGAATCACATGGACCTTGTATCTAGGTAGAAATGATAATTAGCCACCCTTTAGATCTCCAACTCTATTCTATCTTAGAATTAAATAGATAGTTCAAAGCATAACCATTTACAAAACCTGACATTCCTATCATCTCCCTGTGACTGGGAAACTCAGGGTCTATCCACTGACAGCACATCATCTCAGGTCATTGTTTACAGCTGTGAATAACTTGCACCTTTTTCTTGATAAAACAACCTGGGTGCCCTTTCACATTTAACAACCCATATTTGTTGTCAGCAGAAGGTCACATGAATCCCTTCGCTCCTTAATTTTACCCTAAATTAAAGACACAGGGCAGAATTTTCTGCCTGTCGGGCGGGTGGGCCCGACCCAATCTCCGGCGGGTGGGGAGCCAATCCCCCCCGGAGATGTGGGCCCCGCCGCCATTTTACATGGGCGGGCCAATTAAGGACCGCCCAGCGTGACATCCAGCGGGAAGTGCTATGTGCTTCCTGTGTGGGTGGGGGCGGATTTCCCAAAAGTGAGAGTGCGCTCTTTCGCGCATGCGCAAGAAAGAGCGCACATCTCCCTGAGGCTAAGTGCTGCCTCAGGGAGATCGCTTACACTTTTGAAAAAAAAATTCCCTAACATGTCCCCCTCATGTGACAATGTCAAATGAGATGGGACATGTTCATAAATTACAGTAAAACTTTATTAAACTTTTTAGAACCCTGCATGAAACCTCATCCCGCCGGTGGATGAGGTTTCATGTTTTTTCTAGTTGCCGCTGGGGCTCCTGGCTGACCTGCCAACCTTAATGTTGGACGGGCAGGTCCTTTAATTGTTTAATTGATCCTGTCAATGGCCTCAATTGGCCATTGACAGGTCGGCGGGCCCGCAGCTGATTTTGCTGCGCCCCCGCCTTCCTGAAAATTTAAATAGGGCGGGGTGACGTTGGGGGTTCCGCCCGACGTCATCCTGCGTCATTTTACGCATCGGCGAGCGGGCCCCGCCCCCTGCTCGCCAACGGCAAAATTCTGCCCACAGTCCTGAAACATAATCATCTTATAAAACCTCACATTTGTAACAAGTGTGATTTTTTAAATGATTGTGAATAGTGGTCCATCAAGTCGCCAATTTGTTTTGACTTTAAAGCTTACATTTGTTGGTGGAACCTCACACCAGTTGCTTTTATACTTACTGCAATTAAAGAAAAGAGTGACTATGAACAGGCATGTCAGCAGTAAAGGGAGATGAAAACATTAATGGCTATTCCCTGTAATCCGTGGTGGACACAACTTGGTACTTTTAATTATATTTATACTGCAAGTCAGTGCTATGGCTCTGTGTCTAACTTACAACTAAAAATCTCACAAATAGGATTTTCTCAAGGGTAAACCATGTGCGTGTTGTATAAATACAAATATATTTTGGAATATGGTAAAATCAGAAGTGTGTTAACACCGTGTAAAACTGTTCCTGTCTACTGGATGTTAAATCACAGTAAGCTGTGATTCAATCCTGGGATACTCTGTTTTGTCTATGCAGCCTTTGCTGGCTCTAATTGACCTCCAGAGTCTGAGATGTGTAATGAAAATGGGAAAGAGAGGAAGACAAACGCTTATAAATAAGAAACCTGGATGAAAAGAAACTGAACTACAGAGAATGCCAAATTGTTGTGGAACTTGGGACTGAGCCTTTATTTGGAGTTTCTGCTTGTTTTAGGCTAAGTAAAAAAATTCTGAATCTGGAGTGAGGGTCCTTTCACCTGTTTCCCATTTCCACTACAGCCTGTATTTTGATGGATGTTCCCAGTTGCCATAGGATTTGTAACCACTATTGTTATGTCCAGCAGTTCCCATAACTGCTGAGAGCTGCCATGAATTCTATTGAAGGCCTAAGAAAAGCCCTGACAGTGAGAGGTAACTGATTCCAGAGGAGACAGAATTTATTCAGTGTTTTACAGCTCCCCTTCCTTGGAGCAGCTGGCTAGGGGATGGGGTTATGGTAAGGCCAATAATGAAATGTACAGTTCTTCCAGTTTTTCTCCCTTCTCCAACAAAAGAAAATTTATGGAAGGTCAGGAATTTTAGGAACAGACACCGAGCATTTTGATCCAGCAAATCTGTTCCATTTTTCTGAGATTATCCGCACCTGCCCACTTTCTTATCATCCCCTCATAACACTTTTTCATGAGACGTGGCATTGAGCAAGAACAAATGTGAAAGGAGTTGAAAGGAAAGTGTAGAACTGTCCAGAGTAGACTCTGACTGAAGCAGATGCTGACAACCAGTACTAATAGAATGTAATGATGTGCTATAACTACGAAGCAAAGGCAGCTTTATCTGAATTTGCAGATGAATCCAATCTTGCTGAGCTGATTAAACTACTGTTTATAATGGGAAACAGTAGAAATAGGGGGAAAATTAAGAAGCAAATCAAGCAGATCAATAAGATCTATGCAGCACAAATCAGATTCTGGATTTGTTTGAATTTGTTTTATTCTTTCATGGGATGTGGGTGTTGCTGGCAAGGCCAGCATTTGTTGCTCACTCCTAATTGCCCTTGAACTGAATGGCTTTAGGGCAGTTAAGAGTCAATCACACTGCTGTGGGTCTGGAATCACATGTGGGCCAGACCAGGCAAGGACGGCAGATTTCCTTCCCTAAAGGACATCAGTGAACCAGATACAATAATCGAAGATAGTTGACTAACAGGATGCTGCCATCAAGCCAAAAAGGTGTCCTGCCTATCACACAAGTGAGTAATGTGGTATATGAATTTCATTGCTAGTATGCAGGCTGTACATCCCAAAGACTGGCAGATCATATCAAATAGCATGTCCCTTCCGCTGTTCGCAAAGGGCAAGGTACAGACCATACCCAACCTGTAAGACTCAAGACACAGTGTCTAACAATAGATGTGATTCTTTGATTGGACAACATTTGCTAAATAATCCTCAGTGTGCTAAAAATTACATTGACAACCAATTTAAGGTTGTCAGCTAGGATTGCAGTGTGCCGCATTTGCGTGTACTAAAAGCAACATATATTAACACACAGGGTCCTGTTCTTTGCAGACAGAAAGAACATGTACACACATTGAGCCTGTTTCAGCTAACACAATAAGTGATAGCCATTTGCTGGTTCATTCCTCAGGGCAATGCCTTGACCAATCAGAGTCAAGCTGCCTGGTTTAAATTTCAAACAATGCTTGGCAGTTAACTCAGTCACCATTAATTGGTGCATTCTCCATGGCAACACCTCTATCAATCAGAGTCCACTTGCCAACCAGTCAGCACTCTCTTCTCATACAGTATAAAATTGTTGCTTCCTCTGACGTTGGTATTCTTGCGATTGTCCTGATGTGTGCAAGACGAAAAGCTTCGACAAAATGTCGTTTTTCAGCAATACTCAAGCTCTGCATGACCAAGAGATATTTGTCATGGTCACCATTATCGAGACTAATATTGCAGATTTGTTAATTGAATTTAAATTCCACCAGCTGCCATGGTGGGTTTTGAACCCGTGTTCCCAGAGTATTAGCCTAGGCCTCTGGATTACTAGCCCAGTGATATTGCCACTACCTCACTGACTTCCACAAACCATCAGCCCTGGCACCTGGCAATTCCCCCCACTCTACCCCCCTTGGCACAACCCAAACACCCACACCACTTCCCCGGCTCTGCTTACCCTCCCTCCCCTGCTCATCCAGCAGAGTATGCCGCAGCTTTGCCACTAACAGGAAGATCCAAGCCATTACCTCCCTATGTGGCTTGGTGTCGGACCCTGCTGTATAATGCTCCCTGGCAGCACATTGGAGTTGTTTTGTTTACTAAAGTTACTATATAAATAGAAGTTGTTGCTGTTGAGATGACAAGGCAAGAGTTTAATTAATAGCGAGTGTGATTTGTTGGCCAGCCATAGAACCTTTTGGGTCAATAATTTGTTCTAAACTAACAGGTTTCAAATCTAAAAAAAAATGACTTTATTTTTAAAAAGACAATGGGCTTGAAAAGATTTATGGAAGTTATTTAAGTTGTCAGCATTTAGACTTTGACACTATGGGCCTAGAAATTTGCGACATCCAAGTAACTACTCTGGAGAAGTGTTCTATTGATTTAAATGATGGTCTATTGTGATAATGATTGATTTAAGGGCTGTGGGCCATGTTTCGCAGAGTTCAAGAAACCCAGTAGCTGATGGGAAGTGGGAGCTACCAGTTCCAGCAGGTTCCAGCACTGGTAGTGAGCCAGGGGGAGTAGTAGTGCATCTCCACAGTCCCTGAAGCAAACCTTCTGCTGTGATTGCTCTCCCAGCTCACCATAATTGGCCAAACTCCCCACCCAGTGATTTTCAGACAACTTCCACAATCTTTTTCCCACACTTTCTCCCCTGCAATCTTGCCCCCTGTGTTGTATCCCTGCTTCTTCCTCCACTGTAATCTTTTACCCCTCGGTCTCTTACCCTGGGGTCTCTTCCTCCCTGCAAACTATCCCCCACGTTCTCTCTTTCCGTGTGATCTCTCTATCTCTGAGATTGACCATGCACCACCACCAGCCCACCTATAATGCTCAGACTGCCAGTTAGCTCTCCCTCCCTCTGATCCTCTCCTCGAGATCTCTCCCCACATGATCCCTGTCCCCACAATGGGTCAGTGTCCCTCTCCTAGTGATCTATCCCTCCACCACGATCTCTCTCTCACCCTCATCCCCCAATAGGCACCAAGCTCCCATCCCACAACTAATCCCTAATTTTCCCTGGTTGCTGGGGCCTGTTCCCAGCTAGAAACTTCTACTGCTGGCTTTCCTGCTTGGCAGTCAGTCAGGCTTCAATCTGGCTGGTTGCTGGGAGAGAAATGGGATTAACAAATTCTAATGAGGCTCCACTGTTAAAATTTTCCAGGCATTTCAATGATTCCCAGCCATAGACAGGCACCTCTATTCCCTCCTTGTAAATGCTGGGGCCAATGTTCTCTGTCAATGACCTTTCAAAGACATACGTCATATCTACAAAAGCAAAATACTGCAGATGCTGGAAATTTGAAAAAAAAAGCAGAAACCGCTGGAAATACTCAGAAGGTCACACAGCATCCATTGAAGGAAACAGATTTAATGGGCAGGATTTCACCCACCTTCCCCCCATCCTGGAGGTGGAATCTGAGGAAAGTGTTGGGGGGTGTGGGGTGGGTGGTGTGTGAGTGTGTGGAGATCCCACCGCTTTTTGGTTGGGGAGTTGGGGGCGCAGGAGGGTGGAGGGTTCGGGTGGTTGGGGGGGGGGTGGTGGGGTGTAGGGGTGGTCCCTTCTTTTTGAATACAACACTGGGACATGGGTCATGTGGACTCGAAACGTCAACTCTTTTCTTCTCCACCGATGCTGCCAGACCTGCTGAGTTTTTCCAGGTAATTCTGTTTTTGTACTGGGAATGGAGAGCCCGGTGTAAGAACTCCTCCACCCTCCAGATTGACCACACTGCCCAACCTCCCATGGGGCCTCCCTCTCTAGGCGGAACATCTGCCCCGCACCAGGATTTCTGGGGTAGATTCCCCTCACAAGAGCTGGGAAGCCCAATGTGAGAGAATAAGTACCTGAATGGAACCTAGTCCCATCAGACCTGTGCAAATGGCCACGGCTGGGCTGCCACTGGCTTTGCAACCGGTGGAAGTGTCACCTCTCAACACGACTATTAAATTTCGCTCCATGTTCATTTTGTCAATGACCATTCATCAGAACTGAGGAAATGTCTTATTTTGTATAAGTCATGTTTGTTTAGATAACATCATGGATGTTTTGATTACATCACAGGAGGTCAGGATTAATGGTATTTTACATTTTGATATGAATACACAATAATACATTACCTGGATTTGAACTGAATATCATCAAAATAGTTATCATATTATCTGGTTACACAGAAGAAAACAAACTAAACCTTATATCTGGGTAGATTTTAAAATTATTCATTGTTCATTTTCCATCCCTTTCCTACACTGTTCCATTTAGTCCCAGCTTTGATCTCTGGTGTGGAAAAATTGCTCTTTTTAAAAGAAGAAGCAGTCATTACATTTTCCAATTGTCTTTGACCTTGACTTTTCAGCAAATCCTAATGTTAAATCAGTTGATATGTTACTGCTGGAAGGAGAAAACCAATGTATTCTTACCTCTTTTGGTGCTTTGCTTCTCTTTAAGGTCTTAAGGCTTTTAAAACATACCTTCCCATTGGTTAACTATAACTCCTTTATTTACTTTGATCCCTTTGCTGTTCTTTTCAACCTTGGTGATGTCCTGTGCTATGGGCTTGGGTTTCTGAGTAAAAGAGCAGACCAGGTGAAGCGGGAATTGAACTTTCAGATAGACACTTCTGTGACAAAAAATTATATTAAAAAATTAGATTTTTTTAAAGCATCCCAGTAACTATAGATGTTGTACCATTTTAGTTTGCTTTAGCTTAAATTTAGAATGATTATTCATGCATTGTGTCTTCGGGAACGAGCTTGACATTTTCTAGAATTAGTCAGTTCAGGGAAGTCTCTGTGAAGAGAAAACTTCTCTCACTGGGATTTCATAAATATTCATTTGGATTAAAGAGCATTTTTACTGCACTGACAGTTCAGTTTGAATGGGAATAGGCTTCTCAGTGCACCTCAGTGGTTTTTCTCTCTGTGCAACACTCAGTCATAAATTAATAATGATCATTCATTAAATTAGTTCATTGGCTTTTTGGAAAGCATTTCCTGCCCTGGAGCCTTGCTGGCATTCCAGCCAATTGTATCACAATATGGCAGTATACGTCGCTCACTTTTGTGATTCTTCACATTGCCATCATTACCAATGGGGAGTAGCTACCTCGTCCTCTCTCACTCTCTTAGTGTTCATGACAGAGGCCCTGGAACCAGTTGCTTGCTTTTTTCCTCCCCACTCCCTTCTGGAGTGCATAGCAAGGGAGAGGTCAGTAGCCAAAAGGAGGAGAGAAAATATACATAAAACAAATTGCATATACCTTTTCTATCTCCTGTACATCAAGGAATTTATTTTGCATTTATTAAAAATTGTATTGTGGGTAGCGCCTTTGACTTAAGATATTTATCAGGAGACTTTGGTTTTAACTAACATTTCCAAATTATTGGTTGGAATTTTATGGCCCCTTCTAAACTCCATTGACTTCGGCGGGAATGTAAAATCCCGCTGCCGTAAAATTCCGCCCATTATTTTGGTTTACCCTCGTTGTTTCAGTCTCGGTGCAACATTGTGCTATTTTAACTGCCTACGGTCATTGAATAGCAATGGTGGATTGCATATTCTATTTTGGGAAATTGAAGATAGATCGAAAGACTAATGGAGTTGACATTTCAGCCTTGTCTGGTCTATCACTTAGTTAGGACGCTTCACAGTGGTGTCAATGGTTGCAGCTGGGTGCTATAACTTGTCTCTCTTGGAGCTATTCATAATAAAGTAGTTAACATACTGTTTCTGCTTTCTCTCTCTTTCAGGTCATCAGGTCAAACAGGGCACATGTGAGGTTGTTGCTGTCCACCGGTGCTGCAATAAGAACAGAATTGAGGAACGGTCGCAAACAGTGAAATGTTCTTGTTTTCCAGGACAGGTGGCTGGTACAACTCGGGCTCAGCCTTCATGTGTTGAAGGTAAGGAGTTTGCTTCAATATGCAGCGCTTTTACTTTATCCTAAACCTCTCCCAGATTGTTGGAATTTTAACAATCAACAACCAACAATCTACAGCACTTGGCTTTGTGCATGGTTTTCATCTCTGAGCAATTGAAAATAACAAGTGTTTCAGAAAAATGTTGTAAAGCTGCAGCTGATTCCCTTAGCTGCTTCTCAGTACAAAGTCAAAGCAAAAGGAAACAACAATGGGACAGTACAAAATAATCAGCAATGGAAAGTATAGGATGAATATTTTAAGTGTCAGCATAACAACATCATGCACTTTAACAGCATATTTTGTGGAACAGATGTCCTAAGATGCATCACACAGGTTTGGGAGTAGAGGAGAGAAGTCCAAAGAGATGGCCAAAAGTATTGTCAAGGAAGAACATTTTGTGTAGGCTTGTGAAGCTGTGTAGAGAGGTAGCAAGGTAGGTAGCTTAAGGTTGAGTGCTCTAGGATACAGAAATTCCATCAATCAAGGTGTATTAGAGAGAGCAGGAACACATGGGGAATCATTCCCAAAGGAACAAAGAAAATGTGCTGGAAGGTAGGGTTGAAGAAGTTTGCACAAGTTGGGAAGAGCAAGACTGTGGAGGGATTTGAGATTAAGGCTGAAAATTTTAAATGTGATGCTGTGGGCATAGGTAGTAGTGGATGTGAATGAGGAAAGCGATACAAAAGAGTATGGGGCTTAGGGTGGAATTGTTCCAGATTTGTACAAAGCGCAGTAGCGGGCAGGAGAAAGAATGTTTTACCCGCTGGCCGCAATAGCGGCTTCTCACACTGTATTGCCCCAATCCTGCCTCATTAATCATGCATTCCAGGGAAACATGCCATTTTGATGATGGGCGGGCTCTCATTTGGCCACCACACCATCAACTCCCTGGTTTCTCACGTCGAGTGCCATATTTAAAGTGCAGCCACGCACACACCTCTCAGAGCTTCTAGCCCAGGACTGCTGCAGAGAAGACATGACCCTGAAAGGCAAGAAGAATGCATCCCCCCGATTCAATGATGCGCCCCTGGAACGCCTTTTGGGTGCCTTGGAGGCCCGCCCTGATGTCCTCTATCCCCACTCTGGCTGCAAGAGGTCCAGCAATCTCACCACTCCGGCTTGGGAGGCGATGGCAGTGCCAATGCTGCACAGAAGAGGTTGGCCATCCAGTGCAGAAAAAGGATGAATGATCTTATCGGTGCCGCCAGGGTAAGGCAACCATCTCAGTACTCTAAACTCACACACTCAAGCCCATCACACATTCACTGGCATCTCATTCACTGCCAGCTCATGGGACATCACCACTCACTCTCTCACACACACACTTGCATCTCCATCTGGCCTCATCTCCTCTGGAGACTGCCTCCTCAGCTCTCACCCCCTTGAGGACCACTTGCACAGATCAATTTGTGCTTCCACACACCCCCTTTCCCGAGAACAGCCCTCGCCCTGCAATCTCTTCCCTTTCCTGAGGCCAATTCTCCCCCTTCTCCAAGCAAGCCCTAGCCCTGCAGCCCTTGAAAAGCCATCTCTGCCTTATGGCTGGTCTGGTAGGTAGAGACCTGCCCATGAGCCCCCCTAAAAGTGATGTGGTGCTGTCTGCGAAGCCTGGTGCTGATGACCGTGAGTGCTGCCTGAAGCAAGGTAGGCAAACAAACCTCAAAGTCCCGAGCGAAGTGCAGCTTGTCAGGTGTGCATTCATTTGTGAAACGTGTCGTTGTGCAATCACGCTTGGATGATCCAGTGTTGGGGGATGATTCTAGTGAGCTGGGCTTATAATGATATGCAGATGTATTACAATGAAGTTCTCGATGTCTGACAGCTGGAAATGTGGCCCGCCATTGATGGGCAGAGCAGATGATTGCACACTGGATTCACACCGTCGTGAAACCGATTTTTGGTCTTCTTGCCATATTGTCTGCTCACGCCGCCAAACATGCCCGCCACCAACAGGCACAGAAAATTCTGCCCTTAGTATGGGATGAGATATAAGTGCAAATCTCTGTATGAGTTGGAGTTTATATAGGGTAGATCTCAGGAGACCGGTGAGAAGAACATTGAAGGGATGATGCCTGGTACTAGCAAAGGCTTTGACACCAGCAAGAATAGAGTAAAGATGTGTTGATGATGTTTTCAAGGTGGATGTAGGCAGTCTCGCTGATAGACTGGTTAATGGCTTTTGAGTTGAGTTCAGGGTTGAGCACGAGGTTTTTTTCATTCAAGACATTATGTAAACGGGGACCTGTAGTGTTCAATAGTTTTATTGATCTGTGTTTGATTATGTTAGTTGGTTCTCTGATCTATGTAACTGTACTTGACTGCAGCTAGATAATTAAATAGCTGACGCCAGATAGAGAGAGTTCCGGAAACATCTAAGGCACTGAGCTGAGACCATATGGAGAAAACCCTGTGGGTTCTAAGTTATTTTAAAGTAATGTAAATAAGCCTGTTGTAGATTTAGAATTAGTATCATCACCGCATTGCTCTGAGATAAATCAGACACCTAAGATACAGCAAACCAGCAAATACATAACAAAAGTGATGATGAGGATGGTTGAGAAAATTTTAACTTTACCAGCTCCAGAATCATTTCTTTCATCGCTGGGGATGCTTCCATGTGGGGAGCAATGGATTTCGGGATTCAAGACCTACTTGCTCGCTACAGGTTTAGATAGTTTGGATGTAGCAGCGATCCGTAAGGAAGGCAATATTCATACAGCAATACTCATGGAGCAGCATGCGAGCAAATATTTGAGCAGCTCACAGAAGATATGTTTACACTTGATACAGCGGTAAGTGCTCTCGCAAAACATTTTGGACCAAAAAAAGTGTGATAGTGGAATGATATACATTACATCAGAGATCCCAGGGAAATGGTGAGCCCAGTAAACGATACATGGCAGCATTGCAGCATCTGCCTTCTGCATGTAAATTTGACACACTAACCAGTGAACTAATTCATGAATAATTAATTGAAAACACTTCAATCCCATGAATTGGAGAACTTCTCCTCATGGAGGCTGATAATTTAACCTTGGAAAAAACCATGACTTTGGTTGTCCAAATTGAATCTGCCATGTTGGATTTGAAGAGGTTACTCAGCAATGCGCCCTTGGATTCAGGGTTGCAAACACAGCTTGTCCAATCAGTTCAAGTGCAAGGGTTTCAGACAAAGAGATCTCAGCGATCGCATCAACACTTGCCCCAACACGGTCAGACACCTTCAAAACTGTGCCTAAATTGTGGAAATGCCCATCGAGTCACAATGCCATGGCCAGCTCAAGGGAAAAAGTGCAACTCTTGCTCTAAGTGGAACGATTTTGCAAAGCTGTGCAGGTTGTGGAAGAAAACCTCAATGGTTTGACAAGTGGAGGAGTCTTTTCCTGAGAGTGCCGTACAGAATGTATATACCATCACAAAAGGTAAAGTACCAGGTCACCTTAGAGAGTGGTCAGTTGAGGTTGTGGCATTTCAGTGTCACTTCTTATCGATGCTGGTGCAAAAATATCTACTTTGAGTGACAAATTCTACCATTGGTATTTTTTACAATTGTCTCTCACTCCTGCAACAGACACTCTTCAACCTTATGATGATTCTATTACTCCAGCTTTGTTCCAGTACACTACAAAAACATCACTCTAGACAGGTTCACTTTCTATGTAGCTAAAGGCAGCAGCCTTATGGGACACAAAGCTTTTCAATAGGCTTGGATTCAAACTTGAAGACTGGACCAGAGAATACATTAATGTGATTGATGACGCAGACCACGCACACCATAATCCTCCCTTATTTACTGGATTTGAGGAGATCAAGGGATACCGTCATGCTCTTCGCATTGGTGCATCAATTCTACCAGTTTCACAAAATTTGAGACGGTTGCTGTTTGCAATCCATGTTGGTCATGGGAGCTAAAACAACTAATGCAGATGGTATCATTATTGAACTAACTGACTCATTGTCATTGATATCAAATCTAATAATTGGACGATGAAGAAAATGGCGAGCTTAGACTATACGTTGATTTTAAGGAGGTCAACAAAGCTATCATTCCAGACAAGTGTCCACTTCCTACAACTGAAGGACTGTCAGCATAATTTCATGATGCCACAGCATTCACAAAATGTGACAGAGCTATCTTTAGATACCCTCTAGAAGAGCAAAGCCGATATCTTACAGCTTTTGTTACTCATGAAGGTGTGTTTCAGTACCTAGCGCATTCCAGGGGATAGTTTCTTCAGATAAAAGCAAAAAACTGCGGATGCTGGAAATCCAAAACAAAAACAAAAATACCTGGAAAAACTCAGCAGGTCTGGCAGCATCTGCAGAGAGGAGCACAGTTAACGTTTCTGTTGAAGGGTCATTCTGACTCGAAACGTTAACTGTGCTCCTCTCCGCAGATGCTGCCAGACCTGCTGAGTTTTTCCAGATAATTTCTTCAGTCTTGTCAGATGTTGAGGGGACACTAAACCTACCTGAAGACGTTGTTGTCCATGGAAGGGACAAAGCAGAACTCAATCAACGACTATCAGCATGCTCACTCGACTTGCAAAATTTGATGCACATTTGCGGCACCCGAGGTTGACTTTCTAGGGTACAGAGCGAAAGCAGCCGGAGTAAAGCCTATACACAATGCCAAAACCACTTATATGCTTCTGACACTGTCTAATATGAAAGAGTTGGCATTGTTCCTTGGTACTACCAGTTTTTATCACAAATACTTGCCTAAGTACGCAGAGATTGCAGAGTCTCTTTAGAAGCTACTGTGCAAAGATGTACGATGGAAATGGATAATCACATGGCAAAACAGTGTTTAAAATGTTAAAAGTGAAGATAGCATCTCCGCCGGTCCTCATGTATTTCAGCCCACATGCAGAAATATATGTCACAACAGATGCATCAGGACATGCGATTGGAGCTGTACTCTCACAGTACATTGAAGGAAGCAAATGACCGATTGCTTAAGCGCCACGCCCATTGTGAGAAACTGAACACAAATACTTTACTGGAGAGTGGGAAGCACTTGCCTGCATCTATGCTTGTGAAACACATTTCCAGCATCCGCAGTAGTTTTTTGTTTTTATCTCTATGCTTGTGAACACTGGCACATATATCTCTATGGTAGAAAGTTCACTCTCCACATTGATCACCGAGTGCTGACTACATTGTTGCCATGTCAAGATGTGGTCATCAACCTTTATGCATCTACAGATGGTCAGATCGTCTTCATCAGCATAACTTTGAGGTCGAGTATTTTGCGGTTTCACGCAACCAAATAGCTGACCTGCTGAGCCATACTACAATCGCAGACAGCGTCAGTGATAGTGAGGCAACTTGCGATGCTGAAGACTATGTGATTAAAGTGATTCTGCACGTGACCATGAATCTTGTTGGAGGCAAAATTGGCAACAAATAGCGTACTGCAACTGAGTGACCTCATGAAATAGGGGAAGAACTGATCCTCTACTACAGAGTATGCAATGAACTTGCATTGTTTGGTGATGACACATGAAACTCGAGTAGTTATCCCAAAAGCTTTTTAGCAGTGTACATTGCATCTTGCCCATGAAGGACATTTGGGTGTTGTTAAGATGAAACAACGATCCTGTGAAGCAGTCTGATGGTCAACAACAGATCATTGTATAGAAGAATTTGTCAGGAACTGCATAGCTTGTACTCTCAGTGAGAAACCTGTCCAACTGTGTCCCGCACCTCTACAGCTGGCTCCAAGGACTACAAAACCATGGCAACAACTCGAAGTAGATATTTTTGGAAAAGTGCAAGCAGTCCCCAGAAATCAATATTTTCTGCTTGTTTTTCATGATCCATACAGTAAATGACCAGAAATCACAACAACAAATTCCATAACAACCGCTTCAATCACTGACATTCTAGAAAAGTTGTTTATGAAATGGGGTTTGCCAGAGACTATCGCTGTAGGCAATGGATCACAGTTTGTTCCCAATCAGTTCATGGAATTCCTAGCAAGTTGCAAAATTCATTACTATCTAAATATGCTGAGTTGAAAATGCTAGGAATTGAGAAAAATATCTGATCAGTAGAGCTGACAGAACAGTACCCAGAACATCATCATCCCTGGGTATGCCCTGTCCCACTGGCAGGACAGACCCAGAAGAGGTGGTGACACAGTGGAATACAGTCGGGAGGGAGTTGCCCTGGGAATCCTCAACATCCACTCTGGACCCCATGAAGTCTCATGGCATCAGGTCAAACATGGGCAAGTAAACCTCCTGCTGATTACCGCGTACTGCCCTCCCTCAGCTGATGAATCAATGCTCCTCCATGCTGAACACCACTTGGAGGAAGCACTGAGGGTGGCAAGGGCGTAGAATATACTCTGGGTGGGGGACTTCAATGTCCATCACCAAGAGTGGCTCAGTAGCACCACTACTGACTGAACTGGCCAAGTATGAAATGACATAACTGCAGGACTGGGTCTGCGGCAGGTGCTGAGGGAATCAACAAGAGTGCAAAACATACTTGACCTCATCCTCACCAACCTGCCTGCTGCAGATGCATCTGTCCATGTCAGTACCGGTAGGAGTGACTCCGCACAGTTATTGTGGAGACGTAGTCCCGCCTTCACATTGAGGATACCCTTCATCGTGTTGTGTGGCACTACCACCGTACTAAATGGAATAGGTTTCAAACAGATCTAGCAACTCAAGACTGGGCATCCATGAGGCACTGTGGGTCAAGCACAGCAGCAGAATTGTACTCGAACACAATCTGTAACCTCATGGTCCAGCATATCCCCAACTCTACCATTACCATCAAACCAGGGATCAACCCTGGTTCAATGAAGAGTGCAGGAGAACAGGCCAGGGACAGCACCAGGCATACCTAAAAATGAGGTGTCAACCTGGTGAAGCTATAACACAGGACTACTTGCGTGCCAAACAGCATAAGCAGCAAGTGAGAGCTAAGCGATCCCACAACCAACAGATCAGATCTAAGCTCTGCAGTCCTGCCACATCTAGCCATGAATGGTGGTGGACAATTAAACAACTCACTGGAGGAGGCTGCACAAATATCCTCAACCTCAATGATGGAAGAGCCCAGCACATCAGTGCAAAAGATAAGGCTGAAGCATTCGCAACACTCTTCAGCCAGAAGTGCCGAGTGGATGATCCATCTCGGCCTCCTCCGGAGGTCCCCAGCATCACAGATGCCAGTCTTTAGCCAATTCGATTCACTACACGTGATATAAAGAAATGGCTGAAGGCACTGGATACTGCAAAGGCTATGGGCCCTGACAATATTCTGGCAATAGTACTGAAGACTTGTGCTCCACAACTTGCCGCGCCCCTAGCCAAGCTATTCCAGTACAGCTACAACACTGACATCTGCCTGGCTATGTGGAAAACTGCCCAGCTATGCCCTGTGCACAAGATGCAGGACAAATCCAACCTGGCCAATTACTGCCCCATCAGCCTACTCTCCATCAACAGTAATGTAATGTAAGGGATCATCAACAGTGCTATCAAGCGGTACTTGCTTAGCAATAGCCTGCTCACTGATGCTCAGTTTGGGTTCCGCCAGGGCCACTCAGCTCCTGACCTCATTACAGCCTTTGTTCAAACATGGACAAAAGATCTGAGCTCCCGAGGTGAGGTGAGATTGACTGCACTTGACATCAAGGTAGCATTTGACCGAGTGTGGCATCAAGGAGCCCTAGCAAAACTGGAGCCAATGGGAGTCAGGGTGAAAACACTCCGCTGTTTGCAGTCATACCTAGCACAAAGGAAGATGGTTGTGGTGGTTGGAGGTCAGTCATCTCAGCTCCAGGACATCACTGCAGGAGTTCGTCAGGGTAGTGTCCTAGGCCCAACCATATTCAGCTGCTTCATCAATGACCTTCCTTCCATCATAAGGTCAGAAGTGGGGATGTTCGCTGATGATTGCACAACGTTCAGAACCATTCGCAGCTCCTCAGATACTGAAGCAGTCCATGTCCAAATGCAGCAAGACCTGGACAAAATCCAGGCTTGGGCTGACAAGTGGCAAGTAGCAATTGTGTCACACAAGTACCAGGCAATGACCATCTTCAACAAGAGAGAATCTAACCATTGCCCCTTGCTGTTCAATGGCATTACCATCACTGAACCCCGCACTATCAGCATCCTGGGGGTTACCATTGACCAGAAACTGAACTGGACTAGCCATATAAATCCTGTGGCTACAAAAGCAGGTCAGAGGCTAGGAAAAGTGCAGCGAGTAACTCACTTCTTGACTCCCCAAAGCCTATCCACCATCTACAAGGCACAAGTCAGGAGTGAGATGGAATACTCCCCACTTGCCTGGATGAGTGCAGCTCCTACAACAATGAAGAAGCTGGACACCGTCCAAAACAAAGCAGTCGGCTTGATTGGCACCACATCCACAAACATTCACTCCCTCAACCACTGACGCACAGTGGCAGCAGTGTGTACCATCTACAAGATGCACTGCAGGAATTCACCAAGGCTCCTTAGACAGCACTTTCCAAACCCACGACCACTACCACCTGGAAGGACAAGGGCAGCAGAAAGATGGGAACACCACCGTCTGGAAGTTCCCTTCCAAGTCACTCATCATCCTGACTTGGAAATCCCCCCAGCAAATGCTACTGGAATGACAGTGCTTTGACATAGGTGCTTAGAATTGAAAGAGTTCTGCCAGGCACCAGATGCCTCAGGCAAGGCACTCTCAGACCGTTACCTTTGCTTTACACAGCAGCCCCAAATTGCAATGATGGAATGAGAGTTTGGTGGGTGTGGGTGGGGAGTTCCCAAATCAGAATCTTCCACCTGCAAGGCTCAGAGGCCTTATGGGCACTAGGTACCTGCATTTTGGCCTGTGTCCCCTTTTCAATTGGTTCCTTCTGACATTCGGGACTTCCCATGAGTGGGACAAAGGCTCTTTGCAAGGCAATCGTACTGTAGCTCCAATCAGAATTATATTCTTGCATGAATGCGCTATAAGAGTGAAGGTGTCAAGTTCCCTAAATTGGCTTTTGACTGCTCCTAACATGTCTCAGCTGTGCATTCCTGTCCATTAGGAAAATCACAAATTAGAAGGGTACCTCTTCCACTGGCCCACAGTGCAGTGGTTGACTCCTCCCACAAGCCCTGAGAGCCCTCCCCTGGCAATTTTTTCATACTTTCTATTCAGCTTGAAAAATGGTTGTGCTGAGGGTTTACTGCCAGACCAGCTTCGACCCTCCCCGTGTGACAGTGGAAATCCTGACAGTGCTGGAGGAGCATCAGGTTCAAGTTCCCCCCCTTCTCCTTCCCCCTCTAATCCTTGATGCCATCATTATAATCCCTGGATATCCCTCTCCTACCCCTGAACCCCTTGATGTTCATGTTCTAATACCACGTGTACACCAGACCCCTCCCCATCTTGAGATCTATTGCACTGTGACCTACAGAAACCACTCCAACCCCCCACCCATGAGACCATTGAGTGCCCACCCCTACTTTACCTCTTTCCCACCTACAGGCTGCAGATGCCTCCCTGGTGTGATTGTGTGGCTACACACCTGTGTCCCAGTATGAAGCCAGAAACCCCCAGGACTGACGTGTGTGAGGGACTGACCACACCTTGCACACGCCATGCTGGGCACGACTGACACAGGACCCACAGGCCCTCCCCTCCCTGTACTGGGACAAGGACAGTCATTCCAAGCATACCCTCGAAATTGTGGCGCAGAGCCACAGGGCTTCCTATGAATTAACTTTTGTGCTCTTGCCCAGGACTGCCTATGCATTCTGGAACCAGCTACAACTTGTGTTCTTGTCCAGGACTGTTTGTGTTTTTGGCATATTTCAGAATAAATCGCACCCCCCACCCCAGTCATGCGTCTGTGTGCACCCTTCTCTAGTCTTACCTCCCCCCATTCATGTGTCTGTGTGCACCCATCCCTGGTCCTCCCCCACCCCCAGTCAAACCTTTGCCCTCCAGCTCCTCCCCTCACCTCTGTCTTATCCCACACCACACCCCCCAGTCAAGACTTTGCGCCTTGCCCCTTCCACCACCCCACCCCCCACACCGTTCCCCTCCCCACCCCCCCTGCCCCACATAGGCTTGCCTGGATTGGAGATCCTTGGCTCTGAATCTCCCCTTGGGCTCCTGTCGGTATTTCCTGTGCAGTCGTGTATAGAGTTAGATCAGCCGTGAATACAGCCACAGGAAAGGAGGTGAACATACCTCAAAGTCACGAATGAAGTGCTGGTCGCCAGGTACATGTCACTTATTTCTGGCCATGAAGCACGCCGGTCTAAATAGCCGCCAGTGTGGCCTTTGGATCTGGAACGGGGACGTGATTTTGTTGAGGTAGCTTTTTATTGAGTACTCGTGACATTTAAATGCATGCAAATGCTGTTTCCGACATGGCACAGTAGCCTACCCAACCTGTCATTAAAGTTGGAAGCAGACAATCACGATCTATTTTTATACCGGCGGGAAACTGATTTTTGGCCGACCGTAAAATGTTCCCATCCCGCCCGCCATGACGCCTGTCACTGGCGGGACTGGAAAACCCCACCCAGAATTACCAAGGTCCATTTTCCGCCTCCCCCACAGTTTCCAGCTACTTTTGCCTTTCTGAGCATTTTTGGGTCCAACTTTTGCCAGGTTTTTATCTCAAGAGGAATGCTTTTACTGTATTAAATGCACCATATAAACGTAAGCTGTTTTTGATGGGACGAATTGATTCTGCAAGCTCTTCCCACCACCTGTTTTCTTTTTGTTGGCGGTTTTGGCTGCTTTTGCTTAAATAATTCTTATTTGAATGATCCTTTTGACTACATGCCCTGGGTTTGTGTTTTTGTGATTTCGCTACCCAGTGACCTCGCTCTATCGAAACCTCTATCCTCACATGCATTGATAATTCAAACAGAACAGTCAGTCGCACCATCCAGAAGCACTGTGGGACAAGGTTGGGAGCTGCATGGGGAGAGAACAGGAATAAATCAACCACTATGCAGTTGCAAAATAACATTTTATTATTGGATTTAAACAATGAAAAATGTATTAAAAATATTGTCGGCAGTTTCACCTTACTGTTGAACTTTGTAATGAATTGCTGGCTCGCTCGAGAGAGGTCAAGTGGGCCACATGGCTAGTATGTTGCTGAATATGACGGCTGCCCATCAACAATTGGTAAAAGTTGGGTTGACAAATGATTGATGGTGTTGAGAGAAAAAAAAATGGGGTGGCGGTGGCTTGAACCCTTCTCACAGACCCCCAGGGGGCTGTGAATCCCCAGATGACAACCACCGTGACAGCCGATGTACGTGGTGAGTCTGTTTTTAGATCCAGGTCCCTTTTTTGGTTTCTCTGTTAATTTTATTCCATTCATTGCATACTTGAATTGCCCATTTTTCATCTGAAAATTCAATACTTTACATCTCTTGGTGTTAAACTTTATTTTCTATTTGTCTGCTCACTTGCATAACTGTTCTTTTTGCTTCCTCAAGTTGATAACCCAAAATCACGTGCCCTATTTCAGTGTGTACTGCAGATTAACCTAGCTTACAATTAATTTCTTCATCTGAATATTTATATAGATGAGTCAACAGGGTGCAAGCCTTGATTCCTGTGGTACTCCACTGAGAACCACTCCTAGACTGACATTATGGGATCGATTTTAAACATAACCTGCCATGTGGGAAGGGTGTGTGGGAGGGTTAAAATTAGCATACTTGTTCTACTGACCTGAGGTCACATCATTGCTGCCAGATTTTAAGTTTTCCATAGTTCCCACTACTAACTGGCGGGTCCTTAATTAGAAATTAAAAGCCACAGCATAATGATATCATTGCCACCTTGACACTATTTTTACAGCAACGTCAGTGAGGGGAGAGGCCAGCCTGGTGTCAAAACTGACAGAAAATCCTGACATGATGCAGCAGAATGGCCAGAAGAAGGTGTTTGTTTGCTGAGGGGCGGTTGTGGGTGAATTTCTTGGAGCGCAGGGGGCAATAGGATTGCTCCTCCAGGCCCCGGAAGGAATCCTTGGACCTCCCCTGTCTCTGCCTCCCAGTGGTCTCTCCAGACTGACATATGTAAATGAACACCTTCCCCCCCCCACCGACTAACCAACCCATCCCCCTGCTCCCAAACCCCCGCCCCACTTTCAGCACTTGCCTTAAACCAGGAATCATTCCCTTGTGTTTGTGCTGGTGACGGAGAACCTAGCCAAATGGAAAGGTGTATTTGAGCTACTTTTAGGTCAGGTTCCCTATTGCCAACATGAATTTGCAAAATGAAACTTCATTTCATTTATCCAGCTTCTTATTCAGTCCCATATTCTACCTTGGATTCCCATGATATTTACTTTATTAGGTGTCAGCTGTGGCTCAGTTGGTAGCACTTGCACCTCTGAGCCAGAAGGTTCTGGGTTGAAGTTGCACTCCAGGACTTGAGCACAAAAATCAAGGTTGGTGCTCCAGCGCAGTACTGTAAGGGAGTGCTGCACTCTCAGAGGTGCTGCCTTTCAGTTGGGATGTTAAACCATGGCCCCATTTGCCTGTTTATTTGGGGGTAAAAGATCCGATGACACTATTTTGAAGAAGAGTAGGGGAGTAATCCCAGTGTCCTGGTGTTTTAGGAGTAATCCCAGTGTTCCCAGGTCAGGGAATTTGTTAATCATTGATAACTCAAGTATCTCTTTCAAACTGATTTTTTAATCTTTAATCTTCTAGGACGTTCCTTATACTGTGACAAGTTAAATCAATATTTTAAAGAACACATGATAGATTTCCTGACACTTGCACCCAGGGAACATCCATATCTCTGGTACCAATAATTGATGTAGACCTTGTGCTATCAATCCCAGGGTTTTGCTAGGGCACAGTTCTTGCACCTGCCATAGATGCAGGTCTGTCCAAGCCATGCAGGTGAAGCAAGAGGGAGTATTCTTGGCCTTTTGCCATATTTGTTGGGAAGAATGTTTGCTGGGAGTCTACTTTATTTCTAGTTTGAAATCATAACAATATTTTTCTCTCGTCAACATAATCTCATGAACTACAGGGACTATTTCTTACTGGAGCAGTGAAGGCTAGGATTCTTTAAAATTATCAAGGGTTTGATGTAGTGAATTTGGATAATCTCTTTCCTGTGATTGGGAGTCATCAATTTAGAACTATCACAAAGAGTGAGAAGTGATCTTAGGAATTTTGTTTAAGGCAAATTTTTTTAACACCAACATCAGCGTGCATTTATATAGTGCTTTTATCAAAGTAAAATGTTCCATGGTGCCACACAGGAGCATTATCAAACAAAACTTGACATTGAGCCACAGAAGGAGATATTAGGATAGATGATCGGAAGATTGGTTAATGGCGTAGGTTTTACGGAGCGTCTTAAAGGTGAAGAGAGAGATAGAGAGATGGGGAGGTTTAAGAAGGGAATTCCAGAGCTTAGGGTCTGGGCAGCAGAAGGCACAACCACCAATGGTGGAGCAATTAAAATCAGAGATAAGCAAGGGATTTGAATTGGCGGAGTGCAGAGCTTTTGGAGGATTACATACCGAACATATCAACTAGGAGCAAGACTAGGCCACTTGGCTTTTCAAGCCTGCTGCGCCATTTAGTAAAATCATGGCTGATCTGATTGTAGCCTCCCGCTTACCCTCAATAACCTTTCATCCCTTGCTAATCAAGAATCTACCTAGCTCTGCTTTAAAAACATTCAAAGACCCTGCTTCCACTGCCTTTTGAGGAAGAGAGTTCCAAAGACTTACACCCCTCTGAGAGAAAAAAAAATTCTTCTCAACTCTTGTCTAAAGTAGTGACCCCTAATTTATAAACCATGACCCCTAGTTCTAGATTCTCTCACAAGAGGAAACGTTCTCTCCACAAACACCCTGTCAAGACCCCTCAGGATTTTATGTGTTTCAGTCAAGTCATCTCTTACTCTTCTAAACTCCAGGATACAAGCCTAACCTGTCCAACCTTTCCACCTAAGACAACCCACCCATTCCTGGTATTAGCCTAGTAAGTCTTTTCTGAATTGCTTCTAACGCATTTACATCTTTCCTTAAATAGGGAGAATAACACTGTACACAGTACTCTGGATGTGGTCTCACCAGTGCCCTGTATAACTGAAGCGTAACCTCCCTACTTATGTATTCAGTTCCTCTTGCAATAAATGATAACATTCTATTAGTTTTCCTAATTACTTGCTGTACCTGTATACTAACCTTTTGTGATTCATGAACTAGGATGCCCAAATCCCTCAGCATCTCAGAGCTCTGCAATCTCTCACCATTTAGATAATATGCTTCTTTTTTATTCTTCCTGCCAAAATGGACAATTTCACATTTGCCCACATTATACTCCATTTGCCAGATCTTTGCCCACTCACTTTACCTATCTATGTCACTTTGTAGCCTCCTCACATTCCCTTCACAAATTACTTTCCTACCTATCTTTGTGTCATCAGCAAATTTAGCAACCACACCTATGGTCCCTCCATCCAAGTCATTTATATAAATTGCAAAAAGTTGAGGCCCCAGCACTGATCCCTGTGGCACACCACTCATTACATCTTATAGGGCTTGAGGGGGCTATGGAGATACAGAGGGGTGAGGCCATGGAGGGATCTGAAAACAAGAATGGGAATTTTAAAATGGAGGGATTGCCAGACCGGGAGACAATGAAGGTCAGCGAGCACCAGGGTCCTGCCCAGGAGAGCATTGGAATAGTTGAGTGTAGAGGTTACAAAGACGTGGATGAGAGTTTCAGCAGCACAGGAGCTGAGGCAGGGACAGAGATGGACAATGTTACTTAGGTGGAAGTGGGTGGTCTTGGTGAAGGATCATAGCTCACCTCAGGGTCAAATAAGACTCCAAGATTGTGAACGGTCTAGTTCAGACTCAGGTAGTGGCCAGATGAGAGAGGGATTGTGTTGTAGGCCAGAAAATGGAATTTGTGGTAGGGACTAGACACTGGCTTCAGTCTTCTCATTATTTAGTTGCAGAAAATTTCTGCATATTCAGTACTGGGTGTCAAATGACAAATCTGAGGAAATGGGGGGTTGAGAGAGGTGGTACTGAGGTAGAGTTGGACTAGTCACCATATATGTGGGACATGTTGTGTTTTCAGATAAATTCACAAAGAGAAAGCATCTGAATGAGAAATAGGAGGGGGCCAAGGGTATATCCTTGGAGGACTCCAGAGGTTACAGTGCAGGAGTGGAAAGAGAAACCAATGCAGGTGATGCTTTGGCTATGACTTGATAGTTAGGAATGGAACCAGGTAAGAGCATTGGGGGAAGGTGGTTTGGTTTATTGTTTCAAAGGTTGCAGATAGTTTGAGGAGGATGAAGAGGAATAGTTTACCACTGTCATAGTCAGTTAGAATATAATTTGTGACTTGAGAATGGCTGTTTCAGTGCTGAGGCAGGGTGAAAACATGATTGAAGGCATTCAATCATGGTGTTGTGGAAAAGATGGACATGGATTTGGTGTAGCACACATTGAAGGACTTTGGAAGATCGGCGATCTTGACACCATGGGGTTGTGTGAGTATGGAATGCTTTGTCACGAGGAATGGTTGCAACAGAGGCCATTGCATTTTCTAGGAGGAATTGGATAAACATTTGGACCAGAGGCAGGTCCAGGACTGGAGAAAGAGCAAGGCAGTAGGTTTTCTTCTGAATTGTTAAAAGGAGACCTTCTGTTCTGTAGATGTCTCTGGGTTTGTGCTATGTTGGGGATTTTTTTTTGGATTAATATTGGGATCACAGTGATTTATCTTTTTGTAAGTTTTAATTATCATTGTTCACCTCCCTCTGGTGATTAAATAAATTCCGTAACAGGCTTGACCATACAAGGACTGTGGAATGGGATAACCTTAATAGGAAAAATTACATTTTGGGCAATAGTGTAATAGTGATCAGCATTGAAACCAAAGGAAAAGAATATTTAGACAGAGTGAAATGAGCTACCAATTTGCTGTTGTCTATTTTGTGTTAATGCCCAAGATGTTTTTTCACCCTCTTAGAGCCTGAGTTACTCTGGGAGTTCAAAAGTGACTATATTCACAATGAGGATGGAAACTACAATCACAGCATATATTTTTTATTGTGATTTTGTTCCATTGTCAGTAACTTGCTGGTCTGATTGCTGGTGTCACTTGCAGGCAATAATGCATGTTCCTTATTAAAAATGCACAACTGGAACCTTGGCAGTAAAATTCTGTTGCTTCGATAAGAGCCCTCCTGAAGCCTAAAATGGAATGCAAGCAATATGATACCTTTTTAAGAGAGTTACAAGGAATTGTATTTCATTTTACCATTTTACTGTTTCTAATTACACTTTATGTTGTTTAAACAGTGAACCCGATGATGTTATCAAAGGAAATTTTACTCGGAGGTGTTACCGAGAGTGTGAGGGTGCAAAAGTTGAAAGTAGTGACTGAAATGGCCCGACTTAATTGCTGTGTCTCAACTAATTAGTTCAGTTTCTCCATGTCCTTGGAATTAGTAACTCTTCCGCGTCAGTTCTTTTGAGTCTAGCAACTCTACTCACCGTTTACAACAGTATTAAGTTGCTGGCAGGTTTTCCAGGGGTCTGAACCGGCTCCCATATTGATTTGTGTTGTCGCCCTGTTTAAGTGAATGGAGCTGCTCCAGGATGCAGGCAGCTATTGCCTGCCAGAGGCATCAATAGAGTGCAAGGAAAATAGAAGGAAATAATACCGAAATGATGGGCAACAAACCTGAAGGATTTTTTTGGAAAGGTGAAATAGCTGTGAATTTACTTTTTCAAATAGTTACTGGGGAAGTACTTAAGTATTCTGCTTAGGTTTGCCTTCCTCTTCAAGACCACATTTCATCATAGAAAAAATACAGAGTAGCATGGAGCGATATGTTGAAGCGTTAATAGACCTCAGTGACTGGAATGTTAGGCAAAGCTCACATAAGTATATCTCTGAAAGTACAAAAATACCAACATTGGATATGGCGTAAAAAGTTATACTAATGAGAAAATAAATAGAAGTATACAAAAATATGCTATGAGCATATTTGTATGAGCATGAGTGTATTGCATAAAATGTTGACATCTGATGCAAATGAGACATGGAGAGGAATTTAAATCTGCAACAGCAAGTGGGTTTGGCTACAGACAGGGAGTTAAAACTGGCAAAAATGCTAGCGTGTCAGGAAGCTGGAACTTACTGATTTTCAGGCATAATTCAAGCATGTTAAGCTGCTCGCTCACACCACCTTCAGGAGAGTCAGACTGCCTATTAACATATGTACATCATTCAATTAAAGCAATATTTCAACTCACTTTCAAATGTAACAGTGCACCCAATATGCTTCCCAGACATCCTAAAAGTCACCAGTGAAAACACTGGTAATTGATGGAGCTGAACCAAACTTAAGGAAATAATGGATAAATACTACTCACAGCCCCTATTTGACTTGTTGTGGGAAAGGTTTATTTGTGGTCTTTTTGCAGAGAGAGAGGGGAGTAGCAGAAATAGAGGGGAGCAGCAGAGAGAGGAACAGCAGAGAGAGAGAGAAGAACAGCAGAGAAAGAGAGGAGAATAGCAGAGAGAGAGAGGGAAAAGCAGAAATAGAGGGGAGCAACAGGGAGAGAGGGGGTCAGTGGGGTGGGGGGGGGGAGATGGGAGGGTTCCAGCAGAGAGAGAGTGGGAGCAGCAGAGAGAGGAGAGCAGCAGAGAGAGGGAGCAGCAGAGAGAGAGGGGAGCAGTTTTTCCTGACTGTGCCCTATGTGGTGCCAACCAGGCAGGAGCGAGGTTGGCCCTCATTCTTTCCAATGATGGTACCTTTTCTCTTGAGGTCTTTATTCCAGACCTTGCCACCTTTCTGTAATTGTGGCAAGAATCTGGTGTGGTACCTTTCGTTGCAGGCAGTAGCTTGCGTCTACCTGTAAGACTGCTCTCTTGCTTGGATATCCTGGCAATCCTTGGTTACCATCACTGGAACAAATTTTTTGGCAGGATTAGAAGTTGTATGTGGAGTTTCCTGCCCATCAGGAGTTTGGATGGGGACAGACTGCATTGCAAAAGGCTGGATCTCGATGTGAACAGTGCTGTGGGGAAGTCCTCGTTCTTTTTTAGGAGGGCTTTTACTGTACGGACCCCTCTTTCAGTCTCCCCATTTGACTGTGGGTGTCTTGGGGAGCAAGGATGGTGGTGGAAGTTGGATGTGTCGGCGAAGTGCGCGAAGTACTCATATGAAAGTTGGTGGGCCGTTATTGGACACGATTTCATCCAGGATGCCGTGGCTCATGAACATCTCCTATCATGCCTTAATTACTGCTTCTGTGGTAGTTTGTATATAGTTGCTTCACCTCAAACCTTCTGGATAAGTAATCTACCACTTTAAGGAATGATTTGCTGTTGAAGATGAACAGGTCAACACACAGCCTCTCCCATGGTCTGGTAGGGAATTATGTGGGGATGAGGGGCTCTCTTTGGTCCTGCCTGTGCAATACACAGCTGGCAATTTGCAATGGTGTTTTCAATTGTCTTGGACATGCCTGGGCACCAGGCAGTGGATTGGGCCTGTGATCTGCTCTTGGTGATGCCAGGTAGCCCTGGTGTAATTTTTGAAAGATCTTTGGCCGCAGGGATACTGGAATGACCAGCCACTCATCGTAGACCAGGAAGTCATCTATAACCGTATTGTTTTTGTTATTCAAACCAGGTTTTCATGGCCCCTTTGTTTGGTCTCTGCTGTGGCCATCCTTGTTGGCAGTATCTGTGGATGCGGGCACACTCCTCTTTGCGCATTTGTTCCTGACGGATCTGTTGGATTTTACTCGTGGTTGCTGGCAGGTTTCTCCTTGTCAATTGAGAGTACGCTTCCAGTTATTCGATGAGATTGACATCCTGTTTTGTTGCGTTGTCCACGGTGGTCCTTGAAAACATGTACTGTTGTCTGGTTTTTACCTTGGACGTATGCCGTCTCGTAGGCGAACCTCATGAGGCACAGGCAAAACCTCTGGATTCCGGGAGGCATCTTTGCAAGCTCCTTCTCATCCCATAGGGTGACTAGTGACTTGTGGTCCATTTCGGTTGTGATCTTGATGTGAGTCCCAGCACTATGCTTGGTCTTTTTTAAGTAGATACCTCAATGGTCTGTGCTAAATTCGGTAAACTTTTGCAGCTGGTTCACCAACCCCAAGAATCGCTGGAGCTCTGGTATTGAAGATGAGTTTGGGAACTCGCAGATAGCCTTGGTTTTTTGTGGGTCCACCATGACGACTTTATTGCTGACGATGTGGCTCAGGAATCGAATTGATGTTTTGGAAAATTCGCATTTGTCATTCAGCATCAACCATGCTTCCTGCAAGGGCTCTAAGACTGTCTCGTGTCATGTTTATCCACCATTGTCCCATGAACCAATACATCATCCATGTGGCAAATGACCCCCTCAAGGCCCTGCAAAATGGCCGACATCGTACCTTGGAATATTTCTGGCGCTGATATGATTCCAAACAGCAGGTGCCTAAAGCAGAATCTGCCAAAGAGGGTAATAAATGTTGTTAGCAGCCTGGACTCTTCATCAAGAGGGAGTTGCCTAGAGCGGCTGTTGTGTCCAGTTTTGAAAATACTGTGCTCTTCAACACAGGCTTTGTGGCTTAGTAACGCGCAGTCCTGGCTGTGGATCACAAAGAGGATTTCATGTATTGTTTTATTCTTGTATCTCAGTGTCGCCGACAGGGTGCCTTTCACTGGGAGCTTTAAGTCTCCTGCCCTGTAAAGGGGTCATGGGTGCCATCAGCTGTTGAGTCACAAGCCATGATTCATTATCTGACAGGACTTTTATGCTGGCTCCTGTGTCTAATTTAAAATTTGTTAAATGGCCATTGACTGAAATATCCACATTTCAAAATGGGAAACCAGGATCTTTGACCTCACCCAAGAAGCATGGCTGTGTGTCTTCCGGGCCTGCAGCCTTGACTTTGTGGATGATCTTTACACCTTCTGTGCATTTCAGGGTTTTTGCCCTGCACAGTTTGCCGTAGTGTCCACCCCTGTTGCGCTGAAGGCATTGGGCTGAAATTACACGACATTGATCTTGCGTGTGGGGGTGCTTTGCTCCACAGTGTTGACACGGGGCAGAATTTTCCCATTGGCATGCGGGGGCGGGCCCCACATGCTGACAACATCACCGCGTGCCATCGCGATATTTCGGTGGGGGAGGGGAGCCGGCAGCGGGGAAAGCCTATCTGCTGGGTTAAGTGACCAATGCCAACATGGCACTCATCCTTTTCAAGCACAAGATGTTAAAACGCTTGCGGCGCTGGATCCAGGTGTGTCGCACCACGTCGTGGGAACTCACCATCTTCGCCACCTCCACCCAGGCACGTTTGGTCATCTGGGGGGGCCTCCTCCTCCTGTCCCTGAGAAAGAGGACCTCCCGCTGTGCTGCCACCTCCTCGAGGATGGCAGCAAGGTAATCGTCTGAAAAACAAGGGGCACAGTGCCCCCCTGCCCTACCCTCCTGCCTGTCCTGCTCACCAGCAGCGCTCTGGGGAGCTCCTCTGCTGGCCATGTTTGACAGCCTTTGCAAGGCTGCAGGAGCTCTTTTAAACAGGCCGCCAGGTTGCCATTGGACCCGGCAGTCATAGCAGTCCCACCGCTGCCCGCCCACTCCCGCTGTCCTCAGGAGCCACGTTTCACACTGGGCGGGCCCTAACTGGCCCACTGGTGCAAAATGGCAGCGCGGACCCAATCGCGTGTGGCAATTGGTTCCGTGCCAGCCCGTGCCCACTGCCGCACGGCCCGCCCGACAGGCAGGAAATTCTGCCCGTGACTGCTGGCTGGTTGGATATTGCTTTACCTGACCTGAACTGTGAGTTAGCGTCTGCACCAGAGTTTATTTTCTCCCTTTAAAATGATTCTGAGTTGTTCATGGAGTTCTGACTGCCTAACTATCTGGATTACCTTTCGTCTGTTACTCCTACCACTATTCTGTCTCTGATGAGCTCGGATCTTAAGTCTCTATACTCAGAGTCTTTTGCCATCCTGTAAAGTTCATTGAGGAATGCATCAACAGGTTCTCCTAGCTTTTGGAATCTCTTATTGAAGTTAGCTCCTTTGAGTATGTTATTGCTTCTTAGATTAAAGTAAATGTCGAATGATTTTTGTACCTCTTCAAATTTTGTGGATGATTCATTAATTCCTTGTCTTGCAATAATATTCTGCAGTTGGGCCCTACTGAGTGAAGCAATGTGTCCACATGCTCTTCTTCTGAATTTTTCCTGTAGTGATGCTATATCTTAAGCATCTTCTCCTCCACACTCCCCAATTTTGTAATTTGATCTGGGCCTTGGATTAGTCTGAATTGATTTGTAAGTGTGGAATTCTGATCCATGTTCCAAATTTTGAAAGTTTATGTTCTGTTTTAAGAGCTGTCTGAATTTCAAGATGGCATTGACGTTCACTCGGAGAAAAAGGGATTTCCTGTGCTTGCTGTTTTGGTGGGCTCTGCAACAGTGGCAAAGGCACTCAGCTTGAATTTGTTTTGTCAATGCTGCTTGGACCAGCTGCCTGTCAACTTCTCTTGTTCAGTGTCTTACTTTTTTGACTCACAAGTCTGCTGAATTCGAGCTTCTGCTTGCCTCTTTCTGAGTTGAACAGTTGCGATATTGCCGAAATATTTAACTAACTCTTCCTCTTTTTTTTGTTTCTGATGAGCTCAAGCTCCGACTCGGGGATTGGGTTTTAGCTGGACTTCTAAAGGAGATTCAGTGGAGTCTTCTACTGTAGTAAGGAATTTTAAATTTCTGCCTTCAGCTTCCAAGCCTTTCTTTGGAGCTTTTTCCTGGCAATTTTTTCTCTGCGCTTCTGCTTCTGGAGCTTCTTTTCAGGTCAGAGTGCTTTTTTGAGTTTTTCCTCAGTCTTCCAGCATTTTGGTTTGTCTTTGCATTTTAGCAAGGTTTTCTTTTTTTTCCATGATCTGCCGCTATGTTGTGTGGTGTTGGTTACAGTTTGGTAGGTCTGAAGAAGTCATATGTAGGTTAACTGTGAGTCTTTATTGACTCTTAGAATTATTTACAATATATAGTAAAGGGTACAAGCTAAGACCGGTTTCCATGCTTAGCTTTATCTAAGACTTAACTGACCCTGGCTGTGGGTCTTGTGCTGTCATGCATCATTGTGTCAGTAATACTATACTCAGTCCCACATTAACCCCATATCCAATGGACCCTTATACTACAGGGATCAATAGAGAGAGGGGAGCAGGAGTGAGGAAGGGCAACAGAGAGAGGGGGAGAGCAGAGAGAGGGCACAGCAGAGAGAGGGAGCAGCAGAGAGAGAAAGAGCAGAGAGGGGGGGAGTAGCAGAGAGGGTGAGTAGCAG
This sequence comes from Cetorhinus maximus, assembly GCF_964194155.1. NCBI lineage: Eukaryota > Metazoa > Chordata > Chondrichthyes > Lamniformes > Cetorhinidae > Cetorhinus > Cetorhinus maximus. The sequence goes on along the minus strand of NC_135884.1, from coordinate 46,387,909 downwards.
AGAGAGGAGCAACAGAGAGAGGGAGCAGCAGAGAGAGGAGCAGCAAAGAGAGGAGGAGCAGAGAGGGGAAGAGCAGCATAGAGAGGAGCAACAGAGAGAGGGAACAGCAGAGAGGGGGGAGCAGAGAGAGGGGGAGCAAAGAGAGGAGCAGCAGCAGAGAGAGAGAAGAATAGCAGAGAGAGAGAAAGAGGAAGTAGCAGAAAGAGAGGAGCTGCAGAGAGAGAGGAGCTGCAGAGAGGAAGAGGAGCTACAGAAAGAGAGGGAGCAGCAGAGAGAGGGGGAGCAGCAGAGGGAGGAAGAGTAGCAGATAGAGGAGGAGCAGAGAGAATTGGAGCAGCAGACAGAGGAACAGCAGAGAAAGAGGGGGGAGCAGCAGAGAGAGGGTGCAGCAGAGAGAGAGGGGAGCAGCAGGAGAGGGAGCAGCAGAGAGGGCAGGAGCAGAGAGAGGGGAACATTGGAGAGAGGAGAAGCAGAGAGAGGTAGAGCAGCAGAGAGAGGGGAGCAGCAGAGAGGGAAGAAGCAGTGAGAGGGGGAGCAGCAGAGATGGGAGGAGCAGAGAGAGGGGGAACAGCAGAGAGGGGGAGCTGCAGAGAGACAAAGCAGCAGAGAGAGAGGGAGCAGCAGAGGGAGGAGCAGCAGAGAGAGGACAAGCAGCAGAGAAAGGAGCAGCAAAAAGAGAGAAGAACAGCAGAGAGGGGGCAACAGCTAACGACTGCAGTTTGCAGGAGGAGCTGCCTATCAAACAGTGGCTAGAAGCAGATGCTGAGTTTCCTTAACATGTCTGAACAGCAGTGTGTCAGGAGGTTCAGGTGGTAGCAGACAATTGCAGCCTCCTAAAAGAAGACACAGTCCCTGCTAAACCTGATGCCCATGTATTCCCACTGGCCGTCAAAAATCACCACCTTCCTCAACTTCTTTTGCTTCTGCTTCCTTCCAGGGCTTTGCAGGAGACATATCCAGGGCTCCCAGTTGGCAGCACATAAATTCAAATGACAGGTGACCTATGACTTATATGCCAAGGCTGACAATTATGCACATTTTTCCTGCAAGGGCATTAGTCAAAATGCTTGGATGCTTGGGTCTACAGCTCTGGCTGTCTTCCCAAAGGTGCACACAAGGGCAATGTGGACACGCTGAGATTACTCTGGAGTATCATCAACCACTAGAGCTCCTGCTACATCGATATGCAGCTGGTGTGCACTCACAAAAAAATATTTCTGCAGGTGTGTGCCAGAATCCTTGGGAGCTGTCATCATGAGGTAGTCCAAGCTCCCTGACTTTCAGGTCTGCAAGCAGACTTAAAAGATGGCTGCAAGGAGATGAGGTCTAACGGAGATCCGAACAATGAAGCCTAACAGTATTATAACGAATGCCACATTAGCCAGAAGTGTGAGCACCTTTCAGTGTGCAGCAGCCAGAGTCTTCAGACTGGTTACAGTCTGCTGCATTCTGCACAGTATTACACAGCAGCAACATTTGGACCCACAGATGAACAAGACACAGAGCTCAGATCCTCCTTGCATGAATAGGAGGGGGAGGGGAGGAGGAGGAGGCGGAAGAAAATGTGGAGGATGAAGGTGATGAATGCGCGGGCTGAACTTACTTCTGGGTTTCTCTTCCCTGGTTCCTAGTGTGTCGCCGAGTAAGTACTCCGACCACAGTTTTGGAGCTTTTGCAGTAACATAGTAGGCAGTCCTGGAAAGTCCCAGAGGAATCCCAGCACTGCAATCTTTTGAAAACAGGTTTGATAGGGGAAAGTAATTTTCCAAGTTTGATGAAAATGAGTATAACTGTTAAGCTGCTTAAGATAGCATAGGTTTACATAGTTGGAAAGAAAATGTCTTTGCCCAGATCCTTATACTGTATATAGACAACAATGGGTTGTAACAGTGGATGCTCCAAATGACAGAAGTGTCTTCTAAAGAACTTATAATATTAATATAATAAGGTTTACGCTGACCAGGACATGAAATATGTTGAAGCTATACTGTCACTTTTGCATTGATTGAAGCAGTTCTGAATCTACATCAATATGGAAGTAGCAGTATAACTCAGGTACAAGATCCTCATCTGAAGCCCAAATGCACTAAATCAAAAGAATGTGAGTCTGTCTCACAGGTTTGATTCATACTGACTATAATTTAGCTCCAGTTCAGTACACTGAGAACTTTTAACATGTTTCAGGGAATTTTGCTTCTGCTATACATCACATCAGGTGTGTACCATCTACAAGACGCACTGCAGCAACTCGCTAGGGCCACTTTGCACCACCCCATGACCTCTACCACTTAGAAGGTACAAGGGCAGTGGGTGTATGGAAACACCGCTTCCTCTGCTGGCTTTGCCAGTCATGTACAATTCCCATGAATTAATACATTTAAAAAAACTTCCTAATACTTAAAAATAGGCGTTTGGGAACAGAGATTTGTTGTTGTTCTCAAACACACATGTTTAAAGCTCTTTTGCAGCTGAACTTACAGTAATTAGAAGACCTACCAACAACAACTTATATTTATATAGCACCTTTAACATAGTAAGGTGGTCAAGGCGTTTCACAGGAGCATTATTAAACAAAGTTTGACAACAAGCCACATAAGGAGATGTTGGGGCAGATGGCCAAAACATTTGGTCAAAAAGGTAAATTTTGAGCAATGTCTTAAAGGAGGAAACATAGGAAGAGAGGTGAATAAATTTAGGGAGGGAATTCCATGGCTTAAGGCCTGGGCAACCGAAGGCATGGCCACCAATGGTGGAGTGATTAAAATTAATGATGCACAATGGGCCAGAATTAGAGGAGCACAGATATCTCAGAGGGTTGTGTAACTGGAGGAGATTGCAGTGGTTGGGAGGGCTGAGGCTATGGTAGGGTTTGAAAACAAGGATAATTTAAAAATGGAGGCATTACTTAACAGGGAGCACCAATATAAGTCAGAGAGCACAGGGCTGATGGGTGAATGAGAACTGGTGCAAGTTCGGACATGGGCGGCAGCGTTTTGGATGACCTGAAGTTTATGAAGGATAGAACTTGGGAGGTCAACCAAGAGTTCGTTGGAACAGCCAAGTCCAGAGGTAATAAAGTATGGATGAGAGTTTCAGCAGTAGTTGAGCTTAGGCGAGCAGAGTTGAGCAATATTACAGAAATGAAAATAGATGATCTTGCCCTAGAATTTAATATTAGGACCATTAATGTTTCTAATTACATCAATAGCTTGTACTTAGAAAATCAATCCAAATTGATTAAATTTGCAGAGGATATTGAACTAGGCGGGACAGTGGAATTGAAAGAGACAACTCAGAAATTCCAGATGAATTAGACATAATATGTATTTGGGTAGAACAATGGAAGACATAGTTTAATGCAGACAAGCGCAAAGTACCACACATATGAAGAAAGATTGGGTGACACATATATTCAGTGAATTGTGATGAAATAGCTCATAATGAATTTGAGAAAGAAAAGAAAGCCTTGTCGCCCATGTCCGAACTTGCACCCGCCTAGTTTTCGCAACCATTGGATGTCTCAAAGCTCTTTACAGTCAATGAAGAACTTTTTGAAGTGAAGTCACTGTTGGGAATGAGGCGGCCAACATGCACTCAGCAAACTCCCACAAACAGCAATGTGATGATGACTAGATAATCTGTTTCTTGTGATGTTAAGGGATATATATTGGCCAGGACACCAGGGATAACTCCTCTGCTGTTCTTTGAAATAATGCCATATAGGATCTTTTACACCCAGCCAAGCAGGCAGATGTGTCTCTAATTAACCAGGAGTCTTAGTAGTTTGTAATCAACATATTCACCAATATAGAACAATAATCAAACAAGCTAGTGGAATATTGAACCATGTAATCAAAACAATAGAATACAAGTCAGATGAAGTTGTAACTGAACTGTATCATGCTCTAGTAAGACCACATCTTAAGCACTGTTAATGTTCCATGGTTGATGACCTTTCATTGACCTGAAATATAACTGTGGCTGGGATTTTCCGGCCCCGCTGCAGGGAATGTGGTGGGCCAGCCAGAAGTCCATTGACTTTCTGTGGGATCGGAAGATGCCAGAGGCGGGTGAGGCCGAAAAATCCCAGCCTCTGTTTCTCTCTGCAGATCTGTCTGGCCTGCTGAATTTCCAGCATTTTCTGTTTTTATTTCCACTTTCCAGCATCTGTTGTGTTTTGCTTTTGGCTTAAGCACAGTGACCAGTTCTGATCCATGATGTACAAGCGAGAGGTTTAATCTCTGACTGCAACGCAACGAAATGGCACAAGACTGATCTCTAGTGTCGAAGTTCTGAGATATCAGGAAAGAGTGGAGAAAAAGGGGCTTTTCGTGCTGAAAGGAAGAAACTGAGAGGTGATCTTATAGAACGATTAGAATGGTGTAGAAAAGATCAATCTTATTTAATTATTTAAACTAGATTTGGAAAGTTCAGTATACACAAAACATAAATTGTCTTAACTGGGTATTGGGCAGCAGAAATGGAGCAGTGTACTTACCCACTCCATTCCCTCCCCAGTGTGGTTATTTGCAATTTTTCATTCTAGGCAGCAAGGACACATACTGGAAGCCAATTGGGTCTTTCTTTGCTTGTGCAGATCAAACGGTGATGGCATCATTAATGGCTAAAAGAGGCCCACTAAAGTTGGTTTTCTATATTTATTTGAGGCTTCATTGTGGACCAGATGAAGTAGAAATGATTCTCTGGGTCACTCAAGGACCCTTCCCTGGGTTTCTTCTCCTCTCCCAACTGCGATTTCCCCGCTGTGTCCTCTGATCCATTTACCTTGTACTGTGGATTATTCCTATGGATCTCTGGAGATGACCATCAAGAGACCTGATTTCAGTGGCTGGGCTGTCTACTTCCTGGTGTTCACTTTGGTTGGGATGTTGGCAAGCAGAATTCCAATGAGAGACAGCCATTGACATTGGCTAAACCTCCCTGCTACAGCTCCTGGGTGGGCAGGCAAATTGCCAGGTTGGATTCCCATCCAGGACTATAAATTAATTCAGAAGCGTATAGCTGGAGTGAATGTGATGGATGTTGTGTACATAGACTTTCAGAAGACATTTGGTAAGGTGCCACATATGATGCTTGTTGTAAAATTTAAAACAAAGTATGTAAAAGGCATATAGCTAAATGGATAAAGAGCTGGTTTGAAGAAAGGAAGCAAAGAATACTTTGGTGGGGCAAATCGATTTTCCATTTTGGAAGCTGGTGAGGGCACTGGTTCCTTAGAGGAATGCAGTCAGAGCCAAGTTTGTGGCACTGCGAGCAGCTCGGCTGTACAGGAGAGGAGGAAGAAGAAAGGAAGAGCAATAGTGATAGGGGCTTCATTAGTTAGAGGAACAGACAGGCAGTTCTGCGGCCATAGACATGGCTCCAGGATGGTATGTTGCCTCATTGGTGCCAGGGTCAGGGAAGTCACCGAGCAGCTGCAGGACATTCTTCTGGGGGAGGGTGATCAGCCAGAGGTTGTGGTCCACATTGGTACTAATAACTTAGTTAGGAAGTGGGGTGTGGTCCTGCGATCAGAATTTAGGGAGCTAGGTTGAAAATTAGCAAGCAGGACCTAAATGTAGTAATCTCTGGATTACCCCCAGTGCCGCATGCAAGTGAGTACAGAAACAGGAGGAAAAGGCAGATGAATGTGTGGCAGGAAAGATGGTGCAGGAGGGAGGGCTTTAGATTCCTGGGACACTGGGACTGGCTCTGGGGAAGATGGCACCTGTACAAGCCGGACAGGTTACACCTGAACAGAGCTGGGACTGATTTATTTGCAGGGCAATTTGCTAGTGCTGTTGGGAGGGCTTTAAACTAACTCAGCAGGGGTGTTGGAACCAGGAGAGAATATTAGAGTGGAATAACAGGGTGCACAAAGTACTGAGAGAGACAGATAGTATAGAGAATAGTAAGTTAATAGGTGGAGCTGGAGTAAGGGAGATAGTCATGAAGTCTAAATCAGGGTTACTGTGCACGTATGTGAATGCATGGAGTATAGTAATTAAGATTGGGGAGTTACAAGCACAGATTGCCATGTGGAAATATGATGTTATGGCAATACCAGAGATCTGGCTCAAGGGAGGGATGTTCAACATTCCTGGGTACAAGGTGTTCAGAAAAGATAGGAAAGGAAGAAAAGGAAGAGGGGTGGCGGTATCGGTTAAGGAGAGCATTTCAGTGCTGGAGAAAGTGGAAGCCCCAGAGGGTTCAAGGACAGAATCAATTTGTCTAGAACTAAGGAACAAAAAGGGTGCAATTACATTGCTCGGTCTAGTGTATAGACTGCCAACTAGTGAGTAGGGTGTAGAGGAACAAATATGCAAGGAAATTACAGAAAGGTGCAGTCATTATAGAGTAGTTATAATGGGGGAGTTTAATTACCCAAATGTAGACTGGGATAGTGTAAAGGGCGAAGAGAGGCAAGAGTTCCTAGAGTGTGTTCAGGAGAATTTTCTACAGCAGCATGTGTCCAGTCCAACAACAAAAGGATGCACTTTTGGACCTGGTTCTTGGAAATCAGGTGGGTCAAGAAAACATTTTAAAATACATAGAATATAAAAAAGACATGGAGGATGTCAGGGGAATGAGTTGCTGAAGGATTCTCCAGTTGATGAGCTAGCACTGGCATGAGCATGATGGACTGAATGGCCTCCCTTTCTTGCAACTACTCTGGTTCTATGCAGAAGTCCTGAAGTGGAATTTGAACCCATAACTTTTTGATGTAGAGATGAGATTGTGAACCAGACTGGAACTTTTGAGTCACCTCTTTATTTTAGGGTGGTGCTAAATTTTCTGATTTCATGGGTTAAAACAAATATGCAGATAGCCCCAGAAAAATAATTATTTTCCTTAAAGCTTAAGTGTTTGATGATAAAATGAAAATCCAATGAGTGGATTACATTTTAGAAAGGTCCAAATTTGAATCCCACAAGATAAATGGATTCTAATATTTGTCGCTAAAGTTTGTTGCTTCCTGTTTAAATAGTTGTTGCCCTTATCAAAAACTGTTCCTTGAAATAGAGGAGATGAACCCTAAAAATGAATGAAATACAATTTTGAAAATGGGAGTTATTTCTGGAAGAGTAACAAACCACATAGGATCTTATACCTCAAGAAGGTAAAGAAAGAAAAATAAATAGAGGGTTGGAGATAAATGTGAAGGATGAAAGTTTGCAATAAAACAGAAAATGTTGTCAGTACCAACAGATTAATTGAAATCTATGAGGAAGACAGATTAATATTTTGGGAATGACCCATCAGAAGATCTATGTTGATAGGCTCAGAGTGTTCTAGCAATGGAACAACATATTAAAGACACTTTACTAGATTACTAATCAATCTCATAGCTGCCATTGTTTCTGGAAGATCCAATGAGAATATTGCTGCTATTTACAGAAACTGGCATCAGAATGCAAGTCTGCTTTCAGTGGCACCGTGAACCTGGTTGTTGAAAGTTATTTCTACTTTACTTGACAGCATATTAGGTGACATTGGACTATTTCATGACATTCTGCCAGGTTCTTTTGTTTTAAGAACATGTTAAAACTTATCTGCCCTTTTCCAACCTATTTCTGTAGATCTCTAGCATTTGCTGGATTCATTGTGGTTCTGACAAAATGGAAACCTACGTTCTCAGTGCCTTTCACAATAAGTACAACCTTCAGTCCTATATATGCTGGCTTCGAGATTCTCTAAGTAGAGATATCATTTTGTACCACATTCTGACAGCGGTCTTAACATACTGCAATGTGAAGAGGTGAAATGTTTATTGGGAATAGTTAAGCCACACTTAAACACGTTGTTAAAAATATACTCTCCTTGGGTTTTCCTTTAAGGCTGACTTTGGTGTATTGTAAACGATGTAGGGCTGCTGTCACTGCAGGGTATGGCAGGGGGGAGGTGCGGATGGTTGAGGGGGATGGAGACGAGCCTCAAGTGGTGATGCTTGGCTGCTTCTACAGAGATCCATTGCCCTGCTATTAAGTATAAATGGCTACCTCTGGTGGCATGTGCTATGAGTTCTGCCTGGCTGTGGGTTGCCTGAGAGTTCACATTGGCTGGTTATGCAGTTTTCATATTGTTGCCTTGTGCTGACCTTCACAGCTAATGGTGAAGATTTGTCTGCCAGAAATAAAAATTGCATTTATGACTGTCAAATGGCTGTGCATGCACAAACCGGTATATCTGCACCAGTTTTTGTCTTAGCAACTGAAACAATGTGTAATGTAAATCTGTCTTTAATTACAGCTGTAAAGTGCATCTTGGCTACCATTTAAAAGGAAAGATAAGTCAGGGAGTTATATTTTTACAATGGACGTGGAAAATACCTATATCCAGAGCATATTCTAGATAGGGTTACATTACAGTCACAAGGCCAATCTATTGCAGCAATATGTCTTGTCAGAAATTGGATTCTATCCTATGTTACAATTCTTTGTTTCACAGTTTATTTAGTTCATGCAGTAAATCCTGACTGTTTTCATGTTTAAGTTAGATATATCAGTGTCCCTTCTTATTTATAGGCCAAATGGTGATTTCACATATATATTTGAACTATAGTTGCACTCTGCCAGCAACTGAGAAGATACGTTTAAACCTTAGCTTATGATTTACCCATTGAACATGCCATGAGGATAAATCTGAGCTGAAATATTATTTTATTGAACATACAGTTTGGAAGAGGTAAGTCTGAATTTAGAAACATGCGCTGAAGCACAACACAACCGCTGTCATCAGTTTAGTTATAAGTCCTACATGTAATATAGTAATAATTTCATTTCAGCCATGACATCCCATTATGTAGACGCCAAGAAGAGGTACAATAGGGTATTGTTAATTGATGTGGCTTTGTCCTGTCCTTGTAGAAGTTCAGTGCATTGCTGTTTATTAGAGAATTCGCATTCCACCATGGCAACAATTTACTTACCAGAACAGTGCAAATATACTCCGACTTCATAACCCTTTCAGCTATAGAGTTAATTGGAGCCATCCTGTTACAGACGTGCTAACAAGCCAGTGAAATAGTTCCTAAAGTGGGGAAGAATAATATTAAGATCCGCCCAACACACAAGCAATTTTCAGCTGCAAACCGTCAACTCTGCAGACATGGTATAAGCAGATTTTTGCACAAATAGGGCAGAACTTTGCCTTCGTCAGGCGGGCCTGGGAGCGGTAGTGAAGCCGACCGCTACCCGCAATCGGACCCTGACATGGATTTCACACTGGCTGGCCAATTAATGCGCGTTGCAGGTAGGAGTTCGAGTGTGGAAGTGTGCGCATGTGCTGGGGGTGCATGCAGTAAAGACACCCTCCCCTGACCTTCAATTCCCCCCGGACCTCCAATTCCCTGATATCCGATTCCCCCTTCCCGACATCTGATTCCACCCTGCCAAATCCTATCCACTTACCTTAGATACTTACCTTGTACCTGGCCTGTCAAGGACCTTTAAATTTCAATGGACCTTTAAACTTGCCTTGCTTAAGGTAACTAGTGCTGTAAAAAAGGGGGCATGGCCTTCTTCACTTCGACTCTCCTGCACTCCGTACTGGGCCCCGGGGATGCGCTGCACTGCTTGGATCTCGCCCGGTCTGAGTAGGAAGGTCAGGCGAGGGAGGATCGACAAAAAGGTAAGGAAAGAAATTCGGAATGGAGCGGCAATCCGACGCTGATTGTCAATCTGAGGAAGTTAAGGCCCATTTAGTTTTGTTTTTAAAATTATACACTGTATGCACTTAATACACAAACGTTGATGTTATCTGATATTGTTTTTAAAATGTGCGTGATCCAGGCAAAGCAGCATTTTCTTTATGATTATCTACATTCAAGCACCAAGCTGCCAACAAATGCAACCATCTGAATGGTAGTTACATATTTAATAATGCGAATGAGCACACTTAGTGACAAACACTAAGAAAGTGAAAATTGAAGTTTAATAGTACTTTAATTTTGACTTTACCAATACCAGAGAGCAGTCTGACTGGCCACAGCTTCACCAATCTACTTTTTGCAAACACACCTGCCCATGAAGGCATTGAAAGACCACAGTTTGTCTGAAGTCAAAGTATTGTATCCACTTTGAGGACATTATCCATCCAATAACAATGTGCTAAGTGAAACAGACAAACTAAAAGACTAACAGCGTCTGTGGAAGAAAGACAGAGTTAACATTTCGAGTCTGTATGACTCTTCTTCAGAGCTCGAATGTTAACTCTGTCTTTCTCTCCACAGATACTGTTAGACCTGCTGAGTTTTTCCAGCATTTTCTGTTTTTGTTTCAGATTTCCAGCATCTGCAGTATTTTGCTTTTAAACTATAAGACTAAATGGGATAAACTGGAATCCATGAGATGCTGTGGACCATCAGCAGCAGTGGAATTGTATATCACAGCAGTGAGAAACTTCATCGGCTTGGCAAATCCCCACACTTGACCACCATGAGAGCAAGCCGGCTTCAATGCTGAGTGTAGATGAAAGTGCAGGGAACTTTCTTGAGCATGTTGACCTTTATTGCAAGGCGATTGGAGTACAAGAATAAAGAAGTCTTGCTACAGTTGTATAGGATTTTGATGAGACCACATCTGAAATACAGTGTGCAGTTTTGGTCTCTGCATTTAAGAAAGGATTTACTTACATTGGAGGTAGAAAAGTTCGCTAGATTAGTCCCTGGGATGGGGGTTTGTCCTATCATGAGAGGCAAAGTAAACTAGGCTTATATTCTCTAGAGTTTAGAAGAATAAGTGGTGATCTCATTGAAACCTACAAACTTCTGAGTGCATTTGATAGGTTGGATGCTGAGAGATCGTTTCTGCTGGTTGGGGAGTCTAAAACATGGAGGCACAGACTCAGGAAAATGGGGCAATCATTTAGGATTGTGATGAGGAGAAATTACTTCACTCAAAGGGTTGTGAACCTTTGGAATTCTCTACCCCAGAGGATTGTGGATGCTCCATAGTTGAATACATTTAGGGCTGGGATCAACAGCTTTTTGGTCTCACAGGGAATTAAGGGATATGAGGAGCAGGTGGGAAAATAAAGTTGAAGCCCAAGATCAGCCATGATCGTATTGAATGGCGGAGCAGGCTTGATGGACCGTGCGCTCTACTCCTGCTCCTATTTCTTATGTTATTGTGTTCTTGCTGTACGAATCTAATGATCCTGATGCACAGGACTAGCTGCAAACTAAAATCAAAAAAGGGTGGCTATGGAGTAGACAGATCTAAGAGGCCCCACAGCTACTGGATTAGAGCAAAGCTCTGTAGTCCTACAATATCCAGTCAAGAATGCGGATATTTAGGCAACAAACAGGGAGAGGAGATTGTAGAAACACCATTGTCCGTAACCAGGGGAGAGCCTAGTACTTGTTTGCAACAGGTAGTCTGATGACGCCGAGGTCAATTAGATTGCTTTCTCGTATTGAAATGAAATCATCTTGGGTTTCGTACCAACTGCAGTATATCTGTATCTGGCGCAAGGTCAAAATTAAAACACTATTACATTTAATTCTAATCTTCCTATTGTTGGAAATGCTTTCATCCAACAATCTGCAGCAGCATATCAAGACTATTTTAACAGCATCTCCCCTCACTCCAACCTCTTACCATCAAGAATAGCAAAATCATGGAAACATCATCATTCTCCCCCATGTCACACAATATCCTCATTTGGACAGATGCTGCTATTTCTCTTGTTGGAATTCCCTATCCACCACCATTGTGGCTGCAGCACAAGGACTGCAGTGGCTTGAGGAGGAGGCTCACTATCGTCATTTCGCAGTAACTAAGGATGGACAATACATGTGTCCTTGTCAATCTTGGCCAAATCCTGGGGAGGATTTTCCCCTCGTCGGGTGGGCGTGGCAGGTGGGCCCGGGAGCAGTCACACAACGGCTCGCCACCCACAATCGGGCCCCAATCGCGATTTTACGCCGGCTGGCCAATTAACGGTCAGCCAGCGTGAAACGTGCGCTGATAACCTCAGTGCTGCCAGAATGGGGGCCGAAGGAGCGTGAGTGCTGAAGTGTGCGCATGCGCAGGGAGGCACTCATTGAAAGCTGTCTGAAGGCACAGAGCCCCCGCAGGGAGCTGAGGATTTTTAACATGACAAATAAAGATTTAAAAAATAAGGAAACCATGTCCCCACATGTGACTCTGACAAATGAACAGGGACATGTGAAACATGAGTTTTAAAAATTTTTATTGGTTTTTTAGTCACTGTTCAAAACCTCATCCCGCCTGTGGACGAGGTTTTGTTAAAACGCATAGGCTGCCTGGCCTGTTTGCCCGCCTGCCAACTGAACAGTTGGATGGGCAGTGAAAAATTCAATTTAATTAATTGATTAAGGACCTTAATAGGCCTTATAATTGTCAGCGGGAGCAAGAGTGTGTGATGACGTCAGGATGCTCACCCGACGTCATCGTGCACTATTTCACTCGTTTGGGTTGGGTGCGTGACCGCCCGCAGGACGATAAATCTGCCCCCTGAGAATAAAGAAAGAAAAGTTTGTGAATTGCACTGCGCATCTTGGATTAAGGTGAAGGCAAAAACCTGCAGTATTGCTAGCCTGTCCTTTAAATCAAAGAGGATAGTTTAAAAAAATATTGAGACATGACTTTGTGAAATAATCTGTGGGCTAGTTATTATTCCAACTGTATTACTCTGAAACTTTTTATGAGGAATCTATTGCATGCTTTGAACAGCTGAAGAATATGTAGCTCAACAACTCAATCTACTGTAATACATTGAAAAACTTTAGAAGTAATTTTGACTATGGACTATCATGTGAAATGCACAATAGTGCCACAGTCACACGTTAAACATCACTCCCAGTTTTCATTGTTGTTGACTTCAATACTGCAGATTTTACAATATCATCCAAAGCCATGATTGCTCCCATTGCTATTTGAAAGTCATCTTGATTTGGTGAAGAGAAAATGATCCATTTTCTCATTATCCATTTTAGCGATCGATTTTTTTTCTCTCTTATGTTTGAACTTCTGGAAACTTATCAACAGAAAATCATGACATAACATCAAATTTGCATTAGGTCTTAAGGGAGCTGAAGTGCTGAAATGTGTTAATTTGAATTGGAAGCTCTTGACAACAGTTATATAAGGAGGAATAGATTGACAGTGACATAGGTTTTTAAAAATTTTAATTAATTAACAGAAACTCATTAGAACAAAAAAATTAATCAAATGAGAAGTGGCATTTAGTGTTTTGAAGCTAATGGGGAAAATTTTGACTTCTTGACCTGTCTGGAAGGGAGGAGCTCAACAGCACATGGGGAAACTGGAAGGCGGGTTTCCGCCCATGCTATGTACTTTGAACTAGACAGTGTGAGTGTGATGTCACAGACAGGTTCCCTGCCTGGAGATGAACATGCTTGACAAGCTTGGCTTCTTATCAAGCAGGGAGCAGTGTGGAGGAGATCGCAGGACCAGTTAAGTCTGAGCCCCAACCTGGATGAGGAGTCGGGGTGTCCGATCCTCGACCTGGGTTGGGGTTAGGGGTCTGATTTGGGAAAGGGAATGTGGATGGTATTTTGGGGATCGGAGGCTTGACAAATTGAAGGCCACGATGTGTGCCGTTGATAGGGATCAGAGGACAGAGGGATCAGACACATGCGACAGGTTGGACAGTTAGGCATTGGAGTCCAGGGTCGGGCAGTGGTTAGAGGCCTTGGGGAGTAACCAGATGCCTTATTGGGGTAGGGGGAGGGGGGGATTGGAGACCTCAAGGGTTAGAGAGGTTAGGAGCTCAGAGCCCTTTGAGGGGGAAGTCAGAGGCTTTGGGGTGAGATCGGAAAGGTAGGGGGTGTATCCAAATGTTGGGTATGTGGGGTGGTTGAAGAGGCAGGCATGCTGGATCAACAGGTCAGTGGAAAGGCATAGCTCCTGGATCTACCAATCCCTGTCTCCCTTTATCAGCTGAGTTTCCTAAAGCCAGAAAACCTACTAGAGTAAATTACAAATGGTGGATAAATAAGCCTCATTATAATATTCAAATTAGCAACCCACCTCCTGAGAGTGGGTTGTTTGTTTGTCTCCTTTGTCTCCCTCTGTTAAAAGCAGAACTTGATTGGAGGCAGCTCAAAGCCTATATTCAGCTTTTAAAACTTCAATTTCCCACTTAACCCAAACTCACCAGTTTACTGAGGGTAAAACTCCCTCCAGTGTTTCTGTCACCCTACCTCTGCTGTCCCTGGCTATAAAAAACAACATGGAGGTAGAGTGATGGGAGGAAACTGGATGAAGGAATCTGTTTTTGCAAGTTTTAGAGAGTCTAGCTACAGAATCATTAGAAATCAGTTCATATAAAGAGTTAAGTACCGAAGGCATATTATGTTGTCTTTCAGTTGAGACATGAAACAATTTACCTTCATGGGTCGATGTAAAAGATCCCATAGTATTATTAGAGAACAGCAGAATTCTTGGTGAACACTTATCCCTCATTCAACAGCAGCAAATTATCTGGATATTTATCTAATTGATTTTGATGGGAATTGTGTTGTGTGCAAACTAAATGCTGCATGTAAAACATAACAACAGTGACAGCACTTCAAAGGTAATTCATTGGCTGTAAAACACTTCGGGATGTCCTGAGGACATGAAAGGCACCAAATAGATGCAAGCTTTTCCTTTCTTTTCTCTCTTAATGGCTGCACCAATAAAGAAGATAGACGAATGCCATATCAACATGTTAAGTATTCATTGATTACTACCGCTAACAGCAATTTCAAAACTTATGCTTGATCAACAGCTAAGATAATTTATGTAATGCGGCACTCTTGTTACTTTTCACCATTTGTATATCTCTTCAAATATCTTCTCCTTCTTGCTGTATCTCATGCAAAGTTATTTTTTATTAAGAATGGCACAGAACAATACAATGTTTACATTAGTAAGAGTCACTAAAAAATACTTTACAGAGATGTGGACTGAATTATGCCAATTTTGAAGTCACTTGTCCCTGAAGATGATATCTTTTTACCTTTTCAGCAATATACAATAAGCACATTAACATGCTCAGTTAGGTATACTGCATGTTAAGATACTATTTTAATAAACAACTTTCTTTATTTATTTAAAGAAAGGTTTAGTTTCCTTCAGCTGTGCTGAATTTGAATAATGACAGCTGTAAGTATTAGGTAGAATGTTACAGAGACTATGGGAGATTGATATGAGAATGCTTGGGGAACATTTGAATTGCATTAATTGAAAAGCAGAATACTGCAGATGCTGGAAATCTGAACACAAAACAGAAAATGCTAGAAATACTCAACAGGTCAGGCAGCATCTGTGGAGAGAGAAACAGTTAACATTTTAGATTGATGAACTTTCATCAGAACTGAATTTGAATTGCCCTTTCTGACTGTCCGTTAGCAATATCTTGTTACTTTTTCACTTAACTAATATATGTTTCTGTCTTCAAAGCAGAAAAATACTATCATTACTATTCAGAGTCTCATGGAACAGTCTTGGGGAGGCTTTGATGTAGTGGTATTGTCACTGGACTAGTAATCCAGGATAATGCTCTGGTGGCCTGGGTTCAAATCCCACCACAGCGATACTCATATCCTGTGAATTAATAATTTGTTTAAAATCCAATATGGAATTCAGGAGAAACCTCTTTACCCATTCAAGTGAATTGAATTCAATCAATAAAAAATCTGGAATTAAAAATCTAATGAGGACTATGAAACCATTGTCAATTGTCGTCAAAACCCATCTGGTTCACTCGTGTCCTTAAGGGAAGGAAATCTGCCGTCCTTACCTGGTCTGGCCTACACATGACTCCAGATCCACAGCAATGTGGTTGACTCTTAAATGCCCTCTGAAATGCCCTAGCAAACCACTCAGTTGTATCAAACCACTTGAAAGTCAGTAAGGAATGAAACTGGACGGACCAACTGGGATCGATTTAGGCACTGGAAACGACCCTGCAAAGTCCTCCTTACTAACATCTGGAGGCTTGTGCCAAAATTGGGAGAGCAACAGCCTGACATAGTCATACTCATGAAATCATACCTTACAGATCATGTACCAGACACCACCATCACCATGCCTGGGTAGGCCTGTCCCACTGGCAGGACAGATTCAGCAGAGGTGACAGATAGTGATAGACGGCCTTGGGAGCCTCAATTTTGATTCAGGACCCAATGAAGTCTCTTGACATTAGGTCAAATATGGGCAAGGAAACCTCCTACTGATTACCACAAATTGCACCCCCCCATCCTCAGCTGATGAATCCGTATTCCTCCATGTTGAACACCACTTGGAAGAAGCACAGAAGGTGGCATGGGTGAAAAATGTACTCTGTGTGGGGGACTTCAATGTCCATCACCAAGAGTGGTTCAGTAACTCGACTACAGACCAAGCTAGCCGAGTCCTAAAGGACATAACTGCTAGACTGGGTCTGCGGCAGGTGGCGAGGGAACCAACAAGAGCGAAATCATACTTGACCTCATCCTCACCAACCTGCCTGCTGCAGATTCATCTGTCCATGACAGTATTGGTAGGAGTGACCACCGCACAGTCATTGTGGAGATGAAGTCCCGTCTTCAAATTGAAGATACTCTCCATCGTTATGTGTGGCACTACCATTGTGCTAAATGCGATAGATTTCGAACAAAGCTATCAACTCAAGACTGGGCAACTATGAGGCGCTGTAACCATCAGCAGCAGCAGAATTATACTCAACCACAATCTGTAACCTCATGGCCTGCATATCCCCCACTCTGCCCTTACCACCAAGTCAGGGAATCAACCCTGGTTCAATGAAAGGTGCAGGAGGGCATGCCAGGAGCAGCACCAGGCAGACCAAAAATGAGGTGTCAACATAGTGAAGCTACAACTCAGAACTCCAAACAGCATAAGTAGCAAGCAATACACAGAGGTAAGTGATTCCACAACCAACAGATCAGATCTAAGCTCTGCAGTCCTGCTACATCCAGTTGTGAATGGTGGTGGGTAGTTAAACAACTCACAGGAGCAGGATATTCAAAAATATCCACATCCTCAATGATGGAGGAGCCCAGCACATCAGTGCAAACGATAAGGCTGAAGCATTTGCAACATTTTTCAGCCAGAAGTGCCAAGCGGATGATCCATCTTGGCCTCCTCGAGAGGTCCCCAGCATCACAGATGCCAATCTTCAGCCAATTTGATTCACTCCAGGCGATATCAAGAAATGGCTGAAGGCACTGGATACTGCAACTGCTTTGGGCCTTGACAATATTCCGGCTATAGTACTGAAGACTTGTGCTCCAGAACTTGTCGCGCCCCTAGCCAAGTTGTGCCAGGACAGTTGCAACATAGGCATAAACCCAGCAATGTGGAAAATTGCCTAGTTATGTCATGTACACAAAAGGCAGGACAAATCCAACCTGGCCAACTGCTGCCCCATCAATCTACTCTCGATCATCAGTAAACCACATAGACTGCAGCGGTTCAAGGAGGCAGCTCACCACAACTTTCTCAATGGCAGTTAAGGATGGGCAATAAATGCTGGCCTAGCCAGCGATGCCCACACCACATGAATGGATAAAAAAAAAAATCAAATCAGAAGCTGATTGCGTTCCTTCAACATCAGAGAGGAAGACAAAACTGTGCCATGGATGTACAAATTGGTGCTGATAAGTGTTTCATGGTGAACAACGTTTCAACTGCTTTCAAAAGTCAGATATTTCAAAAGCCTCGCTCTTCAAAAATATCCAGCAGAAAATAATGTCAAACAAATGTGAATACAGTTGGTAAAGAAGGCAAAATATTTGTTTAAGTACCTCTGCAGGAATCTATATTGCGCTTCAGACTATAAAGAACTTGACTCAGTGTGGTGCTGCATTCAGAAATCGCGTTGGAAATGTACTAGCTAAAAGTGAAGACATAAATAGTACAAACATGATTGAAATTGATGTCCTTGACAGGTATTGGTGAGTCACCCATACCTGAGTGACTTGCTAGCTATTTCTGAAGACAGTTAAAAGTCAACCAAATTGGTGTGTGTCTAGAGTCACATGTAGGCCAGACCAGGTAAGGATGGCAGATTTCCTCCTCTGAAGGACATTAGTGACCCAGATGGCTTTTTAATACAATCCAGTAGTTTAATGACCATTATTAATGAGACTAGCATTTTATTCCAGACTTATTAGTTGATTGAATTTAAATTTCCCCAGCTTCCATGGTGGTATTTGAACTCATGTCTCTGGAATATTAATCCAATCTTCTGGATTACTCGTCTAGTAACATTACCTTTGCGCAGGATATGTCCCAAACAAATCCAAGATATATTTCCAGATATTGTGTGGAATCGTCACAGATTCGCACTAAGTGCGGTGGTGGACGGGGAAAAGGACATTTTACCCGCCAGCCCTAATGGCAGCTTTTCATGCCATATCGTCCCATTCCCTGTGCTTACTGCCTCATTAATAATTTATTCCAGGGAAACATGCCGGGTCACTGGTGGGGCGGCCTCTACTTCACCCGCCTCACCTCGCCGTCACCTCAGGCCTTCAGTAAACCGGGTGCCATATTTAAAGGCCACCCCTGAGCTAGCACTCTTCAAGGGATAGGAAGCTGCTGGGAACTGAAGGCTGTCAAAGGGAGGAAATATGCTGCCACAAATTTAGCGACGCCCCCCCGCCCCCCCGCCCCCCTGAGCACCTACTGGATGCAGTGGAGGCCCGCTACGATATCCTCCACTCCCACTCTAGGGGAAGACCAGCGAGTGGCGGTCACCAATCCAGCATGGGAGAGGGTGGCAGAGGTGGTCAGTGCCAATGCGTTGCAATAAGAGGACAGTCGCCCAATTCAGAAAGAGGATGAATGCTCTCATCCGTTCCAACAGGGTAAGTCACTCTCCTAATCACTCTCAACTCACACAGTCACAAACCCATCACACATCCACAGGGATCTCACACCTCAAGAGAAAAAACCACTAACTCTCACACACACCCTCACATCTCCATCAGGCTCATATCCTTTCGAGCTCACGTCCTCATCCTGTCCAGGGCTCCGCTCACCACATAAACATTCCATGCAGTGCCATGTGTGTCCTGCTCACACTGTCTCCATCTGTTTTCATGTAGGAGAAGCTGGCTCACAACAGCAGGGAGAGGTTCCAGACAGGGGGTGAAGTGGCCCACATTAGACTCCTCACCTACTTTGAGGAGCATGCCATTGTGCTGACTGGTAAGAACGTGGACCATGCCTGCAGTGATGGTGAGGTCGGTGGTGAACACCCACATGAGATCCTGCACCACATCATCCCTCTCTCAACGTAACTGTGAGTGCTCTCTATCCTGTTTTTGACTCTGCTGCCATGCACTAAATATCTCTACTTTGGTTCACAGGGAGCTCTGCCAAGCGACTGACATCCCCAGCCAATAGTCCCTCAGTTCTACCCACGTCCTCGCCTGCAGCCAAGAGGACACCTCCTCCATTGAAGAGCTGGAAATAAGCAGCCTGGAAGACTCATCATAGTGCTTACCCACACTCTCCACCAGCACGGAGACACACGCCTCAGTGGGACCTAGATCTAGAGCAGACTCGGGTTCACAATCTGATGGTCACCGCATGGACACGTGTCCGCAGCAGGAGGAGGCAGGTTCAGTTGAGCTCCCTGGCACGGAGGACTGCTGGGGAAGAGGCATCTATGAGGTCTGAGTCAGATGATGAGCTTCTAGATTCAGTCTTCCAACTCCTCATGGAGAGTCAACAAAAAGCAGGAAGACATCACACAGAGCTGTTGGAAGCTCTTAACAGAGTGGCATGCAAGTCGGAGGAGTGCGCCCACCTGCTCTCTGATGAAGTGGTGCCCACATGTGCACGTATGGAGGTCTCCATGGGAAGGATGGCGGACGCCATGGAGACCCTGGTTCAGCAGAATGCGGAAATTTGCTGCAGTGGCAACGTGAGAGGGAAACAGGCACCTCGATTTCCCTCCAGGTACTCCTACCCTTGGGGCAGCATTTTCGCTCCGTTGGTGGGGTTGTGCGGGGGCGGGCGTGGGTGGGCGGGTTCCTAATTGGCGCTCCCAGCTGGGGGTGTACCGCCGCCATTTCACGTGGGCTGGCCAATTAAAGCCCACCCAGCGTGAAGTCCGTCCGGAAGCACTGTGCGCATCTTGTGCGGGTTGGGGGGGCGGATTCCCTGAGCTGGGAGTGCGCTGTTTCATGCACGCGCACGGAAGAGCGCACAGATCTCCCTGAGGCAATGTGCTGCCTCAGGGAGATCGGCTCAAGTGTGGAAACGTTATTAAAGGCAGAAAAAAAAATTCCTGACATGTCCCCTCATGTGACACTGTCACGGGAGCAAGGACATGTCAATTACTTTTACTTAAAAATTTTATACACATTTTAAATCCCTTATGAAACCTCATCCCGCCCATGGATGAGGTTTTATGTTTTGTCTGAAGGCCACCTGGTTAGACAGGCAGGTCCATTAATTAGGTAAATTACTTTTTTAAAGGCCTTAAGTGGCTGCTGACAGTTCAGCGGGTACACCGAACTGAAAATCTAAATGCCGTGGGGTGACGTCGGGACATACGCCTGAAAATGCTGCCTGCACGTATGACCAGAAAATGCTGCCCTTGAAGGTGTCAGTCCAGGGCCCTCGGGTACCCACAGGGAGTAGGAGCAGCAGCTGGACACCCCTGGGTCATGTACTCAGAAATCTCAGAGGCTGTCCTCTCTCTCCGAGTCCCCTTTGCCTGTGACCCCTTCAACCTCGTCCTCTGTCACTGCAGAGGGGGAAGCTGGCCCACAAGAGGACAGCCAAAGCAAACCCGGGCCCTCAAGGCCTCAGCTCTCCAAAGGATCCACGCCGAAGTCATCAGAGGTAACAGGGCAACCATTGCACAGGCTGTCTCCACCTCTGCTGTGGATGTCAGGGCAACACCTAGAAGAAGTGGTGGGCTTAGAAAAGTTAAGAATTTCTGATCATAAGTGGTTGCATTGGTGAACACACTTTGTCATTTTATAATCTGAAAATATATTCACTTTCACTGAATAATGTGTAATGGTGTCTTTCAGCTTCATTTACAGGACTTTGTAAGTCCTTCCCTGGCATCCCACCCACACCTCCACTAACAGTTCAGCTGCACGCAGCTGGACTACAGTGATTCTGGAGGGAGAAAGTGATTCTGGAGGGAGAAGTGTGTGTGTGTGGCAGGGCTTTTCGGATCCTCGTGCAAGCTCTCTCCCATGCACGCAGAGCCTTCCTCCATCACGCTCATCTTACTGTCCCGAGCATTTTCGGTGTTGCCTGCTGGGGGCTCTCTTTCAGTTGTCCATCTGAGCTGAGCTGCATCTCCGCCCATCCATTGACTGCACTCCCATGCAGCACCTGTGCTTGTCCAACACGAGGCTCTGCTCACTTTCGATTTCAAGAACATGGCTGCAGGCTCCCCCATCCTTTTCCCTCCCCCAGTCATACATGTCCTTTCCCCCATGACAGTGGACCACATCGGCATCACCTTATACCTCCCCACTGTCACCTACCAACCTGAACCTTTGTCGTTCCAGGATGTCCAAGTGAACATACACTTTCTCTACCTTCCTGAGAATCCCACCCCCTCCATATTGACCTCCCTGACCTCCTCCTTCCCATCCCCAGGGTCTGTGTCTGCCTTTGAGTCCCCACCAACCACCCTTGCCGCCCCTTCTACCGCGACTGTCGCAACCTCATATTGTGATCCTGCCTGCTTCCTTTCTCCACAAACAGTGACCCCTGTAGACTATTCAGGAAATCTCTGACTAACATTCCTCTCCCCGCCCCTTCCCCCAACCTTCAAAGGTAGTCAAGCAGCCTCCTGGATGCCCAAACAGTTGATTATTACCCAAAATCCTATCTTCCTTCTGTGTGGCCTAATAGTGTTCAAAGAATTAGTCTGACAAGTAACACTGAAATGCAGTTTCAGCGGCAATTAGGTGATAATTAAGTAATATTTACATTCATATAGCACTTTTCATAACCGTGGGATGTTTTAAAGCACTTCAGAACCAATTATTTATTTCTTCTGTAGTGTACTCCCTGTCATTATATATGCAATAACATGGATCTTTATAGTTACAGGGCTTGAACTAAGTCCTAAAATTCTGATGGGAAGTAGTTAACATTATCGGGGACAAAAACGGGCGTGGGAAATGTGGTATGCGATTAACCCACTCCTGTTCATTTTGCTGCACTTAGCCTGGTAAATTCATGCTGCCTGCTCTTCTAAATAATTGCTGTATGCAGGTATTGTTGCTCTGTTCATCAGCTGCACACTTCAGCAAGAGGCTCAATATCACGAGTAGCTAGCGTTGCTTGAAGGCAACTTGCGTTTTTTTAAAAGGGAGCTGCATTGTGGCTACAAGAAATGTTTTGAGTTTTCTCAAAAGTCAGCCTGGACTGTGACACTTTGAAAAATGGCTGAACACATGAGAGACCAAGCACTAAGGTTTTCAGACAATGCACTGGAGTTCTTAATGGAAGAGGTGGAAGATGGATGCAGTGCAGGAAGTTTAATAATCTGACACGAGTTGTCAGGGTGAGTTTTTCTTCAAATGACATATGCTACCAACTGCACCACTAACCACTGCTCAATTCATTACACCCCCATCATCTACCTACCGACAATCAATATTAACCACTACTCAAATCAATCAATTCAAATGTTTTACCTCAACCTCACACAATTAGCACTGTTGCAAACCTCACACCCAAAACTCACAGCTGACACACATTGGCAGCTATTCCTCCACAAAAGCCACATCACTCAAACCTATTGCAGGACACTCTCTGACACACTTCTTCCTCTCTTACAGGTGAAGGTGGCGACCAACAGCAGGCAGCAGCAAAGAACTGAGGGAGGACAAGCATACCCATGGTGGAAACTGTGCTGTACATCAAAGGAAGAACATCACTGAGGTTGTGACCACTGGGCTAAAGGGATCAATGATGAGGGTATCTTCTTACCTAATCTTCATTCTGCCATCCCACTTCTCCCTCATCTTTCAATCTCCTCTGACTGAGAAGCTGCAGAGGATGTTACCCCATGTTTTTGCTCCCTCCTCACTACACCTCGATCCTTTCCCCTTTTCCACTTCAGGTGTCCAAGAACTGGAAGCTTCCCAGACAGTGGAGGAAGATGAAGAAGACAGTGATAACAAATGGGCACTGTCACTCAATCTTACACTCACAGTCACCTGCTCAGATACTGACGGTGTGTATTTTAGTGGCTAGGATAGAGGAGGGATCTGCATGTGGTGAGACACCAGGTACAAGTATGCAGGATCAAGAGCAGGGGCAATGGATAACACTGATGCCAGCTCACCAGAGGATGAGGAGCACACTTGTTCTCTTGCAGAGAAGTCAAAATGGGCCAAATGTCATAAGTAGGCCGCTGGGTGTACGTAACCAAATGCTTGCTGCTAGAAAGCTTGAGCACAATGTCAAAAAGCATGGAGGAGTCCAGCTCCAACTTGGCACAGGACTTTGTGCAGGAGCTTGGAGGCCATCCATTTCAAAATGGAACAGATGGTCACCTCCATCAGCACACCTGTGGACCCAGCATGATGCAGCGTCGGGGGTCTAATGTCATAGTTTCCATTGCAGCACAAGCAGCTCCTGTCAAAGGTCTGAGTGCTGTGGGAAGCTCAAATTTCTGCCATCATGGTTTTGAATATCACTGTTAAAAGAGGCTGCCGGGCACCATCACGGTCTGTCAATTACTGAGGCACTGCTCCATCAGTATGGCAGTGGCTCCATGGAGCCCGAACCTGCTGTCCTCCCTCAGGCTGATAACATTTCTGATCCCACCCTTGCCCACACTTCTAGTGCCCTTGATGTTAACTGTCAGTCAGCCAGCCATTCTGCTGCAGCCCAGGCTGAGCAAGTGCAATCTGAAGCCAGCCTTTCTACCCCCAGAGCTGCTGGAAGTCATTTTCCAAGACTATCTGCAATCTCCTCAACTGAAGGTCATAGCCTTCCATCACCCATGCTGCAGTCACTAGGGAAGAACCTGGTAGGAGCAATAGGAAAGACAAAGCTGTACGGAAGACAGACACTAAGGAAATGCACAAGGGTGATTATTTTGTATGCATTATGACATGGTTGAATTTATAAAATTAAGTTAGAATGTACATTTCCTGGTGGTTTTTATTTTTGTTGTAGGAAAAAGGATGACAAGATGGTTAATGAGAGAGGAAAGTTCAGGAGTCTGGAACTTTTAGTGAATGGGGAAGTGTTGTTGTGTTTACTGGTATTGCTCATTAGTAATCTGATTACGTAGGCCCCAGGTTGAAAGGGGTTGTCTACAGGGTAGCTTCCCTTCCTCTTCCTGTTCCTTCACGTCCTATTGAACTTCTTCCTTCTCCACTTCCTCCTCCTCCACTCCCTCCTTCTTCTCTTCCTCATGCTTCTGCTTCTCAATTTCTCACCTGATAGATGGTGGCAAAGAGTGTTCCATCATAATGGCCAGTTTATACAGCATGCAGCACACCACTACAAATCCTGATACCTACTTAGCTGAGTACTGCAGAACTCCTCCATTCCACGTAGTGGAAACATCTGAGAGTGCCAATGGTGTGTTCCTTGTGGCAGTGTGGTTTTTATTGTAACCTTGCAGTGCACGTGTGACTGGGTTTGGACTGCAATCATGTGCTATGTCAAGAGTGGATAGCCCATGTCACCCAGTAGTCAGCCTTTGATGTGCTGCGGTGGGTCAAATACAGGTGGCACAGAGGACTGCATGAATGAAGGAATTGTGACTATGGCCAGGGCAGCAGGCATTTACCTGCATGATGCACTGGCTGTGGTCACACACCAGTTTCATATTGAGGAAATTGAATCTCTTTTGGTTCATCAAAATGGCTGAGTTCACATGAGGTAATGTGCATGCAGTCCATGGCACCGTATACCATGGGAAAACCTACTATCTGTGCTAGTCCTCTTTCTCACTCTGCCTGCTTGTCTCTGTCAAGAGCAAATGAAATGAAGCTGCCTCTCAGTGTAAAAAGGCCTCAGAGGCATCCCTTTTGCTATAGTGTACTGAGATATTGCTTATATGCCAGATGCTTAAAAGCCAAGACTCATAGGCACCTTAATAGCCGCATGCAATTATGTCATGCCCTACTTTGATGCTATATATGTGGCTATAGCTGCTGGCAAATTCCAGTCATGACATCTTTTGTAAAGCAAAGATATTTTAAGCATTAGCCCTCACTGAACACGTGTAAAAGGTTGGCTCCTTAAAGATCTTCGGCAGGAATGCCCTTCTGTAGAGAGCTCCTGTTCTCTTCCTCCTCATCCCACTTCTAGCAGCTTGTCCTGCTCTGCATGGCCTCTCCTTATATACTTAATTCCGTGAGGAAGTCATGTCTGGAAGCAAGTCGTTTCAGAATAAGATTTTAAATCAACAAGAAAATACCTTAGCACCAACCGAAGCACCACCTGTACATATTGAAACTTTAAACAATTATAGGACTGCTCCAAAAACATGTACAATTGCACCAGCTGCCAGCTGAGTACCTTTAAATAACACTGGTGGGAGAGCCTTCATTTTGTTTAATGTCATGCTCAGGCATTTTTCTCCAAAAATTAAAATCTGACAACATGAGGCTTTGCACTTAATTGGTTAATTTTCAGTGCCAGAAAGATTGTTTGGCACTAAGGAGCACTTTTCGTACTGTTAAAAGGATACCTAGACTGGAATAGACAAGTCCTGATTTTATCCCTGATTTTCTATGGCCTGTTTAGCTCATATCTCCTCTGCAAATACAGCAACTTCACCCCATTCAATACATTTCAATGGTGAGTCAGGAAGAAATATACTGTTTTCGTAAAACCTGCAATCAAACACCTGACAAATTTCCCTCCCTGTGGTAGGCAACAGCTTTGTGGCAAATCACACTGATTTACCGCCACACTGGATCATTGTATTAGGATGCTGAAAGGCTGAATTTTACCAGCCCCTGAAGGAAGCGGAGCGGGCCCCAGTAAAACAGCAGGGAGTCACATCAGGATGGCTCCCTGATGCAGTCCCACTCCAGGGGAACTTTCCTAGTGGTGGACAGGAAGTGGCCTGATGTGCCTGCTCCACCAAAGTGGGCATCTAATTTGCAGTGCCCACCTCTGCTGGTGGTGCTGCTCAGGCTTCAGAGCTCCTTGCCCTCTAATTGATCTGGCAGCACCTTATTTGGATGGCAGGCCTGGACATGGCCAATTAGGAAGCTGCCTCTGGTAAAATCACTAAGTTGGTCCCACTGCTGCAAGTGTGAGCTCAGGACCCTCATTTCGTCCGAATGTTGGGGTCCTGCAGTGAAATCGAGCCCCCAACATCAGTCCAGAAAGAGCTCAAATCAACACAATTTACTCGGTCAGCAACCTTTGGATTTTTGAGTTCAAACTCAGATCCGACACCCATTTGAAGTTGTTGATTCATTTGTGTATGAAAAATAATGAGTACAATTAACCTCTTAATTATTTTGACACAGAAAACTGGGCTAATAACTGTTCCTGCATTACAATAATGATTACACTTCCGAAGTACTTAATTGGCTGTAAAGCACTTCGGGAAGTCTGTGGTCATGAAAGACACTATATAAATTCAGGGCCAGGATTCTTCCCTCGTCGGGCGGGCTTGTCAGGGGCAGGTGGGAACGGTCAGGAAGCCAACCGCCGCCTGTGATCAAGGCCAGACCGTGATTTCACACTGGTGGGTCAATTAAGGCCTGCCCAGTGTGAAATGTGCACTTCAGGGCTCAGCACTGTCTGTGTGGGGGACGCAGGAAGGTGAGAGCGCAAGTTTGCACATGCGTGTGGGTTCGCACTGGAAAAACTCACTGAGGCACAAAGCTGCCTCGGAGATGAAGAATTTTGAACGTTAAAAATAAAGATTTTTTGTTAAAATATCCATTAAAAAATTCTCATTAGGCATGTGCCAAGCCAGGTGGTAAAAGAAAAAGACTTGGGACAGAATTCCTTGCTGAGCGGGCGGGCGCGCACCCGACCCGCTCGAGCTTAAAATGACGTACGTTGACATTGGGCGAGCAACCCAACGTCATCATGCACTCGGGCGATATTTTGGTCAGCGGGCACGCGCGAGAATCGGCAGCGCGTCTGCCGACAATTAAAAGGTCGATTATGGCCATTAAAAATGTAATTGAATTAAATTTTTCACTGCCCATCCAACCTTACGGTTGGCAGGCAGACAAAAAGGCCAAGCGACCTCAGCATTTTTTGCAAGTCTTTTTTTCTTTTATCTCCTGGCTTGGCACATGCCTAATGAGAATATGGATCAAGATGAAAAATAATAGTGCAAATGTTGGGCTGGAAATTTAAAAGGGGTATTTTATTTCATTTACTTTTTAAAAGTAAGTATTTTTGTTTGGGTCGAGTGAAAGGCCACGTGTCCCTGTTATCATAGTGATAGCACACACAGGATAATATTATTTCTGAAGACAATTCATCTTGTTGTACTTTGGTAGATGTCGAAGATGGGATTGCCAATTTTTTTTTTTCCACGAAAACGGCACCCTTTTAACATTTGTACCATTTTGTATTGGAACCAATGCAGAGCCAATCTTCAGCTTGGGCCGAACACAATCTCAGAGGAGTTGATAGTATGGACCAAGGTTTGTCAGCGAGGAGCTTGATTCAGCATCACAACCTTTGTTGCAAGCTTTTCTGCACTTCCATGTTGCCTTATAGTTGTTTTTTTTTAAAAGAAAAAACATGGCTGTACAAAGATTACAAACATGCCTTTGAAGATGGATAAAACAGCATGACAAAGGCAAGCCATCTTCGATGTATATCTCATTCTCGAGTAGAAGGAATAAGAAATGGTTGATTTGTGCATTGTGGATGCTCGATTACATCAGTAATCTTTTTATTTTCTGTGAAATATTTTTTCAAAGAACTTCTCACTATATAATTATTGCATACCTCATAATGTACTCTACATAATGTTCAAAATCTCTATAAGCATGGGGAAAAAACGTATCAAGTATAGCAAGTCAGTAATATACTTTCCTAGGCTCATGTGACTCTGGACTAATTCCCAGGGTTACCAAAAATTAGGACTCTTGCTAAAATGAATGAAATTGTTGTGCCACGTGGGAAGTTTCTCATTCATCAATGATATTCCTGAAGCAGCTGAAAGGGAAGAGAACTCAAAGTAGCAGGTCTTTGTTGCACCTGGAAATTTGAAGTTTTGCTCTTTTAAAAATAGTAATAAATAGTTTTATAATTATATGCAAATTTTTAATATGTTGAAGCTGGGCTCAATGCTGAAAAAAAATATAAAATGTGTCACTTGTTTTATGAAGATGTGTCACTTGCTTTTTTTTATTTCTTTATTCTTCTTTAACTATCACAAATATTGTTCTTCAGGAGTTTCCTGAAATAAAAACTACCTGTATGATTATATATTTGCCTTAACTTTTAATGTCGCTTAGTTACTGTATGAGATAACAAATAGTTTAGGAGACTATTCCTTACTCGACGGAGAGTGCAATGAAGTATTGCAGTCACTGCACATATAATGGGCTATTATTATATATTAAAATCCCAGCAAAAAAGAATATTAAAGACTTTCAAACAAGAAAAAAAAGATTAACCACTTCAGTTCAAAAAAGCAAAATGATTTAATTCACCTTGCTGAAGTGAACTTCATTTGACAGCACTGATTGTTTGAGTCTTGTTTGCTCATGTAGGTAACTTTTGCAGATTATCTGAGGAACAACATACAGAAATAAATTACTGTGTCATTGATGAACAAATATGCATCAAGGTTTTAGAAATGGTATTGCTGTGAAAATATTGATTTTTCAATATTGAAGCTAATAGATAATTCCTGCTGTTGTGATTTTATTATAAATGTCAAAAAAAGTACACCTCTGATGTTTCAGTTAGTAAATGCTCAGGTAGGCAGGTTCCAAGGTCACAATTATTTTGAATCTAGCCGGGGTGGCAACATGGAGCCTCAGTTGACTATAGGGGTTTTTGGCAAAGAAAGAGAGAAATCAGCCAGAGTTCCCTTCAGTTGACAGCATCCAGTCCATGCCCCTTACTGCCAAGCTCAGAGTTGAATGAGGACAAGGTCAGGCTCAACTGTGATTCTTGTCACCCTGATAAAGAAACCTGTCAATGCTCAATGTCTAATCTGTGAAAAATGATATAATGGGCAAGGCACTAGAGAACTTTTGGTACCTGTAGAACTGTACCACTGCATGTGTCAGCTATTGTAGGGCCAAAGGGAAGAAAATTAGAGAAACAAAAGGAAAGAAACATAAAATGGCTCCAATGGGACTACTGGGATGAGATTATTCTGAGGGCAATACAAAGCTGAGAACAACTGGGAGTTTAATTTAGATAGCAACTGTCACATTAAGAATGTAATGAACTGCTCATATTCCTTCAGTTTGTTTTTACTGACAACAATGGCTACTTCCAGCCATTGGAGGTTGGCAATTATAGATTCTTTGACATGTCTATCAAACACTTGTTTTGATCCCCTCATTGCTGTTTGCAAACTTTCAGCCACTGCACATGGCCAGAAGCAGACTATATTTTAAGTTGCATTTAAGCTGGAAAACGTTCAGAGTTTCTTTGCATTTATTAAGTAGTATGGCTAAGATTTAAGTTGCTTGTGGAAAGTATTCAACAAAATGTTAGATATGACACAAAATCATGAAAAAGACCTAAAAAGCGAAGATTTAACTTATGTAGCTAAACAACTATAGTCAACAAATGAGGTAAGAGAATGGTTCTAAAAGAAAGGACTCACAATGCAAGGAAAACAGATGCAAGGAAAACTCAACTCAACACAACTCACAGATGCAAGGAAAACTCCAAATAAGTGGACTGGCAGTACTATAAAAAGCAACAATGCGATAACAAGAATGTAACATGGAAAAATCCTTGTAAGCAATATCAAATCAAGAGCCTCCATAAATATATTAAGGGAAAGAGAGTGGTGAAGTGGAATGTGGGCCTATTAAAGATAGATGCAGGTGAGACTAAATAGATGGTTTACAAATCAGTTACTAAAGATCTGCGAAAGGTGGCACATCCTACTCTGTACTTTTCTGAATGTGCTTGTTACTACACTGCCCATTTGGTGACATCATTATAATAATAAAATAAAAGCAAAATACTGCGGATGCTGGAAATCTGAAACAAAAACAGAAAATGCTGGAAAAACTCAGCAGGTCCGACAGCATCTGTGGAGAGAAAAACAGAATTAACATTTTGAGTCCATATGACCCCCTTCAGAGTCATCAGTGACATCATTAGACCAGCTTTCATGTGTGCAACATGTCTACAACTTCTCTAAATCCCTCAAATGTCCTCTTGGTTTAAGGTTGCCTGACATCAATTCTTGGATGATGCACAACTTTCTCCAGCTCAACACTGAGCGGGACCAAAGGCATCACCTTAGTATGTGCACAAAGTTTGATCCCTTGCTACTGGCCATGTCTCCCTTCCCGGACATTCTTTCAGTTGAAATCGATTATTTATAATATGGTTGTATTATAGGAGCTCGAGCAGAGCTTTAAACCCCTTGTCCATGCCATCACCGAGGACATTTACTTCCATTTCCCCAGAATTAGCTAACTCTGCCATGCTTCACCCTTTGTCACTTCCAGACTTAAGCACTGAAAGATCTTTTTCATTCCCCCATCCTCCACTTGTATGAACTCAACTTATCTGAAACTCTGTATCCTGGCCCCACAAAATCTCACTTGCCCAATGGACGTATCCTCATTTACTTTCACAAACTGTCAATCTCCCATTCGTTAAAGTTAAAATCCCTCCATGATCTTCCCCATCATGTCTCTCCAGCTCTAGATCGCAGTTGAATGCACCATTTCACTGATTCTGGTCTTTGGTGCGTTTGGCCCACAATTGGTTGAAAACCATTCAAACGCCTTGGTCTCCATACTTTGGAAGTTACACATTTCGGGGAGATGGTGGCATAATAATAATGTCACTGGACTAGTAATCTAGAGACCCAGGCTAATTGTCTAGGAACATGGGCCTGAATTTTACCTTTGGCAAGAGCGCTTGATCGGCGGGCCCAGGAGCGGTCGGGAAATGGGCCCCCGTCCGGTCGGGAAATGGGCCCCTGACCGTGATCGTCCCCCGACCAATTAATGGCCAGCCAGTGTGAAATGTGCGCTGAAAAGCTCAGCGCTGCTGGGGTGGGGGCGGGAAGAGGGCAGGCAATGACGTTTTCACCGGCATGGGTAAGTACTGCGAGAAAGCTCCCTGAAGGTAGACAGCTGCCTCTGGGAGCTGCAGACTTGAAAATGCTAAAATAAAGGTTTAAAAAGCTGCAAAAAAATGTCCATGCATCACAATCAATCACCTGAAAATATAACTGATAAAAATGCCGTCCATAGATAGTTATTTTTATTTTATTTCATAACGGAAATTTCATCCTGCCTTTGGATGAGGTTTGATGCAAAATGCAAAGGCCGCCTGGCCGATTCGCCCATCCGCCAACCATAAGGTTGGACGGGCAATGAACAATCGGAGACAACTGCGCTGTAATTGGGCTTAATTTCCCTCTTAATTGTCGACGGATGTGCTTCCGACTTTTGCGTGTGCTCGCCGAGAGAAATATTGCGCGAGTGCACGATGATGTCGGAGGCTTGCCTGATGTCTTCTCGCTTGATTTTACGCCCAATGCGATTGGGCGCATGCCCGCCCACGGGACGTAAAATTGGCAGCTGATGGAATTTAAATTCAATTAATAAATTATCTGGAATTGCAAGCTAGTGTCTCAATAATGGTGACCATGAAACTGTCATCGATTGTTGTAATAATTCATTTACTTCACCATGTCCTTTAGGGAAGAAAATCTGCTGTCCTTACCTGGTTTGGCCTACATGTTACTGCAGACCCATGACAACATGGTTGACTTTTGACTGCCCTCTGAAATGGCCTAGTAAAGCTACTCAGCTCGAGGGCAATAAATGGGATGGGCAATAAATGCTGGCCTTGTCAGCAACAGCCACATCCCATGAAAGAATAAAAAAAGTCATTCAAAATTGAAATTCAATAGGGAAACAGTCAGTTTGGCCCAAATCAGTCTGTATTCGTCTTAATCCTCTACATGAAGTATTCATCCCATGCATCCACATTGTTCCCTTATCCCTTGATTTCTCTTTCCTTCAACCACCATCTAACAGATTCTTAAATGTTGATGTGGTCTCTGCTTCAATCACTGACACTGATAATGCATTTCAGCCTCACAACCTGCTGTGTAAAAATATTTCTCCTGCTATCCATCCTAAATCTCGTACTTTAATCTTATATCTGCAACCACTTGTTCTATATCTCTCAATCAGGGGAAGCAACCTGTTTTAATCATGCTGTTTGACTACATTACACTGAGGTTACAGTTGGCATGTGAATTTGCTCTTTGGGATTCACTGATAACATGGCTTTGAGTTCTTTGATGGACTTTTTTCCAATGAGGAACTATCCTCCAAACTTAAATCTGAATTTATTCCTCTGTATCTAAATGTTTAGATGTTAATGTGCACTTGTCACTAAAATACTGACGTAGAGAGCAGGTAAATTCAGTGTATGTGGTGTACATCTCCCAATATCAATGATTTAGAGAGAAATATGGTACATAATACTTTCTGTTAGTTCCTATTAATCTCTTTTTAATACATGCAGTTGTTCTGTATCCAATTTAATGGATTGTACATGATTCCATAACTTGGACTCCCCTGCTTTGTGTTCACTCCATAGAATATGAGGATTTGGGTTTGTTACATTTACTGTAGATCACAAGTCAAGTGTGTCTCTCCACTATCCCTATTGGATATTTGTTATGTTTTAGGGCCAACTTGTAGCCTGCTTGTTCGCTTGTTCTACAGCCTCCCCCATTTCCACTGTGTTAGAATGAAGGTTCATCTTATCACTTATTTTCATACATTCTTTTCCAGGAACTCAAAACTACAGAACTCATTAGCTCCCTCAGTTCCTCCCACAATCAAAAGGTGATTAAAACTCAAGGTGGCTATCATATTACTTTATTACTTGATTTATTTCCTTTTCTCTTCTACTCTCTTTCAGCTTGTGTGCTGTGTACTATGGGTTATAGATAGGAATATTACCAGGATTGTTTTGTTTAGGTTTTTTAATAATATAAATCATAAGGGGGAAGAATAAAATGTGATTATATTGAAGAAATAAATTATGTAAATATATAATGTAAAAATAAAACCACAACCAGCACAGGATTGGTATAAATATAAGTACATGTCTTTACTATACTTATCATGAAATTAAATTTCCCCTTTAATGCAATTCAGGGGTTGATTTTTATTTTTAACTTCTGTCTGATCATCATTATCTAAAAAATATATAAAGTTCAAAAAAGCAATTAATAATGTATAGTAAACAAAGAGTTGGATCAAATTTTAATATATAAATCAAATAAACAGAATGTATTGTTAGTGTTATATGGTTGTGAATTAGAATGCAATGAACTTCCCAGAATTTCTAGAATGAACCTAATTACTATAACTGCTACTTGATGATCAAATTAAACATTGTTGTGATGACTGAAGGGACGGTATTTTATGCAGATGATGGGGGTCTTGCCTGCTGGCTGGAGAGCCAGTGAAAGCCCCGTGTTGCCTCCTTTGGGGAATGCCTGTTTCATTCCCCATCAGGCACTTAAATAGCCAGTAATAGGTCTTCCCCTGGATCGAGGACCTTGGGGGGGGTGGAAATCCCACCCCTCTGAGAGCTGCTGGCCAATCAGAGGCTGGTAGTTCTGCATTGCAGACTGTGCTAGTGGGAGGAGTGAATGCTTCCAGTTATGCACCCAATGAGAGGCCCGGGCTCACCAAGGGAACCAGGCCAGACGTGATTGAGGACAGGAGAGGGAGTCAGCGACAAGAACAAGAGGGGTGGTTCTCAGCAGCCCCCCACCCTTCCTGTTGCTGGATCCCTTGATCAAGCACTGAGTGCCTGACAGCAAGGGACACCCCCTCCCTTGTCTCCCACACTGGATGCCTGCAAGAAAGCTTGGCAGGGTTTGGGGTTCTTTTTGGGGTTCCTGCATGGGGAGTCTCTTGCCTGCTTCTGGTTGAATATTAGTGGTGGTAGGATAAGGTCCTTAAGTGGGCATTAATTGCCGACTTAAGGGCCTCAATTGGCAGCAGGACAGGAAGATCGTCCATGAGCCCTTCACTACCTGCCATCCCCTCCTCCCCCCGAACCTGGTTAAATGCAGCTCGACCTCCAAACCCGCATCGGGCAAGGGCATTAAATTCTGACTATGGACTCTGCATTCTGTTTTTCAGTGGCCTGGGACTCTGTGTTACACTAGCTATCTGGAGCTGCACTGTCTAAAATTGGTTGTGTTGCTGGATAATAAGCAGTTGATAGAACATGTAATCTGGATTGTATGCAAAAGTCTAACTCAGATCAAGTTGTGAATACCTAATAATTTAAGGATCGCTCAAAAAATCTCAGGAACTGAACTGCTCAGTAACTGTTATAATTTATAAACACTTGTTTTACAGTAGCCGTCCCCTGTAAATAACATACTGCACATTGAAAGCCATTTTTAGATTTGAAAATACACTTCTGTATGTAATGTCATCTGAAAAAATAATATTCTCACAATATAATTAAGAAAGCTATGGAACCATAGGCAGCTTCTTGAAGTTGCTCCTTCCCTTGAGTATAACACACTTATATTTTTGATTTTGGTTCTGAAATTCTTCTGTAGGTTTTTGTTTAGAATAATATAATTTCAAATTTAAAAATTAATGTTTTCTATAGAATAAATCATTGTCTTTCTAATACAACGCAAGTGAGGGCATTTCTACTGTAGAGTCAAGTGTGTGAGTCCAGTGTGGAGGGCTGGCATTTTGTTCATTTCGACAAATGAGCTCATTAGTGTGTGGCAGGTTTTTTCCTAGGGGATGTACTATATTTCCTGAAATGTGCAGTCAATTGTGCAGAATATGAAGCTATACTGATATATATATATTTTTAAAAAGTCAGTTAAGGTGCTTTCTCTTTCTAACAATCCATCTGTTTTGCTTCTAATTTAAGTTTTTTGGCCTGTTTGTCTTCGCAAATTGCACTGACATAGAAAATAACTCCACTTCCTGATAAATCATTTGTCATTTTGCCCTTGATTGTTATTTTAATTTATATATTCTGCTATTGATTGCAATTTATCAGTTCTGAATTCATATTTTTGCTAAAAGTTCAACATTTAATGAATGATGTTCCAGATGGTTGTCTGTGCCTCAGTTATCCTTGAGGACGTACTGATATTTTAAAATTAAAGTGATATGTAAGATGGATATATTCACTAGGGAATATTCTGTAAACTAAGGAGTATCAGGCTCGCTGTTAAAGAAAATAGAGTGAATTCAGTTTGTGGTGACTGACACCTACTTCACAACAAATAGAATGTGGTATAATACATGCCACAGTGTCTGACATATAATCATGCTATTTTGCAAAAACACCACTGAAGCATTACAGCACAAAAGACCATTTCCGCAAGCACTCACCGTCGGTTCCCTGCCTCTATTTACCCTCTCTTATGTAAAGAAGCTTCATTGACGGGACCTCCACCAAGAACACGTTAATTACATGTTGGGTTATTTTTATTAGTGTAGTTACCAATGCATTTTGAACAAAACAATGCACAAATGAGATGGGAATTTTAACCATCCTGGATAGGTGGGAGAGATAATGATGTTGGATGGGGTGGTTATTTTCTGAAAAATCTGACATCTGAGGTTGGCTGGATGGGGAGAACAAGTAATCTGTTGTTGAGAGGCAGGTCAGTAATCCTAACATGACAATGAGGCAATATGCCACATGTTGTATAGTCTTTTACATTTAATGGCTGAGGCCTAGGTTTCCCATCGATGAGAGAACCTGGCAACTGCAGGGAGGTGAAGACAGGCAAATCCAACAACTAAGTGCCTTTACAGCATAGCTTGTGGATCAGGAAGTGCAAGAATACTTCCTCCTGGCTTTCCAAGCTTTGTTTTATCCGTATGGCTGGGGAAGAGGTTATAATTTGATGTTGATGTTAACAATCAATTCAAAGGCTTCAGCTGACACCAGGAATGGATCTCTCAGGGCAGAACTTCTACTCTTTCACACTTATTTGCCTTTTTGTCCATCAACTGATGAGCATCCTCCACTTTGATTGTTTAGCTTAAGTTCTTTGTGGACTGACAGAGGATTTCACC
Organism: Cetorhinus maximus; assembly: GCF_964194155.1. NCBI lineage: Eukaryota > Metazoa > Chordata > Chondrichthyes > Lamniformes > Cetorhinidae > Cetorhinus > Cetorhinus maximus. The sequence continues at coordinate 46,351,671 of NC_135884.1, read as the reverse complement.
ATCCTCACACAATGATCCGTTGAGACAGTAAACCAGTGTGATTTGCCACAAAGCTGCAGCACACCAGAGGAAGGAAAATTGGTCAGGTGTTGGATTTTAGGTAGCTCTGAGTCACTTCCTTCTTGTAGGTTATGCAATTGCATTGACGGTTTCAGATGAGGTTACCTGTCTATCCTTTCAGTTAAAAGATGATAATTGTCATGGGAAACCTGCAAAAGGCATAGACTAATTGAGACCAAAGAAAGTAAAGCACACAATAAGCCGATTTTAACTAGTTGGGCAGCAATATCATGAGACAGTCTTTGGCAGAAGGCTCATCTGCAGCTAAAACCCGATGAATTCAGAAGAAGAATCAGCCAGTAATAGAGCTGCTCTATTTTAACCACTATCTGACTCCTTTCCTGCCAATCAGGGAGAGTTAAAATTCCCCTGAATAAAGTTACAGCATCAGGGTGGAAGATTTTCACTTTTGCTATTTGTAGCAAAAAGTATAAACATTTGAAAAGAATATGTGTACAATTTTGGTATAAACAATAAACAGGAACCGGTCCCTCCAGTGTGTTCTAAATGTGCTGTATGTTTGAATTGGACAGTTCTTCAGATATATTTCAAACTGTTGTCAATTTTTACATTAAGTCATATAGGCAGCCATTTTTACAGGTGTGATAAGATAGGAACAATGTATATTGTGAAAACTGCTTATGGTATTTCACACATGGTGGATTTAAACCATGGTCTTTGATTAATAATTAAGTGAAATTAAAATTATAAAATGAACACTTCATATTTTTTTTAGTTTGGTAAATATGTTTTATTGTACATCCTCAAACAAACAATTTTATTCTGTTATTGCTTATGGTAATCCAAGGTAAGTTCAGTTACAAAAAGTATAGTCAGCCAATTAGATTTGACATAGAACTAATAGTTGCCAGGGCCGTCAGTTCAGATTTCTGAGAATGGTGGATCGTTGTGATGATTCCCAAGGAATATAAGAGTATTTACGGGAATAAATGCAAGAGTATATATGGAATAAATTAAAGTTGGTGTCATATTTTAGAAAATTTCCCAGGCAGGAATGTGGTGAAGTGAGGGATTGGCTCCATTCGGAGCAGTGGCTCTGGGGCACAGAAAATTTAACAGCCAGGCTTCATAAACATGTCTCTTGTCAAATTCCCATCCAAAACAGTCAGGAGGCTGGTGAGTAGTGACTGTCCAGCGATTAAAGTTGGGTAGTAGGAGACCACAAGTGGGAACCGAGAGGCACAGCTTAGGTGCATGGTTAGCTCCTGGAGGAGAATTCCTGTTGGAGTGGGGTGCCCGGGGCAGGGCAGTCCCAAGGTTTCCTTGTGGGGCCTGGAGGAGGTGTTCACCTGGTAAGGGTTCTTCTTCCTGTTGAGTCGGTGTAAATGTAGAGGTGTTCTTGTTTCTATATAGTCAGTATGTATGTAGAGGTGAAAAAAAATAGAACATGCTAGAAATACTCAACAGGTCAGACAGCATCTGTGGAGAGAGAAATAGGTTTCAGGCCTTTGAACTGCTTCAGTATGTGTGGAATTGTGAGGGGAACTGAATGCTGTGCAATCATCAGTGAACATTCTCAGCTCTGATCTCACGATGGAGGGAAGGTCATTGATGAAGCAGCTGAAGATGGTTTGGCCTAGAGCACTACCTTTAAAGACCTGGCTTGGATCATAACCAAGAATATGTCTATTTTTTTATTCGTATAATAAGTTGTCATCATGTTTGAAACTTTTCAGGTAAAGCAAAAAATTTGGGAAATGATCTGACTTATCATATTACGCTTGTCAAAATACAATTGCTGATGGCATTGTACAGTAAAAGTTTGATAAGGTCAAATCTTTTTAGTATCTCACATCACTATTTTTCAAAGGAACTTCAGATCAATATGATTAAGTGCATCGTGAGATTGAAAGTTCATTTGTCACCTTTTGAAATATTCTATAAAACAATTTTGCAGTTTAGAGGAATGTAGAATTATGTGATTGAATGCTGCTGATAAATTGCAGGCAGAGTCTAGGGAAAGTGACCTAAGTACTGCACTCTGCCACAATTACATTCAAAGAGTACATCGAGGATTAATCTGCTGCAATTTGGATCCCAGTATATTGTGCACACAAAGCCTGCTTGTTACAGTTTGGTAAGTGTGCATGTGCAAATTATTGATATCATGACTTCATTATACTGAATCGCTGCGCACATCGATACTTTGACATAAGGTGTTATGATGTTGCTACAAGAATTGTGTTGCTGCTGCAAGAGTGGACCTACTGAGAATGTCATTGGACACTGTCATGATCCCTACTAGTTGTCTTAGGTTCTCCTAATGGCCCTTAGTAAGTGTAATGCTTATTTAGCATTCTTTTAAAACTGGAATCTCAGAGTCCACAGGCTCTAGAGCTAGGAATGACTTCTGTTGATCTCTGCTTTGTATTGTCAGATCCTTTTAGCTTTGACTTTGCTGGCATCCCTGTGTCTTGTGTCTCACCCCAATGCACAACCCACATTGGAAAAGTCTACAAGAGCAACTTGCATTTATGTAGCATCTTTAATGCAGTCAAATGTCCCAAGGCGCTTCAGGAGTGTTATCAGACAAAATTAGACACTGAACCACATAAAGAGATGTTAGGATGGGTGACCAAACGCTTGATTGATTCCCTGGAGGCAGGTATAATAGAAGAATGCCGTGTGGGCCTTGTACATGACAACCCATGGCGCTACCTGCCCCGGTGAATTGACGTAAACTGGTGTAGTGCCACTAGATGCAGAACAATGTAAACAAATTTCTCACCAGGATGCAAATTTTAACTAAAAGGTGTTGCCGGATTGGGAGGCAATGTAGGTCAGTGAACACGGGTGTTGGGTCAACAGGGCGTAGTGTGAGTTAGGATATGGGCAGCAAAATAGCTCAATTTTACAGAGGGTGGAAGCAAGGTGGCCAACCTGGACAGCATTGGAATAATTGAGTCTGTAGGCAACAAATCTTAGATGAGAGCTTCAGCAGTGGATTGAATGAAATAGGGGCAGAGATGGGCGATATTACGGAGGTGGGAGTCAGAGGTTTTGGTGATGGAGAGGATATGGAGTCAGAAGTTCAAGTTAAGGCCAGACTTGGGATTTTACACTCCCATATGCGGCGGGCATCATGGCAGGTAGGGGGGGAAATTCAGTGGGAGGGACTGGAATCAGTTACACACTGGTGTGAAATCCTGCTGCAGTGGGATCTTCCGATGGTTTCTGCCATGGCGGATCGCGAATCCCGCTGGAGGCGGGGTGCAATGAGATGAGATGCAAAGTAACGCCCAACCAGAATTGGCCCGCCATGCCGATTTACTGTTATGCCGGTGGGAAAACACGGTGGTCCAGAACACATCTGAACCAGCGTGACTTGTTAAAGTTGGGACTTACCGTTAGGGCCTAGCTCAGATCATGGATATCCGAGGAGAAGAAGATGCTGGAGGCCTACAGCTACTGAACCCTGGAGAAACACATGCATTGCATGTTGGGTGGATCCTCATGGGCGATAAATTGACTGTGAACAAGGCAGCCAAACTAGATAAATACCCTATCCTGAGGATAGACAACTTATATGCAAAGCTAGCTGGAGGCAAATCCTATTCAAAACTGGACCTAAGCCATGCTTACCAACAATTAGAGCTGGATAGCACATCTAGAGGATACGCACAAGGGTCTGTATCAATATAGCCACCTACCCTTTGGAGTATCGTCTGCATGTGCAATCTTCCAAAGGACAATGGAGATTCTTTTGCAAGGACTTCCCTGAATAGTAGTATACCTAGATGATGTTCTGATCACAACTGAAACTGAATACTTGGCCAACCTGGAAGAGATGCTAAGAAGATTCTTGGAAGCCGGCGTAAGATTAAAGAAAGAGAAAAGTACATTCCATGCATCAGAAGTTAATTACCTGGATCACAGGGTAGATGCCATGGGTTTGCATCCAGTGGAAGAGAAAGTAAGATGTGCCCTCTCTGTCCAGTGTAACCAAACTTAAGCCTTTCCTGGGTATGATTAACTATTATAGCCGCTCCTTGCCAAACTTGTCCACAGTATTAGCACCATTACACTTGTTAAAAAAGAATCACCGTTGGTTGTGGAATTCACAACAGGAAGAAACCTTTGTGAAAGTTAAGAAGCTGTTCCATTCATCATGTTTACTGGTACACTACAACCCATTGAAAGAGTTGGCATTAACATGTGTTGCCTCTTTATGGTGTGGGAGCCACGTTATCACATAGAATGGAAAATGGATCAGAAACGCCCATTGGCTATGTCTCGAGAACCCGGTCCACAGCCGAGAAGGGTTATTGCCAGCTAGAAAAGGAAGGTTTATCGGTGATATTTGGGAGAGAGGAAATTCACCAGTATCTACATGGACGACATTTCACCATTGTGTCGGGCTATAAACCATTAATGGGTTTATTCAGTGAGGATAAAGCCATTCCACCAATAGCATCAGCAAGAATTCAATGTTGGGCTTTGATATTATCTGCGTATGAGTATACCTTTTATGCATTGCCCTGGTGTGCATATTGCAAATAAAGGCGCAGTCAGTCGTCTCCAGTTACTAGATAGCATTGTTAGTGCTCCAGTGCCACAAGAAGTTGTGCTTGCACTAAACTTCTTGGATTCTTCACCTGTGTGTGTGAAGCAAATTAGAAATTGGATGAACAGAGATCCAATTTTGTCAAAAGTCAGAGACCTTGCATTGCAAGAGTGGTCAAATTTACCTGTGTCTGAAGAGATGAGACTAGTCCATGCCCGAGAAACAGAGTTGTCAAGATGGAATTGTGTTCTGGGGATCAAGAGTTGTCGTCCTTTCACAAGGAAGAGAACCACTCTTGACAGAGCTTCACAGTGCACATCAGGCATATTGAAGATGGAATTGTCTGCGCAAAGTTATGTCTGGTGGCCAAGCATTGACAGTGACATTGAAAGCATGGTCAAGCATTGTCTCCAGTGTCAGCAACAACAGAAGTTGCTTATTTTAGCTCCACTGCATTTGTGGGGGTGGCCTGGTCAACCCTAGGTTAGACAGCAGCTTGACTATGTTTGACCATTCTTAGGTACCATGTTTTTATTGATTGTAGACGCGCATTCTAAATGGATGGATGTGTCTGAAGTCAGATCACCGACATCGGGCTCAACTATCGAAAGGCTGTGTCATTGGTTTAATATACATGGCCTACTGGAAGTCATTGTTTCTGATAATGGGACAGTCTGTACCAGTGCAGTTTCAGAGAATCATGACTTTAAGTGGAATGAGACATATTGAAACAGCACCATATCATCCCTCATCAAATGGTTTAGCTGAGAGAGCTGTGCAAACTATCAAATTTGGAATGAAGCAGTTATCAAAAGATACTCTAGAAACTTGACTTTCCCGCTTTCTTCTGAGTTATTGTACAACGCCTCATTCAACTACAGGTTCAATGCCATCTGAATTATTGATGAAACGCTGCCTATGTACAAGGTTAAGTCTGGTGTTTCGAAACTTAGAGGGGAAGGGAGAGAAGAATCAGGGTAATCAAAAATATTCATAGCAAAGCTCAAAGATTCACTGTAGGAGACACAATTTTCGTGCGGAATTTTAGAAGTGGACCTTGTTGGGTTCCTGAAGCTATTGTCTCAGAACCCGGTCCCTTGTCCTTCCAGGTGGAAGTGGAAGATGAATTGTTCGAAAACATGTGGACCATCTTCGGAATAGAGAGACATTCCAACAACCAGTTATTCCACCTGTTATTAATATCAAACCATTAATCCCTGAGGTGACAGATTGACCTAGAGTAAACATGCCCGATATCTCTTTAGAGTTGCAAAACCCTGAACTGCCACTTTCTAATGATTTATCTGGTGCTGTAGTTCCTGATCATGTCGATCCTGTGGTAGGACCTCAAGTGGTAGAGCTACGTCGCTCTAACCGAATAAGGAAACCACCTCAGAGACTTAATCTTTACTCACCTGATTTGTATATATGTATATGTTATTGGGTATTCAAATGTTCTCTAAATCGAAACTGTTTAAAAAACTAAAGGGGGAGGAAATGTAGTAACTCAAGGTATAGCCTCTCCTACTGTCCATCAGGGGTCACGTGATTGTTCTTGGAGGCTCCTGCCAATGAGCCCTAAGAATGGGTAATCCGGCGGGGGGAGGCTTCCTATTGAGGACTTGGTTCAAGCATGTAGCATCTGAAAAGCTCTCTGTAATAAAGTTTATCTGTTCCTTGTTAAAGCCTGTCCAGTGCATCAAATCATTACAACATCCCTCTTTAAATGTAGTGCCCACATTTGAACACAATACTCTAGCTGAGGTCTGTCAGTGATTTACAAAGGTTTAGCTTCAAGCTCCCTTGTTTAATGCCTCTATCAACAAAGCTAAGTACCCCATTTGCTTTCTTAACTGCCTTACTAAATTGTGTTGCCATCTTCAAGCATTTGTGAATATTCTATTTCAGGTCCCATTGTCTTTGCTTCTCCCTCAAAATGGCACCATTTAGATTATGTTGCCTTTCCATGTTTTCTCCCAAAGTGCATCATTTCATGCTTATCTGCATTACATTGCATATGCTTATTTCAACAGTCTGTATCCTCCTGTGGTCTGCTCCTACACTCCTATTTGCTACACTGCCAAATTTTGTATCATTCACAAACTTTGAAATTATACTCACAATACCCAAGTCCAGGTATAACAAAGAAAGGAATGGTGCTAACACCAACCCTTAGGAGACCCCTCTGACTCCTGTCCGGAAGGCAAATCATTCATTCACTGCTACTCTTTGTTTCCTATTCCTTAGCCAATTATATATCCAAATTACCACTGCCCTCTTAATAGCATGTGCCTCTATTTTCTGAGCAAGCCTGCTTTGTGGTACTTTATCTAATGCCCATAAAAAATCCATGTGTACAACATCTGCTACACTAATTTATCAATCCTCTTTGTTACTTCATCAAAGAACTCCATCAGGTTTCGAGCAGTTTTCCTACCATTAAAGTACCAGATTTTCCCAGCTCCCCCTTTTTGACCAGGGGTTTACATTTGCAATGCTCCAGTCCTCTGGCACCACTCCCATAACCAAGGAGCATTGAAAGATCATGGTCAGAATTTCTGCTATCTCCATCATTATTCCCTCAGCAACTTAGGATACATCCCATTTGGACTGGGAGAATTGTTAACTTTGAGTGATGCCAACCTATTGAGCACCTTCATTCTATTTATTTTTATCCTATCTAATATCTCTACTTTTCAATCCACTATATATGCAGGCTAATTAACAGTTTTGCCTAGAGATTGTGAACATTAGTTTCTGCTTTAGCAACTAGCTTAGTCTATCTACAGTGGATTAGCTATTGCATTGTATGCATTTTATGCATGATTGTTTATTTGTTTGCCCATTTGTTGTTCAGTAAATTTGCCTGATAGCGTGAAATGAGGTCTGATTTTGTTTTATGCTCTATTACTAACTGAAGGTGTGAGAAAGATTTCATAAGGATACAGGATAGGTTCAATAGCCAAAATAAACTTGAAAGAAGGGATTTCTGTTTGTTATTTTGGGAACTTCATTTAAAAGTCCACCTATTCATCGGGATCGTTGAAGATATTCTCAAGACATGATGAGTTAAAACCCATCCACTAGAGTAATCTGAAATACGAAAGCTCAAGTATCTAGGATAAGAAGGGAAAGGAGACCACAAAATGTAACCCCCCTCACCCCCCACCGTTAATTTTCCCCTTTTCATTACTGAATTATTGGCATTTAAAGACCTGCGTTAAATTGGTAGAAATTGTAACAAAATCCACAAACACTGGTAACCACACTGAGTGTACTTTCCACTTGTAATCCCTTTGAACAGGGAAGGTTCATTTTTCACAATATGAATGTGAGCACTAGTTCCATTAGTGCCATTATACAAAGGGGAAAGGATAATTACTTAATTAATGTATATGAAATCTGACACACTATCACTGATGAACTCTAAAGGGGTCTGGTAATGGCTCTTTCACTTCAGTTTGGCACCAGACTAAACAAACCCTTTATTGTTAAAATACTTAGTAATGTGTTCCTTTCTGTTCAATACTTCCTCAATTATTACTAGATGCATTGAATCCACTTAGATAAAAGGCATATGGAATGAACCGTGTCTCATAGGAATTCTCTCACTTTTGCAACCTGCAAAAATAGCTTCTAGTGGCATGCAAAAAAAAAAGCCTGCAGGATAGCTGCTGCAACGTTTTACCAACAGCAGTCCCTATCTCATCGTCAATATTTTTCATGTCTGCATGTACTTTAATTAAAAATTGCTTGGACATTTGTGCAACCGATCCACGAGCACTAATTCAGGTCCCAGCAAAAGATGTTACTGTACCCATTTGCTGATATATCTTCTACCTTTTAGTCAGTGTTGAGCCAGGCCATTTATTGGTGGCAGGGAGGAGAGGTTTTCTGTCGTGGGAAAATGTCTTCCTCTCATTGAGTTGCATATCCTGGGGTTGGAGAGTCACGGCTTCAAAGCTGAAAAACATTGCTGCAGAGATGAGCAGTTGTGAGGGAGTGAACAAAAGAATGGAGCAAGGAAGCAAAATTAAAACCAAAGAGCTTTAAATTATATAAATCAATGCATTGGTGCAAAGGTGGAGTCTTATCATTTGACAGCTAGTAACTGGAGAACCTGTTGCAACTCAGGTAATTTTACTTATAAATATGACCCATTTACCTTGGTTAGAACCATAAGCCTACTAAATGGAGCTCAAAAGTCCAGTCATAAAAATAAATTGACTTTAGCAGCCAGACAAGGAAGTAAATTATATTTAATAGCTGTTCTGTTCAAGGTTCAGTCTAAAACTGAAATAATGAAACCTAAGCCATTTCATTTGTTTTATGCCATTCGTATGCATAATCTCCCATCACTAATCTGGAATCGGTTTCTTTCCATTCTTTTCTAGCCTCTGTAGTGATGCAGAAGTGGTGGTGCCATATGAATCCTTGCCTAGAGGGTGAGGAATGCAAGGTTCTTCCAGACCTTTCAGGATGGTCCTGCAGTAGTGGCAACAAGGTCAAAACCACCAAGGCAAGTAAATTGAAATAGCAGGCAATCTTACTGTGCACTGATCTTACGTGTAAAGTTATAGAACAATTCTCCTAAAGGTTCTGTGCTATTACTGAAATAATAAAAACCAAAGCTGTCACTTTTGATCTGCTAGAAATAGCAGAGTTAAGCATCAGAATGTTCATGGCTATATTTGTCGACTATCAATAATTTACATAGACTCATTTATGATATTGTTGAGGAAAACTGTATAAAACAAATCATGTGAACATAAGCTTTAATAAAATATTAGCACTGATAAAAGATAAATTTATAATTTGGAGAGTTTATGAAGCTATCCAAATAGCAACAGCCAATATTTAATTGGAAATTTTGCACAAACTGTACAATTTTGTTTCATGGAAAAATAAAATCTATTAAAACTGCATAAATGGTTGATGTTGGAAATGAATCTAACTCGAAAATTAAATGAATCCTCTTTGAATCATAAATAATAATTGTTTACAAAATGTAGCACAGTATATCTGTACTCACAACTTTGTCAGCAGTTTGACTGTTAATGTTGGAATTTAACTTCTTTTCATCTTATGCAAAAAACTTATTATATACTTTATTGATTCTAATTAATCTATCTTTATTGTCATGTATCACATGTATTTAATGATGACGAAGAATATCAGAACACAATTAGCATACAATTTGAATACCACAATATATTACAATATTATTTTATATCTATTTTAGAATTATTATAGTTCCATAGAACCTACCAGGCAATATGAAAATCGACAGTAGTTCCAGCAATAGAACTATTAATGAAAATATTACAGTTTTTTTATGGCACGGCAGATGGTAAATGCTGAGCTGCTCAAATCCCAGAGGGAAACTTGAAACAGCTGCCGCAACTGTTTTGCAATTTGCGATGCATGCCTTGAATTCAGTAGTAATAAGTCCACTGAGTCTTAGAGGCTGTTTTTAAACATTTATTAATAAAAGAAATTATTTTAAGCACATACATAGGTCTACAAATTAATACTATGATAACTCCTAAATCCCCTAATTAATCTAACTCCCAATTACACCTCCGTTAAAGCAGCAGTAAAACACAGATTTCAACAGACCCAGGCAAAGCACACAATACCCTGGACAGTGATATTTAAAATTAATTCTCTTAGCTTCGGTTCCTGGAGACAGCAGCTTGGTGCATAGAGGCTAGAGCCTTTTCATACTTGTTAGATCTTAGAATTCCTTCTTTCCTTACACACAACCTCATTTCCTTTATACATGCTTCTTCCTTTTTAATGTAAGTCCCATTGTTCCATTATCTCTTTGCAACTTTTTCCATAATATAAATCTTTTCATAGTACTCATATTATCAGTAATCTTTGGGAAAAATAAACACACTGTTTGGCTTAGCCTCTGTTGGCTAGGTACAACACCTTACCATCTCATTGAAATTCACGACTCTGGTTTATCTAAAAGTGCAAATGTTCTTCACACCTCACATTCTAAAGCTTCAGCCATGTTTACATATTTAGCATTTCAAACCTAGTTTCCCTTCTGATACATCAAAGCACCCAGACCGGCTGTCTGTAATTCAATTAAAACCCACACACCTACTCACAGAGAAACTAATCCAAACCCCACTATCAACCTACCTTTACAATAAATTACAATAATATTATGAAAATGATTATATTTTCATGACAGTTTGTATCTTATCCTCAACTCAGGATGTGCAGTGAAATGATTCCATGCCGCTGATGATTTTCATGACATTAAGATTACTTTTGTTTCTGGTATTCATGTTTCCTGAATGTTTGTATTATCCATATGCAGAGTAATTTCTATGACAACATCTTTAAAGATAAAACTCAAAATTGGAAAAATTAATGAAGTCAGTTTTTAAGAAAATGTAAACCTATGGTCAGTGGTGGCTAGCAACCTTTTGGATAGGTAATGATGCCTCAGTAAACCAGCTTGTAATTAGAATGGGTCTCTCGTGCATGCACCCACACCCTTTACCATAGTCCAAGATGTAAGCTGGTCATCTGGCTGCCATGTTTGTGTAGTCTTTGTGATGATGCAGCAAAAAAATACAACACCTACTGCATTGGGAGTTACTTGGCCATCAAAAAATGGAACCGTCAGGTACTCTGACGGGAGGCAGCTTTACAGCTTCTGTTCTGGAAGTTTAGATGAAGTAGTACCTCACTTCTCACACTTAATAAGCGGCCTCTGCTTATGATAGTTTATATAATTTCCGTTTGATAGTAGCATTTCTGGCATCTTGACAAGACAAGACTGAAGCATTTGCAACCATTTTCAGTCAAAACTGCCAAGATGATGATCCATCTCTGCTTCCTCCCAAAGAGCCCAGCATGACAGATGCCAGTCTTCAGCCAATTTGATTCACTCCACATGATATCGAGAAGCAGCTGAAGGCACTGGATACAGCAATTGTTATGGGCCCTGACAACCTCCCGGTTGTAGTTCTGAAGACTTGTGCTCCAGAACCAGCTGTGCACCTAACTAAGCTGTTCCAGTAAAACTACAGCACTTTTTAAAAATTCCTTCATGGGATGTGGGCTTCGCTGGCTGGGCCGGCATTTATTCTCCATTTCAGAGAAGGTTCACTCAACCAATACCTGGGATGAGGCTGAAGGCACTGAATACTGCAAAGGCTATGGGCCCTGACAATATTCCGGCAATAGTACTGAAGACTTGTGATCCAGAACTTGCCGTGCCCCTAGCCAAGCTGTTCCAGTACAGCTACAACACTGGCATCTACACAGCAATGTGGAAAATTGCCCTGTACTGTACACAAAAAGCAGGACAAATCCAACCCGGCCAATTACCGCCTCATCAGTAAAGTGGTGGAAGGAGTCATCCACAGTACTATCAAGTAGCACTTGCTTAGCAATAACCTGCTCACTGGCGCCTGGTTTGGGTTCTGCCAGGGCCACTCAGCTCCTGACCTCATTACAGCCTTGGTTCAAACATGGACAAAAGAGCTGAATGCCCGAGGTGAACTGGGAGTGACTGCCCTTGACATCAAGGCAGCACTTGACCGAGAGTGGCATCAAGGAGCCTGAGTAAAACTGGAGTCAGTGGGAATCAGGTGGAAAACTCTCCGCTGGTTGGATTTATACCTAGCACTAAGGAAGTTGGCTGTGGTTGTTGGAGGTCAGTCATCTCAGCTCCAGGACATCACTGCAGGGGTTCCTCAGGAGGTGAGCTAATCGTGTCCTAGTCCCAGCCTTCATCAATGACCTTCCTTCCACCATAAGGTCAGAAGTGGGGATGTTCGCTGATGATTGCACAATGTTCAGCACCACTCACCACTCCTCAGATACTGAAGCAGTCCATGTCCAAATGCAGCAAGACCTGGACAATATCCAGGCTTGTGCTGACAAGTGGCAAGTAGCATTCGCGCCACACAAGTGTCAGGCAATGACTGTCTCCAACAAGAGAGAATCTAACCATCGTCCCATGAATTTCAATGGCATTACCATCACTGAATCCCCTGCTATCAACATCCTGGGGGTTACCATTGACCAGAAACTGAACTGGACTAGCAACATAAATACTGTGGCTACAAAAGCAGGTCAGAGGATAGGAAGCCTGTGACGATTAGCTCACCTCCTGACTCCCCAAAGCCTGTCCACATCTACGAGGCACAAGTCAGGAATGTGATGGAATACTTCCCACTTGCCTGGATGAGTGCAGCTCCCACAACACTCAAGAAGCTTGACACTGTCCAGGACAAAGCAGCCCGTAAACATTCACTCCCTCCACCACCAACGCACAGCGGCAGCAGTGTGTGCCATCCACAAGATGCACTGCAGAAATTGATCAAGGCTCCTTAGACAGCACCTTCCAAACCCATTACCACTACTATCTAGAAGGACAAAGGCAGCAGATAGATGGGAACACCACCACCTGCAAGTTGCCCTCCAAGCCACTCATCATCTTGATTTGGAACTATATTGCTGTTCCTTCACTGTCACTAGGTCAAAATCCTGGAACTCCCTTCCTAACAGCACTGTGGGTGTACCTACACCACATAGACTGCAGCAGTTCAAGAAGGCACCTCAGCACTACCTTCTCAAAGGCAACTAGGGATGAATCATAGGCTGCATAGGGGGACCTTTTAAAAGTTGAATTCAAATGGTCCTCTTTATGCTCCCCATGCCAAGCCATGCCCCTCCACCCACAGCCCTATGGCTCCTCATGCCCCCTATGCAATGTTATGGCACTTTCATGCCCACTATGCACTGCATTGAACCAATGAACTCTTTGGTGACAATAGGATATGCAAAAAAAAGCTTTAATAAAACAGACATTCATTCATTACTGCACACTATGTTAAAAAAAGTAATTTCACTACAGCCCAACAGAAGTGTCAGTCATCCAAACCCATTAAAGTATTAATAGTAGAAACTGTAAGCCCTTGCAACCTCTTAACTTTGTGTAAATAAACATTGTGAAATTGGCAGCAGAGTTCAGAGATCCAGAGCTGTCAATCAAGCAATGTTTTCTCTGGGGCTGAGGTGTTTCAACCCTGTCATTCAGAGTAATGGGTTTTTGGGCTGTCGTAGGGAGCATGAGGGGCCATAGCGGATGGGTGGGGGTCATGAGGTGGCATGGATGGGACATGGGGGGTGTGAGGGATAAGGGATGGAAAGCCTCCTGTTTTTATTTTAATTGGGACCAAGTCCCATAGCACAGAGGCGGGTCTTTTAAACTGCCTGCTTCGACACCTGGCAGCCTGTGGTTGCCTCTGACCTCTTTCCTGGCTTGGCGGGTCTGATTCGAGCCTGTACCCACCCCCCAGCAATGAAGATCCTGCCTTTGTGGACAGATTCTACTGAGACAGGAAGGCCCAGCCAGGAATTTTTCTGACTCCCGCTACCCACCTCAGTGATGAAAATCCAGCCCGATCTTACTGAATGGCAGAGCAGACTCGAAGGGCCAAATGGCCTATTCCTGTTCCTCGTTCCTATGTACATGAAATACAAATGTTAGCATGCAGGTACAGTAAGTAATTAGGAAGGCAAATGGAATGTTGGCCTTTGTTGTAAGGGGGATGGGGGATGTAAGTGGGGAAGCCTTGCTACAACAGTACAGGGCGTTGGTGAGGCCACACCTGGAAAGCAATTTACAATTTTAGTTGCCTCATTTAAGGAGGGTTTTGGTTGCACTGGAGACAGTTCAGAGAAGGCTCACAGGGTTGATTCCAGGGTTGAAGGGGTTGTCTTACGAGGCAAGATTGAGCAGGTTCGCCCTATACTTATTGGAGTTTAGAAGAATGAGAAGTGATCTTATTGAAATCTTACTGAAAGGAACAAAGAATGAAAGAAAAGAAGACAGAGGCAAAGAGAACAGCTGAAGTAACCAGAAAGAGACTGAAGCAGAAAATGTGTCACACAGAGTGAAAGAGCAATACAAACAACAGAGATATTGACCACTGTTTAAATAAGAATGTTACTTACTATTAAATAAAACTTTGAAGTTTACAGTCACTTTCTCCTGCAACATTAATTGTATGTCCAACTATACCTACACACTTCAGTTACATATTTAAAACTATAACTTGATGTTTTATATTTAAGTTAGACATTACGAGGGAAATTTTAACATGGTGGTATATATGGGTTTAGGTGCAGGTGGTGGGGGGGTTAAAATTGGTGAAAAGTGTCAGTAAGCCTGCTGCAACTTGCCGATTTCCGCATTTCATTCAAGTGCGTTAGGCCACCTATGCACAAACACCTCGGGAGAGGCGGGTTGCCAATTGACAGAAGTTAATTGCTCAATTGTAGCGATACACAGATTTTTGTTAGTGTTGGGCCCAGGGTTTCCTGGGCTTCCTGAAGCTCACCAGTGAAAGTAAGATGAGAACAGAGTGCCATCTGAGGGGGGTCAATCCATGTCATGGAAACTAAATACTCAGTACTCACAGATATGTTCTTACCTGTTGGCAGTAGGGAGTTTGTTTACAGCACTTTTGCTGAAAGTTTACTATCTACATTTTGGAGCTTTGTTCTACAACATGAGAATGGGTTTTGCTTCGGCTGCCTTAGATTGGACCTCAGATGAGGAGCAACATAACCAGCAGCATCTGTACCTGTAGTTTACTGGTCACAGATCTAAGGCTGTACACGAGAGAAAGGAGCAGCAGAGAGCACAGTAGCAGAGGGGATTCAACTCCCAAAATTGTCCATAAATAGAAGCTCAGTTTCCTTAACATGTCTGAGCAGTAGTATTTCAGGAAGCTCAGGTTATTGTGTTAGGTAGTGACAGACGTTTGCAGCCTCCTAGAAGAAGACCTACTCCCTGCTGAACCTGGTAGCCATGCGTTATCACTGGCTGGCAAAGCCACCACTGCCCTCAACCTTTTAGCTCACAGAACCTTCCAATGCTCTTCAGGAAAAATATCCAGGATCTCCTAATCAGCATCTCAAAAATGCATAAGGCAGATGACTGACTGATGGCTTGTTTGTCAGGGCTGGCACTTATGTCAACTTTGCCTGCCATGACCCCATTCAAAATGAACGGTTCTGGCTGGTATCCAAATGGTTCAGGGCATTATGGACTTTACACTAACTTTGAAGTGTGAGTCTCCAGGTGAAAACGTATCTGTCTATAAGGTCCCACTGAAGTTCGAGTTTCTGAACTGGTGCCCAGTGTGCTTGAGTCATGTGCCTGTGCAGCATCAGAAGGTTTTAGCTCCTCTGAAGAGTTGTCAGTGACATCCAGCAACTCCTGCTGCACGTGTGAAGGCCATTGTAGGGGATAAAAGACATAAATGAGCACTGGCATCTTAAGAATGTTGCACGTCATCATTATGAAGATGATCATATTTCACTCACAGTTGAAGTCAAGTCAACATGACTGAAAGCCAAATGTAGGTGGTAGATGTTTATTATCCCAGGTAGCTCGGAGTTGCCTCCCCATCTCTGCTAGCCAGGCACGTGGAATTTCCAATGATCTCCAATGCCTCCTCCACTGCAGTTGCTAGTTGCATATTGGCTGGAGAGTTAGCTGTAACTCTCTCCCTCTGTGTGCTTTGCTCTCTTCTGCAACAAGGAAAAGAACAGACCTATGAGATTGAAGATTTGCGTACAAGAGTAAAGAAGTCTTGCTGCAATTGTATAGAGCCTTGGTAAAACTGCACCTGGAGTATCACATACTATTTTGATCTCCTTACCTAAGGACGTATATGCCATAGAAGGAGTGCAGACTGATCCTTGGGATGGCGAGATTGCCCTATGAGGAGAGATTGAGGAGACTGGGCCTAGATTCTCTAGAGTTTAGAAGAATGAGAGGTGATCTCATTGAAGCATACAAAATTCTTACAGGGCTTGACAGGGTAGGATGTTTCCCTTGGCTGGGGGCTCTCGAACCAGAGGACACAGTCTTAGAATAAGACTAGGCCATTTCGGACTGAGATGAGGAGGAATTTCTTCACTCAGAGAATGATGAATCTTTGGAATTCTTTACCCCAGAGGGCTGTGGATGCTCAGTCATTGAGTATATTCAAGATAGATATCAATAGATTTTTAGATATTAAAGATATTAAGGAATATGGAGATGGTGTTGAGGTAGAAGATCAACCATGATCTAGCTGAATGGCAGATCAGGCTCGAGGGGCCGAATGGCCTACTCCTGCACCCATTTTCTATATTCCTATGTAATGGCATATGGCCAGCTGATGGATGGAGTTCATTCAGTGAAGGTGAGTATCAGGGAGAGGCATGAAATAGCATAATGATGAGGGTGGGTAGCTGTGGTGGATGCACAGATGGAGACATGTGAAAGAGAAGGATCAGTGCACCTGTAAGGTTAGCAGGTGTGAGAAGTGATGAAATGGAGTAGCTTGAGAAGGCAGAATGAGGAGTTGGGGTGATGTGCACAGCAAGATGTAGTTAATGTGCAGCTGTACTCGCCTTTCCTGACCTGGTTAGGTAATTAAACTACTTCCTGCATTGTATCCAGGATTGTATCACTACCTCCAATCACATCTTCTTTGTTTCCACCACATGTTGTTTCTTGCCATTGCTGGGGAATATTATCTCCATTCAGCTCCTCACAGCCCTCAGCAGAATATCACAGGAGGCATCATGCAGTGAACTGGGGTGCAGCCTTAAAATGCCTCAACACCATTCTTTAACTTGCTCCTCTCTTCTTGCCAACTCCAACTTCATAAATTGCATCTTTGCATTGGCTCTTTAAATACTGGGGATGAGATTGCATCATACAAGTCATGCCTGCTGCTGTGGCAAACCCAGAAATAAAACGATAATGAACTGGCTGTGTTAAAAAGCCACTGATAGATGTGCCAAGTGTACTTCCAGATCTCCACAATATTGGTCTCGCCTCATCTCCCAGGTAACATCCTGGTCTGCATACTATTTAGAAATTTGGGTCCAAAGAAAGAAATTGCTGACTGACCATAATTTGGATCAATGTTTCAAAGTACATTGTAATGTCTGAAATTTAGGCCGATCATTTATTGTGACAATTTTATCAAGTAAATATTTCTGTGATAACCTGAAATTGCATTTAAACATTCCGCAATACCAAATGATGTTCAAAACATTCACCCAATTGTAATATATATTATTAAGCACAACTGCAATTTTTAGAGATTGTTGTATAGGCGGATATAAGCAGTCTTATTCATTGCCCTTGGCTGCTAGTGAGGTAAATTTATATCAGTGCTGAAGATGAACAATGTAAGGTGTATGCTTTATGTAATGTACTATGACAAGTGGCAACTGTTTAAAAAAAAAATAAAAAAATAAATTAGACTCGCATCTTATTGATAAATGTGAGAAACTGCGTCAGAAATAATTAAGGTATATCTGAAATTCAGTACAAACATCCCTTTGTTCTCAACACAAAAAGCAGAGGGGACAGTTTCCTTTGCAGGGAATGATTCAGTGGTGAGAAAGGTCAATAAGGAAAGACAGTTCTGCTGTCTCAATTCCGAATGATTCATTTTTAAAGCAGCAAGGAAATAATCACACCATGCTGTTCAAGTATGATACTCTCCTAAGGTGTGATTGAAGTATATTATTCAGAAACTGAAGGGTAGTTTAATGTGACGGACTATCTGCCTTAAATGAAGAGTGCTTGATCATACCAGAGCCTATCTTCAGCTTAGTATAATTAGAAATAAATTGGAGGTTATGAATAAGATAGTCTATGTTCTTAAGCAGTAGCCTTTTGTATTCAAGTGTAGCATCAGTCAGCAGAAAACATGAAGGAATAAATTTTTCTTATCCTATGCCAGGTAGCTCCTGGTTTTTTGTGCTTTGAGCCTTAATACTAATTCTAAAGACTCCTAGGCTATGGAATTGTCCACAAGCTATGGTTAATCTGCTTCAGATAATGCTCAGTGCACAGAATGTTAATGCATGAATTGTCAATCACATTATGTACTATAGTAGAATGTATACACTCTAATGATTATCGCATGTTGGATTGCATGGACTTCTATAATAAGAGAAGATGCCCTTAGCAGTTCAGTGTATTCTCTATTTAAAAAGGAAACTCTGGAAAGGGGATGAAAAACCACAAGACATGGGAGCTGCAAGGCATTGACCTTCATTCACTCAGAAATCTCTTTGAAATGAGTTCAGGACTCCAGTCAGAGCTATAGTAGAAGTGACTTAGCACGTTTGACTTCTGGTCTAGTAGCCTGAGAAAGTACAATGGAAGTTCTGACATTTCTGCAATCATGATAGGTTCCCAGGGTGTTAGCACTGGATCAGTGGTAGCTACTTTGTCACTGAATCAGAAGGTTGTGGGTTCAAGTCCCTCTCGAATAGCTAGGCTGCCACTTCAGTACAGTACTGAGGGTATGCTATGCTGTTAGAGATACTGTTCATTAAATTAAGACTGTGTGCTCTTGGATGGATGTAAATGATTGTGTTGCACTATTTGAAAAAGAGCAAGGGAATTCTCCCTGTGTCCTGACCAATATTTATCCCACAACCAATATCACTAAAACAGGTTATCTTATTGCTGGGTCCTTGCTGAATGTAAAATGGCTACTGAATTTCCTACAATCCTACAGTGACTACACTTCAAAAGCACTTTAATTGGCAGCAAAACAATTTAGGATATCCTGAAGTTGTGAAAGGAGCAAAATTAGACAATTTATAGAAAAGGGTAGGCTAGACCATAACTTTGAATGAAAAAAAATACTTTCAGGAAAGGGTACTGTAGTATAAGAGTATGGCACATAAAGGGCTAATGTGGGACTGAGTACAGTAGCGCCTACATACCGATGTAACAGAACACATGATCTGCACCTAGGAGTCATTGTAATGGTGAACAGAGCCATGTGTAGAAGCAAGCTTGGAAACAGCTCCTAGCTTGGACCTTTACCTATGTATATAGTTTCCAATAGTTAATAAATACTTACTGTTGAACTACCTAAGATTATGAAAACCTTTAATATGATCTACTGAACTATGCATAACACCTTACAACATGGTGGTGGCGAATGGAACAACTTAAAACCTCACAGAGATTGCAGAAGAAAATTAAAATCCTAGAAAACTGAAGGAAGAATCAAAGAAGCATTCTGACCTGAAAAGCTCAAGAAGCAAAGGTGCAGAAGGAAATCACCAGAGTAAATCTCCAAAGAAAGGCTTGGAAGCTGAAGGCAGAAATTAAATTCATCACTGCAGCAGAAGACCCCATTGAAACCCATGGACGTCCAGCTTGTAATTTCTCAGGCTACTAGACCAGAAGTCAAATGTGCTAAGTCACTGCTACTATAGCTCTGATTAGAGGCCTGGGGCAGAATTTTTTGCCTGCCGGGCGGGCAGGCCTGACCCAATCTCCAGCGGGCAGGAAGACGATCCCTGCTGGAGAAGCGGGCTCCGCCGCCATTTTATGCGAGTGGGCCAATTAAGGCCCGCCCAACGTGGTGACGTCCGGCGGGAAGCGTTATGCGCTTCCTGTGCAGGCAGTGGGGGGATTCCCCAAAAAAGAGAGTGCGCTCTTTCGTGCATGTGCACCAAAGAGCGCACATCTCCCTGAGGCTAAGTGCTGCCTCAGGGAGATCGTTTACATTTTTAAAAAGATTGAAAATAGAGAAAAAACTTCTCTAACATGTCCCCCTCTTGTGACAATCACATGAGATGGGACATGTTCATAAATTATAGTAAAAGTTTATTAAACTTTTTAGAACCCTGCATGAAACCTCATCCCGCCGGTGGATGAGGTTTCATGTTTTCTCTAGTTGCCGCTGGGGCTCCTGGCCTGCCCGCCAACCTTAAGGTTGGATGGGAAGATCCTTTGATTGTTTAAAAGATCCTGTCAATGGCCTCAATTGGCCATTGACAGGTTGGCGGGCGCACAGCTGATTTTGCCGTGCCCCCGCCTTCCTGAAAATTTAAATGGGGTGGGATGACGTTGGGGGTTCCGCCCGACATCATCCCGCGTCATTTTACGTGTCAGCGAGCTGGCCCCGCCCCCTGCTCGCCGACGGCAAAATTCTGCCCCTGAACTCATTTCAAAGAGGTTTCTGAGTGAATGAAGGCCAATGCCTGCGGTTCCCATGTCTTATGCTTTTCCAGAGTGTGCAGAGCCAGCAGACCTAGCAGGGGTGACGTACAATTTAAAATTCCTGGAAAGGTCAAGTCCTGAAGAAAAGTTAAACACTGCAGTGGTCAGAAATTGCCATTTAAATTGCAATCCGAGAAACCTGATTCCCAAGTTGACGCCTGAACACATGATGGCTGAGCTCGCTCCGAGCAAAGGAAAAAAAAAAAATTAATTAACTAATAATTAATCGTGACTGGGTAGGCAGCTTAAAAGTCCAGCAAAAGCCGGGATTGAATGCTTCCAAGACTTGAGAACATTGCGCTAAAATGGTGAAGTCTCTAACCAGTTGATCCAGGCAGCCAACGAGAAAAAATTTAAATGCTGAGCTTGTGAGCACCATTACTGCAGGAACCTGCTGAAACCAGCAAGCAAGGGAAAACCTGTTGTGAGGAAGTCCACCTTGGACTTTCAGAAAACTCTTAAAACTGAATCAGCATTTAAAAAATTTTGACCAAGGATCCAAATTCCACTCTTCCAGATCAACTTGGACTTATCCAAGGCCCAGATCAATTGTAAAATTGGAGAAAGAGATTCTTTAGGTACATGATTGCTTAAGTTCTGGATGAAAAGACAGAAGCTGAGTAAGTTAACACACTGCTTTATTTGGTAGGCCCAATAACTGATGATATAGCAGCTAGACAAGGAATTAACGAAACATCTGCAAAATCTGATGAAGTTTTAAAATCATTCAATGCTTATTTTAACCTCAGAAGTAACAAAACCCTTGAAAGGGCTACATTTAATAAACGTGTCCAGCATCCAGGAGAACCTGCTGACCCCTTTGCCAATGAGCTGTACAGAATGGTTGAAGGCTGTGATTTTGGGGACCTGAAATCTGAGCTAATCACAGATAAAATAGTTGTAGGAGTGGTGAACGATGCACTTTCAGACATGCTTCAGGTGAAGGAAGATCTAACCCTTGAGAAGGCCATGCAGATTGTCAGGCAATCTGAAATCCATTTGCAGCAGAGATCCATAATGAGGGGAGAATGCAAACCATGGTACAAAGTAAACCCCATTGTCCAGTTAGTGAAGCAGCAGAGAAGCAGGGAGACTTGACTCCAAGGGAAGCAATATTCTAACTGACCAGTAGCGTGACCATGCCAGCACTGTGGAGCAAAGCATCCCCACAGGCGTGATCAACTATCCAGCAATTTCAACCCAATGCTTTCAATGCAACCAAATAGGGCACTTCGGGAAGTTGTGCAAAGCCAAAATATCAAAACGCACAGAAGGTGAGGTAAAGATTCTGGATTTTTGTTCTGGAATGCAGACATCCTGGTTAATGGCCATCTCACAAATTTTAAATTGGGCACGAGAGCCAGTGTTCTAGTCATATCGGACAAAGAACCATGGCTGAGAGACCTCTGGCTACGAACAACAGAAACACCACTTTATGAGCCCGGAGGAATCTGACTTCTGGTCATAGGCATAACACTGGAACCATTAAGGTATGGTGGCAAACAAATCTTTGAGCTGTGTCATCCATAACCAGTCATTTTCTCTCTCGAGCAGAGATGCCTGTGTAGCCCTGAATCTCCTCAAAATGGCAGAAAATGTCAAGACAACCACTGTCATAAAACATACAGAACTGCAAGTTCCCAAGAGCTCAAAAAGAAAGATTCTCTTGCTTGGGACTTCAGCTCTGAATTGTCTTCTCGCTTTGCAGAGCTGGGGTTTGTCTACTTCTATTACAGGTGCCAGAAACCCCTCATTGGTCAGACCAGCCCAACCGTTCAGGTGGTTATTGTAACACCTCAAATAGATGACAGTCACGAGAGGAACCAGCAGCGAGAAGAGCTTCAACTCTGGCCAGATTGGAGAGATAAACCCTGAGGCCACATAGCAGATGCTGCAATCCCCAGCCAGTATGACAGTGGCACAAATGATGCTGGAACCGAGGATCAACCATCCATTGACGACAGCACATCACACAGTCAAATGCAAAGGTGAGATTACTACCAAGCCACACCCTCACAAGAGGAAGAGCCATTTCCAATTCCAGCATGTGTCACAAAGAGTTGCACTAAGAAGAGAAAAAAATGCTATAGAGACAAGCCCAGATTTCATCTGTCCTGTGAAGAGCAGGATAGACCAACTACCATCTATCACTACAATTGGGGAATTGACAAAGTGTAATTCAATGCCAAAGAATGGAATAAGAGGATGAAAAGACTCCCAGATGCCAGAACAACCTCCAATTCTACAGAGTTTATCTGCAGCGGCAGAGCCTACCACTCCTCTGACAATGGTGAGAACAAGATATGGAAAGGTGATAAGGCCTCCAGACCAAGGAATTCAGAGACTTGAGAGAGGGAGATTAGGTAGTAGTAATGATATAAATGCATGGGGGTACAGTGGGATAACGTGTAAATACATTGGATAAAAACTTGGGGGAGGCATAGTATAAGGGTCTGGCACATAAAGGGTTAACGTGGGACTGCGTACAGTACTGTCCACACAGTGCTGTAAGAGAACACATGACCCTGAACCTAGGGGTCAATATAGTGTTGGATAGAGCTGTGTGTAGAGGCAAGCATGGAGACATTACCTATGTGTATGGTTTCTGGTAGTTAATAAATACTTTCTGTTGAACTACCTAAGACTACGAATAAGACTTACCGAACCTTGCCCTACACCTTATAACAAGCATATACAAAGATCTTTTATTCCTAGTTATATATGAGGTTAAAAGATTTTCCAGAATAGACTCTTGGAAACTTCCCCTCGTCACCCAGTCATCCTGGCCTGTGGGTCAGCTTTGCATGGACGAAATGTCCAATCTTGATATAATTAGATCCCATACATTGCCATAATACTGGCATGTTGCCATCAGAATTTTCCACCTTTATATAGCAAAAAATGTTTTAGGTATCTTATGAAGGCAGATGTGTGCTGATCTGTGTTTGTCTGCAGTGATATGGAGAGGTCACTGCATCTGAAATAGACATTACCAGCATCTTTGGGTTATAGTACATCCACCATGTTATTGTCATTTTGGTCTGAATGGAGTGATAGAACTGGGCTGCCTTAGTGTCTTCAGGAGAGAAACTTGAAATCTTGTTTTCTCTTTATGTAACGCTGTAGTAAAGCATGGATTGATTTTTTTTTCAATGGGCAACATGAACTCAAGTGCCCTGAATAGAGTTCCAAATCCATGGGAAGTCAGTTCATTTGATAGTTTGACCAGTCAATAATTCCCAAGGCCTGGAACTGGTGTGGTTAAGATCACAAGGGGTAAGTTAAGTGAATAATCCTGTTCTTTTATTCTTGGTCCAGAAGAAATAAAAGTACGAGTTGTTGTAGTTTTTGACAAGAAATGTTCAATGGGATTGAACAAATGTGGCAGGATATGTGACACAGAGGTTTCATTTTTAGATACTTGATTAAAAATTACACACATACTGGTATTTCTAAGTGAAAAATTAAAAAAGAAACAAGATTACCAAATATTAGCTGCCCTCCAATAGAGATTGTTCCCTGCTCACAATTTCAAAGGCTGATGTGCTGAAACAAGATATTGTGGGGTCCAGACTCAGCTCTCAGCAGTCCTTGCTGCCCTATTGCTTTCATTGCATTGAAATATATTAGAGGACACTGAACACTCAAATGCCATCTTTCAGCACCAGCCATGAAAATCATAAACATATGGTGGCCCTGATCATGAGGAGAGCCAGGCATAATAAGGTTTGTGAAAATAGTTTTGACTCAGCAATGTTTTTCTCAAATGAATACAAGGGGGAACAGTAATATTGCCATGAATACTTGTGAACAAGTCCATTACATATCCTCAGATTTGCTTCTCACCACGCTGTGATTGTTTACTGATCTTTGGCAACATTAATATTGAAACCCACTATTAACTAACTATTGCAATGGACTAAATCAATGCTTATGGAAGAAACTATTCCATATCCATAACACCATGCAAACTTAGAAGACCTGACAAATAGCGTCAAAGGAGGTGACAACATATGGTACAACAAATAAAATGAAACAATTGACCTCTGCTTCAAGATGACTGAGCAAATAAAATTCATTTTTATTATATTTGATTTCATGGTTTTTATTTATAGTTTCTCTAATCTTTAATTCAGTTTATTTTTTTGTGAAAATTGAAAGCCGGTGTCTCGTGTCTGACCTTTGGAAAGAAATAGTTGCAAGGGGACACTAATTTGGCATGATTTAAGCCAAAGCTTTGGCCAGTATTCCACACACTGTATTATGGGAAATAAATGTAATTTTTGCATTGATGGATTTCAAAATGTTTGAAGGAGGATTTAATTTTATTCTGGGAGTTTGTGAATACCATCCCACAAAATGTTGATTTTGACGCTTTTTGGAGCATTTTTCAGAGCATTTTTCAGTACTTTTAGGTTTACTGCGAATTTGAAGACAAAAATAATTTAATCTGAAATAGAGATCACAAAATGACAAATTACAATTTAACAAATCGCAATTGACTCTTGAGCTTTGCACTATTAGAAGATAGTAGTGAGTATAACATAGCAGGCCTACATGTAGTTAAATAATAACGCCTGTAGGTGTACTTACATAAATTTGTGAAACAATAATAGAAAAATGTTAATGTAAAAGTCACGTAAAGAACATGGCCTATAAATTTGGATGTACAAAGATTATTTTTCAGACAATAACTGGCCTACTATGCCCACAATATGGTAGGCAGGGAAGCGGCACACATTTACGATGAGAACTGCGCTGTCCACTTTCTTGAGAAAGGAAAACAAATAAATGTATTTTTAGCACACCTTATGCAGGCATTTGCAAATCAGGGGCCTAATGCCTGCTCAAGGCCCCCTCTCCAAGATTGGTTTTGCATGCGGCATTCAGAGATGGAAAATGGCTAGGGATCCCTAGCCAATTGAGAAGGTAACTATCCCAACATCCCATCTCTTTCACTCCTGCTCCATTATAACTAGACCCAGTATCTGGGGAGTTTTGGGCCTCACCATTCAGGTGCAGGGAATCCTTTCCTGCAACTCCAAAAATGGGCATGCCCTAATATCTGGCTCCATAACATTAATTTGCACCTCTTTGGTACTCAAATGAAGGAAAATGTCTAATTGCCTTTTAAATTAAGTTGAAAAACCAGCAATTTGCAATAAATCATTCCATACGTAGGAGCCCCAAGTAAAATTTTAAGTTTTCAACAGTCATGGTTACTCCATTTTTCCCCTCCCATATCACCCTTCCACAGATTAATCTCAATGAGCTGCTTACGTCATTAATAATCTTTTCTCATTCCCTGTCCCCATTTCACTCCCTTACAACACAATTGTTGAGATAAGATGCTCATATTTTGGGGCTGAAAGTCTGTGACTTTGCTATTCTGTTCCCCTTGTAACTTCGGCAAGAACCTGGTGAAAGGATCAGAAACTAATTGAAACCCAGGTATGCAAAGTCCTGACCCTTATTGGTAGCTTCTTTGGAAGCTGCCCACATCTCATTCCAAACAACGCCAGTGGCTTGCATAACAGGAGCTTGCTGCTACTATTTACATCAAGTAATTCTCCTTCACCTTCAAAACTCTAGCCTGGTCAGCAATGGAGGTCACATTTGGGTGCATCCTGACACTTGCACAGAAAATCAAGTATGTGGGTTTTCAGACCATTTGTATTTGAATTGTGTGCTTGTCTCTTAACTGTTCCGAATCTTTTGTACTTGACCTAAACTTGACAAATGAATCCCACTGGGTTGTATTTCTGCAGTGCAAATTTGCAGTGATGCCACTGAAAGTCAAACGCTCATGCACAGGATCAAATCTTTCAGCAATGATGGCAAATTGAAAAGCATTTCAGAATGCACATTATTCTACTCTTTGTTGCATTTGGACCTAATCCTTGACTCTTTTAGTGCCTAGTATATCAGCTTCTGACAGCAATCCAAATCTGTGTCAGTTATTACAGATCAAATCATTATGATATATCGTATGCCTTGTTGACTTTCTACACCAATTTTATAGCTCTTCTGCCATCATTGATGTTATTGCTGCATCCAGTTTGAGTCAAATAATGAGTCATTTGCATTCTCATCAGACTTCCATTCTCACTTAAAACTTGCCATCTCGCCTTTATTTTGATGTCTCCTCATTAGTTTATTTCTACTTGTTTTGTGATAGTGAGTGGCTCCTGAGAGATACCTTCAGTTCTTGATTGCTCTTCTTGTAAAGCAATATCAAATTTCTCTTTGAAGGAATTAATTTCTTCACAGTTGCCAGTTGCCTACACAAAAGGTGGACTGTTGAAATGACAATAGCATATCATTGTGAGCAGCCTGCTGCATAAACAATAAGGACATTAATGGTAGAAATTTAAACAAGTGAACATCACATACATAATCATCTTGAGTGTGCCGTTCTTATGTCAATGTGGATCACAATTATTTTGATTCATTTATTTTCATAGAAGCATAGAATAGTTACAGAACAGAAGGAGGCCCTTTCCCTCTCCGCCTACACACCCCTAAGCTGCAGGGTAACCATGTCTGGAAATGTGCTATCCACATAGCTTTCAGCCTCCTTGATGTACCGCAGTGATGCCAGCTGCCACTTAAACTGTGAAATGTGAAACTTGAGCTCTTCCAACTGACAACACTTCCTGCAAAGATGATTATCCAAATCAAGCAAAGTGCCCTGTTCCCACATGTTACAGGATGTGCATTCCACAGAACTGAGGATCCCTGCCATGCTTCTATTTATTAGACTAGCTAAACTTAATAGAAATAAACTAAAGATTTATGCAAGACTTATGAATTAAAAAAAAACCCTTCAATAGTTAGCACCCTTCCTTCCGCTGATGCTAATTTTAGATTTATTTTTCCTTTGCTCCCTGACACTCATGCATACTCCTCTCTGTTGCTCTGTCCCTGAACTCCTTCAGGTATGTACTCCTTCCCTTGGGGTTCTATCCTGTAACATCACTCCTTGACTTTTTTTTGTTGATTTGTTCTCATGGTGCTCCCTCGGTTTCCTGTAGACTTCCAGCTTTTCTCTGTGGGCCCCTGGTACTGTTTTCCTTCAGGTTTACTCTCTCTGTCTCCTGCTGACTTCCCACTTTTATCTGCGAGTCTTCAGCACCGTTTTCCCTCAGGCTCATTCTCTCTGTCTCCAGCTGACTCCCTGGTTTTGATTGTGGTTCTCTGGCACTGTTTTCCCTCAGACTCACTCCCACTCTATCTCTCTATTTTGAACAGATTAATGTCTGTGTTAAAATATTGTGTCAAGTATTTATATGTGAACTTTCCTGACTGGATTTTTACCACTATATCTTATTTAAAAACAAAGTTTTCTTCATGCAGCATCTTGTCAATCTAAAACATTTCAACCTTCCCTTACACTTGAAATGCCAACCCTGTTATTATGTTGACACACACTGAAACCATTTTGCAATATAAAAACAAAAGCAAAAAACTGCGGATGCTGGAAATCCAAAACAAAAACAGAAATACCTGGAAAAACTCAGCAGGTCTGGCATCATCAGCAGAGAAGAACAAAGTTGACGTTTTGAGTCCTCATGACCCTTCAACAGAAAAAAGTAAAAATAGGAGAGGGGTGAAATATAAGCTGGTTTAAGGTGGGGGGGGGGGGGTGGGGGGAGAAGTGGGGGGGGGGGGGGGCGGGGGGATGTGGTTGTAGGGACTAGCAAGCAGTGATAGGAGCAGATAACCAAAAGATGTCACAGACAAAAGAACAAAGAGGTGTTGAAGGTGGTGATATTATCTAAAAGAATGTGCTAATTAAGAATGGATAGCAGGACACGCAAGGTACAGATAGCTCTAGTGGGGGTGGGGTGAAATGAGACTAAAAGGGCATAAAAGGTATAGATTTAAAAATAATGGAAATAGGTGGGAAAAGAAAAATCTATATAAATTAGTGGAAAAAAACAAAAGGGAGGGGGAAGAAACGGAAAGGGGGTGGGGATGGAGGAGGGAGTCAAGATCTAAAATTGTTGAACTCAATATTCAGTCCGGAAGGCTGTAAAGTGCCTAGTCGGAAGATGAGGTGCTGTTCCTCCAGTTTGTGTTGAGCTTCACTGGAACAATGCAGCAAGCCAAGGACAGACATGTGGGCAAGAGAGCAGGGTGGAGTGTTAAAATGGTAAGCGACAGGGAGGTCCGGGTCATTCTTGCGGACAGACCAAAGGTGTTCTGCAAAGCGGTCGCCCAGTCTGCGTTAGGTCTTTCCAATGTAGAGGAAACTGCATTGGGAGCAACGAATGCAGTAGACTAAGTTGGGGGAAATGCAAGTGAAATGCTGCTTCACTTGAAAGGAGTGTTTGGGCCCTTGAACGGTGAGGAGAGAGGAAGTGAAGGGGCAGGTGTTGCATATTTTGCGTATGCATGGTGAGGTGCCGTAGGTGGGGGTTGAGGAGTAGGGGGTGATGGAGGAGTGGACCAGGGTGTCACGGAGGGAACGATCCCTACGGAATGCCGCTGGGGGGGTGAAAGGAAGATGTGTTTGGTGGTGGCATCATGCTGGAGTTGGCGGAAATGGCAGAGGATGATCCTTTGAATGCGGAGGCTGGTGGGGTAATAAGTGAGGACAAGGGGGACCCTGTCATGTTTCTGGGAGGGAGGAGAAGGCGTGAGGGCGGATGCGCGGGAGATGGGCCGGACACGGTTGAGGGCCCTGTCAACTACCGTGGGTGGAAAACCTTGGTTAAGGAAGAAGGAGGACATGTCAGAGGAACTGTTTTTGAAGGTAGCATCATCAGAACAGATGCGACGGAGGCGAAGGAACTGAGAGAATGGGATGGAGTCCTTACAGGAAGCGGGGTGTGAGGAGCTGTAGTCGAGGTAGCTGTGGGAGTCGGTAGGCTTGTAATGGATATTGGTTGACAGTCTATCACCAGAAATTGAGACAGAGAGGTGAAGGAAGGGAAGGGAAGTGTCAGAGATGGACCATGTGAAAATGATGGAGGGGTGGAGATTGGAAGCAAAATTAATAAATTTTTCCAGGTCCCGACGAGGGCATGAAGCAGCACCGAAGTAATCATCGATGTACCGGAGAAAGAGTTATGGGAGGGGGTCGGAATAGGACTGGAACAAGGAATGTTCCACATACCCCATAAAGAGACAGGCATAGCTGGGGCCCATGTGGGTACCCATAGCCACACCTTTTATTTGGAGGAAGTGAGAGGAGTTAAAGGAGAAATTGTTCAGTGTGAGAACAAGTTCAGCCAGACGGAGGAGAGTAGTGGTGGATGGGAATTGTTCTGGCCTCTGTTCGAGGAAGAAGCTGAGAGCCCTCAGACCATCCTGGTGGGGGATGGAGGTGTAGAGGGATTGGACATCCATGGTGAAGAGGAGGCAGTTAGGGCCAGGGAACTGGAAATTGTTGATGTGACATAAGGTGTCAGAGGAATCACGGATGTAGGTGAGAAGGGACTGGACAAGGGGATAGAGAAGGGAGTCAAGATAACGAGAAATGAGTTCCGTGGGGCAGGAACAGGCTGACACGATCGGTCTGCCGGGACAGTCCTGTTTGTGGATTTTGGGTAGGAGGTAGAAGCGGGCCGTCCGAGGTTGGGCGACTATGGAAGCTGTGGGAGGAAGATCTCCAGAGGAGATGAGGTCAGTGACAGTCCTGGAAACAATGGCTTGATGTTCAGTGGTGGGGTCATGGTCCATGGAGAGGTAGGAAGAAGTGTCTGCGAGTTGATGCTCAGCCTCCGCGAGGTAGAGGTAATTTTGCATATAGCTACTGACATGAGATGAATGACTTTTTTAGTAAAATTTATTTGAGGAAGGAATGTATGCTGGGATATGGAGACAACCCTCTGCTCCTCAGGGATCACTGCCATAAAGCTGAATACCAGACATGGCTTTCGATTTAACATTGCATCCAAAGAATAGCATGTTTGATAAAGCAGCACTCCCTTATACTCACACTGAAGTGACATTCTTGATTATGAAATCAAGGTCTGGTTGTGAGGACGCTACTAACTGAACCAAGTTAGCAGTATTTTCTGTGTATACGCTGCTGACATATGCTTTACTGCAATCTGTAAGAAAACAGATGAATAAAAATGCAAGCACAAATTAATTCATTTTTTTTTTCAAACAAATCAAAAGTATAATGCATGTTAATTAGCTTCAATGTGAGTAGGTTAGGCTTGTACAGCCATCAGGCAGACATGCTATGAGATTTGGGGTACCGAAACAATCTAAATACACTTTGGACTTGCCTAAAACTGATGATCAACACAGTCACATGCAATTGTAGAGGGCAGAATTATAATTTGCTTATGGCCATTATCTCTTAAAATTAGATCACCATCAAATGATGCCTTTAAGCAACTATAGTGTAATCTGGAAACAATGTAGATTAATTAGTTCAATCAAATTAACTTGAATTTAGGAACATCCTAAAGTAAAAAAAAGTTATCTCTATTGTACTAGTGAATGTCATCTTACTGAAAGTGAAGAAAAGTGTCTAGTGAGTTGTAGATAGATAGCTGGTGCATTTTATTGCACACGTGAAATGCTAATAAACATACTTGCACCAAGGAAATACATCTCAGTAGGAGGCAATGAAATGTGATGCAGATAAAAAGTAATTAGTTGTGAATTTGTGAGATATTTGTTGCATTATTTGGATAAATGGAAATCAGGCAATAAATTTTGATTTTAATATGAGATTAATATTCTAAAACTGCAACATTTTCTCTCAAGAATCTAGAGAAGATTGTATCTTATGTTGTTCATTACTGTACTAGCAGATGGCAGAATGAATTAATTGAAGGAATCCCCATTACAAATTCTCATAAGGTACACGGAGACTTGTATATCATCTCCGTGCTGTGAGCTTTTGTACCCTTAAAAGAATTTATTATTTCCTCTGAGTGAAGTTATCTTTTATCAGGATAACTCCCTAAACAAATTTGGCAAAATGAAAGATTTAAGATGCATCCTAAATATGCTGGAAGTGAGACAAGGTAGAATAATCAAAGGCCTGATGCAGCAGCAGTATACAAAAAGGGAAAATGGTGTCATTGGAGAAAGATGGCAGCCAGATTGAAGAGGCAAGTGGCAAACTTCAAGGAGTCTGACCTGGATTTCAACTCAACAAGAGATACAGCAGAAAAAAGATGGACTGTTCATAACCAGGTCCCAGAAACCTTTGACGCACACCATCTGCACTTTGTGGAGGGAGTTGCAATGACAGTGAGTGTCATCTCTGTGACCTTTAAGCCTCCTTTTTCAGTGCAGGAAGAAGTATATCAATCTCATCAAAACCATCATGGTAAGCTCTCCCTGATCCTTCTTTGCAGTCTCTTGATGTGTGGTACTACTTCATTTATTACCCTCACGGTACTCTAGGATTGTACCAGGGCTAGTGGTTTCTCCCATCCTATTTCACCTGTGACCTACATTGATTACAGTCCCTTATGATCAAGCCTCCTTAACTCACATCATTTGTCCTTTCTTGTTTTCTTAAATGTGTGTGTTAAATTATTCTAAGGAATTACCTTTCTCTGTCTATACCATGATGCTTGAGTTTTATTTTCTTTTCCCTGACAGGAGAAGGCGGCTCATAACATCCAGAAATCTTAGGCACCACTTACAGTCGGCCTGCACCTCTTAAAGGCGAGGCGTATTGTGCCTGCAGCAGGTGCTAGAAGTCATTCTACAACTGATTCTGACCTGGCAAAGACAGAAAAATAGCACAACATTGTAGACAGTGGGCTCCAAGAATTTATGACGCTGCATTAGCTGGAGATCTGTATGCAGGAGTTTGAGAGAAGGAGAGACATTATCTATCCACAACACTCAGAAGGTAGTGGAAGCAGATAAACACCTCGGTCAATGCCAGGAGTCAAGACCCAAGGACCTGAACACAGAGCTGCAAAAAGTTCAATGATCTCACATGAGTAGTGATGATCTGTGATCTTCAAATGCCATAACCCACCAACTGCATCGCTAGGCTCAGACACTGCTCAATGTACCGCATCTCCAACACTCACCTACCAACAATCTTTATCAATCACGATTTATACCTAACATTCGTAGCGTCACCTGTCTCACACACTTAGAACTGCTTCAAACCTCACACTGACATCTCACAGCTTGCACATTGCCAGCTATTCAACATGATGCAAAACCAGAGACAGTAGCGCCTAACTGACAGAATACAAGCATAGTTGCATGTCCTTACTCCGATGGAGGAGATGATGGCAGCTATTGTTGGAATGGCCATCATGTGACAGTGATCAGTGGTGTGTTGAAATTGTAAAAGGTGATGGTATCCTCATACCTCATCCTCCTCCTCAAATACCACTTGCACCTCATCCCACACTCTCTTCTGACTTCAATGCTGAATAAGGTATAAGCATGCACCCTCCAACCTCACTTCACAATAACCCTACACTTGTGCCTTATTTCTTTCAGATGCCCAAGGACTGTAACCTGGCTAGGTAGCGGTGGAACAGCAGGAGGTGCAAGAGCAGGATATTGAAGATGAAACACCATAGGTCACTCTCTCACTTGCTGCCAGCAGCACAGATACTGACACTGTGTGTACTTTACAGGGTAGCTTAGATACAGAATCAACATTTGGTGTGACATTGAGCATGAGCGCCCTCCAGCCAGGACAGGGGAAAAGGGTAGTGCAGGTGCCAGCATGCCAGAGGGTGACATCGCACATGATTTTGCTGCAGAGGAGTTGTTTGGGTGGGCTACAGAAGAAGGCTGATGGGCATGCATTCTGAAATCCTAGGTGCATGAGCAGGCCTCCCAAAAAGCCTGCAGTCGAAGCCAAGGAACATGGAGGAGTCCAGCAACAATGTGGCACAGGGCTTTGCACTGAGCTTTGAGCCCACCCTTTCCAGGGTGCAAGTGGTGGAAAATTCAATTATATTATAACCACGGCTGGTGATAATTGATGTGGAAACCAAACCCCAGAGGGAATCTTGGCTTGCAGGCCATACCTGTTTTTTGTATTCTGAAAATGAGAAGAATGAGATCTCAGCAGTAAGAGGTCCAGTAACACTTATAGGATTTAAAAAATGAAAGTAAAAGTTTTGTTAACAAGAATAAAAGAAAACTTAAGCACACAAGATTACAGTTGTACAATTAATGTCAGTCTGACAAACATTTCCCCCCAAAAAAGACTCTCCAATTGGTCAGACCCACAAGTAAACATCTTCCAGGTAACAATCCCTTATAAATGTTTAACAATAAGAAATGCAGTAATATTACCCAAGGCAAACTGCTTTAGCTTCAATAAAGGTATACCACATGACCTCTTAACTCTCTTCCACTCTGCTGTGAAATCCAAACTTCAGAATAAAACTGTTTTTTGCAGCCCGAGACTTTTCTGGCTTGACTGGATGGCTGGTACAAACGGCATTATTTTCCGGCCCAGAGCTAACAGTTCCTAACTCCATAGCTCAAACAGCTCCAGCTGCTACCTCAACAGCTGAAACAGCTAAATCTCCAGCTCAGCAATAACTCTAAAATGCCTTTCTCTCCCCTCCCCCATCTTTCATCTCAGGCTCCGTTGTTTTCACACCCCTTTGAAACACAAACCCTTCCAAATATAAGATCTTTCATGTTTCCATCGTGTCGGGTGGGCTCCGTGGGGGGCGGGCGGGTTGGTCGGAAAGCGACCGAGGCTGGAAGGTGATTTCATGCTGGTGGGCCAATTAAGGCCCACCCAGCGTGAAACATGAGTGGCAGCACTGCCTGTGCGGGGAGGGGGAGGAGGGCAAGCGGGGTGAGCGTGAACTTCGTGCATGCGTGTGATTTGTGTGCTTCAGGTCCTCCCTGAGGCAGCTCTGTGCCTCAGGGAGTTGTAGAGTTTGTTTAAAAAAAATTTGGAAATGTAGTAAAACATGCCCCCTCTGACACATGAGCAGGGACATGTTATTAATTCAATTTTAAAACTTTTATTTTATTTTTATTTGCTTTTGGAAACCTCATCCCGCCTGTGGATGAGGCCGCAGTCCTGCAGTCGCAGTCCCACGACAGTTCAGTTGGCGGGTGCGTGCGCCGGAGCCGGCAGCCCACCTGACGACAATTAAAAGGCCTGTTAAAGCCATTAAGTAATCGATTAAATTAAAATTTTCGCTGCCCGTCCAACCTGATGGTTGGCGGGCAGGTGAAAAGGCCAAGTGGCCTTTGCATTTTTTTGGAAACCTCATCTATGGGCAGGATGAGGTTTCCAAAAGCAAATAAAAATAAAATAAAAACTTTAACTTTTCATTAACAACGTGTCCCTGCTCATGTGACAGAGTCACATGAAGGGACATGTTTCATTACGTTTCTTTTAAATTACTTTTTCAAATGTCTCTTCATCTCCTTGAGGCAGCTCTGTGCCTCAGGGAGATTATGCAGCGCTCACTCGCACGCATGCAAGAAGTTCACACTCAGCCGGCTTGCAATTCCCCCCCACGCCCCCCAACCCCCATGTACGCACAGGCAGTGCTGAGCGCTGCCACTCGCCTTTCACGCTGGGCCCGCCTTAATTGGCCCGCCAGCGTGAAATTGTGGTGCGGTGCCAATTGCGGGTGGCAGTCAGCAGTAAAATTCTGCCCTAAGAGTGCCCTGTGGTAGTGACAGTGCCTCTCTGAAGCATGCACCTACTGTCCTCTCTCAGGATGCCAACATGCATCCCTCTACCACTGCCAGTCTGCCATGCCCTTGCTATTGCCTGTCAGCCAGCCAGCGCAGACTACTGCCACCCATGCCTAGTTAGTGTAGTCAAAACCTGACCTTTCAGGGAGGGAAATTGGGAAACACTTCAACACATAAAGGCATCAGATTTGGAATCCTACTTCACAAATGGCAATAGATGCTAGTTCAAATTTTTGTTGACCAAATGTCTAAAGGGATATGGGCATATGAGGTTAGGTCACCAATCAGGCATGAAATCTTTGAATAGCAGGGTAGGCTGAAGTGGCTAAATGGCCTACTGCTGCTGCTATGTTCCATTGTTCTACCTCTGAGAGCAAGTGGTTTGTGCAGAATCCTTGAAGTCAGGGCAAAGTCCTTCAGCACCTGCCACATCACTCCCCATGGATTTCAGCAGCTTTAAACAACTCTGGAAACCCCCAAACACTTCTACAATCCTACAACAGCCAGTAGAGATCAATCACCAACTAACTTGAAAGTAGTTAATAATCCCTTTAAATAGTGCTGATGAAGGGATCTTCCTGCTGCTGAATGTAAGTTCAGCTGTACGAGATTAAGAGAGAGTGTTAGCTTGAGTGGTGTGATCCAAAATAACAGCTGGGCATCAAATCAGTGTTAGATATTTACTGATGTCACAACCTGCAAGCTTCTGGTGGATACTGCACACCTAATGTCCTCATGAAAATGGCGCCCAGCATATTCGCACCAGAAGTTCGCACGCACACAATGGGCGCCATTTTGGAGGCAAATAAAATGGGTGATAAGGAGCTGAATTTCATGGCCCATGACAAAGTGCAGGAAGGAAAATACTTCCTTGATCAAACTGCTGAAAGTTCCAGAAAAGTCACCTGGCCCTAATGGGATGCAGAAAGGTCATCCAATCTTGGTTGGGATTCATGTGAGATTACTGAGGAAGTGAAGGGTGAAAATTTTGGAGGCTCAGGCCAGCCTGGCCTTCAGGAGAACAGTATCCTGAGGCCCCCAGGCCTGAATGTCTTATTGGAACAGAAATAAAGAGATTTCCACCTACCTCTGGGGTCTTCCAATCCTCCTTCGATATGAGGATGGTGCCAGAGGACTGGAGGATTGCAAAAAACAGAAAGTGCTAGAAATACTCAGCAGGTGTGGCTGCATCTTTGAAGAGAGAAATAGGGTTAACGCTTCAGTATCTGACTTCAGTTGCAAATTTCAACTCCCTAAAGTGAAACATACCACTTTTGGCCCCTAATAATTATGAATTTTTGGGACCCTACTTCCTAGTTTATGCTATAAGATAATTAACAGGGCACATAAATTGGTAATTCTGAAAAATGAGTCAAATGCAGGCAACACACAGCAGATCAGTCAATGTCTATGGAGAGAACATACAAGCTAACATTTTGGGTATCGAACCTTCTGCAATGCTTGAAGCTAAGATGTAAACGTGAATGGGGTCATAAAAGGGAATGGGGGGAAATATTTATGTAGTATAATAATAAAGGAAACCCCAAAGAGGAGCATGTGTCGGATGGTGTAACAGACCATGTGAATCATGTAATGGAGTGGAGCAGTAAGACATTTGTGTAACATTTGTATAATTGCTAGGAAAATAGGAGCCCTCAGACAATGGTCTGAAGTTTCTTGCTCGAGGCGGGTAGTGGGAGCCGGGAAAATTCCCAGTTTGGCCCGGCTGCCTTGGGAGAAAGTGCCTGCAAAGGCAGGATCTTCATTTTCGAAGAGTAGAGTGGGTGCAGGAAAGAGGTCAGAGGCAGCCACAGGGGCTGCCAGGTGCCAAGATGGGCTGGTTGAAAGGCCTGCCTCAGTGCTATGGGACTTGGTCCCAGTTAAAATAAAAACAGAAAGGCCCTCCAGCCATTGCCACTCACAGCCTCTCACCCCCACACATTGCCAATGCCCAATCCATGCCTCTTCATAGTCCCCACCCACTCCCCTATGTTCCCTTATGCCCCCAATGCCAAGCTATGTCCCTCCACCCATGGCAAGCTATGCCCTTCCATGTTCATTGATCCACTATCCATCGAATAGAACTCTATAGTGACAGTAGGATGTGTAAAAACAAACTTAAAAATGTAATTCATTCATATCTTTCTACTATGTTAAAAAAATCATTTCACTAGAAGGCAATACAAGTGTCAATCATCCAGACCATTTAAAGTATTAATAACAAAAACCACAAGCCCTCGAAACCACTTAACCTTGTGTAAATAAACATTGTGAAATTGACTGCAGGGATCAGAAAGCCTGAGCTGTCAACCAAGCAATGTTTTCTCTGGGCTGCAGCTGTTTCAACAAGAGTAGCAGTTGTCTGGGCTCTCAGCCAAGCATAAGGCACAGCTTGGCATAGGGTCATGAGGGGCCATAATGCAGACAAGGATTCACAACTCATCTAAGGGGCCATGAACCATGGCTCTTTACAGACCTGGCCTGACTCCATGAAAATTGCAGAGGAGTAGGACGTGCCTATCTCCACAATGGAGAAGGCCAGGTTGGGAGTGCTGTATGCAGACTTCTGACAGGAATCAACTTGCATCCTTTAAAGGCACTCCTGAAAATCAGACAGCCCGGGAATGTGGTCGGGAACCCTGGAATCGGAACCCGTCTGCCATTCTAAAGGGCTTGTGAGTCATCCTGATTCAGTGAAAATTCAGCCCAATGTTAGAAAATGGGAGATAAGCTGTGTAGCAGCTCCCTCAGTTCTCAACATATATTTGTTAACTTATGCACATAAAAGTTAGCCTTCTTTTATAAGTGGCCTCTGCCCCATTTTTCTTTTGTTGGTTAAACCTGAATATCATGTCCCCTGCTTGTTCTGTTGGCTCATGAATAATTATACAGTATTCTATATTCTTAAATATCAGGGCTGCAAGCATGATATTAGTTTCATCAGAAAGAGAGCTGATGCTTCCAAGATTGCCTGTGTCATCACAACAGGTAAATGTAGCCAATACCAATGGGAATTATAGAAACCTCATTACAAAAGTAGGAATGCTTACAGATACAGCTCTGGCTGCAAAGTCAGACGAGAGAATGGAGCATTTTAAAAACTGTTTTATGACTTATAATTCATTACTGCTCCATTAATAGATATACTTAAGAGGAAGCTTGGAGTGTTAATTGGTCATGGAAGGGGATTACACAATCCATTCTGGGAAAGAACCTGAGTTGCCAATGCCTGGACATAAAGGGGCTGATTCTTCTCGTTATTACATCAAAAGGGGATGGAGACTCATTTTGCTGGGTTTCCACTTACTTTACAGTGACCCTGAAAAGCCAGGTT
The DNA here is from genome assembly GCF_964194155.1 of Cetorhinus maximus. Taxonomy (NCBI): domain Eukaryota; kingdom Metazoa; phylum Chordata; class Chondrichthyes; order Lamniformes; family Cetorhinidae; genus Cetorhinus; species Cetorhinus maximus. The sequence goes on along the minus strand of NC_135884.1, from coordinate 46,313,034 downwards.
TTCTGCAGTGGAGTGGAGTAAAACTTGTTTCCGGATAGGTGCAGCCCTAAATAACTGACATGGGAGGGACATGGAACATTTTTTTGGCAATGCAGGCAGGAATATCTAGGTGCAGGGACACGCAAAACTGTGACACTGTGTAGGGTAGGGGAATGTTGCCATTGTGTCTTTCCTTGGTTTTCCACATTTAGTGACAGGTGACTCCATGGTTTGTTGAATGTGCGACTGACACTTTTTCCAACTCAAGGCTCTCACGGTCGCTTTCACCTTCCCAAAGCTGTGGGAGGCCCACCGATCTCCTGACTCAGCCCTTCTCTCATCCAAAATGCCATTTTTAATCTCCTGGTGGTGGGCGTGGACCAGAGGCCCTTTTAGACTGGAACATTTGTGAGGATATGGCAATAATTGCTTTTGGGTGTACCTCAAAGGTTGGTGGGTACATTTATTTCTGCTCTCACCAGGTCTTTAGGTTTTGGTGCCTCAAGCTGCTGCTCTCCAAAAGGCCAGTGACCAGACCTGGTGCTGTGATCTTTCCACCTCTGACATTTGCCAGCTCAAAGACTCTGCCAGGAGGGGGCCTTCATCAGGGGTATGCCCAAAAGAGCCTGCAGCTTGGCCTGCACAGATGTGGTGTATTTTGAGCACACATCACCTGTCGCTATAGGGCTGAAATGTTATGAAAATCAACTCCATTGATTCTTCTGCTCAGTTCAGAGGAACAGTATTTAAAGGATAGAGATCGATCCTGTCATTACTACCAGTTCTGGTACATAGACCTTGCTGAAGCTCTATTATGTGCACATGGGTTTTAAATGGAACTGTGACTTTTGCTTATCCCCAAACCACTTAATAGTGTATGCTTGTATCATAAGTAGGGAATATTTTAGTGCTGACATAATAAGCCTTAAATATTTTCAGGAACCTGCTCTTCATGTCCGATTAACCTACAGGTTTGTGAATGATTTTCTAATCCAACTTTGCAGTGTTGGAGTTAGTTCACAAAAATGCAGCACGGATTTCTGCAGGACATATATAACAGCTTGCATCAATGGACAGTAGCTCTGACACACTGCATATGAAACCAATAACTTGCTAACAATGTGAAAGTCACAAAAAGAATTACTAGAGATAACAGCATGCAACAGCAAGATATGAATGAGTTCAGAACACTTTGACTGGGCTCCAAAGCCTGATGAAAAGCAGTGATGCTGCAATCTGACTTTGTGAAAGTAATTATAATCCATTATGAATATAATGTGAAATTTTTGCCTGACCTGAGCCCTCAAGCCTGAATTCTGCTGACTACCAACCTTATTTTAAATGTCTTATGTTCAACAGATCATTTCAATTAACATTGAATTGCTAGTGAGTAACAGTTACAGCTTACTGCAAGTTTATTTCTTGTTAACAGAATATTTTTCAACCAGTTTAATCATTGTATTATATAATATCACAGTATACTGAGGCAGGGACTTGGCACCAAAACATCAACATTGAGTAAGTCACACAGGCAAACATAAGGTAAACTAGGTGTAGAATGTATAATAAAAAATATCTTTAATTTCACCTTTACAGTTAGGACAAACATTCAGCGGTTTTACATCTTCATGTCTTTCCCAGCCATGGCTGCATCCATAAGTTGTAAGCAGAAATTTGTTTGTCCAACTTTAATTTTGAGATATTAATGTTTACTACTTACAAATACAATTTCTTATCATCTCTTTTAAATTTGGCTCTATAAATTCCTGGAAAGTGATGAATTATTGAATAACAATAAATAAACACATGCAACAGTAAAAGGGGATAAATGGAGCATTCACCAGCAAATTGATATTTGCAATAGATTCAGCAAATTGTCTCCTGACAATAGGAAAGAGAAGATTTTAGAGCTTAGCTTTTCTCATCAGGTGCAATGAGGTGGCGAGCTCTCATTGTGAAAAATGTCTATAATTCTGAAACTGCATGTTCAGGAAATCAGGATTTAAGAGACATCAGCTACTTAAAGTGACAGATATGGCGATTTGGAAATTTGAAAGTTGACAAACTGATACGGGAAAACAATGGGACCAATTTTAGTATCAGTAGTCTTAGTGCCAATTTAGCTCCAGAAATTGACACAAATGGGCTGAAAAGCATTGAAGAAATCAACAGAGATTGGTCCCGACAGGTGATCTGTTGCTAGCCTCTAGGATAGGCATGGCACTGCCTGTTGCTGAAAGGTCACTACAACCCTCAGCACTTTTGTCTCAGAACCATTTCAGGTTGCCATTGGGGACATCAGCAACATCAATCAGTCTGCAGTCCACACATTATAAATAAGGACTTTAAAGATGTTATTGTCAATTTAAAAAGTGGAGTGCGGGTTAGGGAGATTGGGTGGGTGTTGGGGTTCAGTTTTTTAGCATCAAAAATCTGAAGAAGGTCAGGAAAAAGGGTGCCAAAAAACAAGGTAAATTAGAATAAATCAATTTTCATATGGTTACCTAAAATGCAGTCTAAAATGTTTAATTGTACTCCAATATAATATACTTTTATGATTACAAAATATTGTCAAACGATTTTAACGTCAAACATATCTTTTGCATTTGTGAATAGACTGCTGTTGTAAAATGTTAAAGTATATATTTAAAGCATCACATCAGCACTGCAGTCCTGGGAAGCACAAATCTTTTAAAAGGTTGACAAATGTGAAATAATTCATGCCAAAACTTAATGTTATGGTGTGCAGTATGATGTAGTATAAAAGTATCCTGCGGTCATTGTATGCAGTGTATTAGTCTTATTAATAACAGCTGTTGTTATTATCAAGGCTCTTCAGATAGACAGTATTTTGCTTCACAGCCTATCATTTTTCCACAGTATAAAAGCTCTTGATAGACATACATCTTGATACAAATTTTCATTTCTTTCTGAGACAGAAACACTCACTTGCCCATGCAGGATCCTTGGAGAGGGTAGACATCCGTTCCGATGAAAGGTCCTCAGTGGAAACATTAACTTGTCTGTTTTCATCAGAGATGCTGCCTAACCTGTGGAGCATTTTCAACATATGTTTTTGTTTTAAATTTCCAACAGCTACTGTGTTTTACTCTTGGTTTATTCCTGTCTTATTGCATCTCTGTTTTGAATCATACTACTTTACTTAATTGAGTCTCTTGGATGTTGATCAGTGCTGCACTTAGCAATTAAGTGTGGGAACATATTAAATGTTGTCACAATGCCTCTTCGGATTTCAATTTCATTTTCATGTTGGCAGCAGATGAGAGACATCACTTAAACCCTCTCTCAAACTCCTCTAAATGCTTAAAAGAGCTGACCTCAAATTACTTTGCTTTCATTTCCAGAATTTGGCACTGAAATTGAATCAGTAATGTTGTCACATACTAGGCATGTACAGTATCATGCAATGTGCAAGACTCATCTGTGGGGTTACTAATTGGGAGTCCATAGACACCTAAGGGAAACCCAGATCTGAACAACTTTTCAGATCTAGTGATTAATCCAGTGCTTACAATTAAACAGACCTCTGTTGAGACAATGCTGGATTTCATAGTAATAAGCACTGTGAAACTGAGCCATTCCTTTCAAAGCTGTAAATATATGAACATTCTATCTGATTTTTTCTGCTCCATCAGTGGCTTTACTATAAAGTTTACAGTTTAATCAAATATATAATTTCAGTTCCAGTAATTAAAAGCTTTCTAAATACATAATCTCAAATGGCTAGGGATGGGTTTTAGAAAAAGCTACAAATCAACATAACATTAACAAAAACTGAAATTATCTGTTTCAAAGCATAGTCAGCAATAACTCATTTAGCATTCTAAGTAGATTCAATAGAAATTATCAGACAATAATGAGAGCAGACTTTCTGTTCATTATTTGTAGCAAAATCTCAAGCTTGTCTTTCATACTTTATGATTTTGTGACAAATAGGGGAATCCACTATAAATCTTGTAATATTCCTTTATTGTATCAACTACTCTATCCGATTTGCTACTTTGACAGATTATATTTGAACCACAAAGCTCCCTTTTCAATGATATGATACTAGTGGAGTCCAGTTTACCAAATAGTTATAATTCATCAAATTACACAGAATAATGGCACAGAAATAGGTTATTCGACCCAACCAATCTCTGCTGCCAATTATGCTCCATTGGGCCAACTCCCACCTTTCCTTGTCTTACTCTAACAGCATAACCTCTATTCCATTCTCCCTTATATGCTTATCTAGTTTTCCCCTTAGATACACCCATACAATCACCTTCAATTATTCCCTGTGGTAGCAAGTTCCATATTCCCAGCACTTTCTGGGTAAAAGATGCTCCCCCCAAAAAAAGTCTGGGCAGGAAGCATTGAGAATGGCCTTTCTGCCTGGAAGCCAATTGAGGCTCTTAATTGTGGCAGCCTTGCCATGTGAGCAAACTGTTAGGTAGACACTGGTGGGCATGGTGAATGATCCAATGTTCTCAGGCACCCTGTGCCCAACGGAGGAGCCCTCTGGTGGCAAGGGAGGGACGTGTGGGCAGATACCCCCCTGTACTTCACTCTGATGCCCATCCACCCAATGATCCCACCTCCTCTTACCTGCATTCTGGGGCTCCAGCAATGATCCTCATCCTTGGGCCTCCTTCCGTACTGGCAATAGCCACCATTCCCAGTAGCGCTGGGAAATCTAGATAAATTATATCTACTACATTACCCTTGTCAACTTTCTCTGTTATCTCTTGAAAGAGTTAATTGAGGTTGGCCAAGCTGGACTTCCTCTTTTGAAATCTATGCTGCCTATTTATTATGATTATATCTTTGGCTTCTGAATGCTTTTCCATTTTTGCTTTTAGTTGGGAGTCCATTACCTTTCCTATCTTTTATATGAAGCTGGCTGTTCTCTGGTTGCCAATAATTCAATATTGTCCAATATAAACCATTATATATGCACTAATGCATTAATTTTAGTACAAAATGCCTTACATGAACTCACTTGTACATAATAAACAGCTACACCATTCATCAGCTAAGGAAGTAAAGCATTCAACTGATCAAAAAATTCTTGCAAACTCTACTTCCCATTTTACCAACAAACGCCCAGAAAGGTTCAATTACATATGCATAGATACTATGAATATGTGTTTTGAGATCATATCCCCAATAGTATCTATTACTTTTAAAAAATTTAATAATCAGAAATGTAGTCAGCCACACCTGGATTCCTAATTAGTAACACATGCTTAGTGGCTAATATATTGGATAATGCTGATGTAACTGTCACTGGCGATTGGCATCTTCTGAATTTACTAATGATTTGAGACTTAATAAACCTGAAACAAGAAAAGAAATCAACTCGAAACCTTTAAAAACCTGAAGATAAAGAATTAAAAGAGATCTTATTTTAGGAAAAGTGAGAAATTCCAGATGAGCTGACCAGTGGACCTCTGCTCCATTTGCTTTAATATCTCACTGCTGGGAGTACCTTGCACTTAAATGCAGTCCTGTAAGGCAAGTGACATGGTGCTACTGGCTCCAGAAGTTCTGAGCTTCACCTAAAGAGATGTCTTTCCCCAGTGACACTTGAGGTGATGCTACCTCCAGTGGTAATCAGAGGCCTCTATCTTTACTGGCCTTCAGTAGACTCAATGGTTTAGCCTACCTGTACTGGCAAGCAATGAATCTTTTTAATCTGCTAGCTTGTTTGGACATTCCCAACCATGAGAACATCTGAGCCTATAAACAAGTTTGCAAATTTAAACTATCTACATGGGTGGACAGGCAGCCCTGTCATGGCGGGGGCAGGGTCATAAAATGCGGCGAGCCAATCAAAACTCCATTGACTTCAGTGGGACTGTGAAATCCCGTTGGCGTAAAATTCTGCCTGTAAAATATGTCTATGTGCTGGGGTGGTATATCCTGTCCCACAGTATAAATGAGACATCCTTCATTGCATCAGAAGTTGAGGACAATACTGAAGAACAAGTTCTAGAGGGGTTTCTTTGTACATTAGCAAGTGTGGCTGGTGGCTAATGTACAGTTCTCCTGTCTTTGCCTCTACTCAGTAGTATAAAATGTGACTGTTGCTTTTCTGGTAATCCTGTTTTGTGAGTCCTTTGAGCCGGGTTTGCCATCTCTGCATCTAGTTCATTAAATAAATGGAACTGGTCTAGTGTACCTGATAACATGATGTCAATAACATTAATAGGATGCAAAAGCTGTCCCAATTAACCTGCTTTGATTTAAACAGAAGCATGCAAAAACTATTGACAGGGACTGTGCGGTCAGATGCAAATGAATGGTGCTTGCCTTTCATTACACTTATAGAAGCTCACTGACTTTTGCACAATAACTGTCATTAAACAGCCAAAACAGCCCTGCGCCCTCCGGAGGGTACCTGGGATTTACATGAACAGGGAAAGCAATAGTTTGTCTCCTTAACCAATCAGATTGAAAAATCTTTACTGTAGTATAAGGGTCTGGCATATATAGGGTTAATGTGGGACTGAATACAGTACTGCCTACATAGTGATGTAAGAAAACACATGATCCACACCCAAGGTCAGTCTAGTGTTGGACAGATGCATGTTTACCAGCAAACATGGAGACAGCTCCTACCTTGAACCATTTTTTGATTGAAAATAATTCTAAGAGTTAATAAAGACTTACAGTTAAGCCTACTTGTGACTACGAAGACTTCTTCAGACCTAACAAACTGTAACCAACACCCTACAACATGGCGGCAGCTTGTGGAAAAATGCAAGCCCTCGCAGAAAAAGCAGAGAAAAACAAAAATTCTGGAAGATTGAGAACAAATTTAGCAAAGCAATCTGACCCAAAAAGAAGCAGAGGCACAGAGGAAAAATCACCAGGAAAAGGCTCCAAAGAAAGGCTTGGAAGCTGGAAGCAGAAATTTAAAATGTGTTCTTGGAGTAGAAGGCACCATTGAATCTCCTTTGGAAGTCCAGCTTCTAATCCCAGAGCACAAAGTTAGCAGGCCTAGCAGGGGTGAGCTAAATCTTTTAAAACTCCAGACTACAGCAAGTCCTGGGAAATCTTTAAATAATTCTGAGTCAGAAGTTTAGTTTGAAAAAAAGCATTATTAAAACCCGTTCCCCGATTTGGTGTCGGAACATTCCACTCCAAAATGGAAACAATAATTAGTTAACTAATCCAGGAGAAATTCAGCTGAGAAAGCAAAAGACAGGATTCGACAAATTCACAATTTAAAGTAAAGTGACGAACAAAAGAACTTTGCAGGTAGTCGATCCAGGCAGCCATTGTGGAATTTTTTTTTCAAGCTGAATGTGGTCGCCATTGTTGCAGAGCCTGCCAAAACCAGCAATTGCTGGAAATCCCTTTGTCTCCAAGTGAACGGTAATGCCATCTTAAAATTCAGAAAATTCTTAAAGCAGAACCTACACTTTTAAAAATTTAACCATGGATCTGAATCCCATACTTCCAAATCAATTCGCTTTAATCCAAGGCCCAGATCAACACATAATTGGGGACTTTAGAGGAAAAGATTCCTAAGATACAGTATCGCTCTAGGTTTAGACAAAAAGTCAGAAGCAGTGCAGGTCAACACACTGCTTTATCCGGCAGGCCCAATTGTGGATGACAGTTTTACAAGACAGGGAATCAATGAATCATCTGTTAGATTTGAAGAAGTACTGAAATCATTCGACATTTATTTCAATCTAAGAAGCAATAAAATATTTGAAAGTGCTAAATTTAGCAAGTGAGTCCAGCAGCCAGGAGAACCTGTTGATTCATCCATCAATGATCTACACAGGATGGCTGAAGGTTGCAAATACAGAGACTTAAAATCTGAACTCATCAGAGAGAAAATTAGTGTATGGCCTCATGAAAGCAAAGGAAGATCTAACCCTGGAAAAAGCAATCCAGATACTGTGAGCAGCACAGAAATATTTTGAGCAGAGAAAATAAACTGTGGAGTGGAGGCCAGCCCACAGTTCAGCTAGTTAAGCAACAAAGACACAGGGGCACCCCAGGCCAGGGAAAGCTATACCTGAACCGGCCCGCAGAGCGACCATGCCGAGGCGGTGGAGCAAAGCGTCCCTAAAGGTGAGATCAATGTGCTGCAACTTCAGCCCATTGCTTTCAGTTCAACAGGATGAGACACTATAGCAAACTGTGCAGGGCAAAAACTAAAATGGACAGAAGGCACAAAGATTATCCACAAGGTCGAGGCTGCAATCCCGGAAGATACACAGCCATGCTTGTTGGGTGAGGCCAAAGATCCTGGTTTCTCATTTTGACATGTGGATATTTCAGTCAATGACCTTTTAACAAATTTTACATTAGACACAGGAGCCAGCATAACGGTCCTGTCGGGCAAAGAACCATGGCTGGTGACCCAGCAACACCTATTTACACGGCAGGAAGCTTAAAGCTCCCGATGAAAGGCACACTGCAGGCGACACTGAGATACAAGAATAAAACAATCTGCGAGACCCTCTTTGTGGTCCACAACCAGGACTGCTCATTACTGAGCCACAAAGTATTGAACTTAATCTGTTACAGAAGATTGACAAGGTCAGCCAGCAAGGTGAGTTCCCAAAACGTTTCACAGGACTGGACCGACTAAGAAACGCATACAGGATCAAACTGAGAGAGGATGCTAAACCCGTGTACCTATTCACACCATGTAAGATCCCACACCCATCCTTGAAGCAGGTGCAGCAGCAGCTGGACAAGATGACAAACATGGGAGTCATCTCCCCCATCACACAACCAACTGCATGGTGTTCTGGTATGGCCCCCAAACCAAATGGTTCCAATGAATCTGCATCAACCTGGCACAGCTCAATAAAGCCATAGCTGGACGCGATGGCTTATTGGTATTGTTGCTGGACTAGTAATCCAGAGGCTCAGGGTGATGCTCTGGGGACCAAATCCTGCTTGAATCCCATTCAAACCCCACTATGGCAGATGGTGGAATTTGAATTAAATAAAAAATCAAGAATTAAAAGTCTAATGATGACCATGAAACCATTGTCGATTGTTGTAAAAACCCATCTGGTCCATTAATGCCCTTTAGGGAATGAAATCTGCCATCCTTACCTTACCTTGCCTAGCCTACATGGGATTTCAGGCCCACAGCAATGTGGTCGACTCTTAAATGCCCTCTGAAATGGCCTAGCAAGCCACTCAGTTATAACAAAGTGCTACAAAATCTCAAAAGAGGAATGAAACTGGACGGACCACCAGGCATCGACCTAGACACTGGAAACAATAATGGCAAACATAGCCCCAAGTCCTTACTAACATTTGGGGGCTAGTGCCAAAATTGGGAGAGCTATCTCAGAGACTAGTCAAGCCTGACATAGTCTTCTTCACGGAATCATATCTTACATATAATGCCCCAAACACCACCATCACCATCCCCGGGTATGTCCTGTCCCACCGGCAGGACAGACCCAGCAGAGGTGGCGACACGGTGGTATACAGTCAGGAGGGAGTTTCCCTGGAAGTCCTCAACATAAACTCCAGACTATGGACTCCATGAAGTCTCATGGCATCAGGTCAATCATGGCAAAGAAATCTGCTGATTACCATGTATCGCCCTCCTTCAGCTGATGAATCAGTGCTCCTCCATGTTGAACATCACTTGGAGGAAGCACTGAGGGTGGCAAGAGCACAGAATATACCCTGGGCGGGGGACTTCAATGCCCATCACCAAGAGTGGCTTGGAAGCACCACTACTGGCCGAGCTGGCCGAGTCCTAAACGACATAGCTGTTAGACTGGATCTGTGGCAGGTGGTGAGGGAACCAGCAAGAGGGAAAAACATACTTAACCCCATCCTCACCAACTTGCCTGCCACAGATGCATCTGTCCATGACAGTATCAGTGGGAGTGACCACCGCACAGTTGTTGTGGAGATGAAGTCCCACCTTCATATTGAGGATACCCTCCATCATGTTGTGTCGCAATACCACCATGCTAAATGGGATAAATTTTGAACAGACTGGGCAACTCAAGACTGGACATCCATGAGGTGCTGTGGGCCATCAGCAGCAGCAGGATTGTACTCGAATACAATCTGTAACCTCATGGCCCGGCATATGCCCTACTCTATCATCACCATCAAGCCAGGGGATCAACCCTGGTTCGATGAAAAGTGCAGAAAGGCATGCCAAGGACAGCACCAGACAAACCTAAAAATGAGGTGTCAACCTGGTTAAGCTATGACACAGAATTACTTGTGTGCCAAACAGCCTAAGCAGCAAGTGATAGACAGAGCTAAGCAATCCCACAACCAACGAATCAGATCTATGCTCTGCAGTGTTGCAGTTGTGAATAGTGGTGGACAATTAAACAACTCACTGGAGGAGGCGGCTGCACAAATATCCTCATCCTCAATGATGGGAGAGCCTAGCACAGCAGTGCAAAAGATAAGGCTGAAGCATTTGCAAAAATCTTCAGCTGGAAGTGCCGAATCCATCTCAGCCTCCCCTGGAAGTCCCCAGCATCACAGATGGCAGTCTTCAGCTAATTCAATTCATTCCACGTGATATCAAGAAACGGCTAAAGGCACTGGATAGTGCGAAGGCTATGGGCCCTGACAATATTCTGGCAATAGTACTGAAGACTAGTGCTCCAGAACTTGGTATGTCCTATACACAAAAAGCAGGACAACAGTTCCATCAGTCTACTTTCGATGATCAGCAAAGTAATGGAAGGGATCATCAACAGTGCTATCAAGTGGCACTTGCTTAGCAATAACCTGCTCCCTGATGCCCAGTTTGGGATCGACCAGGGTCACTCTGGTCCTGACCTCATTACAGCCTTGGCTCAACTGTGGACTTAAGAGCTGAACACCCGAGGTGAGGTGAGAGTGACTACCCTTGACATCAAGGCTGCATTTGACTGAGTGTGGCTTCAAGGAGCCCTATCAAAACTGGGGTCAATGGGAATCAGTGGGAAAACTCTCTGCTGGTTGGAGACATACCTAGCACTAAGGGAGATGGTTGTGGTTGTTGGAGGTCAGTCATCTCAGCTCCGGGACATCAGTGCAGGAATTCCTCAGGGTAGTGTCCTCGGCCCAACCATCTTCAGCTGCTTCATCAATGACCTTCCTTCCATCATAAGGTCAGAAGTGGGGATGTTCGCTGATGATTGAACAATGTTCAGCACCATTCGTGACTCCTCACATACTGAAGCAGTCCACGTCCAAATGCAGCAAGACCTGGACAATATCCAGGCTTGGGCTGACAAGTGGCAAGTAACATTCGCGCCACACAAGTGCTAGGCAATGACCATCTCCAACAAAAGAGTATCTAACCATTGCCCATTGACATTCTATGGCATTACCATTGCTGAATTCCCCACTATCGACATCCTGGGGATTACCATTGACCAGAAACTGAACTGGACTAGCCATATAAATACTGTGGCGACAAGAGCAGGTCTGAGGCTAGGAATCGTGCGATGAGTAACTCACGTCCTGACTCCTCAAAGCTTGTCCACCATCTATAAGGCATAAGTCGGGAGTGTGATGGAATACTCCCCACTTGCTTGGATGAGTGCAGCTCCCACAACACTCAAGAAGTTTGACACCATCCAGGACAAAGCAGCCCGCTTGATTGGCACCACATCCACAAACATTCATTCCCTCCACCACCAATGCACAGTAGCAATAGTGTGTACCATCTACAAGATGCGCTGCAGGAATTCACCAAGGCTCCTTAGACAGCACCTTCCAAACTCATGACCACGACCTCTAGAAGGACAAGGGCAGCGGATAGATGGGAACACCACCACCAAGTTACCCTCCAAGTCACTCACCATCCTGACTCGGAAATATAGCACCGTTCCTTCACTGTCTCTGGGTCAAAATCCTGGGACTCCCTAACAGCACAGTGGATGTACCTACACCACATGGACTGCAGAAGAGATGGCAGCTCACCACCACCTTCTCAAAGGCCAACTAGGTTTGGGCAATACATGCTGGCCCAGCCAGCGAAGCCCAAATCCTGTGAATGAATAAAAATAGTACACTGCATGTACTCAGTGAATGAAGTCTGAGTAAACTCTCTAAGAGCACACTATTTTCAAAACTGGATACAACAGCAGCTCTAGGCAACTCCCTCTTGATGAAGAGTCCCGGCTGCTGACAACATTTATTACCCCTTTGGCAGATCCTGCTTTAGGCACCTGCTATTTGGAATCACGTCAGCGCCAGAAATATTCCAAGGTACGATGTCGGCCATTTTGCTGGGCCTTCAGGGGGTCATTTGCCACATGGATGATGTATTGGTTCATGGGACAATGGTGGATAAACATGACAAGAGACAGTCTTAGAGCCCTTGCAGGAAGCATGGTTGATGCTGAATAACAAATGCGAATTTTCCAAAACAATACTTCGATTCCTGGGCCACATCGTCAGCAATAAATGCATCAACGGCGAACCCACAAAAAACCAAGGCCATCTGCAAATTCCCACCCCATCCTCAATTCCAGAGCTCCGGCTATTCTTCGGGATGGTGAACCAGGTGGCAAAATTTTTACCGAATTTGGCACAGATCACAGAGCCATTGAGGCATCTACTTTAAAAAGACCAAGCATAGTGCTGGGAATCGCATCAAGATCACAATGGAAATGGACCCCAAGCCACTAGTTACCATATTGGATGCGAAGGATCTAGCAAAGATGCCTCCCAGAATCCAGAGGTTCCGCTTGCGCCTCATGATGTTCGCCTATGAGACGGTATACACCAGACAACAGCATATTTTCAAGGGCCTCAGCAGTGACCCATTGGGGGACCTCCAGATGGGCTGAGGTGAAGCAACTGTATACGACTACCACACAGGCAGTAATTAAGGTACAAAAAGGGATGTTTGTGAGCTACAGATCCCGGACAAAATTGTCTCTGATAATGGCCTACAATTTTCAGATGAGTACTTCACGCACCTTGCCACCACGTCCAGCTTCCACCACCGTGCCGGCTCACCATAATATCCACAGTCAAATGGGGAGGCTGAAAGAGGGGTCCGTATTGTAAAAGCCCTCCTAAAAATGAATGAGGATTACCCCACAGCATTGCTAACATACATGTCCACCACTTTGCAATGCAGCCTGTCTCGGTCCGAACTCCTGATTGGCCGGAAACTCCACACACAACTTCTACTCCTGCTGAAAAGTCTCATATCAGGATTGGTAGCCAAGGATGACCAGGACATTGAAGCAAGTGAGCAGTCTTACAGGCAGAAGCAAGCTTCCGCCTACAAATAAAGGTACCGCAGCAGACACTTGCCACAATTACAGAAAGATGACAAGGTCCAGATTAAAGACCTCGAGACCTTTCATTAGAAAGAACGAGGACCAGCCTCGCTCCTACCTGGTTGGCGCTGCAGGGGTCACAGTCAGGAGAAATAGGAGGAGTCTGCACTTCATCTCTAGACTGCCTGTCCCCACTGTTCAATGGAGAGATATTGAAGAACATATCCAGATGCCCGAACAACCTCAAAACCTACAGGAAAATTCAGCAGCGATATAGCCTACCACTCCTCCGACAGTAGTGCGAATGAGATATGGAAGGGTTATAAGGCCTCCAGACTGCCTGAATCTTTGAAATCAAGGACTTGAATGAAGGGGGAGATGGGGTAGTCATGTAGTAATGACAATGTAAATGTATGATAGTAATAACATTGTAAGGTATATGGTTAACTATCATCACAAAATGCTTTGGATAAAGACTTGGATGGAGGTGTAGGTATAATGGTCTGGCACATATAGGGTTAATGTGGGACTGAGTACAGTACAACCCATACAGTGACGTAAGAGAGCACATGACCCACATTCAGGGTCAATCTAGTGTTGGACAGAGCCATGTGTATCAGCAAGCATTGAGACAACTCCTAGCTTGTACCCTTTACTGTATATATGTGAATAGTTCTAAGACTAACAAAGGCTTAGTGTTAACTGATAACTACTTCAGACCCACTGAACTGTAACCAGCACCCTACAGCACTTGCTGCAGCACACATGGTGGAATTTTAATGGTTTGACCTGGTGGGGAGCGGGGAAGCCTGCTAACACATAAGGAACTTGGACAGATCTGCAGTCTGTTTGTCAGTGGCTTTTTAACCTAGCCACATCAGCTGCATCTGACTAACAGGTTTCCTGACCAATTAGTGCAAATGGGTTTGATGATGAACCGCAGGAGTTTATTTTTAGCTGAAATATTTAAAGGGGAAGATGACAGTCAAAGGATTGTTCAGGTGAATGAACAGAGGAATCCACTGTATTAACGGATTCTTGATTTGGAGGTCTGTGGTGTAGTGCTAGCGTCCCTACCTCCAGGCAAGAAGTTCTGGGTTCAAGTCTCACACCAAGACACGTTGGCCATGGAAGGAGCGTTCTTGACGCGGTTCTACGGGCTGATTATCAGCACCTCCCCACTATTCCCCAAAAGGAAAAAAGTGGATGTGAAGGTATGCTATGTTGCAGAGCATAAGGACTTGCAGGTTGATACCCGTCTCTGACAGGAGGATAAAACTCACCTCGGAGAGCAAGAACTCATGGCTGGAGATTGCTGAGAACGTTAACAGCAGGGTTGAGGACTTCATTGATATGGTGTTGGAAACGGCTTAATGATCTTATCAGGACAGGAAAGGTGAGTACAATGACACATTCAACTATTGTCTGTATCACCCTAACCCCCTAATTCTGTCTTTCCAGCCGATGCCTGTACATTATTCCTCACACCGCCTTACCTTGCAGATGCACCCATCCTTCTCTGTCAATGTACTTCCTCACATCCCTATCAATTAATCCACTGCTAACACTCACCCTCATCTTAATGCAATGTCACACCCATTCCTCATAGTTCCCCTCAACAACAGCTGTCCTTTCGTACATTCAACACATTGAATTACTCTTGCTCATATGTCAGCTCTTTCCATCCTTGCAGAAGAGAGCACAGAACACCAGGGAGAGGCAGAAAACCACCATTCTCAAAGTGAATCACTGCTGTGCCATCGACCCCTCAGCTCGTCAAGTGGCAAATCTCAGCTATCATCTGTTGCTAGAGGCTGAGGCTGGGGCTGAGACCAGAGATCTGTTCTCCTGCTGTGAGGCTACTTAAACTGTTCATCAATAATGAGGGCAGACATGGAAGCTAGCCCTGCACTTCTGGATGATGTCTCCAATTCCTGCTCCCAGTGCCACCAACAGTTCTGCTTGTATCGCTCTGTGACACTGCATGATGACCTCACTGCAAAGGATTGTAATCCAACCCCTGCCATTGGTCCAAGCAGTTTGGAGGAAGAGCAGGAAGTAGCCAAAGGCACATTACAGATCTGCTTGGCAAATCCCAAAATTTCAGAGTCCTCTCATGAGATTGTACTCAATTTTATTTTGAAACCTGGCCTCTCTCAAATAAATTCACAAAGTTGGCATGTCTGTCAACATGCGAGTGTGGAGAAAGTGGGACACATGAAGCTGACTAAAAGACTGAGGTAACTTGTGGTTTTATCACCCTTAATCTGCCAAGAAATCTGTGTATTTATAATTTGTAACCTATAAGTTATAACTTGTAAGCATATTAAAAATATGTACTATACTTCTGAGTATTCTGATGAGCCAATTTATTTTATTCTTGTTACACACTCAACCCCTCATGGAAAACATCTGCAGGGGCTTGCAAATCCCTGTTGCAATGCTATTATTAGCAATCAGGAAAGTGGCCGGTCCCTCACTAAGGATATCCCCCTCTTAAACTGTCATAACTGCAAACTCTGATAAATATTTTCCACAGTAGATTTAAATGTGGAAGGGATAGGACAGGATTATGCAAAGATTGAGCCTTTAGTGACTGCTTAGGTGCACATCTTCAAACTGCAGACCACATAGTGGGTAGATTTTGACTTTTGGGCAAAACCTTCAAAACCTACTCCATAAATTTTTAATGAATTTGCAATAATATGAAGCTACAAATACCTTTAGATTTTGATGTTCTGATTTAAAAATGTAAAGTCTCGCCATTCGCGGGGGGTAGGTTCTTGCGATTCCTCGCGAATGACAAACATACCTTACAATGGGAGTCAATTGGATAGGTTCCAGCCATCCTAAAATTTTACATGTATAAAGGATCAAAGGCAATAAAACTATGCTATTAACAAATTTAAAGTGTAATTTACTGGCGAAATTGCTGAATGAAACAAGAAAACAAGAAAATGTAAAATTTGTCACACATACAGTACTTTACTTGAGAGTGGAGGTGGACTGTGATCAGGAATTAAATTGTAGCAACACCACGTGCAAACAATGGCAGATGAAGCACGAGTATTACGCACTTTCTACCGCAGGAAATATGTCATGGACTCCTTTTTTAAACTTTGGGCAATTTTTCATTTGTTCGGCATTTTCTAAAGATGGCTTCTGTTTTTATTTTTAAAACTGTGGATAAGTGAGCATTCGGACCTGCAATGAGTGAACTGGTGTACAAAGACTTTTGTGCGGGTAAGTGAATTTGTGAAAGAGTAAGTCACGAATGGTGGGACTTTACTGCATTCCTACCAGGTAACAATACTAAAAGCAGCCCATTTCAGAGCCCTGGGCTCTCTGAATTATGCATGGTGACCCAATGAGTTACACATATAATCACAAATAGAGCTGAAATACCTGAGCTAAATTGGCTCTGCTGGGTTGTCTGGGCACAATGGATGAAAATAATTCCCAACACCTTAGTATAAACACCTTTAGAATAGGCATCAGCAAAATAGGTATGTAACACAAAATCCTTGGGGAGAATCTTCGGCTTGGCGAGTGGGGGAGGGGCCCGCTCGCTGAGGCGTAAAATGACACGAGGTGACATTGGGCGTGCGTCCTGACGTCACCGCGCGTCATTTAGATTTTCAGTTTGGTGGGCGCGCAGCTGACTCAGCCATTTAACTAACAATTAAAATAATTAACGGAGCTGCCTGTCCACTTAAGGTTGGTGGGCGGGCGAAGAGCCCAGGCGGCCTTCGCATTTTTCATGGAACCTCATCCACGGATGAGGTTTCATGAATGATTTTAAATTTTCTCAAAAAATTTGATTGAAATTAATGCACTTGGCCCAGCTCATGTGACAGTTTCAAATGAGGGGACATGTCATAAAAATTTTTTCAACACTTTAGTGAACTGTTGAAACTTAAAACTAATCTCCCTGAGGTACCTCTGTGCCTTCTTTTGCGCACTCCTGACTCAGTGAACCACACCCCCGCCTCCCCCCCCCCCTGCTGTCCGCACAGGGAGCGCACAGCACTTCTAGGCGCATGTCACGCTGGGCGGGCCTTAATTGGCCCATCCATGTAAAATGGCAGCGCGGACCCAATTGGGGACGCCGATCGGGTCCGCGCCTGCCCACGCCCGCCCCTGCACAACCCCCCCAACGGGGGGAAAATTCTACCCCTTGTATTTGATTTTCCAAAAATGCTCTTCGGTGAACAATGACACAGAAATGGAAAGTAATAAAGAGACTCATGACACACAACCCTAATATTCTTTTATTTTTCTTAGTGATAAATGCTTCAGAGACTTCAGCCAACATGATACATGATACATTTTGCATATAGCCCTGTCTCTAGCCATTCTGGATAGTGCCCTGGAGATCATGGCACAGCAAATGTCTCAGACCTAATCCCCTTGAATGAGTGACCTGCTACTAGCATAATAGTGTCTCCCAGTGCCATATAACATATAACCTTGCAAATCTTTTACTACTAGCAGTGAGAAGATATAATTCTTCTTCAGTGACACGCGAGAAAATAATTAATAGACGGCCCTTAGACTTGGAGAAAGTAATCTAGACGACTCTTCTCTGTGACCTATTTGACCTGAATTCTACAAACCTCACTCTGATGAATTCTTCCTTCTTAAACTCTTTGCATGCACCATAGCCTTTTGGAAAAAAGAAGCCTTTTACCTCCTAATGTGTAATGCTGTTTAAATTTTTATTTGTGGGTGTCGCTGGCTAGGCCAGCATTTATTGTCATCCCTAATTGCCCTTGTTCAGAGGGCATTTAAGAGTCAACCACATTGCTGTGGGTCTGGAGTCACATGTAGGCCAGACCAGATAAGGACAGCAGATTTCCTTCCCTAAATGATATTAGTGAACCTGATGAGTTTTTCTGACAATCAATTCATAGTTATCATTAGACTTTTAATTCTAGATTTTTATTGAATTCAAATTCCACCACCTGCTGTGGTGGGATTCAAACCCAGGTCCCCAGAGCATCACCCTGGATCTCTGGATTACCAGTGACAATACCACTATGCCACCACCTCCCCCATCACACTATTACAAAATGTGACAAAACTTAACTAAATATGTAAATTTTTTACAACTCAGCTAAAATCCAAAAGAAAGGGGGTTATTATTATCACCTTGGCTTAGTTGGTAGCATTCTTCCCTCTATATCTGGAGGTGGATGTTATGAGGGGACGGATTACCCACGTCCCCAATCTAAAAGTTGGTTGGCATCTCGTGACGTGAAATCAGACTTCTCCGTGGCAATAATACGCTGGGGGTGGCATTAATTAGTGCAGTGTGGGACTTCTGCCCCTCAGGGACAGCAAGTCCTGCCCTAGAGACCTGCAAGCCAATCCGATTGGCTGGCAGCTTTGTAGCCCCAGCAGGGCCAGAGGACTGTAGTCGTCACTGCTGGGACTACAAGCTGTCCCAAGGAAGAAGTGAAGATGTTTCCCGGTCTTCAGGTATGTCCAAGGATTTTGAGCAGGCATGGTTGAGAGACCCCAGGAAGGGAGGAGGGTTGGTGTGGGGATTTGGTTAAAAAGGCCAAGGGGGAGGGACAGAAGGTGGGGTTACCATCTTGGGGGGTTGCTTCCGATGGGCACAGCGAGGAGACCCCCAAAGGAGATACCCCCACTTCTTGCCCGCCAGCAGCCCATGCTGTCAGTTGCCAGTCTGTTTGCCTTGCTTCTGCCTTACCCTATAGACTGAAAAATTGCAGCAGAGGCAGAATGAGGTCCTTAAGTAGCAGTTAGTTGTCCACTTAAGGGCCTCAAAAGGCCTAAGGGCGGGCAAGTTGCCTGATGCCTGACCTTCCCACCGTAATACGGGGGACAGGTTGGGGGTGGATGGGAAGACGGTGGACTGACTGCCCATTTTATTTTATGCACTGCCCCCACCTTCAAATGTGCTGGCCAGAAGGGCCGTAAAGTTCACCCCCAGAAGATTGTGCTTGAAGCCCTTTCCAGCACTTGGGCACATAATTATATTGAATTACATAAAATATACAGCACAAAAACATTCAGCTGAATTAGTCCATGCCAGTGTTTATGTTCTGCACGAGCGTTCTCCCACTCTTTATCTAACCCTATCAGCATAACTTCTATTCCTTTTTTCCTCATGTATTTCTCTAGTTTCTCCTAGATAATTCAGGCTGACAGTGCCATACTGAGACAGTGTTATGTTGTCAGACCTGCCGTCTTTTAGATGAAGTCCTATCTACCTATGCAGCTAGATATAAAAGACCCCATAGCACTCTTTGAAGAAGAGCCAGGAATCCTCCTAGTGTCTTGGCTGGCAGGACAAACACATTAATCTCATCTGTTCTTTGTGGGACTCTGCTGTAGACAAATTGACTGCCATGTTTGCCTACAAAACAACAATGATTGTACTTTAAAAGTAATTCATTGGTCATGAAGTGCTTTGGGATGTCCTGAGGACAGAATAAAAGAGCTATCTAAATGCAAGTTCTTTAGTTTTGCTACTTTTATGTCAGTTTCATCTTGTTTACTCTGCAACTTCATATGCTATCAAATTTTATCTAAGCCATAGATCAATAAAGTTCAGCGTATAAATCCCATCCACACCCAGATACTGATATAAAACAGATACAAAAGTGGGCATGCTGTGCACCACCCAGTAATCCTGATATTTACTTGTAGAAAACTAATTTGCATCATGATACACAGGTGCATCATGGTGCAAGTCCTGTGACCTCTGCTATTGCTTGCTTGTGTGCCATGTCTTTCAGGAAGAGTGTAACCTGCTGTAATGTGAAGTATATACAGAGACAGTCTTCATTACAATGCACCAGAGTACCACGTGTAAAGAAAGCAGCGAGCCGTACTTGGGTCTTTAACATCAGATGGTTTGAAATGGCTAAAGCTGAAACTAAAATCCAAAGGCTCATCTTTAGATGAAAGTGATTTCATACCTGTCATGAAGTATAAAGCTCCATTTACACTGCACATCTTCTACTGGGATGAGATTGGTTCGGATCTTTCAGTCATGCTTGTACCTCAGAGATATAATTTAAACTTCAACAATTTTGTAATCAGTGTAAAATCCTATCTGCCTTTTTTTGGCCACAATTTATTACCTGGAAAAGTACCTTTCTAGTGTAAGCTTTGTCAGGTTGAATATCCCTTTACATGTTTCATGTGCCTAGTTTTGCAAAATGACATGCATCTTGTGTTACCAGTGACAATTTAGGGTCATCATGCACATATTTGCTTTTCCTTAAGTGATGAAGTCCTGTGAACTGCTGGTATAACCAGGGACAGTGTAGTGTGCATTGTAGTAAATTAGTGTTGTTAGATTCCCATCTACTGCACACAGAAATTAACACTAAAAGTGGTGAAAACCTGGAGGTTGGGGAAAATACAGTTAGCTGCCTAATTTCCTGTCCAGTGAAAACAGGATCTACTAGTGCTAATATACTGCCACATAATTGTCCACGCTCAGGTTTAAAGTTGTGACGGGCATATTTCAGACAGACACCTCAAATTATTCAAGAAATCAACAGCAAGAAGGGTTTTGTTTTGGGAACCATGGTTGAGGCCAGTCAATTAGAAATTTAAGAAACACCTCAATGCTGAAAAGGGGAAACAGCAGGGTTAGTAGCCTGAAAGGATTAGATCATATCAACTGAAAGGACAAAATCATCTGAATCAGTTTTATGTAATTTCGTCATCAAGTACATTGGGGCCAATCTTCATGTGCTGGTGGAAATCAGTACCAAATGGTTAAGGACAAGTAGAATCCTGCCAGAACGGTAATAAGTTAATAGCATTCAATTTGTGGGTCAATCTCTTGCATTATTGTATATATATCTCAAAGTACAGATGTGATGTGAGCAGGGAGAACACTATTAGTGCAAAAGAAAGCTGAAATGGAGAAAGCTAAAAAGTGGCAGGTAACAAAGTCAATCCTCCTTGCATATGCAGACAAATGATGGAGCAGCCCAGACCTCAACCCTTTGTTTAATGGCTGTTCTCATACAAGAGGTTCCGTGTGAGGTGATTGTGAGCAGACTGTTTGCCACTGCAAGTCATCTCTATAGTTTAGTAATATTGGATGCCGAGAAGGAGGATGAGTCATGTTACGGGTCAGTTCTGACTTACTGACACTTGCTGCACCAGCACTTTGCTGTGTGTTAGCTGTAGAAAACCTTCAGTAGATGGGGCAGACACCTGCCTGTCTGCTGACCCAGAGCCTATGAAAACAGTTCCCCATAATTGTTGCCAGGCTGGTGTGAGATGATGTTTTGATGATATGGTTTATGGTATCTTAGTGAGTGTAGCTAATCAGGTTATGTTGGCTGATAATCACCCTGATGTGCCTTTTATCATACAATTTCATTAAAAATAAGTTTGGAGTGCTTCTGACGGACCATTACAAATATTTAGGTCTTTACATGCCGGCCGACATCCTGTCACAACATGTACTTTAACTAGGGGTTATAAAAATAAGATTGTCACTAATAAATCCAATAAGGAACTCAAGAGAAAGTTTTACTCAGAGTGGTTAGGATATGGAACTTGTTACCATATGGAGTAGTTGAGGCAACTACCATAAATACATTTAAGGGGAAGCTGGATAAGTACATGAGAAAGAAAGGAATGGAGGTGCGTTCTGATGGAGTTAGATAAAGTAGGGCGGGAGGAGGTTCATGTGCCGCATAAACACTGACATGGACCTGTTGGACTGAATGGCTTGTTTCTGTGTAATGTAATATGCAATCCTCAGCAAACTGAGGCAAGTGCGCCCTTACCTATGACTGTAGGTATAACAATACTGGTAGTTGGGCACAGTACGTTTCTGCTGCCTGGAGCCCCTTTGCTTATCTTGCTTTTCACCCTCCAGAAAACTCACACGTAGGGAGATTCCCACTGGAAAGCCATTAGCGTCACTAATAGAGCTTTCAGAAAAAAGAAGCAGCACAGCAATCACTACAAGTGCATAGGAAAGTTCACTTGGCAGCTGAAAAAAAAATAAAAAAGCAAAACAGTTCGGAAATGGGTTTAAAACTGCTAATTCATTCTTTTTATTAAGGCTTTGAAGTACATTTCCATCTATGGAATACATACTGTTGAAAAGTAGCTAGCAGAACAAAATAATTACATTTCCCTCCCTCATTTTAATATTTTAGTACAGCCACCAAATGAGGTAGCTGGATGTTTTACAGGAAATATGGAAAAATGCATGGAAGGATGTGAAGGAAAAAGGACAGTGGAGAGGTAGTTGGACAGATTACTGAAGGGAAGAAAAGTCAGGAGGGGCAAATTATGTAATTCAGATGGCTGCCTTGGGACAGCCAATGGCATATACATGACACAGTGAGGGAAGGGCAGCCGGAGGCCCAGAGCCTATGTAAGAGTGAGAGGTTTGTGTTTTACCAATTAATGCAGAGGTGTGGTCCACTGATGCTTTGGCTGGGTTAATGTTCAAACAGGACTGCCAGCAACACGAAAGCCAACTGTCCTCCGAGGGCAGCAGTCTTTTGTTGGAATTTTGTCCCTCTGGTTCCATTTCTGGCAATGGCATTATACATTAGGTTGGCTGAGAACAAACAAAATATTCTGTTGTTACAGAAGGTGCTAATAAAATAAGGTACACAGATGTACTTTGTTTTATCTACGTGGATGTCAGAGATGGCAATTTTGAATTTCAGCACCAGTGCTACTCATGTTCCATTGTGCCAGATCATCCATAGACCATTCAAATCATTGGCACAGTTTCACACAGAGAATAGGAAGGATAATTTGTTTATGTATATTTACTCTATAAAATGCATCCATTTCCTGTGAATCACCTGGCCTTGGTGGATAGTCTAAGCTTTCCTTATACAAATAGATTTACAATAATAGGTTGAGTTTCCCCCCTTCTGGGGTCCATTTTTATTTGTGGATGATTTTCATGGTAATTTTAAGTGCCATACTATATTTGGTCACAAGCAAATCTCAGGGTCAAATTTGACACCAAGGTTGCAAACAGACTGGCTTAATCTCATCCCAATGTAAGTGAAAATGTATTCCCATATTAATCAGCCTTATTCTTAAACTTCTCTCTGACCTCATCATAGGGAGTGGGCCTCATGGACTCAGTGATTCCACTGTTAACATCTTTGTTCAAGACACTTTGGCTTTGGTGGTGTGGACTCCATTACTGTAAGAAAGCCTCCCTCCTCTCCAGGGCTTCATCTGTGCATTTAAATAGAATTACCTCTGAACTGAACTACCCAGTGCACAGCTGAGATATAGGGCCTTCATTTTAACAATCATTCTATTTTTAGTCACAGGCAGCAGGTTTCCCAGGCCTTGGGAAGTTTGGCAGCTTAAAGGAGGCAAGAAGACCTGAATCCATAAGTACCTTTACAGCAAGCATTTCTTGTGGGCCTGGGGGAGCAGGAGTGCTTCCATCAGGCCCAAAAAATAGTATTTAAACCCCACCCCTTCCTGCTCTCCCTCCCTGTCCTGGCCATCGGACTTCTCATATAATCAGGAACCATCCCATGACTCAGAGACCCCTCCCGACATCGAACTCCTCTCATAGGCTTTGGCCCTGTCAATCAGACTGTGTAGGAATGCCATAGAAAAAAAATTATCTCAGCCCTGCAGTTAAATTCTGCAGGAAACACGGGAAGCCTATTCTTCTGGTTTTCCTTCTATGGAACTTGCCTTCAGGCTAAAACCCAGGCTGCAGCAACTCTGAAACGATAGCTTCTGCAGATGGCTTAACATCAGCAGTTGATACATATACTAGCTAAATACCTATTAAACCACTTGAACAGTGTGAAACTGGGATTATCAGAAGTAAATGGGGATTGCCCAGACATCTGGAGTTAGCACTAAAGTGGTGATTTTTCTCAATGGAGTTGTGATTCTGCATAGAGCAGCATAGCATTAATAAACTTGAAAAAGAGGCTCGTTAATGCTCTTAGACCAAAAGGAAGATGAATCTATGTTCAGCTATGTTTCGTCCATTGCTGGCTCAGAATATAATTAAGGTCTGGTTTGCAGAGATATGATTCCTGAAGGGAATCATATAATCATTATCCATCAGGAGGGTTTATTTTTATATATATCTAAAAGCAGCTTAGTGCTTTCAAGCATTCCTAATTGGGTTGCCCTTACAAAGGCCTTTTCTGAACTTTACAGAGGTGCAGAATAGAGATGCTCAATTACGTTACATATTGAGCTCTGAAACATACTGTGAAAGTGAAGAGTTCAGTTCTCTCAGACTGACAGACATTGCCCTGGCCTTGTTTTGCAGGTTACACGGTAGCATGAGAGCTGCTGCTGACACATTCCTTTCAGATACAAGACTTGTTGAGTGTCAAAGATTTCCCTGGATGACATGCTTATGCCTGATTCCTGGAACAAACGAAGCATGGGCACAAATCCTGAGACTTTTTTATACAGGCACGAAGCAAGGTCAATGCTGTCGTCTGCTCCAATGTGGTTTGAACTCCAATTTACTGGTTGAGGAATTTTCTGATTGGAGAAATGGCACTTCTGTGCTGTCACTTCTTGTATTGGTTGACAAGATACTGATGAAGACACTTGTGCTTTTGATAATACAAAAAGCAAAAGGGTTGACGACACTGCATATTTAGCAGGCCAATGAAATATTACATTTGTTATCTTTAATTACAAGAGTAAGAATTATGATTTATCAGAAAACAGAACAATAAGAAGAAGCTCTTTATAACTGCAAAAGAGGCAGTTGAAATGGAAAAGATGCCAGGATTACACCAATAACTTGTCTTGTGATACAAATGATACCTTATTTACTATAACATTCAAATAGCCTTATCATCATAGAGGAAAAAGTGAGAAATAATGTTGTGTGGGAAAATGTTGGACTGATGAGACTGGATTGAGAAGGATTCCTAAATCACCCCTGTAGTCTCTGTAACAAGTGAAAATAGTTTTGTGGATTTCAATAACATCCTCTAAAAAAGACCAAATAAAGTCAAAATCCTTTTCAAAAATATTTCAGCTTTGTTATGTCCTACTATGGTGTTGCATTGCTTGCGAACCGGTTGCACGCTTATCTGTTGGTAGGTGAGGCGATTACAATACACTGCAGACACAGGGACCAATGTGAAATGAAGCACATGCTAATTATTTACACAGATAACAGAGCACTAACATGATGTGTGCTTCTCCAAGAAGACCCTACTCTAGACTAACATCAACATGGTAGCCCGTGCTACACAGCTATTGGGTCTTACAGTCACGTGGTCAATCTGCTCACAGTCTCTTAAAGGTGTATTACACCTCAGATTGCCACATCCTTCCCCCTTTGCTTGAAAGTACATTTCACAATATATTAACTATTCACATAAATAAACTATTTACATATTCGGTCTCTCAGGAGGCTTTTGCAAATGTGTCAACCATCATAGTTCTATGACTTCGGATGGTTTATCTGAGGCCTCCCTCTCAGGAGTTATCTGTCCACTAGGCTCCCCCATAAGAACCTGTAAGTTTGCCTTTTCGACTTTCTCAGACTCTACGGGTCCTACAGGTACTACCAAAGCAAAAAGAGTTCCTTCTACCTGTGATGTAGACTCCAATGGGAATGCTTGGCGCACCTTTTCTTGTGGATCTGTTTCCCTTTTCCTGAGGTGATCTATATGTCTCCAGATTATCCAGGGGTCCTGTCACTGCACTGACTTCACCTCATAGCCACTTGGGCCCATCTCCAAAGTTCTTTGCAAAGACTGCTCCTCCGAACAGTGAAGTTTTTTTCACGTCTGTGGTAATCGTGTTCATTTTTCTGGGCTTCCTGACTTCTCTCTACCCTTCCCACTAAATTCAGCCTTATGAGGCTCAAATGTGTCCTGAGACGTTTCTTCATTAATAACTCTGTGGGGGCAATACCCGTGGTTGTATGTGGTGTAGTCTTATAGCCGAGCAGGAAACGTGGTAACTTCGATGCTATCGAGTCTCCATCTAGTTTTTTCATTCCGGCCCTGAAGGTCTGGACTGCCCTCTCGGCCAACCCTTTGGGTGCAGGGTGGTATGGCGAGGTCTTGACATGAGTTATGCCACTGAGACTTGTAAATCTTTGGAATTCCCCACCAGTGAATGCCATTCCATTATCAGACACTCTTATCTCTGGTAAACCATTGGCCAGAATTTTACTGTCGACGTGCGGGCTCGGTGGGAGCGGGCGGGGGCGGCCGCTAAGCCGCCCGCCGCCGGTGATCAGGTCCGTACCACCAATTAAGGCCCACCCAGTGTGAGATGCGACAGCAGCAACAGGGAGAAGGGGCAGGAGGGAGCTGGAGCTCGATGTCCACCGGGTCCAATGGTGACCCGGTGGCCAATTCAATAGGGGCTGTGGCAGCCATGCGAAGGCTGCCAGTGAAGCAGATGCACCTCGTCATGGAGCTCGTAAAGTGCTGAACACAGAAGGTGGGAGGGCAGATCGGTGGGGCAGTCGGCCCTGCGATTTTCTGATGAGTGTCTCGCTGCCCTCCTGGAGGAGGTACCAGCACGGAGAGAGATCCTTGTCCCCAGGGACAGGAGGAGGAGGCACCCCCCCACCTCACCAAACATGCCTGGGAGGAGGTGCTATCCAGGGTGAGGCGCACATGGGGGCAGTGCCGTAAGCGGTTCAATGATCTCCTGTGATCAGGAAGCGTGAGTACCGTGTTGGCATAGTTACTTAGCATAGCAGTTAGGAGTGCCTCACCCCCGCCGGACCTCAGAGTTCTTGGAGTGTGAGTGGCAAATGTCAATGAGGTTGGGGTGCCACAGGGAGGAGAGAGTGCAGTGCACTGAGGTCAGAATGTCTGTAAGAACAACCATTCCACTGTTGTCTCTATATTGATGTGAGCCTCGAACAGGGAATCCCCATTGATAATGGAAAGACGAGGGCACCCTGATGCGTATCTCTGTTTCATCTGGCTGCCAGGCATGCACAGTAACAGTGACTTCGACTAATAACACGTCCTTGTTCCTCCTTTCAGGCTCACCAGCAGCCCATCGGGGTGAGGAGCCTGAAGGCCCACCACTGACCTCAGAGGACAGCACCCATCACAACGCGCCTGCGTCACACCCTCTCAGTCAAGCAGGCACCAGTGCAGATACCAGCACCTCGGTGGGCATTAGCTAGTATCTCGGTGCACAGTGGTGAGGGCACTTCACATGCACTTGAGGTGCAGGCGGAGGCAGAGAGTGCCCATGACGCCGGCAGTCGGAGGACTGCTGGGGACCAGGAATGTGCTCAGTCGGTGGCTGATGATGACCCTCTGGAGTCGTCCCTGAGACAGCAGATGCTGGAAGTCCAGCAGGGTGTGCGGGAGGATCTGGCGGGGATACATGAGGGAATGCGTGCCATGGTCTCTGTTGTGGAGGAGTCCATGCAGAGCATGAGCTGTGCAATGACCCTCATTGCCGAGCGCTCTGTCTCCTCCATGGAGAGAGTGGCGACTCTCATGGAGAGGCTCCTCCAGGAGCTGAATCAGGGGTTCCTGGGGATGCGCTCGGACCTGCAAGCCCTCACACCGGCAATGACCTCAGGTGGTCAGTGTTAGTGTGTGAGGTGGATTGGGCACCCAGTATCCCAGCCAGGTGCCCATCCATCAGTGGTGAGCAGGGAGGTCCAAAGTGACCTGACATTGGTGCATGAGCTGCCTGTCTGCTCTGTGGGCTCCTCTCAGGGTGCTCCGGATGATGGCAGCAGCTCCTCCGACCCTCTGCCAGTGACCGTGGCATCCAATGAGGCTGTGATGACTGGGGAGATGCCAACCATGGCACTGGCCGCTCCCTCCCAGGCGGGGCCAGCACAGGCTGCATGGGCCAGAGGATGCCCGCCAAGGTCATCAAGGCCAACAGGACAGCAGAGTGAGCAGGCTGTTTCTAATGCCAATGCCAGGGTGTGGGGAGCACCTTGACGTAGCACCCACAAGCGAAAACTTAAAGCACCTTAAGCACAACATGGGCTTATACCTGGTGATATTTTCTCCCCCAGTTTTAAATTAAATATTATTTGGTGTGATGTATAACACCTTTCAATTTAATTTGTATTATGTATGCCAGGCACCACACCAGTAAATGTGTTTCTGTTCAACGAGCCTCTGGGTGCTTCATTGTTCTGCAGGTGCAGGGTAATCCATGATATTATGAGTGACTTGTTTGTCATTGAGCTTTATTGAAATGGCACATAGTGCATGTTGTTCACCAGGCAAATGTTCCTGTCAGGTATCGAGTATGGAGCCTGCAGCCCTGGCATGAGGTGGTGGTTCTTATTTGGTGGTTCCTCACTGGCAGAGGGGCGGTGGAACTGTTGCCTTCATCCAGTGCGCCCTGAAAGGAGCCCGCAGAGATGACAAGCAGCTTGTGCACCAACGTCAGGTCGCTTTGGACTTCACTGCTCACCATTGATGGATGGGCCCCGAGCTGGGATACTGGGATGCCCAATCCATCTCCCAAACTGACAGTGACCACCTGAGGTCATTGCCGGTGTGAGGGCTTGCAGGTCTGATCACGTCCCCAGGAACCCCTGATTCAGCTCCTGGAGGAGCCTCTCCATGAGAGTCGCCACTCTCTCCACGGAGGAGGCAGTGCACTTGGCCATGAGGCTGAAGGAACGTTGGGTCAAAGCTTCCTGGGTGTCCCTGCCTCTCTGGAGGTTGCCCAGGTCAGCGTCTATCCTTCAGCATTCTCCTGAGCGTGCTCATCCTCGGACTCACTACTGGACTTATTGTCTGTTGACAGAGCAACTGTGTCAACATCTTCTTCCTCCACTGCATCCCCCTTTTCTAGATTGTGGGGAGTGCAGCATGCAGCCACTATCAGTGACACACAATCTGGGGCTTATTGCAGTGTGCCCCCTGAACGGTTAGGCATCGGAAGCGCATTTTGAGAAGACCTATGGCTCTCTCTACCACCACCTTGGTGGAGGCGTGGCTCCTATTGTACCATAGCTCAGCCTTTGTTCTTGGGTGACGGAGAGGCGTCATGAGCCACCTTCTGAGGGGATAGCCCTTATCACCCAGCAGCCATCCATCCAGCCGGGCTGGAGCACTGAAGAGCCTCAGCATCTGGGAATATCTGAGGATGTAAGCATCATGGGAGCTGCCTGGGTACCTTGCATAGACTTGCAGAATCAGCATCCTGTGATCACACACTATCTGTACGTTCATGGAGTGGAAGCCCTTCCTGTTGACGAAGGCACCCGGCTCACCTGCTGGCGCCTTGATGTCCACATGTGTACAGTCTATTGCACCCTGGACGCGGGGGAAGCCAGCAATGGCTGCGAAGCCTCTGGCTCATTCTGTCTGGCTGACATCGTCAGTGCGGTAGTGAATGAAAGCCAATGCACGCCTGAACAGAGCATCTGTCACCAGCTTGACACAACTGTAGACAGCTGATTGGGAGACTCCACAAAGATCACCCAACGAACTCTGGAAAGAGCCGGAGGCATAGAAGTTGAGGGCCACTGTGACCTTCAGCATCACTGGCATGGGGTGTCCACCCACACTGTTGGAGCTGATCTCAGTTTCGATCATCTGACAGATGGAGGTCACTGTCTCCCTTGAGAGGCAGAGTCTCCTTTGGCCCTGCACCTCAGACATATTGAGGTAGCTGCATCGCTGCCTGTAAACCCTGGCAGCAGGATAGTGGCGTCTTCTGCTGCCCCTTCCACCTTGGACTTCCTTTTGGCCCTGCGCCCCTTGTGCCTGCGCCTGCCCTCCCACAGGTTGCTCCCTGTGAATAGGGACACCTGGCCTCCTCCCCCTTCTGGCCCTCTCTTCCTCCTCAGAGGAGATGCCTCCAGCGGAGACCACAATCCCCATTCCCAGGGTAAGGGAAGGCTGTCTGATACCTGAAGGCCCCAAGTGGTATGACTCCTCCGGAGTCCTGAACTGAAGCCTCTTATTTCTGTCAAAGCAGCTCTGAAGCAAAATGAAGAAATCTTGTTCACACAAGCAAGTAGCAGCAACTTATAAGCTAAAATACAAACAACTCGCATTAGCATGCCCGCTCACCCCTCTTATCCTGCCTGTGGATGAAGTTTATGAAAATGTGGCCTACCCGCCTGCCTGTTGTGCCCATGCAACATCCTGAAAATCGCACGGGCTGCGTAAAATCACAGACAATTGGTGCCTCAAGGGCCTTAACTGGCCCGTTAATGAATGGCAGGCGCACCTCTGTTTTCATCGCGCGCCCACCTAGTGAAATACCATGAGGGTGCGCAGTGACGTGGGGGCGCATGCCCGATGTCACCGTGCATCATATTGCGTTCCGGCGTGTCGGGTGCATACCCGCGCGCCGAAGGTAAAATTCTGGCCCATGTATCGCAAAACTCTGATGCAATCTGATTATCATGGCGGCAGGTGTGGGCGATCTCACCTCATATATCTCCATCCATTTGGAATGGGCGTCGGTAAGTAAGAGGAACATTGTGCGCAAAAAAAGCCCCATGTCGTCAACGTGGAGGCAGACCCATGGCCTTCCTAGCCATTCCCAATGATCCAGTGGAGTAGGAGGAGGCAAATTCTGCACCTGTTGGCACTGCATGCAGCTCTTGACCATGTTTTCGATTTCAGTGTCCTTCCCTGGCCACCATAAGTAGCTGCGCACCAACATTTTCATTCTAGAAATGCTGGGGTGGGCGCTATGCAATTCTATCAATAATGGTTGTCTTCTTGTCGGAGGCACAATAACTCTCGCTTCCCACAGTGAGATGCCATCCTGGCAGGTGAACTCATATCTCCTATTAAAATAGGGCTTAATTTCGTCTGACTTTGGCTCGTTAGATCATCTCTGCAAGACTTGTTCCCTGACATGAGACAAAACTGGATCACAGTCTGCCCATTCTCTGATCTGTTTGGTATTTACTGGTGATGAATCCAGAAAGTTTAATAACAAGACAAGTTCTTGAGGGATGAGGGCGTCAGCATTGGCAATCTGGCTTCCCGGTCGGTGGATAGAAGTATATTCATAGGCAACTAAAATCAGTGCCCACCTTTAATGCGTGCTGAGGCAACTGGGGGTATTGCCTTATCTTCCCCAAACAAGCCTAGTAGTGGCTCATGATCAGATATGATGTGAAGTGGCGACCATGGATGTATTGATAGAATTTCATAACACCAAATACAATGGATACGCCTTCTTTCTTTATTTGTGAGTATCTTTGTTCTGCCTCACTGATTGTTCTTGAGATGTAGCCAATGGGCCGTTCG
Organism: Cetorhinus maximus; assembly: GCF_964194155.1. Taxonomy (NCBI): domain Eukaryota; kingdom Metazoa; phylum Chordata; class Chondrichthyes; order Lamniformes; family Cetorhinidae; genus Cetorhinus; species Cetorhinus maximus. The sequence goes on along the minus strand of NC_135884.1, from coordinate 46,281,578 downwards.
GAGCCATCCGCCATCCAGTGGGAGAGTACTGCCCCTACTCCGGTGAATGTAGTAACTGCTTTACTGCCGTAAAAGCCTGTTTTTGTGGAGCTTGCCAAGTCCACCTGTGGTTTTTCTTGAGTAACCCATATAATGGAGCTAGTACTGTTGACAAATTTGGGAGAAAACAACTGTAGTAGTTGACCATCCCCAAGAAGGACTTAGGTTCTGTGGCGTTTTTCGGGGCTGGCCCCTCACAAATAGCTCTCACCATGCCTTCTACTGGGTGAAGGCCCTGTGAGTTGACCCTATGACTCAGGTAAATCACTTCTTTTGCTTGGGAGATACATTTTTCCCTTTTTAAGCATACTCTGGCTTGTGAGAAATGCTTCAATACCTCTTCCAAGTTAGCCTGGTGTGCTTCATCAGTTAGTCCTGTTACTAGGACATCACCGAGATAAACCACCACATGGGGTAGACCTTGGAGAAAATTTTCTATAGTCCACTGGAAAATGGCACAGGCTGATGAGACTCCGAAGGATCACCTGCTTTACTGGTATAAACTCCGACGTGTGTTGATAGTCACAAAACCCCGAGAAGCCTTTTCTAGCTCGACTTGCTGGTAAGTGTGGCTCATGTCGAGTTTTGTATATGCGGTTCCCCCTGCCAACTTGGAGTACAATTCATCAATTTTTGGTATAGGTGCCTATCAAGTCTGGCCACTTTGTTAATGGTCAACTTATAGTCCCCGCATATTCGCACACTCTGGTCAGGCTTTAGTATTGGAACAATAGGTGCTGCCCATTTCGAAAATTGTACAGGTTGTAAGACTTCCGACTTCTCCAGCCTGTCCAAATCAATATCCACTTTTTCTCATAATGCACTGGGGACTGGCCTTGCCTTCAAATATCTGGGGGTTGCTTCAGGATCCACGTGGATTTTAGCTTGCAGCCCCTGAATCTTCTCAAGCTCTGCCCTGAACACAGAAGCATATTTCTGTAATAATTCTTGCAGATCTTTTGATCTGAGTTGAAAAATCTCAGTTCACTCCAGCTTTATTTCCTTAGGTCAGTTCCGACCAAGTAGAGCTGGACCCTCCCCTGCGACCACTATCAGGGGTAGATTAGCAGATTGGCTTCTATATTGTACAGGAACCTTGCATATACCTTTTATTCATATGTCTTCGCCAGTATATGTCGTTAATCTGGTATCTGAGTTTTCCAGCTTTAATGAGTGGCCTCCTCCATTCAGATACTTAAACATGTGTTCCTCTATGAATGTAGCGGATGCGCCCGTATCTACCGCCATTCAAATGGGCTTTCTGTTGACTTCTACTGTCACGTAGATTGGCTGTTTTACCCATTTTTAAGTTGTGTAGCGAGTAAATATCTGACTCTGTTTCTTCTGGTTCCCCTATTAAATAAATTTCACGACTTCTGCCTTTTTGTTTGAAAGATTGCCTCAATCTTTCTTTACAATATTGCATAATATGCCCATTGCGATGGCAGTGGAAACACTCGGTTTTTCTAAATTATCATTCGTTTGTCGGCTGTCTGGTTCCAATTCTCCTATTATGAATGTGGTTTTTATCCGTTAGGCCATTGCTTTTTGCTGCTCTGTTAATAGCGGCTGTTTCCCACCTTTCCATGGAGCCCTGCGCTTTCGCACCATTTCTAACTGGTGCTTCCCTCCCAACGTGAAGAACAGCACCATTTTGTGCTCCCTTGATTGCTTCTGAGTCCCTGACTGCACTTTCCATTGTGAGCGCCAACTCCAGCGCCTTGCTGAAGTCTAAATTTGTTTCTGCCAACAACCTTTTTTGAATGGTGTCTTCATTAATCCCACACACTAATCGGTCTCTTAACATGTCATTAATCAATGTCCTGAACTCACAGCACTCTGTCAGTTGTTTCAAGGCTGCTACATAGCAAGCGACTGTCTCTCCAGGGGCGAGACACCTCGAATTGAATTTAAAATGCTACGTTGTTACCGAGGGTTTTGGCTGAAAGTGGCTTTTCACCAGATTCACCAACTCATCTAAGCTCTTGGCATCTGGGGTGTTTGCTGCCATTAGACTACGAATTAGGCCACACGTTTACTGCCACATGTCAATAAGAGGGCCGCCCACTTCTTCTCCTCCCCCGATATGTCGTTGGCCAAAAAGAAAAATGTGACGCGTTCAATATAATGTGGCCAGTCATTGGTGGCCTGATTAAATGGTTCGATGCAGCCAAATGGTAGCATAACGGAGGAAGATAACTTCGACGACTATGGTGAGGGCTTACAATTGTAATGTACTTACAATCAGCCTGCAGGACATGGCTGATTCACTACAGTTGAATTTTCGCAGCTTTCCTTGGTGTCGTCGACTGGTCATGTTTTGCCTCGTGCCAGTTGTTATGTTCTATGATGGGGTTGCTTTGCTCGTGAACCAGTCGCACGCTTCTCTGTTGGCAGGTGAGTCGACTACAATATACGGCAGATGCAGGGACCAATATGAAATGAAGCACATGCTATTTATTTACACAGACATAACAGCATTAACATGATATGTGCTTCTCCAACCAGACCCTACTCTAGACTAACATTGACATGGTAGCCTGTGCTACACAGCTGTCGGGTCTTACAGTCATGTGGTTAATCTGCTCACATTCTTTTAAAGGTGTGTTACACCTCAGATTACACAAGCTTCATGATGTTTTGCGTTACTCCTGAAACAGAAAGTTAAGGCTGAATTTTTTTGAACCTACGGAGACAGCATTCAATGAGAAATCATTTTTCTGCTTTTTCTTTCAGCAATCTCACAGAAAAGCAAAACCTTGCTCATTGTCTTTCCATTGATGGCAGGTGCATTATATCTAACACGTAACCGAGGAGTCAATCCTCACTGGAAGTAATGCTGCCTAATAGCTTATTAAGCATCCAAATAGGCATTCAACCAGAATATATAGATGAATGTGGAGATTTGAGGGTTCTAGGAGCAAAGAACGAAAATGTGAAAAGCCCTCTCCACTTATGGGACCCTGCAAATTATGATGGAAGGTGTAAGGGAGTGTGGAGGGCAGCCCTCAAGTAAACAAGAGGATTTGAATGTTAGCGAAGGAGGTCACATAGACAGGAGTGTGATCCTCACATGCGCTGCACATGGAAGGACCTTCCGAAGAAGGTCCCCAATCTGGAAAAACAATTTCAGATTTGGAAAAATAATTCTCCAATTTGGACCAACGATTTTCAATAAGGATGACTGTCAATGATTTTACGCTGCAACATACAGATTGTCAGACAATTTACTGATGACAAGTATGTTTGCCTAAATAGTGTCCCACAGCCTGCTGTTAGTCTCAATGTACGCTGTCAAGTAATGGAAGTAAAAACAGAAGCAATGAGGATATTTCAGAAGTATTCGAATAGGCTCGAAAAGAGAAACAAACAAATTTGCCAGAATGAAAGATTGATTTATTGTAACACATAGGTCAGCACAGTCAATTTTCTCTCCAGGATTCAGCTGCGTGCCACTTATGCTATGCAGCAGTTTTACCTTCTTGTTGCTTCTTTTTTTGAAGAAGCAGATGGCCTTCAACAAGCAACATTGAGTGAGGAGTATTGGTAGAGGGTCACAAATAAATCTCCTTAACCTGTTACAAAGAGGCCACAGTAGTCACTGTAAGGACAAGTCCTCTCATGGCTAAATTTCATGGAGGTGATATCACTTCCCGATAGTTGCATATGTTCACAGTGGAAAAGATTTTGAAGTTCATCTTGTTAAAATCAATATTGTGCTGGCCGAGAAACTGTCATTTACTGTAAATGCAGCAGCCAACATGTAAAACATTGTAGAAGGAGAGGAGGAGAAAGAGGACTGCAGAATTCCAGTGCTCATTTTCACTTTTGCGTCACCAAAACCATTGAAAATAGGCACCAGCTCAGACACGCACAATAAGTTCGAGTAGAGAACATAGAGCGAGTCCTGGATAACAGGTGAAGAAAGGTAGTCTGCCACTGGGTGGAGGTTCAGCTTAGCCACTGCCCTGCTGAATTTATAAATGACACCATCTTTTGGACCCAGCTATAAAACATACAATACTTCATTAACATGAATTATTGAACATGCACTAATTTTATTGCAAAGCAGACTGTAAGCTAGTCTGAGTAATGTGACACATTCTAACATCCCAATATGCAGTGGTTGTCTGTTCTGCAAGCAACATTAATAGCATCTGGAGAGGAAGTCTCGGTGCTGAGTCATATGGTAACACTCTCACCTCTAAGTCAGAAGCTTGTGGGTTAAAGTCCCACTCCAGGACTTGAGCACAAAAATTAAGGCTGATGCCCCAGTGCAGTATTGAAAGAGTATGGCACTATCGGAGGTAAGAACATAAGAAATAGGGGCAGGAGGAGGCCATTTGGCCCTTTGAGCTACTCTGCCATTCAATAAGATCATGGCTGATCTGAAGGTGGCCTTAATTCCACTTTCGTGCCTGCCCCACCACCCGCCGCCCCCCCATAGCCCTTGACTCCCTTGTCAATCAAAAATCTGTCCAACTCAGCCTTGAATATAATGACCCAGCCTCCACTGTTTGCTGGGGAAGAGAATTCCAATCACTAATGACCCTCTGAGAAGAAATTCCTCCTCATCTCCATCTTAAATGAGAGACCCCTTATTTTGAAAATATGCCCTGTAATTCTAGATTCCCCCACAAGAGGAAACATTCTCCCAGCATTTACCCTCTAAAGCCCCCTCAGTATTTTATATGTTTCAATAAGATCATCTCTCATTCTTTTAGACTCCAATGAGTACAGGCCCAACCTGCTCTACCTTTCCTCATAAGACAACCCTTTCATCCCAGGAATCAGCCTTGTGAATTTTCTCTGAACTGCTTCCAATACAAGTATGTGCCTCCTTAAGTAAAATGACCAAACTTGAACACAGTACTCTAGGTGTGGTCTCACTAATGCCCTGTACAGTTGTAGCAAGACTTCCCTACTTTTATGCTCCATCCTCCTTGTAATAAAGGCTAACATTCCATTTGCCCTCCTTGTTTTACCTGCATGCTGACTTTTTAAGATTCTTATACAAGGACACCCAGACCTCTCTTAACAGTAGCATTTGGTAGTGTCTCTCTCCATTTAGTTAATTTTCTGCTTTTCTATTCTTCCTGCCAAAGTGAACAACTCACATTTTTCCATTCATACTCCATAGCCAAATTTTTGCCAACTCACTTAACTCACTATCCATATTCCTTTGCAGACTTTTGTATCCTCCTCACAACTTGCTTTCCTACCTATCTTCATATCATCAGCAAACTTATCTATAATGTAGTTGGTCCCATCATCTAAGTCATTATAGATCGTAAACAGCTAAAGCCCCAGTACTAGGCCCTGTGGCACTCCACTAGTTACAGTTTGCCATCCTGAAAATGATCCATTTATCCTGACTCTCTGGGCAGAATTTTACGTCCTGTGAGTGGGCACGCGCCTGACCTGATCGGGCGAGCATCCCAACGTCATTGTCCACTTGTGTGATATTTCAGTCGGCGGGCGAGTGCGAGAGTCAGCAGCACGCCCGCTAGCAGTTAAGAGGCCTATTAAGGCCATTAACAATTAATTAACCGCTATTTTTTTGCTGCCCGTCCAACGTTACAGTTAGCGAGTGGGCAGATCGGCCAGGCAGCCTTTGCATTTTTGATAAAACCTCATCCAAGGGTGGGATGAGGTTTCCGATAGTAATTAAAAAAAAATGTTTTGGGCAGAATTTTTATCACAACATGGTGAGGTTAGTGATTCTTATGGGTGGAATTTTTTTCCAGGATTTTAAAATCTCTATTTAAGGTTTTAAAATTCTTCAATTCCCTGAGGCAGCTCTCTGCCTTCAGCGAGCTTTCTGTGAGGGCTTCCCTGCACCCGTGCTGACTTCAGCACGCGCCCCACTCCTGCCCCACTGGCAGCGCTGAGCCTTTCAGTGTGCATTTCACGCTGGCTGGCCATTAATCGGTCAGGGGCCGATCGCAGACGGTGGGCTGTTTCTTGGCCACTCCTGGTCCTGCCCACCGTGCTCGCTCGATGACCCAAAAAATCTTGCCCTCTGTTTCCTGTTAGTTAGCCAGTCCTCTGTCCCTGCTGATATATCACCCCTAACATCATATGCTCTTATCTTGTGTAGTAACCTTTTATGTATACCTTATCAAGTGCTTTTAGGAAATCCAAATACACGTCTGCTTGTTCCCCTTTATCCACCCTGATTGTTACATCCTCAAAAAACTCTAATAAATTTGTCAAACATGATTTCCTTTTCACAAAACCATAATTGACTCAGCCTGATAGTGTTATGATTTTCTAAGTGCCCTGCTACTCCCTCTTTAATAGTGGATTCCAGTTAAGATAACTGGTCTATAGCTTCCTGCTTTCTGTCTCCCTCCTTTCCTGAACAGAGGTGTTACATTTGCAGTTTTCTAATCCTCTGGGCCCTTTCCAGAATCCAGGGAATTTTGGAGAATTACAACCATTGCATCCACTATCTCTGCAGCCACTACTTTTAAGACCTTAGGATGCAGGTCATTGGGTCCAGGGGACTTATCAACCTTAAGTTCCATTAGTTTTCCTATTACTTTTTCTTTAGTGATAGTGATTATTTTAAGTTCCTCCCTCCCTTTTGCCTCTTAATTTTTCTACTATTCTTGGGAAGCTTTTTGTCTCTTCTACTGTGAAGGCAGATATAAATTACTTGTTCAAAGCCAGTGCATATTTCTTTGCCAGTGCATTATTAATTCCCCACTCTCACCCTCTAAGGAACCAATACTCACTTTAGCTACTCTTTTCCTTTTTAAATACTTGCAGAAATTTTTACTATCTGCTTTTATATTTCTTGCTGGTTTTCTCTCATACTCCAATTTCTCCCTCTTTATTTTTTTTCAGTCATCATTTGATGGTTCTAAAGCATTCCAAACCTTCTGGCCTACCACTAATCTTTGCAGCATTGTATGCCTGTTCTTTCAATTTGATACCACCTCTAAATTCCTTACATAGCCACAGATGGTGCATCCTTCTGGTAGAGTCTTTCTTCCTCAATGGAATATATCTTTGTTGAGAGTTATGAAGTGTCTCCTTAAATGTCTACCACTGCTCCTCTATCATCTCTTTTAACCTATTTTTCCACTTAACTTCAGCCAACAGTGTCTTCATACCCTTTTAATGCCTTTATTTAAGTTTAGGACACTAGTTACAGACCCACAGTTTTCACTCTCAAACTGAATGTGAAATTCTAAAATGTTAAGGTCACTCTTGACTATAGGATCCTTTACTATGAGATCTTTAATTAATCTGGTCTCATTGTACATTAACAGGTCCAAAATAGCTTGCTGGGTGCCATATTTTGGATGTTGGTGAGCACAGCTTCAGGATTTCTCAGGATGGCTCCTGTTGTGGTGTTGTAGTTGAAAATTCAAGATGTGATGAGATCTGCTTGAAAACCCAACTGGATCAGTGATGGGGAGGGATTTAGAGACCTTGTGTTGGATTTTACCAGCCCTTTGGGGATGGGCAGCAGGCACAAGAACCTGGAAAATAACACAGGAAGGTGGTGGGTACCATGACATTTACTGTCAGTGCAGCAGCAGCATATGGAACCAAGCACAAGAGGAGGAGGAAGAGGAATGCAGAATTTGACTGCTCACTTTTGTACTTTGTGTCACCAATACCATTGAAAGTAGGTACCAGCTCAGATATACACAATATGTTTGAGGAGATGTTACGATCTCTGTAGAGACCGATAACTTCTAAAGCAAAATCCGAGCTTCCAGTCAACAGCTGAAAGAATGACGTGGCAAGATTTCAAATTTTTAAACTTTTACTACAACAAATTACTAAAAACACTCATGACTAAACATTATTTTTGTTTTATAGGCAACTTATACTTCAAACTACAGAAAAGAGATTCCCCCTTCACTCTGGTTATACATAATACTGTTCCTTAGGTGGACACATCATCCTCCAGGAACCAGTCTAAAATTATTCTAAGCTCCTGATGGCATGTTTCCTTTATACTTTCCCAGCTGGGTAACTTCTGATCCCAGAACTAACTTTCACTGTGTGGGTTACACTGGAGATATCTTCCCCCTAGCCCAAGATATGCAAATCTTCCAGTCTCTTTTAAATCCTCACAAACTCGGTCTTCAATCTCAGCATGAGCTCAGCCACTCTTGGAGCTTAGTTTTTAATGGTGGCATAAATTCAGAAACACATAAAAACAAGGCAGGTGGCTTTTAAGCTGCTGCCTCTGGCCATGTGATAGGACAAAGATTCCACATCATGCAGACCTATATAATTGAAATGTGATGGCCCATTCCAGGTGTATAGGTAGGACCATCTTGGTCTACATCACACGGCGTTAGGTGGCTAGTGGAACCAAAATCAAATCCTTGGGAACCCTTTCAGATGGTCTCCATGCCAACGCAGTTCAGTAGCCAATGAGTTAGGAATAGTAGATGAGAAAGAACATAATCTGAGTAGCACAAGGACCGATCATAGTACCAAGTCATGATAAATACAAATACAAGTTAAATAAATGCAAGCAAATGCTCAACGTTATATGTAATGTTTGCATATTATAATATGCAAATGTGAACATTGAAGTAACTCTTGGAAAAAAAAATTTCAAAAGATGCTGAATGGTGATCAGCAAGCTGGCTTAAAGTAAAATGTAAAAGCAATGCTCTGAAACTAACCCTTTAATTACTGTAAGAGCCCTAGCAGGACCCAAGAAAATAAATCCTGGATGATTGCCTGACACACAGGGTGCTCTGATGTGAGTGTTCATTTTTTCCTCTCATTCTCTACTTAGGCCTTGGTTTCTTGCCACTTGAAAGAATCCACTTGCTCTTCCAGTTATGCAAAATGCTACAATTACTGTGCCAAATTCACTCTGTATCTTATTGTAATAAACACCCAAGTGAGTCAAACATTGAAAGTGTGATTTTAAGAACCAACCTGTCCATTCTATTTCTACCTCCTAAATGTATGTCATTATAGGCTGCTTCTTAAAGAATATGAATGTTCCATGCTGAAGTTTACAATCACAGTTGGATAACATAAATCCCAACGGCCAGTCTAATATTTTGTTTGAATTTGAAATAGTTTGGGAAATTCTTCAATTCATCTAGTTTTGTGTGTGTGTGTCTGTGTGTCTTCCTGGGGGAAAAATAGCATCAATTTACTTAATTTATTCTATTGATAAAAGGGGAAGCATAGTCTACAGATGCATGGATGGTGATGAGAACACATCAGTGATGACTTGTAGTCTAGATAAGCCATATATCTTAAAGATAAAGGTTTGCATTTCCAGCTGATGCTCTTCAGCATTGCTGAATTTCATACATGCCTATGCATGAGAGACTGGGCAGAGTGATGAACTGAACACTGACTGACCCTCATGCCTCTTACTGGTGCCTGCAATGATTCAGTAGCATAGAAGTTTAGTACAGCTGTCACTTTCCCTTCCACTGGATATTGCTTCTTGCTTTGATGATACAGAGTTGACACAGATGCTCAGGTGGCTGGTTACAATAGGTTGTAGTGAGACTGGATGCTCCAGCATCTGTTCTCTTGAATTTCCCAGGCCATCTCCTCTTGCTGTTCCTGCTCTTTCATCAATGTGCCCACCAAAGGCAGCCTTGATGGAACAACCATACTACTATAGTCACTAAATTTTTAAACTGAATTTAAATAATAATCAAGTCAATGTTAATTGTGAAAGTTAATGTGCTTTTTCAACATTTCTCTAATATATTCCTCTCCAACTCTTCTTTGCATTGAAACAAATTTGTAAAATGCTAGTGCTCATTTAGCACATTACATTTAATGCACAAAAGAAACTTGTTCTCTCTACGTTAAGGGAAAAAGTTGGAAGGGGGCAAATTCACTAGCCCCAAAGCCAGGCATGGAGGTGGGGATATGTGATTAACCACTTCCAATTGACTGCAAAGAAGGACGCACACCAACTTCGTGCTGCCTATTGTTTTGCATGATGGCAGAGTCTAGCCACTGTTAACTGTGCTATTCATTGGCTGGTCACCTCAGTAGGGGGCCAACATCATGGGCAGAATTTTGCCGTTGGCGAGCAGGGGGTGGGGCCCGCTCGCCGACGCGTAAAATGATGCGGGATGACATCGGGCAGAACCCCCAATGTCACCCTGCCCCATTTAAATTTTCAGGAAGGCGGGGGCACAGCAAAATCAGCTGCGGGCCCGCCGACCTGTCAATGGCCAATTGAGGCCATTAACAGGATCAATTAAACAATTAAAGGACCTGCCCGTCCAACCTTAAGGTTGGCGGGCAGGCCAGGAGCCCCGGCGGCAAATAGAGAAAACATGAAACCTCATGCACCGGCGGGATGAGGTTTCATGTTGGGTTTTAAAAATTGTAATAAAGTTGTTCTGTAAGTTTTGAACATGTCCCATCTCATGTGACATTGTCACATGAGGGGACATGTAAGGGATTTTTCTTTTCTCTATCTTTAATAGTTTTAAAAGTCGAAGCGATTTCCTTGAGGCTGCACTTAGCCTCAGGGAGATGTGCGCTCTTTCGTGTACATGCGCAAAAGAGTGCACTCTTGATTTTAGGGATTCCCTCCCACCCGCACAGGGAGCGCATAGCGCTTCCCGGCAGATGTCATGCTGGGCGGGCCTTAATTGGCCCGCCCACGTAAAATGGCAGTGTTGTCCGCTTCACTGGCGGCGATCGGCGATTGGGTCGGGCCCGCCTGCCCGACAGGCAGAAAATTCTGCCCCATAAGTGGCTAGCATCATTTAAAGCTAAAATAAAATTGGAAAATGCTGGAAAATCTCAGCAGGTCTGGCAGCATCTGTGGAGAGAGAAACAGAGTTAATGTTTTGAATCCGTATGACCCTTCTTCAGAGATAAAGAGAAGCAGAAATGTGATGGATTTTATACTGTGTAGGAGGAGGTGGAGCAGGTGGAGCAAAATAGAAGGTCAGGGATAGGTGAGAGCTCAGGAGGGATTGGGCAAAAATGTCATGGAGACAGGACAAAGAGAGTGTTAATGGTAGTGTTAAAGAATAAAGAAGGTGCTGATAGTGGCATAAAGGTAAGAAAGCAGAATGTGTTAATGGCAGAACAAGAGTCAGTGCTCTGTGAAAGCAAAACATAAGAACAATTGACAGATGGCCTGCGTGGGGTTGAAGGGGGAGGGGGGTTGGGAAAAAAATTGGATCAAAAAAGGAGTCAACATGGAGGGCAGAGCTCATGGTCTGAAGCTGTTGAACTCAATGTTAAGTCCGGAAGGCTGTAAAGTGCCTAATCAGAAGATGAGGTGCTGTCCCTCCAGTTTATGTTGGCTTACACTAGAGCATTGCAGCAGGCCAAGGATGGACATGAGAGCAAGATGGTGAGTTGAAATGACAAGTGACAGGAAGGTCTGGGTCATGCATGTGGACTGGGCGCAGGTGTTCCGCAAAGCAGTCACCCAGTCTGTGTTTAGTCTCCCCAATGTAGAGGAGACCGCATTGGGAGCAGCGAACCTAGTAAATTGAAGGAGGTGCAAGAGAAGCGCTGCTTCACTTGAAAGGAGTGCTTGGGGCCTTGGACAGCGAGGAGGGAGGAGGTAAAGGGGCAGTGATTGCACTGTTGTGTCGGAGATGGACCATGTGAAGGTCCTGACCTTCTATTTTGCTCCACCTGCTCCACCCATTCCTACACAGTATAAAATCCATCACATTCCTACTTCTCTTCAGCTCTGAAGAAGAGTCATACAGACTCGAAATGTTAATTCTGTTCCTCTCTCCACAGATGCTGCCAGACTTGCTGAGATTTTCCAGCATTTTCTGTTTTAATTTCAGATTTCCAGCATTCACAGTATTTTGCTTTTATTTTACCATTTAAAGCTAGCCTGCACTGCTTCAAGCTAGCCTACAACTCTTAAAAGAGAGGTGCATTGTGGCCAGAGCAGTTGCTGGCAATCCTGTGAGCTGAATCTGACCTGGGAAATATTGATTCGCCATACAACATGGAAGAGCACAAACTCCTAGTTTTTTGGACGCTGCACTGGAGACAAGGGTGAAGGAGGAGAGAGGAAATGTATCTGCAGGGATCCAGGAGGCCCTCCAGATAGACGCCCAGAAGGCAATGGAAGCACACAACAATGGAGGCCAATGCCTGGAGTCAAACCTCGAAGATCTGGAATACAGTGCTGCAAGAGGTGCAAAGGTCTCATACGAGTAGTCAAGGTCAGTGAATGAACCTTCAAGTGCCTCATCCTACTGGCTACCCCACTAGCCTCATACACTGCTCAATTCACTACACCCTCATCATTCACTGACCAACAATCTCCATCTACCAGGACTCATATGTTCCACTGTAGCCTTAATCATTTAGCACTCACACTCACACCTCACAGCTTATGCATACAGTTAGCTATTCAATCATGACAGCCACATCAACCAAACAAATTGTACCACACTCACTGACATACTTCCCTCTCTCTTGTAGAACGACATGGCACACAACTGGAGGCAGCAGGAACTAACTTGACAGGGACAGGGGCAACTTCATATCCTGACCTCCGTGCTGGAGACAGTACTGACCATTATTGAGATGGTGTTTGGTGAGGCTGTAGCCAGCGGAGGTGTTGAAACAGTATCCTTATAATTAATCTTTCTTCTCACATTTCACCTGTTCCTAATCGCACAGTCTCTCCTGATTCACAAGTTACAGATGATGTAAACATCTATCTTTTGCTTTACCCTCCTCCCTTCACCACATCCTTGCCCTTGTGCCTTTCTCATTTCAGATGCCTGAGAACGACAACCTGACCAGGTAGTGGAAGAACAGCAAGAAGACAGTGATCATGAAGACACACCATAACTCAATGTCACACTCACAGCAACCAGCTCAGATATTGAGGCTGAGTGTCAGATTTGAGGATAAATTAGAGGTGGGGTCTGCACATGGTGAGCCAGTGGTCATGAGTGGCCTGGAGCCAGGGCATAGAGCAAGGATAGCGCAAGTGCTAACTCACCAGGGAGGAACGTTGCACACAAGTTTTGCTGCAAAGGACTTGGTTGAGCACTTCAATGGGGCAACCTATAGAACAAGACTAATAGATATGCACAACGCAATGATTAGTGCATTGACAGGCTTGCCAGAAAGCCTGAAATCAATGTCAAGAAGCATCAGGAGTTCAGCACCATCTTGGCACAAGGGTTTTGTGCAGAGCTTAAAGCCCATCCTTTACAGCACAGAAGTGCTGGCTAACTTCATTCACCCACTTGTGGACCCAACCATGAAGTAATGTCAGATGGTCAATGTCTCAGCTTCCATTGCAGCACAAGCTGCTGCCAGTCAAAGTCTGAGTGTGGCAGTGGAAGCTCAGAGTGAAGTTACGCAGTGTCAGCTGGCTGTTATGCAATCTCAGTTTGCTGTCATCATGGCTGTGTTCAAAGAGGCTTGCAGGGTCACACAGCAGTCCAGCAAATGGAATGCTTATTTCATGATCATTTCTATTTCTACATTGTGGGCAAGTGAATGTTGTGATGGCCAGTGACAGGGAGAAGATAAGTGTGGGACTGTTGACAAATGGGGAACTGGGGTTGTGGTTACTGGTACCACATACAGAACTATTCTTCATGGGTAGCACTGGCAGAAAAGGGCTGTCTAGATTGCCTTCTCTCTTCCTCTTTCTCCTCTTCATGCTGCTGCTCCTGAACTGATTGCCGCATAGCTGGTGGCAAGGGCTGTCCCCTTATGTTGGCCAGGTTGTGCAACATGCAACAGACTATGATGAAGTTGACACTTACTCTGCCAGGTACTGCAGGCCTTGTCCAGAACAGTCCAAGGAGCAGAAGTGTTGTTTCAAAAGCATGCCAGTGGTCTGCCCTATCAAATTTTGTGTGAGACCATAGCTTTTGCTATATGCATGCTTAGCATTTTTGTGTGTGCGTGTGTGGGTTGTGCACCTGAGCCATGTGGTCAGCAAATAGTCCTTGTCTCTCGGTGGCCACCCTTTGGCTTACCGTAGTAGCTTAAATGCAGTTAATGTTCTGTTGCAGAATTAAGGTATCATGACTGCTGCCAGTATACTGGACATTAACCTGTGTGACGCTCTGCATATGGTGACACACCAGCTGGACACTGAGGGAGTTCCAGTTCTGGTAGAGTTCAACAGAGTTCAACAGTTCAACAGAGTTGAATTGTAACTGTGTATGCAGTTAATGGCATCATGTGGAAGACTGTAATCCCAGCCAAGCTGCATGCTCACTTTGACTCTTGTTCTCTGGCAAGAAGCAATGAAACCAAGTTAATGACCAATGTGCAGCGAATCTCAGTGACCTCTTTTATGCAACAATGGATGGCAAAATGTTTCAAACATCTCCAGCTCCATCTTGGGAGAACCCAGACGTGTAGAGGTTCATCAGCATGCTCACCTTCACATTGGTAGTGCAGCCCCTGCCCTGCTCTGAGGTTGCAGTTGTGACTGTAGCAGGTGACAGATTCTGGTTTGGATGTCCTTCTTGACATGCAGGCGTCTTACACGTTGTTCCTCACTGAGGTTCAGGTGGCAGAAATACTCTCTGAACACCCTGGATGAACATAACCTACTGCTGGTAGCCTTCCTCATCCCTCTTCCATCAGTTTTTCCTATTCTGTGCAGCCTCTGCTCATTCTCCTGGTCATGCTCTATTCCAAGGGGTATGGACTGCTCCTGAACCATATCTTTTTTTTTATTCATTCACGGGATGTGGGCTTCGCTGGCTGGACCAGCAGATATTGCCCATCCCTAGTTGCCCTTGAGAAAATGGTGGCGAGCTGCCTTCATAAACCGCTGCAGTCCATGTGGTGTAGGTACACCCACAGTGCTGTTAGGAAGGGAGTTCCAGGATTTTGACCCAGCCACAGCGAAGGAACGGTGATGTATTTCCAAGTCAGGATGGTGAGTGACTTGGAGGGGAACTTCCAGGTGGTGGTGTTCCCATCTATCTGCTGCCCTTGTCCTTCTAGGTGGCGGTGGTCGTGAGTTTGGAAGGTGTTGGTGATTTCCTGCAGTGCATCTTGTAGATGGGGCACACTGCTGCTACTGTACGTCGGAGGTGGAGGGAGTGAATATTTGTGGATATGGTGCCAGTCGAGCAGGCTGCTTTGTCCTGGATGGTGTCAAGCTTTTTCAGTGTTGTAGGAGCTGCACTCATCAAGTGGGGAATGTTCCATCACATTCCTGACTTGTGTCTTGTAGATGGTGGACAGGCTTTGAGAAGTCAGGAGGTGATTCGTCACATGATTCCTAGCCTCTGACCTGCTCTTGTAGCCATAGGATTTATATGGCTAGTCCAGTTCAGTTTCTAGTCAATGGTAATCCCCAGGATGTTGATAGTGAGGGATTCAGTGATGGTCATGCCATTGAACATCAAGGTGCGATGGTTGGATTCTCTCTTGTTGGAGATGGTCATTGCCTGACAGTTGTGTGGCGTGAATGTCACTTGCCACTTGTCAGCCCAAGTCTGGATATTATCCAGGTCTTGCTGCATTTGGACATGGACTGCTCCAGTATTTGAGGAGTCGCGAATGGTGTTGAACATTGTGCAATCATCAGCGAACATCCCCACTTCTGACCTTATGATGGAAGGAAGGTCATTGATAAAGCAGCTGAAGATGATTGGGCCTAGGACACTACCCTGAGGAACTCCTGCAGTGATGTCCTGGAGTTGAGATGACTGACCTCCAACAACTACAACCATGTTCCTTTGTGCTAGGTATGACTCCAAACAGTGGAGAGTTTTCCCCTGATTTCCATTGACTCCAGTTTTGCTAGGGCCCCTTGATGCCACACTCAGCCAAATGCTGTCTTGATGCCAAGGGCAGTCACTCTCACCTCACCTCGGGATTTCAGCTCATTTGTCCATGTTTGAACCAAGGCTGTAATGAGGTCAGGTGCTGAGTGGCCCTGGCAGAACCCAAACTGGGCATCAGTGAGCAGGTTATTGCCGCTTGATAGCACTGTTGATGACCCCTTCCATTACTTTACTGATGATCGAGAGTAGCCTGATGGGGTGGTAATTGGCCGGGTTGGATTTGTCCTGCTTTTTGTGTACAGGACATACCTGGGCAATTTTCCACATAGCCGGGTAGATGCCAGTGTTGTAGCTGTACTGGAACAGCTTGACTAGGGGCGCAGCAAGTTCTGGAGCACAAGTCTTCAGTACTATTGCCGGAATGTTGTCAGGGACCATAGCCTTTGCAGTATTTAGTGCCTTCACCCGTTTCTTGATATCACGTGGAGTGAATCGAATTGGCTGAAGACTAGCATCTGTGATGCTGGGGACCTCCGGAGGAGGCCGAGATGGATCATCCACTCGGCACTTCTGGCTGAGGATTGTCGCAAATGCTTCAGCCTTATCTTTTGCACTTCTGTGCTGGGCTTCTTCATCATTGAGGATGGGGATATTTGTGAAGCCTCCTCCTCCAGTGAGTTGTTTAATTGTCCACCACCATTCATGTCTGGATGTGGCAGGACTGCAGAGCTTAGATCTGATCCGTTGGTTGTGGGATCGCTTAGCTCTGTCTATCACTTGCTGCTTATGCTGTTTGGCATGCAAGTGTATCTGGGAGCAAGTGATTTGTGCAGAGGTCTTAAAGTCTGATAAAATCTCTTGAACATCTGCCACACTAATCGCTGTCTCTCATCTATCCTTGTTCCGAGGGTTGGCTGCACTATGATCAATCTTTCTCTACTGATTTCTATTCTCTGCTGCCCTCACTGCCTGTCCCATAGACAGACCAATCCATGTTCCGACATTATCCATCCACGCCATCTTGGGTCTTCCTTGTACATGTTTTCCAGGTCTTTTTCCTTGCATTACCTCTTTTTGCAAACACTCCCCTCCTGTTCGCATCACATGTCCAAAATATGTGAGCTTCCTTGATATCAATGCCCCAACCTCTCAACACCAGCTTTCTCGAGCACCCACTCATTTGTCTGCTTGGCCGTCCATGACACATGTAAAATCCACCTGAGCCCTTTCATTTGAAATGTTCTTATTCGAGCCTCATCACTCTTCTTGATGGCCCAGCTTTCACAGCCATATGTTGTCACCGGCCACACATGGGCTTTCAGAAGACAAATTTTTGTTGTAATCAAGATGCTGTAGCTACTCCATTCTCTTTAAAGTGAGCTCACGACACCATAACCCTTGTTAAGTCTAGCTGAATTTCTTTGGTAGACTCTGCATCTTCTGTGATGAGTGACCCAATGTAGCGGAAGATATCAACCTACTCAAGTTGAACTCCATTAATCAGAATCAGAATATCGAAGATTTGAAACTCCACCTGCCAATCGGTATCCCACTTTTGTATCTATTAACTGTTTCTCTCATAACCATTTCTGCTAGGATGTTGAATAAATATGGTGAGAGGACACACCCCTGTTTAACACCCTTTTTGATTCTGAACAATTCTGAGAGCATGCTGACAACTCTGACCCTAGCTTGTTGCTTACGATGAAGCTTGGCTAGCACCAAGCAATTGTCAAATTGAAGCAACAGCCAGAAGAAATCAACCAGCAACTATCATGTAAGTAGCTGATGATCCCTTTAAATAGCAATAGTGGTTTTGGGGGTCCTTCCTGCTGCTGAACACATGTTCAGTTGTGACAGGTTAAGGGAGGGTTTTGGCTTGAGCATGGGGATATTTGAGGAGCCACCTCCTTTGGAGCATTGAGCTCCAAAACAGTACCATTGACCTCAAATCAGCCTTGCACGCTGTTGACATGAGGTTCTGTCTACTCTGCATACCTTTGGTGACCTTTCACTGCACCCATGCCATTGCCCTCACCATATGGTGTCTGGTGGGACTCACAACAGAAGTGCCCACGGGACGCAGTTGCCACTTTGGACACCAAACAACATCCATTACAACCAACGGACAACAGCACAACTGGTCTGAATTTTGAGGCAAAAATGTTTTGCATTATTGGAAAAGAGAACAATTAAATATATGGCACTGAAGAAAGAAAAGAAAGAATTGTATTTACATAGCACCTTTCATGACCTCAGAACTTCCCAAATCACTTTACAGTAAACAAAAATCTTTTGACATGTAGTCACTGTTATAATGTAGGAAATGTGGCAATCAATTGCACACAGGTCCCACAAACTGTGACATATTGTAGGTTAAAGAACAAGTCTCACCATCAGGGCATCTTTTTGTTATTTTTTTCTTTCATATCTTGTGTCTATTTTCATTGATGTTTCTTTTCAAGAAGTTTTAAGCGGTGAGTTCTGTGCAACTTCACTGAAAAAACTGATTTCAGGAGCTGCTGTCTGACAGAGTGAAGAGTGGAATTGACACTGGTAAAGATCCAGCCATTATCACAGTGTGTTTCATCTTCCATCATTCATATTCATCTGATCTTCTCACACAGTTGACTTCAATAATGCCTCCAGACCAGGTCTCCCTCCCCAATGATGCCATCACAATTATTTAAAACAAAAGACAGCAGAAATAACCAAAAGAATGAAAGATAGAGAGGAAGACTTGGATTTATGTAAGCAATTTTCAAAGTCTCAAAGTCCTTTACAGCCGGCAAAATACTTTTGAAGTGTAGTCGCTGTTGTAAGAAAAGGGCAGCTAATTTCCAGGCAGTAAACTCCTGCCAGCAGCAGTATGATAGTGACCAGATAGTCTGTTCTTCTGATGTGGGTTGTGGGATAAATATTGACCAGGACACATGGGAATAACTCCCCTGCTGTTCGAAATACACCCTTCCTTTACACCCCCTTGAGAGGGCAGTTTAACATCCCATCTGAAAGATGGAGCCTCCTACAGAGCAATACTCCCTCAGCACTACATTGGAATATCAACCTAGATTGTTGTACTCAAGTACAGCCCGATTGGCACCACATCCACAAACATTCACTCCCTCCACCTCCGACGCACATTAGCAGCAGTGTGTACCATCTACAAGATGCACTGCAGGAATTCACCAAGGCACCTTCGACAGCACCTTCCAAATCCACAACCACTACCATCTAGAAGAACAAGGGCAGCAGATCGATGGGAACACCAGCACCTGGAAGTTCCCCTCCAAGTCACTCACCATCCTGACTTGGAAATATATCGCCGTTCCTTCACTGTCGCTGGGTCAAAATCCTGGAACTCCCTTCCTAACAGCACTGTGGGTGTACCTACACCACACGGACTGCAGTGGTTCAAGAAGGCAGCTCACTAGCACTTTCTCAAGGACAACTAGGAATGGGCAATAAAGGCTGGCCCAACCAGCGAAGCCCATATCCCGTGAATGAATGAAAAAAGCCCCTTATGAACGTTAAAACGACTGTTAATTTTTTGCAACTGTTTTATTTTCTTTAGGGATTGCTGATGGGAACTGTAATTTTTTAAAGAATAGATAATTGTATGGACTGAATATTAAGTAGCAACATAAAGTGCTATGAATTGTGTTAGAAATACAGTTAATTTTATTGTTTATGCTGGATTTCATTTTTAATATCAAGTATTAATGGGAGCAAAATTACAAAAACAACTAAGTAAAGATAATTTATTTTTGTGGTTTTAGCTTATTCCTCTCTAATTATTCTTGGAAATGATATGTTCTATACAGCCACTCTGGAAGTGGACATTATTATTACAATATTACAGTTTGCTCCTGCAAAACCTCACACTCACCATCACTTCAGTTACTGTTAAACAAACACAATTTGACTGTAAATTAATAGATGCAGAACAATTGGTTAACTTTTAGAAAATACTGGTTAACTTTTAGAAAATACTGCTGAAAATGCAATTATATAGTTTTGCAGTTGATAAGATATCATTTCTTTACAGTATTTAGTAAAACTGCATTTTTGATTAATTACAGTCCATTCAAAACTTTCAATTAACTCTTGCCAAATGATCCTGATGTATGCTTCAATTAGCAGACTGTCCCACTAGTTTGTGCTGGTAATCAGTTTACTTTTTGTGGGTCACGCTGTTCTAGCAGCTTATTAAATCACACACAATGGAACAAAAAGATTCATGTCTATATCCTAGAAAAGCTAGTCAAGGACTCGAAAAGTTTATGAGGGAAAAATAACATCGCCTCATTGTTATTTCTTAGCGCAAAGTGTGTGATGTAGTTCAGATTCAGGAACAGAATACAGCCCTTAATGACAAACATTAGTAATTGCCACCTTTAACTGTGGCAATTATTGACATCCTTGCATTGAGAATATCATGCCTTACATCAGCAATATTTATGAGCAGATGAGATCATTCGCAGATGAAGCCTTTTTCCTTTTTTTCTTCTTTGTACCTCTTATGTAATAGCCTAAAACTACTGCTGATTTTGTCTAAGAGATACATTTTTGGTCATAGACCTTTTGGTACTATGAATAAATTGGCCATCCATATTGAGAAAAATGTTATGGTGGGGACATTGCTCGTTTATTTTTGTGGCAAGCACCTAAAATTGTGGTATTCTCCCTGAAATCACTTGCCTGTATTTTTTCTCAATGTGCGGCTTTTTTTCTCCTATCCAACTGTTCTTTCATTTCTTGGAAGTGTTATTCATGCTCGAGTAGTGTCGAACACTATCTGTCCTTAGTACCTTGCCTAAATGTCGGTTCTTTTTGTGTGTCTTGCCAGTGAATGTCAGCAAGCTATTTGACTGTGAAGGGCATAACAGTTACCCACTCCTCTTCTCCTTTGTTATCAGTATAGATGCTATATCCATGAGGAATCGTTCAGAAGTGATCAGATGCAGGAGGCCTGCTGATTTTTCCCTCCTCCCTCCCACCCAGCCTCTAAGGCTTTCTGTTGAGATTTGCAAGCTCACCTGAGCTAGATATCTTCATGGCATTCATGGATTAGTGTGACATTGGACAGTTCCTGGAAACAAGGCCTTTGGGGTGTTGGGTCACTTTTTAATTTATAGCAATCTAAACTTACAATTAGAAATGATGCTGCAAATTAATTTGAAATTTTGTACTTCCTTGTCTGACACAATCTAAAATATGCAGATTTGAAAGAAAAATATTTGATGTCATTGTGTATCCTCCAATTATGTGGCACTCTTTGAAGTGCAGTTGTTCATTAGTGCACGTAACATCTGATGATGTGACCAGTTTATTGGATAAAGTCAGGCAGGTTCAGTCCACAAATTCAGATTAGCATTGACACAAGAGTCTTTGGGGAGATGATACATCTACAGATTGCGCCAAGAAAGGAGCAGCTCTAATCAATGACAGAATTTCTGAGACAGTGAAGTCTATCTGATAGGTTTTTGTTTGCTTGCCTTTGAAATGACATGTAACTCGTTTAGTGTTAATTTCCTATGTGGATTTTAGATGGTGCCCAGATTCCTAATATCTGAAGGAATTACTTTGTGTAGATTAGTGTTGTTATAAAGGTGAACAAAGGAAAGGCACACAATTGCTGCATATGCTTTGGCTGGGATTTTCCGTGCCCTCCGGCATCGGGCACATTCGGTGGCATGAGCAGATAATAAGGCACGATCGGTTTCACGGCAGCACAAAACCAGCTTGTGATTGTCTGCTCAGCCTGCCAATGGTGGGCCGCGTTTCCCACCATCAGACGTCGGGAACCTTATTGTAATGCATCTGCATGTCATTATTAGGCTTGCCCACCGGAATCGTTCCCCCCCACCCTATTGGATCGCCCGCCCACATCGGCAGGATGTCTGCTCCCTGGCCAGCTTTAGCAAGGAGATTGTACAACGTGTGTGGTCGTACAACTGTTCTACAGTCCACTAAGATGCTCATGATGTTGCAGACATCGTGTTCCCAACGTGTTTCACAGCAGCATATAAAAAGCGTGCACTTGGTAGGCTGCACTTTGAGGGGGACTCGGAGGTGAGTGCACAGTAATGATGCACTGGATTGCCTGTTGGACTTCAAGCTTGAGGTGCATTGGTGGGGTGGGGGGTTCAAGGGCTGCCTTGCGGTTGAGGCAACTTGTAGGGGTGGACAAGGGCAACCCTGCCATTGAGGCAACTTGTTGGGAGGGGGTGGGGGCAAGGGCTACCTTGCAGTTGAATATAGCGCACAAGCATTCGGGGTGGGGGCTAGGGTGGGCGAGGAAAGCAGCCATGCATTAGGGACAACTTTCATAAAGTGAGCATTCCTATGTAACTGAGACAGTTTAGGCACAGCCATTGATATGATTGGAGGCGGGCCTCTAGCTTATCTGCCTATTCAAGCAACGCAGAGGCATCAAAGTGCCACCAAGTGCACCAGAGCTTTCCAACCCGGCACAGACTGCAACCTTATGAGCATTTTAGTGGACTGCAGAACTGTTGGACGACTGGGCACATTGTACAGTCTCCTTGCTAAATCTGGCCATGGAGCAGTCACTGCTGGAGGTGCTCACAGCCTCTTGCAATGTCATCATCCTGTTTAGACCAGTCTCCCCCATGGTTCAAGCTAACAGTGCAGCCTTGCAGTGCAGGTTAGGAGAATGCCCGCACCTGAGCTGAGAGCACAGCATGCAGCCCAGTGGGCAAAGCTGCTGCCAATCGGTCAAGTAGAGAGGGACGAAGGTGGGTGGAGTCTTGGGCAGCCAAGCAGCACTCTAATCTCTGGACATCCAAGTGGTGGCCAGCACTCTCCAGGATACGTTAAGGGGCCTTCAGACTTAACCAGGGCAAGTTCTTAGTACACTCATGCTAACTCGTGTCTCTTTCTTTCATCCTGAAGTACATCAGGAGCATGGAGCCTGGTGAGCTATCTGTATGCCTGATGGCCTACAGAGAGCAAAGACGACAGAGAGAGCAACTGAGGCTCTTGGCTGCGGAGTGGGAGGTACAATGCCCTCTGGAAGAAGGGAGCTCCCACATACGCTGCCGAAGAGGCACAGCGAACTGTTACTGGTCAGCACCCAGCTAGACCCAGGGTCTATAGACACCAACTTTTATTCCTGCAGATGACCGAGAACCAGTGTCGCCAAAGACTGCGCATGCCTAGGGAACTGATCAGTCAGATCTGCCAGCTGCTGCAGGATTTGGCGCCATGGGGACATGGAGGGCATCCACTGCCAGTGGCCATGAAAGTGACAACAGTGCTCAATTTCTATGTCAGTGGCTCCTTTCAGGGCTCCACAGGTGACCTCTGTGGGATATCACAAGCCTCCACCCACAAATGCATCCATGAGGTCACAGAAGCCATCTTCTCGAGGGCACACAACTTTGTGCATTTCGCCCAGGACCAGGACAGCCAGGTTGCAAGAGCGATTGGATTCGCCTAAATCTCAGGTTTCCTACAGGTGCAGGGTACTATCGACTGCACTCACATGGCGCTCAGATCTCCATCACAACAAGAGGTCAACTATGTCAACCGTAAGGGATTCCATTCGCTGAATGCGCAGCTGGTGTGCAACTACCAGAAATGCATCCTGCAAGTCTGCACACGGTTTCCAGGGAGTGTGCACGATTCCTACATTCTCAGTGGGTCACAGATCACTGGAGTCTTCCAGGGTCCACAGAAACTGCAGGTTTGGCTCCTTGGGGACAAGGGCTACCCACAGAGGCATGACACCTGTGCGGCGGCCTCTGACTGCAGCAGGGCAACACTATGATGAGGCTCATGCTGCAACTCGCAATTTTGTGGAGCAAACCATCGGGATGCTGAAAATGAGGTTCCAGCATCTGGACTGCTCTGGTGGAGCCTTGCAATATTACTTGCAGAGGGTGCCACGCATCGTTGTCGTCTGCTGCGCTGTTTACAACCTGGCACTCTAATGGGGTGACGAGCTGGCTGAGGAGGAGATGGAGGAGCTGCACGTCTCCTCCGATGAGGAGGACGCTGACGGGGATGAGGCTGAGGAGGCCCTCGAAGGTGACGATGATGTCAATGAGGCCCTCGTACTGGCCAGATGAGGCAGGCGCACTTGGGATGCCCTCATAACTGTTATATTTGTGGAGGATGATGATGACATGCAGTGAGGAGACACCATAGATCCTCACATTGCATCTGTGAACGTTTGACTCCAGTCTGGCTAATGACAGTGTGCATACGCTCTGTGAGAATGCTTCTGTCATGGAGACGCAGTGGGGGACCTAATAGTCGCTTGATTGCAGGAGGTTGATGACGACATGCAGTGCGAACACTCCATAGATCTTCACATAGCCTCTGAGAATGGTTGACTCCTGTCTGGCCGAGGGCTGCTCACTTGCAGTCTGTGATAAGGGTCATATCATAGAGATGCAGCCATGAAACTTTAGAAGTATCTGATCCTTTGCCTGCCGTAAGCACCCGAGCCCTTCAGGAGCACAGCGTCACTGGTCACAGATGCTGAAGAGATGGGGGCCAGCCCCACCCTAAAGTTGCTGAATACACACAAAGAGAATGATGGAACTCTGTGATGCCTGCCCACAACATTCTGGCAGCAATGACCAGCACCAACGAGGTGCAGGCATCAGTAATGTTTCCAGGGAGTGTGAGGCCGGACCATCACTTTGGTCTGAAGGCCGCACAAAGCACAGGGAAGAGGCCCTGGACTGAGACACCTGCCTTTATCCTGTGCAGAAAGATTTCACATCAGAGTGACATGAACACTGCTCATCAGAACAAGGAGACATAGGCAGGGAGAGATTCTTGGGAGTTTATTGACAATAGTGAACAATATATACAAGTGATTAACACCCATGCCCAGGCTGTGTTACTAATTCTTCTTAACTTTCCTAACCCTGCCACTATGTCTTGGTGCTCCCCAGACATCCACAGCGGAGGTGGAGGCAGCCTGCTGACTGCAACGTCCTGTCTGTGATGACCTTGGCAGCTGTCCTCTGGAGGGCCGAGACCTGGAGGGCCTCAGCCTTCTGTTGGGGTCCTGCCGTGTGGCAGTGGCACTCTCCTCAGCCTGTGGATGTGGAGCTGCTGAGGTCAGAGGAAGAGGAGATTTGGATGGGCTGGGCACTCCCGGAGTCACCTGGATGGATGGCCCTGGGGTGTGCACCTGCTTATCCTCCTCCCTATGGGTACCCGAGGGCCCCAGGCTGATTCCTTGAGGAGAAGGAATAGCTGGAGTGAGATCAAGCCGCCCCGCACCCTTCTCACGTACACACTGTTGGAGGTCAACTATGGCATCAGCAATGGAGTTCAGCCTGCGCAGCAGTGCAGGAGTGACATCCTGTACCAAGGTCTCCATGGTGGCCGCCATCCTTCCAGAGTTAACCTCAGTGCATTGGCATGCCGGCACTATCAACTGAGTGAAGGTGGACAGACTCCTCCATCGAGCCTTGCAATCTGAGGGGTGCAACGGCTGTCCCTTCCTGTTGTTCCCGAGTTTGCCTTTGCAGCTCCAGCAACTGTGACATGACTGAGTCCAGGGGCTCATTATCTGACTCGGACTCAGCAAATTTCTGGCCTCCAGCAGTCCTCTGACTGCTGGGCACTTGGGACATTCCTGCTGCTGCCTGCTGTGGATCAGACAGTGCAATGTGCTCATCAGATTGTGACCCCAAGGCTACTCTAAAGCTAGGTCCCACCAAGGTGTGTGTCTCTGCACTGGTGGAGGGCGTGGGTGAGCGCTGTGACGGGACTTCAAGGAGGGTGCCTCCAGATTCCTCTTCAGAAGTTTCTTCAGGGGTGATGGACTTTGTTGACTGTTTCCCAGGTGTGCCTGCGGAAGCAACTGGAAATAATTGGTGCAAGGCAGTGGCCTGTGAAACAGGACAGATCACTCACTGCATGGTTGTGTTATGAATGTTGCACTGCTGGGCCCTCACTTGGTAGAGCAGTACCGACCTCACCATCAGCACAGGACTGGTCCAGATCCTCGCCGGCCAGCTGGATGGCTCTATTTTCAAAGTCTGTGAGGGTGTTGATTTCAGGCATTCTTCCACCAGTCTGTGACCTCTCCCTCATGTCTGCCAGCTTGACCTGCATGAATAGAGATGGAGAGGATGTAAGCAGCAAGCCTGCCAGGTCAGATGATAAGTATGCCTGGCATGCGTGGGCGGTGGGTGGTCCCATGGACGGATGTAGACAATGACGGTGAGTGTGAGAGTGAGTGGTGATGTCCCATGAACTGGCAGTGAGTGAGATCCCTGTGGATGTGTAATGGGTTTGTGAGTGCGTGAGTTAAGAGTGATGAAAAGAGTGACTTACCCTGGCAGAATGGAGGAGATCATTTATCCTCTTGCAGCACTGGGTGGCTGTCCTCTTTTGAAGGGCGTTAGTGCTGACCACTGCTGCCACTGCCTCCCAAGCCTGGTTTGTCATTCCACTGCCCATCTTGCGACCAGAGCAGGAGTAGAGGACATCGAGGCAGGCCTCCACGGCATCAAAAGGGCCTTTGGTGATGTGTCACTAAACCTGGGGGCTGTAGTCTTCTTGCCTTTTGTGGACACCTTCCCTGCAGCAGTCGTGGGCTGGAAGCACTGAGATGTGTGCGCGTGGCTGGACTTTAATTTTGGTGCCTGGCATGATGAAGCAGTGAGGTGATGTTGGGTGGGCGAATGAGATCCACCCGCCATGGAAACAACGTGTTTCCTGGGGATGCATAAATAATGTGGCAGGTTTGGGACGATATGGCATGAAAACCGCCACCGTGGCTGGCAGGTAAAATATTGCCTTGCCCGCCTGCTACTGCACTTAGTGCAAATCTAGGATGATTCTGCCCTTTGAATTGTATTGTATCTGAAAATGTATATCCTATCTTGTAAATACAAAAACACTTCCAGAATCCTGAAAGTCCCCTCTTAGGACTTCTAGATCAGTTCTGACCAAAATAATATATAATTTGATGAATAGATTGCATATATAAGGAGGGAAAAGCAGGGTGAAAATTCGTCATTGAAGCCAATGGAACTGAAGGTTGGGTGGCCCATTTTGAGTATGTCCAAGATAAGTATCGACTCTGATGTTTTCTGATATCATGCTTCTCTCTTATTCGGGTATCATGTTCAGTATTAGAAACTGCTAAGAAAGTACATTTGCATGAGGACAGATATATCTGTAGTTATCACATGCATCTTCTCTTTGCCAAAATATTGCCTGCTATAATCAAACCTTCTTTTTGCTTGTTGTTTGAACATTTTCTTTGGAAAAAATTTTTGGACTGCATAATTTAGAAAGCCTTGTGCTTTGTTACGTATTTTTGACTGGAGACTTTGATGGCAGCAATCGCATGTAGGAGGGAGCTGGGTGGCTGGAATTTAGATTTTTACATTAACATCTGCTCAATGGTCTAAACTAGGACCAGTGGAGGTGTGCTTGAAATGAGATTTGTATACTATGCTTTGTTCAGAACATATATCTACACATCAGTGCTTTTGAATATCATCCTGCACTAACATATATCAATGATAAATAAATATTCTAATTCTTTGAGGGCCAAGGGCTGAGAATTTCTAGTCCATAACACATAAGACATTTGAAACATATAATAAAACTTGTAACAACAAAAAAAATCTGTGTTTCAAGATATTTAAATACATTTACTTATTATCATCTCAACATATTTCCACTTATTTTCTTGGAAATGGCCTGTTCATTAATGGATTCCACCTTACATGAAATAATTTTGTTAACTGTTATGGAATCAAATGAATAGTCGTTTGAGCTGACCGGCTTTGAATAATTTTCCGAAGAAGAATTTCATATGTTGTGTGCATTAGTGCATTACACAGTGGAACCTTTATGAACAACCTTTAATTAAATGGGAAATGTCCTTCCCTCTGTGTTTTGAAACACTGCATAAATTGTAATCCAGAAACAGAATGGCAGTTAAAGTAACAGTTAGGGTGGTGAGTTCAGACATAAAACCATTTTTAAGTAGCTTTGAATCTAGCATGCAACCATTCTGTGAATAAGTAATTTGTTGCCTAAACTAGGTAGCCAGATTTGCAAGTCTAATTTACAGAGGCAAAGACAAAAACTGATTATTAAAGGCATGAACACTGAAGATGGTTAATAATGTGAAGCTGCAAAAGAATTCTATATTAGCAAGTTAAATTTCCACAAAAATATAAAACAGGATTTGTACAAAGTATGAAAGATGGTTGATTGAAGAAATGTAGATTACAGATTCTACCTGCACATAAGAACTGTGTTAATATTAAGTGTGCAAATATGCATTCTGGTGCATTGTATCACATAGGAGGACCTCAGGCATTCATATTGGTTTTTAGTAAACATACCAGACGTGCTAAAATCCAACATAACAAATGTCTTTTCATGAATTATTCGTGAGGAGTTGCACCTTAGTTCCTCAAATATTTCAGATCATTGAAGTAGAATTTGAAAAGATTAAGAGGATTTGAGCTTTTCTAAAGTCATAAAGACTCTTTTTAAACAGTAACAATGATCTTCACCTTGAACCCAAATATACCAATACTTACAGGCTACAAAGCAATGAAATTAAATTTTATAGCTAAGTACAAACGAATACAATGTCAATAAATGAATGCAACTAATTCAATTCTACTATTATTTGTTGAACTTGTTTTAAGCACATTTCTAGAGGATCCAAGAGAGAATTTTGAAATTGTAATTTATGCAACAAAAGGTACTGTAAATAAAAAAGACTAGGAGCTGATTATTTTTAATTTGTCTTTTTGGCAGACTTGTGTTGCTCCATTTTGTTATTTTTGATTGGTTGCCAGGAGAACATGCATTATGTATTTAATCTCACCACTAAAGGATGGCAGGCTAAATTGGCTCCCTGATGTAATTAGTTACTGGAGGCTCTATTGACCTGAATGATTGTTCAAGTCACCAGAAATATTAAGACTGCATCCTTATGCAAGCACAAAGCACCAAAGGTTCAAATGTGAGCTTCAGTGATAAAATAGAATTCAATAGATTTACATAATTTGGAACAAAAAGAAACATGTCCACAATGAGGCATGTAAAAATGCAAGCTAACAAACCCTACCAAATCCATTTTCCAATTTCAAAATCAAAAGCATTGTCCCTTAGATCCAAGGGGTAAAAATGCACATTTTTTTCATTTGTTTGTATGTTGCTATATTTAAGAAACCTGATTCCTCTCAGTAGCTGCGCTCTGCCAACACAGCTCTAGGCTAGAAAATTAAACCATTGCAGTTCAGAATTTTCCATGGAACTTATGTCATCAGTTCAGGCTTGCAGCAATTTACACTGTCTAGCAACCCATGGAAATGACTTTAAAGATTAGATGGCAGTGTATAACCAACTAATGGAACTCTCAGACCTCTCTTAAAAGTCTACAGCATATTGCAGTCAGTTTGGTTTTTACAGTAATATTTTCAGCTGATAGGTTCAGCTGTGGAATGCATTTCATAGTGGCTGGAAGTTTAGTTCAAAGAATACTGCTGAACTCGCTAGGCAGGAAAGGTCATTTTGTTAGTTCTAGGAAAAATAAAACAATCTATGCTTTAACCTTCCCATAAACAAAGGGTATTCCATTAAAAAGCAACAGTACTCACATTTAAAAATTTAAACTGTTATAATAGTGTCAACTTGGTTCTGTTGTTAACATTCTCCTTTCTGCAGGTCAAGCCACATTATAAATCTGAGCGTATACTCTAGCCTGACATTGTAGTACAGTCTTGAGGTAATTCTGTATTATCAGAGGTGTTGTCTTTCGATGAGTTATTAAACTGAGACTGCTTGCTTGGGTGGACATCAATAATCCGGTGTCACTAAAGAAGAGCTGGAATTTCTTCTGGTTCCCTAACTAATATTTCTCCCTCAGTAAGATCACCAAAGGCTGCTCAGTGTGTCATTCATTTGCTATTTATGGGATCTTGGTGTGCTAACATTGGCTGGAGAAGTGGAGCTGATGTAGAATGAAATGGTGGTGAGAAAGATGGCCTGTTTCCCACTCTACGATATCCATAGGGCAGCTTTGTATGCCTGGAAGGAGGAAAACGAAGAGGATATGCAGACACGGTTGAGTGTTACAGCAACTGTCCGGTTCCGCTCTGAATACATGAGCACAAAATGCTAGGCTGACACTCCAGTGCAGCACTGAGGGAGGGCTGCATGGCGTGGGTGCTGTCTTTCACAGAAGTCATTAAACCGAGGCTTTCTCAGGTGGACAAAAATGATTCCATGGCACTGTTTCGGAAAAGGGCAGGGAGTTCTCCTTTTGTCCTAACCAACATTTATCCCTCAATCAGCATCACTAAAAACATGCAGATTACCTGGTCATTATCAGAATGCTGTTTGTGGGAGCTTGCTGTGCAAAGGTTGGCTGCTGCATTCCCTACCTTACAACAGTAACCACACTTCAAAAAGCATTTTATTGGCTGTAAAGTGCTTTGGAATATCCTGAGATCATGAAAGGCACCATATATAATATATATATTAAAATACTGTGGATGCTGGAAATCTGATAAAGCTATTGAGAGTGCTAGTCCTCAGATGGAAGTTACTTGCAAGTGATTTTGTAACAGACAGCTCAACTCTGCATCATGCTTTCCACTAATCGAGAGCCTTTGTAATCAGTCCTATGATGTAATTGGCCTTTAGGTGCACCTCTGCTGGTAAGTGTGGATGGGACAGTATTAGCAAATGGGTGCAGTTTACTAACGGCATAGTGTGCCCTTTCTGTCATTCCATCTTTACTTTTCCTCTTCTTCTTCTAAAAAAATATAAATAAAGCAAGATTCCATTTGAAAAACGCAATGACCCAAGATTGTGGATGTACAAAAACACCACACTGCCAAAACAATTGGCAAAAAGTCCTGAACGTATGAACGTAAGAAAATGATGGACAGTAAAAGAGCTACAAGAAAAGACAGATCTAATTCATTCCATATAAATGTAATGCTCTATGCACATGATATAGATACATCTTACCAATTTGGAACCATGTAAACTCCTGGGACAGGCGAGGAAACACATACTCAACCCAAATTAGGGAACAAAATCTATAACGTTTCTCTCCAATACCTTTCGGCAATTGAAGCTAGTGCAAGAGACCATATTGATCGTGATTTATAATGCAATGTACTCAAGCTCTCTGTTCAAGGAATGCAGTGAATCAGCATTCACTACTCAAGCTGGCAACCTGTTCTCTAAGTCGACTATCCTCTGAGAAAAGAAGAGCCACCTAAGACACTTTAAGCCTATCTTGGTAACTAAGGTGCTTTGGAAACGAAACTAATCTTATGATTCTCTGCACTATTTCCTAAACCTCAATATCCCCCATCATGTGAGGAGACCAAAAATTGGCATTTTAATTGAGGCCTAAATAAGATCTTATACAAGGTCAAAATGTTATGCTTTGTTTTGTAGTGAATTGGCCTGTGAATTTAATCTAATGTAACCAGTCTGCTCATTTCAAGGGCAATTAGGGATGGGCAACAAATGCTGGCCTTGCCAGCAATGCCCATATCCCGTGAAAGAATTAAGGAAAAAAATGATATTATGCATGAACTTTTAGAGAGTTTTGCTTCATAACATCCACATCTCTTACTTTCACCACTGGCTTCAATTCTTTTGCAGTGGAGCATATGTATATTTACCAGTAGACATACCCATGTGCATAAACTTTTCTAAGCTTAATACTTTTCTAGATCAGTATGTTAAGGAACCAACTAGGGAACAAGACAGTTTGGAGTTAGTGCAATAAGAAAGGGTTAACTAATCATTTTGTAGCAAAGGGGCCTCTAGGAATAAGTGACCATAATATGAGAGATTTTATATTGATTTTGAAAGTGAGTCAGTTAAATTGGAAATGAGAGGATTAAATCTAAACAAAACAAACAACATAGCTATGAGGGGCAAGTTGGTTAAGGTGGATTGGCTGGTATTTTTAAAAAGTGCACAATTTGCAACAAATATACATTCCTTTTAGGCCCAAAACACCACAGAAAAAGTGGTCTAACTGTGGCTCATAGTGGAATTAAAGATAGTATTAGATCAAAGGAAAGGCTTATAATTGCCAGAAAGAGTAGTAAGTCTGAGGTTTGGGAAGATTTTAGAATTCAGCAAAGGAGGACCAAGAAATTGATAAGGAAAGAGAAAAGAGAAAATGACAGGAAACTAGCAAGAATCATACAGATTGTAAACATTTCTACAAATATATAAATAGGAGAAGATAAGTGAAGTAAATGTGAGCCCATTAAAGTAGAGACAGATGAAATTATAATAAGGAATAAAGAAATAGCAGACATTAAACAAATACTAAATTAAAAGTAAAATATTGCGGTCGCTGGAAATCTGAAATAAAATCATGAAGTGTTGGAAATACTCAGCAGGTCTGGTAGTGTTTATATGATGTTTCTTTGGCTTCTGTAGAAGAGCCAAATTTGACTTGAAACATTAACTGTTTCTCTCTCCACAGATGCTGCCAGGCCTGCTGAGTATTTCCAGCACTTTCTGTTTTTATTAAACAAATGTTTTGTATCTCCTTCCCAGTAGAGGGCACGAAAACATTCCTAAAATAATGGGGAACCAAGAGTCTAGCAAGAATGAGGAACTTAAAGAAATCAGCATAAGTAAAGAATTAATTCTGGAGAAATTAATGGGACTAAGTGGTGACAATTCCCTTCGATCTGATGTCTTGCATCTTAGGGCTGGATTTTACAGTGTGCTGCAGTCTCCACCCATTCAACTAAAAAGTTAAAGGGGAAAGATAGGGCAAATAAGTACAGAGCTCCCTGGATGACAAAAAAGTTAGATAATTAAATGAAGCAGATAAAAGGTACGTATGACAGATGTCAAGTGAATAATACAATTGAAACTCAGGCTCAATATAGGAGGTTCAGAAGAGAAGAGAAACAAAGAGAGAGTATGAGAAGATATTAGCCAGTACTTTGCATCTAACTTTTCCAAGGCAGAAGATGCTGTCAATTCATGGTAAAAGAGGAGGCACTTGAGACACTTGATGGCTTAAAAATTGATAAGGATGAGGTATTAGAGAAGTTGGCTGTACTTAAAGTTGGTAATGACCAGGGGGAGGCGATGGCATTGTGGTATTGTCATTGGACTAGTAATCCAGAGACCCAGGGTAATGCTCTGGGGACTTAGGTTTGAATCCTGCCATGGCAGGTGGTGGAATGTGAATTCAATAAAAACCTGGAATTAAAAGTCTAATGATGACCATGAAACCATTGTTGTAAAAACCCATCTGGTTCACTAATGTCCTTTAGGGAAGGAAATCTGCTGTCCTTATCTGGTCTGGCCTACATGTAATTCCAGACCCACAGCAATGTGGTTGACTCTTAAATGCCCTGAACAAGGGCAACTAGGGATGGGCAATAAATGTGGATGCAGCCAGCAAAGCCCACATCCTGCGAATTAATATAAAAAAGATACATCTAAGGATACTGAGGGAAGTAAGAGTGGAAATTGCAGAGGCACTGGCCATAATTTTCCAATCCTCCTTGGAGTAGTACCAGAGGACTGGAGAATTTGTTCTAAGAAGGGTGTAAGAATAAGCCCAGCAACTACATGCCAATTGGCTTAACCTCAGTGGACAGGAAACTTTTAGAAGCGATAATTTGGGTCAAAATGAATGGTCATTTGGACAAATGTGGGTTAATTAAGGAAAGCAAGCATGGATTTGTTAAGGGCAATCCATGTTTAACTATTTTGCTTGATGAGGTAACAGTGAAGGTAGATGAGGGTAATGTCTTTGATGTGGTGTACATGGACTTCCAAAAGGCATTTGCTAAAGTGTTGTACAACAGACTTGTGAGGAAATTTAGAGCTTATGAAATAAAATGGACAGTGGTGACATGGATACGAAATCGGCTGAATGATGCAAAACAGAGAGTTGTAGTGAACATGAGTATTGCAGAAAAACAAGACTTTTTTTGTTGATGCTTTTCATCTTGCACTCATCAGGATAATCCATAGGAAATATCAATTACAAAAGAAATGCCTCTTTTCTCAGCAATACTCAAGTTCTGTAGGACCAACCGATTATTAGTAGTGAACAGTTGGTTTTTGGCTGAAGGAAGATTTATAATGGGGTTCCCGAGGGGTTAGTGTTAGAACTCTGCTCTCCTTGATTTTTGTAATATAGTAATGTACAGGGCACAATTTCAAAATCTTGTGGGTGACATGAAACTTGGAAGTATTGTGAACCATGAGGAGGATAATGTTAAACTTAAGAAGGACAGTGACAAATTGGTGGAATGGACAGGCAAGTGGTAGATGAAATTTAATGCAGAGAAGTGTGAAATAATGATCATTTTGGTAGAAAGAATGAGGAGAGTTAATATAAAATAAAGGGTACAATTCTAAAGGGGATGCAGGCAAGCAGAGGGACCTGGGAAGTATATGTACACAAATCGTTGAAGGTGTCATTACAGGTTGAGGAAGCAATTTAAAAAGCATAAGGGATCCTGAGCTCTATAAATAGGAGTACTAAAGCAAGGGAGTTATGATAAACCTGTATAAAACACTAGTTCAACCTCAACTGGGGTATTGTGTCCAGTTCTGGGCACCACATTTTTAGGAAGTGTGCAAAGGCATTAGAGAGGGTGCAGAGAATATTTATGAGGATGATTCCAAGGATGAGGAATTTTTGTTACTTGGATAGATTGGAGAAGCTGGGGCTGTTCTCCTTGGAGAAGAGGATGGTTGAGAAGAGATTTGATATTCAAAATCAGGAGGGGTCTGGGTAGATAGGGAGAAACTTTCCAATGGTAGAAGGGTTGACAACTAGTGGACACAGATTTAAGTTGATTGGCAAAAGAAGCAATGGCAACATGAGGAAAAGCTATTTCACACAGTGGATGGTTAAGATCTGGAATGCACTTTCTGAGAGTGTGATGGAGGCAGATTCAATCGTGGCTTTCAAAAGAGTACATACAGTATCCTAGGTTATGTTAATAGGGGTATAGAGTACAAGAGCAAGGAGGTTATGTTGAACTTGTATAGGACACTGGTTCAGCCTCAGCTGGAGTATTGCGTCCAGTTCTGGGTGCCGCACTTTAGGAAAGATGTGAAGGCATTGGAGAGAGTGCAGAAAAGATTCACGAGAATGGAGATGAGGATCCTCAGCTATGAAGATAGATTGAAGAAGTTAGGACTGTTTTTCTTGGAGAAAAGCAGGCTGAGAGGAGAATTGATAGAGGTATTCAAAATCATGAGGGGGCTGAACAGAGTAGGTAGGAGAAACTGTTCCCACTCATGAAAGGATCGATAATAAGAGGATACAGATTTAAAGTAATTTTCAAAAGAAACAAAAGTAATATGAGAAAATACATTTTCACCCAGTGAGTGGTTAAAGTCTGGAACTCACTGCCTGAGAGTGTGGAGAAGGCAGGTTCAATTGGGAAGGGAGAGGAAACTAGACTGTAATGTGAAAAGGAACAATGTGCAGGGTCATGGGGAGAAGGCGGGAGAATGGCACTAAGTAAATTGCTCATTTGGAGAGCTGGTGTAAACATGATGGGCTGAATGGCCTTCTGCTGCGCTGTAACAAATCTGTGGTTTTGTGATCCTGTGAAGAGAATTGGATCTTTATCTGAAGAGGAAAAATTTGCAGGGCTATGGGAAAAAAATTGCAGTAGGTGAATTGCTTTCGCAGAGAGCGGCACAGATACGATGAGTCTTGATAGAGGTATTCCTTCTGCACTGTAACCATACAATGATTCTGTAAAACTCACTGGGAGGAACTACTGCACAGACTATTGGGAAGGAAGTTGAATTGACACGTATAAATTCAGTGATTAGTCCAGGGTGCTTTATTAATTGTCATGTTTGATAGTAAACTCACTCACACTGCCAGCCTCAAGAAACATTCATAGCCACTTCCCTAGACAAAAGAATAGTTACAACAAAGATGGGGACCAATCAGCCTGTCATGCCAGCTCTTACCAGAACAATTTAGCTAGTCCCATTCTCTCTAAAGGTATTATTGGGATAAGTACTGAGTGAAATGATTTTCAACTTACTACCTGGGTGCCAGTGATTCCTGTGGTGGTGGGACATGGGCAGATAATATATATAGATGACGGTCATTCAGTTCTCTGAATGAAGGTAGATCCGACACAGAGTGTCATGACTTCCACCACGGGTCAGGCAAGGACGCAGCTCCTGACCAGCCAGAACAGGGATTGAACCTGTCCGTCCAGCCAACCAAGGAGTCCAAGTTGCTGTGGTAACATGCATTTTTACATGCATGTTGTAGTTCAGAGCCATGGATAGTGATCTTTGAGGCTCCAATTTTCTTTCCATTGCATGGCTGACTAGGAACCTCTCTGACTCTTACCTCCTGCATGTGTTAGAAGGATTCGCAAGTTCATACTCAACCTATTTGACCACATTATGAGCACACCT
This sequence comes from Cetorhinus maximus, assembly GCF_964194155.1. Taxonomy (NCBI): domain Eukaryota; kingdom Metazoa; phylum Chordata; class Chondrichthyes; order Lamniformes; family Cetorhinidae; genus Cetorhinus; species Cetorhinus maximus. Next base: position 46,245,357 of record NC_135884.1, on the reverse strand, counting down.
TGCTTGGCCATCAAGTCGTGTAGGGGGACTTGAACACAGAGCTACTAGCTCAGAGGCAGGCATACTATGCAATGCACCACAAGACCTCCATATGATGATTATATTGTGGAAATATAAGAATGGATGAATAGTTTGGATGGTCACTCACTTAGCTTTGTGGCAATGGAGTATTTATGAAGGTATTTGCCTCAGGAGATCAAATGGATGGAGCAGAGTCCAAGTTACAATAGATTGTTGAAGTAGCAGAATTGGTGGTCCAAAGATCTTTTCTTATTCAATGTTTTGATATTTCCTTAGGTGATCAGCATTGGTTGTTAACACTCCCATTAAGGTAGAGGCAGATATGTTCTTGACTAACAAGGGAGTCAATGGGTATTGGGGGTAACTGGGAATGTGGAGTTGAGGCCACAATCAGATCAGCCATGATCTTACTAAATGGCGTAGCAGGCTCGAATGGGCCAGATGGTCTACTCCTGCTTCTAATTCGTATGTTCGTATCTATAAGAGAGTGTCATAATATATAGAATTGTATCCCTATATAAATATAGCAAAACCTTCTTATTTGCACAGGAATGTGCAATTTTTAGGAGGAAAGTTCATATTTAAGTCAAAATAGCAAATGACAGTGTTTCAAATGACAGAATTAGAGAAAAAAAAGGAACCATTTTTCTCCCAGTTCTGTAACTGGTTTGTGCTTTGAAACCAAGGCAAATGCACAAAACCAGACAGAGTCTTCCAATCATATTGGGAAACTTCGACAAACAAAGAAGCAGGGCACCACATAAAAAAGATCAAATGGCCCTGGCACGATGAGTGAGGCAATAGCAAAGACCAAACAATAAAATGGTAAATAAATAGAAAGTGTGAAGCTGAATAGATTACATCTGGGAGTACAAATTTGCCTTAGGACTCCTTAGTACATGTACCAAGGTGCTTTCAGCAAATATTTAAGAAACCTTAACTATTTGTTATTTGATATGTCATGGCTGATGCTTGAAAAGTTTTCGATGATGACATCTGATTTCTACCAGCCAATATATTAAACTGATTTAGGATGAGTGATGAACAAATAACAAACATGTGTGACTAAAGTCGTTCACAGTGACTCTTGATACTCTGCAGAGAAGGTTGTTGAATTTTCAAGTCACATGGAGACTGATCAATTTGAGATCATTACCGAGTTTTACTTTGGGAGTGCAAGTAAATAAAATGCAACAATCTGAAGCTTTCAAATCAATGTCCGGACCATTGATTTTTCACCTATATTTTACATTACTGCAACATGCCCTTCCTACTTTTCTTTAATTTTCCCCAACAGATGCTTGTTCTTATCTCAGAGTTGTAGGGGTGGGGGGTTGGGGGGTGGTAGGAGGGAGGGGAGGGTACAGTGGGTCACGGTGGGAGGACCTGATTACAATTGACATCAATCATGTTCAACCATGAGAGATGGCTGAAACAGGTAACTGGATCCAGCAGTCCTCACCCTCCTTCAGCTTTTTGGTTTCCTGAGGCCTAGGTAGCCTGGCAGACCAGGCTTAAATTTAAAATGGTGGTTAATTCTGAGGCATGCAGCCTCATTATAATATTTAAATGAACCACTTGATTCTGAGTACTGTGTAAATTTATCAAAGAAAGACGTTTAACAGCATGTAAGTGACCAGGGCCTGCCTACCTAAGCACAGCATAGGAGAATCACTACTACATCGGATGCAGTGGTTCAAGCAGATAGTTCACTATCATTTTTTCAAGGCAACTAGACATGGGCAATAAATGCAAGCTTGCCAGTGTCTCCTACATCTGGAAAATGCATTTTTCAAGGTTGCACCTGCCTTTTCTGCAGATTGCAAGGTAAGGTTATGTCAAGCAAAGGAATATGCAGAAGAACAGGGAATTTCCATCTTTCTTTCTTTGTTAATAAAAAAAGTGCTATATTAAATCTTGAAAACATTTTCTAAACAAAATTCTCTTTCTTGTAGATTGTGAGAGCAAAGTAAAATCCCAGACACTGTGTTCAGAAAACAGAATCATTTTCAGGGACAAATTTTGAGTTCTTGGTTGACTGCTTTCCTGATATAATGGACAGTCAGAGAGCAGATGGAGGATGACACATTGAAATATGACTTCTTGACAATATTGAGATAAAAGATCTCATTGCCTGTGGACCAATAATGATAAGACATGGTGGGAATAAAAAATTCCAGAGACAATGCAGACTGCAACCACCATTGTTCAATGCGGGTCATTCTGCCGCATGGACTTGATGTGGAATGTCTACTTGGTGAAAGAAGTTAGTGAAAGACAGAGGTTCTTTGAAAGAAGAGTACCTTGATTCTTTATCCAGAGCACCTGCATACTTTTTATTGATGCATTCTACAAAAGTGAAATATTGTTAAAATCAACCTTTTAAGGACACCATCATACTCTGCCTATGTTGTAGTAACTATGGCAATGGCTTCAACAGTAGCTTGTATGCAGCTATCTTCTATGAGAAAGATATAAAGTATATATAAAGTTTTGCACCTAGCATATGTGTGCCACACACAAAAGGTCACAGAAGTCAATGACCTAAAAAGGGGCACAATAGCGATATATACTTACATGTGATGTGGTGTGGGTTCATCAACCTTGACATGTTGACAATAGGTAGCGAGTTAAAGAACTGTCCCATTTTCCTGAGCTAGATCTTCAGTCAGATTCCATAAAAGCCTCTGCTATTGGATGCCAAGGTGACCACATCCTTAAATTTTGATGCTATTGGCTCTTTTCAAGCAGCAGCACAGGATATATGCCACATTTGGCGAGTAGCAGTGCAATGGTGCATAGAGTAGATAGGCGATGCCTTGTTTGCCAGAGCAAACCATGAAAGTAGCATGAGAATCAACCACACTTTTTCCATTTTTCCCAAAGATTGGAGTACACTGATGCACGTGTGTGGACATATTTGTCTAGAGACTAACGCCATAGCCTTGAGTAGAAACCTGCTTCAGTCTATTATTATGCAGCAGGGTTATGACAATAAGAACAAAATTATGCAGCTCAATACTCAACATCTTATAACAATCATGGCATGTTTGCTTTATGACAATCTATGGTATCATAAAGAGCCAACCATGATAAATGACTCCTTGAAGAGAAAGAGTTACCTCTTCAGCCTTAGCTCATTATCCATTTAAGGAACAGTGAAATAACAACGCACATTCAACCATCAGGATTGTAGTCAAACATACTATTGCAATGTTATTACTTAGCAGCAAATGCTTGTAAAAAGGGGCAGTGTGGGGCTGGGTGGAGTGTGGTGATGGGCGAGAGTGATCTCTGAGATCAAAGACACCTACTCCTTAATGTGTAACTTGGCCATTCAAAGAGACATCATCATTGAGCCAGGGTGACTGACCGTTCTGTAAAATATGGGATTGTTCCGTACTTGTGGTGTTCGTCCCACGCCCCAAGTTGCCTCCATCTGGGATGGTGTTTGTCGTCTATTCTGCAGCAGTACATGTTGTGTATGTGCATTGCGATCTGCTGCCAGCTTGCTGGCCCGTTCCTAGAGAGCTGGCGACTTGTACAGGCCGTACCTTCCCCCTGCACTTACAGGTCTGGCTGCACCACCCCTCCCCCAATGCCCATTCCCCCCCACCCCCCCACCCCCACCCCCCACTCCAAACCCCACTTCTACACATTCAGGCTGATGCCAAAGTGTCTGTTAAATTGAGCAGCAGGCAGAAGATAGGCTTATGTATTGGCAAAGAAGCACACTATAAAATTCAGGCACAATATAATCTTGCAGAACCCAGTTTCAGACAGGTTGGGGTAGATCTTGACGGGAAATAACAAGTTGGCAGCCTGTTTTACATCTCTGCCGAATGGAAATAATGCAAGGGAGTGTTGTAAAATGGCTGCGAGCTCGCCATTTCAGTTTTACACTACAGCACAAAGTCAATAATCTACCCTGATGAGTCTGAAGACTGGCTGTAATTGGCATGACCGTCTCTTCTGCTGAATGCTATGATCATATGTTCCCAATAAAGTGCAGCAGACCTTTGAGTTATCATTGCCCTCTCTGCTACAGCAACAACCATGGATACCGATCCATTCCTGTCCTGCCAAATTCCCATCCTAAATAAACTCTCAGAACACAAGTGAAATACAATAAACCAATTTTTCTCCTTACTATGAGGTGCCTGCCTGGTCTATGTGTCTTACACTGATACTTCCCCTTTTATAAGGCCATATAATTTACTATTGTTTTTTGCCTAAAAAAGCTTTGGCTAAGTGATGGCTCAGTGGGAGGAAGTAGACTGATAGATGGCTGCTGGCTATCGGTATGTGATTGTGATTGATTCTTGTGATTGATATTCCAGGACTTCTGTTGTGTCAGGAGATGGCCCTGCAAATGTTGCATTGGTTGCCAGATGCTGTGTCTTATGTGACACATAAAAAAATCATTTAAGTGAGACAACAATATTACAAGCCCCGAGCTAAGGTGAGACCTCCAGCTTCCCTCTTCCGCACTCCCTTAAAAGACTCTTTAAAATTTGAAGGCTGCCCCTATAGGAAGTCAGTGGTTGATTATTACAGAGTCCCCCTATGCATATTTGGTTATAGCTATTACATGCGACTTTGTCCAGCAAACATATACAAAACATAAGCATGTTAGAATTTGAAGGAGCAAGGGAATTCCAGGATTTTGACCCAGCGACAATGAAGGATATATTTCCAAGTCAGGATGGTAAGTGACTTGGAGGGGACCTTCCAGGTGGTCGTGTTCCCATCTAGCTGCTGCTCTTGTCCTTCTAGATGGTAGTGGCCGTGGGTTTGGAAGGTGCTGTCTAAGGAGTCTTGGTGAATTCCTACAGTGCATCTTGTAGATGATACACACTGTTGCTACTGTGTGTCGGTGGTGGAGGGAGTGAATGTTTATGGATGTGGTGCTAATCAAGTGAGCTGCTTTGTCCTGGATGGTGTCAAGCTTCCTGAGTGTTGTGGGAGCTGCACTCATCCAGGCAAGCGGGGAGTATTCCATCACACTCCTGACTTGTGCCTTGTAGATGGTGGACAGGCTTTGGGGAGTCAGGAGGTGAGTTACTCATTGCGCGACTCCTAGCCTCTGACCTGCTCTTGTAGCATTTATGGCTAGTCCTGTTCAGTTTCTGGTCAATGGTAACCCCCAGGATGTTGATCGTGGGGGATTCAGTGATGGTAATGCCATTGAACATCAAGGGGCGATGGTTGGATTCTCTCTTGTTGGAGATGGTCATTGCCTGACCCTTGTGTGGTGCGAATGTTACTTGCCACTTGGCAGCCCAAGCCTGGGTATTGTCCAGGTCTTGCTGCATTTGAACATGGACTGCTTCAGTATCTGAGGAGTCGTGAATGGTGCTGAACATCATGCAATCATCAGCGAACATCCCTGCTTCTGACCTTATGATGGAAGGAAGGTCATTGATGGAGAAGCTGAACATGGTTGGGCCAAGGACACTACCCTGAGGAACTCCTGCAGTGATGTCCTGGAGCTGAGATGACGGATCTCCAACAAACACAACCATTTTCCTTTCTGCTAGGTATGACTCCAACCAATGGAGAGTTTCCCCTCTGATTCCCATTGACTCCAGTTTTGCCAGGTCTCCTTAATGCCACACTCTGTCAAATGCGGCCTTGATGTCAAGGGCAGCCTCTGTCACCTCACCTCGGGAGTTCAGCTCTTTTTTCCACGTTTGAACCAGGGCTGTAATGAGGTCAGGAGCTGAGTGGCCCTGGCAGAACCCATACTGGGAGCCAGTGAGCAGGTTATTGATAAGCAAGTGCCGCTTGATAGCACTGTTGATGATCCCTTCCATTACTGATGATGGAGAGTAGAATGATGGGGTGGTAATTGGCCGGGTTGGATTTGCCCTACTTTTGGTGTACAGGACATACCTGGGCAATTTGTCACATAGCTGGGTAGATGCCAGTATTGTAGCTGTACTGGAACAGCTTGGTTGTTCTGCCTGCAAATTCTGGTGCACAAATCTTCAGCACTATTGGTGGAATATTGTCAGGGCCCAAAGCCTTTGCAGTATCCAGTGCCTTCAGCTGTTTCTTGGTATCACGTGGAATGAATCGAATTGGCTCAAGACTGGCAACTGGGGACCTCTGGAGGCCGAGATGGATCATCCACTCGGCACTTCTGGCTGATGATCATAGTAAATGCTTCAGCCTTACCTTTTGCACTGCTGTACTCGGCTCCTCCATCATTGAGGATGGGGATAGTTGTGGAGCCTCCTCCTCCAGTGAGTTATTTAATTCTCCATCGCCATTCACGACTGGAAGTGGCAGGACTGCAGAGCTTAGATTTAATCCGTTGGTTGTGGGATTGCTTAGCCCTGTCTATCACTTGCTGTTTATGCTGTTTTGCATACAAGTAGTCCTATGTTATAGCTTCACCAGATTGACACCTCATTTTTAGGTATGTCTGGTGCTGCTCCTGGCATGCCCTTCTGCATTGAACCAGGCTTGATCCCTGGCTTGATGGTAATGATAGAGTGGGGGATATGCCGGGCCATGAGGTTACAGATTGTGTTTAAGTACAATTCTGCTGCTGCTGATGGCCCACATCACCTTCATGGATGCCCAGTCTTGAGTTGCTAGATCTGTTCGAAATCTATCCCATTTAGCACAGTGGTAGTGCCACACAACACGATGGAGGGGATCCTCAATGTGAAGGTGGGACTTCATTACCACAACGACTGTGGGGTGGTCACTGCCACCGATACTGTCATGGACAGATGCATCTGCAGCAGGCAGGTTGGTGAAGGTCAAGTATGTTTTTCCTTCTTGTTGGTTCCCTCACCTCCTGCAGACCCAGTCTAGCAGCTATGTCATTTAGGACTCGGACAGCTCAGTCAGTAGTGGTGCTACCGCACCACTCTTGGTGATGGACATTGAAGCTCCCCTACCCAGAGTACATTCTGCGCCCTTGCCACCCTCAGTGCTTCCTCCAACTGGTGTTCAACTTAGAGGAGCACTGATTCATCAGCTGAGGGAGGGCAGTACGTGGTAATCAGCAGGAGGTTTCCTTGCCCATGTTTGACCTGGTGCCATGAGACTTCATGGGGTCTGGAGTCGGTGTTGAGGACTCCCAGGGAGTACACCACTGTGCCGCCACCTCTGCTGGACCCGTGGGTCTGTCCTGCCGGTGGGATGGTGATGGTGGTGTCTGGGACATTATCTGTAAGATATGATTCCGTGAGGATGACCATGTCAGGCTGTTGCTTGACTAGTTTGTGAGACAGCTCTCCAAATTTTGGCACTAGCCCCCAGATATCATGTAAGGAGGATTTTGCAGGGTTGACAGGGCTGAGATTGCCATTGTCATTTCCGGTGCCTAGGTCGATGCCAGGTGGTCTGTTCGGTGACTTTGTAGCGGTTTATTACAACTGAGTGGCTTGCTAGCCATTTCAGAGGGTATTTTAAGAGTCATCAGTCACATTGCTGTGGGTCTGGAGTCACATGTAGGCCAGACCAGGTAAGGACAACAGATTTCCTTCCTTAAGGGGCATTAATGAACCAGATGGGTTTTTACAACAATCAACAATGGTTTCATGGTCACTATCAGACTTTTAATTCCCAACTTTACACCATCTGCCAAACCCAGGTCCCCCGAGCATTATCCTGGGTCTCTGGATTACTAGTCCAGCAATAATATCATGCACTAATCTCCCTGGGTTATATTCCATTTTCTAGGGTGAATGGCAACTTTACTTTTATGGCAACACCGTTGCCTCTGAGATTCAACTGTGAGGAGACATGTGGCTGAAGCCCAAGAATGATGCATGCTCCACTTTGCCCTTTAAATCACTAATGGTTTTTCAAGTATTAAAAGTCATGTTTGTGTTGTTGAATAAATATTATTCATTTCTAGCACTCCAGATCCTTCGGTATTGATTTGTGTTGGGAATCATGATCTATAGCCTATAATGTTCATCCCAACACTAATGTTTTAAATCTTTAATTGATGTATGGAAATGTATAGAATGTGCTCTGGAAATTTTTATGGTATAATCTAGCAAAGCCATTAAAAGAATTTGGTACTGTAAGGGTTAATTGGTTGCAAGGTTTTACGGACAGGGGGGCACAGTTCAAACAGCACTGTTTTCCTCTAATCATCTGTTTGTAAGCAGAAGGTGTTTTTAATTAGTTTATTTTAAAGAGTAAGCAGTGGCATATTTTCCCCACTCCTTGGTTGTTGTGTGGTCCAATTTTATTAATAATCCACAGCAAACTCGAGTTTGGATTAACTCAGAAGGTTAGTTTATTTTACAAATTCAAAACCCTTGAAACAAGTGTCTACAGCTCCGCACATTCAAACAGTAAAGGGAGGAATAGAGAAAAGGAGTTTTACAGTACAAGGACCACAGGAAACTGAATACTGGTTCACGTGAGATCCAGAGTCCAAAGTCAGTGTCCAGTGAGGAATTCTTTCACGTAAGCATCTAAATTCGGCTGGCTGAAGGCCAGCATTATTGGGTTCGCTTTTCCATTGGGGCTGATGTTGCAAGATGATGTAGGCCTGCAGAGATTGAGTTGGTTCTGTAGGCAATGGTACAAAATCTTCCAGCAGAACCAAGTTAGTTGGGTAGGTTGTTCTGCCTGGAGGAGTCTGCTTCTTTGTGTGTTGCCAGTTGGATGTTAAACAGCAGACTGACCGTGAAAACCAATTATGTAATATTAAATAGTCCTGAAAGCCAGAGGCTTGGGTCATGTGACCTTTCTTCTCCACAGTGGCTTCAAAAGGGATGTTTTGCATCTGGAATTGGCTTTGGTTCCAGGACTGATAATAGCTCAGTCATTAGTTTTTGAAAAGCGCACCATCCATGTTGCGGGTCTGGCATTTGAGAAGCCATTGTCTCAGCAGTCCAACTGACATTGCTAGAAAGGTTGGCCTATCAAATACAAATTACATCTCTGTAATTCTCTTTGCAATTGGTCCGAACAGTCACAGGTGTGATATGAGTCTGTTAGTAGCTCTCTAGGTACAACAAGGTGTTACATTTCAGAAACTGAGAAAATAATTATTTTGTCCTTAAGATGCTGGGGATAGCTCCCAGACAGAGGGCCAACTCCATGATCAGGTGACTTGTAGCAGCCATTTTAATTTTCATTGTTCAGCAGATAAGGACCAGTTATAAAAATAAATAGCAATAAGGATAAAATTTTTCAATATACTGTGGTGGGTTTCTTTCCATGTCATAGGGACCCAACACAAGGGTTATTCACAACATTGAGTGGGACTCATAATTATTTCTAAGTAACTGCTTCAAATGGAAGGGTAAACCTTGACTTTGTGTGATAGTGTGCAATTGGTGATAATGAATCTGAAACCCATTAATACACTCGCCTGATTTTTATTGCTATTCACTTCACTGGAATACAGCATATGGTAAAAAAAGTATTGGGGTCTGGCAGGAAAGATCAGCTAAGGTTCTTATCCCTGTCTGCTTTCCTGCACATAGATATCTGATGAAGCACAATTGGCTTACGTTCCCATGGTCAATTAGACTGCTAACTCTCACTGTCAGTGCTCACACTTGAGTAATCCACACTTTGGCAGGGCAGCAGAGGGCATCCAACAGCTATGAAATTCCACCCCCACAAGTGCTCAATACTTTCAAGGGAGGAGAGAAAATTGGCAGGGCAAAAAAACTGCATTCATCGTAAAACAAGTTATATTACATAGAGGTCATACCCTGTGACATGAAGATGATGAATAACCTCCTATTGGAACCAAGTCATCATCTCATATTTACTGACAAGATTAAAATCTACACGCACAGATGTTATCAAAGAGGAATCATGGGGGAAGTACTGAGTATGTATAACATATTAACCTTGTAAACAGGGAAAAGAATTACAGACTGTGCATCTAAATTATTCATGATCCATAGCCACATCCTACAGAGGGGCCTCCCAACATTGATCTCAGTGGTATGAAACAGGGAGCAGTTAATGTTATTGTTTTGATGTACATCTATGTTTTAACTGCTTGAGGTCTGTTTCAATGCGGAGAAAGAAAAAGTGTACAAGGTTAGATCTGTTTTAGCTTCTGAAGAATGTTATTAGATACAGTCAGTTCTATAGCTGAATTCAAGCTGAATTTTGCCAGCTTGATTGTAAGTAAGTTGATATTTTCATGGTCTTTATTTATTTGCCTGCTTATCTAACTCTCTCTGCTGAAGGTACTGTTAGGATAGAGTTAGGTAACCCCTGATACCCTCATGTGATCCACATTGAATGCTGAGAGGCTCTTCACCATGATGGATATAAAGATCCTTCCCCTAAATTTCGCACATATCCATTTGCCAGCAGGGATTACTAGTAAGCAATCAGAAGTAGTAAGACTTGCCCATTTCATTTCCCAATATCCAGTGGTGCTGTGGTCAGCTGTGGTGCCAATTGATACCTTGGCTGAGATCAGTTAGAGGTACCACCAGAGATTGAACCAGGGATATTGGTAAACTGTATTAATTGTTAAATATTTAACCTCTGAATCATACAGAATTGGAAAAAAGCTGGAATCACTCAACCAGTCATTCAGTGCCTGTGGAGAGAACAGACTGCATATTTCTCTTTAGAATGGAAAAATAAAAAGATACAAATGGGTTTTCTCAATATGAGCAAAAAAAAAGAAAATACATGCAATTCCACTGACATCTCAACTCTCTTTTTCTCTGTTTACATTTTCTGGTAAATTGCTTGGAAATTAGGTATTTGTACTGTCGTATTTTAATCCCAATCACTTTTAAACTTGCAGTAATGCATCCCTTTGCTGCCACTGACTTGTGTTACTGACTGAAAACCTTTTTTGCTTAGTACAATAGCAATTCAGGTTGGTGAGTGGAGAAGATAAATGAAGTCATTAAGCTGTTCAAAAGTTCTTTGAAACTACAATAAGATTTCTGTGGGTTATCTACATAGTCTTGCCTTCACCACAGACAGGAAATAAATGTGATTAAGCGTAAATTAATTGATTTGTTAGCCATTTTAATAAATGAGTTCAGTTATCTTTTTCTGGTCTTTGTGTTACAATGAACCTGAAATGGTTACACAGATTGCATTTTATCAAGCTTCTTGAGTAACACCCTGAAGTTTAACAGCATGAAGCACAGAACTAACTTAAACACTTCCCCCATCTCTCTTCCTCTCAATATAAATTAAATAGTAGATCTGTGAAAAGTAACTCACATTGTTCAATTAAAAGCCATTTCATTCTGTAGCCGCAATTTGTTAGTTCAACAAAGACATGTGAGCACACATTTGACTATTTTTAAATTAGATTTGCTAATCCAGTAACTTTGTTTATCTGGCAAATCCTCAGAACAACAATATGGAGTAATTGAGTCCAACTCTATAGATTACAAATTTAGATTGATTTCAACTCATGCCACTTAAGCAATACAAAGGTATTGAATAGTTTTTAGTGATGTTCCTAGGTGTTATATGTTGCAACTTTATTCTCCAGTGGAAATATACTTCTAAAGAAAATGCTTGTTGGTCGAGAACTGACTCAACCATGCTATTATTTTTGTTTGTCTTATTTGAAGACAAACTTGATGCTCGTTGCCGATTGAATAGAAACAAAACAGCATTTCAATAAATCAGATGTGCTTTTCCTGGTAACAGGGCAGGGTTGTCCATTTTTGGAACAAAGTGCAGTGGCCGGCGGGTTCCGTGGCACATATCCCACTGCTCGGAATGGCGGGAAATTGCTCCCGATTCTGTGCTTGGAAGCTCATTAATTATGCACAGGCAAATCAGCTGGCGGGTTGGGAGCTGACTCATCTGCCCACCATTACCTGGCAGGGTGAAAGGCCTGGACACCATATTTAAACGCCACCGGAGCGCACATAACTCACTCTCTTCAGCCCACCTGTCTCATTGCACAGAAATGTCGTTGAGCTAGAAAAAGAAGGCTGCAAACCTCAAGAAGAAGGCACCCCGCTTTACCCTCCAGGCCCTTGAGTCCTTGATTAGAGTAGTGCAGGTGCACAGAGATGTCCTGTATCCCAGGGATGGGTCCAGGAAGCATACCAGCCTCACCTCTCCTGCCTGGAAGGCCATCACAGGGGACATTAGTGAGCTGGCAGCCGTGCGCGAAATGCCATCCAGTGCAGGAAGAGGATGAATGATCTCATCTGCTCCGCCAGGGTAAGTGATCCTTCAACCACCTCCAATATCAAACTCATCATGGCATCATGCACTCAAAGAGCGACTCTCTTCAGGGATCTCACACACGCATTAGCAGGGGACTCATATCACCACTGATTGTCTCACAGAAACTTTCACATCACCACCATCCCATCAATGATGCAATTCACACTCCATCCTCAGCCCCTTTTGAGGGGGCTCACCACACACAGCGGGCATGCATCTTTCCCAACCACTGCTCCATCCCTTCTCATCACATTCCGCTCTTTTGTCTTCATCCAGGGCAAGCTGGCCCACAATAGATGGGAAAGATCCCAGACCGGAGGAGGGATGGCCGACATAGTACTCCTCACTGAATTCAAGGAGGATGCCGCTGAGACTGCAGGGGAGGCCAGGGATCACTCCTGCAGGGAAGGGGAGTTTGGATTGTCCCAGCAACTTAGTATGGATCACGCCTCCATCAGTTCATCACAAACTGACAATCACAGTGAAAGACATGTAGACATGTACTCATCTTCCTTATGCTCATCAACCGAAACTGTATTCCCTATTTTATAGGCACCAGCAGTTCAGTGCCACAAGGGTGCCCACCATAAATCCCAGCCCCCTGGCCATGTCTGAAGAGGAAGCTGAGGAAGAACTGTCACTGTGCTCACCCGCACCCTCCACCAACACAGAGATACACACCTTGGAGGGGCATAGCTCTAGATTAGGCTCGGGCTCACCTACTGGAGCATACCTCACTGACACATCCCCACAGCAGTCAGGGGCAGGGACAGCCCAGGTGTCAGGCACTCGGAGGGCTGCTGGAGACCAGACACCCGTTCAGTCCAAGTCAGATGATGATCCGCTGTGAGCGGCCGCTAACTCAATGCTGGAGATGCATCAACAGGCGGCGGAACATAAAATAAAGATTTGACAGTCACTCAGCAGACTAGAGAAAAGGATGGAGGAGTCTGTCCACGTTCTGCCTGATGTTGTGGCTCCAACATGCTATGATGTAGCAGATGATGTGTTCCAGGCGGATCAAATCCACAAGAGAAACTTGATCACGTGGTCACAACTGATTTGCAATTTATAATTTATCTTGAGGTGCTGACCTGAATTCAGAAGCAATAAGAATACCAAATCTTCTGAGGTTTTTAGAAAACTAACTTAAAGCATTTATTAACAAAAGAAAATATTTCAAGCACATACATAGGTCTACAAATTACTACTATAATAACTCCTAAAACCCCTAATTAATCTGGCTCCCAGTTACACCTCCGTTAAGGCAATAGTAAAAACAAATAGATTTAAACAGGCCCAGGCAAAGCAACACAATACCCTGGACAGTCGCATCCAAAATTAGTTTTCTCAGCTTCGGTTCCTGTAGACAGCAACTTGATGCACAGACAGTGGAGACTTTTCACACTTGTGTTAGATCTTAGAATGCCTTCACCTCTTACACATAGCGTCATCTCCTTTATACATGTTTCTCCATTATTAATGCAAATTCCATTGTCCCAATATGTCTTTGCAACTTTACTTTTCTTATAATATCAATCTTTCATAGTACTAATTTTAGCAGTAACCTTTGGGAAAAATAAACAAACTGTATGGCTTAGCTTCTTCTGGCTAGGTGTAACATCTTACCATCTCTTTGAAATTCAAACTACTCTAATTTATCTAAAAATGCAAATTTTCCTTCCACCTCACATTCTAAAACTTCAGGCATGTTTACGTATTTAGCATTTCAAACCTAGCTTCTTGTTGATAATTCAAAACCTCCAAACCTCCACACCCTGGCGATGGTGGGCACCATCAAGATGTAGATGACAGGGGGAAGAGGCATCTTGAACTCAGGTACCCAGAGGGAGGGTAAGCATCAGCTGGACACTCCTGGGGCCTCCTCTCAGGACACCCCAAGGGCGTTCAGTTGCTCAGAATCCCCTCTGTCTGTGACCCCATCCACTCCAGCTGCTCAGGCCAAGGAGGGTGCATCTGCCCCTGAGCAGGAGACCCTTATCAGGCTGGGGCCCTCCAGGCCACGGGCCACCAGAGGATATCCAGCAAGGTCATTACAGGCATCAGTACATAGCAGTCAGCAGGCTGCCTCCTCTGCTGTGGATGTCGAGGCTGCACCTAAGCATAACATTAGAGTTAGGAAAGTTAAGAAATCCTGAACTCACTTTTGGGTCATGGGTGTGCTGCCACTGTAAAAATATTGAACTTATGTAAATATATTTGATGTTTCCCTGAATGGCTTGGTCAACTGAAAGCGTTGTGATTATGTTACATTTGAATCCTCTTATTTCAAGGTTTATCCATCCTCCCACTCAGTGATAGTCTCCCTCTGTGAGATTAACATTCATGTGATGTTAACCTCAGTGAAGATAGTTGCCACACCCTTGTGTGATGTAAGGGAGATGTATTAAAATCTTTATTATAAGTTAGTGATGTATACGCTTCTCACCCTTCTTCCTCACGGAAGACCATAGTGAGAGGGTAGCTCATCAGTCTTGAGTTACTGGCGGGAGTTGCGTCTCCTCAGTGGTAGTGGGAAAAGACAAGACATGGACGGGAGGAAGAGATCCCCAACCATATCCTCATCTCACTGGCCGCTGTAATTCCATAAGTATCTGGTGGCGACTGCTTCAAATCGGTTCTCGCATCACTCTCATTATTCAGTGGACTCTCACATCCCAGAGAGAGCGCATACACAGGGTGCTGGGGACCTTTGCAAGGATTGTGGCCTGGTGAATCATGAGACCAGAAGGTGCAAGTGTGAATGTTGGACTCGTTTTTGAAGTGGATGTTTGGACATTCCCTGAGACGAAAGGGAACCCTATGCACCCAAGCATAGCATTAGAGTTAGCACCTCAGTGAAGATGGTTGCCACACCCTTGTGTAATGTAAGGGAGATGTGTTAAAATATTTATTATAAGTTAGTGATGGGCCAAGGGAACATAGCCAAGGGAACTCCCCTTGCCTTAACTTTACTCCTCATGGAACAGGTCAGTGATTCAAGTATCATAGGCACATCTCCCTCAGCACCCTCTTGAGGTTCCAGGGCCTCCAGATCTTCATCCTCCAGTGAGCTCTCATCCTGCTCCATTTCACTCTATGGCAAGGGATCACCTCTTTGCATTGCCAGAGTGTGAAAGGTGCAACATGTAGTGATGATATGTGAAACTCTGTCAGGAGTATATTGTAGTGAACCACCTGAGTGGTCCAAGCATCTGAAGCGCATCTTCAGAAGCCCTATGGTCTGCTCTATAAGGGAGCGTATGGAGCTGTGAGCAGCATTGTACCTCTCCTCGGGACGACTCTGAGGGTGACGCCCCGGTGTCATCAGCCAGCATTTCAGTGGATACCCCTTATCCCCGAGAAGCCATCCCTGCAGACATTCAGGCCCTTTGTAAATCTCAAGCACCTGGGGGCAACCCAGGATGTAGGAGTCATGGAAACTCCCAGGATACTTGGCACAAGCATGCAATATGTGCTTCCGATGATCACACACCAGTTGAACATTGACGGAATGGTAGCCCTTGTGGTTTATAAACATTAGGGGCTGCCGCCCTGGAGACCTTAAAGCCACATGGGTACAGTCAATTGCAGCCTGCACCCTTGGGAAACCTGAGATAGCTACCTTCATCCAAAGTAAACCTTACATAGTGATGTGCCTTCCTGTAAAGGGCATCTGTGACCTCCTTTATGCATCCGTGTGTTGCTGATTGCGAGATCCCTGTTGATCCTTGGAAAGACCCACAGGCAAAGAAATTGAGCATGGTGAACACCATTAAAGCCACTGGCAGGGGATAGCCTCCTACTCCATGGGACATCAGGTTTTCATGCAGAATGTGGCAGATGTGATCTACCAGAGCTCGGGACAAGTGCAGATGTGCCCAGCATTGCCTCTCACTCATTTGTAAATAGGAAAACCTTCTTCGGTATAGCTTTGGCCTGGCAATTAGCCTCTGTGGTCTGGGTATCTCCTCCTGACCCTCCTGTTCATGCTTTGGCTCCCCTTGACCCTGGAGATCAGGTGGGGCCTCCTCCTGGAGCTGCGCTCGGTATCACCTCTCCTCCCTTCACCTCCTCCATTGCATTAGGACCCTCAAAAAGGCAGCATTGAGCCCTGGGTCCATTTCTGCTTTAACCTTCTCTCTGAAATGCAGCATTGCAGACATTAATGAGGAATGGTTTTAGATATTGAAGCTCACAACCTGTTACCAATAGTAACTGTGATGGTCTACAGCGGTTTCTGTCCTACTTACATTGTACCTGATGCTGCCTTGTCTGTGAGTCACTCCCACCCACACTGAGGTGACCAAGATGTCACCCCAGAAACGTTACATCTGAATCCCTCGTTGCTATGAGAAGGTTTGAATGACAAGTGCTATCTAACCTGGCTCAGTGCTCCAATCTCTCCTCTGGCATTCTAATGAACGAGAAGTTGCTTCTGATTAATGACTGGCTGCCCCTTGGCCCTTTAGGAATGCCTATTCTGGAGAGCAGCTGACTGACCTCCATAAATATAATGCCATATATGCTGCATCGGTGTCTCCTCCCCGACTGCCCGCATCCCCAGATTATACATTCCAATATGTCAATGCTGATATGCAGCGAATATGATGTGAAGCCATTGACATTTAAGTATCCCTTTATCAACGCTGATGAATGCATTGACTTCCAGTGGCTTTCTGTGCTAGGCGGACTTCCTCCTTTCTGCAGAATAAGACTCCAGGTCACTCTTGCAGCACCAACAAATTAGAAAGGGCCTCTTATTGCAGCATTGTGCTCCTCCTGCACAGCCTCAGGTTCCTCCCATTCAGAATCGCTTCCACTTTTGAATTAAAACTGTGCAATAACTCCAGTACAGCAAGATGGTGGTTCTGCACTACTATTTCTAAACGAGCTTTGACACTCCCTCTCTGACTATCCATGAACATATATTTACCTGGAACCTCATGATGTGAAGGTAGAGCTCCCTCCTGTTGTTCTCCAGTCTCTCCCAATAATACGGGATTCCATAGTTGTTGTGATGGACATTCCTAACCTCCCACTGGAGCCCATCACTACTGAAGTGCCCATGACCCATGTGCACCTCTACCCTCCCGATTTGGAGGCTGTGTGCATGGTCACCTACAGAGGTGAACCCCCCCCACCATCCCAGGAAAGCTTCACATACCCCCACCCCCCGACTTTATTCTGTGTTCCTCAAATTCAATCTGCAGATGCCTCCCATTACAATCACCATACCATCTGCAGCTCAGTACAGAGACAGACAAGCCCATGGACAGTGACTGTGAGCCAATCCCAAACACCAAGCTGTGCATTATTCATACTGAACACACAGCCTTTCCTCTCCTGGAGCTCCCAATGATTACTCCTGCAGCATGCCCGCTGTACTCCATGACTGTCTCCACTGCCTGATTGTTGACTGTGAAGTTCATAAAGCCGCAGGGGTGTCTCTACTCTCTGACTGCTTCCCACTTATCCCCAGGGGTGTCTCTACTCTCTGACTGCTTCCCACTTATCCCCAGGGGTGTCTCTACTCTCTGACTGCTTCCCACTTATCCCCAGGGGTGTCTCTACTCTCTGACTGCTTCCCACTTATCCCCAGGGGTGTCTCTACTCTCTGACTGCTTCCCACTAGGCACCAGGGTATCTCTAAGCTCTGACTCCTGACTGCAAGCCCCAAACCAAGGACTTTCACATTGTTGTCCATTACCCTGATGACTGAAGACAACATTGTCTCTCTTCCCAAACCACCTCCCCCTTATGAGTCTGCATATGACCCATCCCTCTTGTGGCACACTAACAACACCCCCACTTTTCCTATTCGAGAGCCTGCGTGCATCCCCTACCATTCATACATGTGGTATCCTTTTCACCCCCTTGCTTGTTAGCATTTCAGTTACCCTTGTTGGGCTCCAGATTCCCACTCCTCGGTCTAACCTCTGCCTCCCATTGTTCTCTTTCCTCCTCCACAACCTTGCAAAACCTTCCTGTCCATCTGCCTTCCATCGCACCCCCTTCCCACTTCCCAACCCCTTGCATAGCCTTCCTTCCCCATTGTCCCCATGTGTTCACCCTTCCCCATTCCACACTCCTCCCACCCAACCCCTTCCGCAGTCAATATGCTGGTTTCTGAATGCTTAGCTCTCTCTAAGTACCACTGTACAATGGTGTCCTTTTGGACAACAGTGGCACCCTCTGAGAGCAGACCATCCCTAAACACTCCCATCCCAGCCTCAATACTGGCCAGTGTCTGAAAGTTGAGCCCTGCCTGATTACCGCTGCACAGTGGTGTCCTTGTGGCTATGGAGGCAAGCACTGGGAGGAGAGCAACCCTCCAGCCACAGCAGTGTAGCGTTCTACTGGCATCGCAACGAGACCCGCGCAGCACTACGAAAGGTAGACTACATGTGTTGCATTCACTTTGAAGTCCCGAGCAAAGTGAGGTCTGACGTGTTCACGTCACCCTTTTTGAAACAAGATTCAGACCGGCATGATTTCCCACTGTCATGATGCAAGTTTGGAAGGCGGCACATGATTCTGGCGAGAAGCTGATTTCATGAGCATTCATGAAGTAGTAATGAACGCAAATGGTGTTCCCGCCATTACTCAGTGGGATACCTGACCCGTCATTAATCCGTCATCGGGAGAATTGCAAACTGTTTTTATGCTGGCGGGTTTGTGACTTTTTGCCTGCCGCTGGATTCTTCACTCCTGCCCGCCACGAAACCCGCTGCAAGCAGGATGGGAAAATCCCGCCTAAAGCATTTCCCTTAACATTTGTGAGGATTTAAAAAAAAAACTGAAAGTTACTAATCTAAGTGGGGTGATGAAATTGGACCCTATGGAGCCTGTTTTCAGGCAGAAAATGAAGAGACAGAGCTTCAACTTAGGGTGCCAACCTCCTTCACCCAAATAAAGTCAGAGACATGTTCAATGCCATATTACTTGTGGTGCCATAGGAGTACAATACAACTGGATGTATAAGATCCCATACCACTACTTAAAGAAGATCATGTGAGTTCTTCCTGTGTCCTGGCCAATATTTATCCCCCGATCAACATCACTGACAGAGGTTATCTCTTCATTATCTCATAGTTGTTTTTGGGATCTTACTGTGCACAAACTTGCTATTTCATTTGCTGGCGTTACAACAGTGGCTCCACTTCAAAAGTACTTCATTGGCTGTAAAGTACTCTGGAACATTCTGAGGTTGTGAAAAGCACTATATAAATGCAAATTCTCTCTTTCCTCCTTGAATTGATTTTTGGATTTCCTGGTTGGCTTCATAAAGGCTGGAGCCGCTGTCACAAGGTCAGTAGGAGCATCTAGGGTGGTGAATTCTGACACTGGGAATTTGTACTTCCTAATCCAGTCGGTATATTACTGGAGGCTGGTATGGTGAGTGATACGAGGAGTTGCAGCTGTAAGGTGTAACGTACAGACAACCTTCGGATATGAAAGTTATGAGAATTAAAGAGACAACTCTCAAAGCTCAAATTAAACACTAATGTCTTCACTAGATTTGAACAATGTAGGATCACCTTTACAATACCTCTGTTACAGCTAGTCACAAATATATTACAAAAAATACATAGGTAAGATCACCAAATGAGCGGTCAGCCTCTCGATTGATTGTATCTCTAACAGCTGACCACACTTCTCAATTAAGCACTGAATCAACCTTTTGCAACAATTGTTATTCCCTTCCTTATCCAAGGTAGACATGATGTCTTACACTACAATTGTCCAATGAGGTGTCCAATTCTTTGTTCTAACCATATTATTAGACACTCCTCTGAAAATGTCCATATGTTCAAAACCCCTTCAGCAATTTCGACCTCTTGTGACTACTGCGAGATTGTTTATCAGTAACTTCTTTCCCGGTTATTGGAGACTTAAATTCTTTCATTATCCTAAGTTTTCGACTCCTGTTGCTTGAAGAATTAAAACAAAGTCCACTTGATAAAGCATATAAGCTAAAAATATCTGCTAATTTCTCTGCATTTTAAAAGGAGATATTGCCAATCAATGTCTGTTTTTCCCTCTCTCTTGCAACTTGCAAAAACACTTAAGACTAACTGTATCAGCATTTTTCAAACAAACCCCAGACATCCCCAGGTTTTTGTAAATGTGAAACTTCTTAACATCTATGTGAAGGGTGAATAGCTTTTACAACCTGTTTGTTTATTGTTGCAGCCCATTTTAACTTAAGCAGTGCATTGCTGAACAAAAACAGAATTACCTGGAAAAACTCAGCAGGTCTGGCAGCATCGGTGGAGAAGAAAAGAGTTGACGTTTCGAGTCCTCAAAACGTCAACTCTTTTCTTCTCCACCGATGCTGCCAGACCTGCTGAGTTTTTCCAGGTAATTCTGTTTTTGTTTTGGATTTCCGGCATCCGCAGTAGCTTTTAGCTTTTTGTGCATTGCTGAGACTGCCAGGCTTCTGGCGGCTCTGTGAGCAGCCTCTTAATTGGCCTCTGTCGGAAATCTGCCACCCCAGGGACCCTCCACCCACCGAAGCAAAGTCGCCTCGGTGGGACTTCCAGTTAATTCACAAGATTCAGCCCTTTTACTCTATCATGCCTCTGGACAGCATTGGAATAGACGTATGTCAAAGGTCTGAGGGGCCTTGATAGGGTCGATGTTGAGAAGATGTGGAGGAGTCTCGAACTAGGGGACATCGTAACAGAATAAGGGGACACTCATTTAAAACTGAGGTGCGAAGCTCTTCTCTCAGAGGGCAGCGAATGTTTGGAATTCTCTACCGCAGAGAGTTGTGGAGGCTTGATCACTGAAAGTATTTAAAGGAGGTAGATAGATTTTTGAAGTATTGGGAAGTTGAGGGCTATGAGGAGCTGGCATAAAAGGAGAGTTGAAGCCTGGGGCAGATCAGCCATGATCTTATTGAATGATGGTGCAGGCTTGAGGGGCTGAATGGCCTACTCCTGCTCCTATTTCTTATGTTCTTATGTCTGCCAGCAGATATCTCTGGTTATTTCATCATTTCTAGTCTTGGATACTAATTCTTGCACTCTAACAATATACACATATAGGAAGATGAAAACCACATAGTATATTTCAACACTTAAAAAAAATACTTAGTTGCATTGACATGCTGTAAAGTTATTCAATGCATTATTTCTTTACATTGGATTAGTTTGTATATCCTGTCTTAGTGTTCAATGATATAACTTTAACCCATAGTAATTTTGCAGAGGTATCGTTTAAAGATAAAATACAAAGTGCAAAATAAAGTGCTTGTCTAATAACCATCACTTTGGATCACCTGCTGTGTCAAATGAATTTGTGTGCTGATATATTTACACTGTAATTTCAAGGCTTTATATAAAGCCCTAAATTATTGAAGGTCCTGTACACAAATCAAACTGGTTCTTTCATCTCCTGAAAATGTTATTTCTCTGCAGGGATAGTTTCACAGACTCTAGTCACTCCTAGCATGCCTTGCAAAGGATCATTATTCATGTTGAGCTTTGACAGTGAGTATTATCAAGAAATTAGACTGTGAAAGACAGGGAGAATCAAAGCCAAGCCTTCAGCTGATGCGCGCACATTCATTTCCAGCAGGGATCATTGGATAGCAATCAGGGAATAGCAAACCAGGTTGATATTCTCTTTCCTAATCTGGGGCACTGAGGCCAATTACAGTACTCACTACAACTACTATTTCCATTGATATGACATTTTTAAGAAAGAAAGTGGCCGAAGGCTCTTTTCCAAGTTGTAAGGAGAAAATGGATGCTGAGTAAAGTAGAAGGTATTGGGAGGGGTGAACAAAAACTTGGCGAGTTGCGAAAGGTCTCTGGTTGAGGTCAGCTAACTCAAAACAAATTAATGGACCCAAGCTGGTATTTTCTTGGGCAGGAATGCACAAACTGTTTAAGCCATTAGGAAAGACTTTATTGTATTTGTTTTTAACCTTGAGTAACAGATATCCTAATAGTTCTTTAAGATGTGAACTCCACGTTCCTCGGGTGGAATTTAGTGGTCATGGCGATGGCCCAAAAGCCAACAGCGACCCTGCCATGGTCTTTGCTGGCAGCCCTAATGGGATTAAATCCCAATCAGGCATTTAACTGCCTGCCCTTGGTGTTCCCAGGCTTTAGGAGGTGAGGATCCTACCTCCAAGAGCTGCCGGGTGTTCTGAGATTGGATCCTTCTGTCTTGGACTCTAGGGGCAGAAATTTTCGCTCGATGGGTGGGCGCACGCCTGACCCGTTCGAGCGTAAAATGACACATGTTGACATCGGCCGAGCGTGCTGACATCAACATTCAGTCGCGCGATAGTTTGGTCGGTGGGTGCTTGCTAGAGTTGGCGGCGCACCCGCTGACAATTAGAAGGCCTGTTAAAGCCATTAGATAATCAATTAAATTAAATTTTTCACTGCCCATCCAACCTTACAGTTGGCAGGCAGGCAAAAAGGCCAAGTGACCTTCGCATTATTTTGGAAACCTCATCCACGGGCGGGATGAGATTTCCAAAAGCAAACAATAATAAAATAAAGTTTTAAAATTTAATTCATAGCACAGAGTCACATGAGGGGACATGTTTTATTACATTTTTATTTTCTTCATTTTCTTTTTAAAAAATGCTTCATCTCCCTGAATCAGCTCTGTGCCTGAGGGAGATTATGCAGTGCTCACTCGCACGCATGCGTGAAGTTCGTGCTCGGCCCGCTTGCCCTCCTCCCCCTGCCCGCACAGGCAGCGCCCAGCACTGCCGCTTGCGTTTCATGCTGGACGGGTCTTAATTGGCCCGCCAGTGTGAAATCGCAGTCCGGTGCCGATCGTGGGTGGTGGTCGGCTTTCCGACCACTGCCGCCAAGCTTGCCCGCCAAGGGCAAAATCCTGCCCTAGGTGTGGGATTTGGTTCTTAGACAGACTGTAGACATACTCTGGTATCTGCTTAACACTTATTTATTAGTACTACTTCTAAACAGGTTACAGAGTAGGCACGCAGCTCTTAGGCATGATTCCAAACTCTCTCTTGCTCGAGTGTCTAACACATAACTGACCAGTGTCAGTGGTACATCATCATCTACGTCATACATTAGCGTTTCCCATCTGTTAACCCTTTATACTACACCTCCTCCCTAGTATGCTATCCTACGTTTTTAATAATAACATGAAACTATGAGCAGGATTTTCTGGCCCTTCCTGCTGCCGGGGTCTTCCAGTCCAGCCGGAAGTCAATGGACTTTTGGCTGGCCTGCCGCATCCCCCGCAATGGATCCTGGCATGACGGGGCCAGAAAACCCTGACCTATGTTTTTAACTATTTGCATTACATTCCTGTAACTCCCTTTCTACAACTACAGACTCTACTCAACTCCAACTCCCGCTCCTCCCTTCCCCAAGTCACAGTATTGGGGAATCAATCTCCCTCAGTATGGAAGGCAGCTTGGAGACATAAAGGTTTTCTTTTGCATCTGGTTGGACATTATCATCTGCAGAATGGGGCAACACTTCATCAGCATTGCTATCAACATAGCTGGGAAGCTGAGTGTAGGTTTTAGGATGACTCAACTGCAAGGACAACAAAGACTTTTCAATGAAAGACTGACCCAAAAGAGAAGACTGAGGAGGATGAATCTTTGGGCCCTCTGAGACTAGAAGAGAAGAACTTGAGACACTCTGAGGAACTTGGTGCTCCCTCGAAGGGCTTTGGGAAGAAGCTTCTGAAGAAGGATGATCTTCAACTCCAGGGAAGACAATCACAGCTGTATCATCCACTGCCATATTAAAGACTGAAAAGGCATTGAAGATCCAAGATTTTAATGAACTTAGACAACAAAGGAAAAAAAATGATAAAATTCCAGTACGTCTTTCAGGAAAAGAAGAACAGATGATTTCCCAGTGATATTTAGGGAAGAATGTCTACCAGGCAGTGGGCAAAAGAGCCACACTTCTCTCTGTGTGAAGCTGCTCCACTATGGGCAATGAGAAGAATTGCTGAGGATATGGAGACAAGGCAGAGGTAAAGAGATGAATTCCACCGATGAAATGAAGACAAATTTCCTGTAGACAACCAACTCTGGGACAGGATTCTGCAGCTTCAGAGGTGCTAAAGGTTCTGGCGCAGCGTCTGTGCTGACCTCCAGCTCTGAAGAGAAGACAACTTTCAGATGGGACTGAAGTATGGGTGTCAATTGATTTTCATCCTTGGAAGGTACCCGCTCTTTGCAGTGTGATCTCTATGGACTCTGACTTGAACTCAGGCAAGGCATCTTTTGTGGAAGTCTCTTCATGGACAACAGAAGATCAAGTAGGTAGCCCATTGGTAGATTCAGTGGAACTAAGATCTGAATGCTCGCAGCTGTTAGAAACACAGCTGACTCCTCAAAAGGGTATCTGAGACTTGGTGCATGCATCAATAGGAAAGATGAATCATTCTCTAGGACCTCAACCTCCAAGAGGTCATTCAGTACCACAAGGAATTCTTCCTCATCAATCTCTAGGAAGAGCCAATTCATGTCCAGCAGGTCTTCATCGGTATGGTCACCGTCTGCTGCATTGCTTTTTGTATCCTCCACCTCTGGCCTTACTTTGTGAAGAACTAGGAGACTAATAACTTCCTTGTCTGCCCTGGGTCTAGTGAATGGTGCCTCTATGAAAAAAAGGAACTTGCTGCTGAATGTATAAACTTTCTCAGCTTCTAAATAAAAACAGAAGATTGTTGCATGAATAGCAGTGAATCGTTCAAATGATAAACATCATCTGGTTTTTCTGGGATTCTTAGAAGTATGCCAACATCACCAATGAACAAGGATGTACTTCGATTGTGAAAAACATACAGAAAATCAAGGATCTGTTGGTCCCTGTAGCTTTTGGCAGCAATAGCCCTGCCTTTGATCGGAAGGTCAATGCTGCCTGTACCTTGTGACTTGATGTCTGATGGATAAAGGGTCATCAGCTGAAGCCAGTCAAGGTCATCTGCTAAAATGTTAACAGCCGCTTCAGTATCAATTTTAAAATTATCGAAGCCTTGAACTTGTACTATAATGCACTAGTAGTCTGGATTCCCCTAGGAACCCTATAGGGTCATTGTTTTCTGGACTTTTCATTTCTGGGAAGGAATGTTGTTCATAAATATTCGCTGGTCTCTGACTTTGATTAAAATTTCTGGATTTACAGAAATGCTTGAAATGTCCAGTTTTGCCAGACTGGAAGCATTCTGCGCCCCCTGCTGGGCAGCCTTGGCATCTATGCTGTGTTTTCATGCCACAACACAAGCATCTCAAAATGGCTGCCAGCATGGAGTTTCCCGCCCTTTTGGTTTGATTAATGGGCTTTCATGTGGGTGGGGCTGCTGACCACGGGCCTACCCAATCTATGGGGTCACATGAAGCCCTGGAGTCACCACAGATTATAACCCAATTAAATGTTCTAAGCTCAGCCTGCCTCGCATCCTACACCACTTGATCTAATGTAAGATCATCTTTGGTCTGCAGAAAGTTGGAGAGTTTCTCATCCCAAACACCATTGGCTATGCGATCATGGATTGACTTGTCCTTCAGTGCCCAGTACCTCAAGAACTAGCTAGCTGATATAGATTGGTTAGGAATAATTCAGTTGATTCCCCAGGTCATTGTGAGTGCTGGTTAAAATGTGCTCATTCAATTAAGTTTTGCTTTGGGTTAAGGTGTGAAAAGGCTTTGACAATAGAGTCAAAATCAGCAGTGGACTCCTGCACACTCTGCTTTAAAAAAGTGCTGTCTGCTACTGGTCCTACTGCATAAAGCAAGGAACTAATTTGGAGACTTGGCTCTTTTTGTGAAGACCTGTTGCTGCTCGGTACTGGAGAAAATGGCATTTCCATAACTCCCACTTCTGTCCTCTGTGCAGGCCCTCAAGACAGTCAAACAGATGGGGCAAGGGTAGAAACAGCTCACTTGGTATGATCATTGTTACCTCTCTCCAGTATGCCCTCTTCTACCACCAAAATTTCTCGGCTGCTTTCAAAGGTTTCTTCACTCTGTGGTTCCTTCGATAACATCGATGTCTTTTACATTGATGTCTCCATCACTGCACCATGTTCTGAGATTGAGTCCTTCTGCCTTGGACTCTAGGCGTGGGATTTGGTTCTTAGACAGACTGCAGAGCTACTCTGGCATCTGCTTAACACTTGTTTATTAGTACTACTTCTAAACAGGTTACAGATTAGGCACGCAGCTCTTAGGCATGATTCCAACCTCTCTCTCAAGAGCCTAACACATGACGGACTACTCTTAGTGGTATATCATCATCTACATCATATATTAGCATATTCGATTTATTAACCTTATATAAAACACCAGCAATGAGGGGACCAACAGTTCTTCAGTCTCAGCAGCTGCCAATGCTGGGGTTGCAGTAGATCTGGGACCAGGAGCAGAGCTGGAAGTCCAGAGGAGAGGTAAGTGAGCCCATAAGGTGGGGGAGTTGGTTGATGTGGAGGGCAGGGGTGGCTTTCAGTGGTGGAGGCTCTTGCCACCAGCTGGACCCTCTGTGGGGTACAGAGTGTCTGATTAGGAGGGCTCCCACCCTGAGCCTGCCTACAGGCAGGCTGCCAGGGTATAGTTGGTGGCCTCACCATGTGGTGTGGGCTCACCCTGCTGCTTGCACCAGTGGCAGCAGGTGACAGGTTGAAGTCCTTAATTGGCCACTTAAGGGCCTCAATTGGTCTAAGGGTGGGAAGGCCAACTTTGACCTTCCCCACCCTTGGCTTAATCTGGGAGAGTCAGGAGGTAATGGGCTCTCCACTCCACGTCTTGCCACCCGATTATACAGTACCCTATCCTCCAGGTCCTCTCCTGGGGGTGCATTAGATTTCACCCCTGCCTTTTATTGAAAGCTCAAGACGATTGATTAGAAATTAATTTCAAAAGGAAGAAACAATTTGCATTTGTAATTTTCAGAAATCTTTTCTATTTGGTTTTTAGCTTTATTCATTTTGGAGTATCTTTCACCACTTTATAATCTTTTGACTTTTGTGGAGTGATTTAAGTTGATAGAAAATATACACAGTGCTTTTTTGTGATAGCTTGAACATCTTGTGGGTAATTTGTTTACATCTCATTTTCAGATTGCCCTTGGCCTTTGCCTGGGGTGGCATTTTGCAATGTTCTGTTGAAGAAGTGGTGGTGGCTTTGATACTTCAGTGTCCATTGTTACGTGACCCAGGAAAGTGTGGCAGTGATTGGGAAAATGGTAAAGCAGTTTGAAGCTGCCCTTAACATTGTTCAAGTAACTTACTTAGAACCAGCTGCACATAAATTTCAAAGTCTCATCGTTTTTGAGTGGAACAGGACTTCAGTTGGGTTATATGACCACAGGTAGGAGGCTGCTCCTGATTTGCTGTATTTAGATCCTTCCTGGTCACATTTTACCACTTTATCAAATATTGTTCTATAAATCTTGCGCTGGTTTAATGTATTATTTTCAGGAATTGAACACCTAAGTATCACCAGTGGTAAATTTAACACATTTAAATACATTTTTAAATGCCCTGACCTGCTCTCTAATTATTAAAAGCTTAACTTTTGGCAGGTAGATTTTAGGCAATGATTTTTGTTATTTTCCAGACAGACAGGCCTTATTTAAGTATTTAAATTTTACTTTCTAGCTGTATTTAAGCACCTAATAATACCTAAAAAAAAATAAAGATAGGAATTGCAGTAGGAGGACATCTGGAGTGCCTGTAATATGAACTAGAAGAGCTTATTTTGTTAAAACAAAATCAAGGAAATGGTTCTGGTGATTATGAGTTTGAACTCCCAGATCCCTACCCCATTGAGGACTGAGTTTGATTGTAATGGCCCACACTGTCAAATTGCCTGCTAATATATGCTGTTCAATTTCATGCATAAAGAATAGTCACTTGTGGGACATGCTGACATGCTGCTGGAGCTTATAGAAATATGCCTCTGTTCTCAATCACTCTTCAAGACAAAATCCAGTATTCAGGTCAAGTAGGCAAGTGGGCTGTTGAATAAATGGGCTCAAGAAAGAGGGGACAGAAATGGCTGGGAGAGGAAGGGAAAGAAGAGGAGGAGGTTGGAAGAAGAAAATGGAATTGCGCAAGGAAAATGGGAGAGGAATATGGAAAGAGAGGGGAATACATAAGGCAACGGGGTGTTGGAGAGAGAGAGGTGTATGGCACTTGACTAGGGTCCATTTCTTCAAAGTGCGGCAGGCCAATAGCAAAGGAGGGAAAGGAGGAGAGGAGGAAATATATGGGGAGCTACAGGGAGACAGATTGATAGTGGGAAGGCAAGGAGAGAAAAGGAGCTGAAAGAGGGAGAAGTTGGGTGTGGAGGAAATGAAGCAATCATGGCACTGGGCCATGGCAATTTGTTACATTTTGAATGCTGCTCATCTAAAGAATTGCACTTGACTGCAACCTTTTGTAATTTCAAGGATACAGTAGTACTCAAGTCTCTGTCACAGGTGATCCTTGTACAATGTGATAGAATGACATATATATTTAAAACCCCCTTCACATAACAGATATAATTCTACTGGAGATCGTTCTGTAACATATCTTGGTTTTCATATTATTGAATCTGCCCTGTTTGCATTATTTTTATTGTGATGACATTCCAGCATCAATGAATAGTATGTTGTGATTTGTCATGTTCAGTTGTATCCAGATTCTCAATGATGATTTTCTTATTTTCTCAGGAATTGTTGTGAATAACATCTTGCTACCTCCTCAACAACATCTACC
Organism: Cetorhinus maximus; assembly: GCF_964194155.1. Lineage (NCBI taxonomy): Eukaryota > Metazoa > Chordata > Chondrichthyes > Lamniformes > Cetorhinidae > Cetorhinus > Cetorhinus maximus. The sequence goes on along the minus strand of NC_135884.1, from coordinate 46,216,443 downwards.
TACTTTGCATTGCACAACAATGCTCAGTCTCAGGCAGCTGAACAGCTGATTTTCGATCATGACTTTAAAGCGGTTATTTGTACCAATTCACATATTGCCAGTCCTGCCAGTCTATTATTTAATGCTAAGGGAAGGTCCATATGGTTGAACAATGCTGAAAGTGCTTTGCTGGCCAGTCCAAACAGATTAAGAGGTCAGCCTGCCTATAACCAGACACAAAATGGTGGGCTCATCCTAAATGGTGTTGGCAACTGGCTGCTTTTACTTGCCAACATCCAACACTCAGCAATTGGTGGCACTAATCAGGATCTCCTCCAAGGAGAGTCCTGGAGCTTCTGACAGCATTGTTCATTTTTTTTTTTACAGGGTTATCTCTGACAGCATGGCTGCAATTCAAGGTATTCTGCAAGTAAATCGACAAACATTCCAGATAGCTACTTTTAAGTAATACATATATCAATGTCGTTTTTAATTTTTTGTTACAGTAAAAGTCTTAAAAATTGAAACCTTTTTGTATGATCCTTTCAGTCAGTCATTGGAAGTTCAATTTTATATTTAAGAGTTATCAGTCTCTACTAGGATTATAACAAATTGGGGGCTCATTGCAGGATTTGAATCCACAGGCTGACACTACACTGGATTTGCCAGAATTTAAATTACATTAATTGAAAAGTTAAAATGGCTTTGTCTATTGCTGAAACATTCCTCAAGAGAGAGGACCTGTCTGTGAGTGCCTTGCACCAGTTAACAAAGGTTCATTTGAAAGTGATAGCGGAGAAGTTGGAAATGGATTTGAAAGTGGAGGCTAAAAAGGCAAAAATTGTTGAACTGTTGGCTCAACAAAAGAACCTTGAGGAAGAGAAAAGTAATCCAGATAAAACACAGTTACCTAGGATTCAGTTACAAATGAAGCAACTCAAATTGGAAAGAGATCGAGAAAAGCAAACATTTGATTTGAGAAAGAAAAGAGAAATGTAAAAATTTGAATTCGAATAAAAGGAGAAAGAAAAGAGAAATGAGAAAACTTAAATTAGAAATTCAAAGGGCAAAGGAAAAGGAAAGCCTTGAATTGTAAAGAGAGGGGAAGCCAGAAAATTTGAACTGGACAGAGAGAGGCTTTATTTATGCAAACAGGGAGTATCAGGGAGACTTGATGATGAATCAGCTTTAACTCTTGCATTTGATTTGGTGAAGAGTATTTGTTTAGTGCCTAAATTCATTCAGGAAGGAGTTGAAATATATTTTGTAAGTTATGAGTAAGTTGCTACAAATTTACAATGGCTGGGAGAAATTTGGACGATCTTAATAGAGAATGCTTTGGTAGGGAAAGTATTGGAGGTTTATTTGACCCTTTCACATGAGCAATCTGCAGATTATGACTTCTGCGCATAATGCATATGAATTAGTTCCAGAAGATTACAGGCAAAAGTTTAGAAATCTGAGGAAGAGACCGAATCAGACTTTTGTGGAATTTGCTAGAGAAAAAGTAATGACGGACACACGCCCAACGTCATCGCGCATCATTTAATGCATCAGCGTGTCGGGCACCGCCCCTGAAAGCCGACTGAAATATCCTGCCCTATAACTGGAAATTGTATTGAAGTTGCCTATTAATAATGCTGATTTCATACTAGAGAATGATCTCAGTGGAGATAAAGTCCTGCTGTCTCCATTGATGTCAGACAAGTCCAGTAAAAAGGTAATAGTTAAAAATGTATCAAATATATCAGATGACATACAGAAATCCATGGAATATCTGTATTCTACTGTGAAAGTTACAATCACATCCAAAGACTGCTGTAGTTAACAAAAACATTGAAACCTTAGACTGACAACAAAGAGTTGAAAGCAACTGGAAACAAATTGAAGTTGTTTGAATTGAGCCTGCCACAGGTGTCAAAGCAGAATACAGCAGCAGCACTCCAGGTTGCTGGAGAAACAAAGCAAAACTACTTGGTCGTAATTAATGCTGATACTCTGGAACTATGGGGAAGAATTTGAGTTCTGGAATGTAAACTTAAACTTCAGAATGATGAAGCTGTTGCTCTTGTGAGGGACAAATTGAACAAAGTTCATGATGAGTGGGGAAAAAAATTTAAAATAATTGATGAACTGGCTAGAAAAGAGTACCAGGATTTTTTTGACTGATCATCGACATGACCTTAAGGAAATTCTTAAAGCAGCAAAGATGAACCGTAATCCTGCATTTAAACAGGAGGAGAATGATCCAGTTATTTGGTAGGCTGAGACTTTCTTTACCGACCTGCACAATAAAAAAAACCTTAAGGCCTTAAAGAGAATGGATATCTGGAGTTAAAACCTGAACAAAGTGGTTCACAGACTGTGTTTAAAAGTCAATACCCTGTTGTTAATGTTACGCTTGATTCTAAAGAAAAACAAAAGGATATTCTAAAGCCATATTTCACCTAATGGAATTCAAAAGTCACAGGGATTGTCAGCAAGTAACAGTGTGTTTCCTGACAAAGTTAACTGGACTGAACCAATGGTCAAATTGGCAGATAAGTGGCAGATGGAATTTAATCCTGAAAAGTGTGAGGTTATACACTTTGGAAGGAGTAATTTGACAAGGAAGTATTCAATGAATGGCATGACATGAGGAAGTTCTGAGGAACAAAGGGACCTTGACGTGTGTGTCCATAGGTCTCTGAAGGCGGAGGGGCATGTTAATGGGGTGGTGAAAAAGGCATATGGGACACCTGCCTTTATCAATTGAGGCATGGATTACAAAAGTAGGGAGGTCATGTTGGAGTTGTATAGAACCTTGATGAGGCTACAGCTGGAGTACTGTGTGCAGTTCTGGTCACCACATTATAGGAAGGATGTGATTGCACTGGAGGGGTTGCAGAGGAGATTCACCAGGATGTTGCTTGGGATGAAACATTTAAGTTATGAAGAGAGGTTGAATAGACTTTGGTTGTTTTCGTTGGATCAGAGAAGACTGAAGGCGACCTGATTGAGGTGTACAAGATTATGAGATGCATGGACAGGGTATACGGGGAGCAGCTGTTCCCCTTAATTGAAAGGTCAGTCACAAGGGGACATGAGTTCAATATGAGGGGCAGGAGGTTTTGGGGGGATGTGAGGAAGAACTTTTTTACCCAGAGGGTGGTGACGGTCTGGAATGCACTGCCTGGCAAGGTGGTGGAGGCGGGTTGCCTCACACCCTTTAAAAAGTACCTGGATGAGCACTTGGCATGTCATAACATTCAAGGCTATGGGCCAAGTGCTGATAAATAGGATTAATTAGGTAGGTCAGGTGTTTTTCATGTGTCGGTGCAGACTCGATGGGCCGAAGGGCCTCTTCTGCACTGTGTGATTCTGTGCCATCTTTTAAGCAAGGACACCGGAGAACTGTACAGACTGCAAAATGAGAAAGGTGATATTCTTCAACGCATTACAGAAGGTGAAACCATTAGCAGTGAAGCAAATTTTCATTTATATGAGAGAAAAACCTTTAAAGATTCATAGAAGTTGGACTTCAAATCCTAACTGTAATATCAGATTTGTGGTGATGGGTTTATTCCATGTATGAGTGTTGATGTGGATTGTGTACTGGTGAGGTGGGACAAAAGGGGAGAGATTGATAAATATATTGTGTGTAGTAAGTTGGTTGTTAAAATGTATGAAATATTATAAGTTGTTAAATTTTGGAGAGTGTTTTTGAAAACTCATCACTTCAGTAATGACATTTCATCTTTTTGGGGTAAGTGTGGGAAATTCAAAGTTTATAAGTTTGTTATGTTTTGGAACTGCCTGTTTTATATAAAATAAAATTGGATAGTGAAGGGGGTCATGTGACATGCTCGGAATCCTGCCTGACAACAAGCCTGGGTGGCTTGGTGGCTATGGGGAAAGTGAGGTCCAGATTGATTGTTGGGAAGCAGGTGCAAAATGTTTGCCCCTGTAAACAATGACTAGAGCAATTGTGTTGATGGTGGATGGACTGTTAGGAGCAGATTCCTGCTACTTGGTACCTCAAGGAGGGAACTTCCCCACTCATTGGATCCACCTCGCTAAAAAGTGCCCCGATATGTGCAATTTTCACTCTGGAGAGGCTGGGGGTGGAATAGAGTCAGGCCAGAAACAGAGCGTAGGTGACCACGGGGCAGATGAATGTAAAGGTGGGCTGGTTAGAAGGCCTGCCTTGGTTTGCTGGGACCTCATCCTAGTTGTTTTACAAGCTGTTGGGCCCGTTAACCCTCATCCTGCATACCCCCCTCACCCCAATCCACCCCCATGGGCTTGAATACACTCCATGCCTACTCAGTGCAAACACCTGTCCCCCACCTACGCTCCTTGCCCTCACCTACTCCCCACGTCACCTACATAGCCACTCACCCAGTATCTACCTTGGGAAGACCTCAGGAGCCATGTGGGGATGAAAAAAAATCTTCTAGCAATCTAATACAGCTCCCACTTATACACACCTGATGGCGGAAAAAACCCTCCATTCATAAAATCCATTCAAAGCTATTAAATCTCCTCAATTTGTTAATCTCTTATAAAAACTAACTTCTATTCAGATGCCATGTCAATCAAGCTTGAATTTAGAACTCCCTACTGAGATAATTTTAGCTTTTGAAACTCAACCAAGCATCCATAATGACATAATAATAGCCCTTGGAGAAATGTCACAAAAAACTATACTGAAACTGCACCAACCTACACCAGATGGCCTGCCAATCAAAGCAGTCCAGCAGAAGGGTTTTTTTTTAAAACTCTCAGTGAAAGCTTCAGTCCATTTTTTTAATGTTTGAAGAGTGGAGGCATTTAAAAAACTTCAGATCATGACACTTAAACAGACCTTATACACCCTTCATTAGCATTTATATCTACGCCATCAATTTGTAGTTCCCACACTAGAGGTTAAGGCCCTTGCAAGAGCTAAGAAAGGGTCTGTTTGAACTCAGCACTAATTTCAAAGGCTGCGGTCGGGTTTCCTCCTGTGTGAATCACGCTTTACCACCTTTCTCCTACTGGCAATAATTGGATATGTCAGAAATTGTGGTGGGACTTTCACTTCAGGTCTCACCCACCATTTTTAAAGGTCTTCAGAGTCTTTCTAACTCTGGCCCTTAGTCTCCAAGTCTCATAGTGAGATTTTAAGAATATTAGGTTTTATAAATGGATATACTTTAAACTGTCTATTTTCAAGATAGAATAGAGTTGGGGCTCTAATGAATAGCTAATTAGAATTTCTACCTGGATACAAAGCCCATGTGATTCATGTTGCCATGAAGATGGTCTTTAGGAAGGAACAGTACATCGCAAGCCTTTGTTCTATTGGTTACAGGGTTTCCAAAGATATTCTTGAACATGACAGAGACTGTTTGCAAGAAACTGAGAAAAAGAGAGAGAGAGAGAGAGCCAGTCCTCCACCAGCAGGAGAGAAAGTACTGTCTTTGTTATCCACCATCCAGTAGGTGGATGGGAACTCATTCTCAGATTAAAGAGACCAAGTTTGTGATGATTTAGACAAAGCTCAAAGATTTGCCTAGCTTTGACTAGAGGGAGGAATCTCCAATGTAATCCTTACCATGAAAGTCATCCCTGGGATTAGATGTTACCCAACTGAGAAAGTAAAAAGGAAGCAGGCCATCAGAAATGGAACATAGTTTTGGATTGGCCCTGGGGGAATAAAGTGTCCACTTAAGGGACAGCATCCCCCCATGGTGGGAGATTTGTGGTCATTTTAAAAGTTAAATGCGGTATATTTTTCAGTAATCTAGAGTTTAAGTTGTCTGCAAAACTAATGTTTAGAACATTGTTTTTAGTTTGTTTGTTACAGTAAAAGTATTAAAATTTGAAATCTTGCCTTGTGATCCTTCCAGTCAGTCACTGGAAATTTAAAATCCTTTTTAAAAGTAATCATTCTCTACTGGGAGCAACACTGCAAAAAATAGGCCTAGAATTTGTAGCTCTAACCACTTGGCAAACACTTCGCGGGAGCAATAGTTTAGGTAAACAAGCATGAATGATAGGCACTAAAGGCCTTCACAAGGGTGATTCATAATTATTTCTGGTCACTTCCAGATACAGATGGAATTGATTTGTTTGATAAATTTGCTTTTTCTTCTTGATTTGGTATTGATGTTTATATTTGTACTGTTGTGAGGACAGGACCCATAAGGCTGGACTGAATGATTGTAATTGGGTGGCTGTGGTAAGTACAGTGATGAGGATTGTGGGACTGTTAGTATATTCGGATGAGAGGGATGGTTCAGATGAAGCACTATTCGATGAGCTGATCTTTCAGAACTCTGACAGCGTGGAGCACTGGTGGTTGATGTCTCTCCTGCCCTTCTTCCTCTTCATGCTGCTCCTTCTCCTGTTTCTGTGCACGTCCTGGTGCCTAGGTGGTGGAATGGGCTGATCCCTCATAATGGCACAGCTATGTAGCATGCAGCAGATAATCACAAGTCTGGTTACCCATTCAGGAGTGTATTGCAAAGCTCTTCCAGAACAGTCCAGGAAGCAGAAATGTTGCTTGAGCATACTGATTATTTGTTTGGTTATATTTCTGGAGGTGACACGAGTTTGATTGTAGGCCATCTTTGTAACTGCACTTTGATACTTGGGAATCATGAGCTTTGTTCAGAGGGCATATCCCTTGTCATCCTGTAGCCAATCTGTAACTTGACTGCTTGATTAGAATAGAGATGGTACAGAGGAATCAAGCAGGATGAGAAATTCATAATGCTGCCAGGATACTGAAAGTGTATGCTGAGGGAGTGGAATCTCTTTAGATTGATAAAGATGCCAGACAGGGAAGAGGGAACTCACAAGGCAGTGCAATTGCAGTCTATGGCAGGCTTCTCTATGGCACGGTACACTCTGGGGAAGCCTGTAGGCAATGCCTTGTGTTCTCTTGCCCTGCTTCACTCTGTCCATGAGGAATGAGATGTAGGTGTTTCTCTTGATGTAGTGAGTCTCAGTGGCATCCTTTATGCATCAGTGTAATGTAAACTGTGAGACATTGTTCATGTCACCTGGTGTTGCTTGAAAGGAGCACATTACGTGGTGCAAAACTCGAGTTGTGGCTTCAGAAGTGGCATGACTTGGAGACAGTCTCCTTTATGAAGTAAAGACAGCTCTTACCTTGCTTTCCTGTAAAGTTAATGTAGGAGAAGTGTTCCCTGAATCCTCCCTGTGGGTATAGTCTCCTCTTCACCTCTTGTCTCAACTACAGCAGCTCGTTGTAGGCTTCCTGGCTGTTCCTCCTCTTCCTTTAACTCTGTGGGCAGCCTTACCAGATCATCTATGTCTGCAGTTAAAATATTTATCTAATAGTCAACAATAGTGCAATGCCAGCAATTTCTTCCTCTCAGCAATCAAACTTAAATTTATAATTATGGTAAAACAACCAAAAAACAGCAACTAACCTTTAAGTATTGAATGATCCCTATTCAGCCCTGATGAAGAGTATTTCCTTCCTATTAGCACCAGGGGTTGCTAACTGAGCTTGGTACATGGTGATTCAGGCAATGTGGCATAGCAATATCATAAAATGGTCTTCCAAGAAGTGCAGGACCTTAATTTGAATACGTTATTCAGTATTTTCCATAGCTCTTGCATGTGGCCCGGATACTCACTGCTAAGACTGTCCTAATATGGCAGTGGTGCACTTTTGACCTGTAATGAGTGCATGCATCCTGCCCACCATGCCTGACACTTATGCACCACATTTGCCATGCTGACTCTATCTAATTGGTCACTTCTTCAAAAAATTATTGTAAATTTGTCAAAAGTTTGTTTTTAGCAAATCCATGCTGGCTTTAACTAGCCCGTGCTTCCCTAAATGCTTACCAATTGTATTTTGAATTATGAATTTGAAGAGTTTGCTCACAATTGACATTGTTCAATTAAAAACTTGGTGTTCCACTTTGAAGAGAAAACAAATGGGAAGAGTAGCCTGGGGAGATACTATTGCCAGGAATGCAGCAGCTCTCAGAACAACAGAATAATTTCAGGCCAAAAAGGTTGCTTTGGGTTATAGAAATCTGCAGAAGTGAACTCTGACCATCAAATTCCCAGATCCAATTAGTCTGAGAAAGACTGCTATTGAATTCTGTCAGTTCTGTAAATAAATTTACCAAGAGTATTTATCACCTATATTTAAGTAGAAAAAACACATAGGGCAGCATTTTCCACCTGTCGGGAGGGGCCGTGTGGGAACGGGCGCGGGCGCGGGTCAGGCAGGCGGGTTCCTGATCGGCGCCCCCAGTGGGGGGATTAATCAGGGAGATTAGTTTGATGTTTGAAAGAAAAAAAAATTTAAGACATGTCCCCTCATGTGACAGTGTCACATGAGTTGGGACATGTCAGTGAATTTTATTAAAAATTTTTATTAAACGTTAAAAACCTTCATGAAACCTCATCCCGCCTGTGGATGAGGTTTCATGATAAATGCGAAGGCCGCCTGGGCTCTTTGCCTGCCCGCCACGCTTAAGGTTGGACTGCCATTTTACGTGGGTGAGCCAATTAAGGCCCACCCAGCGTGACGTCTGCTCGGAAGCGCTGAGCACTCCCTGTGCAGGCGGTGGGGGGAGATTCCCTGAGCCGGGAGTGCGCTCTTTTGCGCATGCTTGTGAAAGAGCGCACTGATCTCCCTGAGGCTAAGTGCTGCCTCAGGGAGATCGGTTGAAATTATAAACATTTTTTAAAGGATAGGAAAAATTTTCCTGACATGTCCCCTTAAATGACACTGTCACATGAGCTGGGACATGTCCATTACTTTTATTTATAAATATTCTGCAAATTTTAAATCCCTCATGAAACCTCATCCCGCCCATGGATGAGGTTTCATGCTTATTTGGAAGGCCGCCTGGGCTCTTTGTCTGCCCGCCAACTTTAAGGTTGGATGGGCAGGTCCATTAATCATTTCAAGTACTTTTTTAATGGCCTTATTAGGCTGTTGACAGGCCGGCAGGCATGCAGCCAACTTGGCTGCGCGCCCGCCGAACTGAAAATCTAAATGATGCGTGGAAATGTTGGGATGCACGCCTGATGTCACCCTGCGTCATTTTATGCGTCGGCGAGCGGGCCCCGCCCCCGCTCGCCAACCAGAAAAAGCTGCCCATAGGCCAGAATCTTCGGGTTGGCGAGCGGGGATGGGGCCCGCTTGCCAGCGCATAAAATGACATGTGGTGACTTGTGCATGCGTCCCGATGTCACCGTGCATCATTCAGATCTTGAGTTCGGCGGGCGAGCACCAGTGTTGGCTGCGCGCCCGCCAAACTGTCAAAGGCCTTTTAAGGCCATTTAAACAGCAATTAAACTAATTAACTGAGCTGCCCTTCCAACCTTAAGGTTGGTGGGCAGGCGAAGAGCCCAGGCGGCCTTTGCATTTATCATGAAACCTCATCCACGGGCGGGATGAGGTTTCATGAAGGTTTTTAAAGTTTAATAAAAAATTTTAATAAAATTCATTGACATGTCCCAACTCATGTGACACTGTCACATGAGGGAACGTGTCTTAAAAATTTTTTTCTCTATTAAAACTTTCAAACATGAAACTAATCTCCCTGAGGCAGCTGTGCCTTAGGAAGATTTCTGCCCTCTTTTGTGCACTTCTGTGTGTGCGCCACGCTGGGCGGGCATTAATTGGCCCGCCCACATAAAATGGTGGTGCACAGCCAATCGCAGGTGGCGATCGACCACATGCCCACCCGCGCCCGCTCCCATCCAACCCCCCTCGAGGGGGAGAAAATTCTCCCCATAGTGATACTTTAACACAAGCTTTTTCAATGTTAATACGTTTGGCATGTTGATAAGAGTGAATTTTGTTACTTGGTTGTGCTGGAAATTTAATGTATTATAATTAAGGAGTCAGATGCTGTGGATATGAAGCCATTCACTTGGCTGAATACTATCCCTCCTAATGCAAGTTTTGTCACCAGTCAGAAGAGATCAGATTAGGGCACTCTTGTTTGTCAGAACTTGATGCATAATGTTGAGATTCTAGGAGATTGGCCCACAATAGCACTCCTTCATTTAATAGAGTCTTGAAGTCAGACCCTATTAAGATTTAAATGGCAAAGTAGAGGATCCAGCTTCTGTCTTTAATTTAGGAAAAAACAAGGGGCAGGATATTCCTTTTGTCGGTCGGGTGCAGTGGCCGGGCTTGGGAGTGGCTGGGAAATGGCCCGCCGTCTGCGATCGGCATCCAACCCCATGCCGAGGATCTCAGCGCTGCCAGGGTGGAGGCAGGAGGAACACGAGCGCTAAAGTCAGTGTATGCACGGTGGAGCGCACACTGAAAGCTCCCTGAAGGCAGGGAGCTGCCTCAGGGAGCTGAACAATTTTAAATTCAAAAACAAAGACTCTTAAAATCTGAAAAAAACATCCTGACATGGCACTCACTCACAAAAATCTGCCCAAAAGATAATATAAATTTTTTATTTCATTGTGGAAACCTCATCCCACCCGCGGATGAGGTTTCATTAAAAATGCAAAGGCTGCCTGGCTGTAAGGTTGGACGGGCAGTGAAAAATACAAATTTATTAATTGCTTAAGGGCCTTAATAGGCCTCTTAATTGTTGGCGGGTGCGCTGCCGACTTGCACGTGCCCGCGACCGAAAGATTGTGAGAGTGCGCGATGAAGTCATCGCGTGTAATTTTATGCCCGATTGTGTCAGGCGCGCGCCTGCCCAACAAACATTAAATCCTGCCCAAGGTATTTGTTCGGCTAGCCACTGTCCAATCATTGAATGCTTCTATTGTGTAGAAAGATATAACTGTTACAATACTGGCTGGATTACTTGGGTCACTGCGGAAGGGTCTTAATGTATTCGCAATTAACTTAACACAAATACTTATAGGAAGTTGTTAAGAACTAGCCAGGAAAATAGCAATCTCCAAATAATTCTTTTCACACAAATCAGTACCTGAGCTCTTTGCACAACTGAACATGTTTCATATATGATAAAGGAAAGCCTTTGATTATCCTTTGATTATGAAATTACCTGGGAGGTTGAGGAGCCTGTAGTTCCCCGTTGCTTTTGTTTGAAATTTGGCATTCTTGTGCTTGCCTCATGAGTGCATAAATTGGACCATTTCTGCTCCTCCTTCACTCCCACTGCCTTTGAAATTGAAAAGCTTCGGCAACATGTCTCTCTTTTCAGCAATATTCAGATTATGAAATTATTATTTTTACTTGGTGCCATTCATTTCAAATATTGTGTTCGTAGCTTTATAGATTTGTGACACTTCAGTTTAGACTCTATTATGGCGGGCAATAATTTGCACTTAAATTGCACTTTTAATTTACCAAAGTGTAAGATGCTTATTAGGGAAGAAGCCAAGATTAAGAGACAGGTAAAGGAGTTAGAGGAGATGACCAGAAAATCCAGAAACGTAATTGGCCGTGTTTGGCAAAACTCTTCAACATGAAGAGAGAAAACTGTTGTGCATTATTTTTGGCCAAAGTAAAATGATAACTGTTTATCAACATAACATATTCCACCATTTGGCTGGCAAAGCTTTAATTTGAAAGGCTAAATTCATTGGTAGGAGAACATTCTGCAAGAACAACCTTTTTCAGTGGTGCCAGTTATCCATAGCTCTTAGAAGAAAATATGCCATTGGCCAAAATGCATGGTTGAAGAGAGGTTTTGAGAAGCCTATTTTTGAAGATGGACAAAGATGGAGCAAGGGATGAAGTTTAATAAAGGAAATCTAGAGTGAAGGGACAGACGTTTGAAGGTCATGGCACTGATGATAGAGTAGGCAAAGGAGGGTGATCCACAGTAACCACAATCAGAAGACTAAAGAGTGAGAGCTGGGCATAGGTCTGGAGTTGATTACAGAGATAGATGGGGAGACACTACAGAGGAATTTTGTAGTTGAAGATGGTGATGTTGATATCAATGTACTGTACTGGGGTTGGGTAACAATGCCAGTCTCAAACTCCCAATGCTTTCATTGCCAGCCTCCCAAACTCCACTTTTTACAAATTCCAACTTATTCACAACTCCATTTCCCACATCCTATGCCATCCTAAGTGCACTTGGTATGGGATAGGATGCAAACAATATTGTTTTTTGGACAAGTTGGTGGTAGGTTGATGTTTAGGAGGCTGATAAGGAGAGCATTAGGGAATTTGTGATTGAACAAAGGCTTGAATAAATGTTTCAGTTTCAGAAGTAGTGTGAAGGAGGAGCAGAAATGGTCTGTTTTATCATGGTGGCCTTGATTAGCTGACATTGAATTTAATATATCTTTCCTACATCCAGACTAGAGACCTGCCATTTCATAAGGAATCTGCCATTTGAGAGAATAACAGTCAAGCGTTATGGATGAAACATGGCAATTTAATGCAAGAGCTGAATAATTTATAGAGCAAAGAAGACTGATTTCCCATCAACAGCTTTGCTGAGTTAAAAGGTTATTTTGTTTGGAGTAAAAGGTAACAAATAAATTACAATAACAAGAAGAAGTACAGATACATTTTCATTTATTGAGCAGCTCATATACTATTTTTTAATTATCAGCTCGTTACCACCAAGTAGTTCTTATCTCATTCACATTTCTGTTATTTTTGGCATGCAAATAAAAAAATAAAAAAAACGCTCCTTGAGTGTATGGGGCTTTAGAAACCATAGGAAAATGCATCTTAAGTTACTATATTCGAAAAACTAATAAACAATGATAATGTGCACTGCCGCTGCCATGGCAGAAATGTCACCTTCACAGATAGAAAGGTTTATGATCAAACTGAAAATGATGGCTCAAACAGCTAAAATGTGGTGAATTTATAACCTGGGAGGAACCAATGATAGGAAATGGTTAATGTTTTATGGAAAACAGGTGTATGTTCTCAGAGACTGTACCACAAGTAGGCAGTATGGTTCTGGTCACATTTCTGGTCATAGGTTCATACCCCAGCAGAGCCCAGGTTCAACTTGTATGCACAAAGAGTTTGCCAGATGGTTCTGCCACCTGCTAGGTGTCGATATCCATTTTCATTTACTGCACCTTATGGAGATTCACAGTCCCTGAAAGGAGGGGTTTGTAAAGGAAAAAGCTAAATGGCCACCTCTGGCTTGTGAATCTGTACAGTGAATTGCTTTACTGAAGCTCAGTGCAGTGCAACTGTGTCCGATTCTAATCTGATTGCATCAATAGGAGCACAGAAAGGGGTTTTCTTAGTGTTTGTGAACAATAAATGTTGATTGTCATTATTCTGTAGTGGACCTAGATCCAAACAACTTTGAGGAGGCACATTGGCTTGAATAAAGAAAGTCAAAGCTGCAAGTCCACTGTATATTTTTTCTCAATAACTAATTTTTGAGTGTATACTTTTTTAAGATAAGTCTGCATTACAACAGGTATAGCCAGAATACTATGGAATCAGTTTTAAACAGCTTTCTGAAATTGTGTTTTAAATGAATTTAATTCTTAAGCGCTCTGGAATTTTGATCAAGTGCAGACTGGACAGGTGGCTAGCTTGAGGCACAACAGGGGAGGGGATCATTGGCTTGAGTTCTGAGGTTTTACTGCAAATGAAAATTCATTAAAGACTTCTGAAGTAGGTCTGTGTAATGTCAATGTAGCATCAGCCTGTTCTTTGCGGTTACAGCCAGGGGACAGTATAAGGTTTTGCTGACCAGGTGTTCTGTGGCTGTTGGTTTAGACTCCCTTGCAATGGGTTGCAGGGAAAAGGCACAGCTATAATCCTGGATCCTTATTTAGCATCTGTGGTGTAACAACTATGCAGCTTAAATTGCCTTGTTTAATTGCGAATGGAGCAAAGCCCACTGAAACAGGCTTAATTATGCATATTATTGAGACGGTTTCCAGCATGGCGTGTTGCCTGGACTGTAGTGAAGTGATAACTTGCTTTCTGTGTATTAATGAACTATTTTGGTTATTATCAAACTGTGTCAAGTAGTCCACACAAATTGCATACAATACAAGTGTCAGAGCCTACTGTGAGAAACTCAGAGCAGGGACCAGAGTAGGAACAGTGCCACTGATTTAAATTATACCCTATGTGAGCTTTCTCTACTGGTAAAGTGATGTCTCCATTGGGAGCTTAGTTATTGCAGTGAAGGAGCTGTTCATTTGTCTTTGCTCTAAGAAGTTTACCATTAGTCCATTATAAGATCTGCTCAAATGCTTCCTCTCACTTTCATTGTGTTTCCTTTTCATTGTTTTACAGATTAGTCCTTCAAGCCCATTGCAACATATGTAGGAATCAGAGCAATTCCACTATGCCAAATATCTCTGTATAAATGCTGCATCTGTGTGGTAATGGTGCCTGGGACAGATCCGAAACAATGATGCTACGCTGGCAATCCTTCCACTGCCTGAGGATTGGCACACCAGGGATTTCAGCTCAAATCCTGTACATCTGTTGTAAAACAAGCAGAATGTATTGCAAAGTATTTCCCAGTACTGAAATTGGTAACATCTGTATTGAATATTCTGGATTACACTGAAATAGTAACTATTTTCCCTATATTTTAATCTATTTATATTGGAGCAATCTTCAATAACCTTCAACAAACCACAAAATATAATTTGAAGTCTTGAAGTTGCCACTCAAAAAGACTTCTTTCATTTACTACTACTGTATAGGGAAACATATTTTGACTAGCATAAGAAGGAATTATTTCTTGTCAAAATGTTTTGTAATAAGTGCTCAACAGCCTTCCTTGTTTTCCTTTGACTTTGTATTATGAGATTGCAGACCAATTAATAGAGATGAAAAGAAAACTAGTTAAATCTGAAGTAATAATGGAAAATGCTGGAACTGCATAGCTGGTCACTCAGCATCTTTTTAACTAATTCATGGGATTTGGTGTTGCTGAAAAGTCCAGAATTTATTGCCCATCGCTAATGCCCTTGAGAAAGTGGCAGTGAGCCACCTTCTTGAACCCCTGCACTCACAGTGCTGCTGAATTGTGATCTAGTGAGTGAACTGCGGTTTATTTCCAAGTCAAGGTGGTGTGTGACTTGGAGGGAAACTTGCAGGTGGTGGTGTTCTCATGCACCTGCTGCCATTTTCCTTCTAGGTGGTAGAAGTCGCAGGTTTGGAAGGTGCTGTCCTAGATGCCTTGACAAATTACAGCGGTAAATCTTGTGGTGGAGGGAGTGAATGGTTAAGGTGGCGGATGAGGCACTGATCAAGCAAGCTGCTTTGTCTTGGAGGTTATTGAGCGTCTTGAGTGCTATTGGAGTTGCACTCATCAAGGCAAGCGGAGAATATTACATTACTCTAAGACTTGTGTCGTGTAGACGGTCGAAAGGCTTTGGGGAGTCAGGAGGTGAGTTACATGCCACAGAATAACAAACTTCTAACCTGCTCTTGTAGCCACAATATTTATGTGGCTGATGCAGTTAAGCCCCAGGATATTGATGTGGTGTAGGGGGGTGGATTCAGTGACGGTAATGCCTTTGAACAGCAAGGGGGGATAGTTAGATTCTCCCTAGTTGGAGATGGCCATTATCTGGCACTTGTATGGTATGAATGTTACTTGCCATTTATCAGCTCAAGTCTGAATGTTGCCTAGGTGTTGCTGCATGCAGGCACAGACTGCTTCATTATCCAAGGAGTTGTGAATGCAACTGAACACTGTGCAATCATAAGTGAACGCCCTGACTTTTGGCCTTATGATGGAAGGGAAGTCATTGATGAACTAGCTGATTGGGCCATGGACACTACCTTGAAGAACTCCTGTGTAGCGATGTTCTAGGGCTGAATGATTGGTCTCCAACAACTGCAATCATCTTCTTTTGTGCTAGGTATGGTTTCAGGTAGCGGTGAGTTTCCCCCTTGATTCCTACTGATTTCAATTTTGCTGTGATTTCTTGATGTCACACTCTGTCAAACGCTCTATTGATGTTGTCAAAGGCAGTCATTCTTACTTCACCTCTAGAATCAACTCTTTTGTCCATTTTGGACCAAGGCTTTAATGAGGACTGGAGCCTACACAGCATTAGTAAGCAGGTTATTGGTGAGTGGCTGTCACTTGATAACACTGTTGATTGACACCTTCCATCACTTTGCTGATAATTGAGGGTAGACTGATGGGGCAATAATTGACTGGATTGGGTTTTTCCAGCTTTTTGTGGACAGGACATATTCAGTTTTTTAGGTAGTTGCCAGTGTTGTAGTCGCCAGTGTTGTAGTTGCCAGTGTTGTAGCTGCACTGGAGCACCTTGGCTAGAAGGTGGCTGGTTTTGAAAGATAACTCTTAAACTACAGCTGGGATGTTGTTGGGGCCTGTAGACCTTGCGCTCAGTTGTTCCTTGATTTCAAGTGTCATGAATCAACTTGGCTAAAGACTGGCATCTGTGATGGAAGGGACTCAGGAGGAGGCTGAGATGGACCATCCACCCAACATTTCTGGCTGAAGATAGTTGTAAATGCATTAGCCTTCTTTTGCACTTATATGCTAGACTCCCCCCATCATTGAGGACAGGGATGTTCATGGAGCCTTAACCACCACTAGATGCAGCAGGACTGCAGAGCTTTGATCTGATCCGTTGGTCAGGGGTCAATTAGATCTGTCAATAGCATGCTTCTTCTGCATGTAGTTCTGTATTCTAGCTTCACAGATTGACAACACATCTGGGATATGTCTGGTACTGCTTCTGACATGCTCTCCAGCACTCATTGAACAAGTATTGATACCCCAGCTTAATGGTAATGGTAGCATGAGGGATCTGCCAGGCCTGTGGAAGAGATTCTAGTGGAATACAACTTTGCTACTGTTGATGGTCCATGGTGCTCCCTAGATGCCCAGTTTTGAGATGATATTTGTTCTGAATCTATCCCATTTAGCACGAAGGTAGTGCTACACAACACGACAGAGAATATCCTTAGTTTGAAGGCCTGACTTCATGCACACAATGACTGTGCACTGGTCACTCCTACCAATACCACCATGGATAGATGCATCTCCATCAGGTAGATTGATGAATATAAAATCAAGGATATTTTTCTCTTCTGTTAGTTCTCTCAGAAGCTGTCACAGATGGGTACGGCAGCTATGTCCTTCAGACCTCTTCCAGCTCAGTTAGTAGTGGTGCTACTGAGCCACTCTTAGTTATTGAGACTCAAATTACCCACCCAGAGTTCATTCTGAGCCTTTGTCGTGCTCAGTGCTTCTTTCAAATTGTGCTCAATGTAGAGGAATACTGATTCATCAATTGAGGGAGGGTGGCAGGTACTAATCAGCAGGGGGTTTCTTTGCCCATGATTGACCTTTTGCTATGAGACACTGTGGGGTCCATCAGTGTAAATGTTGTGGAACCCCAGGGCCACTCCCTCCTGACTGTATACTATTTGCCACCATCTCTGGTGGGTCTGTCCTGCCGGTGGAATAGGATGTACCCAGGAATGGTGATGGAGCAATCTGGAACATTGGTTGTAAGAATAAAATGATTCTGGGACTATAACAATGTCCGGATGTGAGACAGCTCTCCAAATGTTGGTACAAGTCCCCAGATGTTAGTTAGAATCTGAAAGTAAAAATGCAAGTTATTGTTCCGTTGAAAACTTATCTTTCTCCTATGATGATGACGGATCTGCTGTGCAGTAACAACATTTTCTATGCTTAATTTATATGTAACTGAGCTATTGTTAATGATAAAAAAAATAATTGTTAATCTTATTATATTACAATTTACTAGAATTTGCAAGAAGTGCAGATAGCTTTGAGAAGTGTTAGTGCCTTAGTCCTATAGCAGGGAACTTAGAAACTCCATAGAACTATGGGCACTTGCAACTGCAGCAAACCATGGCATAAAATCAAACACTGGATTTGTACATTAATACACTAATTTTCAGTTTCCTATTGTCAAATGAAAGCCAGAAGGCATTTTGCAATGCTGTCATTGTAGCTCAATATAAATGCTCTTTTCCTAATCACACTGATGGACATTCTGGAAAGTTTGCTGAAAATGGCTGTTAACATTTTCTGATATTTTGCAATTATACTAGATGTCTTTAACTCACCCATTTCTAAAATGCTTGTTACACTTTTTTAGAATTCATATATAAGGTATTTTGAAACAAAGAATTACTCTAAAACCAAAAATAAAGCCCGATTCTTCAGAAATTTTCTAATTTCAGAACTAAACAAACCTCTGAAGAAAAGATTTGAGAACTGAGGAATTAAAAATTATAAATTGGAAACACAATTATTCAAAAGTGATTGATTAATCATCCTGTTTGGCTCTACGTGAACACCGTAAGAGGAAGAAAAATCCATGCTCTTAACCATGATCTTGGCATCAGGAATCCCCTGAAACTCCTGCTTCTTCTCCAGCTTTGCACAGGCTACATTTACCATTGAGGTTTCCTGTATTCATCTAAACAACAACAATGACGGAAACTTAGATTCATATAGTACTTTTATCATAATTAAACGTCCCCAAGGCATTTCACAGGAACATTATAAAACAAAGTATGACACTAAGCAACATAAGGAGATATTAAGTCAGATGACCAAAAGCTTTGTCAAAGAGTTTTGCTTTAAGAAGTGTCTTAAAGGAGGAAAGCGAGGTAGAGAGGCAGCGAAGGGAAGGAATTCCAGAGCTTAGGGCCTAGGCAACTGAAGGCATGGCCACCAATGGTGGAACAATAATAATTGAGAATGCACAAAGGGTCACAATTAGAGGAGTGCAGATATCTTGGAGGCTTGTGGGGTTGGAAGGGATTACAGAGGTCAGGAGGGGAAAAGCCATGGGGGGATTTGAAAACAAAGATAAAAATTTTAAAATCAAGGCGTTGCTTGACTGTAGTTGACCTTTTTTCATAGGTAAGGCAGCTATGTAAGTAGAGAAATATGGCCTTCAGAATAATGGGCTGTAAGTTTTGAGCTCCCCATCATCAGATTGGAGGTTTACCCCACAGTTGCGCTGGGGAATCCCTCTCGGAAGTTCCCAGGTAAGGGTTTGCCAGGCAATTGCTCAAAAGTGCAAACTTTCTCTAGGCAATTGCCCTGCACTGGGAACCATCCAAAAATGCAATTTAAATCACAAACTTCGGATGGTTCCGACAGGATTACACCAATAGTTATTCAGAAAAAGTTAGACGAATTAAAACCTCTTCTAATTTATGGGTAACTATTGTAAAGACCCACACCGACCTGCCCATGGGTATCTACGGATACCCCTGACCACCCCCCCGCACATGGGACTGCCCCCACGATCCTGATCCTCCAGGAGACTACCCCCACCCCACAACCCCTGACTAACTAACCCCACAGGTTACCCCCCACTCCCTGACTCCCCATGGGATTTCCCCACCCACATGGGACATCCCCCACCCCACAGGCCTGACGCCCAACCCTGACCCAAAGCCACCTGACCTGATCCGGCAATCCCTAAACAGGCCCGACCCGACCTGACCACCACCACCGTCCCCACCTCGCTGCCGCAGGCCCGACCCGACTCAACGCAACCTGATTCGGCTCACCACCCCCCTACCCAAACCCTGTCCACACCCGCTCACCTCCAACCCACCCTCCTCACCCCCAACCCACCCTCCATCCCCCAACCTCCAACACCCACTCCCCGCCCCCTGAGGTTTGACTCCCACACCTCTCCCTGAGGTCCGGCACCACACACCCCAGCACCTCTGAGGTCCATCCCGCCCACCCCCACAAGGTCTGATACCCTCCATCCCACCCACCCCCCTAAGGTCTGACTCCCCACCCTGAGGTCCGGCTCCCACACTCCACCTATGATCCCACACCCCCACTCCCCAAACCCTATCCACTTACTTTAGATGCTTACCTTCTATCTGGCCTGTCAATTTCAATGGGACCTTTACCTTTCCTGGTGTACGGCAGCTTGTGTCATAAAAAGAGGGTGTGTCCTCCTTCAATTTGACAGAGCAAGACTTCGACACTAGGCCTCAGGGACAAGCTGCGCTGTTTGGATCTCGCCTGGCCTGAATCAGTAGGATGGGTGAGACAGGCACGGAAGAAAATCCAGAAATGTAATTGGCAAAACTCTTTAACATGAAGAGAAAAAACTGTTGTGCATTCTTTATGACCAAAGTAAAATGATGCTGTTTATCAACATAACATATTCCACCATTTGGCAGGCAAAGCTTTAATTTGAAAGGCTGAATTCATTGGTAGGAGAACTTTCTGCAACTTTTTTCAGTGGTGCCAGTTATCCATAGTTCTTAGAAGAAAATATGCCATTGGCCAAAATGCGAAAGTTAAACAAGCAGAGTGCCATGGATATGGGACATTCGCTTTATTCATCTGATTAATTCCCATTGAAAGTGATTGAAACTCCTGGAATCCTTAAGGGCTGTGAAGATGAAGCATTGAAAAACACTATACCTTCCTTCTTTATGTAAATACAGGTGCAAACAATGTTCAGTTGATGTCATAACAGTGTCTGTTGCTAGTTTTCTTTTCTTATTTAGAATGAAAATCAAGAATAAAAGCTGTCTTCAAATTTTGAAATTCACCGATGGCTTAGCAAGATTTTCCACTGTGAAGCTACCCCACGAATAGAGGAGATCCCAGATTTTAAATCCCACTGTGCATTCTTTGCTGAGGGAATTGATTTTTGATGGCAATGGATTATTACCCATGAGCTAAGGAGGGGATAATCAGCGAAGGTTCACTATCCAGCAGCCCTTACTGGAAATGGCAGGCATATGTAGACATCAGATAATGACACATTCAGATTCAGCTGTCTTGCACCCTATGTTGAATAATCTATTGAGACAGTTGGAACTCAACACGAACAACAGACACTTGTACACAGGTACCGGAGAGTGACCATGGAACTGAGGGAATGAATAATGAGACCACAGAAGGAGGGGAGAAAATTGGTGAGGATTTAAAAAAAATTACAATGTTACTTCAAGTTACTGTAAACACAATCAGAAATATTTCAGAATAAGCTGTGCTTGGCAATATGCCCTGAAAACCCCTATGGAGGTGACAACACTCCTTTAATTTCTTAAGGGTGAAAATTACTTTGCAAGATACATTCCTTTCATGTTTGTCATATGCTAAAGTTATGGTTTAATGGGTTTTTATGGCTTAACTTTTTAATTTTTTAAATATATACAACAAAATGTGAAAGTAGTTGATAGAAATGAAAATTTTACACACTTCAGCAAATATGTGTTTGTCTATGCATTACTGTTTAGGTATATTACACATAACTCGTAACATGCATCATTCACTGTTCTATCTGAGTGTCTACTTAAATAATTTTGAATGCAACAACTTTGTGCACAAAGGAAATTATTTATTTAAAATGAATTTAATTTCATGTATAGGCTGAATTGTGTAATGGAGGTAGTTGCAAATGTTTAATATTTGATGTATCTTTCTGGGAGATTGTATATGTTGATCAAAGTGGTGAGAATGCTGTCATGTTCATTTTTAACCTTGCAGTTCTCCTCATTAAAAGTAGTAAAGGCATCTAAAGCAGACACCTGCCTTTGAATGCGCTAAATAAAACAAACATTTCATTACCCTGATGGCTATAGTTATATGCAGGTTTGGCAAGTACTGTAATTAATTCAATTAATTTAATCACTAATCAAATATCAAAATAATATCTCCTAATAATATGAGCATATAGTAAGGCTATAAAAATTAGTTGGAGGCAAACACATTCAATCCACTATTAAAACTGCCAGTTACCTAGCTGATTACAGTTCCAATATAAACACAACTACAGCAAGAGGACATTCACTGTTGAGCCCAAAGAAAGTTGCCCACAAAAATCTAGTGATCTCTATGGCATGGACTTCCCCTTTCCTGGCATTACTTTGAATCTGGTGCCAAGTCCAAGTGACCTCCTGGCCTCCAGCAACAGGGATGTCATCAAGCAGGGCAAGCAGCCAATCCCATTTATGTATTCTCACAGATAGCAAAGCCGGGAGTAAAACACACTGATTATCCTTTACTTCTAATTAAATTTTACAGAGAGCAAAATACATGATTGGGGCATAAATATGGAATTAAGGTAGAAACACAAATATCATAAACAAACTTATTAAAAATATGATTTTAAAAATGTGATTTTTTTTAATCACATTGGAAAAATTTGACATTCAACAGACATAAGATTGGATTTGCAGGGCCAGGGAAGCTTTTCAGCAGTAATTATGAACTTAATACACCATTAAAAACTCAGCTACACCTCAATTCAACAAAGTGTACTTTTTCAATGGTTTTTACAGTGATACTAACATTGTTAGAGGGCAAGTTCTTATGAGTTCAATGATTTCTACTTGATTACAATCTGTGGATACTTCAACAGTGGGGAAGTGTAGAATCACTGACAGGAACGTGTGCCTTTAACTGTGCATGTGTGGACTCCAGAAGTTGCTGTCAGTTTCAGAGGCTTAATGACAATGAGTGCTGGCAGTTTTGCTGTCATTAACTGTGAAACCTATGCCAATGTAATTTCTTTATCTGATGGCACTTCATACACTGACAGTGATAAAAATGTAAAAAGTGCAAAGGAATCACCATTGCCATTTAAGGAGCCTAAGATAGGACTGAAGAAAGCTAGGAAAAGTGACAGTGATCTGAGGTGAGAGGTAAGTCAGGAAATTGGCCAGTTTATAATAGTATTTGGAGCATGTCCTCATGCCTAATGTGAGACTGAGCCATATAGATCAAACTTGATTTGATCCATGGTCTGTGCTAAATTAAATAGTTACAACTCAGGTAGTGATGGAGCCTGTTGTAATTTCTTTCAGTATTCCTGGACAGAGGAAGAAAGATCAGATAAGAAAATTGCTCCTAGTTGCTGCTCAGTGACTCCCATTGTAAAATGTATATGTGGGAATGTCAGCACCCCACCAAAGTCAAATAGGGTGTTGGCAGCTGCTACTTATGCTCATATATGGCAAATGATCACTTGGATGAAGTGTCTGTGAAAGTAATGCTCCAATATACATCAGTGTCTTTAGGAGAGGAGGATAGAAACTTGGGGGGGGGAAGGCATTAAGTGTGCCTTAATTTTCCCATTATTAGCTCAGTTCCCTCAATTCTCCCATTATTGGCTTTGCTGACATTTGAAATTTTGCTTCATGTGAACAGAGCTTCAATGTTGGCACTGCAAAACAAACCTTGGTTATGGTAGGCATGGTTATGAATCTGGATTTAAGTACCATTGCAGAGTTCGGGTTGAGAATATAGGAATTCTTAGTTTATCCTCAGCATGTTGGAGCAAAACCTTTTGGTTGAAAGATCCCTTTTCAAATTGAATAGTAATCATGGAGTCCCATCCATCTAAATTACATTGTTCATTACATTACACTACAATTACATTACAATTACAATTACATTATTCATAATACTTGGGGGAACTTGTATTTTGGCACCCTTTCTTTCAGTTTAAGTTTTAATATTTAAGAAAAGCTCTCCTGGCTGAACTCACCTAGCTCCTACCACTAACCTTGATAACTGTGGGTCTTCTTGCTGCATTCCTCCATGTGTTCTTCCCTCTAGGTGAGGCAGCCAGCCCACTCTGTGCTGCACATTTGGCGTTGGCAACCTGTTCCCACCTCCTGGATCACACCAAGCCTGAACCCAACCGCTGCTCATTTGTGTTGTGTTTGATTATTTCAGGGATCCTCTTGAAAGTCTCTAAGGACCCATATGTCTCTGTGTGCCCCGGTTTCAGAAACTGCGCTAGAGATGATTTCAATTAGGGTCTTTCCAAGTTTCCTGAAATAAAAGATTAGAGAATTGGAAGTGATTGTACTCAACACTGGTACTCACTCCTTAGATTGTATTGATTTCAAGGGGCTCTATTAATAAAGGAGGGTAACTACAACAGTTGACAAATACGATGTAGGCTACAACATGGAAACGTGTTTACAACATCAATTATCTCATCACATTTGCTTGTTTTACACAACTGAGGCAAAACCTGACAAGCTGCAGAGGCGACAACATCTTTGAATCGGAAGACCTGTTGTGGTTGATAATTTGAATAGTATTACAGCACCACAGTCTCTACATCAGTTTTGGAACATAGTGATCAAAATTTAGTTTTTTTAATGTTATTGATATGAAACTCATGCTAACATTCTACTAAGCAATTGTTTAGGTGAGAGATTAGATTACTGTTCCTCCTAACCACCAAACCGATGTTTGATGTTTCTAATGTATTGTATTGTCTCTTTTTGTTACATATTGCTTAAAACTAAGACTTCTCTTTAGGTGATTAATTTTTATGTTTTATAAAAGATTACTGCTAAGAGTATCTCAAAATGCGGTTTAAAGATTACATTGATGATGAATGTTTCAAAATATCAGGATTAGCTAGAGAGATTGTTAGTAGTGACTTATATTGAATGGAAACACTACATGTTCAGAAATAATTTATTGTTTTTTCTCCCCATTGGACTATAGTAATCTACTTGTTTGTTAACATGACTCCTTTTAATTAAATCTAACTGAAATATTAAAAACAAAAATACATCTTCCTCAATGGAATTAATTGTACTATTTCTGTTTCAGCTTCAGATTAATGTGGAGTGTCTACCCCTATGATTCGCTATCCTGTTTATTCGGGGCAATTTTACTGGACAAAGCCTTTCAACGTGACATTGCCACGTTGTAGCTTTTTTCATTATTTGCATTTTGTCTTCTTTTTTGGTGAATGGAACCACTCAATACTTCTTTTGTCATTTTTCATGTACTTGTTTTCACTCCTGTACCTAAGGTTTTGCTTAATCATCTGTGCAAGACCAAGATTTGCAAACACAATTATTATCAATTTTGATTGTGTATTGATGATGTTCCTTCCATTATGGCAAATAATCGAGATGCCACTGTCAGTTTGTCAAATGGCCACTGATCATTGTCACATTTGGGGATTTGATAATGAGGAATTATGAAACAATTGTACAATATCTGAGTGACCATTCATGTTCAAACTTATTTCTGGAATGGAGCCACAGCCGTTTATAAACAACACATAAATGAATGCCACCTTGAAGCAAATTGAGTACACTTGATGAGAAGCTGTTCAGTACAGTTTTCATTTCACAGGAGAGGGAAAATTAATAACCTATCAGTTCTGCAGGCGCAAGAGAGTTGGGAAGATTCTGCTGATGAATTCTGCAGACAATAAATTGGTACTAAATATTTTGCCATATTGTAGCTGTGAATTAATATATAAGAAAAATTTGGAATAAGCAACCCTCTGGTCATTAAATATATTCACATTTTAAACGCATTTGCAGAAGATTTCTCTGTTGAATTTTCTAACAAAATTGCCAACTGGACCAGAGAATGCCTTGTCCCATTGTTGGTGTGACAATGTATTGTTTATTGAGGAACACTTCATGTAAAGTTTTTGTTACTCATCTCCCAGAAAATATTGTCTGCCACTTTGAAAATTTCATTAGCAGGGATTAAATGTTTGAAAATATAAGCAGATATCTGTCTAAACTTCTAATAATTTATCACAAAGCTAGTTTAAATCTATACTTCTCTGACCATTCGTTAATCTACAGATTACTGCAGGGAAATTTATTGTCATATGGTGTTGCCACTAACTGCCTGTAACTGAAATTTCCCAAACTCTATTTTGTGAACAATTCTATTATTATGAGTTATGGGGTTAAATAGTTAACAGACTGCACATTTAGAAAATTGCAAACTATTAATATTTTGAAGTATAATGAACTTGTGCAAGAAATTGTATGCAGTTTAGCAATGTATCCCAGTTTCAATGGTTCAGTAAATTATACCAGTTAAAGACAATTGAGTATGAAAATATAAATCAATATTTTACTCCCACAATGGTATAAATATTTTTATCATGGTAACCATTAGACATCACAAATTCTGGTCTCCAGAACCTTGAACTATTCATTACTCTGGGGACAATAAAATCTACAGAACTGCATTTTAAATCAATATTTGCTCATTGAAATTCTATTTTTTTGGTTTAAATTTACTTCAATTCCTGAATTATATAACATAACAAAGAAACATTTCCTATAGTTTTTCCTTTTTTTTATTACAACACAATAGCATAGGTTAGAACATAGGCATTTGTCACATATTTAACAAGGTTACTAGAAGTCGTGAGTGTTTGATGTACAATAATGGAAATGACTAATGATTTATCATAATGCTACACCCAGTGAGTTTATGAGTGGACTTACAAGCTAAATTGTGAAATTTTAACTTTAGGTGCTACAAACATAAATTTGCAATCGCTTACACGCACATGCATTCAAGCATTTTATAAAGTGGTTTCACGGTACCTTATGTCAGAAGACTGTTTTCTGATTGATGCACAGATTTATTAACCTTGAAGTATTGTTTAACTTGGGAAAGATATGCAATCCTGGTTTTGCAGTCCCAGTGGTCTTTGTTGTATCAGATGTTAAGAGTGTTTCCTTAAATAGAGACTAGAAAAAGAAATAGTGATGGTGTTCATTCAATTGTGGAACCTTCTGACATATTTGTAAGTACGTTAGGATAAAAACATAATAGATGGCTACCAAATTAAATTAGTCCATTTTTTATTGGTAGATTTCATTTTCATTATTCACAGGTACATCAACAAATCCAGGCCCAATATTGTTACCAGTCTGATGGTACAATTAAACCAGCGATTGACTGTACAATCATTGCTAAACAAAAAGAGAGACAAAGACCCTCAGCATTAATGCCACTACTCTTTTTTAAAGAATCACATGTCTCTGTAAAGCTGATTTTTAATTGTATTTGTGTGTTAATATATGAATTCTTCCCTCTTCATGTCTCTTCCTTTCATTTTTCATTTATGAGCATAGGCACTGAGTGATCACAAGCTATTTGGAGGGGAACCAGTGCTTGCAGAATTGTACTCACTATGTGAATCATGATTTTCAACTGGAGACCCTAATGCTGTCCTAATTCATGCTGTGAAATTCCTCAGGGCTCCACTGTGACCATGTAAAAGCTCGTCATAAAACTGCAGGGACCTGATTTTCCAGTCCCTCTTATAAGGCGTGGTAATGCCTGATTACCCTTCACCAGCCTAATGATGTTAGCGTGCAGTCCTGGAAAAACGCTTTCCTGTAGACAGGGCTCCTGCTTCCCTGGCATTAGTCAGGCTGTAAAATTGTTGGCTGGTGTGCTAAGTGAGATGAAGCATATCAGTCTGCATGGCTCAAGTGGGGCCTATGCTGAAGAAAAAGTTAATTTAAATTTCTGGAAAAAATGGGTTTGCCCCCTTGTACAGCAAGTGGAGAAGAGATGCAACAGGTCTTGGCGAAGCCTGGAATCCCCCCCTGCCATGGTGGGCAAACAGTCTGTTTTCTGGTTGCATCGGGCAGATTGATGCCAAACTTACACTTGTGGCAGTGTTAATGGCCATGCCAAAGAGTGCCTTCCTGCTGGCTTCACAAGCTTCCGATTGGTTGCATTGCAATACATGACTGGTGCAATTCCCAGCAGTCTTCTTGGATCATAGCTCACAGATTTTTACAACTTTAATGTTCAACCATGTACATTTCTTAGCAGGGGGTTGCTCGATAACAAGTAGAAGTAGATGAGGCACCTTTTTAATCAGGTGAGATTAAAAGTTCTCAGTTGAGCTGTTTGCTTGGTTCTGGTGCGTCGTCATGGAGAAAAGTGGTGTTCTGTCTGCTTATCCAATTTATGTGTATTTCATGCTCGTCAATCCATAGCCCAGTAGTTATGTCGGTATAACTGTTGAGTGTGCTGCAGAACATATTGCCACTTGAAGAAAGATAGGAAGATAGTGACTAGTAGTAATTTGAAAAGTTACACAGAGGATATAAATATAAGGGAAGTGATAAAGAATCAAAACAATAAGTTGGAGGAGAGTACAATAATGGAAATGATGGAGGAGAGTATTTGTCAACTTTAAAATGCCGGACAGGCAGGGCCAGTACATTGATAAGATCAGCAAGCCTGGATTAAGTAGATATTAATTCTTAATAGTAATATTTTCTCAATTATTATATTTAATTGGCTGGTTTTCTGTTCTAATTATCAAAAGCATGGATTAAGCCAAAGTATAGAAACAAATGTAATATTCAGGGATACAGAATTGTCAAAAAGGATAGATATGAAGGTGGTATAATCAGATATGTCAATTAAGGACAACTGAGAGGTAATAAAATTGATCCCGTGGGAGTGGATAAGCCACAGGGAAAAACTACTCTGTTTAGGAATCTTTATTGTTAATTTATCCAAATGACCACCTGGAGTTTGCCATAGTCCACCAGGTCAGCATAGAAAAGAAAATTTACTCTACGAAGAGATAAGAAGAGTGCACAGAATTAGGAAACACCTTAATAGACTTCAGTCAAACCATATATACTGGGAAAACCCGTCAGAGTTGATAGATATAATGCATGACTGAATTATGACTAAGTTCTAAAGGGAAGCCACATGAGACAGTGCTCATCTTGAATGAATGTTCATAACTGGCTCAGATGATGTACAGAAAATAGAACTACTATACTTCTGAGGGATAGTGAACACAAAATGATCAAGCTTAGCATGATCCGGAACCAAATAATACCAAAGCCAGACTTTTAACTTTTCAAGGGCTAAGTTCAAAGGGGTGAGGGAAGAATTGAAACAAATGGATGGAGGAGAATATTTGCCAACATTTCAGTAGAAGGCAAATGGAACACTTAAAAAAAAATAATGCTCGACCTACAAGACAAGTGCATTGATAAGATCAGCAAGCTCACGCTAAGCAAGTGTGGTCCTAAACAATCTTTCAAAAAATAAATTAGAAGTTAAATAAAGAGAAGCAATGATCTTTACAAATCCTGCAATAAGAAAGAAGGATTATTGGCCTCATGTTGAACCAAGTTAAAAAGGATGATTGAAGGGGCTAGGAGTGAACTAGAAAAAGCACATCTACAGAAACAAAATTTAACAACAAAAGATTCGGCCCCGGGTTTTTCCAATGAGTGTCTTGCTGCCCTCCTGGAGGAGGTGGCAGCACGCAGAGAGACCCTTGTCCCCAGGGATGGGAGGAGGAGGCCCCCCCCACCTCACCAAACATGCCTGGGAGGAGGTGACATCCAGCGTGAGGCGCACATGACGTGGTGAGGTGAACAAGGGTGCAGTGCTGTAAGTGCTTCAGTGATCTCCTGTGAGGTGAACAAGGGTGCAGTGCTTCAATGATCTCCTGTGATCCGGAAGGGTGAGTACTATGTTGGCATAGTTACTTAGTACAGCAGTTAGGAGCTACCCACTGATAATGGAAAGACGAGGGCACCCTGATTCCGGTGCCAGGCATGCACAGTAACAGTGTAATGACTTCAACTAATAACACGTCCTTGTTCTTCCTTTCAGGCTCACCAGCAGCCCATCGGGGTGAGGATCCTGAAGGCCCACCGCAGACCTCAGAGGACAGCACCCATCACAATGCGCCTGCGTCACACCGTCTCAGCCAAGCAAGCACCAGCGCAGATACAAGCATCTCGGTGGGCATTGGCGGATAGTATCTCGGTGCACAGCAGCGAGCGCACTTCACACTTGCTTGAGGTGCAGGCAGAGGCAGGGAGTGCCCAGGGTGCCGGCAGTCGGAGGACTGCTGGGGACCAGGAACGTGCTCAGTCGGTGGCTGATGATGAGCCTCTGGAGTCATCCCTGAGGCAGCAAATGCTGGAAGTCCAGCAGGGTGTGCGGGAGGATCTGGCGGGGATACATGAGGGAATGCGTGCCATGGTCTCTGTTGTGGAGGAGTCCTTATGGAGCATGAGCAATGCAATGACCCTCATGGCCGAGCGCACTGCCTGCTCCATGGAGAGAGTGATGACTCATAGAGAGACTCCTCCAGGAGCTGAATCAGGGGTTCCTGGGGATGCGCTCGGACCTGCAAGCCCTCACACCGGCAATGACCTCAGCTGGTCACTGTCAGTGTGGGAAATGGATTGGGCACCCAGTATCCCAGCTCGGTGCCCATCCATCAATGGTGAGCAGGTAGGTTCAAAGCGACCTGACGTTGGCGCATGAGCTGCCTGTCATCTCTGCAGGCTCCTCTCAGGGCTCTCCGGATGATGGCAGCAGCTCCTCCGCCCCTCTTCCAGTGACTGTGGCATCCGATGAGGCTGCGGCAACTGGGGAGATGCCAGCTGTGGCACTGGCCACTCTCTCCCAGGCGGGGCCAGCACAGGCTCCATGGGCCAGAGGACACCCACCAAAGTCATCAAGGCCAACAGGACAGCAGAGTGAGCAGGCTGTTTCTAATGCTAATGCCAGGGTGTGGGGAGCACCCACAAGCGAAAACTTAAAGCACCTTAAGCACAACACAGGCTTATCACTGGTGATATTTTATTCCCCCAGTTTTATGGTAAATATTATTTGGTGTGATGTATAACACCTTTCAATTTAATTTGTATTATGTATGTCAGGCACCACACCGGTAAATGTGTTTCTGTTCAACAAGCCTCTGGGTGCTTCATTGTTCTGCAGGGTGCAGGGTAATCCATGATGTTATGAGTGACTTGTTTATCATTGAGCTTTATTGAAATGGCACCTAGTGCATATTGTTCACCAGGCAAATGTTCCTGTCAGGTATCGAGTATGGAGCCTGCAGCCCTGGCATGTGGTGGTGGTTCTTGTTTGGTACACTAGCTGAAAGAGCATTGGATCAAAGCATCCTGGGTGTCCCTGCCTCCCTGGAGGTTGCCCAGGTCAGCGTCTATCCCCCCAGCCTTCTCCTGACCAAGCTCATCCTCAGACTCATGACTGGATTCATCGTCTGCTGTCAGAGCAGCTGTGTCAACAACTTCTTCCTCCACTGCATTGCCCCTTTTCCAGTGCCAGATTGTGGAGAGCGCAGCATTCAGCCACTATCAGTGACACATGATGTGGGGAGTATTGCAGTGCATCCCCTGAATGGTCCAGGCATCGGAAGCGCATCTTGAGAAGAACTATGGCTCTCTCTACCACCGCCCTTGTGGAGACGTGGCTCCCAATGTACCGCTACTCAGCTTCTGTTCTTGGATGGCAGAGAGGCGTCATTAGCCACCTTTTGAAGGGATAGCCCTTGTCACCCAGCAGCCATCCATCCAGCCAGGCTGGAGCACTGAAGAGTCTCAGCACCTGGGAGTGTCTCAGGATGTAGGCGTCATGTGAGCTGCCTGGGTACCTTGCACAGACTTGCAGAATCAGCATCCTATGGTCACACACTTTCTGCACGTTCATGGAGTGGAATCCCTTCCTATTGATGAAGGCTCCCGGCTCACCCGCTGGTGTCTTGATGGCCACACGATTGCACCCTGGACGTGGGGGAACCCAGAAATCGCTACAAAGCCTCTGGCTTGCTCTGCTTGGCTGGCCTCATTCATGCGGTAATGAATGAAAGTCAATGCATGCCTGAACAGAGCATCTGTCACCAGCTTGACACAACTGTGGACAACTGATTGGGAGACTCCACACAGATCACCCACCTGGAAAGAGCCACAGGCATAGAAGTTGAGGGTCAATGTGATCTTCAGTGCCACTGGCATGGGGTGTCCACCCACACAGTCAGAGCTGATCTCTGGGCCGATCGTCTGACAGATGGAGGTCACTGTCTCCCTTGAGAGGTGGATCCGCCTTCGGCATTGCACCTCAGGCATATTGAGGTAACTGCATTGCCGCCTGTAAACCCTGGCAGCAGGATAGTGGCATCTTCTGCCACTCCTTCCATCTTGGACTTCCTGTTGGCCCTGCGCCCCTTGTTCCTGCGCCTGTCTTCCCACAGGCTGCTCCGCTGGAGGCTGAAAAGGGACACCTGGCCTCCTCCCCGTTCTGGTCCTCTCTTCCTCCTCAGACAAGGTGCCTCCAGCAGAGAACCGCAGTCCCCATTCCCAGGGTAAGGGAAGGCTGTCTGATACTGGAAGGCCCCAAGTGGTATGACTCCTCCGGAGTCCTGAACTGAAGCCTCTTATTTCTGTCAAAGCAGCTCTGAAGCAAAATGAAGATCTCCTGTTCGCACAAGCAAGCAGCAGTAACTTAAAAGCTAAAGAACAAACAACTCACATTAGCGAGCCCACTCACCCCTCTTATCCTGCCCATGGATGAGGTTTTTGAAAATATGGCCTACCCGCCTGCCCGTTGCACCTGTGTGACGCCCTGAAAATCACATGGGCTACTTAAAATCACAGACAATTGGTGCCTCAAGGGCCTGTTAATTAATGGCGGGTGCGCCTCCATTTTCATTGCGCACCCACCTAGTGAAATATCGCGACGGTGCGTGGTGACGTTGGGACGCACTCCTGACATCATCGCGTGTTCCGGTGTGTTGGGTGCGTGCCCGCATGCTGAAGGTAAAATCCTGGCCTTTATTTTAAATTAAATGGTGGGAGTAAGACAAAGAGACGCAAGTTTAAACAAGCAAAAAATAAATTTTTGATTATGGATTAAGCAGTTCCTCACAGAGAGAGAGAGAGAATAATCTACACTTTTGTAATGGATTTCTAGATCGAGTACTGGAGACAATAAGCCTTAGAATAACTTAATTTGGGGCAATATGGGTTGTTCTGACTGGATATATTGAGATGGTCGAATGACCTTCCACATCCAATAAATATTTTGTTCTCTTGTAAAAATGCTATAATATGATTGAGAAAAAATCCAAATACTTCAGTGTGTGATTCATGACGATAAGAAATTGTGCCTTCTTGCAGAAGTAGCGAAGAAATTAATTACGTAGGTGTTTCATTAACACTGATGTTTATGTTGGTGATTTATTTATTTATGAATAAATCTTAACATTTAGGTGGTAAATCTTATTACAAAGATACTGTAACTGTTTAATGTAGCATCAGTCTGAAATTTCAGTAATTTAAATGTGTTATTTTAGACTACATATTAACTGACAATGTCTTGGTTTGTGATGAGCAGAGTAACCGGGGTAACCCGTCCTCTTCATTATGTCATGTCATTGGTATACTATTTAAAATTAACACAATGGTAGCTGAGATAGGAATGTTTTTCACTTTTTCGATCAACCCATTTTGGTGAATATTCATAAATAAAAAAAGCATTCCAATAATTATTACCAACCTTCCAACAAAATACAGAACGTAATATTCAGGAAGGTTTTAAAAGAAAATGTAATAATATTTCTTAGTTTTACCTCCCAGCAGTTTTGGACATTGACATTAACAGCTTTGGTTAGCTTTTCATAATCTCTAATCTTCTCCTTCTGAAGACACCAACACTGTTGGAATTTGGTGCCTTGGGCATCAAGCACCCATTGATGCCTTGTCCAAGTGGGTATTATCCATGCTTGAGCCATGTTTTACATTCCTCGACTGTAAGACTTTTCTAAATGTCAGGGAGTGCAGGGGTTGACCTGTGTAGAATGGTCAGTATTTTCCAGAATCATTTTCTAGATATAGGAGCAAATTAGTTGAAACAGAGCTCATGGTAATTGACACAATTCGCCTTACAGCCTTTATAAATTCTGTGTCTTTAATTGCACATTTTCAAGAAACATGTCTCGGTCCTTGTTAAAATGTTATATAATAAAGTGATTGGTACTAAATAACAGTTAAGGTCCTTTTACTGAACACTTTGGTGTCAAATTATTGTAACTTAGATCATTATTGATCTTGTCATCTTATACCTTAAGTTTATATGAGTTGCATTTTTATACTGAAGTCTCTGTCACGTAAAAGGTCACAACTGAAACTCACCTTTACATGTTTTTATACCACAAGTGTATCACTGTTTGTGCTATGCCATGAGAAACAGCAAAGTGAGAATCCACCCAGAAGCATAGTACGAGACCAATTAATCAGTGGACTGATGCTGAAGATGGCTGCATGAACTTTCAATAAAGCATTAGAATTATTCATTGGAGTGTGACAAAGTCTCAACAGTTCCGGAATTAGTGTTCTCCTACAAGAGACAAAAACTGTTAAACTCAGACATATGCAGGCAGGCAGGCATTTCATCATGGGAAAAGGTATTGAATTAATTGGACAAGGGAATTGATAAATTGTTCCATTGCCCTTGTTAAAATGAATGAAAATAAAAAAAGTATTGAATTGTTCATGCTGCATACAAAGCTTATTGGAGAAAGTTGGTCACCTGTGAAGCCTGAAAAGAATAAGAACTGGGTAACTGCAAAATATAAAGTACAACTCATCTAAGCCTTTTCAGTATTTCCATTTTTATTGTAATATTTCGATCATTCTATAGTAATTGAATGTTGTAATACAGAAGCAGAATGAACATTGATGTGAAAATAAAGTTAACGTGTTTTTTCAAATACAAAGCCTTTGATATTTATTCTAATAGTTATGATGCTCAGAATTTAAAATAAAACATGAATTACATGTGTAAGCTGAAAGACTGTTGGTGTGAAATGTTGAATATAGTTGATTTATACTTGCAACTTCAATGTCATTTTTGTCTCCTGAGTTGTGTCCAAATCCTGTCATAAATAGTACATCCTTTTTGTCAGAATATCTTATTGTCGTGACCATACAGCAATAAAAATGTCACCTAATTCCAACATTTTTTCTTCTTTTTTACCATTAAAGCTATTGAAAACGAAAATTAGGTGGGGTATATAATGGCTGGACAATCAGACGCTGCCAGTTTTCCACCACCTATAAAATGTGGAAGTCTACACTGAGCCTTATGTTGTATTTTCACATTTTTCAAGGGCGATGCCATGTTATGTGTTTCATAAATTACATCAGTGATGACACAAACCGGTTAGGAACCAGTAACCTTTTGTTTAAAGTAACTGAAATTTGAAATCCCAGCTACTTACTAAGAGAATAAAGCTACAAGATTACACGGTTTTAAACAAACAGAAGTATTTTTACTATACAAGCGTTGACAAAGCAACCATCAATACTATCTATCTTATATTGTAACATCCAGAATTAACAGGAAGTGTTAAATGGCAGACACAATCAAGACAGATCCCCCAAATTCTCTCAGCAACCCACCCAAACGTCAGTGTAAGTCACAAAAATCCTATAAACCTTGTCTTTCCTACAAAGGACTTCAGCTCCTCTCTTTCGAAGGTATAGCTCAGCTTTCCCTTAACAGCAGCCCAAACTCAGCTTGGAAGCCCTCTTTCTTCTCCTGCCTGCAATGGGTTGTCAGGCAACCAGACTCCAGCTCAGACTGCTCCAACAACAGCTCACCTCCCAGCCACTCACTCACTTAATCTGAGACTGCGTCCCACTGGGTTGGCCCGGCTGCACACCAGCAATCTAACTACCTCTATGAGCCTAGCTAGCTATCTGTACTGAGCAGACAACCACTGCTGATCATGGGCTTCTTTTTGCCCCAACTGCCAGCTTCATGGAGCAGGCAGCTTCACTTCAGCTTCACTGAGCTATCAACTGCTCAAGGCTTCTCTGATCCCCAATTCCTCAGCAGCATGGAGCTACCATTACTTCTTGGCTTCTTTGAATCCCAGCTACACATGGGCTTCTCTGAACCCCAGCTGCATACAACTGCAACATCACTTCACCGGCCATCTCTTCAACTTTGGATTAATCTTGTCCCATGGGGTCCTTTTTAGCGTCCAAATACCCCAGTCCCATGGTTGGGTTTTTGTGTTCCTGTCTGAGTAGGCTGTCAAAGGGAATCTGGCAACTGAGCTTGTGTAGCCAGTCCCCCTGCCATTCTCTGCACTTGCAGCGGAATCCCAGGCATGTTGGGAGTTGTAGTCCTTCAACCAGGATAGGGCCTCTGCCCCAAAAACCCATCAAAACAACCTAGGAATATAAATTCCCTCATGATTTTAAATACAATTATGTTCTTAATACTGAACACTTTGGTTTCAAATGATCGTAACAGATCATGATGGATTTTTCCATTCTTACTTGATAAGTTTGTATGAAGTATGCTTTCATTTATCATGCCATTTCAAAGGGTTACAATTCAACATTCAGCTAAGAAGTGGCAGACTGTACAGGTGGGCATCACAACAGAGCCTAATTCTGTTCTTGTCTAATCCTGTTTATCTGAAACAGTGGTTAATTGGATAAGAATCAGAAGTAGACAACTTGTGTGATTTTTTTAATATGCCGTGGCTCCAAGGATGCTGGAGACACTTGTAGCATTTATACCGTTGATCTGACTGAGATCAGCTAAGTCAGCGTAGAACAAATATAGGTTCTTGGACTTTCCTTATTTGCATCACTTAGTTCCTCACTGTCTCAGTAGGTGTAAGCACCAATCATCAGGCAAGCAGCATCAACTAGCTGAACAAAACTCCAAGTAAATCTTAAAAACATGTTTATTGTGCTTCCATTTAGTGATTTTTGTGTGTGAATTTAGTGAATTTTAATTTAAAAATAACTGCTGGATATCATCTTGAGGCCCAACATATTAACTTTGCCTTCTTGAAATGAAATTAGAAAAATAAAAAAACTTGTAAGGTGGTTAGCAAGTACAAATATTTCAATTTTAAAAATATTATCAATGAATGTTTGTAATTACACTAATGTTAATGAGATGGTTAAGAAACAAATAATAGCATTTATGAAATGTTTTTGTAAGTTAATATAAAATAGAATTTATTTAATTAAAGGTTTTTTTAAACTTTGAAATTAGAACATCCAATGGCCAATGTGCTAATTAATGGCTCCATAAATCTTAATTAAGAGGGTTTTCTCCAGTTGTTTTCCATTAAAACCCACATTAATTGGAAGTCTACATGAAAACTGGTGAGTATACCTCAAAGGGAAGCTGAGCCCTAATTATAACTCTGCATGAGCTGAAAGGTTTTACACCTTTGGAGTCAATTTTTAGTATTATCCAGCAGAGAGAACTGCTGTTCCTGCAAACGACATACAGGAACTTAGAGTTGGAAACTTAGACCGTCACACAATTGGTTATCGACAGGTGATAATGTAAACAAATTGATAAACTTTCCAGGGTAGGCATTTGTCTTCAAGCAATTTACTTCTCTTCACTATTAATGTTAATTCATCTGTAATAAAACATGTTAAAACCAAAGATGGCAAGACTTGATTGCGTGGGGCCAGTTTTCAGGTGCTGTTTTGCAAGCCGCCAGGGTGCCATTTTGGTTGGGGCATTAATGCATGCAGGGAGTATCCTTCAGAAGTGTGC
Source organism: Cetorhinus maximus (assembly GCF_964194155.1). NCBI lineage: Eukaryota > Metazoa > Chordata > Chondrichthyes > Lamniformes > Cetorhinidae > Cetorhinus > Cetorhinus maximus. Next base: position 46,179,379 of record NC_135884.1, on the reverse strand, counting down.
AAAGCAGGCAGATCATGACAACCAGTGCCTAATGCTGGATTGTTGCCAAAACTCCAGAAAATACCATTTCTTAAACGTCATCAATTGAACACACATTCTGCAGCAGGAAGGACTCCACCACTAACATTATTTAAAGGGATCATCAACTACATTTGGATTAGTTAATGACAGCAAGGCAGATCGATAAGTGGTTAAGAAGGCATATGGAATCCTTTCCTCTATTAGCTGAGGCATAGAATAGGTGAGGTGAGATTGACTGCCCTTGACATCAAGGCCGCATTTGACCGAGTGTGGCATCAAGGAGCCCAAGCAAAACGGGAGTTAATGGAAATCAGGGGGAAAACTCTCTGCTGGTTGAAGTCACATCTAGCACAAAGGAAGATGGCTGTGGTTGTTGGAGGTCAGTCATCTCAGCTCCAGGACATCACTGCAGGAGTTCCTCAGGGTAGTGTCCTCGGCCCAGCCATCTTCTATTGCTTCATCAATAACCTTCCTTCCATCTTAAGGTAAGAAGTGGGGATGATTGCTGATGATTGCATTGTGTTCAGCACCATTCGCGACTCCTCAAATACTGAAGCAGTCTATGTCCAAGTGCAGCAAGACCTGGACAATATCCAGGCTTGGGCTGACAAGTGGCAAGAAACAGTCATGCCACACAAATGTCAGGCAATAACCATCGCCAACAAGAGAGAATCTAACCATTGCCCCTTGATGTTCAATGGCATTACCATCACTGAATCTCCCACTATCAACACCCTGAGGGTTACCATTGACCAGAAACTGAACTGGACTAGCCATATAAATACTGTGGCTACAAAAGCTGGTCAGAGGCTAGGATTCCTGTGATGAGTAACTCACCTCCTGATTCCCCAAAGCCTGTCCACCATCTACAAGGCACAAGTCAGGAGAGTGATGGAATACTCTCCACTTGCCTGGGTGAGTGCAGCTCCCACAACACTCAAGAAGCTTGACATCATCCAGGACAAATCAGCCTGCTTGATTGGCACCACATCCACAAACGTTCACTCCCTCCACCACCGACACACAGTAGCAGCAGTGTGTACCATCTACAAGATGCACTGCAGGAATTCACCAAGGTTCCTTAGACAGCACCTTCCAAACTCATGACCACTACCATCTAGAAGGACAAGGGCAGCAGATAGATGGGAACACCACCACCTGGAAGTTCCCCTCCAAGTCACTCACCATCCTGATATGGAAATACATCGCCGTTTCTTCACCATCGCTGGGCCAAAATCATGGAATTCCCTTCCTAACAGCACTGTGGATGTACCTACACATGAACTGCAGCGGTTCAAGAAGGCAGCTCACCATCGCCTTCTCAAGGGCAACTAGGGATGGGCAATAAATGCTGGCCCAGCCAATGAAGCCCACATCCTGCGAATTAATTTAATAAAAAATGAAACCCTAGTTAGGCCACAACTTGAGTACAGTGTGCATTCTGGTTACCTTATTACAGAAAGGATGTAATTGCACTGGAGAGAGTACAGAGGAGATTCACGAGGATGTTGCCAGGACTGATAAATTGCAGCTATGAGGAAAAATTGGTTAGGCTAGGATTGTTTTCCTGGAAACAAAGGAGGCTGAGGGGAGATTTGATTGAGGTGTTCAATGTTGTGAGGGGCCCGGAGAGAGTGGATGTAAGGGACCAGCTTCCCTTAGCAGAGAGGTCAGTGACTAGGGGGCATGGATTTAAAGTGATTGGTTGAAGAAGTAGAGGGAAGATGAGGAAAAGATCTTTTACCCAGAGGCTGTAAGGGGTCTGGAACTCACTGCCTGAAGAGATAGTAGAGGCAAAACCACACAACTCAATTAGAAGGTGTGAGGAATTGCACCCGAACACCCATAACCTGCAGGGCTATGGACCAAGGGCTGTAAAAAGGGATTAGGCTGAAAGGCTTGTTTTTTGGCTGGTGCAGACATAATGGGCAGAGTGGCCTTCTTCTGTGCAGTAAATGTTTCTACATTTTCTAAATATCTGAAAAGGAGGAATGTGCAGGGATGCAGGGATGTGGGGAGAGGGTGGGAGTGGCAGTACATGAATTGCTTCTTAGGAGGGCTGGCGTGGACATGATGGGCTGAATGGCCTTCTTCCGAGCTGTAACTATTCTATGATTGATTTCTATTGGCTCTTGCTGTGATTGTCACAATGTTTGGTTGTTTCTTGAGTTCTTTAGAGTTGCTAAAGTCTACGGGGAGTAGTCTGGCAGGTACTGAAAGACTTTATCCTGACTTGAAGATTCCTGCACAAAATTGTTGGCTCTAGACATGGATAAAGGAGTATGGATTCCCTTTGGACTCATGCATGTCAGTGAGAATGAACAGAAGCGACACGTACAGAGCAGAATAAGTTACTGGAAGAGGAAGGGTGGAGAGAAGGTTTCTTAGCAGGAGGCCATATCTGCCCAGGGTGTTCAGGGAGAAACTCTCCTACCTGAGCCTCAGTGAGGAACAATGTGTCAGATGTTATCACTTCACTAAGGAAATCCTCACTGAAATCTGCCACCTGCTGCAGCCTCAGAGCAGGGAAAGGATAGCATTTCCAGTGTTCATGAAGGTGACTGTGGCCATTAACTTCTATGTGTCTGTCTCCTTTCAGGGCTGGAGCAGGCAATGTTTGTTACATCTCCCAGTGGCAGAGACTGTCAATGACTGTGCAAGATGGCCCTGAGCAATTCTGAGCCCAGAGCTGTGTGCTATACCATTGATCATAGGCAGCAGCAGTCTGGGCTGGCAGTTTGACAGGCAAGAATAAGAGCACGGACAGAACTGCAGTGGTGGGAGGCAAGTCTGTGTTTCGCAGTACCATGACTCTCAGCAATCCTAGCATGTTTTGGAGGACAGATTGTTGGACTGGTCTGACACCCTAAACCCTTTCGAAGACTGGTATCTGCAGTCATATGATGCTGAGCCTTTGGTGCAGCAAGCTGAGCTCGCGTGACTTCAGTCTGAGCTTCCACTGCAGGAGTCAGGCCTGAAAGGAGGAAGACATGAGCCTAGGGTTGTGGTGATGTGGGGGTGGGGGAAAGCAAGCAGTGCATGCTCGGACCATCTGCAGCTTAATAGAGATTGTGGGATGAGGGGGAAGGATTAGCTATGAGCATACCATTGTCTTTGATGGATTCAGACCCGTCACTGGCCACGCCCTCAGGTTGTTTCCATTGGAGTGTGGACCTGCAGCCATGCTTGGTCCCTGCTGGTTAGGTGCTGCTGTCTTCAGTTCTGCTCCGTCTTGTCCTGCGAGAGATAAGGGAAGTGTGTCAGTGAGTGTGCTGCAATGTGTTTGGGTGATGCGGCTGTTGTGACTGAGTAACTGGCAATGTGTGTAAACTGTGAGATTTAGGTTTGTAGTTTGCAATAGTGCTAGTGTATGAGGGTGAGATGAAGCTATGAATGTGAGGTATGAGTTGATATTGCCGGAGACTATTGTTAGGTGAGTGATGGAGGTGTGGTACATTGAGCAGTATGTGGGGCCACTGGTACAATTGATGGGATATTTGACGATGACTTCACTGGCCCTGATCTCTTGTGTGAGGTCGCTGAACTTTATGTGATGCTGGATCCAGGCCCTTAGATGTAGAATTCTGTCATTGACCATCATCTGGCCCCACAGCCTTCTCAATGTTTGTCTGGAGGGCCCCTATGTGTAAGTGATCTCTCTCCCTTCTTCAGCTCCTGCACCAATGGCTCCCAGGGGAGTTTTGGAAAATCTTGGAGCCCTCTTTTTGCCATGTTGTGCCATTCTTATGCCTCTTCCAGGTCAAGCTCACTTTTACAATGACTTTCAGCACTTGCTCCAGCCTACCCCTGCTCAGGTGTGTGCAGCTGCTCAAGATTGCATTTAGTGTCAGCTACATGCTCCAATCTTTTAAATGAGCAGGCAGCACGAAGTTTTTGAATCTTATCAAATTTTACTGCCAAAGACTTTTTTAACAATAATTTTAAATTGGTTGGCTGTATCTAACACAGGAAGTGCCTATGCCTTTAAAAATCCTGCATCTTGTGGCATATTTACTTCAGAAAGAGGAAAAACAGTAAGATGCAAAATAAAAATTATGTGCAAATGGAATGGGCTATCAGCTATTTGACAATTAGAATTTGGATTATTGCTTTTTTCATTGAGGACTGTCAACTTGCCTGTATTGGTGTCAAGCATCCAGTTCAACTCTGGGTGTAATTTGGTGATTATTGTTTTATTTAGATGCAAAATGAGCTAATGTAGAACTTTCCTTAAAGGAATTGTTAATGAGATGAGATATTTTTCTCAGGACCTGAGTAACTGAACTAGGGACAAGTCAACTAAAGTTCACATGCTATGATTAAGGTCTTTCTTGCCACTTGGCACTGAATTTTGAATAATGACTTGCACCAAATGTATATATTTCCCAACTGTCAGTAAAAAAAAGATATTCCATTTACATTTGTAACAAATTGAAAATATTATAGAATATTCTTAATAACAACTATGAACACTAGTCTAGGTCTTGTGATATGAATCTTTCATTGCTCATAGTTTTGAATGTCTATTCAAGACAAATATGGCCACTTAGTGCTTTGTATCTGGTACCTCTAAATCCACAATAGAACTGGCCCAGATACAAAGTTATGGTCCATTCATTTTGCCCTTACAAATCTTCATTTACTCTTTTTAATTTTGAACTAACTGCCCCCATAATTATCTTAATTGGCTTGCTACCACTAATGGGTGGGTTGCTAACTGCACACACACAAATATATATGTGTTGCTCTAATATTTAGGTCCTACGTGCACAAATATAGCGAGCTGGGGACTGCATTAGTGCTTTGGAAATGCTTTCGTAATTGAAAAAATTCTTTATTGCGGTAGAAGTGTTTTTTCTTAAGAAAAGTGAAACAGCCCACCTCTTGAAGATGTTGTCAAAATCATGGATAATTTGGATTGCCAGAGGAGAAGAAGAGATGATTAAGGCTGGATCTATATAGAACTCAGTGGGAACTCAATCTGATATGGGTAGCCTCTTGATGTGGTCTCATGCCTCAGAGCTTCAAAGCGCTCAGTGGTCTCCTGAGTTTTACTGCCACTTTTGCATTGATGTGCACCCAAAATAACTTCATACTGAAGCAAAGGTGGCAATATATACAGAATCTATTCCTTTTTACCCTACCAACTGAACATTCCTCTCACCTCATAACATTTTAGACCTCATTGCTCTTTGAAGAAGCAAGTCTCAGAATGCATCACCCACAACTACAGAATCAAATTGACCAAACTGAGGAAACATAGACAATGGCTGGAATTTTCCAGCCATCCCCACCCCCCCATGGCAGGTCCGAGAAGCCAGTGAAACCTCCGTTCACATCGGCGGGAGTGGAAGATCCCATCGGCATGAGGGGCTGGGAAATTCCGGCCAATAATTCTGGACAAAATTAATTGGCATTTGGAAAAGTATGGGCTAATAAATGAAAACTAGCATGGGTTTTTTAAAGGCGAATCTTGTTTGATGAACTTGATTGGATTATTTGATGAATTGATGAAGATATTTTTTGAGGGTATTGCATTGCGTATATAGACTTTCCAAAGATGGTTGATGAAGTATCACTTGATAAACCTGTCAACAATATTAAAGTCAATGGGATTAAAGGGACATTGGCAGCATGATTACAAAATTGGCTAATGGAAAGAAAGTAAAGAGCCATGGTAAGTGGCTGTTTTTCAGACTGGAGGGAGATTATGGTGGTGTTCCCCAGAGGTTGGTGTTAGAATCACTGCACTTTTTGCTATATATTAATGATCTGGACTTGGTATACAAATTAAAATTTCAAAATTTGGAGATGGCATGAGACCTGTAAATGTAGTAATGACAAGACAAGTAACCAGAACTCAGACAGTTGAAATAGCAGATGAAATTTTACATAGAGAATTGGGAAGTGATATGTTTTGGTAGGAAAAATGAAGACGAACAATATACACTAAATGGTACAATTTCGAAGGCGGTGTAAGAACAAAAAGACCTTGGGGTGTGTACAAAGAAAATTTAAAGGTGGCAAGACAAGATAAGAAGTCAATTTGAAACAAAAATGGGATCCTTGGCTTTATTAATAGAGGCATGGAATACAAAAGCAAGGAAGTTATGCTAAACCTTTATAAAACAATAGTTTGGCCTAAGCTGGCCAATTCTGGGCAACACACTTTAGGAAGGATGTCAAGGCCTTGGAGGCGGTACAGAGAACTTTATTAGAATGTTACCAGGAATGAGGAACTTTGGTTATGTGTAGAGGCAGGAGATGCTGGTGTTGGTTTTGTTGAGCAGAAAAAGTTCAGATCAGATTTGATAGAGATATTGAAAATCATTAAGAGTTATGATTCAGTAAAAAGGAGAAATTATTCCCAGTGGCAGCAGGGTCTGTAACCAGAGGACACCAACTTACAGTGATTGTCAAAAGAACCAGAGACGACACGGGGAAACATCTTTTTACGCAGTGAGTTATGTGACCTGGAATGAAGAGGTGGTGGAAACAGATTCCATTGCAATTTTCAATAGGGAATTGGATAAAAACTTGAAGAGAAAAATGTGACAGGACTTTGTGGAAAACTGCAGGGGAGTGGAACTAATTAGATAACTCTACCAAAGAGCCGGCTCTGCTGTGTCATTCTATGATTCTAATCACATGATTTATAAATCTTCAGTAGACAAAGCAGGTAGCCTTACCATCAATTGCATCAACACACTGTGAAAGGTTACTTCCCAGGTCAGTTTGGATTTATGAAACAAAAGCAAAAATAGCTGGAAAAACTCAGCAGGTCTGACAGCATCTGCGGAGAGGAACACAGTTAACGTTTCGAGTCCGTATGACTCTTCATCAGAACGGTTTGGATTTATCTTTTCTTCATCCAAAAATGTGACAATGAAGACAATGTGTATCTGAATCAGTCTGCACTGTAATATTTATAGCATTTTCCATAAAGATGTTGTAAAAGGGAATATAAGTGGAGTTGTGGCTTTCCTACATGTTAACTCAGAGCTAAATGTGACTTTGGCTATTTTCTCTACTAAAATTGATCAAAGCTTCTGTAATATTTATGACATTCTTTGGTATACCAGCTTGCAAAGTTTAGAGTGCATTTATTGTATTTCTGAAAAAAGAGATATGCTGTCCAGAGGTCTGCACTCATTTGGTCAGATGCAAGAATGCCAAATTTCGAAAGGAGTGACAATTTATAGTGCAGCTGAAAAGGGTGCTGATTGATTGGCAAATTGACTCTGATTGGTCAAGGTGTTGTCATGAGGAATGCACCAGGGAACCATTGTACCCTCACTCTTTTGTTTAATTCAAAAAAGGTGCAGTGCCTGCAGAGGACAGGTTGCTGTGTTTGTAGCTTCTAGCAAGCGTAAGTAGGCCACATTGCAAACCTGACTGATAATCTTAAATTGGTTGTTAGTGTAATTCTTGGCACACAAAACCTGGTGTTTTTACATCTGTCCTGATAAGTGCAAGCACGTCTCCTTTTTCAGCAAAGCTCGTTTTATATTACCAAGTAATAAATGCATTTTTTGCTTTGTTTTCACTGCATCACCTTCAAGAGCACTGTGACACCATTATTCAGAAAACATTCAGGTACAGAGTAAGCAGCTTATGGTTGATATATTATTAATTCTGTTTCAACATCCTTCACATGTAAGGGTTCAGTGATCTACCCAGTTAATCTTCCATATGGCTTTCAAAAGGATTGTGATTATTTGTTAGAACAAATGCTAATTTTAAGTACCATTAGCATTCTACTGATTGTATAAATAGAGCAGAGCCATAGACAACGGAACAGTTTAGAGCCCTGCATCTCTACCACAACCAGTCAAAAATTGTGGTGAAAAGCTAAGCAAATAATAGGCAAAGTTTTATAAATATCTACATCCTCAGTCATGATAAAGATTAACATATAAGAGCAAGAGACAAAATTGAAGTGTTTCCAAGCATCTTCAACCAAAAGTATCAAGCAATATTCCCTTTAAAATTTACTTGTTTTGTGGCCTGTTTTTATCAGTGTGGATCCTTTAAATTTCTTTGGTGAATATGCACACATATTATTTGAAACAGAATAAGACCTTTCAGGCTGCCAAGGGGCCATGCACCCATACAGCTTAATGGGAAATTGGCGCCAAGTGGACAATGCTGCTTGGCCTCCTTCTGAAGTTGCATCATTAGGGATGACAATGTCTAGCAAAATAGTTGACTTTATGTGACAGGAAGCAGTTGAGTACACTGGACAAAGCAACAGCTATAGATCTTGACAACATTCCAGCTGTATTGCTGAAGACCTTTGCATCAGAGCGAGTCACTCCTCTGGCCAAGCTGCTCCAGTACAACAATGAAACTAACATCTACCCAACAATATGGAAGATTGACTTGGTACATCAGCCACAAAAAAATAAATTAATATGGACCAGTCAATTACTGCCATACCAATGTTTTCCCATTCAAATGTAAAGTGATAGGAAGCAGTTATCAATGGCACCATCATGTAATAGCCACTCATCAACAATCTGCTCACTAAAGACTCAGTTTGGATTCTGCAAGAACCAGTCAGTTCCAGACCTCACTCCCAATGTATTGCTAGAGGGGAAGAGAGAGCAGCTTCCCTTGATATCAAAGCAGCATTCAATAGAGTATGATAAAAAGGAGCCCTTGTAAATCTGATTATCAATGGGGCTCAAAGGGGAAACCCCCTGTATCTGGAGTCATAACTGACATAAAGGAAGATGGTTGCGGTTATCAGAAGTCTAATATCGGCAGTCTCTAGTCACAGACCTGTCAGTCAAGGCTCAGTTAATTGTATACTTGCCTCAGAATTGCAAGCTTTTATGTTCGTCCCATTTTAGGGCCTGAGTACAAAAATCAAAGCTGATAATCCAGTCCAGCGCTAAGACAACACTGCACTGTCAGAGGCGCTGCCTTTTGAATGAGAAACTATACTCTATCTGCTGGCATGGGTAGGTCCAAAAGGTCCCATGGCACTATTCAGAAGGAAGGATGCCAACCATTTTGAAGAAGAGCAGGGGGGTTATCCTCGGTGCCCTGAACAATATTTATCCCTCAATCAACATCACAAAAAGTAGATTCTCTAGCCATTATCACATTTCTGTTTGTGGGAATTTGCTGAGTGCAAGTTAGCTGCCACATTTCCTACATTACAACAGTGACTACACTTCAAAGTGTTCTTCATTGGTATAAAGCATTTGAGATGTCCAGTCATCGTGAAAAGTGATATATAAATGTAAATCTTTCTTTTTCACCCTGCTAGTTGATTGAAAGTTTTTATTGCAAGGATCAGGGCCAGAATATAACGTTCATCAGTCGGGCGTGTGCCCAACCCGACCGAGGGTAAAATGGCATGTGATGACATCATTGCGCAGTCGCGCGATATTTTGGTTGGCGGGTGCCCACGGGAGTCAGCAGCGCGCCCGCCAACAATTAAAAGGCTTATTAAGGCCATTGAAAAGGTAATTGAATGAAATTTTTTGCTGCCCATCCAACCTTATGGTTGGTGGGCAGGCGAAAAGGCCAAGTGGCCTTTGCATTTTTTCGAAAACCTTATTCAAACGGGATGAGTTTCCAACAGCTATTAAAAATTAAATAAAAATTAAAACATTTCATTTATAACATAGCGGGGACATGTTTTATAACATTTTAAAAATCTTTATTAAAATATTAAAAACTTAAAAAAGATTAAAACTTATTAAAAACTCTTCATCTGCCTCAGGGAACCTTTCCAGCGTGCAATGCAAACTTGCACTCTCGACCTCCTCCCCCCCCGCCACCCGCACCCACCCCCCCCAACAGGCAGCGCTGAGTGCTGCTGCGTGCACCCACTTCTGCCCACCCCCGCCGAGCCCATCCGACGAGGGAAAAATCCTCCCCCAGGTTTATTTTTCTTCAATGTCTATCAATTTTTTTCAAACATTGGACTGGGCTTTGTGGTCAGTGTTGAGTGAGCGGTGGCAGCCATTACACGTGCATTTGTCCAGAGAGACTTTCTGGATTTTCTACTTGGTGTTCCTGTCAGCCAAACATTGGAAAAGCATGACACCCTCTATCTATATCTGGGAGCTCTACATGCAGCGGGCGGAATTGTCTCAGGCTTGCACAAAGTGCAGTAGGGAATGGGAAAAAGGCTCAGATTTTCCCTCCACACCATGACCTCAGTGCTTTCTCATGCCAGGTGCCATATTTAAGGCTTACCAGAGCGCATGCCTACTCCATGTCTGCAGACCAGGACTACTCCAGATGACAGACGCCCCTGAAAGCAAAGATGACAGCAGGGTCAGAGTGGAAGGCTGCCACAATGTCCTCTACCACCACTCTGGCTGCAGGAGGTCCATCAGAGTCACCAATCAGGCTTGGGAGGCGGTGGCAGTAGCAGTCAACACCACTGGAGCACGGAGGAGGTCAATAATTCAATGCAGGAAGAGGATGAATGCTCTCATCCATTCCACTAGGGTAAGTCAACCTCAACTCACACACTCACAAGCCCATCACCTGTCCACAGGGATCTCACACCTCAAGAGACAATACCACTAACTCTCACACACCCTCACATCTCCATCAGGCTCATATCCTCTAGAGCTCACGTCGTCATCCCGTTCATGGCTCCACACATCACAGAAATATTCCACACAGCTCCATGTGTCCTGCTCACACTCTCTCCAACTGTTTTCCATCAGGAGAAGCTGGCTCACAATAGCAGGGAGAGGTCCCAGACTGGGGGTGGGGTGGCCCCCATTAAGCACGATGGAGCATGCCATCACGCTGACTGGTAGTCAAGACGTGGACTGTACCTGTGGCGACACCGATGTTGGCGGCGAACGCCCTCGTGAGGATCCTGCACCACAGTGAGTGCTCTCTCTCCTGCTTTTGACTCTGATGCCATGCACTAGTTATCACTACTTTGGTTCACAGGGAGCTCAGCCAAGTGACTGACACCCTCAGCCAACCAGTCCCTTAGCTCCATTCAGGCCCTAACCTCCAGCCCAGAGGACACCTCCACCATTGAAGAGCTGGAAATAAGCAGCTTGGAAGACCTGTCACAGCGCTTACCCATGCCCTACACCAGCGCAGAGACACACACCTCAGTGGGACCTGGATCTAGAGAAGGCTCAGGTTCACAATCTGATGGTCACCGGATGGACATGTGTCTGCAGCAGGAAGAAGCAGGTTCGGCTGAGCTCCCCAGCACTTGGAGGACTGCAGGGGAAGAAACAATTGTGAGGTCCAAGTCAGATGACAAGCTCTGGATTTGGCTTTCCAACACATTGTGGAGAGTCAGCGAAAGGTGGAGGTACATATCGTGGGGCTGTTGGAAGCCCTCAACCGAGTGGCACGCGAGTCAGAGGAGTGTGTCCGCCTGCTCTCTGATGAAGTCGTGCCTACATGTGTGAGTATGGAGGTCTCCATGGGGAGGATGGCGGACGCCATGCTGGATGTCCTGGTCCAGCAGAATGTGGAGATGCACACAGACCTGCACTGCATTGCGCTAGCCATGGGTGAGTTCCTTCAGTGGCAACATGAAAGGGAAATGGGGCACCTTAACGTACCCCCAGGTGCTCCTTCCCCTTAAGGAATCAGACCAGAGCCCTCGGACACCTGAAGAGAGGAGGAGAGGCAGCTGGACACCCCTGGGTCAGCCACTCAGGAATCTCAGGAGCTGACCTCTCCCTCCGAGTCCTCTTTGCCTGTTACCCCCTCGACTTTGTCCTCTGTCACCTCAGAGGGAGCAGCTGGCCCACAGGAGGACAGCCAAAGTAAGCTGGGGCCCTCAAGGCGTTGGCTCTCCAGGAGACCCAGCCAAAGTCATCAGAAGAAACAGGGCCAGCCATTGCACAGGTTGTCTCCGCCCCTGCTGTGAATGTCAGGGCAACATCTACAAGTCTAAGGCCTTCAAAAGTTAAGATATTCTGATCACAGTTGGTTGAGCAGGTGAACACATTTTGTTACTTTACAATTTGACAATATATTCACTTTCACTGAATAATGTGTAATTTTGTCTTTCAGCTTCATTCACAGGCTTCGCACATCCTTCCACTGCATTCCCCCCGCCTCGCTCCCCCACTAGCAGTTCAGCTGCACACAGCTGGAGCACGAGTGATTCTGGAGGGAGAAGTGTGTATGTACGGTAGGCACTCTCCCACGTGTGCGGATCCTTCCTGCTTCACACTCTCCTCACTGTCCCGAGCATTTTCAATGCTGCCTTCTGGGGTTCTCTTTCAGTTGTCCATCTGAGTTGAGCTGCATCTCCACCCACCCACTGATCACACTCCCATGCAGCACCTGTTCTCATCCACCACAACTCTCATTTCACTTTTGATTTAGCAAGCATGGTAGTGCTACAATTTTTCTTGTGCTCCCCCATCCTTTCCCCTCCCCGAGTCATGCATTTCCTTTTCCCCATCATTGCCAACCCCCCCGGCATCACCTTCCACCTCCCCACCGTCACCTATCAGCCACAGCCCTTTTCTTTTTGGGATGTCCAGGTGAACTTGCACCTTCCCTTCCTTTCCAAAAATCCCACCCCCAACCACATTAGCCTTCCCAACCTGCTCCTTCCCCAACCAGGGTACGTGTCTGCCTCCGAGCCCCACCAACCATCCTTGCTGTCCCTTCTACTGATCTGTTGAACCCTCACCCTCCCACCCTACTGCCTCACTCTGCCCATGGTCATCCTCACCATTCCTTCCAATTGCACCCACCTTCAGTTCGCTCCCCAGGAGGCAGTCATGGATTCAACAGAGCCCTCCCTTGCACATTCATCTGGACATCCCATCCTCTGGACTCCTTCTCCTCTTGGAGCTCCTACACCATCCCACCACCTTCCAGACCAGTATGCCCCCACCTTGTAGCACCCCCAGAATCCCCCTCCATTGGCTATTTCCCCCCACCCTTAGTCCTTCCCCCTTCCTGATTCCTTCCTCTACCCTTACTGCTTCCTCCACCCTTACTCCTTCCCCTCTCTGGACTCCTTCCTCCCCTGGGCTCCTTTTTCCCTCCAAACTCCTTCCCCACTTCAAAATCCTTCCTTTACACTTTCCTCCCCCCTTACATCTACCTCCCCAGTTTACGTCTTCTCCCCGTTACCCCCTCATCCCCCGAAATTCCTCTCCCTCCTAACCTCAGTCCCCCGAAACATTCGTTCCCGCCCTTCCAACCTCACTCCGCCCCCTGACACACCTTTCCCTTCCAGTCGAACCTAGACCTTCCTCTCCCCACCACCCAGTATATCTTCCTCTCCCAAAAACAGCTGGACCTTCCACCCCCCTCATCGACAACCATCCATTGTGAGCAGACCCTCAACGGTGACTTTCCACCTTCCGTGAGCTGCTTCGCGGGAAGCCATGTTCCTGAGAATTCACCCAGCAAGCGCCGGGCTGTCGGGCTCCAGCGTCTTCTGCTCCATGGATATCTGTGATGCAAGAAAGGCTTCTGCATGCCACACTTGTCAAGATGTGCTTTGCAGTTCTGCGCTGGTGTGTATTCCCGCCAATATGCTCAGATGATCCAGCGTAGGGGGATGATTCTGGCGAGCTGGGCGTGTAATGATATGCTGAGGTTGCTGACATCTGATGGTGGGAAATGCAGCCCGTCATTGATGGGCAGAGCAGATGATTGCAAACTGTATTCATAATGTGAAACCGATTTTTGGCTTTCTCGTCATATTGTCCACTCACGCCGTCAAACATGCCCGACACCAGCAGGCATAGAAAATTCTGACCAAAGAAGAGACAGTTAAAGTAAAAAAAACTTCAAAAAAATCTCCAGTAATATTTAATATCTGAATGAATGAGACTCCACACTTATAAAAAATAAGTTTCACCAGCACAGGAGTTGTTTTGCAGTAATTAAGACTTCAATAAATTATTGTTAAAAACCATTGTCTTCGATCAATGCCACAAAATCTGTTCCTTAGCCACTGACTTATCCCTCTCCTTGGAAACTGTCTGAAGCTGAACCAAGCTGTTCACAGCCTTGATGTCATATTTGATGCTGAGTTGAGCTTCTGACCACATATCCATCCCAGCACCAAGCTACTTCGTAACATCACTTAACTTAGTAACATCACTCAACACAGACTTCTGTAACATCACTCGAATCTGGCCCTTCCTCAGTTCATTTGCTACCAAAACCCTCATCCATCCATTTGCTACCTCTAGTCTTGATTACTCCAATGAGCTCTTGGCTCGTCTCTCACATTCTACCCTCAATAACATTGAAGTCATGCAAAACTCTATTGCTGGTATCCTAACTTGGTCAAAGTCCTGTTCACCCTTCACTCCTGGGCTTGCTGATCTACATTGGCTCCTGGTCCAGCAGCACCTTGATTTTAAGATTCTCACCCTTGTTTTCAAATCCCTCTATTGTCCCACTCCTCCATATCTCTGTAATTCCTCCAGCTCTACAACCTTCCAAGATACCTCTGCTCCTCCAATCCTGGCCTCTTGTGCGTCCCCAAATTTAATTGCCTCATGTGCTTCCAGCTGCCGAGACCCTAATCTATGGAATTCTATTCCTAAACGTCTCCACTTTTCTGCCTTTCTTTCATCCTTTAAGATGCTACTTGAAGCCTACCTTTTTGACCAATGTTTTGGTCAACAGTCTTAATATCACCTTACACGTCTCGGTGTCAAATTTTGTTTGACAATACTCCTCTGAAGCACTCTGGGCTGTTTTACAATGCTAAACTATAGTTTTTGATGTTGTTGTAAAAGGGAACTTACAATAGAATGTACAAAGTAAAAATTTACTGATGAGTTTAGTGTGTAACTAGCACCTAACTACAGCAACTTTGCGCTGTTCAGTGTATTTCAGTACCCAATTTCTCAGTGAGATACCAGTATATTGCAGCTTCTGAAGGAGTAGAGCAACTCAAATAACACTGCCCTGAGTTCCATAAAAGCAAAATACTGCAGATGCTGGAGATATGAAATAAAAACAGAAAGTACTGGAAAAACTCAGCAGGTCTGGCAGCACATGTGGAAAGTGAAGTAGAGTTAACGTTTCGAGTCTGATGTGACTCTTCTTCAGAACTGAAGTGTGATAGGTTTTATGTTGTTGAGAAAAGGGGCGAGGGTCAGGTGGGGCAAAAGAGAAGATCAAGGATAGGTCAGAGGGCAGGGGAGAATAAATGACAAAGATGTCATGGCAAAGGGAGTAATAATGGCAGTAGAAATGAAACAAAGCATTGATCCAGGGTAGGTGTTAATAGCAGAATAAAGGTCAGCTCTGAACCTCAGACCATGAACTCTGTTCTCCATTTTGATTTGTTCTCCCAATTTCCAATTTATATCTTATTTTCATGCTTCTGCTTTCAGAGCAGACCATTATTCTGCTATTAGCATCTACTCTGGATCAATGCTTTGTTTCTTTACTACTACCCTTTGCCTTTGGTCCATGACATCTTTTTAATTTAATCTCCCTACTCTCTGATTTATTTCTGACCTCTTTTGCTCCACTTGACCACCACCCTCCCAATTTTTCGCAACTGCATGAAACCCATTATATTTCTACCTCTTCAGTTCCAAAGAAGAGTCATATTGGACACAAAACATCTGTTTCTCTCTACAGATGCTGCCAGACCCGCTGAGTTTTTCCAACATCCTGAATTCCTTGCTTAACTGCATATGTGCGTTTGTCAAACATTGCTGTCCAATGTACTCCTCAGCATTAGAGAGCTGAAGCCTTACTGTTCTTTCTACAGAAAAGTGGTCCCATTAATTATTTTTTCTGCATGTCCTTAACATCAACAGTAGAAGTGAGCTTCACTGCTCCAGAACCATTTTGGATCACACTTTGAGTGGCATTTTCCCTCACAATAGGAATCATTGGGAAAAAAAAATCATAGTTACTGTAGGGTCATCAACCTACCATATACTGGAAAATGTAAAAGAAAAGGCATTGGTCATAAAATTCACAATTTTACTATTTAAATTTGTTTTGCTTGCATGTAATGTTATAATTTGGGAGTGGGGATGGGCATATTGATAAAGTCTCTGGAGTGTCTTCTTAATTAAAATGCTATTAAGTTGTTTACAATTACATAAGAAATACATAATTAATAAAACAGTAAGCCTAGCCTTTGGATATACATTTCAAAAAGAGCCTTCCATCAATTATATTTGGATTATGGAGGAGACTTGCATTCTAAAAGAGAATCTAACTCTTAGGCACTGATTAGGGCTCATTAAATTGGGAGAAGACGGATAGCATGATATTGTCCTGCAAAACTGTCAGCTTTAAAATCATTCACAATTTCAAAATCATCATTAAGGGCTCTAATTTCTCCCTTCGTCAAATTGCCAAGTTTCTTGTCTCCCCGCACTGTCACATCTTACTGATAAATTTATTCTTATGAATGATGCAAAAATACAATATAAAACCTATGGCATATCTCTTGCCACTTCTGTCTTCAAATCAAGTACAGACCCTATTAACAACTGCCTGAGAGGAACATGAGAGAAAGGCAGAACTGTCATGACTGGAAACAAAGATTGGAGGAAATGCTGCTCTGTGTCCATAATACTTCAACTTGTATTGAGCAGATGGAAATCCAATTCGAGTTACTTTACAGGTTTTATTATACATCTGTTATCTGGTGTAAAATATCCCTTGCCGTCCCAGATGTGTCACATAGTGTGACATGTTCTTCCATGTGTTTTGGACCTGTCCAATAATGATTCCCTTGTGGAGAGCAATCAACTGTACAACAGGTTATGCAAGTCAAACCCAATTAGATTTAAACTCAGTCTCATAGGATTCTAATGGCATACTATCCTGGAGTTAGCTTTATATTGCTGGATAAATTGCCGAAATCAGCTATGTTAGAAATATGCTGACTGATTGAGACTTATTTTAAGTAGAACAATGCTATTTCAGTGGATTTGCACTGTGACATAGTTGATTGTGACAGAGTACCATCTTCAAGATGACTGAAGTTCCAGTTTTAATGCGGGCCATGCGTGTGGTGTGGGGAGTGGGGAAGGACAAATCACAAGCTTGCATTGCTGCATTGACATAAGGCATTATTTCAATATCCTAGAATTGATTCCTGCCAGAGCCTAATGGGAATGCCACAGAGATTGACAGGTGGGAATGAAAAATCATGCAGCAGAAGGCTACCTCCAGAGGCCCAAGGGAACAATACCCAGCAGGTCAGGTAAGCATGTTGGGAGTGAGTGGGGAGGTGGGAGGTCATTTGGGGGTCCACCAGTGATCATCGCCAAGGGAGAAGGGCATCCTGTGCCAGTGGAACAATCCTGTTCTTCCTGGCCTTTAAGGAAACTGTAAAAATAATTGACTTACCTTCTTGGCCCTCTTCTGAGCCTGCTTTTGCACAGTGCCATGTTGCCTGATGAGGACAGCACCAAACGTGTGACTGTGTGATAAAATCCATCGGGTTCTGAATTGCATCATCATACCCTACCTTTTGCATCTCAATGAGGCCAGATCATCTGCCTGAGGTGAGGGCCTGGTATGTTGGTCAAAACATTCCAGTAAAAATTGTGTGGTGTGAAGTTGACGTGGATCCGATGAGTAGGACGTTGCACTAAATTTAATCCCCCATATGCTCCATATCCATCAGGCACAGAGAGTTACAATTGAGCCTTGTGTCTTAATCTATTTATAAATGCTGGACTATGGCTAAACTCGGGATGGAGGATTTAGTGACTCAGTATGTAGCCAAGAAATTATCTCTCAAAGAAAGATGGGTCCAGACCATCTTACAGAGTAAGAATCCAGTGGACGAGTCAAATGGGTAGACGCAGGGGTCAACCCGAAGGCCAAACATAGAAAAGGCCGTTGGGTTGATGGCATATCAAAAGAATCAAGCTATACAATTGGAAAAGGTAGAACAACTGAAATAGGAGTTAGAGGAAAGGGAAGCCGTTGTCAATGGGCTAATGAAGGAACTTGAGGAAGAATGGCAGGGGCAAAAAGAGGAGGCAGAAAGCATGAGGTAGAAAAGGAAAAGTGGTGTAGTCGGTTACAATTTGTGGAAAGCCAATGTGTGAATAATCAAAGGCAGCGTGGCTCATGGGCAGAAGAGGAACACACCCCGAGATGCAGGGTGGAGGAAGCTGAAAGGCAGTGTGTCGATCTGAGGGTTGCCTACCAGTATTTGCTGGACGAATGTCACCGGACCCGGCAGGCATGAGATCACATGGAATGTCGGGACAAGATTGAGAAGTTGAAAAGGGAATTACAGATAAAATGGGGGGTAGTATATGCAATGGGGGGAGGAGAAGTAGAGGAGGATACCGAGGAGGAGTCGGAAGATGAAGATGAGAAGATGACAGGGCATCCGGGCGGACCGCCACCATCCCGGAACTGTGGTGGATGTCCGCCGCTGGCACCTATGCGGCAAGAATGAAGATTGCTCAATGGTCAATTGAACAAGGAATTTGTCATTCCATATACCCCTGATCAGTTGTGGGGTATGGCTGAAAAGATTCCAAAATTAGAAACGGGAAAGGATCCATATAGCCACTTCTTAGAGATGGATCAGTTGGCCGTATTACACGGTCTAGATGATGATGAAAAGAAGAAAGTACTACTGTTCACATTAGGCAGTAGTCTCTTTGCCTCCCCACTGAGGCAAAGCAGGGAGGAGAGCGATATCCTGCCTTGCAGAACAATGTCCTAGCTACCATGGGAACCACTAACGGAGATCCCCACAAGCCACTGAGAGGGGTTACACAGGGACCCACAGAATCACCCAATGTCTACGCCAACTGTCTCTGGGCTGCCTATGATGCAGCACATGGGGGACAACTGCTGAACCGGGGTCAGTTACAGGGACGTCTCCTGAATCATTGGCTTAGGATCCTGATAGCCCATTTTTTGCCGTACTTACAGGCAGCCATTGAGGACTTTGATTCCGAAGCCGCTGACAATGCGGATTCAGGGGTGTTAAGAAAAATCACCTTGACGTTTGAAAGGTGCCAGTGGGTCAAGAGAGTTGGGTCTGAGCAGAAACAAAAAGGAAAGGTCTGTGAGGCCAAGAGTACAACTCCAAATGGGAAAATTTAAGGAAGGTAACAGTGGTAGTTTGAAGTGTTATAACTGTGGACAAAAGGGACATTTTAACTTAGAGTAACAAAAGCCCCGAAAGGGAGAAGGCCACCCCTGGAAAGGGATAACCTCCTGAACAAAGGAAGCTCTGAGGTGGAGGAGTTGTAAAGGGAAATAGTGGAGTTAAAAGCCTAAATGTGGAAGGTCCACTCACAAACTGGAGGGGATGGGGGCTGCCCCTCAGCACACCACCACCACCACCACCCCCCGCCCCAGGGCATGAAGGTGCCCATCCCGGTTACCTGTGCCCGATAATTTATGATGAATGGGGAAGATGTCAGCTCCATATGAGTGTGGAGGTGAGGGTGGGTTGCTACCTGGTGGACACAGGAGCCTCCAGTGATCCACTTGACCACACCACAAAAATTGCCCCTATCTAGCGGCATGGTTTTCCAGCTGGAAGTGTTCACAGGTGACTCAGCAATGGGAGCGCTATCTAAGCCATTGGATCTAAGGGTGGGGCCACTTGGGAAGCAATGGGAATGCATATTAACCAAATCGGGGATTTAGCTAAAGTAGTTTTGGGAGCGGACCGGTTGACAGCCCATTGTCTGACCGTCGATATGGCCAACGACTGCCTGTCGGGAGGGGTGGTGGAGAAACCAGGAATACTGGTGAGCCCTGCCCAACAACGGAAGGATGGTCGGGTAGCTGCCATGAAATTATATGACTTACAAGGTTTATTGATAAAGGTGTCTGAATTATATTGGAGCCATGTGCAGCAAAATGCAACAGCTTTTGCAAGGCATAAACATGATTGTGGGACACCTCAAAAGTGGGACATTGATGACCAGGTAATGATCCGAAACTAGGTAAGGATGGGGGTATTTGAACCCTTTTATAAAGGCCCCTACAACATCGTATACAAGGCTAGCCACATGGTCTATGCCATCCAGTTATCCAAGCGAATAAAATGGTTCCCCATCAATCAAATGAAAAAGGTACATGTTCCAACCCCTGATCAGGGACAGGGAATGGCATCCATGGCCAGGTATGATGGGATCCTGCTGCCTTGCATGTGGGACAACACACAAAGACAGTGGGTTCGGGCTAATCGCCGAAGATGCCAGAGTAGCTTGAGCTTAAAGCCAGCCTGAATGCCAATACTGAAAGGGAGCCAGGAAGTGTTGAAAAAGAACTAATCTTCCAGGTGAGGTCCCAGAAAAGGGAAGACCTCAGTGACTTGTAAATATTTTGTTTTGCAGGAACATAAAGTGGTGCCTGATCGTGGGGATTGTTGTGATGATCACAGTTACCAGTGTCACCAGGGGCAATAAAATGGAGCAGAAAAAAACACTCTGATGGGTCCCCAGGGGTAACATTCAACATAACGGATGGGTCATGTTGGGATGGATGGATCAATGTTGCCTGAGGGGTAGACACAATTTGCGTATTGTGCACCACTGTGGGGCGGCTGGAGCTTTAACGTGTAAAACCGATGTGAAGGCAGACCCGATACAAATCATCAGGTGGTGGAATGTGCCCTCAGAGGGGAGCATTCCCCAGTAATAACACCTAGGAAGGGCACCCATCAGATGTGTAGCAGTTGGGAGTACCCGTATGGCAGAGGATACATCCCAATGACACCCATTTGCTGGGCTCCACCATCAACCACATCAGAAACCACACCAGCCCCAACTACCACAGTGACCACTCCGAAGCCCATCCCGTGTCCTGAACTAGAAGAAGGGGCCACCAATAGACTCGTATTAGTTAAGGTAAATAAGGTTTTGTATGACAATGTGCACCATGAGTCGGTACCTGTTGTGTTGAACATCTCACATTTCGGACTCCCACCCTGCTGCTACAATCTGACCAGGGCATTATATCAAAGGCTGGTAAAACAGGTTATTCAACAGGACACATGGGCTCAAGGATCACAGGCGAAAGCTCCAGAAGGGAGAGAGCCCAACCTGCCAACCGATGCCCAACGAGGCTTGAAGAGGGAAAAACGAGGATCGATTAATGATTTAGTGACCAGGATTAATACACGGACGGGGGTGGTAAATACCTTGCTCATAGCCAATGTGGACCAAATTGTGCGCACCCTGAGCACGCAGCTGAAAGAAATCCTAAGAGATGGACAAAGATGCAGACCGACAGTTTGGGTAATAGCCAGTATTTTGTGGATCAAGTGCAGAAGATAGCCACTGTTTTGGAGGACCACACCAAAACAATAAATGACTTGATCAAGGAGGAACAATGGGCTCTTGAACAGGCTGCCAAGAATGATGCATGTGTAGCACCTATGGGTCCTGGGTAGTAGGGCAAACCAGGGAAACCTGAAATAGGTTCAGCAAGGGGAGGTGCATCCATGGATTGGTAATGACTAGTTGGGTAACTTAACTATGGGAAAGCCCAGCATTACTAGTTGCCAACTCAGAGGTCTTACGTAGGTGTATTCTATGAATATGGATTGTATGGTAAAGGGGGGAATGTTGCTGGGAATGGTATTGGCCATACCTATTATAACACCAGGCAATGTTCCCAAGGGAGTACATAGGGTAGAAAATATTGGAGTAATAAGAGAGGGTCACCACGTGATGTACCATCACATCCACCCCTATGTTGTGAGGGTCAGAGAAGTGAAGCTTGGGACATCGCTGGAGGGGTGTAGCATGGGGGAATCAACCATTGTGTATCCACATCCTATCTATGCAACAGAGGAGGCTCTGTGTGTGTTCAATGCAACAGTAAACTGTACCATGGAGGCAGTTTTGGCTGTCATGAACGCAGTCCGACTGGCTTACATGAGCAAAGGGCAATATTTCATAACCACTTCCCAAACCTCATTCTAGCATGGGACCATGGAATGCCCACTGTTGAACAGAACTGTTTGCTTCACCCTGACTGGGAAGGGTCAAGCTAGTGGACGTACATAAGGGCAACACAGTGGTTTTGAACACCACAAAAGACCTAAGGGAAAACCTAGAGCAATATGTTAATCAATTGTCCTATCCCATACCTCCTCTTCCAGAACATTTGACAGAGATCAGACAGGGCCTGAACAAGGTGCATAAAACCTATTACATCCTCCAATAGAGTAGCGGGCCGATACAGCAGGATATCGAGGAAATCCAAGTCACAACTTGGTGGGAGGACTTGTGGGACTTGGGGGTTAATGTGCAAATTCATCCCTGGATCAGAATATTCTCCCATGTTCTGCTAGTGGCCTGAATGGTGGTGCTGATATACATGGTTTGTCTCACCTGCACCTTCCGGTGAAGAAAGAAAAACAAGGAGATGAAGAGGTTACTGGAAAAGACCTTAAAGGGGATAGAGGAAGAGAACGGGATACGCAGAAATTATTGTAAGCAAACTTGGAGTCTAGGGTGACTAAAATGTACTTAAAGGGTGCACAGCCGTGGGCAGCTAATGCATTTGAAATATAATAAAAGGTCATTACATTGTGGAAGCTTTTCATGGATACAGGGAAAAACTAAGCTTACAATTACTATTTAACATTATTTATAAGGCTAACATAGGCAAACTTTTGCAAATGATTTAACAGAGAATCTTTATGCTATGTTCATGGTTTTGTGCTAACATTAGGAAGGTGACTTGTTGAAGGCCAGGTAACAAATGGTCAAAGCTAGGCAGCAATTGTTTTTTTCCCCAATTTGTGACCTTTTTGATTACACATACCATGTAAAGTTGTTTGCTTAAAACTCAAAGTAAGGTCAAAAGGTAATGTCTTAATGTAACACAACTGATGATTGCTGTTTGTTTAGAATATCATTGAATAAGTAGAAATTCAGCGGTTTGTAATCCCCCTTACACAATGGTTGCTTGGTGGAACTGGGGACAGATGGGGGAGGCGCTGAATCAAGCAGGTATGGGAGGAGATTGGTCCAACTTGCTGCCGGGACTTCCCTGTCCTAGGGAGGGTTGCTGAGGGTGAAAATGAGCCAATCATGGACCGTCGCTGTCAGAGAAAGGAGCCAATCAGAAATTGTGGAAATGGCAGGGCGGGAAACAGAGGCCTATTTAAATGCAGTGTTCGATAGGCTCGAAGCCATCACTGCAGCAGGGCAAGGAAGGGGGATAGCCTGGTCAGCTATCTGAACTGATAACGGACAAGGACGGATCGACCACCTGATCCTGTCTGTTTCTCGGGAAACCAAGCAACTAAAACATGGGGTGAGTTGTCACCGGTATAAGTATTATTGAGCTGTCTGTAACAGAAATAAAATAATAAAGTGCAGTTGTTTTGGGCGAAGTCTCGAGTTTTGGGTCATTGATATCCAGAGTAAACCAGGTTGTAGGAATAGCCTACAGACGTTATACTGAATTTAATCCCCCACATGCTCCATATCCATCGGGCACAGAGGGTTACAATTGAATCTTGTGTCTTAATCTATTTATAAATGCTGGGCTCTGATATTGCCTGTACCAAAACATATTAATCTGGATGGTGTGGTATAGTGGATTGTCTCTATTTTTTTCTGCAAGGATAATTGCATCTGATCATATTCCATTACCATATATCTTGCATTTTAAGAAAAAAAGCTCAAGTCTTAGACACTGACTAGGTCTCATTAAGCTAGGAGCAGCAGAAGATAAATTTATAATGCTGTGTGTTATGCTAGCGCTGTTATGTCTGTAATACTGAAAACAGTATGTGCACAATATGTTCTGAAGAAGTCATATTTGACTTGAAATGTTAATTCTGTTTCTCTCTCCACAGATGCTGTCAGACTTGTTGAGTATTTCCAGCACCCTTCTGTTTTTATTTCATGTTTTCCAGCATCTTCAGTGCTTTGCTTTTATTACAGTATGCCCACCACTTATGTTCTAAAAATGTGACACAGAACGTATGTACTGACACCTGATATGGCCATTTTAGTAATTTAACTGTAACTACACAGTAATCTGGAGATGCACTGGGGTCACGGGTGTTGGAGGGGGGGCAGTGGTGTGGCAATGGGTGGGATGTTTAATATCATGGGGGAAATTCAGATATATATTCACCGTATCTGTTAGTGGCTTTTTAACACAGCCATCATTATCAATTTACTTCTGGGTTTCCCATCCAATGAGCAGCGGGCAGGATGAGGACCCAATAATGTGATCTAAACTGCGGTATTTGAAGGAGCTTTGCAAAGATGCAATTTGGTGATATTGGAGTTCATTAGACAAGAGGAGAAAATTGAGGAATGGAAGTGAGATGTGCAAAAGTTGCAGCCCATTTAATTGATAACTCCCTGGATTTGCTGCTGGGGCCATGAGGTGCTGGAGTGAGGTAATATTCAGTAATGGGAGGAAGAAACCTGCAGCACAATCGAAGAAATTGTGGCCAGAGGATGCCAAGGAGATAACAGCAGGAGTGCACTACCACACTGACAGATTCAGTGCAGGAAGTGCTTTAATGGCCTAATCAGGTCAGGAAAGGCGAATACAATGGCACATTCACCTACATCCTGCAGTGTGCATCACTCCATTCCCTCTGCCTTCTCAAGCTACTCAATTACATGACTCCCTAAACCCACTTATCTTGGAGATACAACATCCCTCTCTATGCATTTTCTCACATCCTCATCATCCATCCATCACTGACACACATTCTTATCCTTATGCAAAATATTGGAGGTTCTGTGCTCTGTGGTTTTTTTCCACTTTCAGGTCTAAGTCTCACTGCTGCTTCCCTCTCTGTGCTCCTCCTCCTCTCTCTGCTCCGCCTTGTCTCTGTGCTCCTCCTCCTCCTCTCTCTGTTCCTCCTTCCTCTCTCTCTGCTCCTCCTCCTCCTCTCTCTGTTCCTCCTTCCTCTCTCTCTGCTCCTCCTCCTCCTCTCTCTGCTCCTCCTCCTCCTCTCGCTGTTCCTCCAACTTTCTCTGCTCCTCCTCTCTCTGCTCCTCCTCCTCCTCTCCCTGCTCCTCCTCCTCCTTTCTCTGTTCCTCCAACTCTCTCTGCTCCTCCTCCTCTCTCTGCTCCTCCTCCTCTCATGGCTTCTTCTCCTCCTCTCCACCTCTCCTCCTCTCTCTGCCCCTGCCCCTCCCCCTCCCTCTGCTCCTCCTCCACTCTGCTCCTCCTCCTCCACTCTGCTCCTCCTCCTCTCTCTACTCCTCCTCCTCCTCCTCTCTCTGCTCCTCCCCCTCCTCTCTCTGCCCCCCTCCTCCCTCTGCTCCTCCTCCTCTCTCTGCTCCTCCTCCTCCTCCTCCTCCTCCTCTCTCTGCTCCTCCTCCTCCTCGCTCTGCTCCTCCTCATCCACTCTTGCTCCTCCTCCTCCTCCTCCTCTCTCTGCTCGTTTTCAGTCCCTGAACAATTTTGTGGCTTTTATCTTTAAAGTGCTTCACAAAGGGATGATATGAGTTCTGGAAAAAGAAGTTGCGATATCATACAGAAGGTGAGATGAAATTACTTTTGCATAATAAATAATGGATCTGAGGCAATCTAGGTTTTGCCTGATCAGGTTAAGTTGTTGCCAACATTGTTTTGACGGTGAACTCCCTGAGCCAGTGACTCAGGTCTTTTGTTTCTTTTGCCCCTTCCCAACGATGAGTGCTGTGGGGTGCAGAGGCAGACTTTTGCTGCAAGTGAATAGAATCAGCCAATGGATGAAAGCAAGTACATATCGGGCTTATTGCCTTTTCTTATCTCCTATACTCAAATCACATACACATAAACTTTAACTACTCCTGAGATAATATGAATACAAAAACAGCAACTTGCACTGATATAGTGTCTTCAATATAGGAAATCATCCTAAAGCTCTTTACAAAGGCACGAGGTAAAAAATCAATTCTGAGACATAGGTTTCTATGAGACTGACAATAGCTCAGTGGGTAACTACAATCTCTGGTCTGGAGCTAAGTTATGCTGACAGGAAAAGTGTCAGGTTCAAACATTACATACATGCAAACTAGGAACAGAAGTAGGTCACTTGGCCCCATGAGCCTGCTCCGCCATCCAATAAGATCAAGGCTGACCTAATTGCAACCTCAACTCCACATTCTAGCCTACCCCTGATAACCTTTCACCCCTTTCTTTATCAAGAATCTATCCATCTATCTTAAAAATAGTTAAAGACTCTTCTTCCATTGTCTTTTGAGGAAGAGAGTTCCAAAGACTCACAACCCTCTGAGAGAAAAAAATTCTGCTCATCTCTGTCTTAAATGGGCAATCCCTTATTTTTAAATAGTGACCCCCTAGTTCTAGATTCTCCCACAAGGAGAAACATCCTCTCCTCATCCACCTTGTTAAGACCCCTCAAGATCTTATATGTTTCAATCAAGTTGCCTCTTACTCTTCTAAACTCCAGCGGATACAAGCCTAGTCTGTCCAAGTTGTCATAAGACAACTCATCCATTCCAGGTATTAGCCTGGTAAACCTTCTTTGAACTGCTTCCAATGCATTTGCATCCTTTGTTAAATAAGGAGATCAATACTGCACACAATACTCCAGATTAGGTCTCAGCAATGCCCTGTTTAACTGAAGCATAACCTCCCTACTTTCGTATTCAATTCTCCTCACAATAAATGATGACATTCTATTAGTTCTACTAATTACTTGCTGTACCTGCATGCTAACCTTTTGTGATTCATGCACTAGGACACTCAGATCACTCTGCATCTCAGGGCCCTGCAATCTCTCACCATTTAGATAATACGCTTCTTTTTTATTCTTCCTGCCAAAATGGACAATTTCACATTTTCTCACATTATACTCCATTTGCCAGCTCTTTGCCCACTCACGTAACCTATCTATATCTTTTTGTAACTTCCTTATGTCCTCTTCATAACTTATTTTCCTACCTATCTTTGTGTCACCAGCAAATAACGCACAGTAGCAGCAGTGTGTACCATCTATAAGATGCACTGCAGGAATTCACCAAGGCTCCTTCAACAGTACCTTCCAAACCCATGACCACTACCACCTAGAAGGACAAGAGCAGCAGATACATGGGATCACTGCCACCTGGAAGTTCCCCTCCAAGTCACTCACCACCCTGACTTGGAAATATATCGCTGTCTCTTAACTGTCACTGGATCAAAATCCTGGAATCCTTTCCTAACAGTAACTGTGAGTGTACCTACACCACATGGACTTCAACAGTTCAAGAAGACAGCTCATCACCACCTTCTCAAGGGCAACTAGGGATGGGCAATAAATGCTGGCCCAGCCAGCGAAGCCCACATCCCGTGAATAAAAAAAAAACATTTAGCAACCATACCACCAGCCCCTTCACCCAAGTCATTTATATAACCTGTAAAAGGTTGAGGCCCCAGCACTGATCCCTGTGGCACAGCACTTGTTACATCTCGCTAATCAGAAAATGACCTATTTATGCCGACCATCTGTTTCCTGTTAGCTAGCTAATCTTCTATTCATGCCAATATGCTACCACACACCATTTGCTTTTATTTTCCATAATAACCTCTGATGTTGTGCCTTATCAAATGCCTTCTGGAAATCTAAGTACAGTACATCAACCGGTTTCCCTTTATCCACAGCATGTTACTTCTTCGATAAATTCATTAAACATGATTTCCCTTTCACAAAACCATTTGACTCTGCCTGGTTACCTTGAATTTTTCCAAGCACCCTGCTATAATGCCCTTAGCAATAGCTTCTAACATTTTTCCTAAGACAGATGTTAAGCTGACTGGCTTGTAGTTTTCGGCTTTCTGTTTCCCTCCCTTTTTAAATAAAGGAGTTACGTTTTCTATTTTCCAATCTAATGGAACAGTCTCCGAATCTAGGGAATTTTGGAAAATTAAAACCAAAGCATCAACAGCCTCACTAGCCACTTCATTTAAGATCCGAGGATGAAGTCCATCAGTACCCGAGAGCTTGTCAGCCCGCAGCTTCAACAATTTGCTTTGTACCACTTCCCTGGTGATTTTAATTTTCTTAAGTTCCTGCTTCCCTTCCATTTCCTGAGTTACAGCTCTTTCTGGATGTTACCTGTATCCTCTATAGTGAGGACTAATGCATAATACTTGTTCAATTCATCTGCCATCTCCTTACCCTTATTAATTCCCCGAAGGGTGGGGGGATTCACTTTCTATAGGACCAATGCTCACTTTGTTAATTCTTTCCTTTTTAAAATATCTATGGAAACTCTTACTATCTGTTTTCATATTTCATAGCCAGCTTTCCCCCATATCCTGATTTTCCCTCCTTGTCAATCTTTTAGTCAATTATATGCTTTTTCTTTAAGTATGATATTATCTTTAACTTTTTTAGTTAACAATGAATGATGGGTCCTTACCTTGGAATTTTTCTTTCTTGTGGGAATGTATCTATTCTCTGTATTCTGAAGTATCCCCTTAAATGTCTGTCACTGCATCGCTATTGACCTATCCCTTAACCTAATTTTCCAGTTCACTTTAGCTAGCTCTGCTTTCATAGCCTCATAATTGCCCTTATTTAAGTTTAAAATACAAGCATTGGACCCACTCTTCTCTCCCTCATACTGAATGTAAAATTCAAGCATATTATGATCGCTGCTACCTAGAGGTGCCTTCACTGTAAGGTCATTAATTAATCCTATCTGGTTGCATAATACCAGGTCTAGTATAGCGCGATCTCTGGTTGGCTCCAGAGCATGCTGTTCTAAGAAACTATTCTGAAAACATTTTATGAACTCTTCATCTAGGCTATCTTTGCCCATCTGATTTTTCAGTTGTAGATTAAAATCCTCCATGATTATCGCTGTACTTTTCTGACAAGCTCCTATTATCTTTTCCTTTATACGCTGTCCTACCAAGTAGTTACTGTTAGGGGGCCTGTACACCAACTCCATAAGTGGCTTTTATCAGTTCTCATCTCCACCCAAACTGCTTCTGCATCCTGGTTTCCTGGATGTAGGTCATTCCTCTCTATTGAGCTAATACCACCATTAATTAACAGAGCCACCCGTCCACTTTTTCCTAGCTTCCTGTCCTTCCTAAATGTCATGTACCACTCAATATTCAGGTCCCAATCTCTGTCATCCTGCAGCCAAGTCTCTGTAATGGCTATCAGATTGTACTAATTTATTTATATCTGCGCTATCAGTTCATCTGTTTTGTTTGGAATGCATTTAGATACAAAGGGTGGAATTTTCCTAAATTTGCACTAAATGCGGTGGCGGGTGGGTAAAACGACATTTTACCCGCTGGCTGTGATGGCGGGCTTTCACGCCATTTCATCCTGAACCTGCCTCATTATATTTGCACTCCCAGGAAACATGGCGTTTCCGTGGCAGGAGGGCTCATTTGCCCACCCGTCATGACCCCACCGCTGCATCATGCCAGGCGCCATGTTTAAAGTGCAGCCACAAGCACACATCTCAATGCTTCCAGCTCACCACTGCTGCACGGAAGACATGGCCCTGAAATTGAAGAAGACTGCAGCTCCCAGGTTCAGTGACATGTCTCTCGAGCGACTTTTGGATGTCTCGAAGGCCGGCCAGGATGTCCTCTACTCCCGCTCTGGCCACAGGATAGGCAGCAACAACAATAATCCGGCTTGGGAGGTGGTGGCAGCAGTGGTCAGCACCAATGCCCTGCAAAAGAGGACAGCCATTCTCAGAGGTTGTGTGAAGATTTATGGAGTGTCCTCAATGCAGTCATCATCATTCTGCAATCAAGAGACTATTAGGGCCTCCACTGCGTCTCCACAACAGGAGCATTCTCACAGAGGGTATTCACGCTGCCATAAGCCAGACTGGAGTTAAATGTTCACAAATGCAATGTGAGGAACATGTCGTCATCATCCTCCACAAATCTAGCAGCTATGAAGGCCTCCCGAGCGCGCCTGCCTCATCTAGCCACTGCGAGGGCCTCACCCGCCACCATCGCCTCCGAGGACTTCCTCAGCCTCATCCCCGTCGGCGTCCTCCTCATTGGAGGAGGCATGCAGCTCCTCCATCTCTCCTCAGCCAGCTCATCTCCCCGTTGCAGGGCCAGGTTGTAAAGAGCGCAGCAGAGGGTGACGATGCACGACACCCTCTGTGGACTGTATTGCAGGGCTCCACCAGACCGGTCCAGGCACTGAAACCTTATGTTCAGCATCCCGTTGGTCTGGTCTACCAAGTTGCGAGCTGCAGCATAAGCCTCATTATAGCGTCGCTCTGCTACAGTCTGAGGCCGCCGTACTGGTATCATCAGCCACAGCCTCTGCGGGTAGCCCTTGTCCCCAAGGAGCCATCCCTGCAGCCTCTGTGGACTTTGGAAAACTCTAGTGATCTGTAACCAACTGAGGATGTAGGCGTCATGCACACACCTGCAGGATGCATTTCTGGTGGTTGCACACCAGCTGCACATTCAGCGAATGGAACCCTTTGCGACTACTTGATGTAGTCCACTGTGTGTTGCGATGGAGATCTGAGCACCACATGAGTGCAGTCAGTCGCACCCTGCACCTGTGGGAAACCTGAGATCTGGGCAAATCCAATCGCTCTTGCATCCTGGTTATCCTGGTCCTGGGCAAAATGCACAAAGTTGTGTGCCCTCGTGAAGATGGCATCTGTGACCTCATGGATGCATTTGTGGGTGGAGGCTTGTGATATCCCACAGAAGTCACCTGTGGAGCCCTGAAAGGAGCCACTGGCATAGAAATTCAGCGCTGTGGTCACTTTCATGGCCACTGGCAGTGGATGCCCTCCATGTCCCTGTGGCACCAAATCCTGCAGTAAATGGCAGATGTGAGCGACCAGTCTTTGGTGACACTAGTTCTTGGTCATCTGCAGGAATGAAAGACAGCGTCTATAAACCCTAGGTGTCGCTAGGCACCAACCAGTGACGGCTCCCTGTGGCTCTTGGGTGGCATGTGCGATAGCCCCAGCCGCCCCTTCTTCCTGAGGTTGCTGCTCCTGCCTCTGTGCAGCCAGGAGCCTCGGTCACTCTCTCCTCTGAGTTCTTCATGCTCTGTAGGCCAACAGGCTTACAGCTAGTTCACCAGGCTCCATGATCCTGATCTACTCCTCCTGCAGGGTGAAAGAGAGAGACATATGGTTAGCATAGGTTTACTAAGAACCTGTCCTGGTTAAATGTGACGCCCCCTTAATGCTTCCCGGAGAGTGCTGACCACCACTTGGATGGCCAGAGATTAGTGGCTGCAAGGCTGCCCTGTTAGCTTGAACCATGGGGGAGGCTGGTCCAAACCAGGATTCAGACATTGCAAGAGGCTGTGAGTGCATCCAGCAGTGACTGCTCCATGGCCAGCTTTGGTGAAGAGATTGTACAATGTGTGCAGTCCAAATGCTCTGCAGTCCAATAAAGTGCTCATGAATTTGCAGTCTGTGCTGGGGGTGGAGGCTGCAGTGGGGGGAGGAGATCTGCAGAACTTGGTGGCACTTTCAGGCCTCTGCATTGCTTGAGTGGGCAGATAAGCCTGACCTCAATTGTAACAATGTGGCTGCACCTGAACTGTCTCAGTTGCAGAGGAATGGTCACTTTGTACAGGTTTCCCAAATGTGCGGCCACATCCCTCGCCCACCCTAACCCCCATCCCAAATGCTTGTGCATTGTATTCAACGGCAGGGCTGCCCTTGCCCAACACCCCCGCCACCAGTCGCCTCAAAGCAAGGCTGCACTTGCCCCCCCAGCACTCACTCACAAGTCACCTCAACTGCAAGGCTGCACTTGCCCCTGCTCCCCTTCACTCTCAAATGTCACCTCCGAGGCAGGGCGGCACTTAACCTTGACCCCCCCGGCACCTCTGAAGCCTACAAAGCAACAGGTGACCCTGGTGAGCTCTGCAGAATGTTGCTGTGCACTCACCTCCAGTTCACCCAAAGTGAAGGCTGCCAAGTGCACGTCGCTTATGTGCTGTTGTGAAACACATTGGCGTGTTTTCCCGCCGACATGGACAGACAATCCGATGGGGGTGCAAGAGCCTGGCGGGATGGCCTGATAATGATATGCTGATGTATTACAATGAGGTTCCCGACAACCAATGGTAGGAAATGCAAGTAGACAATCGCAACCTGCGTTCCTGACGTCGTGAAACTGATTGTCCGCTCACGCCACCTATCACGCCCGCCGCCAGCTGCCACGGAAAGTTCCGCCCAGAACTTTTAGTTTTGTTCTTTTATTATTTTTGTAACCTCCAGCCTTCTCTGCTGATTTACTCTTAGATTTATACCATCTATCCTTTCCTGCCATGTTCTGTTTATCATTTCCCATATTAATACTCTTTGATTTACCACAGCTTCCCAAGTTTGATCCCCTATCCCCATCATTTAATTTAAAACCCTCTCTACTTCCCTAGGTATATGACTTGCTAGAACACCAGCACCAGCATGGTTCAGGTGTAGGTCATCCCAATGACACAGCCCCCACTTCCCATAGTTCAGTACCAGTGCCCCATGAACTGGAACATGCTTCTCCCACATCAGTCTTTGAGCCATGCATTTATTCCTCCGTTCTTATTTGCCCTATGCCAATTTGCATGTGGCTTAGGTAATAATTCAGAGATTATTACCTTTGAGGTTCTGCTTCTTAATTTAGTGCCTAGCTCCTCACACAATAACTATCCAGAACATCATTCCTTGTCCTGCTTATGTTGTTGGCACCTACGTGGACCACAACAACTGTATCCTCCTTCTCCCACTGTTAAGACCCTCTCCAGCCCTGAACAGATGTCCTGAACTCTGGCAGCAGGCAAGCAACAAAGTGTTCTGGACTCTTGCTCTTTGCTGCAGAGAACAGTGCCAATCCCCCTCACTATGATGTCCCCTACTACCATTACATTCCTTTTTGATCCCCCAGCTTAAATGGCTTCCTGCCGCTCTCATCTAAGCACGTTGAAAGAACCTCAAGCCTGTTGAACAATTGCAGAGGCTGAGGGTCCTGCACTCCTGCCCTCTGAGTCCCCTTACCTGTCTTAGCTGCAGTCACACACACCTGTCCCTTATCCTAAGGAGTGTGTCAACTTCTTAGTACAAAGCACCCAGGTAACTCTTCCCCCTCCCTGATGTGTCACAGTGTCTGCAGCTCAGCCTCCATCTCAATGACTCTAAGCTGAAGCTCCTCAAGCTGCAAACACTCTGCAGATGTGTTTGCCCTGGATCACAATGACATCCAGGAGCTCCCACATGTTGCAGCTGTGACACATACCTGTCCTTCCTTAATGTGTTTTAATTACCTACTTAATTATTTTGTTCACTTAGTTATTTTCCTTTTACGTATTTTATTAACCTGACCACAAGTTCCTGTACTATTTTAAAACTTAGGAATAAAATAGAATTTAATGACTTACCAAATACTCACCAAACTGCTAGCTTCTTCCCCTGCAGTACAATAAGAATCAATTCCAACAGGGTGAAAAAAATTAGAAAAACTAAAGGATCACCTCCTTCCGATCTTTACCAAATTCCCTCAACTCACCAAACTCCCATCACTCCATTCGGGTCGTACTCAAGCTCTAGGTTGCACAGAGATGCCTGTATTTATATATTCTGAAACTAAAGAGACCAGCTGAGCCCCAGGTACAGAAAAACCAGTTCGCGCTAGTGTCCTTAATTAACTAACTACAGCTGCTCCCTAGTGGATAGTGGTTAGTGCTGAATTAACCATTGGTTAGTGATGAATTAACTGATTTCAGTTATGCCGGCAATATTGCACTAGACTTAGCTTCAGCATCTTAAGAATTGGAGAGGCAAAATTGGCCAGGTTTCCTCCTCTTCATCACTATCCACTAAACATTGCATATGTGTCTGAGGTGAGAGTGACTGCCCTTGACATTTGACCAAGTATAACATCGAGGAGGCCAAGCAAAACTGGAGTCAATGGTAATCAGAGGGAAACCTCTCCGTTGGTTGGAGTCATACCTAGCACAAAGGAAGATGGCTGTGGTTGTTGGAAGTCAATTATCTCAATCCCTGGACACCACTGCAGGAGTTCCTCAGAATAATATCCTAGGTCCAACCATCTTCAGCTGCTTCATCAATGACCCTCCTGCCATCATAAGGTCAGAAGTGGGATTGTTTGCTGATGATTGTGCAATGTTCAGCACATTTGCGATTCCACAGATACTGAAGCAGTCCATGTCCAAATGCAGCAAGATCTGGACAATATCCAGGCTTGGGCTGACAAGTGGCAAGTGCCAGGCAATGACCATCCCAACAATCATTGCCCCTTGACATTCAATGGCATTACCATTGCTGAATCCCCCACTATCAACATCCTGGGGGTTACCATTGACCAGAAACTGAACTGAACTAGCCATATAAATACTGTAGCTACAAGAGCAGGTCAGAGGCTAGGAATCCTGTTGTGAATAACTCACCTCCAAACCCCCACAAAGCCTGTCCTCCATTTACAAGGCACAAATCAGGACTGTGATGGAATACTCTCCACTTGCCTGGATGAGTACAGCTCCAACAACATTCAAGAAGTTCGACACTGTAATATAAGGATCTGACACACAAAGGATTGATGTGGGACTGAGTACCATACTGCCCATGCAGTGATGTAAGAGAACACATGATCTATAGCTAGGGGTCAGTGTAGGGTTGGACAGAGCCATGTGTGGAAGCAAACATGCAGACAGCTCCTAGCTTTGACTGTTACTGTATCTATGTATATAGTTTCCAGTAGTTAATAAATATTTAGTATTGATCCATCTAAGACAATGGATACCTTATAAGACCTACCAAACTATGCCCAACACCTTACAATATGGTGGTGGCAAATGGAACAACTCAAAATCGTGCAGACACTGCAGAAGAAAATTAAAATCCTGGAAAATTGAAGAAGAAAATCAAAGAAGCATTCTGACCTAAAAAAAAGCTCAAGAAACGAAGACGCAGAAGGAAATCACCAGAGAAAAGCTTCAAAGAAAGTCTTGGATGCTGAAGGCAGAAACTAAATTCCTCACTGCAACAGAAGACTCCACTGAATCCTGTGGAAGTCCAGCTTCAATACCCAGAGTGTGCCGAGTCAGCAGTTCTAGCAGAGGTGAGCTAAAAATGTAAAATTCCTGAGAAAAGTGAAATGCTGCAGTGGTCAGAAATTGCCGTTTACGTCACAGGTTGAGAAACCTGATTCCCAAGTCAATGCCTGAACACGTGGCAGATCAGCTCACTCTGAACAAAGAAAAAATTAATAGTCAATTAAAAATTAATCGCGACTGAGTAGGCAGCTCTAAACGCCCAGTGAAAGCCAGGATTTGATGCTCCCAATACCTGAGAACATTGCCCTAAAGTGGGGAAGACTCGAACCAGTCGATCCAGGCAGTCATTGCTGAAGAAACTTAAATGGTGAGATGCAAACGGGGTTACTATGGGAGCCCACCAAAACTGGCAGGTTTGGGAAAGCCCTTTGGACAGAAACATACCAGTAAAGTCGTCTTGGAATTTTGGAAGCCTCTTAAAGCTGAACCCACAATTTAAAATTTTTTAACATGGATCTGAAATCCACTCTTCCAGGTCAATTTGGACTTATCCAAGGCCCAAATCAATCACACAATTGGGGACTCTGGAGAAAGAGATTCCTTAGATACACGATAGTTTCAAGGACTGGATGAAAAGACAGGAGCTGAACAAGTTAACACACTGGGTGGGATTTCCAGCCCCGCCCAACAGCGGGATGACCTAGTCCCACCAAAAGTCAATGCACTTCATGCTGGGCCGCCACATCTCCCATGGTGCGTCCCGCCATGACGGGGCCTGAAAATCCCAGCCACTGCTTTATTTGAGTAGGCCCAATAACTGACGAAAAATTTCAGCAAAATTTGATGAAGCTTTAAAATCATTTGACCTTTATTTTAACCTCAGAAGTAACAACATTCTTGAAAGGGCTAAATTTAATAAACGTGTCCAGCAGCCAGGCAAACCTGTTGACTTAAAAACAAAAAGCTAAAAGCTACTGCGGATGCTGGAAATCCAAAACAAAAACAGAATTACCTGGAAAAACTCAGCAGGTCTGGCAGCATCGGTGGAGAAGAAATCAATTAACCTGTTGACTCCCTCATTAAGGAGCTGTATAAAATGGCTGAAGGCTGTGATTATGGGGAAGCTGAAATCTGAGCTAATTTGGGGTAGAATAGCTTTAGGAGTGGCGGACGACACACTCTCAGACATGCTTCAAGTAAAGGAAGGTCAAACCCTTGAGAAAGCCATCCAAATTGTCAGGCAATCTGAAATCCATTTGCAGCTCAGATCCATAGTAAAGGAAGAAAGAAAACCATGGTCCAGTCAGTAAAACAGCACAAACAGGGACAGTCCAGGCCAAGTAGATCCACCATGCAAGCGCTGTGGAGAAAACGCCCCCACAGGCGTGATCAAAACCTGGCAACTTCAGACTAATGCTTTCAATGTAACTGAATAGGACATTTTGGGAAGTTGTGCAAAGCCAAAACATCAAAATGCACAGAAGACCCCAAGAGAATGCATGAGACAGCAGAGCAGGAGGACACACAACCATGCTTCTCGGGTGAGGTCAAAGATCCTGAAATGCGGACATCTTGGTTAATGGCCATCTCTCAAATTTAACTTGGACATGAGAGACAGTGTTGTGGTCCTATCGGACAAAGAACTGCAGCTGAGAGGCCTCTGACTACAAACAACAAACACATCACTTTATAGGCCTGGAGGAATCTAACTCCCTGCCATAGGCTTGATTCTGAAACCATTAAGGTAAGGCAGCAAACAAATCTTCAAGCTGATGTACGTCACCTGTAACCAGCATTTTTCTCCCTTGAGCAGAGATGCCTGTGCAGCCCTGAATCTCCTCAAAACAGCAGATGTCAAGAAACCACTGTCATAAATTATATAAAACTGCAAGTTCCCAAGAGCTCCAACAAGAAAGAGTCTCTTGACTGGGACTTCAGCTCTGAATTCTCTTCTCTCTTTGCAGAGCTGGTTTGTCTACTTACGTTACAAATGCCAGGAGCCCTTCATTGGTCAGACCAACCAACCATACAGATGGTTACCACGGCACCTTGAGTAGATGACAGCTAAGAGAGGAACCAACAATGAGAAGAGCCTCAACCTCCGCTCTGACGCCAGTTAGAGAGAAAAACCCTGAGATCACAGAGCAGATGCTGCAGTTCCCAGTTAGCATGACTGTGTCACAAATTATGCTGGAACTGAGTAGCAGCCACACCCTCACAACAGGAAGAGCCATCTTCCACCCTGGCGTGCATCACAGTGAGCTGTATGAAGGAGGAAGAGAAAAAACACAATAGAGACAATCACAGATTTTGTCCGCCCTGTAAAGAACCAACCGCCATTTATCACCACAATTGGGGAACCGGCGAAGAGCGATTCTTTACCAACGAATGGAAAAAGAGGATGAAAAGACACCCAGATGCCAGAACAACCTCTGATCTAACAAAGCTTACCTGCAGTTACAGAGCCTACCATTCCTCCGACAGTAATGGGAACAAGATATGGAAGGGTTAAAAGGCCTCCAGACTATCTAAACCTATGAACTCAGAGACTTGAGAGCAAGTGATGAGGTAGTAGTAATGATGTAATGCATAGGGTAAACTGGGAGAACTTGTAAATATGTTGGATAAAGACTAGAAGGGAGGTGTAGTATAAGGGCTTGGCACATAAAGGGTTAATGTGGGACAGAGTACAGTACTGCCCACACTGTGATGTAAGTGAACACATGACCTGTACCTAAGGGTCAATGTAGTGTTGGACAAAACCATATGTAGAAGGAAACATGCAGACTGCTCCTAGCTTAGACCTTCACTGTACCGATGTATATAATTTCTACTAGTTAATAAATACTTACTGTTGAACTACCTAAGACTATGAATACCTTAATAAGACATACTGAATTATGCCCAGCACCTTACAACAGACACCATCCAGAACAAAGCAGCTGCTCAATTAGCACCGCATCCACCACCTTCAGCATTCACTCCCTCTGCCATCGGAGCACAGTGGCAGTAGTGTAACATTTACAAGATAAACTGCAGCAACTCACCAAGGCTCCTTCGACAGCACCTTCCAAACTCGTGACCTCTACCACCTAGAAGGACAAGGGCAGCAGATGAATGGGAACATGACCAATTGCAAGTTCCCTCCAAGATACACACCATCCTGACTTGGAACTATATCGCTGTTCCTTCAGTGTTGTTGGATCAAAATCCTGGAACTCCCTTCCTTACAACACTGTGGACGTTACTACAACACATAGGCTGCAGGGGTTCAAGAAGGCAGCTCACCACCACCTTTCAAGGACAATTATAAATGCTGGCCTAGCCAGTGACAACCACATCTCATGAACGAATTTAAGAAAAATAACTGTCTGGGCACAGAAGTGAAGAATAGGCACTTGCAACTTTTACTGGAGGGTGATCCCCACTTATACCCCAGCAACAATTTCAGCCGGAAAATGAAAGGGAGATCTGCTGGTGGCCCGATGGTGTTTTGGTTCCAAACTATTGGCTGATCTATTTTTGTTATCATGTGTGCTAAAACCTGTGATTAAATGTTCTCTTTACACTGAATACCCTGAATCAGTCTTGGTGCTTTAAGCACTTTAAGGTTCTTCAATAGTCAAATTGAAGTGCAATTACATCATGATTTGGAGGCTCAGTTCTGTTGACAATTCTTGCTTCATTGCACTGTTGTAGATAGATGCTAGGTGAAGTCAAGCCATTACAGTCCTGTTTAAGTACCTCTAGAGGCACTCAAAACATATCGCAACTTAACCAAAAGCATTTCCATTCAAAAATCAGACTGTTTTTACAAGATAATTGGAAGCCACTGTAAATGGAACACCACAAGATAGAAAAGTGCTTCACCTTGGGAGGAGAAAAGAAGTGACATTTTCCTTTTTGCATTGCCTCAAGCACACCTCCTGTCATTATATTACAGAGTCAAATTAGTGGAGCTTGGGACTGTTGGAGAAGGAATATGAAAATGCAGCACAGATGCTCAAGCAGAAATAAGACAATAGTGACAGAGCGTTTTGTCATTTAGGAGGCATTTGCCAGCTGTATGTCAAGCTAATACTTTCTTCTGATGCACTGTAAATGGCAAACTGGTGTGGTTGTTGTTGAAGTTGAAAGAATTAAATGTTCTTGAAAGTGATGATTGATCAACACACTTATTACTATGAATGTATGTAGCAATAGTCAGGAAAGCCAAACTGCTTTCTTCAGCAAGTGTGTAAAATTACAGCATCAGTTTACCATTTAACCATTCTGAACTGCAGTTGAATATATAGAGTGCAGCTGGACTGCATTGGAGGCGGAGTTTGCTACCAGGAGCAAATTTTGAAGTTCAGCTGCTAGCATAGTGGGGTTGAAACTCAGTTTGGGTGGTAGTGCACAATAGAATTGCACTGGCCACATTTTACACGGCTCACTCAATATTCATAACATTACAGACAGTGGAATTGAATATAAGGAAGGCCTTTAACAGGCAGTTAATGTGGTACAGCCTGCTATGCGCTAACACCCAGGATAAATTGCTACCCTAGCCTGCCCCTCCAAGGTCACTGCTAATTCATATATGGGAATTTATCTGAATTACACTCATTCTGAAGTTCATTGGGGATTAATAATTGAGGGTAGTTTCTTGTAAACATCTGGCTCCCACCTTTGAGAAGAGATCAAGTTAATGAGATCACAAAAACAAAGTAGAAAATGACTGGTTTTCTTTCGTTTTTGACACAAGTGTGAAGCATTTGACAAAGTTATATGTGAAAGATTAGGTAAGCTTAAAGTAGCAGCTATTCAGAATAAATGTGGATAAAACTGGCTAAATGATAGGAAGCATGGGTACTCCCTGGGGGAAATATGCTCGGCGTGTGTTGTTCACTGGGTGTCCCAGGGATCAGTGTCATACCTGTACTGTATCTAACAACACTAATGATTGAATTCTGAAGCTCAATTTCAAATTGGTCAAAATTACAGATTGCATTGAATTTGAAAGGGGCAGCTTAATCAGCGAAGGCGGCTCTGAAGCTACATATTGGTCTAGACAAAATATGTAAGTGGATGTTATAATGTTAGGTGCAATTTAACATGTTCAAATGTAAGTGCTGCATTTAGGGAGAAAATAACTGGGTGACTTACATACTCAGTAAATGATGTTGAAATAGTTAAAGGGCAATAGATCTAGTGGTTTTTGTATACTCTATGGTCATCATCTTCAGTCACTGGAGAAAAGATATCAACAAAGCAAATAGAATGCTGAACTATTTAGCTAAAAATACAGAGTACAATTTGGAGAAAGTCATGCCCACATTGCATGGTGGTCAGTCTATCTCTTGAATGCTTGAATGTTGTGTTTGGGTCCATTTGCAAGATCTTGAAAATCTACCTCCTTGGTCTTTTCACGAGGCACCTGAGAAGTGATTTTATGGAGGAATCTAACACTATTATGCCACTGATTTTACTGTGGACCTTGGGAGAGCCTGCAACCCCTTGAAGCTAAATGGGCCTATTTTTCTGCCGCCTTGCTCTCATGCAAAGGTATTACTTCCCCAATTCTCCTGTTCATTGTCAATGAAATTTTCCTAGTGGTCTCACAGGGCTGAATTTTTCTGATCCAACAGAGGTGGGTTTGGCCAGAGGATGGGGAGCAAAGTTAGAGAATCTTGTATTGGTGTGGCTCCTCAACAAAATCCTCCTCCAAGCAATCTTGCTGGAGGTGGGGTCTGACCAGCACTGACTACCTTCCCAGTTGTGCCAGGTAGCTAATTCGGCTCAATTAAGTCCCCATTTGGGGTCAAATTAGTGATGCTGCCGGGATCTAACGAAAGCGGACGGTCCACCCGCTGAAGTCAAAGCCTGGCAATTGTTTAGAGGCAGTCTCCTAGAGGCAGGCTGTGGGAGGGCACCAATAAGTTCCTCCTGAAAATTGATGACCTGGCAGCTGTGACAACACTTATATTTCACACTTTTATATTTCTTTAGAGGGAACCTCCATCCTGAGGTGCCCTTGTGTTCTCCTAACTACACTGGCAGCACCACCTCTCCTGGTGGGGCCTCTGGCCAGGCATCGGTAGTAATTACGATTTTATTTATTGTGTAATGTACCTTTAAGAATAATACTTGTTAGGAGAGATCACATGATCTGTAGTAACCAATAGGAGAGTAGCGTGGGCTACCTCTGCAGTCAGATTAGAGTTAAAGTTATAGTTGAAAGCACAAGTGGAGTTGCTGCTGAGGATATTGTAAATAAGCTCAATGTTTCCACCCAAGAAGTGTCTGCAGATCAACTCTATCACTAATAGTTTAAATAGGCCACCCTACAACAAACTGGGGATGAGAATAAAACAGGATTGAACAGAAGAAATCATGTTAGAAAGAAATCAGCGCTGTACCTCGCCCAGTGATTGTAAGTAGTAAGCTCCATTAGAATTGAAGAAGTTATCTTCTCTCAAAATGCCACAATTTTGGAGAATTGATCCTTTTGAACCAAACACAGATGATTGGTCTCACTACATAGAATGTCTTATGTTCTTTTTTTCAAGCGACTGAGATTACAGGGGAAGAGAAGAGGCGAGTGATCCTCTTCAGTACTTATGGGAGCAAAACCTATGGTTTGATTTGAAGTTTGACGACATCCAGTGCCCCAGATTAAAAACATTTTGATGAATTGGTGGACCTCGTGAAGGATCACTTTCAACCCAAGCCCTCAGTCATGATGCAGAGGTTCAGGTTTAATTCGCAAAATAGAGCCCCGGGTGAGACAATTGCATGCATGGCAAATTTGAAGCAGCTAATGGGACATTGTGAGTTCAGTACGACTCTGAATGACATGCTCAGGGATCATTTAGTGTGTGGTGTGAAAGGGGACTCAATTCAGAAAAGATTATTGTCTGAAGTAAATCTGGGTTTCAAGAAGGCGCTAGAGATAGCGCTGGCCATGGAAAATGCTGTAAGAGATTCACAAGCAATACAGGGTCCGCAAAATGGCACTGCCCTCCACATTGGGTGGGAAACCTCAGCCGAAAGAGGCGCGAAAAAGTGAGACTCTGCCAAGAAGCGGGAAACAGCCCCGGCTAGCCGAAGAATAAAGAAAAATAACTTAGCAGCGAAATCGACGAATAATTTTAATAGAGGTGGAAACAATCAGTCTTTTAACGATTGGTAGTTTTAAAAAAATTGAATGCTGCTATTGTCATAGAAATTGACTTATGATGTGGCAGTGCCACAGGGGAAGATTCAAGCAGGGCTGTAAACAAAGGAAGAAACCCAATGAAACCTACAATGTAGAAGAGCCTGAAACAACAAATTCTGACACTTACTCATTGTTTAATCTGAAAGTTGGAAAGATAGAACCAATATTTGTCACAGTGAAAGTAAATGGCAAACCTGTTAAAATGGAAGTAGACATGAGAGCTTTCACTACAGTAATTGGGGAACATACCTTCAGATATTTGAATTATCTTGAACATCAATTAAGATTGGAATGAACAGCTGCCAAACTAAAATACAGATGAAGACATTCAAGTAAAAGGCATAAGCAGAGTAACTTTCCATTATGGAAGCCAATCAGCACAGCTACCAAGGGCCAAGCCTCCAGGGGCAAGATTGGTTAAAGGAGATTAAGTTAGAATGGTCCAAAATCTTTCAGTTGAGAGCAAGTGGGCTACCCGAACTACTTAAAAAATATGCCACCGTCTTCCAGGATGAGCTGGGGAAAATCGAGGGCCTGCAGGCCAAGATTTTTGTGGATCTGGAGCAAGCCCTTGCTTCATGAAGGTGAGACCAGTGCCATACGGCCTGAGAGAAAAAGTCAACGCTGAGCTGAACAGGCTAGAGAAACTGGGTGTTATACAAGCTGTTCAGTTCTCCCAATGGGCAGCAACCATAGTCCTCGTCCTTAAACCTGATTAAAGAGTCCGAATTTGTGGGGACTACAAACTGACGGTTAACAAAGTAGTCAAAGTAGACAGGTACTCCATTCCAAAAATTGAAGATATGTACGCCAAGCTGGCAGGAGGGACAACGTAGACAAAGCTTGACATGAGTCATGCTTATCAACAACTAGAGTTGGATAATGCCTCCTGGGATTTTGTCACAATTAATATGCACAAAGGATTGTCCCAATATACACGATTGCCTTTTGGTGTCTCCTCAGCTTATGCCAGCTTTCAGAGAACGCTTACTGCAGGACTGCCCCAGGTTGTAGTCTATTTAGATGATGTATTGGTGACAGGATTCAATGAAAAAGAGCATTTGACAAACTTAGAAGAAATCTTAAAACGTTTCTTGCAAGCTGGAGTGTATCTAAAAATGAAAAGTACACGTCCCAAGCAAGGGAGGTAAACTATTTGGGTCACCGGGTAGATTCACAGGACCTCTACCCGGTTGAGGAGAAAATGCGAGCCATGAGAGAGGCACCTGTACCAAAGAATACCTCAGAACTCAAATCATTCCTAGGAATGATCAACTATTATGGGTGGTTCTTACCCAACGTGTCTACAGTGCTGGCCTCCTTGCACTCTCTACTTAAAAAGAACCAATGTTGGCCAGCTTTCATAAAGGTGAAGCAACTGTTGCACTCGTCCAATCTATTAGTGCCTTACGACCAGATGAAAGAATTGGTGCTGACATGACGCATCTCCCTACAGAGTGGGAGCAGTGCTATCTCATCGGAAGGACAACGACACGAAATGGCCAATAGGTATCAAGGACGCTCACCACAGCGGAAAAGGGATACTCACAGAAAGAAAAAGAAGGCCTGTTACAGGACTGTTCATCACAGGACTACCCCTCACACAGTAACAGGTGAGACCTACGGAGTTATTGTTGAATTGCCGTCTCAGGACAAGATTGAGCTTATTAATGCCAAATTTAAAGGGGAAGGTGGAAAGGAGTCAGAGAAGCCAGAACAATAG
This sequence comes from Cetorhinus maximus, assembly GCF_964194155.1. Taxonomy (NCBI): domain Eukaryota; kingdom Metazoa; phylum Chordata; class Chondrichthyes; order Lamniformes; family Cetorhinidae; genus Cetorhinus; species Cetorhinus maximus. The sequence continues at coordinate 46,135,519 of NC_135884.1, read as the reverse complement.
ACACGACTGGCAGAGTCATGAGAGGAAATTTACCGTGGGAGAGCCGGTATATGTGAAAAACTTTGAGGAAGGACCAAAGTGGTTACCAGGTGAAATACATGCGGTGACTGGACCTCTATCTTGCCATGAGGAGATGGAAGGCTGGATCATCCATAAACATGTGGACCATTTAAGGAAGAGAGAGACAAATCATCAAGATTTGGTTCCATTAGTGACCATGACCAGGTCTGCATTTCCTGTGGAGGACTCAACCCAGGACTGACATGTCTGATGTTCCTGTAAGAGTTGAGGACACAAAACTACAAGTGCCCACTGAAGCACCTGATGTTCAGGCAACTCCGGAAAAGGAGGTTCCTGACAAAGAATCTGAAGTTGTGGAGCTGCGACGTTCCACATGTACCAGGAAATCACCTGAGAGACTGAACTTGTAAATTCCTTACCCAGTGTAAATATTATGTTGTCTTGAAAAATAAGTACTTGTAAATACAATATGTATAGCCGGGTTAAAGGGGGAGCAATGCAGTAATTATGGTTTTATTTATTGTGTAATGTACCTTTAAGAATAATACTTGTTAGGAAAGATCACGTGATCTGTAGTAACCAATAGGAGAGTAGCGCGGGCTACATCTGCAGTCAGTGTAGAGTTAGAGTTAGAGTTGGAGTTGAAGGCACACATGTAGTTGTAAATAAACTTAATGTTTCCACCCAAGAAGTGTCTGCAGATCAACCCTATCACTAATAGTACAACTTGGTCACCCTACAACAGCATCGCTGTGGGCCCTCCTTTTGAGTGTGCCAATTCCCTTAATTGGGCTGGGCTGGCAGAGGATGCTTCATGATTGGCCCGCCTGGGGCAATGGCAACTGACTTCCTGCCATGGCCACTTGGGCTCCCGATCTGCAATTGAGGCCGACTTCCGGGTCCTGACAACTTTGACAAAATCCAACTCAACGTCTGAAGCAGCAAGGAGCAAGCGCAGGTCCAGGTAGACACAAAAGAAATCATTGCAAAATGTTGCTTCCAGCTGCAGAGAGTGCCTTGTGAGCACAAAAGCAGGAAACTCAGCGCTGAAGCGCCACTGGCCCACGTTAGAATATATTCTAATGAGGTCATTCTGGACTTGCGGGCAGAATGCAGGGAGGGCTACATAAGCACAAAGGAATTCTGGCAATTGGGTTGGGGCAGAAAACAAGTGTAAGTGACCTTAACTCCATCCTGTTACCAAACAAAAAAAACACCTCCTGATTATTGGCTGAAACTATACCAAAATGGCATGGAAATTCTAAGGCATAGACCACAGCGCAGATCAAAACTGGAAATCTCCAAGATTCAACTCTTCCAAATAGCAAGCTAAAAGATCCTGAACAATAGGCAACACAGGTATTTTACATCCAAAAAGGAAAACAAACTATTCCATGAAATAACTTCCATCTTGTAAATAGCACAATGAAATAGTTACGACTCCTGTGATTTTCACCCTTCAGATCAGCTATCAGTCATTGGGAGAATGTACTCAGAGTTAGCAACTTCTTAGGTCTGTCCAGAACATTGGTACCCACTGAATGAAGAGAAGTGAATATTTTGGACTGAATTTTAACTCACAAAAATGAGGGTTGTATCAGAGATTAAAATCTAAGCAATCTGATACAGGAACCCAACCTGCTATGAGCCTGCCCACTTACAATTTTAATGAAGGCAGGATGAGAGGCGAGGTGACTAACTCACTGGGCTGGTTATTTAACTGTTTGTTGCAGTGAAGCTGTGAGCCTTCATTTAAATAGTCATTATATTATGAGCTATGTTTTCCAGGTCTTGGGAAATTCGACAGCTTAAAGGAGGCAAGTGAGGCTGTATCCCTCTAATTGCCTTTACAGCACTGCTTGTGGGCCAGGAGGTACAGGAGTGCTTCCCCCAGGCCCAACAGGCTACCCAGTAATCCTCCCTCCCCACCCCCATCCCCACAATCTGCCTGTATTTCCTAAACCACCGTCGGAACCCCTAGCTTCTTCCCCTCTCAACAATTTGAACACCTGACCACCATTTGCTCCCACCTGACCACCATCTGACCTCTCCCAACCATCATACAATGGATGAGACCACCATTCCAACCCCCACCACAATGTGCCTGCTGTTCCCTCACCATCCAACGCCCCCCCACCACATCCCCCATGCCCCCACCTACCAATTGCTCTGCTACCACCACCTCCCCCGACTATCATTGAACATTCTCCCGACAATTAGGACCCTCCCTGCGATTAGGCCCCAATCCTGTGATCTCTCTCACTCCCCAACCTACTTGCTCTTGTAGACTTCTGCCTTGTGAAGTAAGCTTCCCACCTGAAAGGCTTCTATGCTGTCAACCAGGCTACCTGTGGGGAGGAACCCCACTTAAACGAGCACTGCAGTTAAATTCTGTAGGGTATGCGGGAAATTCATTCTTCTCTAACCGATGTTACAACAGCCCCCTCTGCACATAATATACTTCCAGGTTAAAATCTGGGCCTTTAGATACTCAATTATTAACTTCTCCATGACAGAGTATTTATCCAACTCTTCAGCACTAATAACATGCTCCACCCATTGGTAACAGTAAATTGCATTGGGGTCTTATGGACACCACCTTACCCTATTTGTACATATTAATGAGAGGCTGTTTGAAACAGGTAAACTCTCTGGTTGCCCACTTCTGGAATTATATGGAAATAGCAATGGGTTGATTGCAATGACAACAGGAAAGTAAGACATATGCTATCATTTTCCCAATGCTATCATCCTGTTCTCAGACAAATAAAGGAATGAAAATCAGACTCAATTTTTATTCATGTGACTGCACAAATCAAAACCTTGTTGAATTTTTTGGGTCGCAGTGCATTGTTATGGATAAACTGCTTTGGAAATATGGTATAACTCCTATGTAGTAGATCTGGTGGTGTAGTTAGAAGTTGCAATTCTTCAAAGAATTATAGACATCCCAAATGATTTCAGAGAATAGATGCAATGTGAATATTTTATGTAGAACATAAACAAAAAAGTGAAGATAATGTAAGTGGATATAATGACTAAGTTATAACCTGACACTGAAGTGTTTTCATTTGGTCAATCGAGGTGTTATGACATAACATAGAGACATATGGATATGTAGGTCTGAAAAAGGCAATTGCAGATCCATCAGGCTTATCCCAAAGCTCAAAAGTGACAATTCTATGCTCCAGCCTCTCAAAGTCTTCAATAATTTATTCCAGTAATAATGACCCAGTTCCATTTTGAATTTGCTGACATTGTATACATTCACTGTTTGCCTAGGTAGTTTGGCACATTCATTTCGATGTTAAGTAGTTTGAGTTCATGGCCTCTGGCTAAGATTGTGGTGTGTCAAACAATAATATTAAGGTTCAGTCTATACGATTTAGAATCTTCAGTTAGTTCTCCCCTGAGACTTTTTTTTAATATGGTATAACAATACCCTCAGGTGCCTAATCTGTAGTACCTGCTTAACTGCCCCCTGTACTCTCTCCAAAACCGGTTTGTCTCCATTATGGTTTAGGATACACATTACTCCAGCCAATGCAAACCAATGTTCATGGTAAACTCAAGATTATCCACTGGAATTTGTGCTGTATTCATTCTCCATATACAACCTAAAATCTTATTTGTAAGATTAACTGCACATTTAAACATCATGACCGATTATCCAAATTGAAATCTGTTTAATTGCAACTTCCTGCTAACAAGATCTATGTTAGCTGAGGTAATAACTAACACTTGGGTTTGCAGCAATACGGATTTTAATGATCTTTGTTATAAAATATAAATGTAACCTCAAGTTTGAGCACTTTCATCTCTCAGTTGCAAAAATACAAAGCCTATTACTGAAATGGAAGTACACTGGCACCACTACTGGGAGTGCAGCCAGTACAAGTCTCATTACTGAATATATTTATAACAGTTTGTCTCCACAAGATTCAATGAAGATTTTTGAAATTAGGAACATGGTAGACCATTCAGCCCTCGGAGCTGTTCTGCCATTCAATTACATCATGGCTGATTTGCACCTTATACTCGCCTGACTTGGTTTTCTATCCCTTAATACCCTTGCCAAATAAAAACCCATCAATCTCCATGTTTAAGTTTTCAATTGACCTCGTTATTCTCAGAGAAATGGAGATTAAGAAGTTATTTCTGAATAATTATAAGTGTAAAGTGAGATGACTTGATTTGGAAAAAAAGATCAAATTGAGAATTTAGGTAAAATCAACAATCTCAGCTACATAAATGTGTTGTAATAGCTGAAGATTTATTTCAAATGACTACGATATAAGGACTAGTTGCTAGAAATTTCCCTTTGCACACTATTTATGGGTTTATTTTGCCTTCCATTGTTTATAACTCGCGTTCTATGTTGTGTTATTTCATTCAGTTGAACCCCTGTGGGTTTGAATATCTTGGAACAGATGCACAACTGGAGATCCAGTTAGAACACACCTGCAATGATGCTGCTGAACCACTAAGTACCTGCAATGCACATGAGCTGAAACCTGCAAAAAACTTTGTTAATGGCATGGTTGCAGTGTGAAAGCCTCAACTGTTTATTATTCTGATCAGCTCAGCTAAACTTGTACGAAACTAGATGTACCCAAACACCCTGTTGTTTATTTGGCACGTTAAAGCAATCTCCCTGTTCCTTTAAGTAAAGTCATTACACCTCCCCCACCTGAACAGCCTGATAATTAGTTATAAATTGTAGGGAGCAAACCATATTACATATTCCAAAAGGCATCAGGAGGCTTTGCGCCCTAAAACAAGACAAATGTAATCGAGTTGTACCGCTTTGGTTTCTGAAATTGGAGTAACTGAAGGTCTAGCCTCCCCTGCTGTCTATCAGGGGTCATGTGATGTTTTGGGAGGCTCCGGTCAATGAGCCCAAAGCGCAGGCAATCCGGGGGGGTCTGGCTTCCGGACAAGAGTCCTGATCGAGCATGATACACCTGAAAAGTTCTCTGTAATAAAGTTCATCTGTTTCTTGTTGAAACCTGTCTGTTCAGTTGAGTTATTACAGAAATTTTATTAGCTTTGGCGTGTATTCATGGATCTTAAAAATGCTAATTATGTTGCATTTTAAGAAAAAGCGATGAAGCATACAAATGTTATTATGCTTGAATGGAATGTGTAGAGCAAAAGAAATAATTACAGATTTGCTGTATTTCTTTCCGATAATTTTGTTCAATCGTGTTGATGGAACCACTATACAACTGGTCATAAAATAGAGTGAGATTGGAAGCTTGCAACCTGGCATCATAAATTGCAGACCTTATTATTCTACATTATTCACTAACCTGTACCTCTGCAGCACTGCAAAGCTACCTTACAAAGTGGGGTTAAAAGTATTCCTATCTAAGAAGTTAATGTACCAGAATTTCTATACACCGTGTGCCAATCTTGTGGTGACCATGGAAGGTGGGGGAAGGATGAAGGTACTTGGGATTGCCCTCTTCCACATTTCATCACCTGGAAGCTGAGCCCAGGAGCAAAGGGTGGGGCAGGGGGGCAGTGAAGGTGGGTAAATGATTGAACCTTTGAACACTGCACACAAGGGACAACTCCGACATCCTAATGGCAGTTAGGGTCCTCAGGTTTCGGTCTGAGGCACCATGCATGTATTTAGAGTGTGGTCTCATCCAGTCACCAGATTTTTAAAAGGTTCTTTTTCTGAGCAGCAAAGAGGCCCGATATTGCAATAAGACTTGGGAGACCAAGCATAGCTAAGCTCTGCACTCATTTCATTGAAACTCCCCATTGGAGATTTGGGAGCCTGCATCTTTGATGTAACTAACTCCAAGGTCAGCAGGATCAGTAGCATATTTCCCTGCAGCATCCATTCAGGGATGCACCCCCATCAACAGGTGAGTAGAGAGCCTAGACCAATATCTTAATACATATATTAAATAACTATAATGGGAATAAATTCAATTCATGGCTGCCCATTTAGTTAGTATAAAATCAGCATTAGATCTTTGAGCTTCATGTCATGATTTGTTGCACCAAGCCTGTGTCGGAATGTACTGGATACTGTATTAACTTAGGCAACTTCTAGTAGTTCAGGGTGCACACTTAAAATGAATGTTAGGCCGTTTAAATATGCAGTTTGGGATTCTATGCCAATTGTAGGCACTTGATTTTAAAATTCAGGTACAAATGGGTGGAACGTGCAACATTGAACAGGTTTCCTCAAAAATGGCCCAGGAAATGTTATCTTTTTTGTGGGCTCAGGAGAAACAGGCAGGCTCCTTCTGTGCCCAAAAATAGTGATTTCCCACTGTTGCCATATTTGAAGACCATGATTATTTCTCCCTCTGTCACCCAATCTGCTGGCAATGCTCAGTATAGCAGGCAGCCAATTTCCCCCTCTCCCCGACTGGCACCTGTTGCTAGCAGCATTTAAACGAGGCCTGTAGCTGGCTTGGACCCACACTTGAAGCCATCACTCCGCTGACTTTGTGCCCCGGCCCAGCAGGAAGAATTCAATTGCTGGCCCAATGACATAATTTAAGATCAATGTAGATTCTATAGGTCACATCAAACTGTTAACAACTCAGCAAAACATTACTACTATGTCTATAATACTGCAGTGTTATTTGCTCTAACACTACCTTTGCTTGGCTTCTGTACTGCAGGCCTTGGTGCAGGAAATAGAAAGGATGAAATGGGGTGATCATGCCATAGGGACCAGGAGGTTCCCTAGTTAAAATTAGTGAAGTCAGTGGAACCACGCAGCTGCAGTGGGCAATTCCAGAAGTCATATTCCGAGGACCTGGATACAGTGCCACAAAATGTTCAATGACCTCACACAAGTGATCAAGATTAGTTAATATATCTTCAAATACCATATCCCATCACCAGGAACACACAGTACTCAATGTTCCACACCCTCAGCAATCACATAGCAACAATCTCTGTCAGTCATAATTACATAGCGCCATCTCAACCTCACACACTTGGCACTACTTTAAACCTCACACCTGCATCTTGCAGCTTCCACAGATTGCCAGCTATTCAAGAATGATAGCCACATCACCCAAACACATTGCACCACACTCACTGGCACACTTCCCTCTCTCTCTTGCAAGAAAAGCTGGTGCATAACTGCAGGCAGCAGGAGGTAACTAGTAGGAGGCAGGAATGGCTGCATGTCCTAACTACAATGGAGGAGATTGTCCTAGCCATTTTGGAGGCTGTGGCCAGCAGGCAGGGATGAAACCATCAAGGATAATGGTATCCTCATACTTAATCCTCCTCACATTCCACTTCCCCTCATCTCACAAACTCACCTGATTTTCAAGCTGCAGGATGGTCTAAGCATGCTTCTCTGGCTTTTCCCCTATCCTCTTCACAACCCTATCCTTGTGCTTTTTTCCTTTCCAATGCCCAACGACTGTCACCTGGTGAGGAAGTGGTGGGGGAGTAAGAGGTGGAAGAACAGGAAGACAGTGTTGAAGAAGAAACTTCATCACTTGCTCTCACAATTACAGCTACCACTCAGTGTGTGATTGATAGCTTAGAGATGGGATCTGCACTTGGTGAGATACTGGGGATAAATAGCCTGTCTCCAGGGCAGGGGACAAGAGTAGCGCAGGTGCTGTTGTATGTTGGTTATTCTAGTTTCAGAATGATTACTGAGACCTTTGGTATGTTCAGACAACAATTGGTTTATTTTATACAACTGAACTATGTACAGCTATGCATGACGAGATGTTACACTGCTGAAGCTATGGACATTCTCGCCTGCTTTCCTAGTCATGTGTTCTCTTACCTCATCATTATGGGAGGTGCTATTTACACAGTCCCACAAGATTAACCCCTACAAACCCAATACTACGGGTCCCAGCTCGCAAGCAGATGCTATTCAATGTCTGGATCCTGAAATGGAAGTTGAGACTTTATAATGGAAGGCTGGCTTGCTGCCATGCAAGTTCAGACTGCTGCCAACATAACTGTAGGTACCAGTGTCCAAGGGGACTTGCAGCGTGTCACAGCATTTCAGAAATCTGTCCTCGAACAAGTTACTAGGAATGCTGAGGTGCCACCTTGTGGGGAGTGGAAATGGCTTAGTGGAGCACGAACTTGCTGCCCTCTTAACATTCACCCTCCCACCACTTTCACTATGCAGTGCCTTAGCTGTCAACCAGCTGGATCAGACTGCTGTTGCCCATGCTGAAATAGTACAGTCTGAAGCTGGGCCTTCTATGGCCAGAGCTCCTTGAGGTCATTCTCCAAGGTCATCTGCAGTCCCCTCCAATGAAAGTCAGCGACCTTCCACCAGCCATGCTGGAGTCATTGGGTCAGCATTGTGTGGAAGCGCTAGGACAGGCAAAGACATGTGAAAAACAGGCAGAAACATAATGAACAAGGGTGATTAGGCCACGTTTGTAGGCAGTATGACATGGTTTGATTGATAAATTTGATTTTGACTCGTTATATTGTGGTGGCTTTTATTTTTCTATTGTCACTAAACAGATATTGTGATGGTCATCACAGAAGGAAGGTAAGGTGTGGCACTCCAGTGAATGAGGAATCTGGGTTGCATTTACTGGTATTGCAGTCACATGAGTTATTCAGAGACATTCCAGCCTAGACACTGTCTAGGTCATCTCCTCCCTTCCTCCAGATCCCCAGTAGCTTGCCATTTAGCTGGTAATAAAGGATGTGCCATCATGATTGTGAGATTGTGGAGCATGCAGCAGGCCACCACAAATCTTGACACCTGCTCTGCCAAGTACTTCACAGCTCCTCTAGAAAAGTCCAGGCAGTGGGTGCATTGTTTCATGATGTCAATAGCCCGCTCTATCACATTCCTTGTGGCAGGTTGGTTTTGCTGTATACATGCCACCCATGTGTGCATGCTGTGCACCAGAATCATGAACCATGTCATCAAAGAATAGCCCTTGTCATCCAGTAACCATCCCCTGGTTTGTCATGGTGGATCAAATGCAGATGGCAAAGTGGACTTCTGCAGAATGAAGGCATCATAACTGCTGCCAGGATACAGGACATTAACTTACATGATTCACTACATACAGTCACACACCAGCTGGACATTGAAGAAGTGGAATCCTTTTTGGTTGTGATACATCTCAGACTTGACATGCAGCACCTGTAAAGTGACTTGCGTGCAGTCAATGTTACTCTGCACCATGGAAAAGCCTCCAATCCTTGCTCGCTTTGACCTGTTTTTCTCTGGCAAGAGAGAATTACATGTATTCCGTTCTCATTACATAAGAGTCTCATTGACCTCCCTTACACAATAATGGACATCTTACTGGGAAATGTTGCAAATATCAGTTGCTCCAGTTTGGAAACAGCCTGACACATAAAACTTCATGAACAACATCACCTTCACAAACAATAGCAATTTCATTCTCACCCTGCTCTGAGACCACAATTGTGGCTGGAGCAAGTGACAGGTTTCGGTGAGGAAATCCTTATAGAAGTGTAGACGTCTGACAAACTGTTCTTTGCTGAGGTTCATCACTACCTTCTCAAGGGCAATTAGGCATGAGCAATAAATACTGGCCATGCCAATGATGCTCACATCCTAAGGATAAATAGAAAAAAGGCTAAAGCAGCAGGTTTGCTCCCTGGACTTATATGGTCTCAGGCTGAGAAATCCCTCCTCTTCCTCTCTCTTCCAGCAGCTTGTCCTGTTCTGTGTCACTTCTGCTCATTCTTCCAGTCATGTAATCCGAAGGAAATGTATACTACTACACCTACGTCTGGGAGCGAATGATTTATGCCAACTTCTTGTAGTCAGGACAAAGGGCATCATCAGCTGCCATACCACTCTCTGTGGACTTTAAAGAACTCTAGAAAGATCTGTACAATTGCAGCAACAATCAAATCAACAGGAACTAACCTGACGGAAGTTGATTATCTTTTGTGGTTGTAATAGTGGGAGGGAGGTCTTGTGGTGCAGTGGGTACCGCCCCACCTCTGAGCCAGAATCTCCAGGTTCAAGTCCCAGGATTTGATGGCCAAGGAAGGTGCATTTATAATGCAGCCAAACAGGTTGATTATCAACCTTCAAATTCTTCCAGCACATGCCAAAGGCAGGTGGCAAGAGAGAGAGATTCCTGGTTGCCATGTGATGGAAAGAATGTCAGAGCCTCTACCATCACTATCCATAGCTCCAGAATACAACATGCATGTAAAAGTGATGTTGCTGCAGCAACTTGGACTCCCTGAGTGAACTGTAACACACCACCATCACTAATGGGTGCCCTGCCTGCTGCTGAACATGTGTTTAGCTATGCGAGGGAAAGAAAAGGCATTAGCTGGTGCTTTGAGCTCCAAAATGGTTGTGCTGCCATCAATTCAGTGTTACATGTTGATAGACAATCTGTCTACTCTCCATACACACCCAGCGTGTGTTAATGCCCTCAGCAAAAATGGCATCCAGTGCAGCTTGCACCAGAAGTGTATGCGCGACAGACATCACCTTGATGCCAAAACTTGTGGCAGCAAAATAAACACTGCTACAGATCCAAATTTTGCAGCCTTAGGCTCTTCAGCTTTGAAAACAGATAGTGAGGGATATTACAGAAATATATAACATGGGAAACTGTATGGAGAATGTAAATCAAGAGAATTACTTTAAATGAAATTGTGAAAGCAGGGACATAGGTTCCTGATAGTAAAATGAAAATTCAGGATTGATATCAAGACAATTTTAGAAATTTTTTTAAAAAGCAGCTGCTAACCATTCCATTTTCAGAATGAACAGGGTGATAGGGAGATGAAAATTGTCTTTGTAATCTCTTACTTCATTTGGATTTAAATGGCTAAACATCAACTGTTAATTAATGTTGCTGGAGTTTTCATTAGTTTATGAAATATCCATGATTGGCTGTTATGCTCCTGTACAAATTCTCCAAGTCTATTTTTGTTCCCAGTAACCACCAGAGCAGAATTTGTGAGACATCTGCTTGGGTTACAAATTGCCTCTGGTTGAATCCTGTTGTTATGACACCCAATATCTTGCTATAAGTTAGATTGTGGTGGAGAAATGCAGTTGCTGACCTCAGAAGATAATCATTCTAAATCGATGTGTCAAGTAAAATTCCAAATAACCTTTAGCCTTATGACTTTATAAAAAGTGATCATCAAGAGGCAAAGCTAAAGTGAGCTCCACTTCCGATCAGCAACCCCACAATGTTATAAAATAAAATCATTACTAAATCCTTTTCAGAATACAACTGGTGCAACTTTTTGGCCATGCTTCACAGGTCTTTCACAGTCATGGTTCTGGTAATTTTTGACTCAGAAGCAGTACAAAAAGGAAAATTTGTAATTTCTTTGAAATATCTGTGGCATATATAATTGGGTTTAAGAATATTTGAAAATGACTTTTAAGAGTTTGCATCAATTGTAAAGGGATCAATTGTAATTTCCTTGAATAATAAGAAATACTGGTTGATGTGATCAGGTGACCCTTGGCCTGGAAACAGGTGGGAGGGAAGTTAAGATGAGGAGCCACATGTCTGGCAAACCCAAAAGGAGAGCTGCAGACACAAAGGAGAGCTGCAGATAAAGAAGAGCTAAGAAAGAGAAGAACAAAGAAGGCCCATTTACAAAGATCTGAATGTGTAATACAGTTAAAAAATACAGAAAGCTGAAGACAAGCTTAGAGCAGAGATTGTAAATTGGACAATTCTACAGGTATACTTCAGTTTTTTTTCAGAGTTAACAAGGCTGTTTAATAAGGTTTATTAAAGGAGTCAAATATTTCTTAAAATATTATATTTATTAAAATATTTGACTCTGGGGAATGTGTGCCATCAAGACTGCCATGAACCTAGCTAAGGAGGTTTTGCAGAAGTGCGTTGTTTGAGTGCATCTGGGATCTTTGATGAAGTGAAGCTATCACTGCATGTGACTCAAGGACCAAAGCCATTGAATGAGAAAAGTGAGAGATCCTGCATTCCAGAGGCCAAGTTGGAAAACTGCAAGATTGCATGTGCCACATCTGTGCAGAGAGTGATACAAATGTTTGTAATCTCATGAGATAGTCCTTGTTGTTCCATGTGTAATTTATAGTTCTTGCAGATGGTAATTTGCTTGTTAATTCATGTTTACTATAAGTGGATTCTGATAGGAATTACAGTAAATGCTACAAAAAGTGGAATCTTATTGGTAATTTCTTGATTTTGGGGTTGTTTGGTTGTTTAGATTATTTTGGTTTACAGTTTCCCCCATGGGTATCCTAAGTGTCAAAATTAACATACTTTCAATTGCTTCCATTTGAAGCACATACCTAGCTGAGTACAACTGACAAACGTACATGACCAGTCTTTGTCTTAGTCCAACCTTTTCAATTTAAAAAAAAACTTGGTGCAGCTTTAGTTTTGCCTTAGGAAGCCAGATTACTCTATTTGGTTAACTTGGACCTGGAAAGTATCTGGCCCTCAGCCATAGCAATAGTCAAAAGGCACTCACAAGGTGAAATGTATGAAGAAAAAAGTAATTTAGTCTTTGTTTAGTATTGTGCTGACAACTAACATTCTTCTACAAAATGTCAAAACAGTTCTAAATCTTACATTCATATCATTAATAACAATTATCTAATCTTAAGCAATGTGCAGTCAACTTAACAAGTGTTATGACCAGGTGCGAAGGGGTGACCTGGCTCCCCTCTATTCAACCTCCTTGGATGGTTACTACAAATGTTTAAGTTTCTTTTTATGAGGATATGTCTTTTTCGAATCAGAATGTATTTAACTATTTAATCTGCAGGCAATAAGGTGCCAATCAAATGAAGTTTTCTTGAATTGGCTTCTTGAAACAGATGAGACGCTTATCTCAAAAGAGAGAGATGGAGGGAGAGAGAGCCCTCAGCTTGTTTCCTCTGCTGAAGACTTTCTGGACCGCCTGTGTCACTTGCAATCCCTCTATAGTGGCTGGCAGCATTGACTTGAAATAATTCACCCATTGTGTATTTCCAAGAGGTTTTGGGTGGGTCTGTCTGGCAGCCATTGTTTTAATATCTAGTACCTTGCATTTTTAATGCATCTTCCTTTGTTACAAGTTCCAATGGACGTCTGGATTGTAGGAAATGTCTCTTTCTTCACACTCCATTGAGGATGATTTGCTGGTTTCTCACCTCCACCTTGGAATGTGACATTGCATTTTTAAGCAGTTTGCTCAGTCTTAGTTCAAATTGCAAAATTTACAGTCAGTTGAAAGTTGAAAAATTATATTTTCAAAAACAAAGTGGCAATAGCTTCATAACATAAGTCATATTTTACATACACATTACAATTCAGGTCTCAATCTATTCTAAATTGAAAAGTACCCATGTAAGTGGAAAAGTTAGCACATCTATGTGATTGGTGTCATTCTAGATTTATTCAGTGAAAGCATTTGGGGAAAAACTTTCCCCCCATTGGGAGGGAAGTGCAGGAGCAGGTGTGGGTGGGCACGTCTCTGATTGGCGCCCCAAATTGGGGGTGCGCCGCCACTTTACGTGGGTGGGCCTTAATTAACGTCCGCTCAGAAGCACTATGTGTTTCCTGTGCGGGCGGGTGGGGGGGGATTCCGTCAACCATGATTCTCTCAGCGTATGCGCGCGAAAGAGTGTACAGATCCCCCAGAGGCTAAGTGCTGCCTCAGGGAGATCGGCTCTAAATTAAAATGTTTAATACAAATGATAAAAAAAATTCCCTGCCATGTCCCCTCATGTGACACTGTCACATGAGCTGGGTCATGTCCATAACTTTTACTGAAAGATTGGATAAAAATTTGAATACCCTCATGAAACCTCATCCCACTCGTGGATGAGGTTTCATGCTTTTTCTGAAGCCCACCAGGGTTCCCGGCCTGCCCGCCAACCTTAAGGTTGGACGGGCAGGTCCATTAACAACCCTAATTAGTTTTTCAATGGCCTCAGTAGACTGTTGTCAGGTCGGTGGGCACGCAGCTGACTCTGCTGCACCCCCGCCGACCTGAAAATGGAAATGGCGCGGGGTGATGTCGGGAGTTCCACCCGACGTCACCCTGCATCATTTTATGCTTGCCAACCAGAAGATCCTGCCCTTGGAGTATATTTGATTCACAAAGATTTATATTACTGTCCTAAGCCCACATTAGCATTAGAGTATATGTCAGTTAAGATAAAAGGTTATATGAATACTTTACCTCTGACTTCACAAAGGAAGTGGATGATATGAAGGTTACACTAAATTAGGAAAGAGTTGATATGGCCTGGATAGTGATAGGTAGAGAAAACCTACTAAAATGTTTAACATCATTGAAAGCTGGTAAGTCATCAGTCCAGATGGAATGCTCTCTCAGTTGCTGAAAGATGCAAAGGTAGAAATAGTAGGATCATTGGGCCACAATCTTTCAATTCTTATTGGATAATGGGATAGAGCCAGAGGGCAGGAAGGTTGTTAATGCAATACCATTATTCAAGAAAAGGAACCTACAGGAAACTACAGGCCAATCAGCCAAATATAAGTGGTGGGGAAATGATTGGAAACCATTATCAGGGCCATTGGTCATTAAAGGAGAGTCATCGTGGATTTTTTAAAAGCAAATTGTGTCTGCCTAACTTGATTGAATTCTTTCAGGAGGCAAGACAGGAAGTTGATCAAGGTAATGCAGTAAATATATATATGGGTTTTTGGAAGGAATATGATGAAGTGCTACACAGGAGGCTTGTTAAGCAGAAGGCAGCCCAAGGAGGTAAAGGGAAAATGGCTCTATCAACACAGAATTAACTCAGTGACAGGAAGTAGAAGCTGGTGAAGATGTTTTTCAAACTGTTAGCTGGATTACAGTGGAGTTCTTCAAGGGTCAGTTTTGGTCCAATACTCTTAATTTAATAACCAACTTGGATTTGCATGGAGGGTGCAAACTTTACAGTGCCTACAAAGTTTGAAAATGATGCAAAACTTGACAATGCAATAGATGGTGATAAGGATAGTTGCATACTTCAGGATCACATAGGCAGGATGCCGAAATGGTAGAAGCTGGACTGAGGGAGTTCAATGCAGAGAAGTGTGGAGTGATGCACTCTGGGAGGAGTATTCTGGAAAGGCAATATGCTGTAAATGGCATGATTTTGAAAAGTATAGGTGAGCAGAGGGGTCTTAGTGTCCACATGCACAATTTCATAAAGGTGGCAGGATAAGTTGGAAAGGTGGTTAAAAAGCATGTTGATTATTTGGATATATAAATGGAGGAATAGAATATAAAATCAAAGAGGTTATGTTAGAACTTTGTGAATCATTGCTTGGTTCTCAGTTGGAGTATTGTAGACAATTCTGGGCTCCACAATTCAGAAAAGATGTAAAGACCTTAGAAATGTTACAGAAGAGGTTTACCAGCTGTTACCGATGGATGAGAGACTTCAGTTCAGAGAAGAGTTTGCAAAATTTGGGACTGTGGAACAGAGAACAGGCCTATGAGAGGTTTACAAGGTGGTGAGATGTTTTGATAGGGTCGATAGAGAAAAGTTATATCCTATGGTAGGTGGGTCAATAACTAGAGGTCATAGATTCTAATTAATTAACAAAAGATCTTGAGAGGAAATGAGGAGAACATTTTTCATCCACACAGAGTTATTGGGATCTGGAATGCTGTAACTGAAATGGTGTTGCAAACTAACTTCACTAAAAAAGGGAGTTGGACAGATGCTTGAGGATAAGGAACTTGTAGGCCTCCAGACACAGAGTAGGGGTATGGGAATAAACACAACTGCTTTTTCTAAGAACTAGCAGAGGCACAATGGGCTGAATAACCTCTTCCTGTGCTGCAAGTTGCTCTGATATCCAACATTAACATATTTTATTCTTTGAGATGTTAATTGACTTGCTATGCATTTACAGATTGTCATTAAAAACCCAACTGTTTTATAAATGTCCTTTAGGGATGGAAACCCACTATCCTTATCTGGACGGCCTGTATGCGACTCCAGACCCACAGCAGTGCTGTTGGTTTTGAACTACCCTTTGAAATAGCCAAGCAAGCCACTCAAATGTATCAAAACTGCTACAAAAAATTATAAGAGTAATAAAATTGGATAGGTCACTCAGCATTGACCTATGTACAGGAATAAGACCTGACAAAGGCACAACCAACTCAATTGACAGTGCAATGTCCTCTTCACTATCACCTGGGGTCATGAGTCAAGATTTAGAGAGCTGACCCATAGATTAGTGAAGCAAGAGCTTGACATATTCATACTCACATACAGCCAATATCCAGACTACTTTAAAAAGCATCCCTGGATATTTCCTGTCCCACTGGCAGGACAGGCCCACAAGAAGTGGTGGCACAGTAATATACAGTGAGGAGGGGGTGAACTTTGGTTTTGTCAGCATTGACTCTGAATCCCATGAAGTCTCTTGTTGATTACCACCTACAGCCCTCCCTCAGCTGATGAATTAGTGTTGCTCCATGTTGAACACCACTTGAAAGAAAAACTTGGTAGAAATGGCTCAGAATGTACTCTGGGTGGGGGACTTCAATCACCATCACCAAGAGTGATTTGGTCTTGGCACTACTGACAGAGCTGGACAAGTCCTGAAGGATATAGCTGCCAGACTGAGCATGTGACAGGCAGTGAGAGAGTCAACGCAAGGGAAAAAATGACTTGGCCTCACCTTTGCCAATCTACCAGCCGCAGATGCACCTATCCATGATAGCATTGGTAGGAGTGACCACTGTGTAGTCTTTGTTGAGACAAAGCCCAGTCTTCACATTGAGGACACTCTCCATTGTGTTGTGTGGTACTACAGGTGTGCTGAAGGGGTTAGATTCAGAACAGAACTAGCAACTCAAGACAGGGCATCCATAAGGCATTGTAATCCATTAGCAGTAGAATTTCACCACAATCTGTGACCTCGTGGCCTGATAGATCCCTTACTCTACCATTACCATCGAGCCAGGGGATCAAGCCTGGCTTATAGAAGCATGTAGGACAGCATGCCAGGAGCAGGCATAACTGAAAATAAAGTGCCAATCTGTTGAAGTTAAAGCACAGGACCACATACATACTAAACAGTGGAAGCAGCATGCTTTAGAGATAAGTGATCCCACAACTGAGGAGTCAGCTCAAAGCTCTGCAATCTTGCCACAACAATTCATGAATGGTGGTAGACAATTAAACAATGAATGGGTGGAAAGGGCTCTTTCAACATGCTCGTTCCCAAAGATGACAGGTCCCAGCACATGGTTGCTAAAGGCAGTGTTGAAGGGTTCACAACCATCTTGAGCCAGATGTGCCATGCGGATGACCCATCTCAACCCCCTCCTGAAGTTTTCACCGTCATGGATGGTGAACCATGGATGACCAGAGATATTCAGGATACGATGAGAAGGAAAAGAGAGGCCTTTAGCAGGTACAAGGGAAGCAAATCAGCGGAGGCATCAGCGGAGTACAGAAAGTGCAGGGTGGAGCTTAAGAAAGCACTTAGGAGAGCAAAGAGGGGATATGAGAAAGCTCTAGCTGGTAAAAGTAGGGAAAATCCCAGGATGTTCTATTTGTATATCAATGGCAAGGGGATAACCAGGGAAAGAGTAGGGCCCATTAGGGACCAAGGGGGCAATCTATGTGTGGAGCCAGAGGACATCGGTAGAGTGCTGAACGAATACTTCACATCCGCCTTCACCCCAGAGAATGAGGATGAAGGTATTGAACTCGGGGACAGAGACTGCGAGGTTCTTGAGCAAATTACTATAGGGAGTGACAATTTATTGGAGGTGTTGGCAGGCTTAAAAGTGGACAAATCTCCAGGTCCGGATGATTTGTGTCCCAGACTGCTGAGGGAGGCAAAGGAAGAGATCGCAGGGGCTCTGACCCAAATTTTTATTTCCTCTCTGGCCATGGGGGAGGTGCCAGAGGAGTGGAGAACAGCTAATGTGGTTCTGCTATTTAAGAAGGGTTGTAGAGATAAGCCAGGGAACTACAGACCAGTGAGTCTCACGTCAGTGGTAGGGAAACTATTGGAGAAAATTCTGAAGGAGAGAATCTTTCTCCACTTGGAGAGGCAAGGTTTGATCAGGGATAGTCAGCATGGCTTTGTCAGAGGGAGGTCATGCCTAACAAATTTGATTGATTTTTTTTGAGGAGGTGACCAGGTATGTAGATGAGGGTAGTGCAGTTGATGTAGTTTATATGGATTTCAGTAAAGTCTTTGACAAGGTCCCAAATGGGAGACTTATAAAGAAGGCAAATGCACATGGGATACAGGGTAATTTGATAAGGTGGATTCAAAATTGACTTAGTTGTAGGAAACAGAGGGTGATGACAGAAGGATGCTTTAGTGACTGGAAGCCAGTGTCCAGTAGCGTACCACAGGGATCTGTGCTGGGTCCCCTATTATTCGTCATTTATATAAATGACATAGATGACTATGTGGGGGGTAGGATTAGTAAGTTTGAAGATGAGACAAAGATTGGCCAGGTGGTTAACAGTGAGGTTGAGTGATGTGAGCTACAGGAAGATATAGACAGGATGGTCAAATGGGCAGATAAGTGGCAGATGGAATTTAACCCTGAAAAGTGTGAGGTGATACACTTTGGGAGGAGTAATTTGACAAGGAAGTATTCAATGAACAGCATGACACTAGGAAGTTCTGAGGAACAAAGGGACCTTGGCGTGTGTGCCCATAGATCTCTGAAGGTGGAGGGGCATGTTAGTGGGGTGATGAAAAAAGCATTGGGACACTTGCCTTTATCAATCGAGGCATAGATTACAAAAGTAGGGAGATCATGTTGGAGCTGTATAGAACCTTGGTGAGGTCACAGCTGGAGTACTGTGTGCAGTTCTGGTCACCACATTATAGGAAGGATGTAATTGCACTGGAGGGGGTGCAGGGGAGATTCACCAGGATGTTGCCTGGGATGAAACATTTAAGTTGTGAAAAGAGGTTGTATAGACTTGGGTTGTTTTCGTTGGAGCGGAGAAGACTGAAGGGCCACCTGATCGAGGTACAAGATTATGAGGGGCATAGACAGGGTGGATAGGGAACAGCTGTTCCCCTTAGTTGAAGGGTCAGTCATGAGATGACATAAGTTCAAGGTTAGGGGCAGGAGGTTTAGGGGGGATGTGAGGAGAAACTTTTTTACCCAGAGGGTGGTGGCGGTCTGGAATGCGCTGCCTGGGAGGGTGGTGGAGGCAGGTTGCCTCACATCCTTTAAAAAGTAGCTGGATGAACACTTGGCACATCATAGCATTCAAGGCTATGGGACAATTGCTGGTAACAGGGACTAGGTAGGTAGGTCAGGTGTTTCTCACGTGTCGGTGCAGACTCGATGGGCTGAAGGGCCTCTTCTATACTCTGTGATTCTGTGATTCTGTGATCATAGATGTCAGCCTTCAACCAATACTATTCACTCCGCCTGATATCAAAAAAATGGCTGAGTCCACTGGATACATATAGGTTATGGGCTCTGACAACATCTCGACTGTAGCGCTGAAGACATGTCCTCCAGAACTAGTCACACCTCTACCAAATTTTTCTAGTACAGCAACAAATCTGGCATCCACCCGACAATGTGGAATATTGCCTCCATCTACTCTGACCACAAAAGGTGGGAAATCCAATCAGGCCCGTCGCAGTCCCATCAGCCTACTTTCAATCATCAGCAAAGTGATGGAAGGCGGCATTGACAGTGCTATCAAATGGCTCTAGAAGGACAAGATCAGCACAGCAGCACCATCACTTCCAAATTCCCCTCTAAGTCACACACCAGCCTATCTTGGAAATATATTACTGAAACTCGCAGGCTCAAAATGCTAGAACTCCCTCCCTAACAGAACTGAGAGAGTACCTGCTCACACTGCAGCAGTTCAAAAAGAGCTCACCACTGCCTTCTCAGGGACAATTAGAGATGCACAAGTAAATTCTGGCCTTGATAGCAATGCCCACACCCAATGAATGAATAAATTAAAAAAAACACATATTCTACTAAGGTAGTAATGGCTTGATCAGGTGACTAACAGGGCTTTATAGAAAGAAAGTGCACTGGAACAAACTATTGTCTGAAATGAGACTATACTCATTAGGATCTTAATTAAGATAACACTGGCAAAATGCTGAAATAGTAAAGATTAAACACTTTGCTGATATTGGTGAAGCACTAAATTATAAAATTGTTAAATCAAAGATATCCTTCTCAAAGTAAAACAAAAGCTGAAAATGCTAGAAACACTCAGCAAGTCAGGCAGCATCAGTGAAAAAAAAACTAGCAAGTTCATGTGTGAAGCTGCCATTAGGAATGGAGCATATTACAAATGGACAGCATTAAAAAAGGAGCACAGCAAAGGGAAGAGGGTAGAAAAACACACATATATGAGAGTAGAAATACAAGGACTTGCAAAGTGCTTGAGTGCAAAATAGGATGGAGCTAAAATGGCAGAATTGATGCCACCATGGCAAAAAATGATAGAAAACAAATAAGTTAAAGACACTTATGAAACTGCACAGAGGGTGGGAGGTGAAGGAGAAGAAGGTGAATGCTAAGTTCAGACTGTGCCACTAGTGGGTGCTCTGAAAGAGGGTTTCAAGCCCAACCACATCCTCTCTCATCCTCTATAGGAAACACCAGCACATGGATCCTACGTTACCAGCACTTCCTGCCAAAGAGAAAGTGGAAATTGCAGTTTGATCTGAGGCTCTTGAAGTTAATATTGAATCCAGAAGGTTGCAAATGCCAAATAGAAGGATAAAGGGGGAAGTGGTGGGGTGGGGTGGGTGGGAGGGTGTTGGGTGGGGAGGGTAGTGGTTCACTGTGTTTTAGACCAAGAGGAATTGAGGTGAGGGTCAAACCTGCCCAATGTCATCAGCTTGTGGCATGGGCTATTTAACTCCTTGGGCTCATTTGCGTAATGCTGGCCAAATGCCAGGGGTAAATGGGCAGAAAGCGGCAGCTGCTTTGCTTCAGATATGTCCAAACTGTAAGGTCTGGAAGCCATTTGTCATTATCAAAATAAATTGTAGAGTGGGTGGATCGCGGCAGTTTCATGGGTGTGAAGGTGGGGATCCTGATTTGTACACTATAATGAGGCTCTGGCCTGAGTCAGGACCCAACTAAAACAGCGAAAGGTGCAGTAATGGAGCAGTCTTTTCCCAGCTATCTTAACTGTGTGCTTGCCCCCTTTCCAATGGACGGGATGGGTTAAAAATCCCCCCACAATATTACTCCTCAAACTTGCATTCAGCTTCATTGAAACACCGGACAAGGTCAAAGCCAAAGAGCAGGGATTTTAGGTCGGCAAGCGTGCGTGATCGGTGGGCCCGGGATCGGCTGGGGAATGGACCACTGACCACGGTTGGCCCCTGACTGCGATTTCACGCTAGCTGGCCAATTCACGACTAGCCAGCGTGAAACACGCGCTGAAATGCTCAGCGCTGCCGGGGTGGGGGCAGGAGGAGGGCGCTGAATGAAAGCTTCCTGAAGGCAGAGAGCTGCCTCAGGGAGCTAAAGACTTGAAAACAATTAAATAAAGTTTTTCAAATCAAGGAAAAAAATGTCCAAGCACCACAATCAGTCACCTGAACAGAAGCGTGATAAAAGTACTATCCATAGATTTTTATTTATTTTTTTATTTAATAACAGAAACCTCATCCCGCCCTTGGATGAGGTTTCACGAAAAATGCAAAGTCTACCTGGCCGATTTGCCCATCCACCAACCGTAAGGTTGGACAGACCACGAAAAATCGGAGACAATTGCAACTTTAATGACACTAATTGGCCTCTTAATTGTTGGCGGGCGCACTTCTGACTGTTGTGTGTGCCCACCGACTGAAATATTGCATGAACGCGGGATGACGTCGGGATGCTTGATGTCATCTCACGCAATTTCACGTCGAATCGGGTCGGATACGCACCTGCATGCTGACCTAAAAACTCTGCCCAAAGAGATCAAAGTGAATGCTGTGTGAGTTTGAAGTGGCAAGAAACAGGGAGCTTAGGGCCATATGTGGGTAGATCAGAGTGATCACCTATTCTATGTTTGGCCTCCCAATGTAGGTGAGACTTCATGAGCAGCCAATACAGTGTACTATGTTGTAAGAAGTATTTAAATTGGTTTCTCACCTGGAAGGACTGTTTGTAGCATTGTACAATGATGTTAGAGATGCTGCTTCTCCTGCGCTTGTGTGAGAAGCAGCCAGGGGAAGGAGGAGGTGACAGGAAGTGCTGGTAATAAGCAACACGCGTGGCAACTTTTCTGGAGAAACAGTAATTATTTTGATGCTGGAGTGCTGCCCTCTGTACGAACACTTGGCTGTCAGAACAATCTGTACCCTTGGTATTAACCTGCTTTGATCTACTCCCAAGCTCTTAGATGGCTGGATCATGCTCTTCTTTGCCAGTTGTCTTCTGTCACCTCATGCTAATACGACCTTGGTCATTTAACCATGCCCTGTTTCCACTTTATAGATTATATTTTTTCTCTTGTGTGCTTCTATTTTCCCTTACCCTTGTCGTTCTGCTCCTATTTAAGTACTGTCCATTTGAAATAATCTCCAGTTCTGATGAAGAGTCCAAATTCGAAATTTGTTCGTTCTCTCTATAAATGCTGCCTTATCTGCTGAATGTTACAAGCATTATCAATTGTTTTCCTTCAGGTTTCTAGCTTTTGCAGTCTTTTGTTTCATTGTATTGGAGCAGCTTTGTTTAATGCTCCCAATCTCCTTTCATTATTCTGTTTTCTAGAGCATAGAGCAGCCTCTTCCTTGACTCCCTTCTCTCCCCCCTTGTCCAGTCCCTTCCCATCTACATCCATGATTCCTCTGACACCTTACGTCACATCAACAATTTCCAGTTCCCTGGCCCCAACCGCCTCCTCTTCACCATGGACGTCCAATCCCTCTATACCTCCATCCCCCACGAGGATGGCGGCTTTCCGCTTCTTCCTCGAACAGAGGCCCGAACAATCCCCATCCACCACTACTCTCCTCCGTCTGGCTGAACTTGTTCTCACACTGAACAATTTCTCCTTTAACTCCTCTCACTTCCTCCAAATAAAAGGTGTGGCTATGGGTACCCGCATGGGCCCCAGCTATGCCTGTCTCTTTATGGGGTATGAGGAACATTCCTTGTTCCAGTCCTACTCCGGCCCCCTCCCACAACTCTTTCTCCGGTACATCGATGATTACTTCGGTGCTGCTTCATGCTCTCGTCGGGACCTGGAAAAATTGATTAATTTTGCTTCCAATCTCCACCCCTCCATCATTTCCACATGGTCCATCTCTGACACTTCCCTTCCCTTCCTTGACCTCTCTGTCTCAATTTCTGGTGATAGACTGTCCACCAATATCCATTACAAGCCTACCGACTCCCACAGCTACCTCGACTACAGCTCCTCACACCCCGCTTCCTGTAAGGACTCCATCCCATTCTCTCAGTTCCTTCGCCTCCGTCGCATCTGTTCTGATGATGCTACCTTCAAAAACAGTTCCTCTGACATGTCCTCCTTCTTCCTTAACCGAGGTTTTCCACCCACGGTGGTTGACAGGGCCCTCAACCGTGTCCGGCCCATCTCCCGCGCATCCGCCCTCACGCCTTCTCCTCCCTCCCAGAAACATGATAGGGTCCCCCTTGTCCTCACTTATCACCCCACCAGCCTCTGCATTCAAAGGATCATCCTCCGCCATTTTCGCCAACTCCAGCATGATGCCACCACCAAACACATCTTCCCTTCACCCCCCTGGCGGCATTCCGTAGGGATCGTTCCCTCTGTGACACCCTGGTCCACTCCTCCATCACCCCCTACTCCTCAACCCCCTCCCACGGCACCTTCCCATGCAACTGCAGAAGATGCAACACCTGCCCCTTCACTTCCTCTCTCCTCACCGTCCAAGGACCCAAACGCTCCTTTCAAGTGAAGCAGCATTTCACTTGCACCTCCCTCAACTTAGTCTACTGCATTCTTTGCTCCCAATGCGGTTTCCTCTACATTGGAGAGACCAAACGCAGACTGGGTGACCGCTTTGCAGAACACCATCGGTCTGTCCGCAAGCATTACCCAGACCTCCCTGTCGCTTGCCATTTCATCACTCCACCCTGCTCTCATGCCCACATGTCTGTCCTTGGCTTGCTGCATTGTTCCAGTGAAGCTCAATGCAAACTGGAGGAACAGCACCTCATCTTCCGACTAGGCACTTTACAGCCTTCCGGGCTGAATATTGAGTTCAACAATTTTAGATCTTGAACTCTCTCCTCCATCCCCACCCCCTTTCTGTTTCTTCCCCCTCCTTTTTGTGTTTTCCAATAATTTATATAGATTTTTCTTTTCCCACCTATTTCCATTATTTTTAAATGTATTTCCACCCATTGTTTATCTCTATCTTTTATCCCTTTTAGTATTCCTTCACCCCACCCCCACTAGAGCTATCTGTACCTTGTCGGTCCTGCTTTCTACTTTTGATTAGCACATTCCTTTAGATAATACCACCACCTTCAACAAATCTTTGTCCTTTTGTCTGTGACATCTTTTGGTTATCTCCACCTATTACTGGCTGCTTGTCCCAACAACCCCCCACCACCCCCCCTTAAACCAGCTTATATTTCACCCCTTTCCTATTTTTACTTAGTTCTGTTGAAGGGTCATGAGGACTCGAAACGTCAGTTGTGCTCTTCTCCGCCAATGCTGCCTGACCTGCTGAGTTTTTCCAGGTATTTCTGTTTCTGTTTTTGTTTTGGATTTCCAGTATCCGCAGTTTTTTGCTTTTATCTTCCTGTAACACTGATTGCAATAACCTCAAAAACAACACCCATTGCTTACAACTCACTCTTCAAAAAAAGGAACCTCTGAATCACCAATATATGCTCTTTATCTGACAATCAGGCAGGGTCAACTATATTATCATTCTGTAGACTTATGTGCCATTTATAATTTTCCCTTGCAGGTCATAACTACTAAATTTACACTACTCTCTACAGTGTAGTATGGACAAGCAGGCTGGATAGTTTATAATGACACCTGACACCATAATGAATGGATCAACTAGTAAGAAGCATATTTCCGCACTGTCAGCCAGGCAGTTATTTTTTCTTAGTTGCTGTTTGAACATGACAATTTACCTGATAAATTATAGAAAAGCAAATTGAAAGCTTGAAGCTGATAAAATTAACTCATAGCAAGTGTTTATGAAAAATGTCCAGGTAATTGTGATGAGAAGTGTGTTGAAGCTGTGGATCGTAACAGAGAGGATGACAACATGCTGGAACACACTGCTGCCAATGGGCTGAATCTTCTGGACTTTGAAACTTTTTGGGCGTCAGAAACGTTTTTGAGTCCCAACTGTGTTTGCAGCAGCAATGGGACTTCAGGCACGATCTTATGCGAGCCAGCCTATTGTGAACCCACCTCTGGAATGCCTTCCGATTGTGGATGGCGGGTGGCTTTTGGAGGTGGGAAGTGGCCCATTGCTAGAGAGGCTGGCAGCCCTCACAGTATCACCAGTGACAGTGCCGCTGAGGGCCAAGCAGTAGGAGCGGCAGGGATGCAATAGAGCCACCATCATCATCAGGGGAGTGGCAGGCTCAGCATCAGTCCCAGCAATATCAGAGATATCAGTCTGCAAGAAATCCTCACTCAAGCCTTTGACACGGGAATGCATCATCCTTGTCGTACCTTGCTGGTAAACATTAAAACCCCAGGCAGCTCCAATCTCCCGCCGTGCAGTTGCCTATTCTGAGTTGCCAGGTTCCCGACAAAGTGGGGGCTCATGTGCCACTGTCAAAATTGCCTTGAGCTGGGAAAATCACGGAAAATTGATTGCTTAACTATTTTAATTGGTTTTCCACCACCAGGCTGTAGGCACAGAGCCATCCCACTCCTGAGAAAAGCAGCCAGAGATGGGAACTCACCGGCAAACAGGCCTGGTGCAATTTTTGCTAAACTTGCTTAGCTCCCCACCAACCCCACATCTCCAAACCTGCACCCAAGGGCTGGGAAAATTTCCCCATTTACGGATATTGAAAAGTGTTTAAATTGTTGGAATACAAGTAATTGTGTGCTTAAAGAGCTGGCTACAATTTTTCTACTGTAATGGTGGATTTAAACTGTTTATTGCTTCACTGAGTTTAAAGTGGAATTTAATCATAAATGCATAAAGTATCATTATTGCTTTGTCTAGGTGTGAGTTAAGTTATTTTATTGTCAGCCCCTAACCTATATTCAGATCGATGAATCATGATCGATAGTAATTACAAACAACTGTAAGGATCAAATAAAAAGGAAGAGATTAATTTCCAGATTATTTGAGAACTGTTGAATGAACTATAACTCTTAAATAGATTCATAATTTCAATTCAGGGAATTTGAAAAAAATAAAACTGCATTAATATTTCAGCCTGGAGAAGAAGGTACTAAATTGCACTAAAAGAGCAGCTTCTAGAAAAACTTCTGAATCTTAATTCTGTCAGTAGGTCAGTATGATCAAGTAAACGTAATAACTGATAATTTGAGTGTTAACATTGCAGAAGTTTCATTCTCAAATCAGAAACAAAATCAGGTGGTTAGGCTGTTAAAATGCACCAAGATGCTTACCCGCCCTGCAGCCCTGCCGACAGCCCAGTGTCCATGATATTAGCCTGCTCTCCTGGACAGGGAGAAGGAAGCCTAAAGTCGACTAAAGTCGATGGGAACCCTCTTTGGTTGTGCAGATCATGGTCCAATGACCCCTTCAGGACCCAGTTTAAACTCGGATCTGAACAGAGAAATTACAACAGGGCATCAGGAGAGGAACATCCCAGAAGAGGTCAAAAACAGAAGTATTTTTCTTGCCTTTGCAGGTCCAGCAGGAGCAGAATTGCTCCTCTGTGCCCGACAAGGAAAGCTTAGGCCACTCCAGTCCCGGATTTATGGTGTCCAACCCTTCTGGAATGAATGGGAGCCTTCTGGAATCGGCATCAATCTTCGGGTGGCCAAAGTAAGAAAAATTTAATAATTTACATTGACGCCATCGAGTGGGTTGGGCCAGTTTGCTTTATCACCTCCCCCAAAAGAAGAGCCCCCCCGTAGAGTTGGCTGGGAAATGCAATCTCTCTATCACTGCATGGAGGAGAACTGGGCAGCAAGCCGACTACAACTCTGTGACGACACTGCGGCCAGGGATGGTGGGATATAGTATGAGGGTCTGACGCATAAAGGGTTAACGTGTGACTGAGTACAGTGCTGCCCACACAGCGAAGTAAGAGGACACACCTAGGAGTTAATATAGTGTTGGGCAAAGCTGTGTGTAGAAGCAAGCATGGAGACAGCTCCTGGCTTGGACCTTTACTGCACCAAAATATATAGTTTCTAGTAGTTAATAAGCACTGACAATTGAACAAGCGAAGACTATGAATACCTCGATAAGACCTACAGAACTACACCCAACACCTTAAAACGAGGGTGGAGGAGGGGGATGGTGGCGGTGGTGCCGTGACTTGCCAAGTGAAAGGCCAGAAGTTGACATACAGGGTGAGAGTAATGGCTGGATATGGCTGTGACAGAGGATAAGCAGCTCAGTTGAGTTTGAGATTTTCTTGTTGGTGGTGTTTCCTGTATCTCTTTCCCCCCAATTATTGTGCATTGACAGAAGTAAGAGGAAGTGGAGCAGGATTTATATTTATGTATCACTGTTCATAGCCAACTCATAAACCTAGAACCTGCTCGCGCCACACCACTGGGTTCCATGGTGTTACTTTGGTCAAGGCTCCTGGAATATGTCCAGGCAGAGTTGGCAGCCCTACCTGGACTCCCATTGAAGCAAGTGACAAAAGAATCATTCAATTAAATCCTAATCATGGTAAACCTTTATTATTTAATTATAAGGCACTTGCCTATGTCTGACCATCTTATCATTTCTACTGAATAAGAACTCATCTAAGGCAAAAGCAGAAAGGCAGGCTTCAGGAATCATTACAGTTACATGTGATAGCATGCAGGATTTCACCATTTACTATGCTGTTTTTCTCACTCCCCTGCAGCACGACATTTTTTGGTTTGAGTCTTTAAATATCTTGTTTAGAGCCTTTCAATTGTTAGTCACTGCATTTGTTATGGGCAAGTGTCATCCTTTAATATCCTTTTACTGCGGGAGATCTGGGCAAGATATATATGAAATGTTAGTTTTAACTGGAATCAAACACATGCAGGCTTAAAAATCATCTTCAGCATGAAGCTAGGGGGAGGGGTAAATGTCTATTAAAGTTAGATGGGCCAATGTGTGGAATTGATTTTTTTCCAGCCTGTCTTCTGAGCAAACAATGAGAACCAGTAAGTCTCTCCTTTAAGTCACCCAGGCTCACTGTATTACATTAGCCTGAGTGATTTTTAAAACATTAGGTTAGTTGCTAGAGGCTTCCACCTGAGGTGATAGTAGTGGTGGTGGTGGGATGGGTTGCGGAGAGTCTGTTGGCTGATTTGGCTGTCAGGTGTATTGCCAACCCTGGATAGCATTGAGGTAGGAGGTCCAGTTTTCAATTTCTGGTCCAGAGACAGGAT
This sequence comes from Cetorhinus maximus, assembly GCF_964194155.1. Lineage (NCBI taxonomy): Eukaryota > Metazoa > Chordata > Chondrichthyes > Lamniformes > Cetorhinidae > Cetorhinus > Cetorhinus maximus. Next base: position 46,107,021 of record NC_135884.1, on the reverse strand, counting down.
AATAGGACAGGAATTGGTAAGTTCTATGGAGGGAGACAAGGTAAGGGCTTAAGTTAACTTAACGAGACAGTGATTGGTTGCTGGGCATGCTTTGGTTTGATATGGTGATAGAAATGATTAAAAGGAGGTGTTATTTAACCCGCTATCTGGAATAGTTTGATGTGGTTTATTATTTTCTCAATAATGAGGAGGGTATAAAATTAAGTTAGGGCAGCATTTTCCGGCCGGTGAGCGGAGATGGGTCTCGCTAGCCGACGTATAAAATGACACGGGGTGACGTCGGGCGTGTGTTTAGATTTTCAGTTCAGCGGCCATTTAAGGCCTTTAAAAAAGTAATTTACCTAATTAATGGACCTGCCCAACTACCTTAAAGCCAGGCGGCCTTCAGAAAAAAGCATGAAACCTCATCCTTGGGCAGGATGAGGTTTCATGAGGGATTTAAAACGTGTGTAAAATTTTTAAATAAAAGTAATTGACATGTCCTTGTTCCTGTGACAGTGTCACATGAGGGGACATGGCAGGAATTTTTTTTCTGCCTTTAATAACGTTTTCACACTTGAGCCGACCTCCTTGAGAGCGCACTCCGTTCTTAGGGAATTCCCCCTCCCCCCGCCCGCATAGGGAGTGCACAGCGCTTCCAGGCGGATACCACGCTGGGTAGGCCTTAATTGGACTGCCATTGTAAAATGGTGACACGCCGCCATTCGGGGGCGCTGATCGGGAACCCACCCACCCGCACCAGCTCCCGGACAAACCCCCCGACAGGGAAAATGTGCTGCTCTTAAAGTAAGATGAGATTTCTCATAACTGTTAGGCTTATTGGGCAAGAAAAAAATCATTCACTTAGTGCTGCTTCAAGTGGGAGCTGTATGTTAGATTCCTGTGATTCGTGTATAAGGACACACAATTCCCTCTCAATATGCTTCCACAAAAATTAACCCTCATGTTGCCAGTCTCTCCACAGCCCTTCTCTGGGATTGCCTACTCCCACCACTGCAACTGCCCCTTAGTTCATCTGGAATGGCTGGACTTCATGGTGGGACTAAAGCAGAAAATGCTGGAAAAACTCAGCAGGTCTAACAGCATCTGTGGAGAGAAAAAAAAAATAACACATCCACAGATGCTGTTGAGTTTTTCCAGCATTTTCTGTTTTTGTTTCAGATTTCCAGCATCCGCAGTGTTTTGCTTTTATTTCACGGTGGGGCTGCTGTCTTTTAGGCCTCTATTGATTGGTGATCTACCTGAAAGGTGCAATAAAGGAATTTCTGACGTAGCAACAGGCTCTTAAAGCTTACCTTTTCCCTTTAAATATCCTTGGAACATGGGCTTTCTGTGTCTCCAGGAATAACAGCTTAAAATTTCCAAGCTTCTGCTGCAATTTCCCCCAGGATAAGAGGAAGTCTTTTTTTTCAATGAACGCTAAATTTTAGTTGCAAAAATATTGGAAAATGTCAAAAAAGGTAGTTTGAGAAACAATGAAGATGGTGAAAGATCATCCAATCAGGTATTTTAATAAGTTTGCCTTCTAATGGAAAGCAAGACTTGCATTTTACATAGCGCTTTTCATAATCACATGACATCGCAAAGCACTTTAGACCCAATGAAGTACTTTTGAAGTGTAGTCAGTATTGTAATGGTAGCCAATTGCAGCTCACCAGTAGAATTGTAATGAGACAGAACCATAAAAATTAGGCCAGCTTCTCACAAGTAACATCAGGATAGTAAGAGCTTCCACAAGTATATAAAAAGGAAGAGAGTAGCTAAAGTAGCTGTTGGTCCCATAGATGATGAGACTAGGGAATTGACAATGGGAAGCAAAGAAATGGCAGAAACTGTGAATAGATATCTTGGCCAGGATCTTTCCTATGGCGGGCGAGCTAGGTGGGAATGGGCGAGGGTGGGTGCGGAGCCGATCACCGCCCGCGATCGGCTCCGCGCCGCCATTTTACACGGGCGGGCCAATTAAGGCCCGCCCAGCATAACACGCAGCCAGTAGCGCTCAGCGCTACCTGTGCAGGTGGGTGTAGGAGGGAGAGTCAGGGCCAGCGCTCTTTCAAGCATGCGAGCGAAAGAGCGCAGCAATCTCCCTGAGGCACGGAGCTGCCTCAGGGGATGGAATGGATGTTAAAATAATTAAAGAATTGATCTAAGAATGTATTTAAACATGTTCCCTCATGTGACTGTGTCACATGAGTGGGGACATGTTTTTATATTTATGAAAATTAATTAATTTATTTAATAAAAGCTTCAGAAAACCTCATCCCGCCAACCTTAAGGCAGCGTTCTCAAGTGGCTCAATTGAGTTCTTAATGGCCTTAACAGGCCTCTTATATTTTAGCGGGCATGGAGCTGAAGCCAGCGTGCCCACCAAACGAAATATTGCAATAGCGTGCGATGACGCGCAATGACATCGAGACACATGCCCGACATCATCGCGGGTCATTTTACACATCGGCATGTTGGGACCACCCCCGCACGCCAACCAGAAAATTCTGCCTCTTGTATCTGTCTTCATGGCAGGAACACTAAAAGTACCCCAATAATAGTAGAAAATACAAGGGCAAAAGGGAGGTGGGGTGGAGAACTTAAAATAATCACTATCACAGGAGAAAAAGTGCTAGGCAAACTTATGGGACAAAGGCTAACAAGTCCCTTGGACCTGACGGCCTGCATCCACATGTCTTAAAAGAAGTGACTTTTAAAAATTTATTCATTCATGGGATGTGGGCTTCGCTGGCTGGGCCAGCATTTATTGCCCATCCTTAGTTGCCCTTGAGAAGGTGGTGGTGAGCTGCCTTCTTGAACTGCTGCAGTCCATGTGATGTAGGTACACCCACAGCGCTGTTAGGAAGGAAGTTCCACGATCTCGGCCCAGCAACAGTGAAGGAACGATGATATATTTCCAAGTCAGGATGATGAGTGACTTGGAGGGGAACTTCCAGGTGGTGGTGTTCCCACCTACCTGCTGCCCTTGTCCTTCTAGATGATAGTGGTTGTGGGCTTGGAAGGTCCTGTTTAGGAACCTTGGTGAATTCTTGAAGTGCATCTTGTAGATGGTACAACTGCTGCTACTGTGGGCCAGTGGTGGAGGGATTGAATGTTTGTGGATGTGGTGCCAATTAAGCCGACTGCTTTGTCTTAGACGGTGTTCAGCTTCTTGAGTGTTTTGGTGGCTGCACTCATCCAGGCAAGTGGGGAGTACTCCATCACACTCGTGACTTGTGCCTTGTAGATGGTGGACAGGCTTTGGGGGTCAGGAGGTGAGTTACTCATCGCAGGATTCCTAGCCTCTGACCTGCTCGTGTAGCCATAGTATTTATATGGCTAGTCCAATTCAGTTTCTGGTCATTGGTAACCCCTAGGATGTTAATAGTTGGGGATTCAGTGATGGTAATGCCATTGAATGTCAAGGGGCAATAGTTAGATTCTCTCTTGTTGGAGATGGTAATTGCGTGGCACTTGTGTGGTGCAAATGTTACTTGCTACTTGTCAGCCCAAGACTGGATATTGCCCAGGTCTTGCTGCATTTGGACATGGACTGCTTCAATATCTGAGGAGTCGTGAATGGTGCTGAACATTGTGCAATCATCAGTGAACATTCCCACTTCTGACCTTATGATGGAAGGAAGGCCATTGATGAAGCAGCTGAAGATGGTTGGGCCGAGAACACTACCCTGAGGTACTCCTGCAGTGATGTCCTGGATCTGAGATGACTGACCTCCAACATCCATAACCATCTTCCTTTCTGCCAGGTATGAATCTAACCAGTGGAGCGTTTTCCCCTTGATTGCCATTGACTCCAATTTTGCTAGGGCTCCTTGATGTCACACTCGGTCAAATGTGGCCTTAATGTCAAGGGCAGTCACTCTCACCTCACCTCGGGAGCTCAGCTCTTTTTCCTATGTTTGAACCAAGGCTGTAATGAGGTCAGGTGCTGAGTGGCCCTGGTGGAAACCAAACTGGGCGTCTGTGAGCAGGTTATGGCTAAGCAAGTGCTGCTTGATAGCACTGCTGATGACCCCTTACATTACTATACTGATGATCGAGAGTAGACTGATGGGGGCGGTAATTGGCCAGGTTGGACTTGTCCTGCATTTTGTGTACAGGACCTACCTGGTCAATTTTCCACATTGCCGGGTAGATGCCAGATGTACTGGAACAGCTTGGCTAGGGGCACGGCAAGTTCTGGAGAACAAGTCTTCAGGGCTATTGTCGGAATATTGTCAGGCCCCATAGACTTTTCAGTATCCAGTGCTTTCAGCAGTTTCTTGATATCATGTGGAGTGAATTGAATTGGCTGAAGACTGGCATCTGTGATGCTGGGGACCTCCAGAGGAGGCTGAGATGGACCATTCACTTGACACTTATGGCTGAAGATTGTAGCAAATGCTTCAGCCTTATCTTTTGCACTGATGTGCTGCGCTCCTCCATCAATGATAATGGAGATAGGAGCTTCCTCCTTCTGTGAGTTGCTTAATTATCCACTACCATTCTTGACTGAATGTAGAAGGATAGCAGAGCTTAGATCTGATTGTTGGTTGTGGGCTCACTTAGCCCTGTCTATCACTTGCTGCTTATGCTGTTTTGCATGCAAGTAGTCCTGTGTTATAGCTTTACCAGGTTAACACCTCATTTTTAGATATGCCTGGCGCTGCTCCTGGCATGCCCTCCTGCACTCTTCATTGAAGCAGGGTTGATCCCTTGGCTTGATGGTAATGGTAGGGTGGGGGATATGCCGGGCCATGAGGTTACAGATTGTGTTCGAGTACAATTCTGCAGCTGCCGCTGATGGCCCACAGCGCCTCATTGATGCCCAGTCTTGAGTTGCTAGATCTGTGTGAAATCTATCCCCTTTAGCACAGTGGTAGTGCCAGACAACACAATGGAGGGTATCCTCAATTTGAAGGCGGGACTTCGTCTCTACAATGACTGTGCGGTGGTCACTCCTACTGATGCTGTCATGGACAGATGCATTTGCGGCAGGCAGGTTGGTGAGGATGAGGTCAAGTATGTTTTTCCCTCTTGTTGGTTCCTTCATCACCTCCCGCAGACTCAGTCTAACAGCTATGTCCTTTAGTACTCGGCCAGCTCAGTCAGTAGTGATGCTATCAAGCCGCTCTGGCAGTGCCACCAGGAGCAGTGGCCATTGCTGGTATTACAGTACAGCTTGCAGGAGGGATCAGCCATGGATTCCCAGACAGAGGTGAGTGTGGGCAGGATGGGGATTGTGGGGGAGAGGATTGCTGGTGTGGGGAGGGTATGGGGGTATCGGAAGCAAGTGCAGGGGTGGCTTTCAGTGGCTCCCCTGACTTCCTGATGCTGGGTCCCTTGATTGGGCACAGAGTGCCTGTGAACCAGGGACCCCGCAACACCACCTCCCCCCCCCCCCCCCCCCCCCCCACCCAAAACAGGCCTGATAGGGCTCCCTGGATGGTGAGACTCCATCTGTCACTGGTTAAATACCAGCAACAGTAGGATGAGGCCCTTAAGTGGGCTGTGGCTGCTTAAGGGCCTCAATTTGGCCTCTGGGCATGAAGGCAGAACTCCACCCTCGCAGCTCGGAGCTTGATTGGGGAGTCGTTTAGGCAGTGGGGTTCGCACTCTGCACCCTCCCACCCAATCAGTCCAGCTACCTCCAAATTCACCTCAGGGGATGGAGGGAAGCACTAAATTCTGTCCATGGTATCTGTCACCCTAATTAAGGTGGCAGACATAGCACCAAAATCTGCAAGGCCTGCATGGGCTCAGTTGAGAGGTCTCTTTGAAGCTCTGTGGAGACAGATGCTCTCTCTCCACAGCAGACATTCTTGCAATTTGCTGCACCACCAATTGACTAACGATTGAGTTGGTCTTATCCACTCTCCCAACCCCCTCCCACCCAAACTTGTTGACAATCTGCCTGGCATTTCTGTCAGTACCTCACTAAGTTGCTGGTGGATCTCTAGCATTCTCCTTTTCAACATATAGCCCCCTGACTTTGGCACCTGTGTACAACTGCGTGGAGCTTGGATAGGATTGCCACCCTTGCCCTCCACCATCACCTCCCCCTGCCACCCCTCCCCTCAGGGCCTGGGAGAGAAATTATAAGCCCTCGTGCTTCTCCTGTTTTTGGGCCCCTTATACCCTCCCCCTTTAATTATTGAGGGTGAGTGAAGGGGAGAGTGAAAAATGATGTGAGTCTGGAGAGAGTAATGTTGGTTATTACACAAGGGAAATGTTCTTCAAACAGGGGCCGTGGGATCTTTGATCTCCAGCTGAAGCAGTAGAAGAGGGAAATGGCTCTTTAGTTTGGCAGCACCTCTGCCCATGCAGTGTTGAGGATGGGTGGGATTTAACATGGAAGTGCTAAAGTCCTCGAGAGAGAGGGTCTTTAAAGCCAGAGGCCTGGCACTTGTGGCCTCACTAATCTTCTCCCATCTTTAACACCAGCTGGAGCCATTGCAGGATAGAAACCCCCGCCAGCTGAGCCCAACCCCCGGATAAGCTGAACCGCAAACACATTCACACAGCTCAATAATGTTTGGGATGACTGATATTACCCAGCCTGATTCCTATCTGCTTTTCCGCTGCCTTCTCCAATGCCCTTCACCGGCCTGTGGTTGCCTCAAACCCCAGTGGCTCCTGTGGCCACATGCTGCCCAACATGTGACCTCCACCAAATATCAACTGCCGCCTGCGAGGTGCTTTACTCATGACCTTGCCACTACCAATCATCAACTACAGTACCACAACAAGTGAATCGCTGTATCCCCATTTCCCAACACATACCCCCGCACCACCGTCAACCATCGTCTGTGAGCTGCCTAGCACATAAATCCTTCACCGACAATCATCACCCATCTGCTGTCCAACACATGACCATCTCCCAATGGGATTTTCCGTTTTTCTCTTTGACCATCTTCAGTATTGTGAGCCTGGGACCTGCTAGAGCTCAGGCCCCGGTGTTTTGCATCTTGTGCAACTCCTTCTCCTGGGCCTTGGCTCCGCTCATCTAATCCCTTGCTCGTATTGTGGTTCCCTAATCTTTTATTCCATTATTACCATTCCCTTTCCTACCACAATTCATTTCTATCACTATCCTTTGGAATGGCTGATTTAACCATTGTATCTTCCCTCATTTTCACACCATAGCCGCTCAAGCTGAACCTTCATCCATTCTATCCCTCTCCCACTTGCTCATGCAGAGGCCAGAAACGGAGAGGGCAATGGCCCCCTCACCCTCAACGGGTTTCCTTCTTCCCCTTCATTCCTACTTGTTTACCTCAAAGAGGTTTGGTTCAGTTTTCAAAATTATAAAAAAAATCAAATTAGAGTAAGGAAGAAAAAAATGACCCTTTGTTTGTGTTTGTATCATTTGGTCTCTTTCACCTCTCTCCTCTCACCCTAGCCTCACTCTCACAAACCCATCTCTTTCTGACCCATCCCTCTCTCTGATCCACCTCCTTTTGACTCCAGTCTTGTTTCTCTCACATCCACTTCTTTCTGACTCATCTGTCTCCCTCGATCACATCCATCTATCTGATTCCAATCTCTCTCTCTCATGCCCATCTCTCTCTGACTCCAATCTCTCTCTCTCACGTCCATCTCTCTCTGACTCCAATCTCTCTCTCACACCCATCTCTCTCTGACTTCAATCTTTCTCTCTCTCTCCCTCTCTCACCCATCTCTCTCTGACTCCAATCCCTCCCTCTCTCACACCCATCTCTCTCTGATTCCAATCTCTCTTTGGCTCCATTCCATCTCTCTCACATCAACCTCTCTCTGACCCATCTATTTCTTTCACACCCATCTCTCTTTGACTCCTGTCTGTCTATCTGTTTCCCTCTTTCACCCACCTCATAAAGCCATAGGGTGGAATCTTGTAGAGGTGACAGGGGTCATGTCTGCCAGCTAGAGAGCCAGCAAGTGACCCGTATTGCCTCCTTTGGAGAAGACCTCCCAAATCACAAGCCATCAGGCAGTTGAGAGGCCAGGAGTGGGCCTTCTGGGATCAGGCTCCGAGGGCAGGTAGTCCTAACCCAGAGAACTGCCGTCCAATTAGAGACCAGAGATCTCTTGCTCAGCAACTCCATGGGGGAGATGGTGGCTGCTACCAGAATGACATCCACCAGAGGCTCAGGATCACAGAGTGACCCATGCCAGAGGTAAGTAATGACTGAAGGGTTTCAGGCTGGTGGGGGCACAGGGGAAAGGGGTATACGGGTGTCAGCATCAAGGGCAAGGGAGTATCTCTCAGCAGCGTTTCTAAACCGCCCCCCCACCCCATTCCCAATGCTAGGTTCCTCGATCAGGCCTTGAGTACCTACCCACTGTAGGGAGACCACAAGGCGCCTGCACAGGTTTGCAATTAATGCCCACTTAAAGACCTCACCCCACGGTTGGGTTAATACATGCAGTGGGATGAGGCCCTTAAGCGGGCATTAATTATCCACTGATGGGCCTTAATTGGTGGTGGGGCAGGAAGGCCGCCCACAAGCTTTCCTGCCATGGACTTAATTGCGGTGAAGGTAGGAAGATGGCGGAGTCCGCACCCAACTCCAAACATGTGACAAGAGAGGGCAGAAGATTCTGTCTTTAAAGTCATAACAACACTGAAGGAGGCCAATCAGCCCATTGGGTGCATGCTGTCTCCCTGACCCCAGTCTCTCTTTTTCTTGATTAACATGCCTCTTAAGTTTAAAGAACACAAAGCAGAAGTTATAACAAGTGTATAAGCATAACACTTGTCATTTTCTTTCTCCCTCACAGACAATCTGCTTCATTTTTAAATATGAACAGATGTTATAAACATTATTTCAGTAAAGTTTATGAGGCGTGTTCATTATTTTTCATGGGGAGGATCTTCTGGTCGGCGAGCATGGGTGCAGCCACGTCATTTCCATTTTCAGGTCGGCGGGGGCGCAGCTGAGTCAGTTGCGTGCCCCAGAACCTGTCCACAGCCATTTAAAAAGTAATTAACCTCATTAATGGACCTGCCCGTCCAACCTTAAAGGTTGGCGGGCAGGCCGGGAGCCCTGGCAGGCTTAAGAAAAAGCATGAAACCTCATTCATGGGTGGGATGAGGTTTCATGAGGGTTTTATAATATTTAATAAAGGTTTCAGTAAAAGTGATGGACATGTCCCAACTCATGTGACAGTGTCACATGAGGGGACATGTCAGGGAAATGTTGCTATCGTTCCTTTAACATTTTTAAATTTGGAGCCGAGCTCCCTGAGGCTGCACTTAGCCTCAGGGAGATGAGTGCGCTCTTTCATGCGCATGTGCGAAAGACCATACTCTCGGTTAAGGGAATCCCCCCCCCCCGCCCGCACAGGGAGCGCATAGTGCTTCCTGGCGGACGTCACCCTGGGTGGGCCTTAATTGGCCCACCCACATAAAACGGCAGTGCGCCCCCGATTGGGGGCACCGATTGGAGGCGCGCCTTCCCGCTCCCGCTCCTGCACTTCTCCCCCAACGGGGCGAAAATTTTCCTCCATATTTATTTGAAGAGAAGCTATTGGTCAGAAACAACAATCTCTACTGCTTCTGACTCAACCTTGTTCATGTTTCTCTCCATCTCTATCTGTCCTTTACTTTTAGGTGACAGGTCGTATGGTCTGGCTGCATTTGGCATTCGGTTATGGGGGAGAATGACACCATCACCATCCCTTGTGCATCCCCACACTCTTCACATCCAGTGTATCTTATGTCCCTTCACATTTCCAATCTCTTTTCCCTTCCTACTACAAAAAGTTAGTTAAGCCTCTTTCATTCTCAAACACACTCACACAGCTTCTTTGTGTTTTAACATATACTGAATTGTGTTCTTTAAAATTAAAAAAAAACAGAGTAAGTAATGCTAGAAGTTAAAGAAATATATTCCATCAGTATAACTAACTGAATGCCACTGATGTAGCCTGAAAATTAGGCACACTGCATGCTCACACTGGACAATTCAGAGTGACAAGTGTGGGTAAAAATATTAAGTTCAAACCCAGGCTGTTGGGAGAGGTAGAGACTTTCAAGTCAAAACTTTAATAAAGTCATCAAAAGACATAAAAGACAATTCAATGAATAAATGTAACCATGCTATTGTGATACATGTATTTTATTAATCATTTATTTTGGACACTAGAAATTTCTGTTACTGAGAAAAATAATGAATGAAAAAAAGTTCAGAAAGCATTTTGAGTAACTTGCTAGAATCTGGTGGTCCAATTATGCAATCGCAGGATGATTGCTCTCTTATTATAAAATGCCAGTTATTGTATGTCACACAATGTCACATATTAAACATTGAAAATGCTTGTCATTGCTCCTCTACAGGAGTAGCAAGTACTGCAGATGTTTTCAATTAAATGTCAATTAATTAACTTCAATTAAATTCAATAACTTAATATTTAATTGATAGAAGAAGCAAGTGTCTAGAATGTGGCATAGGTCTGTTTGTATGTATTACAATACAATGTCAAACATACAACAGGAAAAAAAATTCTCTTGAAAGGAATGAAAATAATTTAACTCTGCTAGAATGCTATGGAAAGTTCAGACCACTGCGAAAGGATACCGTTTCAACAAGTATTCTTTCTGATGCTTTGCAATACAAATGTCACACAGGACGTCACCTTTCTATTAAGCTAAATAACTCTGGATGATGAATGTATTGGATGAATAAAGCACTGTCAGCTCTCCCCACTTGAATCAGTTCAATCATGCCCAAGTTGTTCTGATGTAGATTGACTCTCTTTGATGTGATTCAGTGAGTAGTGTATCATTTATTGCACATCCAAGCTTCAAGTTTAGGGTAATTACTTTTTTAATCTCCTAGTAAAAATGAGCAACCACTGTAAGTGGTTTAATTTACTGTAGACCATACTAATAATACAAAGTAATCAGACATATGTACTGCTCTCTTGAATACAAAGAGAGAAACCCATGGATTACAATGACCACGCAAAATAACTGGTACTGTCAATGCACATCAGTATCTTTTGGTTATAACCCTGCTGCTTTACATCTGGAAAAGCTGGAATGAGTTCTTTGTAACATCCCATGTGAATTCCAGAAGTGATTTTTGTGTAGTTGTTCATACTGTTGTACATTGGTCAGACAGGGTATATTGAGCAAAGCCAGCATGCTATTAGTGCTTGATGGATCCGAACCATATGGGAGTTATGTAAATAGCTGTAATTGATTGCAGAATCGAACCACATCTTCTATAGAAATAAAGCATTTGTTTTCCAAGTGAGTTGGATGTCATTTGCTATTACAGCTTGCTTCTCTGTGATGCATCTTTTGAAACAGAATTTATGATATTCAGTCAGCAAGTTATACCCTCTGAAGAGAGGAACTGTATCAACCCCATGGCAACTTGTATTTTTGAGTGTATTGTGCCATAACGATGGCAGATCAGAGAGAAACCATTAATGATAGATGTGAAAATTGTATCATAGTGTAGAACTCCAGAGTAAAAGGTCAATATCCGTGACCATTGGATATTTGATCTTGTTGTTGCTCACTGAAGAATAGTGGATTTTACATTGTCTATGTACCATCACCAGTAAGAGTGAAGATCAGCAGTGTACAAGTACCAAATCTTGCTGGTCCAGGAATGCTTCAGATGGTATTACACTTTATATTGTAAATTCTGATATGACTGCATTGTTTCAACTATCTGTCCTTCATAATGGCTGTCTTCCATCATTGAGAATAGCCTGGAGTCTGGGTTTTAGGTTCTCGGATGGATCTAAATAATTAAACAGAAAAGGAAATTCATGAGTTTTTATTGAGGGTAAACACAGTCATTTATTTTACGCAATATAGATTAGAATATTTGCCAGATTAAATTCATTACACACTAGAAAATGTGTTGCACATAAAAAATATGAAGCAATGTTAATGATGTCATGTGTTAATGAGATGATTTTAAGTGAATTTAGCGTTTTCCAGGAATGTCTCCTTTCCATTGACATGTGCCTGATACCTACGGCAGAATGTAGCCCATGTCTAGGCGGGCTCAGCGGGGGCAGGCAGGGGCGGTCGGGAAGCCGCCCACCACCCACGATCAAGGCTGGAAAGCGATTTCGCATTGGCACGCCAATTAAGGCCCGCCCAGCGTGAAATGTGAGTGGCAGCGTTCAGCACTGCCTGTGCAGGTGGTGGGGAAGGAGGGCAAGCGGGGCGAGTGCGAACATTGCGCGTGTGCACGAGTATGCGCTTCAGGGTCTCTCTGAGGCATAGAGCTGCCTCAGGGAGATGAAGAATTAAAAAAAAAATAAAGAATTGAAAAATGTAATAGAACATGCCTCCTCATGTGACTCTGTCACATGAGCACAGACATATTATTAATTAAATTTTAAAACTTTTCTTTTATTTTTATTTGCTTTTGGAAACCTCATCCTGCCCGTGGATGAGATTTCCAAAAAAATGCAAAGGCCGCTTGGCCTTTTTGCCTGCCCGCCAACTGTAAGGTTGGACAGGCAGCGAAAAATTTAACTTAATTGATTCTTTAATGACCTTAACAGGCCTTTTAATTGTGGGTGGGCGCGCTGCTGGTTGCTGCGCGTGCTTGCTGACTGAACTATCGCCTGACTGTGCTTTGACATTGGGACGCTCGCCCGGCATCAACGTGCGTCATTTCATGTTCGAGCTGGTCGGGCGCGCGCCCACCTGCCGAGGTGAAAATTCTGCCCCTAGTATTTTTATTGTGTTGAACAGGTCTTTGTCAATTAAGGCTTTCTTAACCCTTTGAGCTTTAAATACGACTTTAGCCTTTACAGTATGCATGCTTGCATTCATTTCTCTAAATTTCTAATATTGATTACTAAAGTAAACTTATGGAATATATAAGGGATAATTTTCAACTTATCACTGAAACATAAGACAGGTATTGTGGGTTGGGTGGCCATTATAAAACCACCTGATCTTCCTTTCCATTCAAATCAATAGTAGGGAAATTGGGCTGTTTCTATAACAGGCATCCAAGTGGCAATGCTGGTAAGTTGAAAATTAACCTCACAGATTAGTGAGAAATTCTGATTTGTGATATTTTGAGAAAACTAAAAATTGTATTGTTGTGTTGCTGAAATGCTATCACTGTTGTCAGAAGGTTGGTATGCCACATAATTTTATGCTTGAAATTGCACTGTCTGACATGAGTAACAGTACAATATTCCTCTGTCTGCTATTCTAATAGAAGTACTAGCCTGTTTACAAAATATACAATCCATTGCTAAGTAACAGACAAAGGAACTTTATGCAAAGGTACTAATGGCCGGGAAGTTCCTTGAAGCTGCTCCCATTCCACCACTGTAACTTGGCTGGAAGTGTGGCAAAAGTCCTGTTTGAGGGGGAGAATGGTGTTTCTGCCACTCTTCCAAAGAAGTTAGGGGCAAAATTTTAATGGCTCCAGTGTGGCAACCTGGGGGGTGGGGCGGGAGATCTGGTAAAATAGCAGGGAGCCAAAATTCCCCAATACAGTCCTGTCACAGGGACAAAATCCCATTGGTTACAGATTTGCATACTTAAAAGCCTTAAAGGCCTTATTAAGGGCCATTTCAGGAGCCACCTGCAGTTTGCCAATGGTGTGGTGAATCCCCACCACTTGAGGAGATGGAGATGGCATGCTTGTGGCCCCAAAAATATCCCTAGTGGGATTTCCCCTCTAACCCTTGCTTTTCATTGTTTATTTTACTTACTGGTCGGAAGCTTGAGGTCTCCTGCCTGACTCAGCAGCGACCCCTCTCCCGGTGGTGAAGCAGAGGCTTCTGAATTGCCGGTCCTCTGTTTGGGCCAGTGGCTTCAGGAGCCTGCCCACCATTCTTAATTAAATGACAAGCCTGTTAGGAAGCCGTCTGCAATACAACTGCCGAGCCAGTCCCTCTGCTGGCAAGCGCGGATTTGGGACCAGCTTTATGCCCTGATGTTGGAGTCCCCAAGCCCATGATAAAGTTCAGCCCCATGGTAGTGGAGCAGGAGCAACTCCGGGAAATGTTCCGGCCATTGTGATTGCAATTAATACCACACAGTGTGATGTAAACTAACTTCTCTGCAATCTTTGAATAATAAATACTATCTAAAAAGTACTGTAAATATTGCAGAAAATGGTATCAAAGATTTGTAAATTATACATAATCATAAAATTTTATTAACTCTTTCATCTCCTTGGGATGTCCCAAAGTCCTAGGTTTTAGAAATAATTACTTGTCAAAGGTCAAAATGGTTGCAAATAAGAAACAACCAAACAATGGCCATTTACATGATTGCTGCATTTTAGTAATTGACACACGAAAAGCTATTCAAATCAAACTAAAAAAAGAGCAGATGCCTTTTGTTTTAAATATTAAACTTTTTTGGAAGACAGGATAAGTTCACTCAATAGAGGTTAGGAATCTTAACACAAGCCCTACTGTATAACTATGAAAAAATGTCCATTTCCCAAGCCAGCCATTCTCATAACCAGTCAGAATGAGATTGTTCCTTTGTACTGAACGAGGGGAAGATTTGTGTGATGGGCTGATGTTCACAAATCTCATTTCACATAAGATCATTATAGATGGCAGAGTAAGGCTTGCCTTGATACAAAGGCAAGTCTTAAGATGATGTACTATTTTATTTTATTCATTGTGAGATGCAAGTGTCACTGGCAAGGTCAGAATTTATTGCCCATCCCTAATTGCCCTTGAGAAGGTGGTGATGAGCCGCTTTCTTGAACCACTGCAGTTCATGTGATGTCGGAACACCCATAGTGCTGTTATAGGGAGGGACTTCCATGATTTTGACCCAGGGACAGTATTGGAACAATGATATTTTTCCAAGTCATGCTTGGAGGGAAACTGGGAGTTGGTAGTGTTGTCATGCATCTGCTGCCCCTGTCTTTCTAGGTGGTAGAGGTCATATTTGGAAGGTGCTAACTGAGGAGCTTAGGTGAGTTGCTGTAGTGCATCTTGTGGGTTGTACACGCTGCTGCACTGTGCACTGGTGGTGGAGATAGTGAATGTTGAATATGGGAGTTTGGGCACTCATCAAGTGGGCTGCTTTATCCTGGATGGTGTCAAGCTTCTTGAATGTTATTGGAGCTGCACTCATCCAGGTAAATGGAGAGTATTCCATCACACTCCTGACTTGTGCTTTGTAGATGATGGACTGGCTAGGGGAGTCAAGAAGTAGGTTACTCATTGCAGAATTCCCAGTCTCTAACCTGCTCTTGTAACCACAGTATTTATATGGCTGGTTTGGTTAAGTTTTTTGGTCAATGGTAACCTCCAGGATGTTGGTTGTAGAGGATTCAGTGATACCATTGAAAGTTAAGAGGATATGGTCAGCTGCTCTTTTGCTGGAGATGGTCATTGCCTGGTACTTGTGTGGTGTGAATGTTACTTGCTACCTATCAGCCCAAGGCTGAATGTTGTCCAGGTCTTGCTTCATGCGGGCATGGGCTGCTTCAGTATTTTCAGTAACAAGCAAATTTTGTAAAAGCAAAATTAAAATGAGATTAATCAATATTTCATGTGCCCTGTAGCTAACTACCCTGTGTGTCTGCCTGTGATTATCTACTTTCTGATTTGACTCATCATTTGCCACTTGACATATCTCCCATACTTGTAAACAACAGATCACATTGGCCTTGTATATATCATTCTAAATCCCATTTCTGTATCAATATCATAAAGTGAACTGTAGCACTTAATAATCCTTACACTCCCTGATCTGAGTTGATGATATCAAATTGGTTGATTACATTCAGCTGCTTTTTAAGAGGTTATTAATGGAATGAAACATTTTGAAAGGTTTCACCCCTAATTGCAATGAAGTTGTAGCTGTGTTGTGTAACTTGCAGAGTAATGAAAACGAATTGAACTAGTATTTGGTCTGCATAGCGCTGCTCGTAGTGGTGCAATGGGGGCTTTGTACTACTTTACTTCTGGCTCCCGTGCCTTTGGCTGCTCCCTGAGTGGCTCACAAAGCATTCCCTGAGGATAGGGGAGCATGCCGATGTCAGCCTGCATATGCCAGAAGATGTTTATGCAGTGCTATCCTGATCTTACACAGCCCAACTGGCTGATGGGATGTTAGGATCCCAAAATTGTGCAATGTATGTCCAGATATTGTCTGTGTAATTTACTCAAGGGAAAAATAAGCATGGAACGGCAAGCAGGGCCCTGCAGTAGTGTTATTTAAAGGGCCAGGCACTGTGATTGCAGGTAAGTCATTCTTGGCACTTCTCCATTTGCACTGGGTCTGGAAGTACTTTGCAGTGTTTTTGGAGGTGGTGTGGTAAGTTGCTGGATTTGACAGATAGTAATGCCTCATCATCACGTGAAAGGGTGGGAGGGATTGGCAGATGACAGAGCAATAGTCGACCTGTGCCCAAAAAGAGCAGAATTTTCCAGTGGGCATCGGCAACATTTGTTGGTCCCAGAAATGTTGGCCTGCACTTCTCGGCAATCCACCCGCTGACCCAAGTTAATTCGCAGCTTCTGTGTTCACTGTTTAATTCAGGATGGCAGGTGGAACGAGGTTGCAGGACGGCAAATGGGAGGGCCTGAAGGAATATCTGGTCTGCAGCCCCACTGGGGGAGGTGAGTGCTGCTGAAGAAATGGGAGACCTGGATGCCATCTCAAAATGGAGGCACTCTCAGAGGGTCCAGAGGGTGCAACGAAAAACAAGGCCTTGAATGCCTCCACAAAAATGCATTTGGTCACGATTGCACTACTTTGAGCCTTGCGTCTTCTGATACTGACATTTACAACAGTCTCCACTGGTCCTCGCCCTCCAGGTGAGAGGCCACCTCCAAAGCACTGCCAGGCTCCTGACACAGCAGGGAACCCATGCGACGCAGGCAAACTTGCATCAGTCTCAGAAAATGGCCCTTTAATTGAGGCCTTACTTACCTTGATTGCTTGTTACCTCTGCCAAGTTTGTTGCCGATTCCAGTGGTTGCTGGCCCCTGACAAACTTGCTTGGAGGGTGGACCACATCAGGGAGCGATCCCAATGGGATTTTCTGATACTTACTCATTGCCTCCAAAAGCAAGGGGCTTGGAAAAAAAATCCCCAAATGTTGCAACAGGTACGTGGGAAACAGTGCCTCTGTGTCTGCAGCATGGGGACAGAGCAGATACAGCGGGAAGGGCAAGCGTTGTACAAGCCCGAGCCAAGTTGGAGCCAGACTCCTCCAAGTCTTTTGACAGTGACAGGTGGCTGTTGGCAGGCCAGCCAATGTACCCAACATCTCAGTGCTCATGGAAATTCAGCTGTCCTGTATGCCACCGAATTGAGGTCCTCACCTGAGTTCTCTGCAGCATTATTTACCACCTCAACCTTAGGTGGTTTCATGACAAATGAACCATCTTTTATCCCTGGCCGGCTGCAGCCTGCTCACATCCAGTGACTCTCCTTGTATTGATCCCAAATTTATGCTAGCCTCTGGGTTATGTGCAGCGCCAGTATCTGAGCTAATGTCTGCGAGTGTCAGATCAAGTGATGAGGCCTCTTCAACAGTGCTGCACTGTTGATCTCTCTTCTCCTGGAGCTCCTGAGGTCAGGCAGAGAGCAGTGTTTGGTTGTCTGAAAGCAGGAACTCTGGAGGGTGAGCGTGAGGAAAGGGAGGTGCATGGGTAGGAAGCAAGAGGTCCATGGTCGCAACATCAACAACTTGCTCATCACATTAGGTCACAGGATGAGGATGAGCTGGGGTTGAGAAGGGACTTAAGGAAGGAACATACCACCATCCTGAATGCTTTCAGCGATGATGGATGCCACTGGCCCCACTGTATCCTGGCGTCATGATGCTGAGATCCAACTCCTTCATATGACTCAGGAGATACACATGCCTTTGTCTCCCACCAGTTCCGCTCAGCTTCCTTCTATTGTGTGCCACCATCTCCTGCAAGAGAGAAGGAGGAATGTCAGTGGTTGTGTAACACTGTGCTTGGGTGAAGTGCTGCTGAATAGCAGGAGCATTGTGGGAGAGGTGGGCTTTAAAACTCGAAGCCTGTGTGAAGGTAAGTAGCAGTATCTGGATGTTAGGTATGAGAACTGAGTGCTAGGGAGTGTTGCTGGGTGAAGGATGGGAGTGTATTATGTAGCATAAGAGCATTGTGCTATGGTGGGTATGAGATGTCATGTGAAGATGCATTAACTGACCTTGACCACCCATGTGAGGTTATTCGGTCCTCAGGTCCAGACTCCATGAGTTAACCATCCTAGCCATCCCGCTTCCATCTAAGGGTGGTCCTTCTGGGCATCTTGCCCCCTCCTCCACCACTGTTGACCCATGATGTCCCTCTGCCGGCACATCTGCACCATTAATGCCTCCAGCATTGCATCCATCAAAGTAGGTCCCTCTCTCTTCCAATAAGGACATACAGACCCTTCTTACATTGATTACATTAACAAACATTTCAGCCACATTTGTTTGCAGCTTCCCTTTAAGATACAGCCCACTTTTAAGAAGAGCAGGCTAGTTGGCCCATATTGCCTGCTCACAACGCTGCCGTACCCTCCTGCTATACGCAGGAGCCTCAGGAGCAGATGGCAGGGCCGGAGTTGCTTGGATCAACACAATAATCATTCAGAAGCTTGCATTCTTTAATCTGAATGGGCTCAGGCAAATCTCAAAACACGACTCTCCCACCAAAAATTTGGGGCTAAACAAAGTCCGGCCCATTCTGTTAATTCCACATGCAATTCGATTTCCACCTGAAAGTCAGAATGCTGAACACAATACAATTTCAATGGAGCCACTTGAAAATAAATGTGAATATGTATTTGGTTTGCACAAATATTTGGATTGGACATATAGTCAAGTAGTTACTAGGCGAAGTTATCAAGATAGCACAATGTGGCAGGGAGCCAAAACCCAGTCCAATCTAGTAACTGGAACATTACGCAGGATATTTGAGCTGCTGCAACATTAGAATGATATTTTTTTAATGCAAATTATTGGCCAGCTAGAAAATTACTGCCTACACCAAAGTTTAAGCAGTACAGATGGCTTTCTTTGAATACAATAAAACATGGGCAAGCCTTTGAAATATTAATTTCCCCATCTGATTCTGTACGTGAAGGTGCCTATTCTCTTTGTTTCACTTTGCCTCATTTTTTGTACATGATGAGGAGTTGGGTAAGGATTTGGGGTAAAAAAACTGGGTGCCATGGAATGGGTGCTGTTCCTGGCATCCTTTCCACCCAACCCTGCTGCAATTTTACCAACAGTGGGTGAGGTGTTGCGAGGTATGCCCGCTCACGAGCCAATTGAGGCCCTTAAGTGGGCAATTAATGGCTACTTAAGCATCTCCCCCTGCCACCACTAGGATTTTAACCATGGCGGGAGAGGCGCATGCCAAGTGTGCAGCCTGGCTGGTTTCACTGGTTGGAGGTGGCTGGTCAAAGGTTGGGGGTGCCTTCTCCATGGATTCACTGTGCCCATCACTGAACACCCCACAAGGTCTTCTCTCCCTCCCCAGCACCTGCCCTGTCGACCCCACTGTCCCAACCCTCTCGCCACCACTGCCCCCGCCCCTCGCTCCATTTAAGTCCAGGCTCCATTGCAGAACTTGAGGATGACTATGTCAGGCTTTTGCTTGACTAGTCTGTCAATTTTGGAACAAGCCCCCAGATGTTAGTAAGGAGGGCTCTGCAGGGTTGACAGGGCTGAGTGTGCTGTTGTTGTTTCCTGTGCCTAGATCGATGCTGAGTGGTCAGTCAGTTGTCATTCCTTTTTGGCATTGTAGCTATTTGATACAACTGAGTTTATCTGGAATCACATGTAGGCCAAACCAGGTAAATATGGCAGATTTCCTTCTCTAAAGGACATTAGTGAACCAGATGGGGTTTTACAATAATTGACGTTGGTTTCATGGTCACCATTACTGAGACGAGCTTTAAATCCAGATTTTTATTGATTTAAATTCCACCATGCACAGTGGTGGGATTTGAACCCATGTCTCCAGAGCATCAGCCAGGGTCTCTGCATTACTAGTTCTGCAACATTACCATTTCTTGATTGGTAAGGGGATCAAAGGTTACGGGAAGAAGGCGGGAGAATGGGGTTGAGAAACTTATCAGCCATGATTGAATGGCGGAGCAGACTCGATTGGTTGAATGGCCTAATTTCTGATCCAATGTCTTATGGTCTTATTATGCCACTGCCTCCCCAACTGCTGGCCATTTGATTGGCTGGCAGTGCTCTGAGGTTGGGTTTCATCCCCAATGGGGGTGGAAGGTCTGCCTCAAGCCAATTAATGGCCAACAGCCGTTAAGTGGCCAAGCGGAAGTGGACTTGTCCCCAACTTTTACACCCCAGTGTAAAAGCCAGTCCAGGTATTTGTGTTTCTCTGACAATACCTGTCTCCAGCCATATGTGAATAATATGTCTGTAATACCATTGAAGAGGGAAATTCAACTCATGGCCCATATTTGTCTAGAGTAAAATTGGCATGAATCCTTTAGACCATAAAGGGACACCTGAATGCTGCTCATAAAATGATCCACGAAATGTTCCGTTTTTTTTTAATTTGGGAGCTGGCAAGCTGAGAAGGTGTGAAGAAAAAAAAACAAAATAAATTTGTTTCCCTTCCATATTCTCTTGTTTAAATTCTTTGTTTAAAATGGACAATTGCCAGGGTGATAAAATGACCACAGCTGGTCACGTGCTGGTAGTTCTGTAAAATTCTGAGCAGTTCCAATGGACAAAGGCAAACTCATCAACCTCCTGGAATGTGATTTGTATTGCATGAACATTCCAGTCAAGCCAACACAAATAACTAGTAGACGAGATGTCTGCACCAGCCAGCTCTGGACAAAGGCAGAGCTATTTGTGACTCCTCATCTTCAACGTTGTGCTAATGGTTCTACAGTTACCTGCCCAAAATACAATGGGTTTTAACGAGGGGGGTCTCAATAGCTGAATGCCTTGACCTGAAACCACCCTGTCACATGACCGAGACTTGAGCTTGTAGGTGCATCTATAGTGCTGTTAGGGATGCTGTTACAAGTTCCAGGATTTTGACCCAGCGACAGTGAAGGGACTGCAATATATTCCTGAGTCAGTGTGCCTTGGAGGGGTAATTGCAGTTGCTGGTGTGCCCTTGTCCTTCTAAGTGGTAGAGGTTTTGGACTTGGGAAGTGCTGTCAAAGGACTCTTGTTGAATTGTTGCAGTGCATCTTGTCTACAACACACACTGAGTGAGTGAGTGTTTGAGGTGGTGGATGGGATGCTGATTTAATTGGTTGATATATATCTCTGCTGCCTGCCCCGTTCACACGCCCAACAAATCCCCTGCGGATGGCAACAAATTGAAATAACATCAGTAAAGCGGAAGTCTATGTGCTAGAGGCCAGTATATTTTGTGGGGCGCTTTATTCGAGCTGAACAGGGAACGCCATTCCTTTGCCGCTGACCGCAATATCTGTATCGTTATATATGGTCCCTAATCCTGTTCTTTTATTGTATTAGTAAGAATTGGTCTATGTGTGCAAACAAACATATTTCATTTATTGTGAAATAGATCCTTTTCTTAAAAAATGTATTATCAACTATTTTTGACCTAAGTGACTCAACCTGCAAAAGCAGCAGGACAAAATAAAATATTATCAGTTAGAAAATGATTGGATTAAAAAGTAGATATACTTCTGTTCTGTGCCTTGTTAAACATGCTTTTATATCCATGGCTTTGATTTTGAAAGGTCACGAAACCAGAATATTTTGTGAATTGTTACTGAGGGACATAAAAGATCAGTGCTTGTGTCTGAGTAGACTAGGAGCTTTAGAATATAACCCAAGTACCAGGCATACATCGTGCTTTAAGTTGGAGTTATGCCACGAACAAAATCTTCCTGTGATGCACTTTTATTAAAAACACCATTCTTAGGATTTGGACATCATTGGCAAGGGTGGCATTTATTGCGCATCTATACTTACAACTGAGAGTCTTGCTTGGCCACTTCAGAGGGCAGTTAAGAGTCAAACAAATTGGTATGAGTCTGAAGTCACATATAGGCTAGACCAGGTAAAGACAGAAATCTTCCCCTAAAGTACATCAGTGAACCTGCTGGGTGTTTACGATAATCCAACGGCTTTCATGGTCACTTTTGCTGTCAGCAGTTTTTATTTACTTTCCAGATTTCTGAAACTGATTTCAAATTCTCAAACTGCGCTGGTGTGACTTGAGCTCACCTTTCTGGATTATTAGTCCAGTACTCTGGATTTCCCATCTCATAACCTCACGATAGAAAGCTTTTGCCATATTCATAATTCCCCAGTTGTCATTAACAAATATTATTTATTTCACCTGTAGAAAACGTTCAAAATGTTTCTTTGCAATGCATTTTCTTTAAAATAACCTCAATGAGTTCACCTTGTGACTTAAGAACTTTGGGATCCTTTCACTATCAGGCATCATCATCATCATCATTCACTTGTGTTCAATCAAAAATTTATTGTGACAGCAAATAATATTTGAGGCAGCCCATAACCATCCTCCTCCTCCTTCAGGTACCATTGGCACCCTTGGACCTCCATTGGATTGGTTGATTATGCTTGGAAAAGTACTGCTGTGGTTTGTCATTGCCTTCTGCAGTATGGCTGACCAGGAAGCTCTTCTGCTGTTACTGCCTGCCATCAGGCATATTGGAAGAATTTGCAGACTGATAAACAGCCATGTTCTGAATACACCATCCTTGGTCATCAAGTCCTGGAGTGGGACTGAAGGCCCAGGCTTTTGGCCAGAGGCAGGGACACTACCCACTATCCACAAGACCTCCATCCCATAACCATAACTGGGCTATAACTTTTTATTTATTCGTTCATGGGATGTGGGCTGCCTGGGCCAGCATTTATTGCCCATCCGTAATCTCTTGTTCAGAGGTCATTTTAAGAGCCAACCAGATTGCTGTGGGTCTGGAGTCACATGTAGGCCAGACAGCAGATTTCCTTCCCTAAAGGGAGGACATTAGTGAACCAGATGGGTTTTTACAGCAATGGTTATCATCAGGCTTTCAATCCTAGATTTTTATTGAATTGAAATTTCACCATCTGCCGTGGTGGGATTGTAAACTCAGGTCCCTGGAGCACTCTGGGTCTCTAGAATACCAGTCCAGTGACAATACCACTACGCCACCACCGCCTCCCCTGATGTTTTAAAAGACTTTCATGAACACTACAAAACATCAGCTGAAGTAGGATTCCTTTGAATAGACAAAAAGTTGATCATATTTTAGTTCAACTGTAGCAAAAGGAAGCGCAAATCTGAAAATTTTGGCAGAAAAGTATCGTATTTGAAGAGTTGTGCATTCTTTCTATGAAGTATATATTCTTAGAGCGGAATTTTCCGTGCCCGCTGGTGTCGGGCGTCATGGGGGCATGAGCAGGCAACATGGCGAGAAGGCCAAAAATCGGCTTCACGCCGTTGTGAAACATGTTGCAACCATCCGCTCTGCCCTTCAATGGCGGACTGCGTTTCCCACCATTGCACATCAAGAACTTCATTGTAATACATCTGTATATTATTATAAGCCTAGCACACCAGAATTATCCCCCCCCGCCCCGCCATGCTGGATCATCCGAGAAATCGTGCTGACGTGTTTCACAGCAGTATTTGTAAGGCGTGTGACTGGCGAGCTGCATTCTGAGGGGAACTCGGACGTGAGTGCACAGTAACGTTGCGCAGCACTTGCGAGGGTCGCCTGTTGGACCTCATGGTTGAGACGCTGCACATTCAGGCGAGGGCACAGTCAGGTTGCTTTTTCCCAGGTGGTTGACGGAGTGGTGCCAGGGCAAGGGCTGCACAGTGGTTGAGGTGAGTTGGCGGGGGTGGGGGGCAAGGGCTGCACTGTGGATGAGGCAAATTGGGGGTGGGGCAAGGGCTGCACTGCGTTTGAGGCAATTTTGGAGGGGGGGTGGGCAAAGGTGGCCTGCAGCTGATGGTAGTGCACAAGCATGTGCAGGGGTGGTGGGGGGTGTGTGGGAGGGAAGCAGCTACACATTAGGGAAGTGTTGTATGAAGTGACTATTCCTCCACAGCTGAGACAGTTCAGGTGCAGCCACACTGACATGCTTGGAGTTGGGCCTGTAGCTTATCTGCCCACTCAGGCAATGCAGAGGCAGAAAAGTGCCATCAAATGCTCCAGAGCTCTACACCTCTTGGCACAGACTGCACACTAATGAGGGTTTTAGTGGACGGCAGAACAATTGGATGACTGTGTACGTTGTTCAATCTCCTTGCGAAAGCTGGTCATGGAGACACTGGTGGAGGTGCTCACAGCTCCTTGCAATGTCATCATTCAGGTTTGGACCAGTCCTCCCCATGGTTCGGACCAGTCCTCCCCATGGTTCAAGCTAACAGTGCAGCCTTGCAGTGTAGGTTAGGAGAATGCCTGTGCCTGAGCTGAGAGCACAGCATGCAGTCCAATGGGCAAAGCTGCTGCCAATCGGTCAGGTGGAGTGGGCAGAGGTGGGTGGGGTTTCAGGCAGCCATGCAGAGCACTAAACTCTGGCATCCAAGTGGTAGCCAGCACTCTCTGGGGTGCGTTTAGAGGCCTTCAGACTTAACCAAGAGAGATTCTTAGAATACCCAAGCTAAGTCATGTGTCTCTCTTCATCCGGCAGGAGGACTACATCAGAAGCATGGAGTCTGGTGACCTAGCTGTATGCCCCATGGTGTACAGAGAGCAGAGGCAAAGGAGAAGAAAGCTATGGAGATGCCTGGCTGGGCAGAAGGAGGAGCAGCACCCTCAGGATGAAGGGGCAGCTGGGGCTCTCGCTCATGCCGCTGAAGAGCCACAGTGAGCCGGCACTGGACCAAGGGTCTATAGACACTGCCTTTCATTCCTGCAGATGACTGAGAAACAGTGTTGCTGAAGACAGCACATTTCTAGGAGCATGCTGGTCACACCTGCCACCTGCTGCAGGATTTGGTGTCATGGAACATGGAGGGCATCCACTGCCAGTGGCCATGAAAGTGACCTCAATTTTTACACCAGTGGCTCCTTTCAGGGCTCTACAGGTGACCTCTGTGAGATATCGCAAGCCTCCACCCACAAATGCAACAAGGAGCCATAGGCAGGGAGACGTTCTTGGCAGTTTACTAACAATAGTGAACAGTACGTACAAGTGATTAACACCTGTGCTCAGTCTGTACAACTACATCTTCTTAACTTTCCTAGCCCTGTCACTAAATCCGCGAGCAGAGGTGGAGGCAGCCTGCTGACTCCTATGCCCAGTTTGCAATGGCCTTGACAGGCTGAGACCTGGAGAGCTGAGACCTGGAGGCCCTAGGCCTGCTTTCAGGGTCCTGCTGTCTAGCAGTGGCGTATTCCTCAGCCTGTGGAGCTGGAGCTGCTGGGGTCACAGGAAGAGGGGATTTGGATGAGCCGTACACTCCTGGAGTCACCTGGGTGGATGGCCCCAGAGCGTGTACCTGCTGATCCTCCTCCCTATGGGTACCTGAGGGCCCCTGGCTGACTCCTTGAGGAAAAGGGGAAGCTGGAGTGAGATCGAGCTGCCCTGCACATCTCTTGTGTTGATGCTGTTGGAGGCCAACTATGGCATCAGCGATGGAGTTCAGCTCGTGCGGCAGTGCAGGACCGATGTCATGGCCCAAGGTCTCCATGGCGGCCACCATCCTACCGGTGCAATGGCATGCCGGCATTATCACCTCAGCCTGAAAGTGAACACCTCCATCGTGCCTTACAATCTGAGGAGTGCAGTGGACATCCCTTCCTGATGTTCCCGAGCTTGCCTTTGCAGCTCCAGCATCTGAAGTATGACCAAGTCCAAAGGGTTGTCAGTTGATTCAGGCTGAGCAGATTTCTTCCTTCCAGCAGTCTTCCCAGAAACCTGGGAAGTCCCTGCTGCCGCATGCTGTGGATCAGACAGTGTGATGTGTTCACCAGATTGTGACCCTGAGACTACTCTAGAATTAGGCCCCACTGAAGTGTGTGTCTCTGCGCTGGTGGATGAATGCTGTGACGGGTCTTCATTTAGGGTTTCAGCAGATTCCTTTTCCAAGGTGCCTTCATGGCTTGAGTCGAGGACCTGGGTTCTGGACTCCTTCGGCTGTTTCCCAGATGTGCCTGTGAAAGTAAGGAGAGATAATTAGTGCATGGCAGTGGCCTGTGAAACAGGATGCATCACTCAGAGCATGGTTGTCTGATAGATGTTACACTGCTTGATCCTCACTTGGTAGAGCAGCGCCGACCTCACCATCAGCACAGGAACAGTCCAAATCCTCGCCAGCCAGCTGATTAGCTCTATTTTCAAAGTCTGTGTGGACCTTGATTTCAGGCATTCCTCCACCAGTCTGTGACCTCTCCCTTTTCTTGTGTGCCAGCTCATCTTGCATGTAGACAGATGGAGAGAGTGCAAGCAGGATGCCTGCCAGACCAGATGATAAGTATACCTGGCGTGTGTGACTGGTGAGTGGTCCCATGGATGGGATGAGGACAATGAAGGTGAGTGTGAGAGAGCGAACGGTGATGTCCCTTGAACTGGCAGTGAGTGAGTGTCCTGTGGATGTGTGATTGGTTCGTGACTGTGTGAGTTGAGAGCGATGAGAAGAGTGACTTACCCTAGCGGAATCAATGTCATTCATCCTCTTGCGGCACTGGGTGGCTGTCCTCTTTTGCAGGACATTGGCACTGGCCACTGCTGCCACAGCCTCCCAAGCCAGATTTGTGATATTGCTGCCCGTCCTGCGGCCAGAGCAGGAGTAGAGGACACCATGGCGAGCCTCCACTGCGCCCAAAAGGCGCTCAAGGGATGCGTCACTGAATCGGGGGTCTGCAGTCTTCTTGCCTTTCAGGGCCATGTCTTCCGTGCAGCAGTCCTGGGCTGGAAGCACTGAGAGGCGTGCGTGCAGCTGCACTTTAAATATAGTGTCCGTCATGAGGAAGTGGCAAGGTGACAGAATGGCGGGTGAATGAGAGTTCACCCACCATCAAAACGGTGTGTTTTCCTGGAAGGCATGATTAATGAGGTGCATTTGGGATGACATGGCATGAAAAGCCACCATTGCGGCTGGCGGATAAAATGTTACTTTTCCTGCCCACTACCGCACTTAGTGCAATGCTGGGATGATTCCGCCCTTAGACTTTTGACAATTGCACAATTGTGTATATTGTAATTTGGAGCTGCAGTACACAAAGGGAGGCTGTATATAATTTACTGATGTTAGTCGTCATTTGTAGACTGGAGTCAAAAAAGCAAAGGCAATCCATTTCTCGTGAAGAAAATTTTCAGCAAAAGATGTTGCACTTGGACCGCAGCGGCTCAAGAGGGCAGCTCACCACCATCTTCTCAAGGACAACTAGGGATGGGCAATAAATGCTGGTCCAGCCAGTGAAGCCCACATCCCATGAATGAATAAAAAAAATGTTGATCTCTCCAGGACTTAATGGCCAAAGGAGTATATAAAGTATAGGAGTGACGTAAAAAACGAAATTAGGAAAGCAAAAAGAGGATATAAAAAAATATTGGCAGGTAAAATCAAAGGAAACACAAAGATGTTTCACCAGTACACTAAGAGCAAGAGAATAACTAAAGAAAGGGTAGGGCCTATCAGAGATGTACATGGTAATTTGTGTGTTGATACTGAAGACCTGGGCAGGGTTCTCAATAAGTACTTTGCCTCTGTCTTCACTAAGCAGAGGGATGATGCAGACATTGTAGTTAAGGAGGAGGAGTGTGAAATATTAGATGCAATAAGCATAGTGAGAGAGGAAGTACTGGAGGGACTGGCACCCTTAAAGGTGGATAAATCACCAGGGCCGAATGGATTGTGTCCCAAGTTGTTAAAGGACGCCAGTGAGGAAATAGCGGATGCCCTGAGGATCATTTTCCAATCCTCACTAGATGCAGATGAGGTCCCAGAGGATTGGAAGTTTGTGAACGCTGCACCGTTATTTAAAAAGGGTGCGAGGGATAGGCCTGAAAATTATAGACTGTTCAGTCCGACTTCGATGATGGGCAAATTATTGGAATCAATTCCGAGAGACAGGATAAACTGTCACTTAGAAAGGCACAGATTGATCAGGAGTAGTCAGCATGGTTTTGTTAGGGGGAGATCATGTCTTACTGACTTAATAGAATTTTTTGAGGAAGTAAAAAGGAGGATTGATGATGGTCGAGCAGTGGTTGTTGTCTACATGGATTTTAGTGAGGCATTTGACAAGGTCCCACATGGCAGACTGGTCAGAAAAGTGAGATCCCATGGGATACAGAGGAAGATGGTGAGCTGGATCCAAAATAGGCTCAGCAACAGGAAACAAAGTGTAAGGGTCGATGGATGTCTTTGTAAACGGAAAGTGGTTTCCAGTGGCATTCCACAGGGCTCAGTGTTGGGGCCCTTGTTGTTTGTTTGTGGTATATATTAATGATTTAGACTTAAATGTGGGAGGCATGAGTGGGAAATTTTCAGATGACACAAAAAATTGGTCATGTAGATGATAGCGAAGAGGATAGCTGTTGTCTCCAGGAAAATATGAATGGTTTGGTTGAGTGGGTGGAAAAGTGGCAAATGGAATTTAATCCAGAAAATTGTGGGGAGGGCAAACAAAGCAAGGGAATACTCAATAAACGGGAGGATACTGAGATCGGTTGAGAAAGTGAGAGACCTTGGAGTGCATGACCACAGGCTCCTGAAGGTGGCAGGACAGGTGGATAAGGTGGTAAAGAAAGCATATGGAATGCTTTCCTTTATTGTCAAGGTATTGAATACAAAAGCAGGGATGTAATGATGGAACTGTATGAAATGCTGATCAGGCCACAGCTGAGATTATGTATACAGTTCTGGTCACATTACAGGAAGGACATATGGTAAAATTTTTAGCTCGGTGAGCGGGCGCATGCCCAACCTGACCGAGTGTAAAATAACGCACGGTGACGTCAGGCATGCGCACCGACATCATCGCGCACTTGCATGATATTTTGGTCGGCGGGCGAGCGTGCGCTGCTGACAATTAAAAGGCCATTAACAAGTTAATTAAAATAATTTTTTTTGCTGCCCGTCCAATCTTATGGTTGGCGGGTAGGAGAAAAGGCCAAGCGGCCTCTGCACTTTTTTGGAAACCTCATCCACGGGTGGGAAGAGGTTTCCAAAAGCATATAAAAATCAAATAAAAACTTTATTTTTTCATTATTAACATGCCCCTGCTCATGTGACAGTCATATGAGGGGACATGTTTCATTACATTTTTATTTATTCAATTATTTTTTTCATGTATCTTCGTCTCCTTGAGGCAGATCTCTGCCTCAGGGAGATTATGTAGCACGCAGTTGCACCCGGCTCGCACTCCCTACCCCCGCCCGCACAGGCGGTGCTGAACGCTGCCGCTCGTGTTTTACGCTGGGCTGGCCTTAACTGGCCCACCAGCGTGAAATTGCCTACCGGGCCTGATTGCGAGCAGCAGTCGGCTTCCCGACCACTCCCACCAAGCCTGCATGGAGTGTACAAGATTATGAGGGTCTAGATAGGGTAGACAGGAAAGATCTTTCTGATCTGTAGCTGAGGGATCAATTACCAAAGGACATAGATTTAAGGTGATTGGTAGTAGGATTAGAGGGAGCATGAGGAAAAGCTTTTTCACCCAGAGGATGGTGGGAGTCTGGAATTCACTGCCTAAATTGGTGGTTGAGGCTGAAATGCTGAACTCATTTAAAAGGTACCTTGATCTGCACCTGAAGCGCTGTAACCTGCAAGGCTACGGACCAGGTGCTGGAATGTGGGATTAAAATGAGCAGCTAGCTTCTTTTTTTTGGGCCAGTGCAGACACAATGGGCTGAATGGCCTCTTTCTGTGCTGTAAGTTTTCTATGGGGTGAATATGGGGTTGTGCGGGTGTGGGCGCAAACCCGATCGGCGCCCCGATTGGGTCCGTGGCTGCATTTTACGTGGGTGGGCCAATTAAGGTTGGATGGGCAGCTCAATTTAATGCTTTAATTAGTTTTAAATGGCCTTAATAAGCCTTTGACAGTTTTGCGGGCATGTGGCCTGCCGAACTGAAAATCTAAATAATGTGACCCAGTGTCATTTTACGCCCCCGCTCGCTGAGCCGAAAATTCTGGCCAAGGTTCTCTCATTCGCGCAAACTACAGGGAAAGTGGAAAGTACCAATTTTTACTGGAGGATTTGTGTATGAACATCCCAGTGAAAGCATTTTCATTAGAATGGGTATGTTTATACCTCCGTATCTATGCCTGTTTCAATGGTTTGCTTTTCGTCTTTTTCATCAAAGATGGATTCAAGAAGGATGATGCTTTGGGGTAATTTAGTCAATTGTAATTCTTGCGTTGTCTTTTACAAATGCACCGATTTATAATGTAATTATTTATACCAGCCATTGTGTTGGACTCGACTGGTGGCTGATCTCTAAATATTTATTGAGGAATTCTTCTGTGCCAGCCTGTTTCCAATGGCTTATCTTATTTTGCACAGTACATCGTTCGAACTTGAAGCTTGCACTGAAAATAAACAAGTGTATAATGATCATTAAGTCAGATGCATAAAACTATGTGAGAGCCAGGACCCCAAATGCTCACCATCAGACCAGTAGGAAGCATGATGGAAACAGGACATTAAGCTACAAGAAGTATGCCACAAAAATTACCATGTAAAATCACCAACATGAAAAGCGGTAAAGATGTTTCTAGAAGAACACTAAATACACTGGAAAGTGAAATAACATGCAAAGCCTTGTACAGAGCTGTGTATCCCTGTTGTTAACAAGATTTCAAATATCTTAGAATATGTCTGTTCATTTAAAAGCAGGTTGGAGGTGAGGCCGGCAAATTAAATTCCAATTGAATTTCTAATTCTGTATATGCTGTGAGTGAGTGCTGAATGGAAAACAAGACTAGGAGGTAATTTCACTTTCTTGATAACAATACACAGTTTGAATGCCTTATCTATGTGTATTATATTGACCAAGAAACATGCACATCACCAGTGCAACAAGCATATATTAGTTCACTGATTATACTGACAACTTCACAAAATATGCAACAGCCAGTATTGACTAAAATGCAATATTATGCTGGAAATTTGTTATAATTTTGGCAGATAAAACATATTTAATAATTGCCATAGATTCACACCACAGAAGTTGTCAAATCTTTTTAATAGCTTGCATTTTAGAATGAAGCACAATTAATCCATACAATTAACAGTTTCATCAGCTTGAATTGCTACTTCAATCAAATATAAGCCTAAAACAATACTTTAGTTTAAAAGTGGTCCTACAAACTGCTGAAGAGCAGTTATTAAATATGACAGCAGACACAACGACTTGCAAAATGTGCAATGGATGTGTATCTGGCCGAGTGCATGAGACTGTCAGGGCTTGTCCATTTGAAGAGTTGACTAACTCTGATAAATAAACTTTAAGTGAAGAAAGTGTTTGTTTTAAAGCACTCTCGCAGCATTAAGAGGATTTGGCAGGTGGCCATCACATACACAATGAATATGTACAATTGTTTTCCTGCTCATGAGATGTGTAGTCAGGTCTTCATGGGATATTCTTCATACTATTAATACATGTCATTGATATAAACTTAGTTTATGTGATGTTCTGCTAGCAATGTTTCAGCAAGTTAATACTCATGGGGCTGGATTTTACCATTGGCGAGTGGGGGCGGGGCCCACTCGCCGACACGTAAAATGACATGCAGTGATGATGGGCGGAACTCCTGCCGTCATCCCGCCCCACTTAAATTTTCAGGAAGGCGGGGGTGCAGCAAAATCAGCTGCGCGCCCACCGACCTGTCAATGGCCAATTGATGCCATTGACAGAGCAATTAAAGTAATGAGTGGACCTGCCCGTCCTACCTTAAGATTGGCGGGCAGGCCAGGAGCCCCGGCGGGAGGTAGAAAAAAACATGAAACCTCATCCACGGGCAGGATGAGGTTTCATGTAGGGTTTTAAGAATTTTAAGAAAGTTTTTTTTGGAAATTATGAATATGTCCTAACTCAAGTGACATGGTCACATGAGGGGACATGTAAGGGAAATTTTTTTTTCCTATTAATAATATTTTTGAAAGTAGAGGCGATCTCCCTGAGGCAGCACTTAGCTGAGTGCGCATGCGCGAAAGATCGCACTCTCGATTTTAGGCATTCCCCCCCGCCCGCACAGGGAACGCATAGTGCTTCCATGCGGACGTCACATAAAATGGCACCGCGCCCGCCTATCAACTTCCCCCCCGATGGGGGGAAAATTCAGCCCATAAAGTGATTTCAGTTGATTGCACAAATTCATCAACCTGAGACAAGTGGCTCCTGTGATAAATCTGTGAGTAAATGCATTGGAAGGTGTAGCACTGAACTATATAGACCAGAATTTCTGGTTTGCAGAGAGTTGGGTGATCTTATGTAGTGCAGCTCTCTTATGGCACAGCGAATGGTAAATGCCAAGCTGCTCAATTCTCAAAGGGAAATTTGAAACAGCTGCCACAATTGTGCTGCAATTTGCACTTTATTTCAAGATGCGTGCCTTGAATTCAGTAGTAATGAGCTCACTAAGACTTAGAGGTTTTTTTACAAAGCTAAATTAAACATATATTAATAGAAGAAAAGATTTTAAGCACATATATAGGTCTAGAAATTACTACTATGATAACTCCTAGCTCCCATAATTAATCTGACCCCCAGTTACACCTCTGTTAAGGCAAGAGTAAAAACAAATAAATTTCAACAGACCCAGGCAAAACACACAATATACTGGACAGTGATATTCACAGTGAGTTTTCTTAGCTTCAGTTCCTGTAGACAGCAACTTGATACCTAGAGGCTGGAGGCTTTTCACATTTGTTAGATCTTAGAATGCCTCCTCCTTACACATAATCTCAGTTCCTTTATACATGTTTCTCCTTTTTTAATGTAAATCCCATTGTTCTAATATGTCTTTGCAACTTTGCTTTTTCCATAATATAAATCTTCCATAGTACTCATATTATCAATAATCTTTGAGAAAAATAAACACACTGTTTGGCTTAGCCTCTTATGGCTAGGTGTAACACCGTACCAAATCTTTGAAATTCATTATTCTGGTTTATCTAAAAATACAACTGTTTCTCACGCCTCACATTTGAAAACTTCGCCATGTTTACGTATTCAGCATTTCAAACCTAGCTTCCATTTTGAACACTCAAAAGCTCCAGACTAGCTGTCTCTAATTCAATTAAATCCTCCACACACACATCCACACGGAGGCCTGAATTTTTCCTGCGTCGGGCGGGCTCAGCGGGAACGGTTGCAGAGCTGCCCGCCGCCCACAATCGGCTCTGCACCGCCATTTTATGCGGGCGGGCCCATTAAGGCCTGTCCAGTGTAAGATGCGAGTGGTAGCGCTACCCATGTGGGCAAGGAGAGGAGGGAGAGTCAGGGCTGGTGCTTTTTCGCACACATGCGGGTGAAGAAGCACTTCAATCTCCTTGAGGCACCGAGCTGCCTCAGGGAGATTGAAATGGTTAGTAAAAGCATTTTTACAGAAATTAAAAATTTAATGAGACATGTCCCCTCATGTGACTGTGTCACATGAGATGGGACATGTTTTTATTTTTCACATAAAATTTTTATTTAAGTAGTATAAAGCTTTAGGAAGCCTCATCCAGCTTGTGGATGAGGTTTCCTAAAAAACGTGAAGGCTGCTTGGCCTTTTCCCCTGCCCGCCAACCTTAAGGTTAGATAGGCAGCATAAACAATGATACTAATTCATTCGTTAATGGCCTTAATAGGCCTGTCAGTTATCAGTGGGTGCGCAGCCAACTCCAGTGCGTGCTCGCCAAATGAAACATCACAAGACGGCGCAGTGACGTTGGGATGCACGCCCGACGTCATCGCATGTCATTTTATGTGCCGGCATGTCAGGCCCGGCCCAGCACGCCGAATGAAAAATCCTTGCCGGAGAAACTAATCCAAACACCACTATTAACCTACCTTTCCAATAAATCACAATAATATTTTGAAAATTATTATATTTTCATGGCAAGCATTTTGAGCACTACAGGTGACAAGATTTGATTGCTCCACAGTTAATAGTTACTCATTGCCAACAAGTTCACACATGATGGTGGGTAAAATGCACAGCCATTTGCGACACATTTTTACTCGGTGATAGAAGTGAAATGTACTCAATAAAGAATGGCAAGCCCTGAATGGGAAGAGAAGGGCAAAAATTAAAGGCTAAAAGGAGGAACAAATATATTTATTTTGACATTGCACACATGGGGCAGAATTTCTAGGTCGACGTGCAGGTGTGCGCCCAACCCGATTGGATGCGAAATTGCACAGGATGATGTCAAGCGAGCGTCCCAACATCATCTCGCGTTCGCGCGATATTTCATTTGGCGGGCGCGTAAAAGTCAGAAGTATGCCCGCTGACAATTAAGAGGCTAATTAGTGCAATTAAAGTTGTAATTGTCTCCGATTTTTCGTGCTCCGTCCAACCTCACGGTTGGCGGACGGGCTAATCAGCCAGGCGGCCTTTACGTTTTTCATGAAACCTCATCCAATGGTGGGATGAGGTTTCTGTTATTAAATAAAACAAATTAAAAATGTATGGACAGATTTTTTTATCATGTATATGTTCAGGTGTCTGATTGTGATACGTGAGCATTTTTTTTTGGAGTTTAGAAACCTTATCTATTGGTTTTAAAGTTTTCAGCTCCCTGAGGCAGCTCTCTACCTTTAGGGAACTTTCATTCAGCACTCGCCTGTGCCCACGCTTACGTCAGCGATCACCCCCCTCCTGCCCCCACCCCAGTAACGGCCAGCCAGCAAGCGCTTCACGCCCAATCCTGGGCCCGCCGATTGCGCCCGCCTGCCGAGCTAAAAATCCTGCCCATTGGTGGTGGTGGGATGGGATGGAGGATGGAGGATGGGGGATGGGGGATGGGGGATGGCTTTTAATGTATCAGCTGGACAGTAGCCAGGAGGAGCGGATTTGCCCTATGAGACCCGCCTGATCTTCATTACATTAAAATTAAAATAAATATAGGGCAGGCAGTAACACAGGGAGTGGGTGAGCAGGGACAAGAGGTATGGAAATATCCCCAAAATGTGAACACAATGGTCAACAGTTGTCGGTAGTGGAGCAACAGGGGCAATCTCAAAGTCATAAGTGCTGTCTTTATTTTCAAATAATGTCGTGACTGGGCATTATAATTTAGGGTAGTAGAAAAACTTACCTCAATTTGGGAAGCAAAGTCATTTATATAGTTCCTAAAGCTGAGGAGTTTATCTGTTGTATGTGCTGAGCAGCTGGTTGATGTTAAACAGAAATACCACAATGCCATTAATAATAACATTGTGATATGCTTATAATATAAATGTGGACACAGGAACACATGTTGGAAACGTGCACAGATGGAAGATGTTTTAATATATTACTAGGAGATGTCCCATGGTATTACTCACAGTGAGTCGTAAAATTTGCTGTTTGATAACAACAGAATTGCAGCATATAACATCATGGCTACTAATTTCAAGTGACTGAATTAGCCAGATATAATCTTCATTGGAACTTATTCCAGATTTTTAATGGTGATTTCAGGATTAAAATTCACAACTTCCATCCAGAATTTCATGAAAACTGTAAAGAACATGTATATTTATACTCCCTTATAGAATCATGGAGCTGAGTTGTATCGCGGGCTTTGGCCGTGCCTCTGGGAGAGGGGGTCAGGTGGGAAACTTCAAGCCTCCAACTGTTAAGGGAAAAAATGAAAAGGGGGAGGAGGGCTGGAGGGAAAACCCCTCTAGGGAGATTGTTAGGGCCATGGGAGCTGCTTCCCTCCCATTGGCTTGCTCTTTGTGCCATGGAGATAGAGGGATGCTGCCACCCTGAAGCTGATGGCCTCCTTATGTGGCAGGGGGTGGTTGGGAGGTGGGGGTGTGGGGAGGGACATCCTACCACCAGCTTCATAAAATGGTCCCATTTTCACGTTTAAGTATGCAAATTAGCTGCCCACCTGCTTGGAATGGGCAGTCACTCTGGATCTTGTTCTGGGACTGCATCAAAGAGCCATCCCAACATGTCTACCTGCTACTTAACAAGACCCCCGACTGCCAATAAAACTCTGCCCATAGAACCATACAGTACAGAAGGCAACCATTCAGATCACCGTAACTGTACTGACTCTTTGAAAGAGCTACTCAATTGGTATCCTTTTCTCTGTTCTTTCCCCATTGCCCTGAAATAAAACTTATCACCTTTCACATTGATATCCAAACCCCTTTTGAAAGTTACTCTTGAATCTTAATATCACCCTTTTAGGCAGTGCATTCAAATGAAAGCAATGGAAATGAAAATTGGGAGGCGTGTCATATGCAGCTGATCCAATAATGCAAGTTTTACACATCACAGCAGATCAAAATTACCCCCATTTTGTGCCTTGTTAAAATTTACCCGTATAAATCTTTGAAACTTTTATTTTGTTTAAACCTTTATTTGCAATTTTAGGAGTTTCAGTTTCCGTGGTAAAAAAATCGCAGATGAAAACTTCTGCACAAAACATTTTAAGCAATTTGGGGAAGCTGGTTGCTGGATCAGACAGATGATTATACATGGGCAAAAACCCACTATAACTGTGAACACAAGAGCTTATAATGAGAAATGCTTGTCACAAAATGAATGACAAAATTGTGACAACTGGAAGTAAAGATGTGTATATATTATATATAGTATAAGGTAAAAACAGAAAGTGCTATAAATATACAGCAGATCTGGCAGCATCTGTGGTGAGAGGAACAGAGTTTTGAGTCAATGACCTGTCATGAGAATAGATAATTATTGTGATTAAAGGTTATTGACATGAAATATCGGGCTGGATTTAACGCTACCCCACCAGCGGTTTTGAAGGTGGCAGCATGGTTTCAATCTTGTGGGTGGCGTGCCCGCTAGCTACCTGCCCACCCCTGCCCCCACCGCAATTTTACCAGCAGTGGGAGTGGCCCAAGCCAAACAGTCAGCCTGCAGGTTTCCCTGCGTGGACTGGTGGTTGGTTCCTCTTTAACAAGTCTCCTCACCCCGTTCCCCTCCTCCCATGGCCTCTTAAACCCCAGCCCCCACCCCACCTCGCTAACCAGCTCTCCCCAACACCCAAGCACTTCTCTGATTGACCGGCAGCTCTCTGTAGCAGAACGTTCTGTCCCTGAGGGGCGCTAATCCTGCCTTCAGCCTATTAACAGTTAATTGGCCATTAAATGGCTGTGGGGCAGCCTTTCTTTACCTGGGTGGGCTCCTCCCTGATTTTTTAACTGGAGCGAGGGCGTGGGGGGGGGGATTGGTACCACAGTGCCTCATATAGTTCAGCCTATTAACTCCTTATCTCTCTCCTTAGATGCTGCCTGACCTGCTAGGTAGTTCCAGCATTTTCGGTTTTTATTGCATACTTTTTGAAATTATATTTACCTTTTGCAAAGACTAATACAGTAAACATATTTTCAAAGCCTAAAGATTTAATGTTAATTAATTATTTCTTTTAAATATAGCAACTAAGTAAAACCTATTTGTCTACCCATCATTATTTCTTGTTCCTCATGTTTCTTTCCTCTTTATGTTAAATAGGATAACAATCATATTCGTGACAATAAAAATTCTGGAGGCAGACACAAATCAATGATTCACAGATGTATTATTGGTCTCAGAGGTAGAATTTGAATCATTGGGATTGTAGTCATTATTTCATTGGTGGATTTAGATATGTGTAACTTTCCTGATGTAACAGAGTGACATTTGCGTTCTTTGTTATTTATTTTTTGCCTATGTAAAGTTGAGCTTGTTTACCGGTTAGCTCTTCTTAATGTACTGGGATTGATTAATGGGTATGAGGATTTTTTATTTAAACAAGCGATCCTAGGGCTAGTGTCAGCATTGAGAGATGCAATCTCCTAGTGCTGCATTTACATTATATAACTGCGATTGTTGGCAGCCTCAACTTCAATGGCAACGCTATAGTGTAAAAGAAGTCGAGCTGCAATCAGTGGGTGCATGGAGTAAGATCCTGACATGTTTTTTTACTTGCGCCATTAGTGATGGAGCTCCCTTAACAGCCACTGCTGATGAATTACAACATTCCTTTTTTAAAATTCTTTCATGGGATGTGGTCATCAATGGTTAGACCAGTATTTATTGCCCATCCCTAATTGCCCTTGAGAAGGTGCTGGCCACCTTCTTGAATTTCTGCAGTCCATATGGTGTAGGAACTCCCACAGTGCTATTAGGGAGGGAGTTCCAGGATTTTGACCCAGAGAGAGTGAAGGAACGGCGATATAGCTCCAAGTCAGGATGGTGTGTTCCCCTTGGAAGGGAACTTGCACATGGTGGTGTTCCCATGCCTCTGCTGCCCTTGTCCTTCTAGATGGTACAGGTCATGGGTTTGGAAGGTACCGTTGAAGGAGCCTTGGTGAATTCCTGCAGTGCACCTTGTAGATGGTACACACTGCTGCCACTGTGTGTCAGTGGTGGAGGGAGTGAATGTTGAAGGTGGTGGATAGGTGCCAATCGAATGGGCTGCCTTGTCCTGGATGGTGTCAAGCTTCTTGATTGTTGCTGGAGCTGCACTCATCCAGGTAAGTGGTGAGTATTCCATCACACTCCTGACTTGTGCCTTGTAGATGGTGGACAGGCTTTGAGGAGTCAGGAGGTGAGTTGCTTACTGCAGAATTCCTAGCCTCTGACCTGCTCTTGTAGCCACAGTATTTATATGGCTGGTCCAGTTGAGTATCTGGTCAATGGTAACTCCCAGAGTGTTGATAGTGGGGGATTCAGTATTGGTAATACCATTTAATGTCAAAGGGAGATGGTTAGATTTGCTCTTGTTGGAGATGATCATTGCCTAGCACTTGTGTGGCATGAATGTTACTTGCCACTTATCAGCCCAAGCCTGAATATTGTTCAGGTCTTGCTGCATATGGGCACTGACTGCCTCAGTATCTGAGGAGTCACAAATGGTGCTGAACATTGTGCAATCATCAGCAACATCCCCACTTCTGATTTTATGATGGAAGGAAGGCCATTGATGAAGCAGCTGAATATGGTTGGGCCTAGGACACTACCCTGAGGAATTCCTGCAGTGATGCCTGGGAACTGAGATGATTGACCTCCAACAACCACAACTATCTTCCTTTGTGCTAGGTATGACTCCAACCAACAGAGTTTTGCCCCTGATTCCCATTGACTCCAGTTTTGCTAGGGCTCCATGATGCCACACTCGTTCAAATGCAACCTTGATGTCAAGGGCACATTCTCATATCATCTTGGGAGTTCAGCTCTTTTGTCCATGTTTGAATCAAAGCTGTAAGGAGGTCAGGAGCTGAGTGGCCCTGGCAGAACTCAAACTGAATGTCAGTGAGCAGGTTATTGCCAAATGAGTGCTGCTTGATGGCACTGTTGATGACCCCTTTCATCACTTTACTGATGATCGAGAGTAGACTGATGGGGTGGTAATTGCCAAGTTCGATTTGTCCTGCTTTTTGTATACAGGACATGCCTGGCAATTATACACATGCTGACTAGATAACAGTGTTGTAGCTGTACTGGAACAGCTTGGCTAGGGGTATGGCTAGTTCTGGAGCACATGTCTTCAGTGCTATTGTTGGAATGTTGTCAGGGCCCATAGCCTTTGCAGTATCCTGTGCATTGAACCATTTCTTAATATTATGTAGAGTGAATTGAATTGACTGAAGAGTGGCATTCGCAATGCTGTGGATCTCAAGAGGAGGGCGAGATGGGTCATCCACTTGGCACTTCTTGCTGAAGATTGTAGCAAATGCATCAGCCTTGTCTTTTGCAATGATGCGCTGGGCTCCCCCATCATTAATGATGGGGATATTTGTGGAACTCTTCCTCCAGTTAGTTGTTAAATTGTCCACCACTGTGCACGACCGGATGTGGTAGGACTGCAGAGCTTAGATCTGACCTGTTAGTTGTGGAGTCACTTAGCTCTGTCTATTGTTGCCATTTCCATTGTTTGGCATACAAGTAGTCCTGTGTTATAGCTTCACCAGGTTGGCACCTCATTTTTAGGCATGCCTGGTGCTGCTCCTGTCACGCCCTCCTGCACTCTTTGTTTAATCAGGGTGGATCCCTCTGCTAGATGATAGAGTGGGGGATACGCTGGGCCATGAGATTACAGATTGTGATTGAATACGATTCTACTGCTGCTGATGACCCACAGCCTCATGATGCCCAGTTTTGAATTTCTAGATCTGTTTGAAGTCTACCCTATTTAGCATGGTGGAAGTTATCCTCAATGTAAGGACAGGACTTAGTTTTCACAAGGACTAGTGTGGTTCAGCCATAAGTGACTACCAAAGAAGTGAGGTGAGAGTCACTGCTCTTGACATCAAGGTAGCATTTGACCAAGGAGCCCTAGCAAAACTGAAGTCAATGGGACAGATGCATCTGCGACAGGTAGATTGGTGAGGTATTGTCATTAGACTGGTAATCCAGAGATCCAGGGTATTGTTCTGGGGACCTGGATTTGAGTCCCACCATGGCAGACGGTGGAATTTGAATTCAGTGAACATCTGGAATAAAAAGTCTAATGATAATCATGAAACCATAGTCAATTCTTGTAAAAGCCCATCTGGTTCACTAATATCCCATAGGGAAGGGAACCTGCCATCCTCACCTGGCCTGGCCTACATGTGACTCCAGGTCTGCAATAATGTGGTTGGATCTTAAATGCCCTCTGAAGTGGTCTAGCAAGCCACTCAGTTGTATCAAACTGTTAAAAAGTCAGCACTGTTGGCCTGGCCAAGTTGGCCATTAACAGGTCCAGGCAGCGGGTGATCGAGGGGGTCGTCCGGCCCGATGGTCAGCACTTCTTCCACGGCTATTTTTGTGGCCGGGTGTCCCTGGAGAGGGAGCCTGCCAACACCGGCGAGGCCTTCCGTGCTTGGTGGGCACTCCGGTGACTGGGGTGCTTTATTTACCCCTTTAATCACATTTTGGTTAAATGTTTGTAAGTTTTTTTTAAACAATGTCTTTTGTTTTTGCACTTTCCCTTTTAGGGGCTGCCTTTTAATTTGTCCCCTGATTTGTTAATTGAGTTTATTTGGTTTGTAATCAAACGAGTTACACCACAGAGACCGCAGCAGTTCAAGAAGGCAGCACACCAACACCAAGGGCATTCAGGGATGGGCAGTAAAGACTGGCCTAGCCAGCAACGCCCACATCCCGTAAATGAAAAAAAAAATAGGCTTATCGCTCTTGTTGGTTCATTCACCACCTGCGGAAGACCTAGTCTAGCAGCTATGTCCATTAGGACTCGGCCCATCTGTAGCGGTGCTGCTGACCCAGGCTTGATGATGGACATTGAAGCCTCCCTCCCACAGTACATTCTGTGCCCTTGCCACCCTCTGTGCTTCCTCCAAATGGTGTTCAGCACACAGGAATACTGATTCACCAGCTGAGAGGGTTGGGGGGGGTGCAGTACGTGGTAACCAGCAGGAGGTTTCGTTGCCCATATTTGACTTGAAGCCCTGAGGCTTCATGGGATCCAGAGTCAATGTTGAGGACTCCCAGGGCCTTGCCCTCCTGACTGTATGCCACCTTACTGCCACCTCTGGTGAGTCTGGGACATTGTCTGCATGGTATGATTCAATAATGTGGCATTACCACTATGCCATCGCCTCCCTGGCTATGTCAGGCTGTTGCTTGACTAGTCTGTGGCACAGGTCTAATTCGGGCACAAGCCCCCGATGTTAATAAAAAGGATTTTGCTGGGTTGACAGGGCAGGCTGTGCCATTGTTGTTTCAGGTGTCTAGGTCGATGGTGGGTGGTCTATCTGGTTTCATTCCTTTTAGACTTTGTAGCAGTCAGATACAACTGAGTGGCTTGGTAGGTCATTTCAGAGGGAACTTAAGAATGAACCACATTGCTGTGGGTCTGGAATCACATGTAGGCCAGACCAGGTAAGGACAGCAGATTTCTGTCCCTAAAGGACATTAGTGAACCAGATGGGTTTTTATGAAAATTGACAATGGTTTCATGGTCACTATTACTGAGACTAGCTTTTTTAAATTCCAGATTTACTAATTGGACTTAAATTCCACCAGCTGCAGTGGTGGGATTTGATCCTGTGTCCCCAGAGCATTAGCTTGGGCCTCTAGATTGCTTGGCCAGTGACATTACCATTATGCCACTGCCTCCCCCCAAGAGGCTGGTTGAGAAATCGGGCTACGAATTGGTCCGCACCATCTTTTGGGTGCGGGAGTTGCAATTCGCAACCTGCCTGTGCATGTTGAGATAGAAACAAGAAAATTTGGTGCTGTTTCTCCTTATTTACCTGAACATAGCATTTAGCCGAGTGGGTCCTGTGTTGGCGGCTGCCAGAGTGCTCAATAGGCAGCCAAACAGTGTTAGCTAATAGCATGTGGCGCAGCCCTCCTTCTCTTCTTAAAGTCTGTCTGTCCCTCTTAAAGGGAAGCTGCAGTGAATTGCAGGAGGCTGCTGCTGAATATCATTGCAGGATTGCAAACAAGGGTAATGGAACACAAAGGCAGAAACAGGGCTCCAGGTTCACAGTTATGGCACTGAAGGTCTTAATGATGAAGTTGGACTGGAGTAGCAATGCCATGCTTCCCCAGGAAGTCAGGAGGCCCTCAAGGACCATGCTGAGAAAGGAATGGGAGCAGGTATTCCAGGCAAGTCGATAAGTCCTGAGGAAATGATAACATTACCACGGGAGGTTTAATGACCTCACATGAGTGGCCAAAGTCAGTGAATGCATCTTCAGATTACATCTCCTGATCACTGCTCCACCAACTCTCATCCTGCTTCCCATCACTTACCCATCGGCAATCTCTGGCACTCTGCACACAGGCCTAACATCCAGATAGTCCGCCTAACCCTCACACACATTCAAATAGATGCTGTTTGTGATTCCATGATGCTAACCTCACATCTGTTTCTTGCTGCTTCCTCCAGGCATTCGGCTGTGCCAGGCACACCAACCAAATGTGGTGCAACACAATGACTGACATTCTGCCCTCACTCTTGCAGAACAAGATTGTCGATATTTGGTGGGAGAAGAGCAGAACTGGTGAGGGCCAAGAATGCCTGAATCTCCTGAGTCATATGGAGAAGGTGGTTCTCCATATCATGGGGTCAACTGTGACAAAGCTCATGGCATCCAGCATTGCTGAGAACATTGAGGATGATGGTGTGTTGCTACTTTATGTCTCTTCTCAACTGTCAGCACATCCTTATTCTGCTGTATTGCATGAGGTGCAAGTTGCTGATAGTATCAATATGGGTGTCTTGTTTTATGCCCCACCCTACCTCCTTCACTCCAACCTTCACATTTTGCAAATTTTGCTTTCAGACTCATGCCATCTGTCCATTCACAGTGCACCCTGGAGGGTGGGAGAGGGAACAACATCACAGGAGGATGATGATGATCAGGGTCCATCACTTGATCTGACATTTGCAGCCAACTGCTTAGATACTGGCACTGCTCACACCTTAGAGGCTAGCACAAAGTTGGGGTCTACAAAAGGTGAGTCGCCAGACAACAATGGACTGTA
The DNA here is from genome assembly GCF_964194155.1 of Cetorhinus maximus. NCBI lineage: Eukaryota > Metazoa > Chordata > Chondrichthyes > Lamniformes > Cetorhinidae > Cetorhinus > Cetorhinus maximus. The sequence goes on along the minus strand of NC_135884.1, from coordinate 46,063,514 downwards.
GCCAGGTCAGAGGTAAAGGATAGTTTGTGCCCACAGCTCACAGGGGACAAGTTCACAGATGACTTCTGCTACAGGAGACACAGGTGAGGACTTTGTTAGGGTGACATACAGGGGAACACTGATGAGGATGCACATGGAGATGCTGGATGCATTCACAGGCCTACCAGAGAGCTATGTGTTCCTATCAAGGAACATGGAGGAGTTCGCTTCCAACTTGGCAAAGGACATCATGCAGAACTTGCTCTTCCTGCAGCCTCTCCTCCATGGGCAGGATTTTTTAGATGGCAGGGTTTCCTTCCCCACCACTCATAAAGCTGGTGGGGAACACATTTCCACAGATGTTGACTGACCTGCAGCCATTTAAGACTCCATGGAGTCTTAATTGGCTGGAAGTGGGATACTTCTGCCCCTCACACAGGAGGAAGTCCTGTTTCACAGAGCTGTGGCCAATCTGATTGGCTGGCATCTCTGTAGTCACAGCAGTGCCACCTGGAAGCGATGGGACTACATCTAGCCCCACGAGTCTAAGTGTTGGGGGCCCAGGGCAAAAGTAAGTATGGGGGGGTTCGTAGCAGGGACAGGATGGGAAGTCCTGGGATGGAGGGGGTGCTGCCTTCAGGGAAGGGAACCCAGCCCCCACCTGTGGCCAGGGCAGGCTATACTGCCAGTCTTCCTCTTCATCCCTGACTTCCTCCTGCCAGCCTCAAAATTGCAGCCGGACAGGAAGCAACACTGAAGCAGCCAATAGTTGGCCTATTAAGGGCCTTAGCTCGCCTGCTCCCTGTAAAATTTCTGAGACAAGTTGGGGGTGGGTGGGTAAGCGGCGGGAAGACCATTCAGGGAATTTTACGGGCCCTCCCATCTGCAAACCCGTTGGCAGGGGCTGTAAAATTCTGCCCATCTCTCTGTTGTGCTGAATTCCTGGAGGCCCTGCAACTGCAGACCCCAAACCTGTCATAGCCTTCCTGTGGACAGGTCACCTACTCCTCTACCCTCCCTGTGAGGATACTGCAATACTCTAACAAATCCAGCAACTCACCACAGCACTTCCAAAAACACTCCATACTGCTTCCACAATCTTTGCAATAGCAGAAGTTAGTTTAAGGGTGGGATTTTCAAGCCCCGCCCACTGCCTGGATCATCCAGTTCCGCCAAAAGTCAATGGACTTTTGGCTGGGCCGCCGAATCTCCTGCGGTGGGTTGTGCCATGATGGGTCCGGAAAATCCCAGCCTAAATCTCCTTGCCTGCAAGTTGGATATCTATCCCTTTAAATAAAACTCGTGGTGGGTCCCTCTTGCACTTGTGTGAATGTTCTTTGGTGAGTGACAGTTTGTAAATTGTGGGTCATAGTTGGGAAGCTTCCGACACACACATGGAGCACCCATGGGAGCACCATTCCCAACATGGGACCCCATGTGGGCTGTGCCAGAAGTGGAGTCGGAGGTGGCTGTGCACCCCACTCAGAGGGCCTCTGGTATCCGTAGCAGTGGAAGTACCAGTGATACGTAGCCCAATTTCATGCCCTAGGTTCCTACCCATACAGACCAAAAATAGATTTTTCAGTTGCTGGCCTGTACAAGCATCCACAGGAACTGAGAGCTGTGATATAAATCTTTTGACTGTAATGGTTTAAAACTCTCCCAATGTAAATGCAGAATACCTACAGTAAAGACATACAGTATTGCTTCTATCTGAGCAGTTCTGTGCAATGCAAAAGCACTTTAAGCATGACCTTTTGACTACAGAACTTAGTGATATTTTAGCTAAAATGTTTAGTGAAAGAAAGAAGAAAGAACTTGCATTTATCTGATGCTTTTCATGACCTTGGGACACTTCGCAGCCAATGAAGTATTTTTGAAGTGTTATAAGCCATGAATAGATTCCGAAAGCTGTGGCTATTCCCCAAAGAGACACGATACTAGAGAAACTAATATGGGCAACAGGACATAGTATTCTAAAATACCATCAGAGTACCTGAACCTTTACAAATCCACTCCCTTGAGATAGGTGGTCTAAGATAGGGGTGGAACAAAGACTTTTCAATGCCTGCAGCTAAAGACAATAGAATGGAATATAGAACAGTGAGAATATTTTAGGTGCTATTTAAATACAAAAATACTTTCTTGCCAGGTGTTTCAAACATTAAAATATGTGCAACTTTTTTTTTCAATTATTCATTCTGAATCGATGAACTGATGCGGTTCCACTTGCAAAAGCAAATAGATAACTGTAGATTAATAACAAAAGGAATAAGGGAGTGAAAAATTATAACTTGCAGGGTAAGTAGTTCAATTGAAGCACATCAATCTTATTGACAGTTAAAGATGCTGTCAGAATAGTAAGAAGTCTCATAGATGAGTATAAAGCATATCGCGTACTCTCCTTTCTCTACACATATGTATGTAGACATGTACACAGTTATAGAGAGATGCAGAGACACAGACGCCACTAATTAATCTGATACCATGGGTTTGTGATAGAACTGTGGTAAGGTTTCCCTGATTACAGTATTTCCTCCTCGTAGAAAGTAAGGAACAGCAGGGAACTGACAAGTCTTGTCAGCAACAACTCTGATCTGAGTATTAATGAGGATGCTTGGCAGTGATCAGTTCTCCCAAATTGTCATTCAAAATAAAGTCTAAGGTTGGAAATCCAGGCAACCATCTCATCAGAAATATTTCTGGTCAGGAGATCAGTTTGACGTCTGTGAAGACCCTTCAAGGGACTGAATTGAGGAAAAGGAGTTCTACAGAGCAGTCACTGTTGGTTGAAGCTCTTTGCAGTTTGGAGAAATTACAGTTTATTTTAGAAATGTACTGGATTGAGTATTCAACAGAAACACTCAGCAGGCACCAATGAAAGGAAACTACTAAACTTTAGACAACCTGTAAGTAGCGTACAAAATATTCATGCCTAGCAGTCATCTATTTTCAACATTTTAACAACATAAAATAGCAAGGTTTTAAAGGGATGTTTGTCACTTACTTCATAACACCATTAACTACTTTTAAATGAACAATTAGCATAGTGACCTTTTGTTGTTGGATGATGATGTGACAGGAGTTCAAGCTGCAGACAGAAAATTAAATAGGATTTGGAACTCAGAGATTTTCTTTAATGGTACCTACCATGCGTTATATGCTTCTCACCCACAATAACAGATGGGTAGCAGATGTCTGACAACATCAGAGCCATTAGCTTTCTACAGAGCAAATGAAGAAAGGCAGATTGCTAATATAATTTTGAGAATATGTTGTTATGTCACTGTTTCTTTTTCTACTAATCTTTTCTTATCTGTGGATTTGTAGCTGTTGCATATTTTATTATCCCAGACCTCCAAATAATATCTTATTTCATAAAGACTAAGGTGGACATTCTTTATATCATGAAATGTTTCTGAAGTGGCAGCTAATGTGTGAACTTCAATAAATGGAATTAATATTCCTATTTTTTTGACCATATATTGAGGTTCCTTATGAAAGAAGAACACAGATGCCATTGTTTAGGTTACAATATCTAACGGTAAACAGAGGAACTGGTTCTTGGTGCACACACACGTGTTATTAATATGTGTTTTGTGAGAAAGAAATTACACCTTTGTACAGATCACTATTAATCCACGTGGCACATAAAATGAAGAACTGATTTATTTTTTATTTCTTCTAGTGTATATACAATTTTTGAGAATCTTGGATTTTCTATTTATATTTTCTACAAATGACAAATTCCACTAATTTTACTGCAGAATATACCATTCTATGCGTCGGTAAAAAATGACTTTGCACTGAGGCACTATATAAATATTTAAATGATGTGTCAATATAGTTTCAAAATGCATTCAAAGACTGCAGCACTGCAGTGGTATGGCCATGTAGAGTGCCAGCAAATCCGGGCATCACATTCTTCGTGTAATATTTATTCCAAATTATTCTCTTGGCTAAAAGGCTGATTTTTAGGATCCTTGTTCCTTTAGGGATGGAAATGTTTTGTCATCTTTTGACTTTGTAATACTGGATGATTAATATCACTTGGTGTTGTTATAAGTCCACAGAAATATATAAGAATGTAAGAGCATAAGGTATAGAAACAGAAGTAGGCCATTTAGTCCCTCGAGCCTGCTCTGCCGTTCAAAAAGATTGTGGATGATCTTTGACCTCATATTTTCCATATTTGTACAAATAATTTGAATCTGTCTTCATGGCAGAAGATGCTAAATGCACCCCAATAATCACAGAAAATCAGGGGTTAAAGGGAGGGAGGATCTTTAAACAATTATTATCACAAGGTAAAAGCACAAGGTAAACTTAAGGGGCTGAGAAGTCCCCTGGACCTGGCGGTCTGCATCCTAGGATTTTAAAAGAAGTGACAGCAGAGATAGTGAATGCATTGGTTGTAATCTTCCTAGTTTCTGGAAAGGTTCCATGGATTGAAAAACTTCAAATGTAATGTCCCTATTCAAGAAAGGAGGGAGACAGAAAGCAGGAAACTTAGACCAGTTCACCTAACATCTGTCATAGGGAAAAGGCTGGAATCCATTATTAAGAAAGTAATAAAAAGGACATTTAGAAAATCCTAATACAATCAAGCAGAGTCATCGTGGTTTTGTGAAAGGAAAATCGTGTTTGGCAAATTTATCAGAGCTCTTTGAGAGTGCAACAGCGAGATGGATATGGTAACAGCCAATTTGAAAATGATCTGTTTACCCCTCTTCTCTGTTTTCTTTCCTTTAACTGACCTCTATTCATGCTAATATACTACCCCCAACTCTGAGCTCCTATCTTCTGGAATAGCCTTTCATTTAGTACTTTATCCCATCTGAAAATCCAAATACACTGCATTCCATAGTTTCCCGTTAACTGCCCTTTGAGCTACAGCCTCAAAAAACTGAATACATTTGCCCAAAAAAGATTTCCCTTTCATAAAACCATGTTGGCTCTGACTAATCATTATGGCCTGTAACTTCCGAGCTCCAGGGATATCCCCTCCCCCAGAAGATCCCAGGTAAGGCTTGCACAACAATTGCCCGGAAAGTTCAAACTTCAGATGGGAATGCGATTTAAATCGCAAATTTCGGAATGCTGCAACTGTCTTAGTGCAATAGTCACCCAAAAAAAATTAGAAGAATTAAAACTACTTCTAACTCCTGGGTAGTTATTATACTGACCTCCCCCGGCCTCCCACAGGATCCCGACTAGTCCCCCACCCCCTCATTATACTCTACCAACCCCTCCAGAGCCCCCCACACCCCTCCAACCACCCCATGGAACTCCCCCCACCCCCCCCCCCCCCCACACACACACACACAGGGCAATCCGACTACCCCCACCTCCCCCCAACCCCCGAGGGGATGCCCTGAACCCTCCGACCAACCCTCTCGAACTACACCCTCTCCCCAACTACATCCACCTGATTACACCCTCTCCCCGTCTACCCCCCACCAACTATGCCCTCCCTGTCTATGCCCCCACCTAAGCACCCTCCCCTGACTACACCCTATCCCTCACTGTCTCTGTCCTCACTGACTACCCTCTCTGACTCCCCCACGACTACCCGTGCCATGGACCCCAGACCACCCAATCCATCCCCATTAACTACCTAACCTACCCCACTGACCACCGAAGCACCACCCACACCACAGACAACCTGACCCCCTCCCTCCCAACCCTATGGAAACCCGACACTCTCCCGGACCACCTGACTCCCATCCCACCCTGGCCCACCCTACTCCCCCCAATCCTGCCCAGTTACCTTTTACGTTTACCTTCTCCCTGGTTTCTCACTTCTCAGGGGCTGGACATTTAAATTTACCTGCTTCATGGCGGCTAGCTGTATGAAGGGCTGTGGCTTACTTATTTTCGACTGAGCTACCCTTGACTTTTGGCCTCAGGAACTCACTGCGCTACACAGATCTCCCCTGGCCTGAGTTGCAAGATCAGGCAAAATAGGAACAGCTGGATTTCAAAGTAAGTAATTATGAGTGGAGTGGCAATCTGACTCAATTGCCACTTCACCAGAAGTTATGAGCCATTATGATTTTCTGAGTGCCCCTGTTACCATTGCCTTAATCATGGTTCCTTTTCCTGATTACTGTTAGAGGTGTCAGCTGTGGCTCAGTTCATAGCACCCTCACCTTTGAATCAGAGGGTTGTGGGTTCATGTCCCACTCCTGGAAACCAAGAACTGTGATTGTACTCGAAAGAGTTGCAATCTGTGACTGTTGATAACTCGAAAAGAGTTTCCTGATTACTGTTGTCAGGTTAAATGGCCTAAAGTTCCCTGTTTTCTCTCTCCTTCTTCTGATGAATAAATGTGTTACATTTGCTACCTTCCAATCCACTGAGACCATTCCAGAATCGGGGGAATTTTAGAAGATCAGAGCATCCACTATCACTGTAGTCACCTCTTTAAAACTCTGAGCTGTAGGCCATCAGGTTCAGGGGATTTGTCAGCTTTAGTCCCATTAATTTCTCCAGTTCTTTTTCTTTACTAATATTAAATACTGTAAGTTCCTCACTCTCAATGGACCCATGGTTCCCATTATTTCTGGTATGTTTGCTGTGTGAAAACCAACACAAAATATTTGTTTCATGTCTCTGCCATTTCCTTATTCACCATTTTAATTTCTCCTGTCTCAGTCTCCAAGTGACCCATGTCAACTTTACCTACTCTCTTCCTTTTGACATAGCTGTAGCAGTTTTTAACAACCTGTTTTTACATTTCTTGCCAGTTTAAGTTTATATCCCATTTTCTTTCTCTTTATCATTTTTAAAAATTATCCTCTGCTGGCTTTGAAAACTCTCCCAATCTTCAGGCTTACTACTTTGCTTGGCAATATTATAAACCACTTCCTTTAATCTAACATTATTCTTAGCCTGTTTAATTAGCCACAGATGGATTGCTTTTCCTCTGGAGTTTTAATCTCTCAATGAAATGTATACTTGTCAAGAATTATGAAATATTTCTTCAAATGTTTGTCATTGCTTATCAACTATTTTAAGTTCTAATCTAATTTTCCAATCTATGTTTGCCAACTCATCCCTCATACTTATGTAATTGGTTTTATTTAAGCTTAACACTCCAGGTGCTTACATATGTCACTCTTGAAATTAATATGATATTCTATTATGTTATGATCACTCTTCCTTAGAGGATCCCTTACTACAGGATTACTAATTAAGCCTGTCTCATTCTACAAGATTCCATAATATATTAATCTAGGAAACTGTCTTGAATATATTCCTTGAACTCATCCTCCAAATTACTTATTGCCAATTTTCTTTGTCCAGTCTATATGGAGATTAAACTCCCCCACAAGTTTTGCATTACCTTTGTTAAAGGCTCTGATTTTCTAGACTAATACTCTGCCCAACTCTATAGCTATTGTGAGGGAGCCTATAAATTACTCCCACCAGTGTTCTTTGCCCCTTGCTATTTCATATTTCTACCCATATTGAATTGACATATGCTTTTCCAAGCCAAGTTCCTTCCTCATTGCTCCTTATGTCATCTTTTATTACCAGAACTAATCAACCCATTCTTTTCCATTTTGCTTGTCTTTTTGAAACATCAAGTACCCTTGAAATCCTGGGGGTTACCAATGACCAGAAACTGAACTGGACAAGCCATATAAACACTGTGGCTGCAAGAGCAAGTCAGAGACTATGATTCCTGTGGCACGTAACTTCCCAAAGCCTGTCCACTATCTAAAAAGCACAAGCCAGGAGTGTGATGGAATACTCTCCACTTGCCTGGATGAGTGCAGCTCCAATGACACTCAAGAAGCTTGACATCACCCAGGGCAAAGCAGCCTGCTTGATTGGCACCCCATCCACAAACATTCACTCCTTCCAACCCCATCCACAAACATTCACTGCCTCCACCACCGACGCACAGTGGCAGCAGTGTGTACCATCTACAAGATGTGCTGCAGGAACTCACCAAGGCTCCTTAGACAGAACTTTCCAAACCCACAACCATCTAGAAGGTCAAGAGCAGCAGAGAGATGGGAACACCATCATCTGGAAGTTCCCCTCCAAGTTACTCGCCATCCTGACTTGGAAATATATCGCCGTTCCTTCAGTTTTGCTGGGTCAAAATCCTGGAAACAGCACTGTGGGTGTACCTACACCACATGGACTGAAGCGGTTTAAGAAGGCAGCTCACCACCACCTTCTCAAGGGCAACTAGGGATGGGCAATAAATGCAGGCCTTACTAGTGACGCCACATCCCATGACTTCATGGATGCATTTGTGTGTGAAGGCTTGTGATATCCCACAGAGGTCGCCTGTGGAGCCATGAAAGGAGCCACTGGCATAGAAATTGAGTGCCATGGTCACTTTCACGGCCACTGGCAGTGGATGTCCTCCATGTCTCCGTGATACCAAATCCTTCAGCAGCTGGCAGATGTGGCCAACCAGTTCCCTAGACATGCGCAGTCTTTGGCGACACTGGTTCTCGGTCATCTGCAGGAATGGAAGGTGGTGTCTAAGGATCCTGTGTCTAGCTAGGCACCAACCGGCGACGGCTCGCTGTGACTCTTCAGTGGCGTGTTCGGGAACCCCAGCCACCCCTTCTTCCAGAAACACTGCTCCTCTCTCTGCCCAGCTAGGCGCCTCCATTGCTCTCATCCCTTTCATCTCCGCTCTCTGTATGCGACGAGGCATACAATTAGGTCACCGGGCTCCATGCTCCTGTTGTACTCCACCTGCAGGATGAAAGAGAGAGACGCGTGGGTTAGCTTGAGTGTATTGAGAAACTCTCTTGGTTAAGGCCCCTTGCATGCCGGAGAGTGCTGGCCACCACTTGGATGACCAGAATTTAGTGCGTTGCCTGAAACCCCACCCACCTTCGCCCCACTCCACTTGATCGATTGGCAGCAGCTTTGCCCACTGGACTGCATGCTGTGCTCTCAGCTCAGGCACAGGCATTCTCCCAACCCGCACTGCAAGGCTGCACTGTTAGCTTGAACCATGAGGCAGACTGGTCCAAACCGGGATGATGACATTGTAAGAGGCCGTGAGCACCTCCACCAGTGACTGCTCCATGGCCAGATTTAACAAGGAGATTGTACAACATGTGCAGTCATCCAACTGTTTTGCAGCACACTAAAATGCTCATTAGTTTGCAGTCTGTGCCCAAGGGGTGAAAAGTTCAGGAGCATTTGGTGGCACCTTCATGCTTCTGCGTTGCTTGAGAGGGCAGTTAAGCTAGAGGCCCCACTCCAAGATGTCAATGTGGCTGCATCTGAACTACCTCAGCTGCAAAGGAACGATCACTTTATATTGGTTTCCCTAATGTGTGGCCGCTTCTTCCCCCCCCACTCTGCACGTGCTTGTGCTCTACCATCAACCGCAGTGCAGCCCTTGCCCCTCCCCCAAGTCGCCTCGTCCGCAATGCAGCCCTTGCCCCCCCAATTCGCCTCATCCGCAATGCAGCCCTTGCCCCCCCAATTCGTCTCATCCGCAATGCAGCCATTGTCCACCCCAAAGCCACCTCGACCGCAGTGTAGCCCTTGCCCCCCAATTCGCCTCATCCGCAATGCAGCCCTTGCCCCCCCAATTCGCCTCATCCGCAATGCAGCCATTGTCCGCCCCCAAGCCACCTCAACTGCAGTGCAGCCCCGCCTCCCAAGTCACCTCCACCTTGAAATCCAACAGGCGATCCTGGCAAGCGCAGCGCAACCTTACTGTGTACTCACCTCCGAGTTCCTCTCAAAGTGCAGCCCGCTAAATGCACACCTTACATGTGCTGTTGTGAAACATGTCAGCGTGCAATCACCCCGACGAGCTTGGATGATCCAGCGTGGAGGGTTGATTCTGGTGGGCTGGGCTTATGATGATGTGCAGACGCATTACAATGAGGTCCCTGACCTCCGACTGTGGGAAACATGGCCCATCATTGACGGAGCAGAGCGGATAATTGCAAACTGTTTTCATTGATGTTGTGAAACAAATTTTTGGCCTTCTCACCATATTGTCTGCTTACGTCGCTGAATGCACCTGACACCAGCGGACATGGAAAATTCCTCCCTCTGTGTGAGGCTGATACATTCTTTCTCAATGAATGGTTTAATGTTAGTAATGTTGACCAATCTCCAATGGTGTTTTCTTGCGGAGAAAATTGAGGCAGGGTGAAGTCAAGTGATGTTACAGAGGTGGAAATAGGTGGTCTTTAGTGAGAGTGCAGGTATGTGGTCAGAAGCTCATCTCAGGATCAAATATAAGGCTGAGGTTGCAAGCAGTCTGGTTTAGTCCCAGACAACTGCCAGGGAGAGGGATAGAATCGATAGCTAGGAGTGGCGGCTGAATACAATGGGTTGGATTTTACAAGCCTCCGCTGGGTATGTTTTCAGTGGTGGGGCACATAAAATAGGTTAGGTGACTAGCCCATCACCTTCCCGCCCGCCCCCGAGCTCACCCCCATAATACGCTAGGTGGACAGCCACCAAAATCCCACCTCCCATATTTAGATAAATAATTAAGGGTTGCTTAGGCTTGTTAACAAGTCTATTGAGCTGGATAACATGCTGTTCACGCCAAAACAATGTTGGCATGGGCAGTCGGGGGAGAGTGATGAGGCTGTTTTTAAAGGCCTACATGATCAAAGAGGGAAAGGAAGGGAGGCAAAGCATACAGGGGGGTGCCCTGTACAATTCAGGGGCACTGCCCTCAAGATGCCATCCCCCCTTTACTCTCCTCCAACCTGCCCGACAGAACCCGGAACCCACCTGCACGCACCAAACCCAGCCCCCCTGGCCACCTCCCTCTCCCTGGGCTCTGGAATTCCTCTCTGCCCTAAAACCCCAGGACTTACCTTCCTGGGGCAGCCCTGACCTTCGTCGGGCTTCTTTCTGCAGTCTTGGCAGTGCCACTACTCAGCTCTGGCGCTGCTGGGATTGATGGAGCTGCTGGACAAAGAATTGTCCGGCAGCTCCCAAGGGTGCGACTTCCTTCTAAGTGAGGGCCGATCTCTCACTTTCCACCAATTTAGCCCCCTCCCCATAGTGTGTTATGGCTGCGGCAGAGGCTGGCACATAGTGAGTCGGCTTCCAGCTTTCTTCATTTCCAGCAGTGCGGGGTGGGGGGTGGATGGAGGGATGGGGGTATGAGCAGTCTGCCATTCCTGTAAAATGCAGCCAATGACTACAATTTTCCCAATATTTCATTGAAGGAAATTTCTGCTGATCCAGTACTGGATGTTGGATAAGCAGCCTGATAATTTCTCAACAGTGGAGGCATTGAGAGAGGTGGTCATGAAGTAGAGCTGGGTGTCATCACTGTACGTGTGGAAACTAATACTGATCAGGACAATGCAGCAGTCATGATGTTTCATTTCGTGCCAGTCTGCTGTGTCAGCTGCAATTGAGCCACCACAGCCAACCAAATGCTGGCTACTGGGTGACAAAGGGCTGATGATTCTAGCGCGTGATTATAAAAGCCATGCTGCCACGCGAAATGTCATAGAGCAAACCATTGACATGCTGAAACAACACTTCCTTTGCCTGGGCTGGACTGAAGGAACTCTGTAGTACTTGGCAGAGCTGGTATCAAGAATTGTGGTGGTCTGCTTCAGGCTGCATAACCTCATCATTATGAGGGAACAGCCCTTGCCACCAGTTATATGGCAAGCAGCATTTTTATGTTCACTCATGGTTTGTGGACGTTGCTGACAAAGTCTACATTTATCGCCTGTCCCTAATTCCCCTTTAGAAGCTGATGGTGACGTGCCTTATTGAATCACTGCAGTCCATATGGTGAATGTACCCTCATAGTGCTGTTTTGTAAGGATTTTGACCAAGCAATGATGAAAGAACTGTGATATATTTCCAAGTCAGGAATGTGTGTGACTTGGAGAGGATCTTGGAGGTGGTGGTTTTTCCATGGATCTGTTGCCTTTGTTCTTCTAGGCAGCAGAGATCAATGCTTTGGGTGGTGTTGTTGAAGAAGCCTTGGCTACAGTACACCTTGCAAATGGCACACACTGCACCACTGTGCACTGGTGGCAGAGGGAATGAATCTTTAAATTGGTGGATGTCATCCAGGCTGCATTCTCCTGGATGGCGTTGATTTTCTTTAGTATTGTCAAAGTGCACTCATCCAGGCAAGTGGAGAGAATTCCATCACAATCCTGATTTGTGCCGAGTAGAGGGGGAGAAGGGTTTGAGGAGTCAGGAAGCGAGTCACTTGCCGCAAAGTACCTCTGACCTGCTCTTGTAGCCACGGTATTTACATGATAGTGTGGTTAAGTTTGCAGTCAATGGTGACACCCAAGGTAGTGATTGTGAGGGATTCAGTGCAATGCTGTTGAATGTGAAAGGGAGGTGGTTAACCACTCTTTTGTTGGAGATGATCGTTCCCTGGCACTTGTATAGTGCGAATATTCCTTGCCACTTATCAGCCCAAGCCTGAATGTTGTCCAGATTTTGTTGCATGCAGGCACGTTTGTAAATGGAACTGAATACTGTGCAATCATCAGTTAACATCCCCACTTCTGACCTTATGATAGAAGGAAAATCACTGATGAAGCAGCTGAAGGTCTTTTGGCCTAGGACATTTCCCTCTGCAATTCCTGCAGCAATACCCTGGGGCTGAGATGTTCGGTATTCAACAATAACAACCATCTTCCTCTGTCTAGGAATGACTCCAACCAGTAAAGCGTTTGCCCCTGATCCCCATTGATTACAGTTTTACTAGGGTTTCTTGATGTTTCGCGTGGTCAAACGCTGCCTTGATGTCAAGAACACTCACTCCCACCTTACCTCAGGAATGCAGCTCCCTTGTCCATGTTTGGATCAAGGCTGTAATAAGATCTGGAGATGAATGGTCCTGATGGATCCCAAACTGAGCATGGTTGAGCAGCTTATTGCTGCTTGATGGCACTCTTAACTACTCCTCCCATCACTTTGTTGAAGATTGGTAATAGGCTGATAGAACTGTAGTTGGCTAAGTTAGATTTTATCCTGCCATTTGGTCAGGACATATCTATACAATAATCCACATTGTTGGGGAGATGCCAGTGCTATAGCTGCACTGGAACAGTTTAGCTAGGAGACTGGCCCTGAACCAGAGATCTTCAACTTTCTTTGTTCAGCATACATGTAGTCCTAGTGTTATAGCTTTACCAGATTGAACCTTATTTTCTGATGTGCCTGTTGTTGCTCTTGTATATTCCTCACTGAACGAGGGTAGGCTCCATGGCTAGGCGGTGGTGGAGGATTGAGGGAGTAGGTTGTTGGGGAGGTAACCGGTAGGGTAGGATTTGTCCTTTTTGTGGACATGACATACCTGGGCAATTTTCCAATTGGTTGGTGAGATGTCAGTGTTGAAGTTGTACAGGTACAGTATGAGGAACTGCAGCATGAAGTGAAGGAGGGGGTGTTTGACGAGGGAGGGGAAGAGAGGAGGTAACCTAGACAGCTCTTGACTAGACTGTCCACAAAGAACCCATCGGAGTGCGATATCAGTAACTGAAATCGCAATTCCCCATTCACCAACAGTCCCTAAGCTTTGCATTTCCTGTTACTGATCATCACAACATCCACTTGGCTAGAATGCAAAAATAAAAGCTGTCACAGAATAAACATTGCAAACCAAATTGAAAATAAAATCATGTCATATTTCAGACAGAAGTAAATTAATCACCCTTTTGCATTCCCTTAGTTCCTGTCATACGTGTACCTTTGCCTGTCCTGGTGCTCCAATGCAATGATACCTCAATAGCTGCAACATGGCTGGTGGAAGGGTTTCAGTTGGAGAGACTACAGATAGCCTTGGAGGACAACTTCAAACAGCTCTGGATGTAGAAGGTTGGCTATGGACTGCACCACCTCGGCATGGGTGGCAGCAGTCTGGGCTGGGTGGCTGACATGGCAACAGCAAGGGCACTGATGGGGTGGCAGGGCTGGGAGGTTAAATGCTGTCATCCTTAGGGAGGACAGCAGGTCGGTGCTCCATGGAGCCACCGCCATTCCTCCAGGGCAGCTCCTCAGCAATCCTATTCATCTCCTTGAGGACAGCTTTGCTGGACTGCCGTGACATCATGCAAGCCTCTTTGCATACTTTAATCGACAGCCATGATGGCAGCAGTCTGAACTTCCACTGCAGCACTCAAACATTGGGTGGCTGCTGCTTGTCCTGCGATGGAAAGTGTAACATCAGCCATCAGACGCTGCATCGTGTTTGGGTCCACAAGTGTGCAAATGATGTCGGCCATCACTTCCAATCTGGAAAGGATGGGCTTCAAGTTCTTAACAAAGCCCTGTGCCAATTTGATGCTGGAATCCTCCATGCTCCTTGACAATAATGGCATGCTTTCTGGCAGGCTTCCCAATAGACCAAAGATTTTCTTGTGTATACCCATCACCTGCTTCTGTACACTGCCCCATTGAAATCCTCACCTGAATCCTCTGTAGCAGAACCCCTGTATAACCTTTCCCTCTGGCAAGCTGCTACCTCACAACCCCTGCCCTTGCTGCAGGCTATTCATGCCCAGTGTCTCATCACTTGCAGATCCTGCCTCTATGTTATCTTCAAAGTTAAGCACAGTGTCAATATCTGACATGGTGGCTGCGAGTGTGAAATTAAGTGATGGTGCTGTGCCTCCATCATCTCTCTTCTTGGAGTTCCACAACTGCCTGGTCAGATTGGACCCCTTGGGTTTCTGAAAGGAAAAAGACACAAGGGTAAGTTTCTGTTGGAGGAAGGCAGGGAAAGTAAAAGGTGCATGCTTACATCATTTGCCACTTGAAAATCAGACGAAAGCCTTGGGTTCAGCAGTGGGCATCCTAGTAATGGCCAGCACCATTTTCTTCATGGGGATTAGGACCTGCAGGTTTGTCCACCCACTCTGGTTAGCTCGTGCTGTCTCAGATTGTGAGAGTGTGCCAGTGTGGGTCACACAATCTGTTTGGCAGATGTGCCTGTCAAGGTTGAAAAGTTGGCAGTGTGTATGTGATGCAGTTGTGAGGCTAGTAACAGTGCTAAGTGTAGGAGGATGAAGTGAAGCACACAAATGTTAGGTATGAATCTTGATTGATGGAGATTTTTGGTCATGAGCGATGGTATGTGCTGACTTGAGCAGTACCTGAGGTTAGTGGTGCAGTAGGTGATCTTGCATTTGAAGATGCGTTCACTCTCTCATATGAGGTCATTGAATTTCTTGTGGCACTGTATCCAGGTCCTTGGTACTTGACCTCCACGGTTATCTGTTTCCACTGCCTTTTGACCATTTTTCTGGAGGGCCTCCATCCTCCCTACAGAGGAGGCTTGATTTTCAAGTTGAGGGTCTAGAATCCGATATGCAGGTAATTTACAGGTCCCCACCCTGTGCCTGACCTGCATCACTTATGCGTTGCTATCTTCAAATGTAAATGCCCTGGTTCAGTCGGAGGCAGAATCTATGCCCAAATAGCGGCGCCGAGCATTTCCAAGAGGCCAGAGCTACCTGCAAAGCAGGAGCGGCAACTGCAGACAGCAGCCATGATGGGGTGTGCAGTTGCCTGGCAGAAGAGAGGAGGAAGCACTTTGAAAGGCCAGCAGCCTCATAGTGACACAAACAGCCAAATGAGAGATCAGACGCACAATCCATGGCAAGATCCTACAGGTCCTAGAACTTTTCAGCATAAAAATTTCTTAATTTCTGCCCGTATTGAGCCCGACAGCTGTACACTAAGGGGCAAAAGACTCTTCAGATTCAGCGATTTAGAAATTGAAAATTGCCTTCTTGCCCTCCACAGCCCCTTAGCAAGTTCGTTAAGGAGCTTAATTAACAGACTGTTAATTCAAGGTGAGCGGGTTCCCAACTTCCTCCACCTGCCCTCACTTTGAAAATTTGAGCACATTGCAGATACATCTTGCAGGAGTGCTGTTTTCAAAAGCGAGCCCACTCCTGGGGCGATATTGGCCCAGATTTGCACTAAGTGTGGTGGCGGGTGGGTAAAACGATGATTTACCCACCAGCTGCGATGGCGGGTTTTCATGCTGTATCATCCCAAATCCGCCGCATTGCTCACACATTCCCGGGAAACAAACTGTTTTCATGGAGGGCGGGCTCTCATTCGCCCATCACGCCATCACCTCACCGCTTCATCACGCCGGCTGCCATATTTAAAGTCCAGCTGCATGCACACATCTCAGTTCTTCCAGCCCACAACTACTGCAGGGGAGATGTCCATGAAAGGCAAAAAGACTGCAGCCCCCAGGTTTGATGAATGCCACAAGCCCATCACACATTCACTGGCATCTCCCTCACTACCAGCTCAAGAGACATCGCCACTCACTCTCTCACATACACCCTCACATCTGCCTCTGGCCTCATCTCCTCTGGAGACTACCTCTTCAGCCCTCATTATCTTGAGGCCACTTGCACAGATCAACATGTGCCCCCATACACATCCTGCGATACCCTCCTTCCCCAGTACAGCTCTCATCCTGCAGCCTCTTCCCTTGCACGGGGCCACTTCTCCCCCTTCCCCAAGCAAGCCCTAGCCCTGCAGCCATTGAAAAGCCACTCACATATGGCTGATCTGGTAGGCAGAGACCTACCCATGAGCCCCCCTAAAAATGATGTGGTGCTGTTTGTGAAGCCTGGCGCTGATGACTGCAAGTGCTGCCTGAAGCAATGTAGGCAAACAAACCTCGAAGTCCTCAGCGACATGCAGCCCGCCAGGTGCACATCACTTATGTGCTGTTGTGAAACACGTTGGCGTGTTCTTCCGCTGACGTTGGTGGGTGGGGGGGGTGCGGGGGATAGGTAGGGTGAGCCTGGTGGGCTGGCCTTATAATGATATGCTGATGTATTACAATTATGTCAGATGGCGGGAAACACAGCCCGCCATCAGCGGACAGATCGGACAATCGCAAACGTTGGTTTCACGATGTCATGAAACTGAATTTTGGCCTTTTCACCATATTGTCATGCCGCCGAACACACATGACGCAGGCGGGCATGGAAAATCCCGGCACTGTTCTTGCCCCCAAGGGTGACTGAAGATCCCGAATGTTTTGCCATTCTATCCACTTCCTCCACTCAGACCTCCCAGTGCAGCACCTGGAAACCTTGGAGTCTGCTCTCTCCCCTGCCATTCCTTACTCTTCCCCAGATCAAGTCCTCTTCAACCATGACTCCCAGAACCTGCCCCAGCCAAAATGTACTCCCCTTTTAATAGGTGCGTGCAAGCCTTAAGTGGAACAAAAGGGAAATGCTGCAGAAAATACTGAGTTCTAATGAAAGGATATTGACCTGAAACAATAACTCTACTTCTCTCTCCACAAATGCTGCATGACCTGAGTATTTTCAGCATTTTCTCTTTTTATGCTAGTGGTGCTAGTCACTCACAATATTAGGCCCCTGCTGATGCATCCAGCCAGTGAACAGCATGGTTTGTGTCAGCTGGATGCCAAGATCATGGAAATGAACAGGCAGTGGGGAGTTGGCCTTTTCCCTTCAGGGCAATAACCGAATGGCCTACTTCTGCTTCTATTTCATATGTTTGTATGTGTGTAACTGACGCAGGTTAATCACACATCACAATGTCTATACTCGTTTTCAGGTTCTCTCCAATTTAGCCCTCTAAATTCTTTCACAATGATCAATATTTAGCACAAACTGACACAGATGCTCTGGTGAATATTTTTGAAATCATACTTGTACAATACTTAAGCAAATGCTTGGAATATGACAATGTTGCATTCAAGTTTCCAATATTCTTCATTAGTGTTTTTGCATCCTATTGATCTAGAGAGTAGTTTATCATCACTAATTCTCCAAACCCTAATTAGTAATTTGTATATCTGATATAAAGGACAACTCATTTAACCTGATACCGAGCAGTTGCCCGAAATGAAAAATTCAGCTGAGCGTTCTGGCATCTGGAGTTTAATAATTAAATGCAGCAACCATAAGTAATACAGGATATTTAATGCATACCAATTATGCAGCATGTTGCTCAGAAATTGTTTTCTTCTCTGCTGTACTTCCTTTAAATTCCAGCAGCAGTTTATAAAATATACCTGCTACACTTTATATATGTTATTAATTGTTGAAATGTGCAGTGTAAATACAGAATATTTGAAAGTGAAATTTCACACAATATTGCGACCAAACATATAAATATTTATAAAATGGTAACTGATGAATTTCATCTCTATTATTCAACTAGGAAAATATATACCTTAATTTTTCACAAATATATTTATTTTCCAGAATAGTTAAATCACATGAAATACTACTTGCAATTGTTAAACAAATACATGTTCTGTGCACCCTACAGTACCTTGGTCCCCATTGGAACACGGCTTACTATTAGATGAAATCATGATAGGTAAACTAATGTCTGTGATGATGGCAATCACTCCAACCACCTCATCTCACACGGTTACAGTTCCTCAACTCTTTCCATAATGTGGTCCTTTGCAATCAACTGAAATGCAAAATTCATGACAGCCATTAGACACTAAATTCGATCAGAGTGTTCCTTTGTTACTTGCGAATATAGATGTGGTCTTTCTGATTCCACGAAGTGACAGTATACCTCATCTCTTACCAGTTGGTCTTGCAGGATCCATAAGCGAGATTAAACCATGATCCTGGTTGAGTTCAATGCGTCAATAGGTTATGATTTCTGAGTAGTAATGTTTAGTAAGATACCTCAAAGAATACAACTTGAACAGACTGACATGCCTTGTATCACTCATAGAATTATTATGAGTGACATTTAAAGACTCTGAAATCGCAACAGAACCTTTCTATTACATTTCTGCAATTTCCTGATATATCCACTTATACACTGTTTCAGTGAAAAGGACACAAAAGGTATGCAGAGGGGAATCTATGAGGATGGATAGTTAAATGACCTTCTATCACATACTATGTGCCCACAGTCTCATCTCATGGAAGATCCATAATTGAAAGAAAAAAATAAAGCTGGAAATCATAACAAGGCACAGGAAATGTGTACAGATCTGCCAGCATCTGAAAAAAGATCGGTTAACATTTCATTTAGAGAAACTCTGCATCATAAATGATCTCTGCCTGGATATTAAGTTTTTCTTTTATTTGCAGATAGACCTGCTGTGATTTTCCAGAATTTACTGTTTTATTGCAGAGGAGCAGTCATGAAGCATTATGGCCCAGATTTTTGCCTCCCGGGTCAGGTGAGCAGAGTCAGGAGACTTCCTGGCTTGGCAAACTCAACCTTTAAAAATGTCTGCCTGCAGGTCGGATTTTCAGTCGGGGGCATGCCTGCTGAAGTACCTGTCATGGCGGGTGCCCCCAGAAGCGGAGAGGGCTTGGAGGTGGACCTAGTGCAGGTCGGGCACCACGGGTGCATATATAAAGTGCCCCCGGGGTGTTGTCAGTCCTAGTGAATGGAGCACGTTGGATGCCTTGGCTGGGGGGACGTTGTGGAGCGGTCAAGTGAGTGTCAAAGCTGTAAATGTTGTCCAACTGTTAGATTATCCTAGAATCCTGGATGGCCCATCATGGACTTTACCATTGATGCTTCCGAATGAAAAGTATGCTGAACTAAACCACTGAATGGATTCCCAAGACATAGCCATGGAGATGGCATTGCCGGGGAAGACAGTGGCATTGTGGTATTGTCACAGGACTGGTATTTCAGAGACCCAGGGTAATACTCTGGGGACCCAAGTTTGAATCAGATGGTGAAATTTGAATTCAATAAAAAAAAAAATCTGGAATTAAAGGTCTGTTGATGACCATGAAACCATTGTCAATTGTCATAAAAACCCATCTGGATCACTAATGCCCTTTAGGGAAGGAAATCTACTATCCTTACCTGGCCTACATTTGACTCCAGACCCACAGCAATGTGGTTCATTGTGGTTCAAATTCCCTTTGAACAAGGGCAGTTAGGGATGGGCAATAAATGCTGGCCTAGCCAGTGACACCCACATCCCATGAACGAATAAATTAAAAAAAACACAACTTGATGCAGATAAGATGCAATGATTTCGTAGTCTGGCTAGACTCAGCGGATGAATGAACAACAGTGTCATGCTCATTATCCCATCCACTTACCCTACTGCCACTTGCCTCTCTGGATGTGCCCACACTGTGGACCCTTGACCAGGTCCCTCACATTTGCACAGAGTAATGGCATAACAGTCTGAACAAAATGGCTAAGCCAGTAGGGCTGTCAGTTGTCCTTCAGCATAGCATGTCACCTTGGAGTGACAACTGCAACATACACGGCACCAAGCGCATGTTCTCTCAACCACACCATTAAGAGTATTCATAGATGAGATGATGTGCATGGTTAGTGCATGTAAGCCCACAAAAGTGAATGATAGCAATGTATTTTGAATTGCTCATGACCTTTCTCACCTTAAGCTTTCATTAATTAACTAATTAATTCATAGAGTGTTGCACAGATCAGCCGCATCTAAAGGTTAAGAGGCCAGCTGCCCCACATCTTTCTGACTGGAACCTGGAGGTCCTGGTAGAGGAAATCCAAAGGTGAAGAGAAATAATTTACCCAGCTGGCCACAAGCAAGAAGGCATGGGTGCAGATTGAGGTGGCAGTGAGCATCGCCGACGAACACAGAAGATTGTGGATTTGGTGCTGCAAAAACTTCAATGACTTTTTGCGTTCCAGCAAGGTGAGTAGCTTCACTCATAGCTATAGGGTAGAATTTTCGTGTCAGCGGGCGGCCGCGATCGGCTGGCCCAGGAGCAGCAGGGTAATGGACTGCCGACTGCAATAGGCTCCCAACAACGATTTCACACTGGCTGGCCAATTCACGGCACGATGAAAGGGGCAGGAGGAGGGCGAGCGCTGAAGTCAGCATGGGCGGAAGGAACGCGTCCTGAAGGCAGAGAGCTGCCTCACGGAGCTGAATAATTTAAAATCAATAAAAACAGAATGTAAAATCAGGATAAATTGTCCACGTGTCAGGATGAGACACCTCAAAATAAGGATGATGAAAATCTTTTCAAAACATTTTAATCTTTTTTAAAATTAATCACGGAAACTTCATCCCACCTGTGGATGAGGTTTCCTGAAAAACGCAAAGGCCGCCTGGTTGATTCGCCCACCTGCCAACCGTAACGTTGGACGGGCAGTGAAAAATCTCTATCCTTTGCTACTTTAATGGCCCTAATAGGCCTCTTAATTGTTGGTGGGTGCGTTGCCGACTCTCACGAACGCCCACCGACTGAAATATTGTGTGAGTAAGTGATGATGTCGGGACGCTTGGCTGAAGTCATCACACGCTATTTCACGCTCGAACGTGTCAGGCATGCATGCACACGCCGAGCAGAAAATTCTACCCATAGAGGTCCAAGGGAAGAGTAACATCTGCATGCTGCAGATCAGGTGCGAGACATGGCACATATAATCCTCAATGCTGAAGCAGAGGATTGTGTAAGCAACTCATTTAGTTGCGTGAAAACAGATGTGAATAGGCAGTATGATGCACAGATGCACTGAACTGCAGTACCTCTGTACGTCCTATATATAAGGGTGACATAAAATCATGTTGTGGTTGCAGAACAAAAGGACAGAGAATGCCTGAAAGATGGCCTGGACTGGGGGTGGGAGAGCATACCTGAGGCCCAAGTGCCCTGTCGAGCAAACAGCCTTGGAGGTCACTATGGTGCTGTGGTATAAGGGTCTGGCATAGAATGGGTTAATGTGGGACTGGGTACAGTACCATCCCACAGTATGATATAAAGGAACACATGATCTGGGTCTAGTGGGCTGTCTTGTACTGGACAGAGGTACAAGTATGGAGACAGCTCCTAGCTTAGACCTTATACTGCACCTATGTATATAGTTACAAGTGGTTAATATGCACTTACTGTTAAACTATACAAGACTCAGAACCTCTTCAGGAGACCTACGGAACTACACACATCTTACAACAGGTGCCAGAGTTGCTTGCTGTTGATGACGGTGAATCTCCAGTAGAAGGTGATAAAGAAGGTGTTGAGATTGCCTTGGCACATGGTGGTAATGGTGGAGGTCATGCTGTCACTTTGTTGAGCAGAATGGGATGTTGGCATGAGAGGGAATGCAACAATGAGGTTGCGTCATAAGAGCAGTGGGAGCATAGTTAAGGCAGTGATGTGCATCAGAGCATGCTTTCACAATGAGAAATATCTCAGTTTGTGTCTCAGGCAAGTCCCAGCTCTGCTGGCTCTCCCCCAGGTCCATTTCATCCCTGGCACACCAAGAATGGGAAGAGATATCTGAGGAGGCAGCATCACATATCAGCCAACAGCTGCCAACTCAGACACAGCCACTTCGGAGGGATGTAGTGCACATCATGGATGTAGTGCACAGTGTCATCGCACCAGAGTGCAGGAGGAGATGCCTGAATCAGAGACATCTGTGTACAGACCCCCTCAGAGGAGGGAGGAAAGTCACAATGATGTTCCAGTGGGCAGAAATGTGGAGCCTCAGAAGTCAGCTTTTGAGGCACAGTGTTTGTCCAATCAGGAGCAGATGTATGGACATCTGGTGGAGTTCCCTGAGGCAGTGGGGAGCTCTTGGACTGTGAATGAATGACTGTCATGAGCTCCACCTTGTCCCAGGGGTTCAGCTACATGACCTCTGACCATGAGAAATTGACCAATCTCGTGGAGAGACACATGCAGCAACACACGGAGTGGGTGCGTCTCGGCAAAGAAAGGGTGCAAGGCTCCCTCAGTAGCCTGGATAAGTCTGCTCAGAGTATGAGTGCTGACATTCATAGAACACATGAGGAGCTGCATACCACAGGATAGTCACACTGTTGGCCCAGCGGTTGCTGGATTGGATGACTGCTGCTTACAACATCCAGCCCTATTAACCCCTGAAAGGCCAACATATGGCTATGGAGGTAACCGAGGAAGGCTTCCTCGTCTTCTGCCACCTCCCCAGCCCCTCCACCACAGCCCTCGTCTGCTCCACATGTGGCAGTGACCATGGCTACCCATGCAGGGATGCAGGGGCTGCAGTCTGAGGGAAGTCCCTGCTGGGTGCCTGCACGATAAGGCTGGCCACCATGGTCCTCATTGCCCTTTGGACAGATAAGTGAGCAGCCTGCCTTCACCTTCTCTGAGGCAACGCGGGAGGCACTTTGTAGGAGTGTGTGTGAGCACTGGGCGCCATCTCGCCTAGAGCACTAATGGGTTCACTGTGGTTGCTGAATTCACATTGCATATATCACATTTGAACACTTCTACATGACTTGGTGCATGTGTGTACAAACTGTTCCTGATTGGACAATAGAAAGCTCAAAAGGAATGATAAAAATGTGAGTTAGCTTCTTACCAGTAATATTGAAGGCAGCATGCTGAGTTACATCTCAAAGTGGTTTTACCAGGAACAATGAGGTGGCCTGATTAGTGAGGCATGTGAGAGCTTCTTCCTTCTTTGTTGCATCACATAAGAGTCCAGGGGTCAAAGGCTCAGACACTAAGATGCTCCTTGTGTCTTTCAGTTTCCATCTAAGTGTGACTTTAAGGGAGGCTTGATGATCCCACTCCATGACCAGATGTTGGTCAACAAGTGCAAGTGAAGCATTGGTGCTGGGTGCCAGACATTCATCCGCATTGCAAAGTTGCACCTTGGCGTTGGTGTGGGCAGCATAGCTTGGTAGGCCATATATTGTCCAGTTGATGTAGGTTGTGTGCTGTTGCCAATACAATAGCTGCACTGTCATTTCCGGTGTCACAGGATGTGTTTTGTGCAGTTTGCGGAGATCTATGCAAGCCAGGACTGATGGATGTGGCGCCTAATTCTTAACTCAGACCATTGGCCAGAATGGATGTAGCACAAATTATTTCAATTAATTATCATGGCACAGTTGTCTAATCATCAAGCACGCGATACTATCTCTGCATGAACAATGCAAAATACACTTGGGTCAGCTTGTATAGGCATTAAGCCTTCATTCATGTCATTATCTGCATTGTGGGCATGGCTTGATGATGGTCCATTTGGAGGTATGAATGCATCATTCATGGTCAATGGCATTCATGCGAGAGGCCAGGATGAAAGAGAATTATGACCATGTGTGTTTGAAAGATGCTGACAACCATGTTTATGATGGAGAGGGTAGTTGCAGTTTGAATGTAACAGAATCTAACCCATTGATGTTGCTTCACTCCCTTGTGAGGGATAGGCAGTCCCTCCAGAGACTGTGTCGTCAAGGATCTTTCTGTGGAGATATGTCACCAGGGACTGTCTGATGGCAATAGTTATTTTGGAGAAGCTTACAAAAATCTATTCTGGACAAGGACCAACCCACTTGCACAGAATCAACCCTGGATGCATGTTCCTGCTTCCTTGGTTTTCCATCTTGTTGAGGTATGATGTCCTCGTTCTGCACACCCTCCCCACAGAGTAGCATTTGATTGTCCTCCCTCTCCTCCTTCCTGGTGCGCATGCTGCTGCATCTTCATTATGACCTTCAGCTGTCCCTCTGGGCTCCGAGTGCTCAGGTTGACTTGCTTCTACGGCTCCTATGTGAGAGGGTGCCATGCCCATTCTCTATGCTTCCTTGGACGAAGTGCTATGTGCACTTCTGAAGCACTAGTAACTTTCTTGGACCTGGGGGCAACAAAAAATTGCCCAAGCAGACCAGCAGCCCCACTTTCCCACTCCTTTGGGTCACGAGAGGACAGTGCGAGTTAAGTTCCTGGCACTTCTGGGGCATTGAATGAAGTTTTCAATGTAACTTTACAGGGGTACCTCATTTGTCCAAAGGGGTGCCTGGGCTCTCCAAAGGAAATGAACAATAAACAGACCTCCTCTGGCCTGGTCTGTTCTGCGCACTTCGGGATTCACGCAGTTAGGGTTCAAAAATCAGAAGTCAGTGGAGGCAACTGGTGATTTAAATGGCCAGCTGCCTCCATGTTTCGCACATGCATGAACCTGACCTGATTAAGCCCTGCCTCTGCAAAAATGGGAAATGTTGGCTTCGGGGCTGGGACTTAGATATTTTGGCCAGTTCCTGGATTTTCACCATGGTGAGGATCCTCTCCATCATGGTGAAAATCCGGGCCTGAGCAATTAAAGAAAAAAGGCTGGAACCTGTACTACCCCTTTTTTGATTCATTTTTAGGGTATTATATGAGATATTGAACAGGAGAGCTGCATTCATAACATGGCCAAACAGGTTGATTATCAGTCTGTAAATCCTTCCAATACTCCTGATGGCAGGTGGTAAGAGCGGGTGAGTTTCCTGGTCAGCCATCCTGCAGAAGGCAAATGGCAACGGCAATAATTTTCCAAGCATAATCATGGACCAATCCAATGGAAATCCATTGTCGGCAACACACTCATAAGGCACGGTCGCTGGAGGAGGAGGAGGATGAGATATTGGTCCGATTTTCAAGACTTGCATTTTTTTCGCAACTTTGCCCAAATTTTTGTCATGCTAAAATCAACTTGCAAATATTTCCTTTTGCAAACCTCTGTCGTTCTGCTGGACAATGTTCTGGGACATATTTTAAAATTGAATCACTACACAACACTAAAAAAGAAATACTGCACAAAAATATATTTATTTATAAGAAAGGCTATTCTTGTATACACTATAGAGTGAGATGGTTATCCTGATATTGCAATTGTGGGTGTAGCATAATTCAGTTACAATGATGAATTCTCCAATAAATCATCTATTTCAGTATGGGTCTACATCGATATTTCAAATAAAATGTCTTATAAATGATACATCATAGCATTCAAAAACTAAATAATCAATACTGACTTGAATAATTAGATTTAGAATATTATTTTTGTTAGATCAGAGAATCAAGAGCTAAGGCAGGTAAATAGAATTGAGGTACAGATTATCCATGATCTAAGTGAATGAATGGCAGAACAGGACTGGGGGGCTGAATGGCCTACTTCAACAAGTTTGTTTGGATAAAGGAACCATGACAGACGAACTGATCTAAAAAATCATATTATAAAGCTTTCATGCCAAGGTTACAATCCAAATTCATTTTTAAAATCAATTTGTCAATTCAAAATAAGAATCTAGAAATTGGTTATAAATCTACTTTGGATTACCAAGTTATACTGCTTCAGTAATATATAATTACCATCAGGGAGTTTTCACAAGTTGGACAAACCCCTTACTGACAATGGGGAAAGTCAAAATCCAAGGCCAGGATTTTCGGGCCCCACCATGGCAGGATCCATCAAAGGCAATGTGGAGGCCCAACTGAAAGTCCATTGACTTCCGGTGGGACCGGACGATCCTGGCGGCAGGCAGGGCCGGAAAATCCCACCGTTGGATTTTGAGTTTCACTATTGCCTCACTGTCGTAATATTTCACAAAAACTCAAATAGAAATCAGCTCTCCAATTTATGCCATTTTTTTTCATGGTGATTATTCTCAATAATTGGACAATTAGTTTCATGCATCACTCAGATAAATTCTATGCTATTCTCCCCACTGTACATTGCACAAATTTACTGAACCTGATGGTTTCCACCCCAGCTTATTAAAATAAGTAGGTAAGGAAATTGCAGACACGTTAATCATGATCTTGCAAAATTCTCTGGATTCAGGAATGTTCCCCTTGGATAGGAAAATAATCACTGTCACTTCATTATTTAAGAAGGGTGGGAGAGAGAAACCAAGAAATTAAATACCAGTTTAAAAAAAACATTTGTATTCATATTGTGCCTTTCATGTCCTCATGACGTGCTCTCAGAACATTAATGCAGGGTGGACACATTTCATGTTTGGTGCTGCATCATCTTTAACCAAATGATTCTATGACAACCACCCTAATACTGATGCATTGCAGTTGGTAAGCCACCTCCCTCCATTATCTAATTTTATGGCAACATTCTCCACAATGACTTACATTTGTACCATTTGAAGAAGTTGATATTTGACTGCTTTGAGGGAAAAGGGTGAGTGTTGGATGATTCTATTTAAATGATAATCTACATAGCTGATTATACTTAATACATGGTATATTGATGAATAGATTTTTTAAAACTTGAGATTGCACACTGCAGGTGTCTAACAGCATCAGTGTGATAACTGAATTCTTCTTCATATAGTGTATGTGATCTCACTGTCTAAATGGTTGTGAAACGGTGGGGCCCATTGCACTGGTTGGTACAAGTTTTGTCCAAGTGAGGCAAGGATAGGGCTTTGCAGGAGTCAGAATTGATGTTTCTTTATTTTTAACTTTTCTGAATGGTATCACTGCAGTGCTGCTGTGCTCTGAAAGGCTGCAGTGCATGTCAATCATGCTCACTCCTAATCAACCCATGCTCCCTGTGTTTAATCTCCTATAGGAACTGCCTTCATCTTGATGATCTGTGAAATGGAAGTCCCTTTTAGCAACAAATATATCAAGGAAAAATATGTACCTGGGGAAAATGCAAACCCTTCTGTTCCAGAGAAACCTAAGATTCAGCAGCCTGCTCCTTTCTTATTTGCATCTCATCAAACACTCTGAAGACATATTGGCAAAAATGGCAAAACAGATGTTACAAAAGAAGGGAAAACAGGACAATGCAAAGAGAGAAGGAAGAGAAAAAAGCAACACAAGAAAGACAAGTGGGGGTAAGAAAACAAGAAACAGAGGTGAAGAAGATGCTGAGTTCAGATTTTCCTACTCCTGACTTGCTGCTAGTGCTGCCTCCTGTTCAACTCATCTAATCTGCTGTCTCCCAGCAATTCAAGCCTATTGCAAGGGAGTTGGCAGCTGATCTGTGAGGAAGACTGTTCCATGTATTCAATATGAAATTTTCAGAGCAGCTTGTGCTACACAACAGGGTCAATGTTAATCCAGTCTGCTTGTTGGGAATTGTGTGCAGAGTGGGGGTTAATTTGGCAGGGTTTAAGATGACAGGAGTTAAAATGACAGGGAGTTTGCACTACATTTTCAAGGTGTTGCCACTGCTTATCATTCTACACTTGCCCCATAGGACTGGGGACTAATTTCAATGACAAAGTCTTGTCCCACTCACATCACTGGGCACTCATGTCATTTCAACTGTGGGTCCACCTAAGGCCACAATTCCAGCTACCCAACATTCTGGCCACCAGAGACCCAGGTAAGTGAGGTTTACTTTTTAATTTGTAAAAATTCTTGTGGATCAGGTGGAGATCTCCTACCTATCCTGGCCCCACAAGAACATCTCATGCATCTACAGGCTTCCATCCCACTTTCAATCACAGACTTCCTGAATTCCACCCTCAACCCCAAAATCTTCCAGCTCCTTATTTACTGTGCAGAGGTCCAGATTTGTGGAGTGGCTTCATGAATATGGCGGTCACCTGCTGGAACTTTTGTCATTCCCAGTGAAATTAGATGGGAGTCAAGCTGCACCATGCAAATGCAGACCTGAAGTTAAAACCTCGAGGGTTCATGCTCCATTCAGCCCCCACACCCTCAATTTCTGCCTTCAGTTTAAATTGGGACTAATGATTCTGTTTGTGAATTCTCCCAAAGCAGGTTGTTCCATTATAGAATTATAGAAGAGTATAATACAGAAGGAGGCCATTTGACCTATTGAGTCAGAGAAATCCCAGTTTTTCTAGTCTATCCATGTAATTATAATCCCTCATCCCCAGACCCATTCTAGTAAAAATCTTCTCTAAATCTCCAAAATCTTTGTGTCCTTAATCCTAAAGTGTGGTGTCCAGAATTGGACACAATGCTCCAGTAGGCATTGAGTCAGTATTTTATAAAGGTTTAGCTTAACTTCGTGATAGTTGTACTCTATACCTCCATATATAAAGTCCAAGAGCCCGTATGGTTTAATAACTGTGTCGTGCCCAGTAAAGACATATCATATTCCTAACTTTCAAGATAAAACTTGATTCAATGTGGACTCTTTGAAATTGACATTTAAAAAAAAAAATGGCTGATGTACAAGAAGGCCTTTGAAGATCAGATGACATGACTTGTGTATTCAAAAGCTGCCTCACTGTCTCACAAGGATAAAAGGATACATTCCAGGTTAAGAGGTGTCAACTGCACATATGCTGAGTCCATCAGAAGACATTCCTGAATTAAATGAGTTTCTTCAGAAACAAAGCAGGTGATTGTCTTTAGGATGAATGTCTTCAAACATGAAAACTTGCTGCTGGTTATTTAAATTGTCCACACTTATGTGTTAAAAAAACACATACATCTTCCTCTCAAAAGCTTGATTGTGAACAGTTGTGAGGTGATACATTTTGGTGGAGAGAAAATGCATGCTAAATAGTACAATTTTAATGGAGAAGCAAGAAGAGAGAGACCCTGTGGTGTTTGTGCACATATCTCTGAAGATGGCAAGATAGATTAACAAAACAGTTGTTACAGACAAGTTAAGAGAACTGATGAAATCCTTGCTCCTTTCCCAACTGTTCACTGCAGGAATTCCTAAGGTTAGTGTCCTAGGCCCAACTATCTTCAGTTGCTTCATCATGAACTTTCCTCCAACATAAGATCAGAAGCCATCCAGTATAAGACAGCCAGTTGATCAGCACCCCAACATTCACTTTCTCCACCACTGACACATTGTGGCACAAGTGTATACCGTCTAGAAGATGCACTGCAGTAACTTGCCAAGGCTCCTTCAACAGCACCTCCCAAACTCGTAACCTCTCCACTGAGAAGGCCAAAGGCAGCAGATGCATGGGAAAACCTTCAAGTTCCCCTTCAAATCACACAGCATCCTGACTTGTAATTATACTGCTGTTTCTTCTCTGTCACAAAATCCTGGAACTCTCTCCCGAAAAGGATTGTGAGTGTTCCTATATCACCTGGATTGCAGTGGTTCAAGAAGACAGCTCAGCACTGACAATGTTAGAAATGCAGGTCCTTTTAAGAGTAAACGAGGACAAGCTTCAGAGTGAATTAAGAGCAGGTGCTGCTTATTGAAGAGCTGGGTTTTTCCCCAGTAGGATATTTTTTTGCTTCTGGACAGGGAAAGGATCCAGAATGGAAGAATAGAAACTGGTATTTGTACTGAACTATAGTTTCATAATAAAACTGTTGTGATTCACAGAATGTCTTCTGCTGCCTGATTCAGTAAATAGATATCCACCTATTAAACAAGTACCACCTTCTCAGGGGCAATTAATGATGGGAAATAAATGCTGATCTTGCTAGCAGTATTCACATCCTAAGGCTAAATATAGAAATTTACAAAATTTTGTGTCATCTGCAAATTCCAAAGTTGTGCCCTGAACCTCCAATTCCAAGTCACTAATGTCTACCAAAACCCGCAGTGGCCCTAATATTGACCCTTGGGAACTTCACTGCACACCTTTCTCCAGCCATAAAAACAGCTATTCACCACAATTCTGTTTTCTATCTCTTAGTAAAGGGCAATTAAAAGAAATGAATTAGGAAGAAAAGAATACAGCTCGGTAATGAATAAGTGAGGATTATTGACTAAGAAATTAAAAGTTATAGTCTTAAGGAGGAAATGCATAAATATGGTCTGTTAAGCAAATAGTAAACTGAATATATCAGAAAATGAACTGGGATACTTAATATCAGGAGGATAGGAACAGGGCAACTGGCCAAAATAAAGGAAATTAGATTCAAGTGGAAAAGAAAGAATATGAAACAAAGAATTTGGTGGAACAATTCAGGGATAAGAGCAACTTGAAACTACTGTCAGGAAACCAGTACATTATTTTTGTCACACTTGGTTAACATGATGTATATCACATACTATTATGCCTACTCTAAACTGCTGAAAATGCAGCAAATGAACTGTTAAAAATCTTCCTTTTCTGCGATCATATCCCTTGAAACCACCTAAATTTCATTAGATTAAATTATTTCATAATCAGAAATGGTGATAGGTGTCAATCTATTTACTTAATTAAAAGGGAAATTCCACATAACATATATGCATATACGTTATATTTATCTCACATGAGGTATGCATGACTGTGTTGGGAGCTGTAGGGTATGGGAAAATAAAATTTCTTTCTAATATTGGAATGCATTGAATGCATTGCTTATCTATTCCCAATATTAATCAGTGAATTATTTTTAATCCACCCACAACAACAACCAATTTTTTTGTCAGTTTTCTGTGACTAGAATATCCCATTGTTCCATGTACTGAGAGAGGAAATGTTTTTGGCAGAGGGCTGAAGTGAGAAAAGCTGACAAGGGGAGACTTTGAGAGACTAAGCTTTACTCAATGTAGATGTTTTAAAAAAGAAATGACAACCAAATTACTTGACAGCATTTGAAAAATGCACATACCTTTAATTATTCATCTTTTAATTCAATTGTTTAAGGTTTTCAGTTTGACTTTGAAATACCAGACCAATTTCTTTGTGATCTAAATACATTCTTACCTTTGTGGTCTTAACTCTATTGCCAGAAGCACACATCCATCCTGAATTATCTGGTAATGTCTTGCACTCCTCTCCCTCTACACAGGGGTCCATCTCGCACCACCATTTTCCAATAACAATGGAAGCTTTAGAAAGTCATGGAACAGATAAAAGAAATGGCTAATGAATCATTGTTCAAAGAAATGTTTAATTCAGTGTATTATGTTCTTTATTCTTTCTCAAACAGTCTTTGTGATAACAAAAATAAACTTAACAGTTGTGTAAAATGTAAACAAATCAAATTTTTTAAAGCATTGTGAACGATTTGATATTTCCAGGTTTACTAAGAGCTGCAAAACAAAAACAGAATTACCTGGAAAAACTCAGCAGGTCTGGCAGCATCGACGGAGAAGAAAAGAGTTGACGTTTCGAGTCCTCATGACCCTGCGGAAGGGTCATGAGGACTCGAAACGTCAACTCTTTTCTTCTCCGCCGATGCTGCCAGACCTGCTGAGTTTTTCCAGGTAATTCTGTTTTTGTTTTGGATTTCCAGCATCCGCAGTAGTTTTTTGTTTTTATTACTAAGAGCTGCATCTGCCATGCTGCTAAAGGAGAGAAACATTCAATGTATGAATTTATTTCAAACTGGTCCCACCAGACTCCCACCATTTCATTGTTCGTGCATATGTAAGGTCTCAGGTATCTGCCATGTGAACAATTCCATCTGTCAGATTATTTTATTTTCTCTTTTTGTAGGTCAACAACACTTCAATTTGTACTCAGTAGAATTGTAGGACTTCACTTCCTAAGCACATTGGTGCATTAATGCCATTCTATACCATCGAATGGTAAAACATGGTTTTACACACAACTTCAGCTAAGTGCTTTTCTCCAGAGAAACAAGAAATATTGTTGGTGGTTTGGGGGGTGGAGGCGGTGGAGTGCAGGTTTTACCATTGGCCATAATTGCTCACCTCGTTGAAAGCAATATTGATAATGGGCTGGGGCAATAGTATGTAACCTGGATTATTCAAAGGAGAAGAGAAATATTTCAAATTTATATTTACATTTTTCTTTTCCCCTCAACTTATATTTCATATTTAAATCACTGGCCATAAACTGCTCCAAACTTTGCATAGTAAATTCACATACCCATATAAATCTATACCTGTTGTGATAGAATAATCAACTCAGCTTTTCCCCAGTTGACAGACAAAAGTCAAAAGGTAACCTTATTTCCGTTATAAATTGCAATTATAGAAATGCTTGGATTTGTGCAAAACGGTCTAAAAAATTGTAGTAATCTTCTGATAATTTGTGTGAGTCAACACCTCAAAAGGCAAATAAAATGAGCTTCAATTGGATTTTTATTTTAGAAAGTGCTTCTACTGTGCTTAAATTATTGTAGGATGATTGTGATTGATTGGCCAACACCACCATCGCTTATCTGAATGCAAGATAGAAATGCAGGTTTATTTTAAAAGACATCTTTCTCTCTATTCCTTCAAAACAGGATACAAAGACCATTTTAGATCTTGCATCTGTTCACATTAGTGATTTGCTTTGGAAATGGCAATGTATCTGTTCTGCTGGCTTCAGCAACATGCCTGGAATATAGCTGAAGGGCTGTATCCGTGTCACCAGCCGTCTCCAAATGGCAATGAGAATAGGAAATGATATCTTTCAAGATCATGCTGGCACATGAAAGGAGTAGAACTCGAAAGAGGAAGCAAAATTATTTTCAGCCAGCAGCACCTACATTAAAATTGCAATTGCCTATTTTCTACAAATGTCATTGGGAAATGGAGTCCACCAGGTTGGTGGTGTAAAGCCACTACACTTAAGAATCAGGAGCAGCTGCTGCAGTGACCAAAATAGCCCTGTCTGGGTCATTACAAATTCCATGAAACAAGAATGAACTACATCCCAATGTAATAGGTCTGTCCTATTAATAGTGTAGGATTGAGGAAAACAGGACAAAACAAGAAGGCTTGCTTGTCTTATGTATTTTAGAGTTACTTCTTACACTAAGATTTATTCTGATACTCCTTACTTCTGAACACTTAATGTATCATCACGGATAATAATGTGAAAAAAACATAGCCCATCAATAATGGGTTTTTAAATCTATCATGAGGATATGAATAAGCCATTATTCATTGTTAAAGAGAGATGCTAACAAAATGACACCTAAAGGATATTCATAAGGAAAATATATTTTAGTTAATTTCAATATGCAGTAAACATTTATTAACCTTAAAAATGTCTGAAAAAATAGGCTTTTATATAATGTTTAAAGTACAATGTTATAATTTATTGTGGTTTGTTCAGTTATGGTAATCCAAAGCTCGGAGTAATGTTCAGTGTTTCCCTTTACAAATATGCTTAAACACGCTTTTGGCGTCTAACATATGGTTTATATAAGCTATGAGAATAGAGAAATTGTAATTTTATTCCTGGTTTGTTCTATAACAGAAGTTCCCTGGCTCAGCGATTGGAATATGTAATAGCTTTTTTTTATTGTCTTGCTCCACTTGCTGCGACAGAAAATTGCCATGCTGAAATATAATGTAAATAAAGAACCAGGATTTCAGGCAGTAGTGGGGAGACAGTTAAGTATGGCTTATGAAAAGATTATGAGACAGGATCATTTTTTCAGCCTTTCTGTGATAAAAATGTAATTAATTTAGCAATGTCTTCAATTAAGCGGACACGGTTCTCACAGTCTCATTAAGATGCTTTGTGGGTTGCTTAGAGGGTTTTTAAAGGAGGCAGCACAGCACTAAATAATTTTACATCTGGCGAAAATAAATGTGAATCTGTGCAGCATATGCAGTATGTGACCCTTAGATTACCTATTAGCTTGAAGCCCATTCATGCTGAATAGAGTGAGACACTGCACTTCCTCTTTTCATTGAATTTGGCTGCTTGCCAATGAGATTTTGAATTTGGGAATTTCAGAGGCCATGACCTGTAGGATTAGTTGGTATCAACACCGTGGTCATGTGCTTACTGCAGTTTGCAGCATAGAATCAACAGCAACATATGCTCTATACAACAGTTGCATATGATAGAAGGTAGGCTTAGTTTTCAGAATCCAACATTTAGAGATATAGGCCGGAATTGTACGGCCCCGTCTCGGCGGGGACAGAGCCACAAAATGCGGCGAGCCAGTCTAAACTCCATTGACTTTAGCGGGACCATAAAATCCCACTGGCGCAAAATTGAGGCCATTGTGTGGGGTTTACATTCTGGGTTCAGGAACCCGATGTTGGGGCCAGTTCTGGGTCCCAACCGCACAAGGGATATTTCATCACAAATTTTAAAGCATCAGCCCATTAATGCTCAGGAAGCAGGCTTGCTGTCCAATTAAGGATGGCAGGCAGACTCCCGAGGCTTGAGGGCCAATGGGAGGCCCTCTGGCAATGACAAATTGACGGCACTACCAAACGAGGTGGGAGATACTGATTTGTAATGGAGAGAGAGATCCATCTCAACATGGAGACTCCCTCTGAATTAAAGGTCAGATATTTTTTAAAATTTAGAACAGCCACAGCTGCCTGGTTGTGATCATTGAGGGAGAGCCCCTCCTTCGAACGGCCGGCCACAGTTCTGGCCCAGTGACCATGATGGGTGTGGGTGGGGGTCTCTCATGGGGTTAATCACTATGCCCCTTCCCCAGCCTGAGGCCGCCGCGATGCAGCGGCTGTGCTTTGGCCCAATGTGCAAAGGCTGCATGCTGATTAGAAATCCCAGTCAACATAGGAAAAAAGCCTTGATAGGCTCTTATTTGTCTTCAATTGGCTATCCACTGCTTTTGAGCAGCTAGCCATTCCAACCCTTATCCAGCTTCATTAGAAATGATTCAGGGGTGGGATCGTGGCACCGAACCAGTATGACGGCCATCAGTGTGAGATTGGTGCCCAGCCAACTCTAACCCCAACCCTGTGGCTGACTGAAAATCCCACCCATAATGTTGAACTAAGTAACTGACTCCCAAAAATAGAAATGTTCAAAGTTTTCAGAAGCAGTTCTTCTGAAAAGGTCATAGTATTGTATATGAAGAAACATTGTATATGTGGACTTTCAAAAGCTCTTTGTTAAGATACCACATAAGAAGTTTGTTTTGAAAATAAAAAGAAATTCTCAGGCTGTGGGTGAATGCCACAATTAGTGCCCATCCTTAGTTGTCTTGAGAAGGTAATGATGTGCCTTGTCTTTAAACCACTGCAGTCTTGTGGTTAACGTTCCCACTATGGCAGGGAATTCTAGTATTTGGAGCTCTCTTATGGCCCTCTTATGGCCAGTTGTGTATGTGTGTACAGTAAAGTCCCACCTTTCGTAACTTCCCTGTTAGTATATTTGCTTACCCGTACTAAAGCCTTTG
Organism: Cetorhinus maximus; assembly: GCF_964194155.1. Lineage (NCBI taxonomy): Eukaryota > Metazoa > Chordata > Chondrichthyes > Lamniformes > Cetorhinidae > Cetorhinus > Cetorhinus maximus. The sequence goes on along the minus strand of NC_135884.1, from coordinate 46,027,851 downwards.
TACACCACATCACCCATCGTGAGCAATTGCTTGCTTATCCGCATTTTCTTTCACCTCTCTTCTCTTTCCCCAAGGAGGCTGCAGCCATGATGGAACAGACACCTCAACATGATTTAACGGGAGATGGCATTGGAGTCTCTGGAAGCAGATTCCTCCCATTAGTCCTGGCCATGGACATTTAATTCTCTTTTTTTAAGCACCTTTCCGACAGGGGTGAGAAGTGGTGCCTGGAATGGCTGCAGCTGAAATGCAGCCTGAACAGAGAGATTAACCTGGAAATGTCCGAATCTCTCAGTCCAGAGCTACAATAATGGCTCTGCTCAATTTTGAAATGTTTATCGATTTTGTCTGCCAGTTTTGAAGTGATTCCTTTTTTTCCCTCAAATGAGGACTGTCTCTTTTAAAAATTTTCAACGCATGACTTGTATTGCTCAGAGGCTCCCCCCTACCTGCCACTATCTGTCACATACAGGTCCAGTACCACAATTTGCTGTACAGTAACTGCACAAACCAATGCTGCCCTCACATTGCTGGAACCTATCTAATTGACTCCCATTGAGAAGTACGTTCATCGTTTGCAATTTCGCTGTTTACGAGGTTTCATGGGAACTTAACCCTGCGAATGGTGGGACTTTACTGCATATAAACCAAACCTGGGTAGACAAGTTCACTTTTGTACCATACTCCATATTGTACAAAATGAGTGCTTTTGTTCCGCAAGGATATCACATTCTGGCGACAAATGTGGGATCATAGATTCCTTAGCAAAACAAACTTGGGTTGGAGAAGCTTCCAGCTAGACAACCGAGGAACTTGTGAGTGTTCTTTCTGTGAGAAATAGGCTGTTATACACGTGGGTGGACTGACCGTCAAAGGTGCCTGTGTATTATTGGGCAACTGGGGGAGTACAGCCATCACTGAGAGTCTTTCTATGTGGAGTGGTTAGAGATGTTTTTCACTGTCATCAATATCCTCAAAGATCCTGATAATCCATCTGTCAACCAGGCAGTGGAGGAAAGGAAAAGGGCAATCATTTTGACTGAAGCAGGCCCGTGAGTGCAGGAGACGCTCAAGAATTTGCTCACCCCAGCAAAGCCAAATGACATGCTGCTGTTGGACATTTTGATTAGGCTTAAGTAGCGCTTTGAAGCTTTGATATTTCCATTATTGGGAGCCAATTGGTTGGCCCAATATTATAGGCAGGATTTTAGTCAGCCATGGGGTTGGGATTAGAGGTAGCTGAGTTGGCAATCCCAAGTGTTTGGAGATTGCAGAAAGCTATTGTTTTGGAGCAAGGAACATTGGAGAGTTTATCATGGCCTTGAAAAAGGCATCCAGCATCATTTTAGAGAATTTCAAGAGAAAGTGCTGTGGGACAGATATGTTTGTGGTTTAAAAAGTGAATGCATTCACAGTAAGTTGATGACATTGCCAACGTAAAGTTTTGACATAGCTTGTCAAACGTCATTGTCCATGTGCATGGCACAATGTGACTCAAGAGAAATTAGAATTAACAATCAATGAAGAGGGTCATCTCAGCCATGTATGTCACAAGAAGGTCAACAGAGAGAACACTGGTTGGATGAAAAGCCAGTTGCTGCATATGGTCATTGAACAGCAACAAATAAATGAGGGGGCAGTTGAGATCCATATGATCAGAAGCACAAGGATGCCCAATGGAAATTCACAGGGCACTGTGGTCCAAGTTGCATTGGATGGAGCTGTGGTAGACATGGAGGTTGACACGGGCACATCAGTTAGTGTGATTCTTCAGTTGCTATATTGTGAAAAGTTGAGTCAACATCAGCTGGAAAAATCATGAATACAGTTGCGCAGTTACGGAGGAGTGAAAATACCCATAATTGGCAGAGGGTCACTTCTGTCCACATACAATGAACAATGTGCAAAACTGCCCATCATTGTTGTGCAAAGCAAAAAAACTGGCCTTGTTAGCAAGAAACTGGTTAGCAGCACTCAAGTTAAATTGGAATGAGATTTTTCATGTTGAAGTGAGATTCACAGATGCAAGACAATGTGATTGACAAGTACCCTCAGGTGTTTAGTGAAACTGACAAACTAATTCAAGGAAACAAGGCTAACGTACATGTTCAGAGCAGCTGTGGCTCAGTTCATAGCACCCTCGCCTTTGAATCAGAGGGTTGTGGGTTCATGTCCCACTCCCGGAAACCAAGAACTGTGATTGTACTCGAAAGAGTTGCAATCTGTGACTGTTGATAACTCAAAAGAGTTTCAGAGCAACGCAGGCCATGTCCAATGCTCTGTGCTCCAAGAGAGAAAGTAGAGCAAGAACTAAAAAGACTCAAGTCTGAGAACGTTATCTCTAAAGTCAAACAGAATAATTGGGCTACTCCCATAGTGGTGGTAGCAAAGTCAGATGGTAGTGTAAGAATATGTGGGGATTATAAGGGAACGGTAAATCGGGTACTAGAATGTAATCCACTGATACTTTGCCAAATGTGGTGGATCTGTTCAGAATACTGGCAGGATGCCAACATTTTTGAAAGTTAGATCTGACAAATGTTTATCTGCAACTTGAGTTAGATGATGAATCTAAGTCATATTTGACCATAAATACACATAAAGGACGATTTCAATTTCATAGACTGCCATTTGGTGTTTCTTCAGCCCCCAGAATTTTTCAAGGGGCATTGAACCAAATTTTGCTAGGAACTGATGGAGTAATATGCTATTTGGATGACATGCTTTTTTTAGCTCCAAACAGATGGACTCATGATGATAAATTGAAAGAGGTGCTCAAACATATGGGAAAGCATGGAATTCAGCTGAAAGTACACACATGTGAGATGTTTCAAAATCCAGTAGAGTACTTGCATCACAGGGTAAACAAAGATGTGTTACATCTTACCAAGAGTAAGGATCAAGCAATAAGAAATGGACCACATCCTCAGAATATTTCTAAGCTCAGACCATTTTTGGGGCCTAATGAATTACTACGATAAAATCATACCAAATTTGGTGACCTTACTGCATCCATTGAATGAACATGGGTGTTCCATGGAATTGGCTAGAGTGTGACAAGGCATTTACTTTGAGATGGGGAGATGTTGGCATAGTGGTAATATCACTGGACTAATAATCCAGAGACCCAGGCTAATGCTCTGGGTTCAAATCTAGTCAAGAAAGTTGGTGGAATTTGAATTCAGTTAATAAATCTGGGATATAAAGCTAGCCTGGTGTATAATGGTGACCATGAAGCTATTTTTGATTGCTGTAAAAATACACCTGGTTCACTAATGCCCTTTGTGGAAGAAAATCTTCCATCCTTATCTGGTGTGGCCTACATGTGACTCCAGACCCACACCAATAGTGGTTGATTCTTAACTGCCCTCAAATGGCCTAAGAAGCCACTAAGTTGAAGGGCAATTAGGAATGGGCAACAAATGCTGGCCTTGCTTACAATCCCATGAAAGACTTTTTAAAAAAGTCAACTGGTTGAGGGTATAGTGCTTGTACATTATGATGTGTCCAAAGAGATTAAGCTAGCACGTGATGCCTTTGGCCATGTTCCAGCATATTATGAACTTTCAGACAATACTTTAAAATTTTGAACAAAAACAGACTAATTAAAATGGCCACTGTGGCTTTTGGCACTATCAGCTCCTGACAGTCCTGAGACTCAAGAAAATACCTAATTAAATATGGACATTCACATCCGACCAGGAAATTTACAGATCCCTTTGTTTAAGGATGTAATGTCAACAAAAGGACTGTAGCATTCCAGTCAATCTGCCTTTCAGGTTGACCATGGACAAAAGACATATCAAAACTCAATGGGTGTCAGACAAATGTGAATGGGTTCCCCTTGACCTCCCATTGTATTATGATGGTCCCTCATTCCAACCCAGATTGGATAAATTTCAAAGTGTCAAATGACAAACACAGGATGATCACCCGCTTTATTTGGAAAAGGACTTTGAACTTGTAACAGATCACATGGGTGAGTCAGCCATGTTTGTGGCCTTTTATAAAAGCAAGATGCTGCTCTGGACAGAAATCCATCAGAAAGCTATTGAACCAGCTGCATTGAACTAAGCAGCTAAGGTAATAAACAGGAATGCTTTGAAAGTGGGAGAAGGGCTCTCTCCAACCTGTTTTAACTTCAAGTTCACCTGAGATTGAAAATCCTGGAAAGTCAACTACAAGAAAACTGACTGAGAAACCTCTGCCAACAAGAACTTCATTTCAACAAAAAGCATCAACTGATCTTAGAAACTACAGGCCTGCAATAAAAAGAGAGTAAGACAATTATATGTTGTAATTGTATTTTTTTTCTTCTTCATCTGTATCTAATTTTTGTTTGTGTGACAGGGTGGGTGAGTTGAGTGAGTGAGATGTCACATTTAAACCTCCAGGTCAAATGTGGGATAATAAATAACCTTCATTATTTTAAAACCTCAAAAAAAGCTTGCTGCTGGAATCATTTAAATTGGCACAATCACTCTGAGGTTAAGAAACTCCATACACCTCACACACAAAAAATACATTGATCACAGACAGTAAAAAAACACATATATTTTGTCCGTGACATTTTTCATGTGAAGTAGGTGCTGTGATCTCCAATATACTGGATAATGGTGGGGAGGAATCAATTAAATTTGCCTCTCGCATCCTCAGTGCCAGTGAGTGAAATTATGCCCAGATATAACGTGAAGCAGTGTCTTTTATTTTTGGAATAAGAGGATTTCATAGGTATTTCTATCATTGTAGCTTCACAATCAAAACTGACCATAAGCCACTGATGGCTACTGTCAATCCAAAGTCTCCAGTACCCACTTTATCTGCAGCCCAACTGCGGAGATGGGATTTGATTTTGTCTACTTATAAGTTCAACATTAAATATAGATGATCGGAAGATCATTGTAATGATGATGCGATGTCTACTGTCATCATCAGAAGTAGAACCCAACAGGGAAGATTATTGTTAACGTTTCAAGTCCGAATGACTCTTCATCAGAACTAAGAAATATATTTCTTAGTTCTGATGAAGAGTCATTCAGACTCGAAACGTTAACTGTATTCCTCTCCACAGATGCTGTCAGACCTGCTGAGTTTTTCCAGCTATTTTTGTTTTTGTTTCAGATTTCCAGCATCTGCACTATTTTGCTTTTATCTTAGGGAAGATTATTTTTCTTTCCGCACATAGATGAGTTGCCTGCCATACCAATGACACTAGTAGAACAACTTGTAGGGACCCATTATTGGCAAAAGTATACAACTATCTTCCAATTGGGTAGCCAACACCACTCGTGGATTTAGAAATCAGGCCATTTTTTATGTGTAAGAATGACTTCTCAGTTGATAAAAGTTGTGTCATGTGAGAAGCCAGAGTTGTAATACCTGAAAAGGACAGATCGCAGTTGCTTTGTGATCTTGATCAACTTAGGAATGAGTAGTTTAGCGAGGAGCTAAGTTTGGTGATCAGGGTTAAATAAGGACATACACAGTAGGTAGATAAGGGTGTACACAGGGTTAGATAAGGACATACAAGCTGTAGAAAAGAAGCTGCCATTGGTAGCTTTGCAACCATGGAAATGGCCAGCAAGACTGTGGCAGAAGCTACAAAAAGATTTCACAGAATTTATAGGTAACCATTCGAAGTGAGTTGTGGGGTTTCCGCCGAATCGAACAATAACTCGCAAAACTCTAAATATTTTGCATAGTTTGTTTGCTGCTTATGGTTCCCAAGAGGAAATTGTGCCTGACCCCAGACTTCAGTTTTGTTCAGAAGAGTTGGCACGATTCATGAGATTGAATAGGGTAAAACAAATTAGAGTTCCACTGTATCATCCAATGGACCAGCAGAGCACACAGTACAAATTGTTAGCAATGCTCTTCTAAAACAAATGTTAGACACAAATCTGAAGAAACGTTAGTTTCATTGGCTCACAGTCTGGCAAACTTTCTGTTTACCTATCGTAGTACACCTCACACTGCTAAAGCAGAATGCCAGCTGAACTGTTTCTTAGAACACAGCTCAGAACAAAGTTTTCATGCTGAAGTCACATTTAGCACAGTTAGTAAAAGAGAAACAATTCAGGCAGAAAGAGAGCCATGATAAGAGTAGAGTGAGAGAGCGATGTCTGAAGTTGAACCAGAAGGTTAGAGTGAAGAATCATGATCACAAGCGGTTGAATTGGCGACCAGGAAGAGTTGTGAAAACAAGTAGTCCTGACATTTGGACAGTTTGGGAGTAGAAAGGATAGGTTTGTACAAATAGATCAGGTTTTACCTTCAGAGGTTCATGAAGAAGAAGGAAGCTGAGAAGAATCAAATGAGTCTGATGACTTGGATATTTGGGATATGAGTCAAGACTTCAGCACAAGTTGTGCCAGAACCCAGGTCAGATCCAAATCAGAATCAGACACACAGGTCTGATGAAGTGGAAAATTCATGTGAAAGACAAGGTCAAAATCAGTCTTTGTGGGAGAAAATGTCTCCGCAGACTCAGTCCAAGATGGGTCAAGGTTCTTCCATATCAGACATGTCATTCATGAAGTAGCTGAGGATGGTTGGGTCATGAACCCTGGCCCCTTAGACCATATAGTTTTAAAGGGAATGTAGCCTTTTAAATAGATAAGTAGCTGTAATAAATTTATGTTATTTTTTGTTTCTTACTGAGATATTTCAGCTTCCATGGTTTAGAAGATTACCCTCATTGGTGATTTCTTGGCTCCTTATCTCTTCAAAAGTATTTTCACTGACCCTGATATCTAGCTAAGTTCTGTTAAAGTGCCCTGATAGTGAAAAGAAAACCTTTCTTTAAAAGTTCCTTCGGCTTTTGGATTTATCCTGTGCCTCCACAAAACCTTTCTCACATCTTCAAAAACAGACGGCTGAAAATTTGACATTGCAGGTTTGAGGGCACGGGAATCGTGAAGTGCAATTACCTTGCACTCAATTAAGGTCATGCAGGCAGCATGCAAATTTCGTACTGCCTGCTTCCAACTAGCCCGGTGCTAAGTGTGCTGCTTTTGGCTACACACTTAGCAGTGGGCACAGTTTTGCATGAGTCTAGCATTAGTTAAAGCCAGCCTGCAGTTTTTAACGTGTGAAGCATTTTCCTCTTGCACTAATCAGGAAAAATGCAAGAATACCAAATTTCAAAGGATCACAACAATTTATATCACAGGAGAAAAGGGGTGCTGATAAGTGCAAGACGAAAAGTTTCATGCTTGCTAGAAGCAACATACATTCATATGCAGGCATTCATTCTCTGCAAACAAAAGGAATATGTTCAAGCCTTGCACCTTTTTTTGAATTGCCTGGAAGCATGGGGAGCGTATAGCTCACTGTTGCTTTCACCACAGCAAAACTTTGGCCAGTCAGAGTTGACTTGCCAACCAATCACCGCCCCTTTTCTCCTGTGGTATAAATTGTTGTGATCATTTGAAATTTGGCATTCTTGCATTTGTCCTGATGAGTGCAAGACGAAAAGCTTCAGCAACATGTCTCTCTTTTCAGCAATGATAAATTTCTTAACAAGATGAATAAATAGAGAGAACTTGGGGTGCAGCTACCTAGATCTTTAAAGATGAGGGCAGAGAAAGAAAAGACCATAAAAAGGGAAATGAGTTTCCTACTTTTAAAACAGATATTGATACAATAACAAGGGCAGAATATTGAATTTGTAAAAGAAATTGGTGACAGTTGGAATATCATTTGCAGTTCTGAGCACTACTTTAGGAAGATTTTGGAGATTTAGAAAGAATATCTAGTGAAGATTCACTCAAATAATACCAGATTGTATTTATGAATAAAGGATCAAATATTTTTTCACTAGAACAGAATAACTAAAAGGGGGGGAGGATGGAGAATTTCAATATTATGAATGGTTTTGAAAATCTAAACAGTGAATGCTCATTTCTACTGCTGGAAAGATCGGTAAGAAGGTGGCATTGACTGAGGGTCATGACTAGAAGAAAAAGGGAGAAATGCTTGATAAAAATATATTCACGCAGAGGGCCCAAAGGAGACACATATGCATTTAAAATTGGATTAGAAAGGTGCTTGTTAAGAAAAATATAAAAGGATATTGTAAAACTTCATGGATTTCGGACTCATGTAAATAATTTCAGTTGAAGATCTAGCAGCTGCACTGGCACTTTGGGCTAAATAATAGACTCTTTATATGCTGTGATTTCTATGATTCTAATGGGGACTTTTTAGAAGGTTTAACTTGGAACAGTATTGACAATCCGCACTGTAAACTAACCTCAAGTGCTCCAGGGGCAGAATTTTCTGCCTGTCGGGCGGGCGGAGCAGGAGCGGGCGCAGGTGAGCGCAGATCGGGTTCGTGCTGCCATTTTACGTGGGCGGGCCAGTTAAAGCCCACCAAGCGTGATGCGCATCCGGAAGCGCTGTGCACTCCCTGTGCGGGCGGGGTGGGGGTTGCCTGAGTCGGGAGTGCGCTCTTTCACGCATGCGCGCGGAAGGGCGCAAAAATCTCCCCAATGCACAGAGGTGCCTCAGGGAGATCAGTTTTAAGTCTAAAGAGTTTAATAAAGTGGCGGGAACATTTTTATGACATGTCCCCTCATGTGAAACTGTCACATGAGCTGGGACGTGTGCATTAATTTTAATAAAAATGTTTGTAAAATTTAAAATCATTCATGAAACCTCATCCCGCCCGTCGATGAGGCTCCATGAAAAATGCAAAGGCCGCCTGGGCTTCGCCTGCCCACCAACCTTAAGGTTGGATGGGAAGCTCCGTTAATTACTTTAATTGAGAGTTAAATGGCCTTAATAGGCTGTTGACAGGTCAGCGGGCGCGCAGCCAACGCGGGTGCGCGTCTGACAAACTGAAAGTATGAATGACGTGCCATGACGTTGGGACACATACCCGACATCACCAAGCATCATTTTACACCTCGGCGAGCAGGCCCCGCCCCTGCTCGCTGAGCCGAAGATTCAGCCCCAGGAAATGTTTACCCAAAACAGAAGCTGCATCAGTTTGATGACACAGGTTTTATGACACAGTTCAATTTTTTTATTATTTGAGTAACTTAAGGGGCAGCGGTGGCATAGTGGTATTGTCACTGGATGAGTATTCTAGAGACCCAGGGTAATGCTCTGGGGACCTGGGTTCATATCCCACAATGGCAGATGGTAAAATTTGAATTCAATAATAATCTGAAATTAAAAGTCTAATGATGACCCTGAAACCATTGCCAATTGTCACAAAAACAGACCTGGTTCATTAATGCACTTTAGAGAAGGAAATCTGCTGTCCTTACCTGGTCTGGCCTACATGTGACTCCAGACCCACAGCAATGTGGTTGACTCTTAAATGCCTTCTGAACAAGGGCAATTATGGATGGGCAATACATGCTGGCCTAGGCAGTGATGCCCACATCCCATGAACGAATAATAAAAAAAAACTTTTTTAATGACAAAAACAAATCATTTTCAGTGAGAGATACCATGTGAGTCTGACAAATCTGACAATGTGAGTCACTGGAAAATTGTGCCTGCCCCTCTGTACAAAACATGGCACTTTTGACAATGCTCCTCAAGTGAGTATTACATGAAATTTATAGCCCAGAAACAGGCCATTCTGTTCAACTGGTCTAAACCAGTGTTCATGTTCCACTCCAGCCTTCTCTACCTCAACTCAGCCTATCAGCATGAATTTCTATTACTTTCTTCCTCAAGGACATTTAGGGATGGTCAGCAAATGCTGCCATTGTCAGCAACTCACATTCCAGGAAAGAATAAAAAACTTATCTAATTCTCCATTTAAAGGCATTTATGCTATTCACCTCAGCCACTCCAGCAAGTTTTGCATTCTCAACACTCTCTGGGTATAGAAGTTTCTCTCGAATTCCCTGTTGATGGATATCTTACATTTATGACCCCTAGATTTGAACTCCCTTCCCCAAAATATCTTCATAATTGAGCCCTTTTATCATTTTAAAGCCTTCTATTAGGTCACCTCTCTACGTGCTATTTTCTGGAGAAAAGTGGCCCAGCCTGTTCAAACTTTCCTGATAGTTATAACCACTCAGTTTGCCTATCATCCTTATTAGTCATAGTAGCAAGAAGTATCTGGTCACTTGAGACACAAGGGAAACAGGTGGTGCAGAGAGGAACCTCCAGTCTGATCTGCAGTGTGAGATGTGCAGGTTCTGGGAAAAGACTGAGGAGATTGGGGTTCCTCGACCTTGAAAGACTCCATCTAGGAGTGGTCTTAGAGAGGGATAGAAGATAGTTAGGGGAAATTTTTAAGAATGTATTCTTTAATGCAATGTGGGTGATGCCGGCTAGGCCAGCATTTATTGCCCATCTCTAATTTCCCTTGACAAGATGATGGTGAGCTGCCTTCTTGAACTGCTGCAGTCCATGTGGTGCAGGTACACCTACAATGCTGTTAGGGAGCTCCAGGATTTTGACTCAGCAACAGTGAAGGAACTGTGATATAGTTCCAAGGCCAGCATTTTGTGGCCCCTCCCACTAGGCAGGATATTACGGTCCCATCGAACTGAATGGAGATTTAACTTGCTTGCCGTATCTGCCAGGGGGAGATATGGTGCAGCGGGGCCATACGATCCTGGCCCAAGTGTGTGACTTGGAGAGGAACTTGCAGGTGGTGGTGTTCCCATGCATTTGCTGCTCTTGTCCTTCTAGGTAGTAGAGGTCATGGGTTTGGAAGGTGTTGTCGAAGGAGTCTTGATGAGTGGCTGTGGCGCGTGAAAAGGTTATATCTGAAACATCACTTCAAATTAAACTGAGAGTTGGACATGGTCACAAGTTCAAACTACTTAAATTTCACATCACTGAATGACAAAGTCTATGAGGATGATGATGAGATCAGCAGATTGGAATTAAAAAGTGTAGTTTTAACAAACTGACAAGATGAACATAAGCAGACGCAATACAATAAAAGTCCATTCAGCTCATGAACCCCACTCCATCCATAATGGATCATGCATCATGGACTAGAATCTACCATTTCTTTAGGCTCCTGACAGAAAGATTCACAAAGCTTCTTCCTAATACCAAAATTATTCAAGCTAAACTCTATGTATCATTACAGGCACATTATTTAAGTTTAGTGGACTATTTTCTGCAGGAAAGACTAACATTGTCCTAGCAACAGGAGATCAATTTGTACCATGATATATTTGGCAATCTCTATCTGTACTTATCTTGCTAGCCTTCCATCCATTTTCTAGTGTTGCTATTTTGCTGGAAATATGTTCTGTATTTCCCAATAATCTCTAGTGACATTAATATGTGTTAAGTTTATATTAACATCCTGTAGTTTAGTATTCACTGTCCAAGTTAAATAAAATTATTTGGATTTACATTATTCCTTTCTCATGACAATGGTTCATTTATGATTTCAATTTTTCTTACATGAACGAAAACTGAAAAAAATCTATTCTGATCCCATTAGCAATGCATCAACATCCTTTTAAAGATGGCCTACCAAACAGCACATGTTAGGGCAAATTCAGTGAGGCTGTGCTCCCAGAGCATACTGTGGGTCAAGGATGGGGTTTAAAACACTTTACTGAAACGCCACCTGATCCTCACTCCCAACTAGCAAAGTTTTAGGAGTGGAGGCTTGCTTATTCTGCACTAATATTTAAATGTGGCTCCACTACCTATTGTACCAGCATTAAAATAACATGATTGACTTATAATCAAATGCTTGTGAGATGCACCCCATTACACTGTTAGACCTGTTGGTAACATTTTATATTGATTGGATGCTTCTACCAAATGTTTGGGAGGTCCTGTGATGCATTGGCTAACATCCAGCGTCTGAGCCAAAGGCTGCAGTTTCGAGCCCCACCCCAGGACTTGATGGCCAAGGAAGGTGCATGTGTAATGCAGCCAAACAGGTTGAGTATCAACCTGAAAATCCTTCCAAAGCTCGCCAATGACAGATGATAAGAGCAGGAGAGATTCTTGGTCAGTCATGTGATGGAAAAAAAGTTGGAGCCTCTACCATCGTTGTCCATAGCTTCAGATGCAAATGCATGTAAAAGGTGCATGTTGCCACAGCAACTTGGACTCCCTGAGTGAACTGTAACACACTGCCACCAATAAATAATTAGTATCTAACATCAGGTTTAATTGCCACTTTCACGTTGATGTGCACTTGAAACTATTTTGCACTGATGTGAAACAATCCTCAAATTAGAGCTAAAAATCATGTTGTTTCAACACTAATACAAAGCAGTAATTAGATGTGTAATATTTTTAAAGCTGCCCCAATATGATATTAAATTTGGTCTTTGATTGGGTACAAGTAACTCCTTTAATTGGGCTACATATATTTCTTATGCGATTAAACCTTAGACCATCTTTAGTTGCCTCATCAATGACCTTCCTTCCAACATAAGGTCAGAATGGGGATGTTTGCTGATGATTGCACAATGTTCAGCACTGTTCGCAACTCTTCAGACACTGAAGCAGTCAAAATGCAGCAGGACCTGGACAATATCCAGGGTTGGGCTGATAAGTGATATGTGACATTCATGCCACACAACTGCCAGGCAATGACCATTTCCAACAAGGTAGCACCTAACCTTGATATCCAATGGCAATACCATCACTGAATCCCCCACTATCAACATTCTGGGGGTTACTACTGGCCAGAAACTGAACTGGATCAGCCATATAAATACTATGGCTATAACAGCAGGTCAGAGGCTTGGAATTCTGCAACAAATAACTCACCTTCTGACTCCCCAAAGCCTGTCCACCATTTACAAGGCACAAGTCCGGAGTGTGATGGAATGTTCTCCACTTGCCTGGATGAGTGCAGCTCCAACAACATTCAAGAAGCTCAACACCATCCAGGACAAAGCAGCCTGCTTGAGTGGCACCCTGTCCACCACCTTAAACATTCACTCCCTTCATCACCTAAACAGAGTGGCAGCAGTCTGTACCATATACAAAATGCACAGTAGCAACTCACCAAGACTCCTTTGACAGCACCTTCCAAACCGGCGACCTCTACCACCTAGAAGGACAAGGGCAGCAGATGCATTAGAACACCACCACCAGCTGCAAGTTCCCCTCCAAGCCACACACCATCCTAGCTTGGAACTATATCATTGTTCCTTCACTGTCGCTGGGTCAAAATCCTGGAAATCCCTCCCTAACAGCACTGAGGGTGTACATACACCACATGGTCTGCAGCAGTTCAAGAAGGCAGCTCACCACCAGCTTCTCAAAGGCAATTGGGGATGGGTAATAAATTCAGGCCTAGCCAGTGACACCCACATCTTGCAAAAGAATACATCTTAAAAAGTAATATTTTACCTCCATCTGTTTTATGACACTTAAAAATCAATCAATTTTTTGCCAGCTATGCAGTGAAAATCATTTTCCTCAGCTGCAGGTGTTGACAAATGATTTGTCAATTATTTGAGAAGTTCTGCTCTTTATAAACCAACATGTCAACTGTTATTGTAACACTTATTAAAATGTTCTTATTCAGTGCATCATCTAAATTGAATATGTATACATAGTACCAACAAAAAGAAATCAATCTTTATGAAGGGACACCAACTTTAAATTAAGCCAATGTTCTAAAATACTAGGAGTATGAGTGCAGGTAAGATTTGTTTGTTCATTAATTCTCAGGATGTGGGCATCGTTGGAAAGGTTGAAATTTATTGATCATCCTTGGTTGTCCTTGAAAAGATGGTGATGGGCTTTCTGCCTGAACAATTGCAGTCCCTATGGTGAAGACATTCCTATAAGGCTGTTAGTTAGGGAGTTCCAGGGTTTCAGCTGAGAATAGTTAAGGAACAGCAATATATATTCAAGTCAGGGATGTGTGTGACTTGGAGGGGAACTTGGAGGCGATGGGTGTTTCCATGTTTCCTTGTCCTTCTAGTTGGTGGAAGATTGTGGGTTTTGGAGATGCTGTCAAAGTAGCCTTGGTGGTTTGGTGCAGTGCATGATATACACAGTACATATTGTAACCATACTACCCCAATATTGGAAAGAATGAATGATTGGGTGCCAAACTATTTTTCCTGGATAGTGTCAAGCTTCTTGTATGTTGTTACATCTGCAAGCATCTGGATGTGTGAAGAGTATGTCATCAGACTGCTAACGTGTGTATTGCAGGTCATGGTAAGGCTTTCGGGGGTCAGGCAATGAGCCACTTATTAGCCCACCTGATGTCGTGCACTTCATACTGCATGTAGGCATGAACTGCATTAGTACCTAAGAAATTGCAAATGGAACTGAACACTTTGCAATCATAAACAAACAGCCCCACTTCTGGCCTTATAATGGAAAGGATGTAATTGATTAAAGGAGCAGCTAAAAGGCAGAATTTAAACACCACCCCTCCAAGTGCAGGTGGGGGGTGGGCAGTTTGCAAATTCAGGTAGAATGGCGGGGCATGCTGTGTCCATTATCTACCCACCTCCACTGTCATTTTACCAGCGGCAAGGTAGGTGCAAGGCGACCCACCCGCTCTTGGGCCAATTAAGGTCCATAAGTGGTCCATTAATGGCACTTAAGAGCCTCTTTCCATCACCGCTGGTAGTTTGGCAGCAGTTGGAGGTGGTTGCAGGGGGTGGATGGGGTGGTGGGGGCATGCCACGCCATGTGGCCACTGGCTATACACTGGCACTGACTGTGGCTCGGATGTGGGCGTGGGGTCCACCTTGTTCGGGCACCCTGTGCCCCATGAAGAACTGGCCTCTAGTGGTAAGGGCCGTACCCTCTTGAAGAACCACCCCTTTTCTAGGCCTGGCTGACTGCCCCAGTGAGCCTGCCCCACTTACCTTTAGTTCAGACTTCCAGCACTGCTGCTGGTCTGGGGTCTACTGCAATCAGAGCAGTGGCCACTGCTCCAGGACTGGGATTGATAAGCTGCTGACCTCTGATTGGGACATCCTGCCTAGGGAGACAGCAGCCATGACCTCATGCAACTAATTGCCTGAGCCACATAAAATCTAATTGTGGCTTCCAGGGCCATTGCGGTGGACTTGCCTCCAATGGGTGAAGCTACTGCCTCCATGTTAAATCCTGGCCGAAGATAGTTGAACCTAGGACACTGCCCTGAGGAACTCCTGTTCTGGAATGCTGTGCCTGACAGTGTGGTGGAGGCAGATTTAATTGAGGCCTTCAAAAGAGAGTTGAAAGTGAAAACATTTGAAGGGCTACAGGGAAAGGTGGGACAATGGGAGTATAAAAGTTGCTCTTTCAAAGAGCCAGCACGAATACAATGGGTCAAATGGTCTCCTTCTTTGCTGTAACCATTCTGTAATTCTATGCTTCAATAAGCACAACCATCTTCCTTTGCAGCAGGTATGACTCTAGCTATTAGAAATCTTCCCCCGTGATTCCCATTCACTTCATTTTTCCTAGGGCTCCTTGGTGCTATGTTCAGTTGAAAGCTACCTTGACATCAAGGGCAGTTACTTTCGCCTCACCTCTGCAGTTCAGGTCTTGTGTCCATGTTTGGTCCAAGGCTGTAATGGGATCTTGAGTCAAGTGCTCCTGATAGAACCCAAACTGAGCATTGGTGAGCAGGTTATTGATGAGTAAGTGCTGCTTGATAGCACTGTTGACTGTTCTTTCCATCGCTTTGTTGATGATTGGCAGTAGGTTGATAGAATGGTAATTGGCTGGGTTAAATTTTGTCCTGTCTTTTGTGGTCAGGACATATCTGGGTAATCATTCACATTGTTGGGAATGCCAGTGTTGCAACGGTACTGGAACAGTTTAGCCACTGGCTAGTTCTAGAGCACCGTCTTCAGATTTGTGTTCTAATATATCTAGTCCTAAAGTTATAGCTTCACCAGGTTGGCATCTCAGTTTGCCTGATGTTTATCTTCTATATTACTTTTTGAACCAGTGTTGATCTCCTGGCTGGATGGTGATAGAGGAGTGGGGGGTATGCTGCAACATTCCTGTTAATGAGGTTACAGACTGTGATGGCAATACATTCTGATGTGGCTGATGGCCCAGATTATTAAACATTCTTTTCTTAATCTATCATCTTTAGCATTGTGGGTGTGCCATACAACACAATGCAGAGGCTCCTCAGTGGGATGATGGAATTTTGTCCTTGTGAGAACTGGCAGTGTTCACTGATACCAATCCTATCAGGGCAGCTGCAACAGGTAAATTGATGAGGATGAGGTCAAGTATAGGTTATCCTCATGTTGTTTCTTTCATCGCTTTCTCCAAGCTCAATCTGGCAGCCACATCCTCTAGTACTCACCCGGCTTGGTCAGTGATGATAATACTAAGTGCCTCTTGCTGAAGGATATTGAAGTCAAGGACAAGAGGGGTGAGGAATCAAGCTTGGGTAGAGGTAGCAATTCAAGGTGTAGAGTCAAGGCTGGAGAGCAAAATAGTAATATGAGAAACGAGGGTCAGAGAATGGCAGGAAGCGACAGAGAAAAAAATCTAAGAATATACCAACAGCCAAGACTAAATGTTACAAAGGTAACAAAAAGACAAAACTGAAGGCTCTCTATCTGAATGCACATAGATTCATAACAAAGTAAATGAATTGATCGCCCACATTGAAGTAAATAAATATGATCTGATAGCAATTACGGAGATGTGGCTGCAGGACAACACAGATTGGGTCCTTAATATTGAAGGGCACATGACATTCAAGAAGAATAGGAAGCTAGGTAAAGGTGGAGGGATAGCACTGTTAATCAAAGAGAGCATTGGTGCAATGGTTAGAGATGACCTTGGTTCAGGAGATCACGATGTAGAATCGGTTTGGGTGGAGATGAGGAATGGTAGGGGAAAAAAGTCATTAGTGGGAGTGGTCTACAAGCCCCCTAACAATAGCTACAGTGTAGGACAAAGTATTCAAGAGAAAATATTGTGTGCTTGTGAGAAAGGAATGGCAATAATGGGTGATTTTAATCTACATATAAACTGGAAAAATCAGCTTGGTGTAATAGCCTGGATGAAGAGTTCTTAGAATGCTTTCGAGATAGTTTCTTAGAGCAGCATGTTCTGAAACCAACCGGAGAGCAGGCTATATTAGACTTGGTATTGTGTAATGTGACAGGATTAATTAATGACCTCAGAGTAAAGGCACCACTAGGTAGCAGCGACCACAATATGATTGAATTTTACATCCAGTTTGAAAGGGAAGAGTGGGTCTAAGGCTAGTATCTTAAACTTAAATCAGCGCAACTATGTGGGGATGAAAGCTGAGCTAGCTGAAGTGAACTGGAAAGCTAGGCTAGAGGATAGATCAATAGAGAAGCAGTGGCAGACATTTAAGGGGATACTTTAGAGTATTCAGAATAAGCACATTCCTATTATAAAGAAAAATTCTAAGGGGAGGACCCATCATCTGTGGTTAACCAAACAAGTTAAGGTAAGCATCAAGCTTAAGGAAAAAGCATACAACTCTGCAAAGATGAGAGGCAGGACAGATGATTGGTCAGGATATAAAGAATGGCAGAGAATGACTGAAAGGTTAACCAGGAGAAAGAAATTAGAATATGAGAGGAAGCTAACTAGAAATGTAAACACAGATAGCAAGAGTTGCTACAGGTATTTAAAAAGGAAAAGAGTAAGTAAAGTGAGTGTTGGTCCTCGAGAGAGTGACAGTGGGGTACTAATAGTAGATAATAAGGAAATGGCGGAAGTGATGAACAAATATTTTACTTCTGTGTTCACTATAGAGGATACAAAAAATAATAGCTGCAAATCAGGAGGTGAAAGGGAGAGAGGAACTTGGTGAAATTGAAATCACTAGGGAAATGGTACTGAGCAAATTGATGGAGCTGCAGGCTGGCAAGTCTCCGGGTCCTGATGGACTACATCCTAGGATCTTATAAGAGGTGGCTAATGAGGTAGTTGATGCGCTGGTGTTAATTTTCCAAATTTGCTAGATTCTGGAAAAGCTCCATCAAACTGGAAAGTAGCAAATATAACCCCTCTATTCAAGAAGGGAGGGGGGCAGAAAACAGGAAACCATAGGTCAGTTAGCTTGACGTCTGTCATGGGGACGTTGTTAGAACTGATCATTAAGAAGGTTATGCCTGGGCACTTAGAAGAGCTCAAGGCAATCAGGAAGAGTCAGCATGGTTTTGCGAAAGGAAAATCATGTTTATCCAATTTATTGGAGTTTTTTGAAGGAGTAACATATGCAGTGGATAAAGAGGAGCCTGTAGACGTACTGTACTTGGATTTCCAGATGGCATTTGATAAGGTGCCACATCAAAGTTTATTATGAAATATAAAAGCGCATGGTGTAGGGGGTAACATATTAGCATGGATAGAAGATTGGCTGGCTGGCAGAAAGCAGAGAGTATGTATAAATGGGTCTTTTTTGGATGTGACGAGTGGTGTCCCACAGGGCTCTGTGCTGGGGCCTCAACTTTTCACGATTTACATCAATGACTTAGATGAGGGGAGTCAAGGCATAGTTGTTGAATTTGCAGATGACACAAAGAAAGGTAGGAAAGTATGTTGTGAAGAGGACATGAGGAGGTTGCAGATGGATATAGATAGGTTGAGTGAGTGGGCTAAGATCTGGCAAATGGAGTTTAATGTGGCAAAATGTGAAGTTGTTCACTCTGGCAGGAAGAACAAAAAAGCAGAGAATTACTTAAATGGAGAACGGCTGCATAAATCGGAGGTGCAGAGGGATCTAGGTGTTCTAGCACATGAGTCACAAAATGTTAGTATGCAGGTACAGCAAGTAATTAAGAAGGCCAATGGAATGCTATCCTTTATTACGTAAGGGATTAAACATAAAAGTAAGGATGTTGTACAGTTATACAGGGCATTGGTGAGACCGCACCTCAAATACTGTTTGCAGTTTTGGCCTCCTTATTTAAGGGAGGATGTAAATGCATTGGAGGTGGTTTAGAGGAGGTTTACTAGATTGGTACCTGGAATGAGTTGGTTGTCCTATGAGGAAAGGTTGGACAGACTGGGCTTGTTTCCACTGGAGCTTAGAAGAGTAAGGGGTGATTATTGAAGTACACAAGATCCTGAACGGCCTTGACAAGGTGGACATCGAAAGGATGTTTCCTCTTGTACATGAGTCCCTTTTAGGACAGGAATGTGGAGAAACTTTTTCTCTCAGAGGGTTATGTGTCTTTGGAATTCTCTGCCTCAGAAGGCGGTGGAGGCAGGGTCATTGAATATTTTTAAGGCAGAGGTAGATAGATTCTTGTTAGGAAAGGGAATCAAAGGCTATCGGGGGTAGATGGGAATGTGGATATTGAAACACAAGAAGATCAGCCATGATACTATTGAATGGTGAAGTAGGTTTGAGGGGCCGAATGGTCTACTCCTGCTTCTATTTCTTATGTTCTTATGTTCTAAGTGCTCCACCCATAAAACATTCTGTACTCTTACTACACTCAGTGCTTCTCTAAGAGGTGTTCAACATGGAGGAGCCGTTGTTTGTTTGTTGGCTGTCCCTCGATTCGTAGATGATGACCACTCAGGGTCATGAGTTTCTACCATTGGTCTTCACATGACTGAACATGCCGATTCTTTGGGCACATAGGGCACCATGAGGTAGCGAGATCTGGAGTGCGGGATTTGTTTTCTTTTCTTTCCTTCTCTGCTGCTGCTCTGCCTCATCATTAAGACTCAAAGTCTGATGCAGCTTGATGGATAAGTTGTCACCGTGAACAACTGGTAGCAAGCTGCTCCCAATCATTAATGTCAATGGTGCCACATTTCATAAGCTTCAGGGTATCTTTGAAGCATTTTCTTTGTCCTCTCTACAACGCTGGCCATTTGAGAGTTGAGAAAACATGACCTGGCAGGGGAGATGGTTTATGGCCATCCAGACACAGTGTCCAGACTATTGAAGTTAATTTTGCAGGACTTTTGCCCAAATGTTTGTGGAACAGGCTTCAAGAAGGACACTAGAGTTTATTTGATGGTCCTCCCATTGAATCTAGAGGATGCAGTAGAGGCATTACTGATGGAATTTCTTTCATGCTCTTATGTATCACTAATACACAGTCCAGGTTTCACTGCATTACAGGAATGTGGTGATGACAAAACTGCTTTGTACACTAGGGGCAGAATCGCCCCAGATTTGCACTAAGTGCAGCAATGGGCAGGAAAAAGAACGTTTTACCCGTTGGCTGTAGTGGCGGTTTTTCACGCCATATCGTCCCAATTCCACTTCATCAATCATGCATTCCCAGGAAACATGCCGTTTCGTTGGTGGGCAGGCTCTCATTTGTCCGTCAAACTGTCACCTTGCCATGCCTTACATTGAGTGCCATATTTAAAGTGCAGCCACATGCACACCTCTCAGTGCTTGTAGCTCAGGACGGCCACACAGAAGACATGGCCCTGAAAGGCAAGAAGACTGCAGCCCCCCCCAATTCAGTGACACATCCCTGGAATGCCGTTTGGACACTGCGGAGGCCTGCTGTGATGTCCTCTACCCCTGCTCTGGCTGCAGGTAGTCCAGCAATCTTGCTCCTCAGGCTTGATAAATGATGACAGTGGTGATCAGTGCTAATGCTGCACAGAAGAGGCTGGTCACCCAATGCAGAAAGAGGATGAATGATCTCATCCGTGTCGCCAGGTTAAGGCAACCATCTCATCACTCTAAACTCACACACTCAACCGCATCACACACCCTCTGGCATCTCACTCGCTGCCAGCTCAAGGAACATCATCACTCAGTCTCTGACACATACCCTCACATCTCCATCTGGCCTCATCTCCTCTGGAGACGGTTTCCACAGCCGTCACCATTTTGAGGCCACTTGCTCAGATCAATTTGTGTCCCCACACACACCCTGGGAAACCCCCTTTCCCAGTACAGTCCTCACTCTGCAGCCTCTTCCCTTGCCTGAGGCCACTTCTGCCCTTTCCCCAAGCAAGCCCTAGCCCTGCAGCCATTGAAAAGCCACCCCCACCTTACGGCTGGTCCGGTAGGTATAGTGACCTATCCATGAGCACCCCTAAAAATGATGTGGTGCTGCCTGCGAAGCCTGGTGCTGATGACTGCGAGTACTGCCCGAAGCAAGGTAGGCAAACAAACCTCAAAGTCCCGAGTGAAATGCAGCTCACCAGGTTCACATCTCCTTATGTACAGTTGTGAAACACGTTGGCGTGCAATCATACCAGCGTGCTCGGATGATCCAGCGTGGTTGGCTGATTCTAGCGAGCTAGCCTTATGATGATATGCAGATGTATTATAATGAAGTTCCCGACATCCAACAGTGGGAAATGTAGCCCACCATTGATGGGCAGAGCGGATGATTGCAAACTGGTTTTATGATGTCCTGAAACCGATTTTTGGTGTTCTCGCCATATTATCCGCTCACGCTGCCAAACACGTCCACTGCCAACAGACACAGAAAATTCCGCGCTTGGACTTTTGTTGAGTTGTGGAGGTCTTTGTTGTCAATCACTCACTGCTGTAGTTTACAGAAGGCTGAGCTGACACAGCTGATCCAGTGTTGGATCTCCTTTGTTAATAGTGGTGTTTTGAGGAGTACAAATTCATCACCTCATGGAAGGTGGAAGCTGGTCTTTAGCAGTAAGTCTCCTTGTCCATTTTGAGCTGAAAACATGCATCTTCATGGAGTCCAGAACTGATGTTCAGAACTCCCAAGGAACACCCTCTAGATAACCTGATTCATATAACAGTGCCTCCATACCTTTCTGGTGGGTCTATCCTACTGGTAAGACAGTTCATACTCAGGGATGGTGATGGAAAAGTCTGGGATGTTGGCTAATAGGTATGAGTCTGCGAGTATGACAATGGCAGGCTGTTGCTTGACTAGACTGTGAGACAGCTCTACTAACTTTGACATCAGCCTCTAGACATCAATCAAGATTTTGCAAGGTTGAATTTGCCTTTGTGGTGGCATGATTCAATGCTGCAGTGATATGTCCGATTTTATTATTTTTTGCCATTCTAGTAGTATTGATGTAACTGAATGGCTTGTAGGTTACTTTATAGGGCAGTTAAAAGATGTGGGACTGGAGTCACATATAAGTTAGATCGCACATTCCCTTCCCTAAAGGATGTTAGTGAACTGGATAATCTGACAGTTCCATAATCACTTTCAGTGGTAGCAGCTTTCTCTTTCTCAGATTGAAAAAAAAATTAAATTCAAATTTTCAAAATGTAATGCAGAATTTGAACTTATGTTTTTTAAATTACTCGTCCAGGCCTCTAGGTTATTAGTCCAATAACAATGGACTGAATTTTGCGCTTGTCGGGCGCGTGCGATCGGCGGGCCAGGAGCAGAAAGGAAACTGTCCCCTGACCGCAATCAGCCCCCGACTGCGATTTCATGTTGGCTGGCCAATTAACAGGCAGCCAGCGTGAAACGCGCCCTGAGAGAGGCTCAGCACTGCTGGTGGGGGGGCAGGAAGAGGGCAGGAACTGACGTCACCACGGGTGCTGGTGAGCTCTTCAAGACAGCTGCCCCAGGGAGCTGCAGACCTCCAAATAATAAAAGAAAACACAAAAATGCTGCAAAAAATGTCCGTGCAGCACAATCAAGCACCTGAAAGCATATCTCACTAGAAAACAGTCCCCAGGTGTTTATTTTAATTTTAAACCCTAATGGAGACTTTATCCCGCCCTTGGATTCATCAAAAATGTAAAGGCCGCCTGGCCGATTGGCCCGTCCGCCAACCGTAAGGTTGGACGGGCCACGAAAAATCGCTTACAATTGGGCTGTTAATCGAATTGCCTGCTTAATTGTTGGCGGGCGCTCTTCCGACTCTGCGTGTCCCCGCAGAGTGAAATATCGCGCAATTTTACCCCTGTTTGGGTTGGGCGCGGGCCTGCTTGTGGGATGTAAAATTCTGGCCAATGTGTCCGCTACTGTACACACTACTTATGATACCTTGTGATAGTTCATGGAAAAAACACTACAGACCGATTTTGGAATAAAAGTCACACCTTTGTGTTCTCTGTACTCCATTATCTCTCGCTCTGATTAACTTCTAACTGATTTTAATTGCTCTATTACCTACTCCATGTTCTCAAACATTAAGAATGTAAGAATAAATGAATGCCAGCCCGTATAATGAAGCAAATTGGAAGCTGTGCTAGGAAAATGAATCTGATGATTTAATTTCCTCATCATAGCATTTATTTAGTTTCTTTTGTCATAGAATATATTCCATACTAAAAACTCCCATACATACTTGTGAAAAAGCCGAGATCCTAAGACAAAATTTTAGTCGAAGAGTCTGGGGTCGACATTTCCTCGAGTAATATTTTGGAGAGGCTGCAAACCCACCCTCTCCCATTGTCTCGCTATTACAGAGCTGCCAGGTCGGAGACTGTTCCTGCCAACCCCACCCCCAAAAGAAGTGGCAAAGGAGCCAAAAGTTCTTTATTATTAAAATTTTACTTATAAATAAATAATAATCTCCATGGGAATAACAATGGTGACTCATTTGAACAAGCACAAAATTACTTCCTAAAATACATCGACTTTGGTATCCATTCCTCCATTTAGAACAACTTTCCCTTGGAAAGCACAACCGGATTTTCCGGCCCCATCACGGGTGGGACCCTCGGCGGGCGAGGTGGTGCCCTAGCCACAAGTCCATTGACTTGCGGCGGGACAGGAAGATCCCGTTGCACGATCCAGATAATGTTGGATAGAAATCCAGACAGCTGTGTTTAGAGGTTAAACTCTCTATAGCTAAGGCCTATAAATTTGACCGTTCTCAAAACCCCAATCAGCAGGAACTGGTTCAATTAGTGTCCTAATACTAATGATCACACTTCACGCGGCTAATGAACTGTTTAATCACCAATTCTTTTGAATGGGACATAAATGCACATTCGATGAGTAAATCAGAACAATCAAATAATGGCTGCTTAAATTGTTCACAAACCCCTGTTTTTTGATTGCAACATTTTCCAAAATTTGCAAGTATGAATTTTTTTGATAGAGTAAACACAAAGACAGTGCTTCCATTTGTGGGGAAGGACAAAACTAGAATCCAGTAGTATAAGATTGTCGTCAAGAAATTAAACAGAGAATTCAGAAGAAATTTCTTGGCCAAGAGAATGATGAGGATGTGGAACTCGCTATCACAAGGAGTAGTTAAAATGAATAGTATAGATGCATTTAAGGGGAAGTGAGATATATACACGATGAAGAAAGGAATGCAAGGTTATGCTGACGAGGTGAGATGAAGTTGGGAGGGAGCAGGCTCAAATGGAGCATAAATGTAGACATGGACTGTGCGGCCTTATGGCCTGCTTCTGTGCTGTATATTTTATGTCATTCTATATGATAGATGATATGTAACTTCACCATTTCATGTTTCACCATGAAAAGCAGGATTTTTGGAGGGTTCAGGCAGTAGCCTATTAATCAATTTGCCTATTAATTTGCCTTGATTTGAATTATCAGCTGCATCAAAACTAGCTTAGAGACCTAAAGATTCGGGGAAAAATTTAATATGAAGTATCGTAACTTTGGGAGAGCAAGGAGGATAACTTGAGGATAACAGGGTAATGTGAAAATACATGAGCAAATGCTACAGATTTTTATTTGTATGCATTGCGACTATGGAGCCCCTTTGTCTGGCAATAATTGGTAATTGTATCTTTAATCCAATCTAAATCAATGAGGAATTAAAACCAACTGCATCTAGTCATAATCCAGACAAACTAATTGTTGCAAGGAGTTCTGTTTGATTGGGATGAATTTTCCGGGTCCTGTGGGGATGGGCTGGGAAGTGGGAAGGCTGGCAAAATGGCGGGTCAGGGCAGCAGGTGGGGAGCCTGACGTTTTCCTGCCATCATGCTAGTGGGAGAAAGTTGGCAGCTTGGACACCACTGGGAGACCAATTAAGGGCCAATTCTTACCTCCATGGATATTTTATCTGTGTCGGGAGGGCACAGCGCCACATGGTGGGGTAGCCACTTTCTGGGAGGGTCCCTCCTTTATGGGTCCTCCATGATCCATGGAGGGCCCCCAAACTGGTGGCAGTTACTGCCCTCGTGGCAACAGAATTATTGGCACTCAGCAACCTGCCAATGGCCTGGGCCTGGCTGCCTGGCCTTGGCGACCCCAACCCAACTTACCTGCCTTTGAGAATAAGTCTGACCAATGAGGCACCCTCTCCCTGGAGCTGCAGCCTCAGCAATGGCCAGCACTTGTGGTGGTTCTGCTGAGCCTGCTGAGGTGCCACCTCTCTGGCTGGGCCAGAAGCTCTTGGACAGCAGCCTTTTAATTGGCTGCTGTCATCAATAAGCTGCACCAGGCCCTGTCACCAGTCAAAGCAGTATCGTCAACCACTTTCAGGGACTTTCCTGTTAACAGTAAAATTCAACCCATTGTCTTTGAGGAAGGAACTAAGTTACATAATTCAAACAAAAATATACTTTAGAATTTCTTCGGTAATGTGCTTGACTGATAACTCCTTTTAAACTTAACTGAAAGTTATCTAAATTCATAAAATCTGATAACAGCGTAGTATTTAATACTATTCGAATCTGGGAGTATGGCTAGAATCTTCAAAGAGACATGGTCCATTTGTTGGTAGGACCATGATAAAAAAAGGTTAATCATGGTCAGGAATTTATGGCCTCGCCACAGTGTGTCTCCCCCCGGCAGATGCGGCGAGTCGTTTAAATCTCCATTCAGTTCAGCGGGACTATAATATCCCGCCGGGCGGGAGGGGCAGTAAATTCTTTGCCTTGAGATAATACTTAGTGTTAGAGATTTCAATCATGTTATTTTCTTAATTTAAGCAGTCTAATAGCTACTTTAAATATAAATTGTATTACGAAAATTTTGTTCATCTGCTCATTTATCCTTCTATAAATTCAGGCACTTTAAGTCTGAAATATTGCTATTCTATTTTTGAACATGTAAACAGAAGTTTGCAGAGGCACAGGATAAACCTTGTAGCTAAGGAAAACTAAAGAATAGTTTTCTGTTTATTTTCCTCGAATTTCTAATAAATCTCCTTAGATATCAGAGCCAGTGAGTATTCTGTTGAGATCATAAGGAACTAAAACTCACTTTTAACGGTAGTCTAATATACAAAAATCAAAATATCTGGAGTAAGAAGGCCAGAATAAAACTCCAAAAACATAAGTGATAGCTTAAGGAATTCCTAATTTTAGCATTAGGAATATAGATAAAAATAAACAATGTTGTCCCAATTATTTAATGCCTTAACAGAAAACAAAGCCAGCTAAAAGCTGGTTTGATTGATGGGTGGAGGGACATGCTAAAGTGCATGGCAGCTTTTGAATGAAGGTTATTAGCCTTCATCAGCATGGAGATAGCTGAAGACACACTTCCTGATGAGTTGAGAGCAAGGTGCATGCCAGATGGTACATAATATCTTCTTTTGATTTGCAGAACAAGTATCATCAATGTTTATATCCTCTCACTCTTGGTATAACAGTTTTTCAGCTAATTATATTCAAAGGCAAAAGCGAAGTGTAAAATGGTGTTTATGCACTCACAAATGTACCTTGTGCTCTCTCCTCAGATGATGAACAACAACAGGAACAAGAGCAATCACATACACTAGAGCACCCAGCACCACAATTTACAATTGCACAACTGTTTCTTGCCACAATTTAGTATTTCAAAATCTGTAGTGAGTAAGAAGTGTTTAGGAGTTGTTATATGTTGCAAAGATTTTGGAAAAATTAGGAGATGATGAGCGGACAAGTCAAGAAATAACACCATACAACTGAGATAATTAATTTTGTTTGTCTAGAGATCAACTGCAATCAGGGGTCGAAATAAATATGAGTGAAATTGTATTTTGCAATATGTCAACTGGCATTATTTCTGTTATGGGAAATGAGGCCCATGCCTGTTACTAGGGAAACATAATCAGTCCTGGAGAGGATTGATTACCTTTGCGAAAGGCCTGCTTGCTCCACTGGAGCAGAAGATGGGAAGGGGATGATTTTGTTTGGGTCTTCATTGAGCATCCTTTAAACATGTCACTACAGCAATATTCCAGATGGTGGTTTGGGGCAGGTGCCATTGAGGTGCAGAACCCAGCCTTCTAACCTATCCCTGAGATTTGTGAAAGGGATAGCTCCTCTCTGTTTGGTTTACACTGGTGGAGTGGGTCATCAGAAATTTTGAAACTTAGGTGTAAGAGTGAGGGAGTGGAAATGACAGCAGGCTCATCACTATACTCCGCCAAAAGTAGCCTGGAAGCTTTTCAAATTGCTTTTGCTGAGACTCGGACTGCCTGGTTCTGACTGGATGAGACTATACCCAATGCAGCAAACTCCAAATGTTTATATCAACTTCTGCAAACATCGCAGATATTAATAAGTGATTAATGAGTTTGCAAAAGCTTGTTTCTCCCTCTGCTTACTTAATTTACATCTCAGCACTTTGCACACAGAAGTGGAAAATAATGCCCTTCCCAGTAAATGTATGAAAATTATCAGCTTTCCTCAAAGAATCATAGAATGGTTATGTCATTGTAGGAGAATAAAATACATATACAGGATAACAAAGGGTTAAGTGGTTAAACTATATAATGGAATATTACAACGAAGTGTCCTTGAAACTCGGCCCATCCGTTTTCTCACTAGCACATAAAATAATAGACTAGTCGTGCTATCAGCTACCTTCCCAGACTAATGGGTGCCAGATGGGTTGTGCAAGTGTCAGATGTGGTTGTAAACTAAAAGAACTATTGTGTGCATGCCAAAAGATATGTACTTTTTTGCTATAACTATGTGTGTACTCTAATGCTTCTCAGAGTGCCAGCTAGCTCCGTTGTATGCTGCTGGGCTCTCCATGATATCATGATTCAATAAAGACTTCCAAGACAAACCTCCTGGGTCTGAGTGTTCACTCCGTTTTCCGTGACAGTCATAGAAGGAAGCATGCAACATCGTGAGGGATTTGGAACTTAATTTTGTGCACACAAGATAATATAAGCAGAACCAAATGGTTAGGCACTGGTCTCAATAGCCAAGATGACATCAATGACTACAGAAGGGAGCTGAGAATAACCATTCACAACCTATTGTAAAGCAATAAAAAAAAGAGAAAGACATGCATTTGCGCTTTTCATGACCGCCAAATGCCTCAAAACCCTTTACAACAGCCAATGAAGTTCTTTTCAATGTGTAGTCATTGTTGTAGTGTAGGAAATTACCCCCTTTGTTGGTAGTAAACCTCACAGGCATAAATCAAAGGGGTAAATTTTCATCTTCATTTACTCTGATTCCCAAGTTCCAGAGAAATGTGTTTTAATATGTACACTTTGATATATTTTAGGAAGTTGTGGAAGGTTTTAAGTAACAGATATGTTTAATACCAAGTGGGAATAGCTTTCTTTCAAGAAACAAGTGCAAACATTTTGATTGTGTGATGGCCCATCAAAAAAAACCTTAATAATATTAAATACGTTGATGAGAAGATAAGAAGACTCTTATTGCCAACTCTGAAGAGAAACTGCAAAAGATTGTGTATAGAGTAGTGAGTGAAAGTGAGAAGAAAGGGCTGAGCATATATTGTAAGAAAACAAAACATCGAGTAGTGTCCAAAAAGAAAATCATACCAGAAAGTAATATCACAGTAAAAATGAAAAGGTCACAATGGTAGACAAATTTTGTTACCTAGGAAGTAGGTTGACATTGGGTGGAAAGTGTGACCAAGAAATAAGACAAAGGGCAGAATCGTCCAAGGCTTGCACAAACTGAGGTAGCGGGCAGGAAAAAAGTCATTTTACCCGCTGGCCGCAATGGCGGGTTTTTGAGCCGTATTGTCCCATTCCTGCCTAATTGGACATGGGAAACAAACTGTCTTGCTGGCTCTGATTTGCCTGCCAGGCTGCTACCTCGCCTCTTCCTCACGCAGTGCGCCATATTTAAACTGCCGCTGTGTGCACGCTTCTCAATGCTTGCAGCCCAGGAGGGCACCAGTGAAGACATGGCCCCAAAAGCCAAGAAGACTGCAGCCCTCGATTCAGTGATGAATCCCTGGGACACCTTCTGGACACTGTGGAGACCCGCCGTGATGTCTGCTACCCCCGCTCTGGCTGCAGGAGGCCCATCACTCTCACCACTCTGGCTTGGGAGGTGGTGGCAGAGGTGGTCAGTGCCAATGCTGAACACAAGAGCTATCCATCACAGAAAGAGGATAAATGATCTCATCCATGCTGCCACGGTAAGACAACCATCTCATCACTCTAAACTCACACACTCACAAGGCCATCACACATTCACTGGCATCTCACTCACTGCCAGCTTAAGAGGAATCACCACTCACTCTCTCACACAAGCTCTCACATCTCCACCTGGCCTCATCTCCTTTGGAGATTGACTCCTCAGCCCTCAACATCGTAAGGCCACTTGCACAGATCAACATGTGCCCCCACACACACCCTGGGATAACCCCCTTCACCCAGTACAGCCCTCACCCTTCAGCCTCTTTCCTTGCCTGAGGCTGCTTCTCCCCCTTCTCTAAGCAAGCCCTAGCCCTGCAGCCACTGAAAAGCCTTACTGTTGGTCTGGTAGGTAGAGACCAGCCCGTGAGTCCCTCTAAAAGTGATGTGGTGCTGCCTGTGAAGCCTGGAGCTGACGACTGCGAGTGCTGCCCAAAGCAAGGTTGGCAAACAAACCTCAAAGTCCCGAGTGAATGCAGTTTGCCAGGTGTATGTCACTTCTGTATAGCTGTGAAATATGTCAGCATGATTACCCGGATGATCCAGCGTGGGGCCGGGCCGGCGGGGTGGGGGGGGATGATTTTGGTGAGCAGCACTTATAATGAGATGCTAAAGTAATGAAATTAGGTTCCTGGTGTATGGTGGTGGGAAATGCGGCCCGCCACTGACGGGCAGAACAGATGATCTCAAATTACTTTTATGACGGTGTGAAACTGATTTTTGGCCTTCTCGCCGTATTGTTTTCCCCCTGTCCACCATAATGCCCATGCCAACAGGGCAGAAAAATTCCAGCTAAAGGATTGGACTGGCCAAAGGTACATTTTAAAAAATGGAAAAGATTATGATCAACTCAAAATAAGCCATGAAATAAAGCTGAGAATCCTGGAATGTTACATCACACTAATTTTGACATAGGGAAGTGAGTGTTGGGTGATCAGTGAAGCATTGTAGAGAAGGATTAAGACTGCAAAGTTGTGGTTTTTGAGGCAATTAATGAAGATATCTTGGACAAGTCACACCACCAATGAAGTGGTGCTAGTAAAATCTGAGACCAAAATAACTCTGCTGACCAAGATCAGGAGGAGACACTTGGAATTTCGTGGGCACATAATAAGAAATCATTATTTAGAGAGTCTGATGCTGATGGGAAAGATTGATGGTAAAAGAGATCGAGGTAGACGAAGAACAATCTTTTTAATGAGCCTTGCAAACTGGATGAATGCACCACCAAGGTGATCTATGCCTCTATAACAAGATTAACATGGAGGTCCATGGTCGCCAATGCCCTCTTAGGGCATGATACCTGAAGTGAGAGGAAGAGAGGGAAAGAGATGGCCTATGTACTTTTGGGGGAAAAGAAAACTGTATTATATGTTGGGGTGTTGGCACCTTTAAGAACTATGTTTCTCTAGGGGTTGATTTCTTGTAAAGCAACTGACTTCCAGGAAATTATCATGTGATCAAGTTGCCTGGGGGATAAGCGATAGAATAGCAAAGGGTCAACAAGAAGTCAGTTATAGGGGTGAGTAGATTGTGGGTGTAGCTCTAGTCTCAAGCAAGATTTTTAGTTTTAGAACAATCTGGCTGCAGAGCAACAAACATCTCATTTCAGCAGAGTTCATTTGAAATTCAATGCACTGGCTAAAAGAGTTTAAGCTCTTGTTAACTGAAGAATTCCTAACAGTGAGTTATACTTCTGGGGATAGCCAAGCTGGGAAGAGAGGGAGAGAGAAAGTTTTAGATGCAAGGCTCCAGAATTAAAGAATACTAGAACCAGGAGAGTTCTGACCCAAGGTGGCTATGCATAAGACAATAGAAATGCCTGTATGGATTGGGGAGTCTACAAAATTATGATGGTTGGAGGAGATTTGAAGGGTTTATCTTGCCAGAAGTAAGCGGAAGACCCAGGATATCTCAACCATACAATCTTTTTAATGGTACTCAGACTAAGTGGTTAGTCTTACAATTTCTGATAAATATCTGACTTGTGTTCATTGGGGATGTAAGTCAAATGGGTGTAGAGGAAAGGTGAATTAAGAAGTTTGGTTTACTGTATAAGCATGTGTTTTCATTGTACTTTTACTATCTTTAATGTAACCAACTATTTAGGAAAGAGCACAGTTATTAGTATTCATGTTCTTTGACTTTTGCGTAGTAAAATTCTTTTGATTTAAACTGTGAACTTTGTGGCTTCATTCTTATGGTAAATCCCTGGGTTTTCAGATTCTAAAAAAAAATTAAATAAATACATTACTGATCTCCACCAAGATTATGACAATTAAGCCAACTGTATAAATAAATTATTTGCCATTGTGGCATTTTTTAGGAATAAGTCTGGTAGTGACTTTACCTTCCAGTGTGTTCTATTGATTAATTGTAATACAAATTAACAACAGAAATCAATTATGTTTAAAGTCTAAGGGTTTTTTACTGCAGCTAATTTACTATTAGGACTAATCAATGTTTCACTATGGGTAAGAGTGTTTTTTTTAAAAGTGTGGCTGACACATTAATGTACTTTCTGTTAAACACAGAAGGTTCTTTGAAGGAAGCAGTCAATAAAGGTGTTTTCCATCTCATTGTATGTTGACAAACGTCTCATTTAATGCAACTAATGCAACTTCAAATGAGTAGAATTTTCATAACCATTTTTCTTCCTTTGTGTTGAACAATGCCTCAAACAAACATTTCAATTTGGCCACCAAAATAAAGACGTAAAATATTGGGGATGCTGGAATTTGAAGCATAAACAGAAAATGTTGGACATTCTCAGCAGGTCGGGCTGCATCTGTGGAGAGAGAAACAAAGCGTTTCAGATCAATGCCCCTTCACCAGGTTTGGGAAATGTTTCAGATCTGACAGGTTT
The DNA here is from genome assembly GCF_964194155.1 of Cetorhinus maximus. Classification (NCBI taxonomy): domain Eukaryota; kingdom Metazoa; phylum Chordata; class Chondrichthyes; order Lamniformes; family Cetorhinidae; genus Cetorhinus; species Cetorhinus maximus. The sequence continues at coordinate 45,995,843 of NC_135884.1, read as the reverse complement.
GAAACAAGTTCAGAGGCAATGGAAGAGGAGAGGGGAGGAAAGCACAAAGCAAGGGGCCGTAATAGGGTGGAAGGCAGGAGTGATTTGAATGACAAAAGGGATGATGATGCGAGGCAAAAAGAGATGGTAAAAACATAACTAATGAAACAAAAAAATGGGTCTAGAGGAAGCGTTAATGCCAACAGCAAAATCATCAATAGCAATGGCTGGTAATGAGGAAAATTTAAAAGAAAAAATGCGAGCAGTGGCAATAATTGGAAAATATTGAAGTTGATATTGAGTCCAAAAGGTTTTTAAGTGTCTAATTGAAAGATGAGCTTTTGTTCAGCTTCATGGAAACAGTGTAAGAGACTGAGGACAGAGATCAGATTGGGAACAGGTTAGAGAATTAAAATGCCAAGTGACTGAAAACTCAGGGTGTCAATTTCAGACTGAAAGTTGTTGTTCAGCAAAGTGATCACCCAATCTTCATTCGGTCTCTAGAATAGATTGCAGTGTGAGTAGAGAATACAGTATCCTAAATTGAAAGATGTACAAGAACAGAAGAAATAAGAGCAGAGCCATATGGCACGTTGAGCCTGCTCTGCCATTCAATGCGATCATGGCTGACCTTGAACTTCAACTCCACCTTCCTACCTGCTCTCCATTCCCCTTGATTCCCTGAGACACCAAAAATCTGTCTATCCCAGGCTGAAGTATATTCAATAATGGAGCATCAACAGCCCTCTGGGGCAGAGGATTCCAAAGTTTCACAACCTTTTGAGTGAAGTAATTTCTCCTCATCTCAGCCCTAAATGATTAGCCGCTTATCCTGAGACTGTGCCCCCCAGGTTTTAGATTCCCAGACCAGTGGAAACAACCTCTCAGCGTCCATCCTGTCAAGCCCCTTCAGAATCTTGTATGTTTCAATGAGATTGTCTCTCATTCTAAACTCCAGAGAATATAGAATATAATAAATTTCTATTTCACCTAGGAGTGTTTGTGGCCCCAGACATTGGGAAGTTTCCTCTCCTGAGCTTGCAGAGGAAGGTGCCAGGAAAGGGAGCAGGTGTTAGCATTTATATTTCATTTTGACCGACTTGGGTATTTCATAGGGTCTTAAGTGACTCAATTTAGAACTTGGTGGGAGGAGTTCCGATGTAGGTGGGAAGCCTGGAAGGTCATCCTGCTCAGGCCTCAGATGAGAAAGAGAGGGGCACCTCCCTCAAGGACACCCCAGCATTCCTCCCCTAAGGTCTGCCATCCCGTGGGTGCTCCTTCTGCCTCCCCAGTCTCTCCATCAAGCCCACCCCCTATAACCCCCCAATCCAGACCTCACCTCTGCTTACCATGAGACCCATCCCCACCCATTCCCCGCTCCCCCCAACCTTACTTGCACCTGGACTTTGGGATTTAGAATCCGGGGATCGCTTGTAGTCCCAGTGCTGACCAGTGCTGTCACTGGTGCTGCTGGAACTACAGAGCTGCCAGCCAATCTGAGTGGCTGGCAGCCCTCTGAGGTGGGACTTCCACCCGAGTGAGGAGTGGAAATCATGTCTCAGGCCAAAAATGGCTGTTGGGCTGCCATGATTGGTGGCAATGCGCTCCCTGCTGACTCTTCGAGTGGCGGGGTGGGAAACCCCACCTCCCAAAAAATCCTGGCCAATGGTGTCAATTCTTTTCGAGACATCTGAAAGCTATTCTAGATATTTTACTAGAAGTGTTGGTATTATGATGTGCCCCGTGTTGTAGATATTAATATCCATAAGTTTCAACATGAGAAGCATTGCTCTCAAAGTTTAATGTGAAAAGATCTAGTGGAGTCCACCAGCTGTGCTATGCAACATACTAGCAGAATCCCTTTGTGAAATTTTGAGCATCATCAGAATAAGAAAATTATACAATTGCTCTGTTACAAAGTGGTAAAATAAAGCTTAATTAATTTTCAATTTTTAACTCATAACTTTGAAATTTTAAGAACAGGTTTGTGCACTTCTTTTAAAAATATGCTTTCACGTCAACCTGTTTTGGCTACAAACCTTCATACATTTTGCATGAAGATAAGAGCTGAAGTCAACACGTCATTTCCATCAAGGCATTACTACTTGCATTGAATGGTGAAGTACAGTGCCATATATTGAGGAGTGAACAATTGATAGTACTGCACAACATATTTCATATATATTTTGTGAGGTACACTGTTGCAAAGTGCAAAAGAGAGGGAAGGTCTTCTTACAGGAATGTTACAAACATCTAGGAGTAATAGATGGAGATTAGATTTTAGAAAGAAGCATCCACTGAAATTGGATGGAAATGTTCCTGAAAACACAATGGATTTGTATTACTGCTGTGGAATTGTGTAGAGAACCAAAGTTAATTTCCTGTGTTCCAGTTACCATAGGTTCTGTAAATATGTAACAATCTTCTGTTATGGGGTAAACAACTTACTGCCATAATAAAAGGTAAAATTTAAAAATATATGTCAATCAACGTTGGTTCAATTATGTAGTAATTATGGTTTTATTTAGTGTGTAATGTACCTTTAAGAATAATACCTGTTGGACAAGATCACATGATCTGCAGTATCCAATAGGAGAGTAGCGCAGGCTACCTCAACAGTCAGTGTAGAGGTAGAATTGGAAGCACACGTGTAGTTGCTGCTGAGTATATTTTAAATAACCTTAATGTTTCTACATAAGAAATGTCTGCTGATCAACTCTATCATTAATAGTACAACTTGGTCACCCTACAACAAACTGGTGACGAGGATAAAACAGGACTGAACAGAAGAAATCAAGTTAGAAAGAAATCGGCACTGTACCTTGCCCAGTGATTGTAAGTAGCAAGCTCCGTTAGACTTGAAGTAGTTAGCCCCTCTCAAAATGCCACAATTTGGGAGAATTGATCCTTTTGAACCAGCCACAGATGATTGGTCTCAATACGTAGAATGCCTCATGTTCTTTTTTCAAGCGAATAAAATTACGGAGGACGAAAAGAGATGGACGATCCCTCTTGAGCGCTTGTGGCAGCAAAACCTACAGTCTGATTCGAAGGTTGATGGCACCCAGTGCCCCAGATTTGATGAATATTCGATGAATTGGTGAACCTTGTGAAGGGTCACTTTCAACCCAAGCCCTCAGTCACGATGCAAAGGTTCAGGTTTAATTCACAAAATAGAGCCCTGGCTGAGACAATTGCATGCTACATGGAAAATTTGAAGCAGCTAATGGAACATTGTGAGTTCGATATGACTCTGAACGACATGTTCAAAGATCATTTAGTGTGTGGTGTGAAAGAGGACACTATTCAGAAAAGATTATTGTCCGAAGTGATTCTGGATTTCAAGAAGGTGCAAGAGATAGCGCTGGCCATGGAAAGCGCAGTAGGATATTCAAAAGCAATACAGGGTGCGCAAAATGGCGCGGCCCTCCATATCGGGAGGGAAACCTCAGCCGAAAGAAGCGCGAGAAAGCAACACTCCCCTGAGAAGCGGGGAACAGCCCCCGCTAGCCAAAGAATAAAGGAAAATAACTTAGCAATGAAATCAAAGAATCATTTTAATAGAGGTGGAAACAAGCAGTCTTTTAGCGATTGGCAGTTTAAAAATATTGAATGCTACTATTGTCACAGAAATGGACATATGATGAGGCAGTTCAAGGAAAGATTCAAGCAGACTTGTAAACAAAAGAAGAAGCCCAATGAAATCTACAATGTAGAAGAGCCTGAAACAACAAATTCTGACATTTACTCGTTGTTTAGTTTGAAAGTTGGAAAGACAGAACCAATATTTGTCACAGCAAAGGTAAATGGCAAACCTATTAGAATGGAAGTGGACACGGGAGCTTCTACTACAGTAATTGGGGAACATACCTTCAGATATTTGAATAATGGTGAACATCAATTAAGTTTAGAAGAAACAGCCGCCAGGCTAAAAACCTATACAGGTGAAGACATTCAAGTTAATGTCATAAGCAGAGTAACTGTCTATAATGGAAGAAAATTGGCAAAGCTATCAGTCTTAGCACCTGCCCAACTCCCTTTCAAATTTTCAATGAAATCAGTTCCATTACCTTTTCAGGTGAAGCATTTCTGATCCCTAAGACTGTGTGAAAACATTTCTCCTTATCTCCCCTCTAGATCTTTTGCCAATGATTTCTCAACTGGAATATTGTATCCAATTCTGGGCACCACACTTTAGGAAGATGTGAAGGGAAAGATTTACAAGAAAGGCTTCAGGGACTCCAGTTGCATGGATAGATTAGAGAAGTTGGGGTTATTTGATTTGGAAAAGAGGAGGTTGAGAGAAGATTTGATAGAGGTGTTCAAAATCATGAGGGGTCAAGACAGAGCAGATAGATTGAAACTGTTCCCATTGGTGGAAGGGTTGAGCACTTGAGGACACCAATTTAAGGTGAATGGAAAAGCACCAAAGTGACATAAGGAAAAGCCTTTTTTACGCAGTGGGAAGTTATGATCTGGAATACACTGTCTGAAAGTCTGGTGGAGGCAGATTGAATCAAGGCTTTCAAAGAGAAACAGGGTAAGCATTTTTGTCACGGACAGAATGAATCTGCTCTCTTATTGGCCATAATCAGTATGTTTTGTATGGAAAAAAGTGTATCTTTTCTTACCCTTGGAGTGTGTAGTCCAATTAAATAACTCAGCAGCAAGCTTGAGGGAGTTTAAAATCAAATGTTATTTCATCTCACACACTTGCCCTGAATTAATGCAATGTTACACACTCAGTCCTATGTACGCACACACATACACACACACAAATATTGGTTACAGATAAAGGTAGTGCACTTTTCCACATTACAGTTAATTCATTTTCTGACTTACAATTTCTGGCCTCCCACAGGGCAGGCCTGTTGTTTCTTGAATGCATTTGATAAGTTAAAGTGAGAATCATGTAAAGTGAAGAATTAACAGCAAGTTGAGCGGGTTCTTGTAGTCAAATATCTAGGAGGTTGTTTGCAGATAAACTTTGAAGCTGGAACAGGTTAAGTACTTTGGCTGTTTAATGACTTGCAGCTAGTTTCCAAGTCTGGTTCTCAGACTGGCTTATGACTGATGGTTCTGATGGATCTGCTGGGTCCTGGGGTAATTCACTTCCTCCACCACTGTCACATAGTGGAAGCAGTGTGTACCATCTGCAAGATGCATGGCAGCAGCTCACCAATGCTCCTTAGACAGCATCTTCCAAACTTGTGACCCCTACCACCTAGAAGGGCAAGGGCAGCAGATGCATGGGAACACCACCACCTGCAAGCTCCCCTTCAAGCCACACACCATCCTGACTTGGAATTATATCGCTGTTATTCACTGTCACTGGGTCAAAATCCTGGGAGTCCCTTCCTAACAGCACTGTGGATGGACCTACACCACACAAACAGCAGTGGTTCAAGAAAGGGATCACCTCCACCTTCTCAAGGGAAATTAGGGATGGGCAATAAATGCTGGCCTAGTCAGTGATGTCCACAACCCATGAACCAATAAATAAAAAAAAGAACAAATAAAAAATAAGGGTGCAGCCTGAAACCAGCTTCCATCACATCACCACTGGGTTAACACTACTGAGGCCCACCCAGTCTAGTTTGGATGGGGGAGGCCATCATAGTACAAGGGGAAGTTGATAGAGGCCATTGAGTTTCGATCTTCCCTTTTGTCCAGCATGGCACATGGACCCAATGAGCTGAATGGCTCTTTCTGCTCAGTTATAATTCTATTCTATGATTTTAAATCTATGACGTCTGGTTGTTGATCCATTCAGAGGGAATAATTTTTCTTTATCTACTCTATCAAAGCTCTCATCATCTTTAAAACCTCTATTAGGTCACCTCTTAACCTTCCCTGTTCCCAAGAGAGCAGCTCTAACTTTTCTAACCTCTCCGCATAACTAATGTCCCTCATCCTTGGAGTAAACCGCCTTTGTACCCTTCCTAAGACCTTTACATCTTTCCTTAAGTGTTGTGCCTGGAATTGGCTATAAAACTCCAACTGAGGCCTAACCAGTGATTTACAAAATGCTAGCCTGATCCATATTCTTTTATACTCTATCCCACTGGTTAGAAACCCAAGTAGCTGACCTGCTTTTTTAAACACCATATCAACGTGCCCTGTCTCTTTAATATTTTGTATATATGAACACCAAGGTCTTTCTGATCAACGAATGCAAGAATGAAATACTGCAGATGCTGAAATAAAAGCAGAGAGTGTTGGAAATACTCAACAGCTCAGACAGCATCTGTGGAGAGAAAAACTGAGCTAACGCTTCAGGTCGATGACCTTTCATCAAATAAGCTTTTCCTTCTTAAGTCAGTTTTGATGAAAGGTCATTGCCCTGAAACTTTAACTCTGTTTCTCTCTCCACAGATGCTTTCGCATCTGCCGTGCTTTTCCAGCATTTTCACTCTCTGCTCATCTACAATTTTCAACTTTTTGCCATTTATAGTCTACTGTCAATGGCTCTCCCACAGTGCATCACTTCAAAGTCCTCCATGTTAAACTCCATCTGCCAATTCACCTTCCTGTCTATATTATCCCAAGTCTTTAACTATCATAATCACTATCTACCACTTTGCCAAGTTTGGATCATCTGGAAACTTTATACCACTGCTACCTACACCCAGGGCTGAATATTCGGCATCCTTTCCCTCCCCACTGAGATTGGGAATGGAGATGGGTAGGGGGAAAGTGGTGGGCCTGTAAATACCAGCGCCAACCAATTAGTTTCAACATACCATTTGCAGCACTAGCAATATTGACTAGAGTAGGGGCAGGATGGGGTAGTGATCCTGCTCTCCTCTCCATGGAGCAAATTAAAACAATTTAAAAGCCTGTTAAGACTTTTTGGAGGGGGAAGGTGGAGTTTTGAAAGAGATACATGAGTTTCCATTTCCGATTAGCTGAAAGGAGGATGGACAGAATTATGGCCCAGTCAATCCTGCCCCAGGGCATCCCCCAGACCTATAAAAGGGTTAGTGGGCAAAGGGGGACTCAGCACTTGGTGCCCATAGTGCTGCACAGGTCATGGTAAAAGTGGGCACCCAGAAATTTGGCATTGAACGGGTCATCACCACTCCAGAATTGTGGGGGCATAAGGGCGAGGTTGAGGTTGACAATCACAATTGGGCAGCCACCTGTCCAAAAGGAAGACGACAGCCAGCAATGAGAGCATGGATGTCAGATTTTGGGTCTAGTGGCAATGAGAGGGCAACATGATCCACAGGAAGGGAGAAACCCCAAGCAGCAGGAGGGCACGGGAGAGGAAAGAGGGGCAAGAAGGCAACAGATGCCATAGCCAGGATCTACAGCTGAAGACAGAGCTACCTGATGATGACTGAGACCCAGTGCCGCAGGAAACTGCGACTCTCCAGGCAGATGGACCCTGTCGTTGAAGACATCGCACCTCATAGCATTGGTCACCATGCCCTGCCAGGAGCTGTCAAAGTCACTGTGGCTTTGAACCTCTTTGCTTCTGGCTCCTTTCAAGGATCAGCTGTGGATTTTAGTGGCATCTCACAAACAGTTGCACGCCACTGCATCTCGTGAGTCACTGATGCCCACTTTGAGAAAGGCGAAGGCACAGGTTAGGTGATAGGGCAGTGGGACCCTTGCGGGAAGACTTGGCTTGGTGGACGAGAGGACATGATGTCAGAGCAGAAGTAGCTGAATGGATCAGGGATATTAGCGGAAGGCACAAGGAGAGGGATGTAAGGAGATGGTAAGTAGTGGAGTAAAAAGTCTGGGCTTGATCCTGGAGTAGTGTGTAGTTTTGTTAATGGAGTGGGTGTCTGAAAGCTTTTGAAGTGTTCCTGTCAGGCATAGTGATGGAAGCTAAACCTCTTCCGTGCCAAATGGGCAGAAATCTGCATCCCAGGGATTTGATGAAGACAGCTGAAAGTAAGACAAATTTATCAACGTACTCAGCCCATAAACTCTCTACACCTGACAGTGCATCTATATGGCTTCAACGCTCAGGTCCATACAATTGTGCACAGCCCTCCATGTGTGGCCTCGCCAAAGCCTTGTACTATTGTCGCAAAACTTCCTATTCTTGTACTAGATTACCCTTGCAATAAAGGCTAACATGCCATTTGCCTTCCTAATTGCTTCCTGTACCTGTATGCTAACTTTCTGTTTTCCTTGTGTGAGTATTTTGAAGTCCCTCTGAACATCAACATTTACAAGTTTTCCACTTTTTAAAAAATATTCTATATTTCTATTCTTACTACTAAAGTGAATAATCTCACACTTCCCCACATTATACTCCACCTGCCACATTGTTGCCTTGTCTTAAAAGAGGAACATGAGGTAGAGAGGCAGAGAGATGTAGAGAGGGTATTCCAGAAGTTGGAACTTAGGCTTGAAGGTGTGACCATCAGTGATGGAGTGATTCAAGAGCCTTGAACTAGAAGAGTGCAGCTTTTTTTTTATTCATTCATGGGATGTGGGCTTTGCTGGCTGGGCCAGCATTTATTACCCATCCCTAGTTGCCCTTGAGAAGGTGGTGGTGAGCTGCCTTCTTGAACTGCTGCAGTCCATGTGGTGTAGGTACACCCACAGAGCTGTTGGGAAAGGAGTTCCAGGATTTTGACTCAGAGGGTTATGAAGCTGAAGGGGATTACAAAGATAGGGAGAGATGAGGCCATGGTGAGATTTGAAAACAAGAGTGCAAATTCTAAAATCAAGATGTTGCTTGGCTAGGAGCCACTGCAGGTCAGCGAGCACATGAGTGATAGGGGAATGGGAATTGGTACCTATTAAGACACGGACTCTGGAGGTTTGGATGACCTCATGTTTTTGGAGGGTAGAGTGTGGGAAACCAGGCATGAGTGCGTTGGAGTAGTCAAGACTAGAGATAAGAAAGATGTGAATGAGGGTTTCAGCAGCGGGCAAACTGAGACAGGGGCACAGTTGGTTGATGCTACGGAAGTGGAAATAGGTGGTCTCAGTGATGGCATGAATATGAGGTTGGAAGCTCATCTCAGGGTCAAATGTCATAGTTATAGAATTAGAGTCACTTATGGTACAGAAAGAGGCCATTTGGCTTACGAGTCAATGCCACTCTCCATGGAGCAATCCAGTCAGTTCTGCTTCCCTTCTTATCCTTGTAGTCCTGCAAGTTTATTTCCTTCAAGCGCCCATCTAATTTCCTTTTGCAATCATTGATTGTTTCTGTTTCCACCACTGTCGTGGGTTGCAAGTTCCAGGTCATTGCCAATCGCGGCATGAAAATGTTCTTCCTCACATTCCCTCTGCATCTCTTGCCCAACATCTTAAATTTGTGTCCCTTCATCCTTGTACCATCAGTTAATGGGAAGAGTTTTTCCTTGTCTACCTTATCCAAACTGTCATAATCTTGTACACCTATATCAAACCTCCCCTGAATCTACTTTCTTCCAAGGAGAACAACCCCAGTTTTTCTAACCTAACCTTGTAACTAAAATCCCTCATCCCAGGATTCATTTTGGTAAATCTCTTCTGCACCTTCTCTTGGACCCTCACATTCTTCCCAAAGTGTAATGGTTAGAATTGGATACAATACTCCAGCTGGGGCTGAACCAGACCTTTATGTAGGTTCAACATAGGTTACTCATTGTAGATCCCTAGCCTCTGACCAGCTCTTTTGGCCACAATATTTGTGTGGCTTGTCCACTTAAGTTTCTGGTCAATGGTGACTCTCAGGAAGCTAAGGAGATTCAGTTGGGGATTCAGCGATGATAATACCATTGAACATCAAGGGAAACATCATTATTTCGATCATTTCACATAGCTCTGATTTTAACATAATCCATTCGGCAAGTTAGGAAGGATTTAAGTGGAATGCCCTATTCAGACCCCCTCTGTTTTAATGTTCCATTAGCTTTAAAGTTGAGATGGGCATAAATCTGATGCCCAACACTAAACTCCTGTCTTGCCAAGGAGCTTAGGTTAAAATCACAGCTTCAGTGATTGCTGTTAAGTGACATGATTACAACATGTATTTATAGATGCCAGGCTAAATTAATCTCTCGGCAAAAAAAATCCACAATTTCATCAACCTTTTCATTCTCATTCTTTGTCTTTAAACAGTATGAAGTACTTGGGACTACAATCAATATAAAATTTAAAAGAGTTTTGTTCATTATTTCAGGAAAATGTAAATTTTATCTCTCTATGGTAAAGCTAAAATCATTGTGATGTCCCAAGCTAGTTATTTTCTTCTGATACTTAACTTGGCCTTTCAGCTAATTATTTCAAAATTACCAGATGCTATTTTAGGCATAAAACATTTATATCTGACTACTTTATGTATAGTGTGACAAATCAAATGGTGTTTGGGGTTGGTTTTAACATTTCGTTTTTAAATTTTAAAGTACATGTCTCAATGGCTTTATGGATCTGGCCTCTGAAGGTTTGTCTTAAATTAAGCTATTATCACTAAATGAGTACATTTTGTGATGTGTGCTTTGCTTGTCTAGGATAACTTATCCTGGGCGCAAAAGGCAGAATCTGCAGGGTGCTAAGTCATCAAATATGCAAATTAACCCTTTAAATTTCCACTACTTATGAAATAAAAGTTAACACTGTCCAGAAAATAAAGAGCTGAAATTTGGATTGCCCTGTGTCACAGACAGAATATATGTGTTTCCTTACTGTCCGTGATTGAAATGTTTTGTACGTGAGGTGTGTGTATTTTCTTACCATCAGAATGGTTGTCCTGATTTAAATAATTCCAGCAGCAAGCTTTTTTGAGAACTTTAAAAAGAAAGGGAGTTATTTATGATCCCACACTTGATCTGGACGTCTCACTCACTTGACTCATTAACACTGTCACTCACACAAAAATTAGATACAGTTGAAGAAAAAAAACGATAACGATGTCATTTGCCTTTTTGATTGTTTGCTGCACCTACATGCTAACTTTCTCTGCTCCTTGTACAGGTTCACTGAAATTCCTTTGAACGTCAATATTTGGAAGTTTCATGCTTTAAAAAAAAATTCTGCTTTTCTATCCTTACTACCAAAGTGAATAACCTCATACTTTGCCATATTATACTCCATTTCCGACTTGTTGCCCATTCACTTAATTTGTGTATATCTCTTTGCTACCTCTTTGTGTCTTCCTCCCAGCTTACATTCTCACCTAGCTTTGTATCATCAACAAACTTACTCTCAGCCTCTTCATCTAAGGCATTAATATAGGTTGTAAATATCTGTGGCCCTAGCACTGATCCTTGCAGCACTCCAAAATTTACATACCCCATCTACCCCTCCTCTCTGCTTCCTGTCCATTTGCCAATTCCCAATCATGCTGATATATTAGTCCCAACTCCAGGAGCCCTTATCTTGTGTAATAACCTTTTGTGTGACACCTTATCAAATATTTTTTGGAAATCCAAGTCTACTACTTTTATTGGCTCCCCTTTATCTATCCTGATAGTTACATCCTCAAAAAGCTCAAATACGTTTGTCAAACCGTTTCCCTTTCGCAAAACCATGTTGTCTCTGATCATATAACGATTTTCAAAGTGCATTGTTAAAACTTTCTTAATAAGAAATTGAGTACTGGTGCCAGTGCCCCATGAATCAAAACCTTTTCTTCCCGCACCACACTTTGAGCTCTCTAATCTGCTCCACCCTATGCCAATTGGTGTGTGGTTCAGCTAACAATCCAGAGATTAGTACTTTGAAGTTCTGCATTTTAATTTGGACTCAAATTCCTCAAATACTCTCAGCAGAACATCATTTCCAGTTCTACCTATGTCATTGGTTCCTACATGGATGACAACAACTGGATCCTCCCCCTCCAAGTTAGTCTCCAGCCATGAAGAGGTATCTTTCACCCTGGGACTGGGCAGGAAACGCAACCTTTGGAACATCTGGTCGTGGCTGCAGTGAACAGTATCCATCCCCCCTGACTACAATGTCTCTGCTCACTACCTCATTCCTTTTCACTCCCACACGGTCCCCCCAACTTGAATGGCATCCTGCCCCATGGTGCTACTGTCAGTTTGCTCATCCATTCTGAAATCCTTGTTCTCATCCACATAGGTAGCATGTACCTCATACTTGTTGGTTAAATTTAAGGGCTGAAGCTCTTCCATCACTACATGCTTGACCTCCATACCAGCCTGATTCACGGTCACACCCTCATGTACCTGACCATTGACTAACTCTACAGTTCTACTTAACCTAAGGGCTGTGACTGCCAACCAGAACAATGTTTCCAGGTAACTTTCCTCCTCCCTGATGTTCCACATTATCTGCAGCTCAGTGTTTCCCCACTCTGTGCAGCAGTAATTATATAGAGAGCATGACTTATACCCAAGATACAACTGCTAAGTCAGCTTCCTGCTGCTGTAATTAACACTTATTCAGGCAACCACTGGTTTGTCGACAGATAACTGCCACTGCTACACACAGTTTTCCGTTACATAGGTATTTTATCTAACTTGTTGTTTCTTTTGCTGTTATAAAGCTCTGAGTTGGATTCTAAGAGTTTGAGAAATACTTGCCAGATACCACTTGTAACAAATTCTTGACTTAGTACTTGGTTCATGAGGCACTTTGTTCACAAAGGACTGTGCAGCAACAATCCCTGCCAAATCCAGGAACTCACCACAATACCTCGAAAAGCACTCCAGGTTATTTTCAAACACATTTCAATGGCAAAAGTTCTTCAAATTTAACTTGCCTGCAAGTTGGTTCTTAAGCCTGGTCCTTAAAATAATTGCAGGGCCCACTTTGCAGCTGAATGCTTGATCTTTTTTGAGTGACTTGCAAATTCGTTGCAAATTCATATCCATGAGGCCCAAATTTGGTAAATGGGTGTCATATCAGCTGGTAGGACTGTGTGATATCAAGATGGCAGCTATTCAATTGCTGTCAGCGCTCTTAGGGAAGGCAGGTGACAAGTGTCTTTCTCAAGATGGTGCACCAAACACAATGGCCAGGATTTTCCCATCAGCGATTTGGGGGCATGGCCTGCTCGCCGACGGGAAAATGATACGGGATGACGTCGGGAGGAACCCCTGACATCATCCCGGTCCCTTTAAATTTTCAGGAAAGCGGGCGGACAGTGAAATCAGCTGTCCGCCCGCCGACCTGTCAATGACCAATTAAGGCCGTTGACAGGCTAATTAAGATTATGAAAGACCCTGCCCGTCCAACCCTGAGTGAAGAATCATCATGTCTGGTAGAGGGAAAGGAGGCAAAGGACTGGGTAAAGGCAGAGTAAACCAGCACCGCAAAGTGCTTCGTGATAATATCCAGGGCATCACCAAACCAGCAATCCGCCACCTGGCAAGCCATGGCAGTGTCAAGCAGATCTCGGGGTTGATCTATGAGGAGACTCGCGGGATGCTGAAGGTTTTCCTGGAGAATGTGATCAGGGATGCGGTCACCTACACTGAACAAGCCAAGCGCAAAACGGTCACTGCCATGGATGTGGTGTACGCTCTGAAATGCCAGGGCCGCACTCTCTATGGATTCGGTGGCTGCACAACTCGGCCCTTTCTACCAAAATACACAACCTTAAGGCTGGCGGGCAGGCCAGGAGCCCCAGCGGGCTTCTGATAATACATGAAACCTCATCCACTGGCGGGATGAGGTTTCATGTCCGTTTTTAAAAAGTTTCATAAAGTTAATGTGTTCCTTATTAACATGTCCCATCTCGTGTGACATTGTCACATGAGGGGACATGTTAATAATTTTAATATTTTTCTATTTTTGGTGTTTTTTTTACCTGTCAGTAATCTCCCTGAGACAGCACTTGGTCTCAGGGAGCAGTGCGCTCTTTCACGCGCATGTGCAAAAGAGCGCACTTTGACAGATGGGGAAATCCCTCCCCCCCCTCACAGGAAGCGCATAGTGCTTCCTGTCGGGCAGGCCGTTGGGCTGGCCTTAATTGGCCCGCCCACCCAAAATGGCGGCGGGCCCCGTTTCAGTGGTGGGGGTTGGCTGACAACCCGCCGCCGAGCCGGTGGGGCCTGCACGCCCACACAGGGCAAAATTCTGCCCAATAAATTTCCGTTGGCAGTCTGACTTTAACATTGGATGTGAATACAGGCATGCTTGTATTTGGCACTTGCCCATTGGTGGGCAGAAACTACATGCTTCTGCAGGAATTAAAGTCCCATAGCAGAAAAACAGGGTAGGAATGATAGCATTTTGTAAGCAACAAAATTCTGTGGAAAAATACATTTTATTTACTAATCATCAGCAAGCCCTTGATCATTTAATTCATTTTCTGAAAGACATGTGAGGGAGGCCACTCTTACCGGAATTATTGTAGCCTGCCTTCCTGTTTTTTAATCTTTAGATTTGCAATAGGAACACTAGTTGGGTACCAGCATATCCAGCCAGTACCCCTGAGCATACATTGTCGTACACTCTTTTTCTGGTAAACATTGGCATAGACACATCCATCTTGGGACATTTAAGGTCACAGGCACAGGTGCAGATGTTCATGGCACATGTGGTAGAATCAGCTTGCCCAGAGGACTGACTTGGGCCCTATTGTGGCTGCAGAATCTGGGCTCTGGATCTCAGGGGACTGTTTTGAAAATGATATTTTCCAAGCATCAAGCCAAGACACAGTCACTGCAGATCATGCCAAACAGTGCGCTTCAGATGTCAGCTACAGCACAGGAGAGCGCATGCCACATGCTTGTGGCCTTGTATGATAGTCCTTCAAAAATGCACTCCTCTATGGAGTGTGTGCCAACTCCAAGGACATTTATAATGTCACTCTCCATGTCAGAAGTCCTTGGGCTAGTCAATGCTTATCACAGGTATTCCAGCTCTTCAAGGAATCCCTACCTCCTGTTTAGATAGATTTGGGGATCAATTAAAGAGGCAATACTCATGGATCTCATTGGTGTCATTAGGTCTGCTGAGGGTGTAGTCAATGGGGAACATTAAGATAGTGTTCAGTGGTACTGTAGTGGCATATCTGGAATGTGCACAGATGAAAGAAATGTGACAGTTGCTTGGAAAAGCAAACATTGTCTTAGATAATCTGATGCAGCTGATTGCAGATAAGCTTTATTCTGACAAAATGGAGTGTTTTTTCCCCATTTTATAGTGGTAATAGATAAGGAAGCATGCAGGGCAATGTATGCACAACCTACAAACCCCTGGAAGTTTGGGTCTCCTGCCACTCTAAAAAATCACAACCTTGCCATGCTTTTGCAAGTTGTCATTGGACAAGGAGAAAAAAATGCTGGCCAGGCACCTGACAATTACTTTGCACACCTATGGAAAACTGATTGGCTTACGTTGCTGATGTCTAGAGTCGAAGGCTCATATTATCTCAAAGCAGTTATCTGTAGTGTTGTGCCACTTCTAAATTGCTGTCTCTCCAGGCAATATTCCTTTGAAAAATGGAGTTGGGTATACCGCTAGCTGTAGTTTCTGGTGTGGATGTACTGGTGGGTGGCTGTAGAGGGCTCCTTGGACAGACTGACCTGCCACCATCATTCCATTGATCCTCCTCTTCTTCCTTCATAAACAAGATATGTCGAGGAATTCCTTTCGGAAAACCTATTGTGCCAACGTTGGAACTGTTCAGGAAAAAAAGCCGAAATGCAACAACTGCCAGAAAGCACCACAGAAAACAAAAAGCAAGAACAATAGTTGAGAAATGGCCTGATAATTTGGGCAACCTTATGACTGGACTATTTAATATTAAAATTATGTTGAGTTGTACACAGAGTAAACACGCAGTTAGTATACTAACGGTTTTTAGTCAACTGAAGTTGTTGAAGGTCTACCACCTAATTGCCAGGGTGAGAGTGGGTGAAGACAAAAAGTTTTGAAATTTTTTCCTGACAAGGAATCATATATACATTATAGTGCAAAGTGGCAAAGTCATTGCAGCATGAGGGGTAAGAAAATTGTAGCACTTTTTATGATCTGTAGTGAAATGCCTCAAGACCACTTAAGATGGGTGGAATTATTAAACTTCAAGTGGGTAGAAACATTAAATCTCTCTTCGTTCACCTTCTATTACTGTCAAGGCTATGGACATAAGAGCATAAGAAATAAAAGCAGGAGTGGACCACACAGCCAATCGAGCCTGCTCCACTATTCAATACAATCATGGTTGGTCTTGGGCTTCAACTCCATTTTCTTGCCTGCTCCCTATATCACTTAGTTCCCTGAGAGACCAAAACCTGTCTATCCCAGTCTTAAATGTATTCAACGATGGAGCATCCACAACCCTCTGGGGTAGAAAATTCCAAAGGTTCACAACCCTTTGAGTGAAGAAATTTCTCCTCATCTCAATCCTAAATGATCAGCCCCTTACCCTGAGACTGTACCTCCATTTTGGATTCCCTGACCAGTGGAAACAATTTCTCAGCACGCACCCTATCAAAACCTTTCAGAATTTTGTAGATTTCAATGAGATCACCTCTCATTCTTCTAAACTCCAGAGAATATAAGCCCAATTTACTCAGCCTTTCATTATAGACCAACATCATCCCTGATGGTTGGCGGGCAGGCGAAAAGGCCAAACGGCCTTTACGTTTTTTAGGAAACCTCATCCATGAGCGGGATGAGGTTTCCTAAAGCAAATAAACATTAAATAAAAACTTTATTTTTCAATTAAAAGCATGTCCCAGCTCATGTGACAAGAGTCACATGAGTGGGACATGTTTTATTAAATTTTTATTCTCTTAATTTTTTTTACACAGCACTTCAATCTCCCTGAGTCAGTTCCATGCTTCAGGGAGATTGAAACTCTCTTTTGCGCGCATACGTGAACTGCATGCTAGGCCCAGCTCTTCCTCCTCCCCCCACATACCCAGGCAGCGCTCAGCACTGCCGCTCGCGATCCACGCAGAGCAGGCATTAATTGGCCTGACCGCATGAAACCGCGATGCAGAGAAGATCGTTGGCGCCGGTCGGTTTCCTGACCGCCCCCGCCCACCCCTGCCAAGCAGCCCCGCCAAGGGCAAAATCCTGCCCTTAGTCCCTTAAGTTTCTCGAATACTTTAGCTCTGCTGATATTAATTTCCCTAATTTCCCCACCCTTTTAACCCCTAGGTTATTCTCTATTTCTGGCATGGAACTTGTGTCTTCTACTGTGTAGGCAGACACAAAATATTTGTTCAATACCTCCACCACTTCCCTGTTCCCCATGATAACTCCTCTTGTTTCAGCTTCTAAGGGACCAATGTTTACTCTAGCTACCCTCTTCCTTTTTATATACTTAAAAAAACCTCTTGCAATCTGTTCTTATATTTCTGGCTAGTTTACTCTCATATTCTATTTCTTCCCTTTTTATCAACTTTTTGGTGGTACTTTGCTGGTTCTAAAAATCCTCAAACTAGCTATTGTTTTTTGCAACATTGTTAGCCTTGTCATTTAACCTAACACTATCCTTAGTTTCCTGAGCTGAGTTTTTGTTCTTCAATGGAATATTTTTTTTTTGGACCTTATGAATTGTTTCTTGAAATGTTTCCCACTGTTTATTTACCTCCAAACCTTTTATTCTACTTACCCAATTAACCTTAGCCAGTTTTACCCTCATACCTATTTAATTAGTTTTGTTTAAGTTTAAGATTTTTGTTTGCAGTTGGAATATGTCACTTTCAAACTTCATGGAATTGAATGCAGCTCCATGTCACAGCTGCAGAGAACAGTATCTATCCCCTTGGCTATACTATCTCCTATCACTACCACATTCTCCTTCACTCCATCCACTTGAATGGCATCCTTCACCATGGTTTCATGGTCAGTCCGCTCATCCACTGCATTTCTATCAAATGCATTTGTATCAAATCACCAAAGTGACCTCAGTATTCAGTGCAGTTAGTGCACATAATATAGGATGAAGTCCATACTAACAACAGAACATGACTTTTCTGGATTATGAGGGGAAGTGAAAAAACTAATCAGAAAAACAAAGAGGGAGCGTGAAAAGAGACAGGCAGCTAACATAAAAGGGAATCTCAAGGTCATCAATATTGTAAATAATAAAAGGGTAGTAAAAGTAAGGGTAAAACCAATTAGGAATAAAAGAGGAGACTTGCATGTGGAGGCAGGAGAAGTAGAGGAGGTATTAAACGAGTACCTTGCATCTGTCTTCACAAAGGGAGAGGATGCTACCCAGGCCAAGGTGATAGAGGAGGTAACTGGTACACTTGAGGAATTTACAGTTGAGAAGGAGGAGATGTTAGAAAGGCTATCTTTACATAAAATTGATAAGGTACCAGGACCAGATGAGATACATCTGAGGATACTGAGGGAGGTGAGAGTGGAAATCTCAGAGGCACTGGCGATAATCTTCCAGTCTTCCATGGACACAGGAGTGGTGCCGGAGGACTGGAAAATTGCGAATGATGCACCTTTGTTCAAAAAGGGGTGCAAGGGTAATGGCAGCAACTACACACCAGTCAGTTTGACGTCAGTGGTAGGGAAGCTTCTGGAAACTATAGTTCAGGTCAAAATCAATAGTCACTTAGACAGGTGCGGCATAATTAAGGAAAGCTTGAATTATCAAGGGAAAATCATGTTTAACCAACTTGCTGGAGTTTTTTAAGGAGGAAACAGAGAAGATTGATAAGGGCAATGCTGCTGATGTGGTGTATATGGGTTTTCAAAAGGCATTTGATACAGTGCCACACAATAGACCTGCGAGCAAAATTCTAGCTCATAGAATAAAGGGGAAAGCAGGCACTTGGATAAGAAATTGGCTGAGTGATAGGAAACAGAGAATAGTGGTAAATGGTTGCAAAACTGCATCGCCTATCCATGATTCCCTGAGAAGATAATGGTGAGCTATCATCTTGAACCACTTTTGGTGATATTGCTCCTATGATTGAAGCATTGAAAAAGAACTCAACAAATTTCTGCTTCATTTGGAAGGAGGATATCAGCCAAACACCAAAACAAGAGGGTATTGAAATGAATGACTGTAAACCTGCATATTATCCATAGAATTAATCTGATGGGGTGGTTGGCCTTTTTATTCTTATTTTTATAAATTCTAGAACAGTACTACAGTAGACAATGGGAATAAAACTTGACTTGGACAGGGATGCAAAACAGACAATATTGCATCTATTGCCAGTTTTATGTCCCATCCGATATTGACATCAGTGAAACTGGATATTGGCTGGAGTGCATAACTTGTGGCAGATGTGATATTAGCCATTTTGCCTCATTATCCAATTTCACTCCTCCTGTTTGCTTTATCATTCTGATATTCCATAATAGCATTTAACCAAAATGAATTAATATTCTCTGTTTACTAATGTTAAATGTTTTGGAGGTTAAATCATAATTCCTTGAATCCTTCATGAATTAATAATTAGTTAAAAGAAGATACATTTTTTGGCATTTTATATGAAATATATTTTATTAACAATTAATTCTCGTTTCCCTGAAAATCCATTGTGCAATACTCTCCGAATGTATGAGAACCTTACAGAGAATTGATTTCTCGGCAGCAAACCAGCATTATCAGCACGAAATGTTGTAAATCAGCTATACTGCTACCTGCACAGAGGATAACTTTGATTTCAGTGAGATTCTGCATTTATTCTGAAATAGTCATAGAGGGTTTGAAACACGTTTAGCATTTTGCCTGTCTATTGCAATTCTTTTTGTAAATTAGTATTGTAGCAGAGGGGCCTAATGCAGAGAAGGTATCTATGAAAAGACTTCCTGCACCCCTGTTTGCTTGGGGATTATAGTTGCCTTGGATCGCCACAATCACTGTTGTAATAAGGCAACATGTCTGATAGACATGTACTGCCTCATTAATTATTGAACAGTTTTACTATTACATAAACAGTCATTCAAAATTTTCCTCTAGTCTTCTACATGTAAATACTACATTGGATATAAATGTCACAAGAACTAAGCACGAAAAGAGAAAAGGTTATTCAGCCTCTTCCACAAAATGTACCTTGATATGGGCTCTAATTCACCCAGTCTCAGTGGGGTGATTATAGTTTGATGCCAGAAATAAACTGGCAGTGTAACTCTGGAGTTAAGGGTTTCTGGAGGATTTCTAGAATTATTGGGTGGAATTTTATGCCGGTGGGATTTTACGGTCCCGCCAAAGTCAATGGACTTTTGAATGACTCACCACATTTTAGAGCTCTTCTCCCTGCCACGACAGGACTGTAAAATTCCACGCATAGTCATAGTCATAGAAAGATGAAATACAGAAGGAGGCCAGTTGGTTCACTGTGCTGTGCTTGATCTTCAGTAGAGCTAGCCAATTAGTTCCACTCCCCTGTTTTTCCCCTTTAATTGTGTAATTCTTCCCATTCAAATATTTATCCAATTCTCTTTTGAATGACACTATCAAGTCTGCTTGCACCTCGTCTTCAGGCAGTGCATTCCAGGTCACAACAACTCGCTGTCTAAATAAGTTTTCTCAAGTTGTCTCTGATGCTTTTGTCAATCACTTTGAATCTATGGGGAGAATTTTCTCCCTGTCGTGCAGGCTGGGCAAGAGTGGGCACACAACCGATCACCGCCCACGATCGGCTGCATGCCGCCATTTTATGTGGACGGGCCAATTAAGGCCCGCCCAGTGTGACATGCACCCGGAAGCGCTCAGCACTCCCTGTGTGGGCTGGGGGAGGAGGGAGAGTCGGGGCTTGCGCTCTTTCATGAGCATAGAAATATCCGAGGCTTGGAGCTGCCTCAGGGAGTAATTTCATCATGAGAAATGAATAAAAAAAAGAATTAAAAAAATTACTCAGACATGTCCCCTCATGTGACAGTGTCACATGGGCTGGGACATGTTTACGTATTTCAATAAAATTTTAAATTTAATTTATAAAGCCTTCATGAAACCTCATCCCACCCATGGATGAGGTTTCATGAGAAATGTGAGGGTCATCTGACCTCTTCACCTGTCCTTAAGGTTGGCTGGGCAGCTCAATTGGTTGATAAATGGCCTTAACAGGCCTTTGATAGTTCGGTGGGTGCGCAGCCGACTCTGGTGCGTGCCTGCCGAACTGAAGATTGGAATGACGCGTGGTGACATCGGGACGCATGCCCGATGTCACCGCATGTCATTTTACGCGCCGGCGAGCGGGGCCCACCCACCACACGCCATCCAGAAGATTCAGGCCTATGTTCTTTCGTTACACACCCTACTGCCACTGGAATCAGTTTCTCATTGTTTACTCAATATAAACTATTCATGATTTTGAATACCTCTATCAAGTCACCTTTTATCCTTCTCTTCTCTAATATATCTGAAGCCCCTTATCCCTAGTACCATTCTGATAAATATCTTTTACACCTAAGGCCTTGACATCTTTCCTATAGTGTGGTGCCCAGAATTGAATACAATACTCCAGCTGCTGCCTAAGAAGTATTTTATAAGCATTTAGCATTAGTTATCTCTTTTGGCTCTTTGTGACTACATGGACTGAAAATTAAGCTTAGCATTGGTCTGAATTACAAAGCTCTCAGGGGTCAATTGGATACTGGTTACATGTAGGCCCATCGACCTGCAATATAAACATTTGAAATGCAGTGATTCTTCACTCCTCACTTTCTAAACATGTGAATATAGGATTGTTGGGAAAGTGCTCTGTGCATCAAAGTATCTAGACACGTATGAAAACTTTCTTTAGACAGAATAGTTAGAGTTCCAGCCAGGCAGGAACGAACCAGGCAATACAAAAGGTGATTCATACTGATAACTGCAAAGTAAGTTCACCTATGTTCTTGAGGGAAAAATTAAATTCTACTAATTCCCAAAAGTAATCCAGCACAGCTCCAAAATATTCAAGCACCCACCCACAGCCACTATTCAATGTTTTGTCCAATGGACAGTTACCTGTGCACATCATAGGAACTGCTCTGCCCTACGGAATACTTACTAGCTTAACCTACACCTATTCCAATAGCCTGTAATATGATTTCTAAATAGGCCCAGCAAACAGTTTCTAAAGTTGGCTCAGTAGATTAGTATGGCCGTATGTATTGTCAACCAAATTATTTGAAAATTTGTAGCTTAATCAGGAAATGTGAAGGGATGGAAATCTGCCATCCTTACCTGGTCTGGCCTACGTTTGACTTCAGACACACAGCAATGTGGTTGACTCTTAAATGCCCTCTGAAATGGCCTAGCAAGCCACTCCTTTCTCAAGGGCAATTAGGAATGGGCGATAAATGCTGGCCCAGGCAGCGATGCCCATATCCCATGAATGAATAAAAAAAGTGAGCTTTCATCTGTGGGAGAAAAGAGGCATGGGTTTACCTGACAAAGCATATGGGGTGGAATTTTCCATTTGGGAATAAGTTTGTGCGGGAACCGGAAGTGTTTCCTGCCGTGGAGGCCAGTGGGAATGTCATGTCATGTGATGCTGGCCTAATTAATTATGCAGTCGGGGGTTTCGCAATGTTTCGACTGGCGAAGCGGACTGGACGGCATACTCCCCGCCATCATATCTGGGCACCATATTTAAAAGACATCTGGACATCAACTTACCCACCATTGAAGGAGGAGATGACCTACCGATCGCAGGGGGCTCCAGCTCCCAAATTCAGTGACGCACCCCTGGAAGTCCTGTTCAATGCAATGGGGGCCAGGAGGGGCATCCTCTACCCAAAAGATGCAAGGAGGAGGCTGAGCCATCTGATGAACCCTACATGGGAAGAAGTCTCCAGGGTGGTGAGTGCCCATGGCCTCCACTGGAGGACTGCCCTGCAATGCTGCAAATGCATGAATGACCTCATCCACTCTGCCAGGGTAAGTGAACCCTCAACTGCTCACACTCACCTCACTGAATGGTAGAGAGGATGGGGACCTCAGTGGCAAGGGCACCATCCATGCATAAAAGAGCTACTCAATGTGATAAGGTAATGCCTCATAGCTCCACTGCAGTCTATCTAGTCTGCAAGTGGAGAGGCCACTGTGGGTTCCTGACTCTTCCACACAGAGAGCTCAGATGCCGTCTGAGAAGGGGGTGTGGAGAAAGTGAGTTAGACGTTGAGGGCACCAGCAAGCACCACTAATGACAAGTCTCTGTGAGCCGTATTCTTCTATCTGCATGGGCTCACCGCTCTGGAGGGTGCTGCCCAGAACCCTTGTGGAAAACCTGCAGTGCATCAACTACATGGCATACAACCCTGTGGGTTATTTGTATGACTGGAAGCATGGGGAGGGTACCTGAAACCCGATTTCTCTCAACCCCATCTTTCTCATTGTGCAGGAAAAGTTGAGGCACAACAGGGGAGAGACAGAAGACGGAGGGGGCCGGCCTGACCTCAAGGACCTCATGGACATCGAGGAGTGGGCAACCCAGCTGGCAGAGGAAGAACCAGACTGAGCCTGTGCGGATGGAGAGTAAGGATCCATGCATGTCACATAGAAACCTAAGGGCCATGCATTTCTCCATGTTGGAGGCAGCTCATACAGCCACTCACTCTCTCCCCTCTCCCATTTACAGGTGCCAGCAGGAAGAGGACAGGGGAAGAAGAGGAGACCCTGTCCAGCAGTTCATCCAGCCCACAGAGGGCTGAAGACATTGGGGAGGAGGAAGAAAGTGCACCTGTACAGGCATCACAGCAGTCACCTGCACCCTCCACCATCCCGGAAACACACACCTCGGTAGGTACTGGATGAAATTCAGGCAGGGTCTCACATTCTGGTGGTCACCGCACAGACACATGTCCACAACAGGAGGAGGCAGAGTCAGCCAAGCTCACTGGCACTCGGAGGACTGCTGGGAAAGAGGCATCTGCGACGTCCAAGTCAGATGACAAGCCTCTGGGATCGGCTGTGCCCGGGGTGCTGAGGAAGTTGCGAGAGGCAGGGGAACATCAGGCAGAGGTGTCAGAGGCCCTCAACAGAGTGGCACGTGAGGTGGAGGAGTCTGTCCGCCGGCTCTCTGATGAAGTGGTGCCAACATATGTGCGCATCAAGGTCTCCATGGGGAGGGTAGTAGACACCATGGAGAACCTGGTCCAGCAGAAACCCAGGGCAGAATCGTTTGGTCTCATTGGTGATGGCATCATGGTGGGCATGAGAAGACAACATTAAAAGAAGGCCAAAAATCAGTTTTATGCCCTCATGAAACCAGTTTGCGATTGTCCGCTCAGCCCATCAATGGTGGGCCGCATTTTCCACACCCGCATGTTGGGAACCTAAGTTCAATACTTTAGCATCTCATTATAAGCCCAGCTCGCTGGAATCTTCCTCCATGCTGGATCATCTGGGCACGTTGGCGTCATTGCACACCGACATGTTTCACAACTGTACATAAGCGGCAGGCACCTGGTGAACTGCACTTCACTTGGAACTTCAAGCTTTGTTTGCCTACCTTGTTTTGGGCAGCACTCACATCATCAGCGCCAGACTTTTCAGGCAGTACCACATCATTTTAAGTCGCGCACGGGCAGGTTTCTACCTACCAGACCAGTCGTAAGGCGGGGGGTAGCTTTTCAAAGGCTGCAGGGCTAGGCCTTGATTGGGGAAGGGTGAGAATTGGCCTCAGGCAAGGGAAGTGACTGGATGGCGAGAGCTCTACAGGGGAAGTGGGGTATCCTAGGGTGTGTGTGGGGGTACATGTTGATCTGTGTAAGTGGCCTCAAGATGGTGAGGGATGAAGAGGCAGTCTGCAGAGGAGATGAGGTCAGATGGGGATGTGAGGGTGTGTGTGAGAGACTGAGTGGTGATGTCCCTTGAGCTGGCAGTGAGTGAGATGCCAGTGAATGCGTGATGGCCTTGTGAGTGTGAGTTTAGAGTGATGAGATTGTTACTTTACCCTGGCAGCACAGATGAGATCATTTACCTTCTTTCTGCACTGGATGGCCAACCTCTTCTGTGCAGCGTTGACACTGACCACCGCTTCCCAAGCCAGAGTGGTGAGATTGCTGGACCCCCTGCGGCCAGAGCTGGGGTGGAGGACATCACGGCGGGCTTCCAAAAGGCATTCCAGTGATGGGTCACTGAACTCTTCTTGGCTTTCAGGGCCATGTCTTCACTGGTGCAGTCCTAGGCTGCAAGCATTGAGAATTGTGTGCATGGCTGCAGCTTAGGTACGGCACCCTGTGTGAGGAAACAGTGAGGTAATGGCATGGAGGGCAATTCTGAGGCTGCCTGCCAACGAGATGGAGTGTTTCCTGTGGTTGCATAATTAATGTAGCAGGAAGTGAACAAAAAGGTGCAAAAAGGTGCATCATGGCTGACAAGTAAAATGTTGTTTTTCAAGCTGTCATGAAAGTATAATAATTTTCATAACGTTGTTGGGATTTATTGTAAAGTAGAGATAGTGGGATCTGAATAGTTTGTGTGTGTGTCTGTGTGTGTATGGGGCTTAATTGAATTAAAGATGGTCTGAAGGCTTTGATGTATCAGAAGAGAAGATAGGTTTGAAATGCTAAGAAAGTAAACACGGCTAAAGTTTTAGAATGTAAGGTGTAAATGAAAATTAGCATTTTTAGATAAAACAGAGTAGTTTGAATTTCAAAGAGAGGATGAAATGTTACACTTAGCCAGAAGAAGCCAAACAGTGTGTTTATTTCTCCCAAAGCTTACTGATAAAATTGGTACTGTGAAAGATTTTAATTATTAGAAAGGTAAAGTCAAAAGACATATTGAAATGATGAAATTTGCATTCAAAGGGGACAATATGTATAAAGGAGAGAAGGCTATGTGTAAGAAGAAGGAATTCTAAGATCTAATAAGTGTGAAAAGCCTCCAGCCTCTATGTATCAAGCTGCTACCTATAGGAACCAAAGCTAAGAGAATTCACTGTGAATATCCTTGTCCAGGGTATCGTGTGCTTTGCCTGGGTCTGTTAAAATCTATTTTATTTTTACCGTTGCCTTAACAGGCGTGTAAGTGGGAGTCAGGTTAATTAGGGGAACTAGGAGTTATTATAGTAGTAATTTGTAGACCTATGTAAGTGCTTAAAATTATTTATTTTATTAATAAATGTTTAATTTAGTTGTGTTAGAAAACCTCTAAGACTCGGTAGACTTATTACTACTGAATTCAAGATGCATCTCAAAATAAAAATACAAATTGCAAAACAGTTGTGGCAGTTGTTTCAAGTTTCTCTCTGGGATTTGAGAAGCTTAGCATTTACCATCTGCTGTGCCATAACAATTCCCACTACTGTGCTTAGTGCAAATCTGGGATGATTTCACCCCCAGGGCTGAATTTTCCTCCCGTTGGGGGGGAGTTGATGGGTGGGCACATGCGGGCCAATTAAGGCCCGCCCAGTGTGATGTCTGCACAGAAGTGCTAGGCGCTCCCTGTGCGGGCGGGGCGAATGCCTAAAATTGACAGTGCGCTCTTTCGCGCAGCATGCACACGAAAGAGCGCACTCATCTCCCTTAGGCTAAGAGCTGCCTCAGGGAGATCGTCACTACTTTCAAAAATATTAAAAATAGAAAAAAAAATTCCTTACATGTCCCCCCATGTGATAATGTCACATGAGTTGGGACATGTTCATAATTTCCAAAAAAACTTTATTAACATTTTTAAAACCCGACATGAAACCTCATCCCGCCTGTGGATGAGGTTTCATGTTTTTTCTACTTCCCGCCGGGGCTCCTGGACCAACCTTAAGGTAGGACGGGCAGGTCCACTCATTACTTTAATTGCTCTGTCAATGGCCTCAATTGCCCATTGACAGGTCAGCGGGCCCACAGCTGATTTTGCTGCGCCCCACCTTCCTGAAAATTTAAATGGGCGGGATGACGTTGGGTGTTTCGCCCCCGCCTGCCGACGGCAAAATCCAGCCCCCAGTTTCTGCCGGAGATGTGCGCAGGCCTGCACCATCGCTGTAACCATGGGTGAGCTTTTGCAGTGGCTACACGAGATGGGCACGGGGCACCTTGATCTCCCTCCAGGTGCCCCTTTGAGTCAAGGAGTCTGGCAGAGGCCCTTGGGAACCCAACAGTAGGAGGAGCAGCTGGGACCACTGGGACCTCCACTCAGGACTCTCTGAGGGTGTCCAGCCCTTCAGAATTTCCTTGCCTGTGACCCCTTCAGCTTCATCCCCTGTGACCGCCAGCTGCCCCACAGCAGGACGGCCAAAGTAAGCCGGGGCCCTCCAGGCTCCGGGTCTCCAGCCCCCAAGGTCATCGAAGGCAACAGGGCAAGCTGGTCACCAGGCTGCCTACACCCATGCTGCAGATGAAAGCGGTAGGGAACACAATATTAAGAAGTTTTGATTTCACATGTGGTTGCACAAATGCATTATGATGGCTCATGTTATGACACTTCTGTAAATTTAGCACACTTGTGCTTTAATGAGGTCTGATGTGGTTTATTTGCAACATAGTCCATAATCCTGTACGCCCACCACCCCATAAACTTCAGAGGACACCCTAGGCTGGGTCAATGTCCCCCTGAATCATGCATGTGCAGGAAGGGAGAGGTATTCGCCAGGGCTCTTACGAGCCATGTGCAAGGAGTCTCCCGTGCACGCTGAGCCTTTGCCCTGCACACGCTCATTTGTTCCAATGCCCTAGCATTGTGAGTACTACATGTTGGGGTTCTCCTTCAGTTGTCCAGTTGAGCTGACCTGCTGTTCTCCCCACCCCCGATGACTCAACTCTCATGCAGCACCTCGAGATCTCCACCACGAGATACTTCATTATTGTGAGCAGCCATGGTTGTTGTTACCTTTGATGTTCAGTCAATACCTTTAACGCTGTCCCATGACCCACACCCTCCCCCCACCCCGCCATAACCATTGACACCCCCCAGGTGTATCATTTAACCTTCCCATTGTTACCCTTCAACCCAACCCCATCACCCTCCATCCCGTACAGATGAATGTCCACATCCCTCACCTTCTCAAGCAGCCCACTCCCATGATTATGCCCTCCCTCATTCCGCTGAACCCCAAAATTCGCTTCTCCTTCCGTATCTCCTCCAACAACCCTCAGCGCTCCTTCACCTGTCATTGCTGAACCCTCACCCTCCCACCCTACTGGCTCCCATTGCCCCCTCTAACCCTCATATCAACAATTCCCTCAGTATGCTCCCAGGACATTTATTGGCAGCACAGTCCCCTCCCTCTGAAACCCTGTCCCCTCTTCCCCTTATGCCCATTCACACCTGCACACATCCCCATGCCCGTTCACACCTGCACACATCCCCATGCCCGTTCACACCTGCACACATCCCCATGCCCATTCACACCTGCATACATCCGAATACCCGTTCACACCTGCACACATCCCTATGCCCGTTCACATATACACAAACACCCCTGCCCACACTCCACCCTTCCCACCATCCCACTCCACACCAGATCACTCATTCCATGACCCATGCAGCATCTATCTCTTTCCTCTAACGCTTATAACCTCCCACACTCCCCTTTAGACCTCCACACTCACTCCACCTTTTCATTTCTCTCCTCCCTGTCGAATGCCCCCCAATACCTCCTCCCCCTGTACAGACCATCACCATCCAGCTCTACCCCCTGCAGCTGTCCTGCAGCTTGAAGATCCACCTCCTGGAAGCTGCTGCAGCTAGAGGATCCACGTGGTTGAGGTTCCACCCGTCCACTACTGCACATAGCGTTCCAGTGTCCACAGTCAATTCGGGCCTCCATCCCAATCTCTGCAGGCTGCCTCAGGCCTTCTTCAGGTAAGTCCCAACATCTGCATGCCACATTGGTCCAGATGTGTTTTGGACCGGCGTGAAATCCTGCTGGCAGCACGGATGATTGGGCAGGGTGGAGGGAAATTCCAGTCGGGCCTTCATCTGCATCACATTAACAGAATGTGAAATGGTTTCACACCAGCCTCTTGCAGGAATGGCGTCCTGCCATGACAGGCGGGAGCACACGTTCCCACCATCATTTTATGCTGGCAGGAAACAGATTTTTCGGCTCCTACCGCATTGGTGCCCCACCCCAGCCTGCCATTAAACCTGCTGCGAGGGAAGACTGGAAAATTCTGCCTGTAGTTCTACATGCATAGATGTACACACTCATGTATATATGCATACATCTACACGACAAGGTGCACACACATATGCATGTGCATACACTTCAACTTTTATGGAATAAATAGTTTGGTTTTTGATGCAAAACAACAGCATATAAGTACTAAAGCAAGGAAGAATGAGAACATTTGGAAGAAAAGACATTACTTTCACACAATGTATTCTAACTATAAGGGGGTGACATGAATATTGCCATAGTTACAATTATCTATGAAGATGCCGCAGCCTTCATCAGTTTGTACTATTCTGGTTCCTCTGGTGTAGCTGCACATACTTTTAAGGGGATAAACATCATTACTGGATAAGCGATGGGCTCTAGCAGATGCAAAACAGTTAAGAGTGGCAATGAAATGGTTTTATTAATAACTACTAAAATCAGGAATGATTTTTCAAAGATTAAATATCAAAAATGTGCATTAAATTGAATCATGTTAAATTACTGATGCATTTTGTACGTCGCCTTACAATTAAATATGAGGAAAAGTCTCAATCTGTTGTCTGGTATGTAACCTTGCACCTGATAATCAATTTTTGCCAGAAAAACAAGTCTGTTATCTATCAGTTATATATTAATTTTTATTAATTACCAGCCATTGTCATGGGTATGCTGAGTCAATGCAACAATGAATAGAGATCTTCAGAAAAGTCTCAATATGAGAAAAGACACGCATTGTTGAGCTTTGATAGTCAGGGTAATTTTGAGTAACAACATAAAGAAGGACTGTGGGCTTTATAAATGGAGTTATCCAGATTTACAAAGTTGAAGAATGTGGATCTCTTTCACTGTTTCCAGTGGTGCTCCACTAGGACAGGGCCCATAGATATTCCCAGGAGTGTGAAACAATTCGCAAAGCTTGCTCGTTACTCATATAGACAGCACATTAATAATATCAGGCCGAGAGATCTCTGGTTATCTGGGCTAGGGAAAAATGAGAGGGATGAGGAACTGACTCATTGGATTTAAATTCACATTCTTTTGCTCCAAAGAAATAAATAAATTGATTACAGCACTTTTGAAGATTAATTGTAGAAGCAGACTTTTCCACTTTGAAACAGATAAATTGGAATTTGCTTGGATTTATGATGTGAATAATTTAGTATTAATAAAGTGCATTCATAATCTTCTTATTAAACATTGTAAATATGCATGCCCATATCCGTCAAACAAGGAATAATTACATCAAAATGGGAATTTAAATGAGCTGTTTTATTCAACTTCCAAAACTAGGTGCATATTGAAGCAGCATTATATTCCAACCTAAAATAATAACAGACAATACTGGAAATACTCAGCAGGTCAGGCAGCAAGTGTAGCAAACTTTTCAAGTTATTGTTGAATTCAGCTTGTTGAATTCAGAATGTTTTGGGAATAGCGCTTATCTACATTGGGAAACTGTAACAATATGAATGAGAATTAGGTCAGTGAACTGAATTTGCTTTCAGTACAGGATAGGTGATTAGGGAGGGATATGATCCAGACCTCCAGAGATAGAAATTATGTAAATGTGATTTAGACCATAAGCATAGAGCTACAGGGCATATTTTCAAAATGAACATGTTCCATGTGAGGCTGGAGATTAGAAGTTTTTTCTGGTATGCATTTTATTCCCCAATTCTATTAGGCAAAAGGAACAGAACTAAATATTAAATTACAAAACACAGAGGTATATCCTCTCTGTTTGCTACATTTTTTTTTTACCAAACATTAGTGAGCTCTGACTCACATTTACTTTTTTCTTGCTAACAATAGCAAACAGGGCAAAATATAGCCGAAAGTGGAACACTTACCATAACAATACAACAGGTTTTATAGTACAAACTGAACAATTGTACACATGAGGTCTTGTTAAATTATGGATAAAGGTGTAAAATGGAGTAAAGTTACTGCCAAAGTTGCAAAAGGTTTTTGAAAATCCTATTATAATTCAGATGAGATTAATGCACTGGGGACACCACAAAAGAATGTTACATTTCATTAAAATCATTAAAATCTTTCTTTGATTCCTACTGAAAGCAGTGTGCTATGGCTTAATTAAAAAAATCTTCTGTGTCTGTCCTCATTAAAATCATCTGTTAAAATATCTAGCTCTGCATAACTCATTTATTTAATTATGACAGCCACTTGAGGCATTATTTTATGCTATGTAACCTTTTATACTTGAATGTCTAATGATCATATATAAATGGTTAATTAAAATTTCTACAAACCAGTTTGTGACAGCAATAAATTCCTTGCATGCTACAAGATTCCAAGTTTACTTGCCCTGCACTACATTCCCATAATTAATAACTTGATTGCCATTGTGCAGGTTTGATGTATTTTTCAGTCAATCCTTTAATTTTGATGGAATTCTTGGAATATTTTTCCAACTCATCAACAGGTTTCATTTTGATGCTACTGTAACTTCAAGAGTTCCTGTGAGGCATCTTAATCGAAAACTGTGAGGATTATACCAAGGTTTAAATATGGGAAACAGCAATTAGAAGCAGTAAGAGTTACACAAAAGAAGTCAAACAACTAAAGAGAAGGAAGAAAAGATGGACGTGTTATTAAATTTGTCTGAACATCAAAAGTAAATTTGGCCTGCCACCCTGGTTTATTTTAGGAATTTACACATGCTACCTGAATTCTGAAACATGCTTTTTCACTTATGGTACAAGGAGTGGATTTAGAAATTGTGTTCAAATTTCCAGTGTTACAGGGCAAATAAGAATACAAGTAAGAGAATGTGAACTAGTAGGTCACTTGTGCCATTCCAGAATTCTAACCTTAGTACGTCTTGGCACATGATGTATAGAGTGCAAACAGCTTAATTTAAAGCTTTCATCTTTGCACCAATAATTTTCCAAAATGAATCAGAAATCTACTGTATTAAGGCATCTTATATCATGGAAATGTCTAAATGTTATTACAACTGGATGCTATTAGGCCATTTAATTATGATTCAAAACATGATTTACTATCTTCAAATACCTATAGATCTTGTGTGTTACAATCTCTGTTGAGACCTATAATTTTAAAAAAAGAATATGAACTTCCAGTTGATAGCTGAAAGAATGACAACAGCATTTCACGTTTCTAAAACTTTTACTGTAACAAATGACTAAAAGTACTATTGACCAAACACTATTTTCT
This sequence comes from Cetorhinus maximus, assembly GCF_964194155.1. Lineage (NCBI taxonomy): Eukaryota > Metazoa > Chordata > Chondrichthyes > Lamniformes > Cetorhinidae > Cetorhinus > Cetorhinus maximus. The sequence goes on along the minus strand of NC_135884.1, from coordinate 45,963,783 downwards.
TTTTGTAGGCAACTTTTACTTTAAATTACAGAGAGGAACATCCCCTTTTATGCTTATCAACCCCTACAGATTTACAGTATTTATAGCAAACAGTCCACAGTTGCTCCCAGCTTCCAATATCTTCCTACATCCCTGTTTCACAACGTACCAACTTTGAGTGACCGCTTCCAAGCATTTCCTCCACTTTTGCAGAGTGTCTTAAATCTCCCATTACCAGTAAAGCCTGTTCAGATGAATCTCCCAGAATCCTTAGATGGCTGCAGGATGCATCTCTTCAACTAAAGATTGTTTCTCTCCCACATCCAGCTGTTTTAGTTCACAAAGTCATGCAGCCTCTTCTCTCTACTGACCACACAGAACTACTGTCTGTCTGTGATATTCATTGATTTGTAGGGAAACCTGTAACCTGAGCTCAAAAATGGGTTCCTTTGCCCTCTTCCCCATGGCAATGTGAAACACATTAATCTTGTATCTAGTTAGAAATGCTAGTTAGCTAACCTTGATCCCAACTTTCTCTCTCATCCTAAAAGTAAACACACAGTTAACAATACAACTGCCTATAACCAAATACCAGCAACACCTTTCTGGGAGTTTGGGAGTCTCAGAGTCTATCCATTGTGAACTCAGAGAGAGCTGCCATTGTCTCCAAGTGTAAATACTTTGTACCTTCTTCCCAATAAAATAATCTAAACCTTTTTTTGATCTCTAACAATCAAATCACCCAAGCTTACTCTCAGGCAGAGTCCAGAACAGGTCACATGACACTTTTCATTTACCCTAAATTTAAAGATAAAGTTCCAAAACACAATAATCTTATAAACCTCATAATTCTAACAAGCATAAATAACATGACAGACACATGGTATGTAGAGCAACACTACAGAAGTTCTGAAGTAACTACAAGGCTCTCAGATATAGTCATGTTTTGTGATCAAGAGCTGACAATATTTATGTGGGCAACCAAGAAATAATCACAGAATCACAGAATCACACAGTGCAGAAGAGGCCCTTTGGCCCATTGAGTCTGTACTGACACGTGACACGTATAATGCTGAGCTGATGAAAGTTGCTTGGTTTTTAGATCAGCATTGTGGTTTTTTTCCTTGCCAACAGCAAAACTAAATTTCTCTGATGTGTATTGGACATGTGAACACAGTACATTGAGATGGAGTTTGTTTCTTATATTGGTCTGATGTGGAAAATTCCAACAATGATATCCAGGTAGGAAGCAGGTAAGGCATTTAGAACAACCACGTTAAGACCAAGAACTCAAAGTAATAATCTTTGAACAGATTTCAATTTTGACATAAGATGATGACATTTGATTCTATCTTATGGTTCAAAGTCTTAAAACAATATGGGCATATCTCCATATGTGGATATGCTCTCTGGCATGAAAACCTGTGCATTGGGACTTGTATATTGAGATTTCAAGGAAGTGCCCATTTCCCAGCCCAATAATTTTCATTCATTTTAATGGATTGAAAATTGTGGGGAAACTGTAAACTAAGCTTATGCCTGAATACCAATTCAGGCATAGGAATTTCTAAAGAGCAAAATCTATCCTTGTGTACTCTAGCGCTGAACTATGTAGGTTGGATAGTTTTCTTTTTGATCTTTGGTCTATTTTCAGTTAATTATTAATTGTTGGGACAACAGTAAAGGTTTAGTTAAGTATCTCAGTGTGGAGAAAAAACATCAACTCATCCCAATTACTACCCAGTGACCCCTGTGGATGGAGGTAGATGCTGGGGCAAGGACAGGGTTGAGTTCAATTGTGATGACAGTCTCAGTTTGATAGCCTGGTGAAGTTCCCTGTCCAGATTCCCCTGTGAAGTTTCTTTGGGTGAGATTCTGAAAGGTTATCATCAAATGCAGAACCAATTCCCAGCAGACGTTATTGACTGATAAGAATAATTGAGGGAGGAAAACCTGAGCAGATGTTGTTGACTGAGAGAAGAAAATCAGAGCAGTTGTTACTTATTGGTGGAGAAAGATTGAGGGATGAAAACCAGAACAGATGTTATTGACTGAGAGAAAGATTGAGGGATGAAAATTAGAGAACAAAATGGAAAAAAAAACGATTTCATTTTTTGAGTAATGTTTATTTAACAAGAGCAATAACAAAGAGAAGCAATGAGTTCCCCTGACAACTTATAGAGTCAATGCGCTGCCCAATATATTAAATTAAGATAAAAATTAAATTGACTTTTGTTTAGATTTTTATAGGATACCAGAAGATGAAAAGCGGATGGAAAATAATGCAAAGAGCCTGCAGTTTTCCAATAATTGCCACCAATGGGTCAGACATTCTATTGGCAGCATGCATCCATATAATCTACCCAATGCTTCCCTGATAAATCAATTGGTAAGAGGACTCTGCAGTGTGGAACTAAACCATACAAACTAGGAAGACAAACATAGTCGGTGTTGATTTAATCGATCATAATTAGGCAGGTTCAGAAATGGCCTGCGCTTGTGGCTTATGTGTCTATGTGTCTTGTGGCTTATGTGGACCTGTGTCTCCGGGTCGCTCTCATCGAAACAGTCTTGGTGTTGCCTGGTCGAGTGGCCAAGCATCTCTTTGCAAGTGCTGATTATGGAGGCCTTGAGGGCAGACCAGGTGCTGTGGACACTCTGCATCTCTGGGTTACAGAGAGTCACCATGTTGACAGTGAGGCATCAGCTGAATAGGGCTTTATCAGGGTCAATGAGTACCACAGTGTTGATTTTCCTGCAGCATTTTTTCTGTTGCCGTCGCTGCTTTGGGACTACATTGATGTTGATGATGGAACGAATTAGGCAGTGATCTGTCCAGCAGGCATCAGTTCCGTCATGCACGTCCTTGCAGTCCATTGTTCGGACAATGACATAGTTGAGCAGATGCCAGTGCTTGGAGCGAGGGTGTTGCCTTGTGGCCTTGTACTTGTCTCTCTGACAGAATAAGGTGTTGGTTATGACAAGGCTGTGTTCGAGGCATTTTGTTAGGAGCAGGATGCTGTTGGTATTGGATTTCCCTACGCCCTCTCTACCAATTACATCTCTCCAGAGGTCTGTGTCCTTCCTAACTCTGTTGTTAAAGTCACCAAGGAGGACCAGCTTATTGCATGCTGGGACTCAGGCCAGGGATTGTTCAAGGCTGGAGTAAAATTCTCCATTGGACTCGTCAGTAGCATCCAGAGTTGGGGCGTACGTGCTGAGAACTGTAGTGAATTGGTTCTGGGCTAGGGTGAGCCAAAGGGTTATGAGGCACTTGTTTATCCTGCAAAGGGTGTCTTTGAGATGGCCAACTAGTTTGTATTTAATTGCAAAGCCAACCCTGTGATCTTCTACTGGTTTACCTTTCTAGATGGAGGTGTAACCGCCACCTTGTTTCTTGAGCTGGCCTTCTCCTGCCCACCAGATCTCACTTAGGGCGGTGATGTCAATGTCGGAACGTCTGAGCTCCTGGGCAATGATAGCAGTACGCCATTCCGGACAGTCACTGTTGGAGTTGACCATGAGGTCCTTATGTTCCAGGCCCCGAACTTCATTTTAAGGGAGTGGAAGATGCCTGTGCATGAGTTCTTTTAACGTAGAGTGGCCATTGCACACCAGCTACCACACAGAGTTCACAGAGCAAGGCCTTGGTTCAGTGGCAAGGGGGTCAGGGACGATTGGAGACCAGGCTCCACTGTGTGGGTCTAGGGCATACAGACACACATACTCCTACTGTCATCTTTTCTCCTTCCCGCAGGATCTCGCTGCCTGGGGTTCATAAAGAACAGTGGCGGCCTCGCGATCTCACTGTTGGCGTGTGCTGCGCCACTCCGGGCAGTAACCACCAGGCGGTGACCCCTGCTCTGGGTCCTCACCTGCTCTCCTAGGTGGTGATTGCTGTCTCCGGGCCCTCTTTTTGCCTGCTATTCTAGGTGATGGTTACTGCCTCTGGGTTCTCACCCGCTTTGGCTTTCCACTGCTGACTGCCCTCTGCTGACTGAGAGGCAGTCCCTTGAATGATTGGTTTTATCTCCCGAACTCTCACTAATTTGTCCCGCGAACTCTCGCTGTTTTATCCTGTGAACTCTCGCTGATTTATCCCTCAAACTCTCACTGATTTATCTCCTGAACTTTCACTGTGTTACCCCCCAAACTCTCGCTGTTTTATCCTGTGAACTTTCGCTGATTTATCCCTCAAACTCTCACTGATTTATCTCCTGAACTTTCACTGTGTTACCCCCCAAACTCTCGCTGTTTTATCCCCCAAACTCTCGCTGTATTATCATCTGAACTCTCTCTCTTTTATCATTCCTGACTTGTGCCTTGTAGATGGTGGGCAGGCTTTGGGGAGTCATGAGGTGAGTTACTTGCTGCAAGACTCCTAGCCTCTGAACTGTTCTTGAAAATATATAACATGGAAACAAAAAAACATGGAAGTTTAATATGAATGTTCTGAAAATGAGCTTTTGCTTATTTTTCATTGGGCCAAATCTTCTGGTCTCTGGATCATGGGAGACCGGATGTACAACTGAAGATGCACGATCGGACCGTATGGAAGTCCTAATGCACAGAACGCTATGGGAATTGCCCAGGAATTTTCAACTTTCGATAGGCAATTCCTCTGCTCCCCAGGACCCTCCATGAATGTTTCTGAGCTAGATTTAGAGACTTTGGACAGTTCCCTGGTACTTACCTGGATAGTTATCCAAGAAATGTTAGACAGGTTAAAATCTTATCTAAAACTTGGGTAACTCCGCAACTGAGCCCCCAATCACAACCCCTGACCCTAACAACCCCCAGGTCACCTAACTAACCCCAACCACCCAACCACACCCCTCAACAATGCGATTACCCCCAACCACCCTACTAACCTCCAACCCAACTATCACCCAACCACCCACCTAACACCAACCCAGCCTGACTAGCTCCTTGACCAGACCTGACTACCCTCCTGATCCACCCAACTACCTCCCTGACCCAATTACTCAACTACCCCTCCTAAACAGACCACACATTTAACCCTTCTGACCACGCAACTGCCCCCGATCCAACCACCCAGCTACACCTCCCAACCACCCGAATAACTCCCCAACCTGACTACCCCGCTGACCTGACCAACTACCCAACTATCCACTTGCCCATCAAACCCACCTCGCCCACTTACTCAACTACCCCCTCACCGACCTATCCACCATACCCACCTAACCCACCCTATCCACTTACCCACCTCACCCACTTACCCACCTCATCCACTCACCCATCTACCCAGTCACCCAATCATCCATTTAATAACATTAAGGCTGGACCTTTAATCTTACCATATGGCAGATAGTGCCGTAAAAAGGGGACGTGTCCTGTCCTCCCCCAACTTTAATCTGCTCTGACAGAGTCCCCAGAGGGACACTGCATTGCGCCTTTCTGTGAAAGCTGGGATCGGATGGCTTGGAAGAAATGCGCAGCAGCTTCAAGACCGGGAACTTTTGAGCACAGCGGCAATCCAACCATCATTGTTGCTGCTCAGGAGATTCAGGTCATTGTTTCTATCCAACCAGATACAGTGACCATGAAATAAAATATATAAACAGCATAGAGCTTCTTTCTTGTGTAAGTTAAATTTCTAATTTTGCTCTGTTCTTGGATGCGATGCTAAATATATTCATCCAAAAAAGAGCTGTGATTGTTTTTTTTCCCGGATTATGTTTGGTTGCCATGTTTATCTCTTGAAAATAGGCTATTGGGTGGCATATGATGGTAGATGCACTCAAGTTTATTGGGCTTTTACATGTGGATACACAGGCTGCCTGTTGTAATGTTGATTTATATTAACATCTGGAAATCGTGCTTGATGCCAACTTGAGTCTAGATACAGATATTGGGACTCTGCTGAGGAGGAAAGAGCACCACTTTGGTCTTTCTTTGCCTTCAGTAATAGCAAAAAGTTCCAACAGGGTTACATCTGTAGCATATAGGACATGTACAATATTTCTTCTTAATTGTGAACTCCTTGCCAAACAATAGAAAGACTATTTTCAAATCTCATGTGAATTCCGGGATGAAGGTATCAGGTAGACCTGTGGCAAAAAGAGAAAGCAGTGGCAGGGAAGGTGGGGCTTCAGTCTATACTGATCTGACACTGCTTTACAGTGGGCACATTTCTGCAAAAAAAAACCTCTTCCATGAGGACACAGATTAAGCATTTGGTGATGAATAAGCATGGTAGGTAGCACTGAACATGAGTGTCTAAATCATCAAGGTGACTGACATGAAGCAAGGTGGCCTTTGCAGGTCCTTGCACTTTTAGTGTGTAGCCAAGAATGCTTATACATGCTTCAGAACAATGAGACAGCCGAGTGACAAATCTATCAAATAGGAAAATGCTCATGATGGGAGACCAGGCCAGCATCTCTCTTGCCACTTGTTACTGAATCTTTAATTGTCACTCAGGTTGTAACCAGGGGAATTATGTCCTGGCCAATAGTCATCTCTCATTCAACATGACAAAAACAGATTATCTGGTTGTTATCCCATTGCTGTTTGTGGGAGTTGGTGTGTGTAAATTAGTTGCCACATTTCCTACATTAAAATAGTAACTACACTTCAAAAGTACTTATTTGGTTATAAAGCACTTTGAATCATCTGGTAGTCAAGAAAGGTATTAGATAAATGAAATACTTTTTTTTCCCTTTTTACTGGGTGTTTTGCTCAATTTCATCTGTTGGCATTGAAGTGTTATAAAATGCTTAAAGTAGATAGACATGAAATGGTAGCTTTATTAAGGGAACAGTATGATATATCAGAAGAAGTTCTTCACCCTCAAGTTGGGGCTTGAAATATGAAGAAGTAGCTTGTTATACTCTTGTACTACAATAATTTTTAAAATCATTGTCAGATGGCTCTAACCTCATTAACTGTTAAATGGCCTTAAATGCCCTTAATCTTGTTTTTTTTTTATTCATTCACAGGACGTGGGCTTTGCTGGCTGGGCCAGTATTTATTGTCCATCCCTAGTTGCCTTTTGAGAAGGTGGTGAGCTGCCTTCTTGAACCGCTGCAGTCCAGCTGTTAGATGACCTAAATCTCATTAACTGTTAACATCTTATATCATTGTAAACAAAAGCAAAGTACTGCAGATGCTGGAAATCGGAAATAAAAACAGAAAATGCTAGCAATACTCAGCAGGTCTGACAGCATCTGTGGAGGGAGGCATTTCAGGTCAATGATTCTTTATTAATTTCCTTTGTTTTATATCATTGTATGTTTTGACAGATAGCTGGAGGGACATCATGCCTAATTCTATACAAGCAAGAAACAGTAGCCTTTGTATGACAATGCCTGGTGAAGTTAGACAGTGTGGAGCCAATCAGATGGCATGTGGTAAATTTTGGCACAGGAGCATGCATGCATAATTGAGCCATAAGGAAAGGGATATAAATGAACAGAACAAAATACAGTAGATTTGAATGAGATCTACTGTATTGCACTGCTGTTCAGCAGTTTAGGTTAATGAATATTGACCTTGACTCTGTTAATTGTTGCTTGAATATTGTGTGCGTGGTTGATTCTGTTAATGTTATAATGAAGTCTTGCTATATCCAATTGGGATTGCCAAGCCAAATCATTGAGAGCATAAGCTAGGGGTGAATGCAGCTGATCTGGGGACCCTGTAACAGTAGTTACCTATAGTAGGACATGGCAAATAACAAGATGAAGTAGTTGAAAGCAGACCTCTTTGGGTTGTAAAGGATTGCAACTCCCTGCTACTCTGAAGGATACAGAGATCTGCCTCCATGCCCTCAGCACTCTTCTCACTGTGCTCCTCTTTTGACTCACCACTGGATTCATCCTCTGTGGCCTGTGGAGCTGCCAATATTAATTTAGTAAACTAGGGACAGAACTTTACATCCCGATCGGGTGTAAAATCGCACGAGATGACATTGGGTGAGCATCCCGACGTCATCTCACACGCAAGCAATCTTCAGGTTGGCAGGCGCATGCAGGTGTCAGAGCAGTGCCCGCCATCAATTAAAAGGCCCTTAAAAAGGCAATTGTTTGTGATTTTATGTTGCCTGTGTGATTTTGCGTTCATCACACAGGCAAACGGGCAGGCGGGCAGCCCACTTTCTACAAAACCTCATCCAAGGGCAGGATAAAAAGGGTCAAGCAGCATTGCCATTCCAGGGCACAGTGGAGGATCTGTGTGGAGTGTCCCAATCAGCTGTCCAGAGTTGTGTCAAGCTGGTGATTGATGCTCTGTTCAGGCGGGTCATGACATTTATTCATATCCGTATGGACGAGGCCAGCCAGGCTGAGCAAGCCAGACGGTTTTCAGTGATTGCTGGGTTCCCCCACATCCAGGGTGCAATTGGCTGCACACATGTGGCCATCAAGGGCCAGCCGAGTGCCTTCGTCAACAGGAAGGGCTTGCACTCAATGAACATCCAGAGAGTTTGTGACCATAATCCAGATTCTGCAAGTCTGTGCAAGGTACCCTGGCAGCTCCCACGATGCCTACATCTTCAGGCACTGCCACGTGCCAAGGCTGTTCATAGCTCCAGTCTGACTGGATGGATGGCTGCTGGGTGACAAGGGCTACCCATTGAAAAGGCGGCTTATGATATCTCTCTTCCACTCAAGAACAGAGGCAGAGCAGCGTTATAATAGGGGTCATGCCCACAAAGGCTGTGATAGAGAGGACCATAGGTCTTCTGAAGATGCGCTTCCGATGCCTGGACCATTCAAGGGTAGCACTACAATAACCCCCAGAGCAGGTGTCACTGATAATGGTTGCATGTTGCGCTCTCCACAGTCTGGCACTGGCAAGGGGAGGCCCACTGGAGGGAGGGGATCTTGAGACAGCTCCACAGGTCACAGAGGTTGAATCCAGTGGTGAGTCAGAAGAGGAGCACGGTGAGGAGAATGCTGAGGGCGTGGAGGCAGACCTCTGTAACCTTCAGGGAGGCAGGGACACCAGGGATGCCTTGATCCAACGTTCCTTCAGCTAAGCTGTCAAAGATCTGCTTCCACCTCATGCCAGGGCTGCCGCCTCCATCCCGGATGTCTGAAATGACACTTTCACTTGAACTCAAAGTCCACTCAGTGCCTGTGCAATAAACTTTAGAGCCACTGATGTCCAGCATTACATACTGACGTACCTGCACCAAAAAAAAGGTGAATATACTCAGGCTATTAAGACAAAATTAAAATTTATATAATTTTGACACTCACAACAAATGAACAGAACTATATCTGGTGTTAATAACCACACCAGTAAACATATTAAGAAAACATAGTAGAACACAAGATCACCCGTGAACAGTCCCTCTTGTGCTCATGGTGCCTTAAACCTACATTTATGAGTGCTGCGTCTTGTTCCCCCCGCGCCCCCTTCCCCACCCCACCTTCCCCCACCTCACTGGCACCGGCATTGGAGACAGCCTGCTGACTCTGCTGTCTTGTTGGTCTTGATGACCTTGACGGTCATCAGCTGGCAAGTGGAGCCTGTGCTGGTCCCACCTGCACAGGGAGGGAGCGGCCAGTGCCATGGCTGACATCTCCCCAGCCATCACTGGTTCATCAGATTCCATGGTCATTGGCAGAGGGGCGGAGAAGCTGCTGCCGTCATCCAGTGTGCCCTGAGAGGGCCTGCAGAGATGACAAGCAGGTCATGCACTAACATGAGATCACTTTGGACCACCCTGCTCGCCATTGATGGACAGGCACTTAGCTGGGATACTGGGCGCCTCATCCATCTCCCACACTGGTACTGACCACCTGAGGTCATTGCCTGTGTGAGAGCTTGCAGGTCCGAGCGCAACCCCAGGAACCCCTGATTCTGTTCCTGGAGCTGCCTCTCCATGAGAGTCGCCATTCTTTCAATGGAGGAGGCAATGCAGTCAGCCATGAAGGTCAAAGTAGTGCTCACGCTCCACATGGACACGCCCCACAATGGAGCGAGACCCTCATGGATCTCCGCCCAATTCTCTTGCATATCCCACTGGACATCCAGCATCTGCCGCCTAATGTTACGACTCCAGAGGCTCATCATTAGCCTTCGACTGGGCATCATCCTGAGCAGCGCTCCGTTGCAGGTGCCCTGGGCACTCTCTGCCTCCACCTGCTCCTCAAGCGAGTGTGAAGTGCCCTCATCGCTGTGCACTGACATTCTAGCTAATGATCTAACGCCCACTGAGGTGCTGGTATCTGTGCTGGTGGCTGGTTTGGAGAGCGGGTGTGACGCAGGTGCATCTGGAACCCAGCAGTCCTCTGGCATCAGGGGTGGCTCTTCGGGGTCCTACATTTGAGTGCATGCTGGCAAATCTAAAGGAGAGCCATGACATGTCATTAGTTCAAGTCATCACACTGTCACTGTGCATGCCAAGCACCCTGGTGAGACAATGGAGATCGCATCATGGTGCCATCATCTTTCAATGATCATTGGGGACTCCAGTTTTGACGCTCTCCTCAACGAAGGGACTACACAAGAATGTCTGCACCATCCGACACTCTCATCTCTGTGCACTGCACTCTTATCTTCGTCAGAGACCCCTGCCTCTCCACGACTGGCTGAATGAGGCGGGTGGTGGCTCTCCAGCTCCAAGGAATCCATTTCAGACCTCGTCAGGATTAGGAGGTTTGGGGGGCCTCTGCCCGTCTTTGACCTCTCTATGTTGTTATGGTTTCTCTTTTCTTGAAAGGACAGAGGAGTGTTGATTAGTCCACCTGCAGTGCCATTGCAGCCTGACCAACCCCACCTGAGGAACATCTGGCAGGGCACATCCGAGTCATGGCTCTCAAGCTGCAAGGCACTCAGTCCAAGCAGCCAGGTCTCACCCCTTGGCCATCTCCAGCATCATTGACAGTTGGCACTCAGACTCTAACACCCCTGAGCTCCACGGTGGGGGCGGCCAGCCCTTAACACTTCTCCACACTGATCCATGCCAACACATTACTCACCCTTGCCGAGCGCAGCAGATCGTTGAACCTTTTGTTGCACTGCACCCATGTGTGCCTTACAATTTTGTGGCTACTGACTTCGGTTGCCACCTCCTCCCAAGCGTTTTTGGTCTGGTGCGGTAGCTTCCTCCTGCCATCCCTGGGATCCGCCTGATGCCTACCTCCTCCACAAGGACCATGGGGCACTCGTCTGAGAAACAGGGGGCCGAGTGCTCTCCTGACCTGCTCTCCTGGCCTGCCCTCCTACCTGACGTTTCCTGCCGCTGGTAAGGCCATTGCTCCAGTCTCCGGACCGAATAAAGATTCTCCCCAGGCAGCATCCAGGGAGCTGCCTTTGCTGGTTTTAAAGCACCCGCTGGGTCGCTATTGGACCATGCGTCTGACAGGCCCCCTCCCCCACCCAGCCCTTCCCAACCATTCAGAAGACTGATTTTACGTTGGGTGGGCTCTAATTGGCCAGCCAGCATGAAATCGCAGTTGGGAGCCATTCACGGTTGGGGGCCTGTTTCCTGCCTGCTCCTGGGCCCACCAATCGTGCACATCAGAGGAGGGAAAAATTCAGGCCTAGGAGTGAAACTGGAGTGCTACCCTCTGATAATTAAACAGCACGAGTAAGCAAGGGGAATCTGACTGGATCCACCAGTATGAGGAAGAGGTAAAAGAAGCTGTGTTTATTCCTTTGACGGGCCATGTGCTGGTCTGGTAGACAACAAAAAGCTCTCTAGAGAAAGGCTGGATGGAAACCGTTGTGCTACCTTGTCATTTCTGTGTGGAGAAAATTGCAAATGATGTGGCCTAGGTATAGGAAAATTCTTATTAGAAAATGATAGTGTGGATTCAGTAAAATCCTGTTGGATCAGGTGGATCAGATGAAACCAATGTCTGCTGTTGCCCCTGAGAATTTAATGGAAGATTATGCAGGAGGATACAGAGTTAAAATCCAGCGGCAGGATGGCAGGTGCGGGGGTCTGTAAAATTACAACAGCACTGTGCCCATCGCTTGCCTGCCTCAGCCGCCCCCACGAGTATTTTGCCTTCAGCAGGGGAAATGTCAGGTGGCCCGTTTGCCCGTAGGCCAACTGAGGCCATTAAATGGCCAATTAATGGCCACTTAAGGGCCTCCCAACTGCTGCCGCTGTGATTTTACGTGAACCGGGGGAGGCCGGCGCCAAGTGTCCAGGCCACTAGGCTGGGGTGGTGGGGGGCTGCTGAGGGAGATGCCTCCTGGTTGGGGACCATGTGCTCAAGGTTTCTGCCCAGCATTTCCCCAGTGAGATCCCCGACTTATCTGAAAGTCTAGGCTCCATGGCATCTCCTCTTCAGGACTGCATGAATGGCCAGCAACTCTTGGAGGCAGGACCTCTTTTTGGATGGGGGTACAAGTCCACCTCAAGCTGACTAACAGCAGATGGCCGCAAATTAACCTCGAGGCAAGTGGCCAAGTGCAGACAGGCTTGCCACTGGCATTCAGGTTGGGGGCTGCGGAACCCGACCCTCCCCCCAAGCAAAATTCAGCCCAAATTTCAGTTTTGCTGATAGCACTTCAGCCTAAGAGCAAAGGCAGTAGGAGCAGTACGGCATTGCTCTGCAGTTCTTGGGGTACTTCTGCAAAAGGAGTGTTGCCCTCTTTGGAGTTGAGGGGCATCCACCAATCAGCAGGCTGGTTAACAATACCTGTGTGGAGGTGGCAGAGTAAGTCAATGCACTCTTCCAAAAGTTGTAGGAGCAGTTGCAGAAGAAATTTTCTGGATTACTTTCAGTGTATGCCATTAAGATGAATGTCAACAAGAGTACACTCTCACCTTGGAGCTGTTTCACTAAGGTGGGATACAAAGCATTTGGACAAGCTTTCAGTTAATTGCAGCATATTCTTGTTGCTGCAGGGCACACTTGGTGGCTGGCACAGAAGTATGTTCCTAATGTCATACATAAATCTTGAAAGGTACGAACACCAAGAAGGCTTCCAGCACAAGCTACTTGCAGACTGTACACTCAGGGACTTGTAAGCTCAACAGTTGTGTGACAATGAACAGGATGTAGAATTTTCTGAAATGAGCTACTAAAGTGTATGCGAGGACTGCTAAAGGAGATCCTTAGCACCGTCTACGATCTTCCAAATTCAACATGTTTATGTTTTATATCTTATGAGAGAATAATTCTGTAATGACAAGAACAAATGGAGCCACTAGAGGGAACTTGCCATTAGGCATTTACGCACTATGTGAATAGAGTGTACTCCAAATTCTGGGAGAGGTCAGAGGCCTTCCACAAACTCACAGCTGGTAACATTATTTATTATTCTTTCTCCCTTAATGATGCACATATACTTGGAAAAGATACATATTTCCATGACTGCATACCTAGTGAAAGGTGCACAGTGAAGATGTGTCTTCAGACATATCTAAGTAGATACATCTTTGGCTGTTACTGCCAATGGCTGGGTAAGGGCAAGGTGCCTTCAAGTGTTTACCCACTTTCCTCCTCAGATCTTCCCTTCCTCCTCCAAAATCATCAGGGTGACATATTGAAGGATTGCCTATCTTGAAAAGTATGGCTGTGACAAGTAAAATTGCAACTGCCAATAAGCCAAGGATTATGAATAGACAGCTGCTAAATATGGATAAGCTTGGCCACAACTGAAGCTAACAACAAATAGAATGAAAAAAGTGTAAAAAAAAAACTGAACTTGCAATGGTTAATTGAGCAGGAAATTATGTACTTAATCACGGGACTTCCCTTTGTAAGTTTTCAAAATGGCTGTAAGTGTCTCAAAAAGGTACCCATTGCAGTGGTTCAAGAAGGCAGATCACCACCATCTTCTCAAGGGAAATTAGAATGGACAACAAACACTGGTTTATCAGTGACACTCACATTCCATGAAAGAATTTTTAAAAATTGAATGAACTTTGAAAGACTGACTCATTTCCTGGCGGTGAACATGCAAAATCAGTGTAACAGGTACTTCCAATATACTCGCATAATTTTAAAAGGATTATTAGAGGAATTATATAAAAAGTACAGTTTCCCTTTGCTCTTAAATCATGGTCTGATTGCAAATTTTCTTTGTGCGCTTTGGGGAGAAGCAGAGCTAAGGCTTATCTGATTGGTACGGGCGCAACTGCTATCATAATTGCTGCCTTAATTACTGCCGGCAATGATCACCTCAACCAGATTTCAGTCTAACTTATTTTAATAGGAGGTATCTGTGAGTATTATAAAATTTTGTATCATCATACACAGAGAATACAGTTGATTAATGGATACCATGCTGAGATGCCTTATAAACTTGAATACAAAGTCATGGTATTAGCAAACATTTTTAGACGCACTACAACTTGCTGCAAAAATCATTTCTAAATCCACAATTTGAATGCCAGCACGGGAAAGTAAAATGTAATCTTGCCATCTTAATTGTAGGTTAAACATTAACAGGTGCTGTAATTTTGGCATCCCTGATGGTGGCATGTTGACCATATGTATATAATCATTCACAAAGTAATAAAGATATTTTAATGGGATTCTGTGGTATTGCTTTCCAGATCTGCCTTTTTTCAGTAGATGAACATAACTGAAAACCTTGATATCAATGGTAACATACGCCCTTAGGTCCAAACAGCAGAGTGAATTTCCAGTGGAGGTCCTCTTGCTCATCCATTGTTGCTCCAGTTGCAGAAGCCCCAGTTTCTGCCGCTCTTCCAACCAGGTTACAGCGGACTGGCTGGAAAATCCCCAGAGACATTCACTCCAGGATGCTTGCAGCCCATGAAACACTTTCCCGTCAGGATGGCTTGGGTTACTTCTAAGTTACCTTGTCACACTTTGCATTTGTCTCAGCTTCCTTGCTTTCCACATGCTGGCTTCTTCTGTTTCAGGCCATTTATGCACCTTCCCATTTTCTGCAGCTCTAATGCAACTTGTATTATGTATGCTTTTTCCATTACAAGCCAAAGAGTAGAGACTTACCCATACGAATTATTTTAAAAGGAGGGCAGGAGTCTGACAATTCAGTGAATGGAACTGTAACTCTAGTTCTGAAGACAGTGCACATGATAGAGCTTATCCTTGTCATTTGTTTATGTGTCTTTGCTCTTGGCAAAGTTTTAAGTAGATCAACTTAGCTTTCTTCTTGAAGGAGAAGGAGAGTGACAGATATAAAGTGGTCTGTATAATTGACTCCTAGACACGTGTATAGAATAACACTGAAATGAGTACAGAAACCCAACAGTCTTATGCCTACTAACCATCACACAAACAACTATTGTGAGGCATTTAATGTATTGTCGATATGCAGAACTGTAAAATCCTCACTACTGGAAGTCACAGTAATCCTTTCACAAATAAAAAAGTTTCTATTTTTGCATTTCTGTATAAGTAGTTTAGGGAACAGATAACCTGAATTAGGAATACTATGCACCAGTGATAAAACTATGGAGATAAGGAAAAGATTAGTAGTAAAACCGCCATTGTGACCTGACACAAACTACTCAGTATTTATGCATAACTGCTTAGGGATAGTCCTTTCTGTGGTGCACTCTGGCTCTAATGCAACCACATTTGCTGCCTATTTAAACTTAATCGGTAATAAGTTGGTGTTCTTTCTAATCTGAGTATTTTTACCTTACATATGATCTGTTCCCGGAACCGCATTCTATTATCTCTAGTACTCCTACTGCTTACACCTTTACATATCCCATTACTGGTGAAACACTAATCCATGCCTTCAGCACTTCAAGGATTGATTTCTCAAAGCTCTCTGTGCAGCCTCTCTACCTCAGATTGCTGAATCTTCAGCAAATTCAGAACTCTGTTACTGATGTTCTCTCTCGCACAACCTCAATGCTAACGTCTCCAACACCCCAATGATTCAATTTCAAAATCCTCATTGTTGTCTGCAAATTTCTCTAAGTCTCATTCCTTGCTATATGTGTTACCTTTCCTTCTGTGTATACCAGCATTTATCCCATATTTCATTAATTCCAGATTATTAGTTCCCTATTCCTTAAGCCTCATTATCAAAAACAGACCATTCAGTCATGTTACCATGTTTTATGTCAAAAATGACTTTATTTATTGAGTGGGCTGAACCTGAGGGATAAGTTTTAAAAAGACTGACAACAGTATTTTAAGTGAAAACAAAAACAAAAATACCTGGAAAAACTCAGCAGGTCTGGCAGCATCTGTGGAAGGGAGCACAGTTAACGTTTTGAGTCCGAATGACTCTTCAACAGAACACTCATGTGGACTTGAAATGTTAACTGTGCTCCCTTCCACAGATGCTGCCAGACCTGCTGAGTTTTTCCAGGTATTTTTGTTTTTGTTTTCGATTTCCAGCATCCGCAGTTTTTTGCTTTTATCTTAGTATTTTAAGTGACCTAAGCAGCAGTTCTTAAAATGGCTGAATATTTACATAACTTCACCTGCAAATTACAAAGCTTCTAGGAAGAAGCCAGGCTGCCTGGAAGTAGCCCAGCAGCCCAATTAGCTTAAACAAGTGTGAATAGCCCATCCCCTGAACTGCTCACAGGCATCTAGGCATACTCTGTTTATTCAGATGGGTGCAGACCAAGCTATTAACCTCAGGCATTTTGGACAATGGACCCCGGCTGAGAAGAGGGCTCATAGACCATTCAATATAATCACTTTAAACAATGGATCTGGAATGAGGGTGCCCCAGCTTGCTGTGACCATATTTAGTAATGGTCCAGTTTATAAATGGAAGTCATGTGATAGCAAGCTAACCCTTTGTGCTAAAAAAGAAATTGCTTTTCCAAGGTCAGAGACAGACGACCATAAGTGCGTAACAGCAAGAAGAGAACTCATGGTCCCTTTCTCTCTCTCCAGCTGTACTGCAAGCATGTGCTCTGCCTAGATCTGATCAGTCAAACACTGCAGGTAGCATCTTCAATGTAAACCAAACAGCTTCTGACTTCAGAGGAAAAGATAGATATTGTCCATCTAGACTTTAAATCATCGCTGTGCAGAATCCGTAAAAATCACCGAACAAGACCTGAAGTCATCCAACGCTTCAATGAGTGACTTTCTTTTGGATACTTTTAAACAATTTAACCTACTGTCCTTCCATGCAACATGCTTCTTGAGTGTGTGAGTCTCTTGACTGCATGGGTGAGTGTGAGTTGGAACATTTTTATTATTTTTAAGGACAATAAACACTTTTCCTTTTAAAACTTTCAAGTAAGCCTATCGGTGTGTGTCTTTTACAGTCACAACACTTAAATACATACTAGATTGACAAGCAAATTCTTTCAAAAACACCCAGAGGCAGAAAGAGAGGGAGCCATTCTACCAGTCCTTAAATGGCTATAACAGCCTTCAAAAGCCTCCTGGGAAAAACAATCTTTTAGAACTGTGCAATGCATAGAGGCCCCTGTTCTTATTTCTTACCTCATAAGCACATCAATAAGCACGTCCAGAAACATAAGTCAAGGGGAAGATGATATGCTTGTCTTTAAATTCCATGAGGAGTCCTAGCAGTCAGCTGCCATTACACTGCTTTGTTTTTTTCATTCATTCATTCACAGGATGTGGACATCACTGGCCAAGTCAGCATTTATTGCCCTTCCCTAATTATGCTTGTTCAGAGGGCATTTTTAAGAGTCAACTACATTTCTGTGGGTCTGGAGTCATATACAGGCCTAACCAGGTGAGGATGGCAGATTTTCTTCCCTAAAGGAATTGACAGTGGTTTCATCAGACTTTTAATTCCAGATTTTTTTTGATTGAATTCAAATTTCACCATCTAGGGATTTGAACCTGGGTCATCAGAGCATTACCCTAGGTCTCTGGAATATCAGTACAGTGACAATACCACTATGCCACCACCTTCCCTCAAGGAGGGCTGTGGAACCCAAAGGGCAAAAGTAGAAATCCCATTTATGCCATTTCCCTACTGGTTCCATTGGTCTCCTACTGAAGTTATGACAGGAGAATCGTAAATTCCCCGAGATATTTTCGGGCTTCGATATTTCATGCAGGGTGCCATGACACCCCTGGCCAAATTCCTTCATTTTTCTGCCTGGTTTTTCTCTTGTAAAGCACTTTGAGATATTCTTCAACAGTAATTGTATATCAGTGTAAGTTGTTGCTGTAAATGTCACTAGTTTAGTTCTATCAAGAGTTTCCCTGACTAGAGCGACACAGAGTCATAATTGTCTGAAGTGGCAACTGAGGAAACATATATAGTCTAGCTCCCAATCTAAACCAGCAATTGTGCAGCAGCTGGCAGTGCAGGCTGGTTCAGAGATAATTGAAGCTCAGAAAACACATAAAAATCCTCAAACTGTCCTATTTAGAAACATAATGTCAGATAAAATGTAATCATTTGTATGCCGCCACCTACATTTCTCCCCCACAGAGAATTGGTATCTTCAATCTCTCAATAAAATGTACATTTTGGGCATGAGCGTCTATTCCCACTTAGTTTATTGGAACATTAACTCAGTAAAATATTCCCCTGGTTAATGGACAAAACACAATTAATACCTTCTGTTATGTTGTGAAAGAGGATCTGACTGTCACTGCTTGTATGGATGCACTGAGCGGTATTTTGACATTGAAAAGCGTGTGGTTTAGGTGCGGTTCTGGGAGTTGAGGTCATTGAAAATTGACGTGTGACTGGAAGCCACTTCCTACCTGCCAACTTCTGGGTTTAACTCAAGTGCATTTGGCTGTATGTGCATAACCCCCTCCAGAGAGGCAGGTAAACAATTATATTTAAATGCATTTTAACCACTATTTAAATTTAACACCACAGGCTTGTGTTTCCCAGGCTTCCTGAAACTTGCCATTGAAACCAATGTGAGAAGACTGAAAGGCATTTCATTCGATTCATTAAAAGTCAGGATTATAACATAAATACTCAGTGCTCATTGTGGCTTTCTTACCTCCCACTGGGCAATGGGGTTTGTTGAAAGCACTTATATTGAGAGGCTAATTTTTGTACTTTTGAGGTATTGAGCCTCAAGGTCAGGATGGGTGGTTCCATCACTGCCTTAGATTGGACCTTGAATTAGGAGAATGGTGACCAACAGCAGCAGCTAGCTATGGATAGACCTGCAGGTGGTCAGCAAAGTGGGAAGTGACAGAACGGTTGAGGTCATAGAAGGCATAGCAAAATGTACAGGCAGAGGCCTTGATCCCTCAGGAAAGCAGAGCTGCCGGAGGCTGAGATTGTAGCATCAGGTGATAGCAGACATCTGCAACTTCCCAGAAGAATACCAGCTCCTTGTTGGAGCTGGTGGTGGCCACACATTACCAATGGCTGTAAAAGTCACACCCCCGTCAACCTTTTGCCTCCATATCCTTCCAGAGTGATAGCAGAGACACATCCAAGATCTCCTAGTCAGCTGCACATAAATTCATAAGGAAGGTTACTGATGGGTTGTTTTGCAGGGGCAGCACTTACGTACCTGGCCTGTGATGTGAATTAGCAACCGTTTGGCTTTGTGTCCCTGGCTGGCTTCACACAGGGGCAGGGTGTCATTGACTGCTCACGGATGGTAATGCACGTGCCCTCAGATCAACCAAGAGTGTTCGTAAACTGCAAAGGTTCCACCAACGTTAAGTGGTATGCAACCAAAAGAAGATTTATGCAAGTGTGCACCAAATTCATTGGGAGCTGCTATGATGTTTTTATTCTGTGGCAGTTCAAGCTTCCTGACCTCTTTGGACCGGCGTATAGAATTAAGGGGTAGTTGTTAGGAGACAAACTTGACTGATGACACCAGTGAGCAATCTCACCAATGAAGTGCAAGAGCAGTATAACGAAAGTCATATGACCCACCAGGTGCATAAATGAGAAAGTAATCAGCATGCTGAAGATACGCTACAGGTTTCTGGAAAGGGTTGGAGGTGCCCTTTAGTAATCATCAGCCAGGGTCTCCAGAATGATGGTACATATTGTACAGCAGTGAGGTTTGGAGCTACTGGAGGAATAAGGTACTGAGCAGATAAATCCAATGATGAAATGGAGGAGGTGGATAAAGATGATGCCTAGTACCAGCCGCCCATATTTCTGCCAGGGATTGCCTTACAGCTGTAAGGTTCAGTTAGCCACTACCACTGGACCAATGTAACAATCACATCCAACAGCCACTCTCTACCACCCCCTGCACCCAATCCCACTGACACAAAGCAGCCCTGTAACCAGCCATCCAACCATTGCACATCCCCCATTGGTCGCCATCAATTCATGTCTTCCCATTTATTAACAAGCAGCTGAAAAGGAGAGATGCTGTCTGGCCGTCAAGAATGTGCAACATTGGAAATTAGCAAAGTAATACAGTTCATCTGACTTGCAAAGTGTTAAGTTTATGTTGTTCAGCTCAAACATCCATGTGCATACCCTTGTGAAACTACAAAGCTTTACCTTTCCATTTCCACCCACTTCAATGCGGTACAAGCACCTGTGACATCAGCAGAGGTAAAGTTAGGCTCCCCAGATCCATGTGTGAACTGTTTAGATGCTCTTTGTCGATGACTTCTGTGCGTTGGAGTCCCTGGGATGCCACCAAAAAATGTTCTACCTGCACCTGTGCAGTGGCAGACTCAGCCATTGGAGTGGCAGGCAGTGTGTCAGGTACGGCTGAGAGGTAGGGTGGGGTGGGAAACAGGTGAGAAGTGGGAATGCTTTGAATAGAGTTCCCACTTCTGTATGTCCTTCTGTCATCATCCCTCTCATGGGCTAGCCACTATTCACTCAGTTGCAGTCAGGTGGTAAAACTCTTGCCTCTGAATCAGAAGGTTGTGGGTTCAGTTCTTACTCTAGGGACTTGAACACAAAGATCTAACTGATACTTGAGTGTAGTAATGAGGGAGGGTGGCATTGTTGAAGATGCTATCTTTCAGATGAGATGTAAAACTGAGGTCTCATCTGTTCTCTTGGATCCCATGACACTATTTCGAAAAATCACTAAAAATAGATTACCTGCTCATTATCTGTTGCTGTTTGTGGGAGCTTGCAAGGTGCAAATTGGTGGACAGATTTTTACACTACAACAGTGGCTATACTTCAAAACTACCACATTGGCTTTAAAGTATTTTGGGATATCCTCAGGTCATTAAAGGCACTACATAGTTGTTTTCTTTCTGCCATTCTGCTGGTGAGCAGCTTGGTCATGATATGAGCTCCAAGACCTAGGCCAAGGTGTCCTATTTTAGGATCAGACATGTTGGTATCAGAGTTTGCGTGGCTGTGGTCAAGGTCTACAAGGAACCACTTGATTGCCATAATTATGTTGATTGACTAGCCAATTTTTCCATGGAAGCAGACATCCTTCCAATGCTTGAGCTGGGCTTCTCAATTTTCTTTGAAATTGTAGACAATGTGCTTGGAAGGTCTGTCAGTATGTCACAAATTTTCTGCTGCTCCTCAGTGATTATTCATTTCCTCAATGACTCCTAAGGTACAGTGCCTGCATCCAGCTGAGTAAAGCTTGGAGAGGGCTGTGCCCTCAATACAGACTCTCCACAGTCATCCCTGCCACTACTGTCTGCTCTTGCTCATTTGTGAGTAGTGGGCCACCAGGTGAAATTCCAACTAACTGCCTAACTGGACCACCAAAATTTGAACATCTGTGCTGATGTACAGTAAACATGAGTCTTCTAACGGTGCACCCTCATATGGAATTAGCTCCTCTGAGATTAATTGTCTGGAATGTCCACTGACTGCTATTGTATGTCTCAAGGTCTAGTGGAGGGAAAAGAAAGGAATTGTCTGACAAGGTAAAAATGTTACAACATTATGAAGAATTGACTCACCAGTGAAATAAAGTTTACATGTCTGAGTGCTGTATGATATGTGGATTGCTGATTTTTAATTCTGTCACCTGCAGGTCGCTGCAAAGTCCCAATCTCTCCATCTCCAATGGTCAGGGCTGTCAAACTATTACTGATTTCCGACACTTCCTCCTTTGCAACTGTGAACTGCGAAATATGTGGACGACCAGTTCCAGTTTTGCCCCTGTCTCTTGTGATCTGCACTCTCTTCTCCTGCAACAGGGACGAGATAGATCTACAACTGCTTGTAATGGTATGTGTTCACCCAAAGGACGTAGTACTTTTTGGTGAGAAACAGAAAACTGCATTAGGATGAGGGTGAGTGGGAGTTGTGAGTGGATAGAGGGAGATGTGAGAAAGTGCATTGAAGGAGAAGGCTGGTGCACTTGCAAGGTAAATGGGTGTGATGGAATAGGCTTCACAAGCCAAAAGAGGACACCTGATGTGTCTAATAGGGTGTAGGAGAAGGGCCAACTATACTCACATTTTCTGATCTGGTCAGGTCTTAAAGCCCTTCCTGCACTGAATCCAGGAGTGAAGCAGAATGCCCCACTACTGACCTCCTCAGCCATACCTTGTTGGGGAAGAGCATTTCTTTTGCTGCTGACTGCACCCAGCAGTGCATCAAGTGAAGCATAATTAAATTGAGGCACAGTCTTTGACGTCATCAATCCACCGAGAAACTTTGCCCTCTCTTTATGCAAACTCCTAACTCCTCCAAATTCAATTTCTGGATTGACCCTTTAAATAGTCCAGTTGAGATTGAGTCATGCCAGTCTGCAGCATGCCTGGCATCATGCATTTGATGCCAGTTCCCAGAAGTAATATTATAATTAAGTGGTTTCATTAAAATAACACAGATAACACACCACACCTCCCTGCTTTGAACATGTCTCATATTTGTTATCAGGACCATTCAGCCTAGTCAGATACACCAGGAAGGGAACCATTCAAACTGCATTTCTGCGTTGAGTAAATTCATCTTCGAGAAATTTAAAATTTTAATTTCTTTTTCATTTATCCTTCCTGTCTCATCTTTTCACTCTTAATCCAATATTTCTTTCTTTCTTTTCATTTATCTTTCTGCATTTGATTTGGCACTAATTTGACCTCCTTGTCTGTTCTTCTTCTTTCTTAATCCTTAAATCTCATTGTTTATATAGACAATTGGTCCCACTGTTCACAAACATCCAGGTTGCCCTCACTATGCTGTTATTGGCTTCTACTTCCAACAAGTTATGGAACATTTTATATCTACTTTATTATATTGCAAAATGCATCACTCCAGCAAGATACGGCCCAAAATGTGGGCAAAATGTCTCCTAAATTAACATCTTGTCCTTTGGATATGTCAGAACTCAAGGTAACAATTTTGGACCATTTTTACATCTCCGTAATAAGCACTCATTTTTCTGTAAATTGAAACGAAACTCAAACACTGAGTACTATGGCCACAGAGTGCTTCAAAGTGACTTCCATCTTAAAAAGAGACAAGATAACAGATGATTTAGAATAAAGCTACTGTTTGTTAGCAGTAATACACATAAAATATAAATGACTTCTTATTAGGTTTTGTTGTATACTCCTTCAGTATTTATCTGATTAATTACAAAGACTGAAGCCTCATCTATGTTGCTAATTCATTTAAGTATAAGTTTGCAATTTAATCAAAGAAGGCCACTGAACAGATTACTCTGTCTGAAATCTTTCTAGCATTATATTTAACACATTTGTGTCTGCGATTTTTAAATTGAATTATTATTGATTTAATTTACTTGCCATCAACACAAGATGGTTTGGCTCTGGTTGTCCCAGCTACTTTCCCTGGCAGACAAGAACACTTCACAGTCTGTGATCGTTCTTCAATTCGATTCTTGTTACAGCATCTGTGTGCTGCTATTACTTCACATGTACCTCCATCTAAACGGAAAGAAAGAGAAATTACAGTGTCCATCAATGATAAAAGAAAAACAATTTTGTTCGTTATTGTTCAGAAAAAGACTTATTACTTAATCCATTACAATAAAGACAAAAGGGAAGTTCTAATAGAGAAACAGGTCAAATTGCAACTTAATTTTAAAAAAATGCAATGCTTTCAACACATTTGTAGCATGCTTACTAATTCTTAAACCATTGCTAACAGCGTCTGATTTGAGAATAAGGCATGTCAAAATCTCAAGCATTGAAAGTAGAAAGGAAATCGTTTTTTAAAAAATGCAGAAATCATGTTGTACATCAATATCTGTCTTTTTGTTCTATGCATTGTAAATAGGCAGTTCCTATTTACATTTATCTTCTACAAAACTGGCTTTGACTATTAGGCAGAAAGGTTTCCATATTTAACTTCACAATGAAGGGGAACCTTGAGTGTATTCCAAAGCCAACAGCAATGCTTAACATGTCAACAGATTAATCAGCTATTGAGTCTGAACATAAATAAAAGCGCTGTAAGTTATTGCATAAAATACAGTTTGTTAATTTCTCTTTGGTGCTGACAATCTTTATGTTTCAGCTGAATTTCCTACATTCTATTTTGTTTGAATGACATTACATATTTAGCTTCCAAGTGGTAGCAAAGTTATTCATTGTATTTGAGGTTCATGTCCCGTACAAAACAACATTCCAGTTAAATTATGTTTTAGGAATGTACCCTTCACATTATTGTTGATATCAATGTGCAAACATTTAATGCATTCAAATTATATTTCTCTGCCTGTTATTTAACAGGTTGACACCCCTGCTTCGAAAGTGAATGGAGGGCAGTCATAGAGAACATTAATCTTTTGAATGCTAAATCTAATCTCAAAGCAGATGGGTGATTAAGAGTTTGATGCATATCACTGTTGGAGATCTAGAGATTTCAGACAGAGTGGAATTACATGTGAACATGATTATATACCTTTGTCATTTAAATATTATACTAATCCTTGTGCAGTATGATCCCCTTCATTATAAACATCATTAACAATTCCAGGGAGATTGCATGTGACATAAATTGTCAGAATTTTGAATTAAGTGAGATATAATTCTGAAATTACATGATGTGAAATGTAGGTCTTCTTGCAGCACATCATTACTTCTAAATTCAAGGACCATACAAAAGACCACGATTTGCTAAAGCTAGCAAGTCAATCTTTTTTCATGCTATTTGCTTAGATCGATTTCCTTGGCACTTCAGTAGGATGTTCCCACCTTGAAGCACTATGGCAATAGAAACTTTACAACTGACTTTAACAGGCCTTTTGATGAATTAAATAAATGGTTTCAATATTGATATAATTTCAGCACCAGTTCAGCTCTCCAAGCAATGGTCTGATAGATTGTGGTTAATGCACCAAATAGCAATCGCGATTTCTTCAGTGGTTTAAATGAGGCCAGTATGATGATAGTCAATTTGTATCTTTTCATTGATATAGAATTGAGGAGCGATAAAAATATTAGTTGTGCGGAAAAGTTTTCAAGTCATCAATTTCGAAAGAAGAGTCTTATTTTATTGCCATGTTTAGACATTTAATGCAAGAAGTGCTCAAATCAGAAAATGCTGGAAATACTTAGCAGGTCTGGTAGCATCCCTGGAGGGAGAAACGGAGTTCATGTTTCAAGTCAAAGACCTTTCATCAGAACTGGAACATGTTGCAGATGTCACAGGTTTTAAACAAGAATAGAGGCAGGGAAAGGGTGCAGTATGAAGGAAGAACAAAAGGGAAGATCTGTGATAGAATGGAAGACAGGAGAAAAATAACTGGGAAACTGGATTAAGGCAAAAGGAAATGGTGATGGACAAATAAAGAAAAAAGATGTGTCCAGAGTAGGTAAATGGGAAAGTAGATCATTACCAGCAGCTGCCTTGTGAAAAATATTGAAGGCTGTAAAAAGCCTAATTGAAACCTGAGTTGTGTTCCTTGACTTTCTTTAGAACGGTGTCAGAAGCTAAGGACAGAGAGGTCAGAATGCAAGTGGAGCAGGGAATTAAAAAGACAGGCAACCAGAAGCTCAGGGTAAAGCTGACAGACATAACAGAGGTGCTCAATCATCTAAATCACCTAAACTCTGTTTGGTCTCCCAGAATATAGGAGACCACATTGTGAGCAGCAAACGCAGGATACTAAATTGAAAGAAGTACAAGTAAATTACTGTTTCACCTGGAAAAAGTGTCTAGGGGCCTGGACAAGGGAAGGGCAGGTATTGCATCTCCAATGCTTGCTCAGTAAGGTGCAATGTAAAAGAAAAGCAAAGTTGGGGTTGATTGAGGAGTGGACCAGGGTGTTGCATAGGAACAGTCCCTTTGGAATGCTGAAAGGGGAGGGCAGGGGGAGATCTGTGTTTGGTGGTGGCCTACTCTGAAGGTTGTAGAAATGGTGAACAATGATGCATTGAATGTGAACACTGGTGGGGTAGAAAGTGAGGACAAGGAGAAACCCTATTGTGCTGATGGCAGGGAACGGAAGGGTGAGAGAAAAAGTGTGGGAAATGGGATGAAGCCAGTCAAGGGCCCCTGTTAACAATAGTTGGAGGGCTATCCACAGTTGAAGAAAAGGGAAGACATATCAGAAGCAGTGGTGGTCTCATCAGAAGAGATACAATGGAGAAACTTTGAGAATGGAATAGAATTCATGCAAGAAATGGGGTAGGAAGCAATGTGGTCAAAGTAGCTGTGGAAGTCAGTGGGCCTATAGTAGAACAAAAACAAAAATACCTGGAAAAACTCAGCAGGTCAGTAGATATTGGTTGACAGGCTATCCCCAGAAATGGAGACAGAGAATTCAAGGAAGGGAAGAGGAAAGTCAGATGGACCAGTGAAGGCAAGAGAATGATGGAAATTGGAAGCAAAGTTGATGAAATTTTAGATCTAATAAAAGAAGGGAACATAATAAGGTTTATTTTGGAGAAGTTTAATACTGATAACTAAAAAGATTTCACATTTCTGCTTGAAAGACTGAAAGGTTTAACTAATCTCACTCAATTTGGTCTGTCAAATGGACAGCCAAGTTCAGTTTCAATGGCTCTTTTTCAAAAGTCTGCCAAACAGATTTCACAAAGGTCACTATTCACATTCTATGGATCTAACTGTCCAGATGAAATTGAAATTTTAGGCTGTGACTGCAAAAATAGGAAGCTAATATGTTCTTTCATGTGGTTACTTTATGAATTATGATGTTACGTTTTAGCCTTAATATCAACTGTTTAGTCCACAAAAATGTACAAGGGTTTTCATACAATATTGAAAAGCTGGAGAACACCCCAAACATCAATAATTTGTTATTTTAAATGGAGCTGACTCAGTACAAGTGAAATCAAAAAGGAATATCAAATTAAGTGTTAAATTATGTGAAAGCCTGTGTGGGAAGCAGAGAGGTGAAGAGATTTCATATCAGTCAGGTGGTGAGGACAAGAAGTATGAAGAGAAAGGTTTAAATTTTCTTTAGCCAGCTATCTAGCATCACTATGTTCCTCAGAGTAGTGTCCTAGGCCCAAACATCTCCAGCTGCTTTATCAATGACCTTCCCTCCACCATAAGGTCAGAAGTGGGGCCATGCATTGACGATTTCACAATGTTCTGTACCATTTGCAATCCTCAGATACTGAAGCAGTCTGTGTCCATAAGACCTAGGCAACATTCAAACTTGGGCTGATAAGTGGCAAGTAACATTTGGGCCAGGCAATGACCATCTCCAACAAGAGGGGATTCAATTATCTCCCCTTGACATTCAATGGCATTATCATCACTGAATCTCTCGCTATCAACATCCTGGGGGTTACCATTGACCAGGAAGTGAAATGAACCAGCCATATAAATACTATACCTGCAAAACTGGGCCAGAGGCTGAGAAACCTGTGATGTGTGACGCAACTCTTGCCTCCCTAAACTCTGTCCACCATCTACAAGGCACAAGTTAGGAATATGATGGAATACTCTCCACATGCCTGGATGAGTGCAACCTCAACAGCACTCAAGAACCTCAGCATCATCCAGGACAAAGCACGCCGCTTGATTAGCACTCCAATCAACGTCTTAAAAATTCAATCCCTCCACCGAAGATGCACAGTTCTAGCAGTGTGTACCAAATACAAAATGCACTGCAGCAGCTCATCACACCTTCTTTGACAGCACCTTCCAAACCCATGAACAGTGCCACCTAGAAAGACAAGGGCAGCAGATGCAAGGGAACACCAGCACCTGCAAGTTTGCCTCCAAGCCACACACCATCCTATCATGGAGCTATATTGCCATTCCTTCATTGGAATTCCCTCCCTAACGGCACTGTGATTACACCTCCATCAGATTGACTGCAGCGTCTCACCACTGCATTCTCAAGGGTAATTAGAGATGGATAGCCTTGCCAGCAATGCTCACATTCCATGAAAGAATAAGAAAAAAACTCTCCAAACCAAAGTACTGAATAGTCTACAACTGCAGAACTTCTGTTTGCCCCACACACTTTCCTCTTAAGAGCACATCTGGAAAGCTGAGTGTGTGCAGTGATATTGCTAGGGTTCAGTCAGATTAAACTATGCAGCTTTCCACTGTTGACAACCCAAGGCTTGCAGTCTCTAGTGCCAAGTCTAACTCTGAATCATTGGTGAGCTAGGTGGCTGGTCATCATCAATACTGCCCTGGAGCTATGCACACATTCAGATGTGAGATTACTCAAGGAATTTCAAATGTCCATCAGCAGGTATGTCATCTTCGAGCCATTTTGATGCCAAAGATTTTTCACTTATCTTCCTACCGAGAAGGATACTAAAGATGAATACAAAATTTTTGTTGGGAGGGGCAAGGGTATTTGGGAAGGTGTACCTATGTGTGCTTTGTTATGAAGCCAACAGCAGTCTTAAATATGATTTCTCATATGATTGAAGAGCTCACCATCAAGGCTTCCAAGTGGTTATTGTTCCTTTGTAAGAGGTGATTGGCAATGATTTAATCATACCCAAGCGAGGAGTCAATGCCTTCAAGTAAGGAGGGTAAGAAAGTAGATGAGAAAATAAAAAAAATACAGAAATACAAAATGAGGATTAAAACACCAATGAAAATCAAATCCACACATATAATTGAAAGTGTGCTGAATAAATTAGAATATACCTCGCTGCGTGTAAATAAATTCTTTATTTAAGGACATTAAAAACATCTAGAATTTCTGGAATATTATATATCTCTTTTCACTCATCCTAGTTCAGTAGATAGAGGAAGAGGTTTTGTCCACAACAGTAAAGGTTCCAGAAGACACTGGGATAGGGGAACATATACACTTACAACAACTTTACAACTATGACTGAAAATGAGGTAAGTTTGATAAATTGGTTCAAATTTTGTATTTAAGAATTACATTTTTTGGATTAATTGCTTTTCAAAAGATATTTTGTGTCTGCCTTCATTGTTGTGCTGCTAAAGTTGGTCTGTAATGGACATTAGGGGTGGATATAGGCCACCTGAGTTTGCTTGTTGTTCTATATTCACTTATTTTGAGAAATCCATTCTTATGCCAGACTAAGATAAGGTTTGCACAGCATATCATCCAGACATGTTTTAGAGTATAAGGTGATTACACAATATAAGGCCCCATTGGCTAGCCTAAATTAATCTGGGCCAAATTTCAATTGAAGCGTACACGAGGGGAGTGGAGAGAGGAGTGGTTGCATTGCACATCCAATGGCACTGGTGAGAGTACCACACCAGTTTCATGATTAGGCCTCATTGAAATTGGACCAACAAGCTGCCAGTGGTCAAGGAGTGCTGACACTCAGCTTAACAATCACAGCAGGAACGTGCAGGGAGGGGGAAATACCATTGCTCCTTCACAGAGTTCATCTGGAAACTAAAAATAAAGTGGGTGGTAGGTAGAGAAGGCAATCCTGTGCAGGGGCTCCACTGAGTAGCAGGCAGTTTTGGAAAGACTTCTTTTTGACCATGAGGAGCATTTGTGTTCCTCCAGGCCCCAACAATGTCAGTGACAAGATGATTTCTGCTCACCTTCAGAGCAGCCTGTAATAGACTTGAGGAAGGTATAGAGTGTGGGTTCCCCAGGAGTTGGTGTTAGGACTCTTACTTTTCTTAAAATATATTTATGACTTAGACTCAGTGTACTTTACAATGCACAATTTCAAAATTTGCAGATGATGCAAAACTTGGAAGTATTGTGTCAATTCATTCCAAAGGCAGATGGTGAAAGTAGGAAATCAGATGACAATCTTTTTACATAATACTGGTTTTATTTATAGAATGCAACATTACACATGTCTGCTCTCTCCCTAACCAACACTCAGTGTCCTAGCAGTATTTTTTTTATATGAACTTAATGTTCTTAATCAATCAATGCCTTTAACCTGTGTATTCTTAATCTTGATAATACAGTTAACATTCCATGAAACAGATTCTCATCTTTTCTTTAAACTAAGACTTTATAATACATAAATAATATCTCAGAACAACTTGAAATGATAAAGAAAAAAATGATTTGTCATATTCTGTATATCACATTATAATACAAGACACCCCTCTTCTAGAGCCTCCAAAAATGTATACGTGCAAGGATTCCTTCTTGTAAAACAATCTGACAATTTTTAAAAATTCATTCATGGGATGTGGGCATCACTGGCTAGGCCATCATTTCTTACCTATCCCTAAATCCCCTTGTTCAGAAGGCATTTTCAAGAGTCAACCACATTGCTGTGGGTCTGGAGTCACTTGTAGGCCAGACCAGGTAAGGACGGCAGATTTCCTTTCCGAAAGGACATTAGTGAACCAGATGGGTTTTTGCAACAATCAGCAATGGTTTCATGGTTGTCTTGCACGACCCATTTTATTTGGAGTCTCTTTTCTTGCTAGCATTTCTATTATACGAGCAAGGTCAATCCTTAAACTTTTCTCAGACACACTCTGTCAAATATACATTATCCCACAGGGAACAATTATCTATATAACATTCAATGGGAAAACTATTATCAGAATGCCCTTTGTAAAGAATTTCCCTTAAAATATTTGAGAAGTAAAGTTTCATATCTATTGTTCTAGAGCTGGTGTTTGCGCAGCTAAGGTACTTTTAACCACTCTTTTTATTTCCTTAGCTTCCCAAGCCAAGGAACAACATTTTCCATTTTCGCCTATCAAGAATATTATAAAGTCAGCCGTACTCAAATATCCATCCAGAAGATTGACATGAGAAATGCCATTAAAAAAAATTAATTTCATATCCTTCGGGTCATCCAAGGCTGGAAACTTGAATATGCATTTATCTATATTTAATTTCTTTAATGTTTTATTTGCCCTTAAGATATCTTCAATTGTGTAGTGTTTCATCAAAGTACTTAGTTTCAATACATCAAAACTGGCATTGGGTCTTGTCTGAGTACATAGCCAATTTAACTGTCCAATCAAGCTTCTTAACTGTTCTGTTCTTCTTTGGATGTAAAATCATCTTTGTGATGGTCTAGCACAATTTATTGTGATATGACTAATACTTTATTTATAACAAATTGCTCAAATTCAATAGAACCTTCCCATAGAAAATCATTGACATGCTTCATAAAGATGCCCAAAAGTTTCTCTTGGTGGTACCATCAGAACATTGCTGGATCTGCTTTCAAATGTGTACAGTTTACTTTCAGCAAGACAGGCCAAACTGAGAATTACCATACCTTTGATACATCATTCAATCCATAAACACATTTTCTAATTTTCACAGCTTTCATTTGACATCACTTGCCTCTTTAGGTGGTTTCAGAAACGCTTCTCTGAACTTTTTCACCCTGCAAAAATGTGGCTTTTATATCAATTGACCTACATCCCACAAATATGTGGCCAACAGAACTAAGAAAATTTTCAAGATTACTTTTTCCACTGTGGGGCACTCCATTTTAATATCTTAATCCCCAAGTCTCTCTTCAAAACACCAAGCCACTAGTCACACTTTAGCCCCATATGTCCCATCACGGAGGATCTTTTCTGTACATATCCTTCTCTGTAATAAGGCTGGCTGTGCCCTATCTGGTACTTCAGAGATGATACCAAATTCCTGCCAACCATCCAACTCTTTTTGTTTTACCTCTCTTATTAATTTATCTTCTAATTTGTTCGCAACCACCAAAATTTCCTAGTCATTAGAGCTTCTACTTCTAGCAGTTTTGCTTGATCGTTCTGTAGTCTTGTTCTATTGCATAATCTCATCAAGCTATAGCCTCTACTTGCATTTCTATGTCATTCTGGACTACTACTACAGGATCTCTCCCTTCCATGATCAGAGGTTCAATTGCTAGTTAGTGACCCTTTTCTAGTGCAAAAGTCACTCCCAGATCCACTATGGGAACTTGCACTTAATTTTCTAAATTTCCTTTGTTTCACCTCATTTTGCCAGTTCATAGATTTTACCTCTTGTTTTTCATCTTGGACATTTGGCAAATATTTGAACTTGCTGCTAGCTTTCCCTGCTCTCCCTACAATAGTCCCATCCCCTCATTCACTGGACCCTTCTGGAATGTACATCACCTGAATATCCACTCTAAGCAGTTTTCCTTTGTGATAGCATCTATTCTGTGCATCAGTATCATTCTGCCTATCACCATCCTGTCCCTTATCTACTGTATTCTATTCCACATAACTGTCAAACACATGACTATGTGAGAAATAGGGTGCCTCGTCGCCTTCTATTAATTGCTCAGATTCTGAAATTGCGTAATCAATCCCAATTATCTGAGATGAATGGACCTTAATGGTTTAACTACCTTGTTGGAGAACCACTGTCTTACCATCACACCTGATGACTAACCCAGGCCTTTCCACTTTTTCTGATATCTCTTTTAAAGTACATTAAATCCCCACGATTAAAATTTATCTCGGATGGTCTTATGTGATGCCGTAGAACTCTCCAAATTTTCTCCCAGACTTCCGCCTTGATGAATACCCTTCGCCATGTGTGTAAAGCATTCCAGTACGCAGAAAAAATGGAACAGTGAAGCAAATTCTTTGCTTGGACTGCGCATGCCAGTGCAATTGTTAGCTTGCATTTTGGCTGATTGGCTAAGATTTTAAGGACATCTCATCAATCACCGTGTGATTTCTTTCACAGGGTTCATTGCTGAAAGGACTTTCAGCTGTGGTGTGCATAACTGCAATGTTCATATTTTCGCACACATCTCTAAACTTGACATTGGCAAATTCCCCCCCATTATCAGTCAGAGATTTAGCCTGTGCTCCCAGCCCAGTCCCTATCTATTTTTCCATGATTTTATCTACAATCAGCCTTTTGTCCTTACCATATATTATTGTAGAAAGACTGAATTTAGTTGCCTTGTCTATAAAATGTAAAATGAAAATGTTTCTGTCCTTGTCCTACACCTTTAAATCCATGGCCGCTACTTCATTAAAGTCTTGTGCAAATGGAAGACTTACACTAAGCCATGGCAGCATCCTTCGATACTTTTTACATATGGCACATTTTTCACTAGTCTCTCTGATGAACATTATGTACTCATCATCAATTGCACTTACGTTATTTAGTGGGATTTTTAATCTGTGACAAAAAGGATGTTACTTTAAGCCAATTTGCTTTTTTTTCTCTCTCTCTCAACTTCTTATCACCTGATGTCATTCTGATTAGAAATGCCAGGCTTTGTTAAGGGATGATTGGGTAAACTGCAGATCTCCTGACTTTCCAAAAAATAATTGTTTATCATGTTCCATATCTAGTTTCATTTGTATCTTTTTCATGGAAGGTTTATTCAGCAGCAAGGTCATCTCACTAGAGATTACATCTGTACTAATAAAGTGGCTTACTCCAGCTCTCTTGCAAGGAATCACCACTCTTTTCATGTATTGTCATCCCCAAACTTCAAACAAGTAGAACTTTCATGCTCACTGACCTTACTTTGATCTTTACTACTGAGTGAATCTAAATAACATTTGAGTCAATCTGTTCCACACTGTTGAGGTGCAACCACTATCCACATGGTACAATTAAATGATTCCGTGACTAGTACACTCATTGTCAGACTAAAGCTTCTTGAGTGCTACAATTCCCTCAGACTGATCGTTATCATCATCTTCAACTTCTGGATTCTCTGTGTCGTGTCGGTTCAAAAACCCTGCTGTTCCGCTTTGAGCAGTTCATCGCAATATAATATTTTGAGTCACATCTGAAATACCTGTTAACAGTTCCCCAGGCATTCATGGGGTTCATTCACCTCTTATTACTACTCCAATCTTGTCCTCTGCCAGATCTGTTAAAAATGTCTTTGTTATCATTCCTTCTGTCTATAACTCTTCTGTATTTCTGACACCTGTGCCCCATATCTGAACAATCACAAAAGACCGCAATCATTGAGTCCTCCATCTCTTGTGACGCCATAGAATGTCCCATTTGTCCAATCAAAGCTGCTGGAAATGACTGCTTCTCCAATAACATTTTTAAAGCAACAGACATTTGATCCAAAAAGGTATTTTTCTGAGAACCAAATGCTAGTTAAGGCCTATCCATTTGTGACACCTTAGCACAATCCAGAAATTTAAATACGAGCACTGAATAAGGAATTTCCAAATTGAAATTTTGTAATCTTTTATACAACCTATTTAAGTCCATGACATATTCCTCTATGGAATGGCCATCTGTCTTTCGGATTCTATCAATGTCTTACCATGCGTCCTAGGCATCCAATAGATTATCTTTCTTTAAATTGTCAAGCTTAATAGGAGATGCAAACCTTCCTCAATATCCAACTGACGGGCATCCAGCTCACAAAATACTTTGCTTCTGGTCTTACTTTTGTTCGGAAGCAACAAAGCCAAGGCCATACCTTGTTTTCTCTTCAGTAAGGGCATTACCCATGTTCATATATCCACTTCATTTTTCCACTGGGCATAAGCTTCGGATTCAGAGAACATAGGTGGGTAATCATACCTTGACAATTTACACTTGCTTTCAACCATTCTTCACAAAAGAAACTCAGATTACAATCTTCTGTCTGAAAATAAAATTCTTAGTTTCCACTCTTCATCTTTAGGCAACCATTCTCTGCGATCATATTAATTTACTCCAACACCAGATGGTGAAGTAGGAAACTAGACGCCAATCTTTTTACTTAATACTAGATTTATTTATAGAATGCAACATTACATATGTCTGCCTCCTCCCTAACCAATACCCAGTGTCCCAGCAGTCTTTCTTCATATGCTCTTTTAATAAAACCAATAATCAATAAAAAAAAATAAACTAATTGAAGGGGTGACAGTCCCCGATGGGGCACTGTAACAAAAAATAAAACTTTCAAGGGAAACTTAACAAATTAAATGAAAATAATGTTCCTGGGGCTGATGATGCACTCCAGCCCCTGCAGTCTTTCTTTGTATGTGTTCCAGGTACTTAATCAATCAATGTCCTTCATGTGTGTATCCTTAACCTTGATAATACAGGTTGGGGGAATGGGTGGACAAGTGGCAGATGAAATTTAATTCAGAGAAGTGTGAAGTGATTCATTTTGGTAGGAAGAATGAGGAAAGGCAATATAAAATAAAGGGTACAATTCTGAAGGGGGTGCTGGAGCTGATGGATCTGGAGGTATATGTGCACAAATCATTGAAGGTGATAGGGCAGGTTGAGAAAGCAGTTAATGATAATAGGGCTTTATAAACAGGGGCATAGAGTACAAAAGCAAGGAAGTTATGATAAACCTGCATAAAACAATTGTTTGGCCTCAACTGGAATATCATATCCAAATCTGGACACTACACTTTTGGAAGGATGTGAAGCTATTAAAGACGATGCAGAAAAAAAATCACAAGAATAGCTCCAGCGCAGAGGAATTTCAGCTACATGGATTGATTGGAGAAGCTGGATTCTATTCTTTGGTTTTTGTGCCTAAAATGAATTACATTTGTTGTAAACCATATCTTAATTCTTTAAATGCTCACCATTGCCTGTCTACCATCATACTTTTAATGGCTGTTTCCCTTGGAGAAGAGAAGGTTGAGAGGTAGTTTGATAATGATGTTTAAAATCATTAGGAGT
Organism: Cetorhinus maximus; assembly: GCF_964194155.1. Classification (NCBI taxonomy): domain Eukaryota; kingdom Metazoa; phylum Chordata; class Chondrichthyes; order Lamniformes; family Cetorhinidae; genus Cetorhinus; species Cetorhinus maximus. The sequence continues at coordinate 45,928,061 of NC_135884.1, read as the reverse complement.
CTGTACAGAATAGATAGGGGCAGAAAGATCAAGAACAAAGGGCACTGATTTAAGGTGATTGGTAAAAGAAGCAACGCAAAATGAGGGAAAACATTTTTATGCAGTGAGTGGTTAGGATCTGGAATGTACTGATATACTGCCTGAGAGTATGGCGGAGGCACATTCAATCGAGGTCTCAAAAAGAGATTTGTATAATTATCTGAAGAGTAAATAAAATTACAGGGCAATGTTGTGTTGCTCTTGCAGAGAACTGGCATGGACATGACAGCCTGAATGGCCCCCTTCTGTGCTGTAAGCATTCTATGATTCCATGATTCCATGATTAAGGACCACTGCTAGGCTGCAGCATGTTGAATATTATTGGGCAGAATGTACATGTTGCACATTGTATCCATTGGCATCTGTGATGTATGTGGAGACCTATAACCTGATTAAATATTTAAATAAGGTTCCCAACTATTTGAGGTGGGAATACTAGCAACCTACTTCAAGGCCAATTTGAAAATTGGGTTTAGCATCCCTTGGGTATGGTAAGAATAGAAGATGTAAAATAATTGCACTGAAAATCGAGCAGTGTAGGATGGAACTTGTTCCCAAATCTGAAACTAGGGTCTTAAATCTAAACAAAGGAAACTATAAAGGTATGAGGGGCAAGTGGGTTGACTCTTGGGTTGGGAAACTACATTAAAAGTATGATAGTAGAGAAGCAATGGTGAGCATTTAAAGAATTAAGATATGGTTTACAACAAATGTAATTCATTTTAGGCACAAAAACCCAAAAGGAAAAGGGATCCAACTGTGGTAAACAAGATAAGTTAAAGATTATATTAGATCAAAGGAAGAGGCTTTTAAAGCTGCCAAAAAAGTAGCAAGCCTGAGGATTTGGAGCATTTTAAAATTCAGTAAACGAGGGCAAAGAAACTCATAAAGAAAGGGAAAGTAAAATATGGAAGTAAACTAGCAAGAAACATGAAAATGGACTGTAAAAGCTTCTATAGGTATGTAAAAAGGAAAAAAACACCAAAGACAAATGTGAGCGTATTACAGGCAAAGACAGGAGAGTTTATAATGAGGAATAAAGAAATGGCAGAGAAACTAAACAAATATTTTGTGTCTGTCTTCATGGAGGAAGATATAAAATTCTTCCCAGGAATACTAGAGAATCAAGGGACTAGTGAGAATGAGGAACTGAAAGAATTTTGTATTAATTAAAAAAAAGTACTGGAGAAATTAATGGGCCTGAAAATTGATTAATCCCCAGGACCTAATGATCTACATCATAGAGTGTCGAATAAGGTGGCTGTAGAGATAATGGATGTGTTGGTTGTCATCTTCTAAAATTCTATAGGCTCTGGAATAGTTCCTGAAGATTGGAAGGTAGCAAATGTAACCCCACTATTTAAGAAAGGAGGGATAGAGAAAACAAAGAACTACAGACCTTTTAGCCTGACATCAGTAGTACGGAAAATATTAGAGTCTATTATAAAGGATGTGATAATTCGACATTTAGAAAATAATTGTAGGATTGGCAAAATCAACATGGATTACTGAAAGGGAAATTGTGTTTGACAAGCACATTGGAATTTTTTTGAGGATGTAACAAGCAGAATTGATAAGGGGGAACTGGTAAATTTGAAATTTGGAATTTGTATTTGGAATTTCAGAAGGCTTTTGATAAAGTCCCACATAAGAGGTTAGTAAGCAAAATTAGAGCACATGGGATTGGGGTTAATATACTGATATGATTGAGAATTGGTTAATGGCCATAAAACAGAGAGTAGGAATAAACAGGTAATTCTCAGGTTGGCAGGCTGTAACTAGTGAGGTAGTGCAAGGATCAGTGCTTGGGCTCCGGTTATTCACAATCTGTGTCAATGATTTTGATGTGTATTACTAAATGTAATATTTCTAAGCTTGCTGATGAGACAAAATTTGGTGTGAATGTGAGTTGTGAGAAAGATGCAAAGATGCTTCAAGGGGATTTAGATAGGCTAAGTGAGCAGGCAAGAACATGGCAGATGGACTATAATGTGGGAAAAATGTGAAGTTATCCACTTTGGTAGGGAAAAAGAGAAATGCAGAGTATTTATTAAATGGCGAGAGATTGAGAAGTGTTGATGTCCAAAGGGACCTGAGTATCCTTGTTCATAAGTCACTGAAAGCTAATGTGCATGTGCAGCAAGCAGTTAGGAAGGCAAATGGTATGTTGGCCTTTATTGCAAGAGGATTTGAGTACAGGAGTAAAGATGTCTTGCTGCAATTGTATAGAGCCTTGGTGAAACCACACTGAGTATTGCACACAGTTTTGGTCTCTTTACTTAAGGAAGGATATACTTGCCATTGTGGGAGTGCAACAAAGGTTGACCAGACTGATTCCTGGGATGGCGGGTTTGTTCCCCAAGGAGAGATTGAAGATACTGGGCCTGTAGTCTCTAGCATTTAGAAAAATAGGGGGTGATCTCATCATTCTTACAAGGGTTTGACAGGGTAGATGCAGGAAGGATATTTCTCCTGGCTGGGAGGGCCTAGAACCAGGGGACAACATTTCAGAATAAGGGGCGGGCCATTTATGACTGAGATGAGGGGGGATTTTTTCACTCAAGAGGGTGGTGAATCTTTGGAATTCTCTGCCCTGGGGGGTTGTAGAGGCTCAGTCATTGAGTATGTCCAAGACAGAGATAGGTAGATTTCTAGATATTAAGGTATCAAGCAATATGGGGATAGTGTACGAAAATGGCATTGAGGTAGAAGATTAGCCATGATCTAGTTAAATGACAGAGCAGGCTTGAATGACCTACCCCTGCTTTGATTTCCCATGTTCCTATGTTCCCAACATTTCTAATAGGTACAAAGCAATATCCTGAAGTTGTTGCAAAAAAATGGCCATTTAACAGCATCCACCATTATGAGTACACAAAACATCCAGCAATTTGCGGAGTAGATAATATATGCTATTAGTTCCGATTCGCCACAAATTGGATGATTTGCGTTGCTCTGCCACTAGCCTTGACAAAACCGAAAAAATTACAATCATGAGTTTCTCGATTGAAATCAATTGCATGTCATGTAATTGCTAGATTTGTACTGTAAATGCAAATTAATCTTGCCACTGCCATTTGGGCCTGGTAATGCATGTCATAAGGACCGTGTTAATGCTGTGTTTTATCATCCTGACAAAAAAACTCCATCTTGGAGGCCTAGAAATAAAACAAATTAAGCTGCAGAGGCTCTTAGAGTACATTGTTTCTAAAAGTTTTTAAAATTTCCTTTAAAAAAATCTGTTTCGGCAGTACTTTTGTGCCAGTCTTGCTATCGACACTCCTGCTTGTGTCGGAAGGAAATCATTTTCAGGGTGCAAAGCTATTTTGACACTCAGAATTGCAAATTAGATAGATTTATTTCACTAAATAATTTTGGGATATAATATATGAGTAGGAATGTTTGTACATTTTGCATGCCTGCCCGACCAGTCACTCATTATTCATTTTTGAAACACAATTAAGTTACAATCTCCTGTTCTTCTGCTTGTTCTTTTTAATTTGTTTATTTGCCTTTCTTTCTCCTTTTTCTCTCTTAATCCACTGTTCTTCTTTCCCTCTTTTTATTTCTTGCTCTGTTTCTAATTTGACTCAAATTCACCTTATTTCCTTTTCCATTGTTGGCTCTGTTTCTTTCTTTACCCTTAAATTTAATTGAATAACAATACAGACCATTAAAACTAACATTCATGAGGTCCCAGATGTAACACTGACATTGCAGAACTATTCTCAATTCATATTTCCAGAAACCTTGGCGCAAATATAATGCAATCTGAAGGGTGGAGGGAAAATAATCCAATTCATGTCACTTGCCACAAGACGTGCCATTCCAGCAATGTTCGAGTCTATGTATAGATGTAAATATGTACACCATTAGATATAACAACCAATTAAGATATAACCAATGGATCTTATCACCTTTAGGATAATCCTGATGTTCTCAGTGAATAAGTTTTACTCAGTTATTTTAAAGGAAATACTGTATTCTAATAAAACCCAAGGCCAACACTGAATGGGTTAATTCCAAAATAACCAAAAGCAAGCTGTCATCAACCAAGCATATCAAAACTTCTTTCAAGTTCAAAGTTCAAATAACACTTCTGATGAGCTGTGGTCAAATGATTCATAAGAAAGCAACATAGTACAAACAATAAAAGGAGCTTTAATTATAAGAAATATTCCAGGAGAAACCTCTATATTGGCTTTAAAATCTCCCTATTCATTTTTTCAAATGTTTTGCACTAGAATAAACAATTAAAAATGACTTAACCTGTGACTTATCCCCCACAATACAACCTTCCTCCCCATCAGATCTTGTGTGTACATGGAGGCTGAGTTCCTGAGATGAGGCATTCTAGCACCTTCTCAAATATTCCCAGGCCTCCTCCTTCCCCACCCACTAAGCCTTCTGGTGTGACAGTGACGTTGAACCTGGTTTGACATTGAGAAGTCATGTAGGTTTTGAAATAATCTTATTTCCTTAAATTTCATTTTTGGTCATTTTCCTATGCTGGAAATTCTACCTGTAGAAATCCAGTTTGAAGAAGTGTTTAAGGTCATTTTAATTCAGCAGCATTATATTTTCTGATCTACTTCAGTTGCCCAGGAGATCTGACGATTTAAAATATTTTGGCAAGGACTATTTGTGGGGCCTTATGCTGGCATATTCCATTAACTGCTAATTATACAGCAATATGACTCATTGAATCTTCTCACGATATAGTCAGAGACATGGAATATTATAGATTCTAGGATAAGAGGTAAATTTTGTATGTGCAGGGGTCCAACTTAAACTTTTAAAGATTTATCCTAGAGTTATAATGGTCCTTTACTCATTCCATTGTGGTTGCTATATTATGAAGAAATTGTGTTCTTCAAAGAGTGTTCACCACAACTTGGCTACAAAATATCAGGAAAATTAGCAGATTAGTAGATAAAAAGATTGCAATTTGCACAAAATGCATGGAACCATAAAAGAACAGCAAAATTAATGTGGATATCATTAGCATATTTGACTTATCTAAATTCAAGAGCTAATTCATAGTCATAATGATATATTTTGATAATTGCTCAAAAAAGTTGTATTGTTTTGTACTATATATTGTTGGAATAACATTTGTATAATGTTATCTGCATATTAATGCACTTCAAGTTTTAAATACTTGGGTACCATGGTGGACCAAATTAGCTCTATCTGTCTCATGTCTATTTTTGGGAAAGAGATGTCACTGACATAGATCAGTTACAGCAGTGGACTAATTATCAAATTTAGCCCCCAAAATAATTTGGCATTAGCTGAGGGAAATCCTCATGCATTTGGTGAGATAGCCACAGGAGCAGCATTCGCCTTTTGGCGGCCTTGTCCAAAGGTTCCATTTGCGTTCTCTGTCCTTTACTCCACAATAACACTAACTACTACTGATACTTGTTATAATTAATTAAAGCAAACTTTGTGTGCACCCATTCTTCCATAAACTGAATATCAACTGGTTTTGAAACAGTTAAACCTACGATTTTTCTGAGTTCCAACATTTTGACAGACATTGAGAAGTCATGCCAATGGCGTTCCAATGCTTTGGCTACATTCTGAAGTGCCAACCAATGGTGTTCACTGGCTGGCTCTGAGGTTTGGGTTCCTGATCTCTTTATCTTTTCTGATGGCTTGCTCAGGCTGAATATAACCTGCTCCACCTCGCAAGCTTCAATCCCCAGATCCATGCTCTCACCAAAACTGCCTCTTTACACCTCAAAAATAGAGTCCTGAATCATTATTGTTTAGCTCAAACATTGAAATTGTCATCTGCGTATTGGTCATCTTGTTCTTCAACTTCTGCAAAGACCTCCTGTTAGCATGTCCTGCTTCACCGAATACAAATTTAAAACCATTCACAACTGGATAATGCAAGTCTTGTCAGAAATTTGTTTCACCTACGTGTCACCCCAAATGAGGATCCTTGAGTCTGTCATACTCCCGTGATCAGTGTTCCCTTTCAAACCTTCTTGCTCTGCTATATCTTTTTCTACCTTCAAAAGCTTCCTCCAAAAGGAATTTGTTGGCCTTGCTTTTTTTCATTTCCACTGACCCTTCTCCTATTTTTCTGTCAGATCCAACTGCCTTATCCCAATTGCGGAGCTCCTTAAAGTCTGTTGTAACATTGGACACGCTGAGTGCAAGTTATGATTGTTGCTGCTGTCAGTGATGCATTAGTGCTCCTGTTATGGGACTCCAAACTGAAAACCTGTCTTCCAAAATCTGCCTATGGGCAAAACTTTAGCTTAAGATCATAATAAATAGGGGCAGGAGCAGGCCATTTGGCCCATTGAGTTTGTTCTGCCAGTTAATAAGATCACAGTTGATTTGATTGTGGCCTTAACTCCACTTTTCTGCCTGTACTCCAAAACCCTACTCCCTTGTCAATCAAAAATCTATCTAACTCAGCCTTGAATATATTCAATGGCCCTGTCTCCACTGCTTGCTGGGGAAGAGAATTCCAAACACTAGCAACACTCAGAGAAGAAATTACTCCTCATCTCCATTTTAAATGTGCGACTGCTTATTTTAAAATAGTGCCCTCTAGTTCTAGATTCCCCCACATCGGAAACATCCTCTCAGCAGCCACCCTGTCAAGCCCCCTCAGAATCTTATATGTTTCAATAGGATCACTTCTCATTCTTTTAAAATCCAATAAGTACATGCCCAACCTGCTCAAACTTTCCTCATTGGATAATCCTTTCATCCCAGGAATCAGCCTAGTGAACCTTCTCTGATCTCCCACCAATGCAACTATATCACTCCTAAAATAAGGAGACCAAAACTGTACTTGGTAATCTAGGTGTGATCTGGATCACCAGTGCACTGTACAGTTGTAGCAAGACTTCCCCATTTTTATATTTCATCCCTCTTGCAATAAATGCCAACATTCCATTTGCCTTCCTAATTACTTTCTGTACTTGCATGCTAACTTTTTGAGATTCATGTACAAGGACACCAAGATCCCTCTGCACTGCAACATTCTGCAGTCTCCCTCCATTTAAATAATATTCTGTTTTTCTATTCTTCCTGCCAAAGTGGACAACCTCACATTTTCTTGCATTATATGCCATCTGCCCAAAATTTGGGCCACTCACTTAACCTATCTATATCCCTTTGCAGACTCTTTGTATTTTCCTCACGACGTGCTTTCGTACAATGAAGTCATTAAAAGAGATCGTAAATAGTTGAGGTCCCAACATTGATCCTTGTGGCACTCCACTAGTTACCGTTTGCCGATCTGAAAATTATCCATTCATCCCAACTCTCTGTTTCCTGTTAGTTAGCCAATCCTCCACCCATGTTGCTATATCACTCCCATCAACATGAGTTCTGATCTTGTGTAACAGCCTTTTGTGTGGCATATTATTGAATGCATTGTGGAAATTCAAATACACAACATCTACTGCTTCTCCTTTATCCGGCCACTTGATCTGTTGTTAACATACCACATGATTTTGGATTGCTTTCAAAGCTGATCTTTAACCCCATTCCAGCACGAAATTTAACTTCTTACCTCAGACACGTTTAGAGTTTATTGTATCTGGTTTTCTTGAAAATATAGATCAACAAACAAATGACTGTTTCATGCATTTGATCCTGTTTGACTTTGTAAATCGTACAAAGCAAAACATGCCAGACATGCCACTTGATCCGTTCAATTAGGTTGAAAACCCAAAAGTTAGTGGAGCAGGATTTTTAGTGGCTTTTTACAGCCAAGGCATTTTTAAAATGTATTCATTCATGGGATGAGGGTGTTGATAGCTAGGCCAGAGCTTGTTGCCCATCCCTAATAGCCCTTGAGAAGGTGGTGGTGAGTTCTTGAACTGCTGCAGTCCATGTGGTTTATGTACACCCACAGTGCTGTTAGGAAGGGAATTCCAGGAATTTGAACCAGTGACAATGAAGGAGCGGCGATATATTTCCAAGTCAGGGTGGTGTGTGGCTTAGAAGGGAACTTGCAGGTGGTGGTGTTCTCATGCGCCTGTTGCCCTTGTCCTTCTAGATGGTAGAGGTTGTGGATTTGGAAGGTACTGTCCAAGGAGCCTTGGTGAGTTGCTACAGTGCATCTTGTAGATGACACACACTGCTGCCACTGTGCGTCAGTGGTGGAGGGAGCAAATGTTTGTGGAAGGGGTGCCAATCAAGTGTACTGCTTTGTCCTGGATGGTGTTGAACTTCTTGAGTGTTGTTGGAGCCACACTCATCCAGGCAAGTGGAGAGTATTCCATCACACTCCTGACTTGTGCCTTGTAGATGGTGGACAGGCTTTGGGGAGTCAGAAGGTGAGTTACTCTCCACAGAATTCCCAACCTCTGACTTGGTCTTGTGGCTATGGTATTTATATGTTTGGTCCTGTTCAGTTTCTGGTCAATGGTAACACCCAGAATGTTGATAGTGGGGGATTCAGTGATGGTAATGCCATTGAATGTCAAGGGGCGATGGTTAGAATCTCTCTTGTTGGGGATGGTCATTGCCTGACACATGAGGTGTGAATGTTCCTTGCTATCAATCAGCCTAAACCTGAATATTGCCCAAATCTTGCAGCATGTGGAAACGGACTGCTTCAGTATCTGAGGAGTCGTAAGTAGTGTTGAACATTGTGCAATCATCAGTGAATATCCCTAACGCTGACCTTATGGAGGGAAGGTCATAGATGAAGCAGCTGAAGATGGTTGGGCCTGGGACACTAGCCTGAGGAACTCCTGCAGTGATGTCCTGGGACTGAGCTGATTGGCCTCCAACAACCACAACCATCTTCCTCTGTGCTAGGTATGACTCCAACCAGTGGAGAGTTTTCGCTCTGATTTGACTTCAGTTTTTCTGGGGCTCCTTAATTCTACACTCGGTCAAATGCTGTTTTGATGTCAAGAGCAGTCACTCTCACTTCATTTTTTCCATGTTTGGACCAAAGGGGTCAGCTTAGTGGCCCTGGCAGAACTCAAACTGAACATCAGTGAGCAGGTTATTGCTGAGTAAATGCCGTTTGATAGCACTGTCAACGACATTTTCCGTTATTTCGCTGATGACAAAGAGTAGACTGATGGCGTGGTAATTGGCCACGTTGGATTTGTCCTGCTTTTTGTGGACAGGATAATATCTGGGCAATTTTCAGCATAGCCGGGTTAATGCCAGTGTTGTAGCTCTACTGGCTAGGGGTGTGGATAGTTCTTGAGCACAAGTCTTCAGTACTATTGCCCGAATGTTGTCAGGGCCCATAGCCTTTGCAGTATCCAGTGCCTTCAGTCATTTCTTGATATCACGTGGAGTGAATTGAGTGTAAACAACTTCCACTTTTACCAATCAGAGCAGGCAGGTGTGATGATGGTCTGCAACTGACAGTGAAAATAGCAAGATTTAAAAGGACCAGGCAGGAATCAGAATGAATGAATGCTGTAACTGTCAGGACGCAGTAACTTTAATGGTGGAGAGTTAACGTGAGAAAGCAGCCCCCCAGTTCTCTGACACACCCCTGGAGGTCATGCTATGGGCTATAAAGGCCCATAGAGAGACACGCTTCCTACTGGACAGGAGAAAGATGCTAGCCTCTGAAATGGTGAGGAGTGACTGGAGGTGGCCGAGGAGATGAGCAGAAATGTGCTTCCTCACTCATGGAAAAGTGAGTGGCATCCCACAGTCAAGCAACAATCCCCTCACTCTGAATCATAAGCCTTTTCCTGCACAGCAATCTTCAGACCAACATAACTTGCTGCTTCATCTATTCCTCATTCTTAAGGTGCCTCCACACATCCCCATTTGAAAAGCCACTAGACCCTGAGCTTAATATTATTTCCATCCCATACCCATCCCTCACAGTCACTCTTCACAAATATTGCCCTTCCATCCTCTCATCATAATCCATTTCTCACACTCATAATGCTGCTTTCTCTCCTTACAGGACAAGAGACCACAGAACTCTAAGGAGAGGCAGAGATTGGGCGACTCTCCAGTAATAATCGCGTCATTACAAATCAGCAGATTCAGAATGCATGGCCATTGCAGGTCGAGAGATGAAGGTCTCCTAGATACCTGGTGACAGAATTAGCCACATGACTCACAATAATTACTCATGTTGAATTGATGTCACTGGTGACTGAAATATGATCATCTGCACAATGATGACTTTGAACATTTTCTCCTTGTCAGTTCTAATTCATGTCTTTCATTTTTCACAGGTCGTTCAAGCATAACACTGGAGGTGGTGCAGGATGAAGCTGAGGAATTCTCAGAGGAGGTTGCACACTCTGAGGATGGAACATCCACCAGCTCAGATGCATATAACCTTGGTGTGACTGCCAAGTGAGCAGGAGCAGGTTGGAGACAGGGACAGCAGTGGAGGATTCCTGTCAGAGGGTTCAGGACCCTCCAAATTCTGGTCAGCAGGCTGCAGATGCTGAACCTTGGAGTCATTGACCAAGAAGATTATCCTGGAGAGCAGCAAAAAATGTGCAAGTTTCTGAAAACATTCCCAGGTACGCCGCGGACCCTTGGAGAGAGATTGGAGGACTCCACCTTCAGTATGAGTGCCATGGTGTCTGAGACATTTGTATTGATGTCCAGTTCCATGGAAAGAGTGACCACTTGTTTGGAGCATCTAATGTGGCAGGCAACTGAGGCATACTGACCCCGAACAATACCTGCACACAGTGTGCCACTTTAAAGAGGATGGAAGGAAAGCCTCACCTCTGCCATTCAGTGCCCCACTGAGGTGCAGCAAAGTGGTCTCTTGCTTTTAGCTAGGAGGGAAGTGTAGGTGGGTTATGAGAGGGAAGATGGAGAAAGAGCATATGGAATTGGGGATTCTGCTCCCTCCTCAGTCAGTGCCCCATATGCTGCCTCCTGTCCTGATGGCTGAGTCTGTCCCTACACAGGGGCAGGTGGGGCAATCTTTGGTCTTCAGGAGCTTCAAAGCCCAAAGGATGTTGACCATGGCCATCTGAGCAGTCAGAGCAGGAAAATGCCTTTAACTCTGCTGCACCATGGAGAAGTAATACGAAAACCAAAAGAAGGCATTTGCAGTTTCACTAGGAAAATCATTTGGTGTTTAAATGTGTGTTAATGTGTCAATTCATTGTAAATGTATATGCAAGTCTCCATCGCCCAGCCATCTTCATTGCTGCCTCTTGCCTGCTAAGTGGATATCAGCCTTGAGGTGAATGGTATGACAGGAGTAGAGGACAAGCAATGGGCATCAATAAAATGGAGGAACTATGAGAATACTTTGTTTTGGGGTGGGGATGGGGTGGGGGGAGCAGTGATGTGTCACATAGCTACAGAGGCTAGCACTAGCTGAATTATGCCTTTGTAATGGCATCTCAGACAGCTAGGTGTGTGGTTGCAGGCACTTTGGCCACATCAGGCCCTTCCTCCACCTCCTCCCGTTGCTCCTCCTCCTGCTTCTTCAAAGATTCAGTGGTCATCACTTTCCTCCTCCTGCAGCTCCAGCTCCATCTGCTGTGCCATGTTGTGCAAGGCACTGCTCACCACTATCATCCTGGATACCCTTGCAGATACATATTGAAGCGTGTGCCCAGATTGCATCTTCAGCAACCCACCGGCTTGCTCAATGACCACTCTTTTGTTAGTGGGCTTCTCTTGTACTTTTCCACTGCAAAAGTGGTAAGGTTCCTCACAGGAGTCATCAACCACATCCTTAGAGGGTACACGTTGAACCTGCTTGAAAGTGCAAAGATCTGTGGCAGACTTGACAATCGCAGAATGAAGTTAGCATGGTAGCTTGCTGGATATTTTACACAGACAGACTTGATAATCTTCCAGTGGTTGTATGTCAGCTGAATTTTAATTCAGTTGAGTGGAATCTCTTTCGATTGATGAATACTTCTGGGTGATCTGAGGGCACCTTGAATGCCACAGGGGTGCAGCCAATGACTCCCTGGACCTGTGGGTATCCAAGCAGAGCAGCAAATCCAAGGGCTGTCTTGTTCTGATTGATCTTATTAGTTGCAAAATGGACATAAGTGGCAGCCCTCACAAACAAGGCACCGATCACCTGGGTGCTTGTGGGCAGATGATGGTGAGATTCTCTAGATATTGTCAGCAGGCTCCTCTAAGGAATCAGAGGCAAATAAATTCAGGGCTGTGGTGACCTTCACCACCATTAGCAATGCACATGCATCTTGTCCAACAGGAACAAGGTCTTGCTCGAGGTGGTGGCAGATGTCAGCAAAGGCCTGCTGAGCAAGTCTGAGCCTCCTGGTGGTCCTCTGCCTGCATTGCGGGTATCACCCCCTGCAAACTGAAGCTCAGTGTTAATCCCCTCTGTATTGTGGATTGCAGGTGACTAAGAAGAATGCAGCTGCTGCTCTTACAGATGCTGCTCTTGTTCATGCAGGTGTTACTCCTTCTGATGATGGTGCTGTTGGTGTTGTTCTTCCTCAGAGGCCATGCAGTGTATTTGAAGTTTATTCAAGATCTGATGTGCCTTCTGTTTAATTCCCCTCAACTTCAGTCAGAGGGAGCTAGACCCAAGGACACATAAGTGGATTATGAGCCCTTCTAGGCCTCCGAACAAAGGGTTGAAATCAACCAGAATTATCACCTTCTCCCTGGTAGACGTTTCACAACTATTTCTTAAATAGATTGTAATTTCCTATATATTATAAGAGTCTAGCTGAAACTCCTCAGTAAATTTTCTGGAACTGGAGTGGTGGTTTGTGGGTCTTTGATACAGAAGTCTAAATGAGATGATTAAAGTTTTAAGCATACACAAATTTATTATAATAAAAAAGCATACAATTGTGGCCGTTCTACAAAAGATACAAATCACAAACTAGATAAATCCCAAAAACAAGATAGCTAGTTCTGATAAGAGAATCCTAGGTTTAGACTTTACTTGTTACAGATATAGCATTTCAAAAGAAAGTAAGAATATCCATCAAATATTATCTTAATCCCCAAGTATGTGAGATTCGCTAGATTCAGAATAGGTCTGAAGTCAATCTACGAGAATCTAACGAATCTGAAGATTCGAGTTTGGGTTGGGCTAATTATAATGAATTTTGAAGTTGTATAATTAATGGTTAGGTAGAGGTTGTTCATTTGATTAATAACACATCACCCCTAATTAGTATCCTATATTTGGTGAAAGAACCACCTATTATAATGATGGAGCCTGTTCAATTTCTAGGAAACGTTATATTGAATTTCTTGCTGAAAACTGGACTTTATGTAATAGTCATGTTGGTCAATGTTGCTTTGCCAAGGTACAGTGTCCAGTAAGATAATAAGACTTGAGACCTAGCACCCTTTTATCTGATTGAGGCTATAATTGTTAGGGATATCATTGTATGTGCTAATATAATGGCAAGAACCATAGAATACTGTTTTTCCGGTGAATTTGTATTGTTGTGAAGGGGGTTAACCTTGCTGTTTTTGAAAACTAGTTTTGACTCTTATTTAAATATATTTCACTGTGAGTTTACCCAAAGTAACTTTTAACCTGATATTCCTGTAGTAATTCCATATTATTCGATCCCTATTCCTTCATAGTCGAAGGTCAGGCTGCACGAACTGCTCTCATGCAGCCCTTAAGGCTGATAGCTGAGAAATCCAGGTCAAAGTCAAAAACGTTCCAGGTTGTAGAAATGATCCCAAAATCTTGGACATCACCTCCAAAGCAGAGCAAGTTCACTTTCAGAACAAGAGAGAATCTAGTCATCTCCCACTGACGTTTAACAATGTTACCATCATTGAATTACCCACCATCGATATCCTCGGGGTTACCATTGATTAGAAACTTAAATGGACCAGCCATATAAATACTGTGGCTACAAAAGCAAGTCAGAGGCTGGAAATGTAGTGGTGAATAACTCACCTCCAGAATCCCCAAAGCCTGTCTACCATCTACAAGGCACAAGTCAAGAGTGTGATGGAATACTCCCCACTTGCATGTATGAGTGCAGCTCCAACAACACTCAAAAAGCTGGACACCATCCAGGGCAAAGCAGCCCGCTTGATTGGCACATCATACACTACTTTAAACATTCACTCCCTCCACTACTGAGGCTCAGTGGCAGCAGTGTGTATCGTCTACAAGATGCACTTCAGCAATTTGCCAAGGATCCTTCAACAGCATCTTCAAACCTGCGACCTCTATCACCTGGAAGGACAAGGGCAACAGATGCATGTGAATACCACCACCTGCAAGTTTCCTTCCAAGCCACATACATCCTGACTTGGAACTATATTGGTGTTCCTTTACTGTCACTAGGTGAAAATTCTGGAACTCCCTTCCTAATAGCACAGTGGGTGTACCTACAGCATATGAGCTGTCATGGCTCGAGAAGGTGGCTCATCACCATCTTCTCAAGGACAATTCAGGATGGGCAGAAAATGCTGGCCTTGACAACAATGCACATATCCCATGAAAGAATTAAAAAAAGTCTGTCAGAGCCTGTGCCCTGTTAATTAAAGCCAGACTGCATGGTTAAATCCTCAGTCAATTGCTTTTTTTACAAACTTAAATCATCAACCCATCTGTCCCAAAGGGGTTTCCACACACCAGTTAAATGTGCAAGTTGGAGCGTTCATGTCAGGTTCTCTGCATGCTGCCATATTTTCCCTCCTTTAAATAACCCCTGCATCCCCTCCCCTTTTATTTCCAAATTAAAACTCCCTTTGTGTTTCTGTCTTGCTTCCAAGCATTCGTACCTTAATTTTGTTCAAAATGATATGACCATTTCTCATTTGAAAATCATCCCCTTGTTGTTTCTCAATTCTAAGTGCACTGTGAATCTTCAGTCTTAGTGCACTCCCGGTATCTTGAAATGAGGATTTCATCAAAATGTTTCTTACTCCAAAGCATTATTTACCAGATCCTGAAAGAATTTCAACACTTCATTCTTCCCTTTCTCTGCTAATCAAAACCTTTTAAAGCCCAACTATGGCAACAACACAGCTTCTTGACTGGTCTCCCACGAACCATTTCTTCATTTGAATAATGACTCATAATTTACTGTTTAAGGATCCCGGTGTGCTGTTTCTCAATACTGTACTTTGCCAATAATTGCAAACTATAAAAGCCCCTGCTCTTCATTCTCAAATCGTGTTAAAGATTCTGATTCTAATTATCCGCCCTCAGATTACTGACCGCATATAAAGAGTGTGTATTATTAAATTCTATTAATTCAACGAATAAAGCATAACCTTTTTGTGTAAATCAAAAATCTTGTTTCTTCAATCCCTTTCATGGGCCCTTACAACTGTTCAGTTGTTACAGGATCCTTCACAAATGAAGTTACAGAAATTCTTTCATGCCAAATAAAGCATCTATGTAGATTGCTGAATGAAGCTGGCAGAATCAAGAACCAGTAAAAGTAATTCTTCTGGGTAAAATGTCTAAATTTATCTTAATTCAGAAAAAAATGGCCCAAAATAAGATCTGTGTTTTTTTAAGTAAGAAGGGAAATCAATACTGAAAATTTATCAGGTGTTTCTGGAAGAGGAAAACCGACCCAATAATCTGCAACCTAAGCTGCAGCTACCCTGCTGCATTCACATCAATTGAAATGGTGTTGGGTGCACATCAATACAAAAATGTCAGTTGAGCTTGAGTGTCAAATTCTGATCCATTGCCTGAGTGCACAAAAGTCACACGGTGTAAGACTCCAGCAAGAGGTCGTGGAACACTTGCCAGTGTGAGACCACATTTTCAAAGCGTCTACATGTAGACCATTTAGGAACTGCTCAAACTTTATGTGTAATGTTTTAAGACTACAAGACAATGAATGAGCATAAGTTCTCCTGCATTGTGAGCTATTAACAGATCTCTACTCAAGTGACAATGCTGCAATAAGCAAGGTACTTCTGCTGCGTGCTCTCAAGAGTCATCACCATTCACTGAACATATAAAAATGGCAACATGCACTTTTATGTGCATGCTGTAGTCTTGAGCTTTCAATAGTGAGGATAGAGGCTCCAACTTTCTTACCATCGCCTGGCTGACCAGGAATCTCTCCCACTTTTACCAACTGCTATTGGCGTGAAGTGTATAAATAGGCTATCCCAACTGCAAAAATTAGTGAAAGCACCAACTGTAACCTTTGGAAACTAAGATGGAACTTTTCCCATTCTTCCCTTCAAACTGCCAGAGATTTCAACATCTACATGTCAGGATATCCCATGGGGAAAGATGTCCTTCCAGTAGATCCTCTTAAGGATCACTGACTTCCTCAGGCTCCCATGTAATTGCACAGTCACAAGGTCACCACTGGATAGCTGCCAAACCAGGATCAGATGGCATAAGCGAATCCAAGTAATCTGAATTATTAATCCAAATCTGACAGTTAGAGATGTTAAGTGAGATATTTTGGCCAATCAAATGCCACTCCAATCAAAACACTTGTCTCTTTAAATTTTCTGTGGCTACTAGAAAAATACAGATTATTCAGCTATTACAGAAGTTGGGATGTTGCTACTATAACAGAAGTTTAAGTTTTGCCATTTTCATTCATCTGGGAAATTAGCAAGGTATGAAGATAAACTGATGATTTGGATCAATGATTTAACAGTAGTGAACCAAGCTCCAATTTTCAATAATTGATCTAATCTTATGGATTTTGAAGGGTTTAAAAACTTAAGCTGGTGAAGGTGAAATGGAAATAAGCTATCAACTGTTTGAAGACAATTCTACCAGTGAAAAGCTTAAAGCACCAAAATTTGTGGTCACAAACGAGTCTATGATCAATATTAGTGACAGAAAAATCAATATCATAAACAGCTATAATGTCTTACATTTTGTATTTAATCATTTACATCATACATGAGTACATGAAAACATAAAAATAATGCTCTTTCCAATAGACACTGTACAACCATCACTGCCGTGAAATGTGTGCGGCTTGTTCAGTCTCTCAAGACAGATGACCAGTCATAGATAAAACTCCAAGACAACATTTGGTGTAATATTTCCTTTTTGTGGGAAGATAATTTTTAAAATTTTATTCTTTCACGGGATGTGGGCATTGCTGGTTAGGCCAGCATTTATTGCCCATCCCTAATTGCCCTTGAGAAGGTGGTGGCGAGCCACCTTCTAGAATCGCTGCAGTCAATGTGGTGTAGGTACACCCAGAGTGCTGTTAGGGAGGGAGTTCCAGGATTTTGACCCAGCAACAGTTAAGGAACGGCGATATATTTCCAAGTCAGGATGGTGAGTGGCTTGGAGGGGAACTTGCAGGTGGTTATGTTCCCATCTGTCTACTGCTGCCCTTGTCCTTCTAGATGGTAGCAGTCGTGTGTTTGGAAGGTGCTGTTGAAGTAGGTGGTAGAGGTTGAGGGTTTGGAACGTGCTGTTGGAGGAGCCTTGGTAAGTTGCATCTTGTAGATGGTGCACACTGTGCGTTGGTGGTGGATAGTGTGAATATTGAAAGTGGTGGATAGGGTGCCGATCAAGTGGTTGCTTTGTCTTGGATGGTGTCCTGCTTCTTGAGCATTGTAGGATCTGCGCTCACCAGGCAAGCGAAGAGTATTCCATCACACTCCTGACTTGTGCCTTGTAGATGGTGGACAGGCTTTGGGGAATCAGGAGGTGAATTACTCACTGCAGAATTCCCAGCCTCTGACCTGCACTTGTAGTCACATTATTTAACTGGCTGGTCCATTTCAGTTTCTAGTCCATGGTAACCCCCAGGATGTTGATAGTCTGTTATTGTGGGTTTATCTCAGGATTTGTTGGCTTCATACTCTAGAAGAGATCTTGCTGGAGGCAATGGTCTTTTGTTCATAAGGATTTATTTACATGCTAACTATTTACAAAGTTAAGTAAGACCAAGACATATCTGGAGCTACTCTCTGAGATGATTCACACTCATCTTCTCTCAGTGAGTGGCATCACTATGACATAGCTCCTTATGCATATGCTTAGTAGCCATCATTGTTTAACATTTTACTCTACATCCCTCCCCGAGTCTTTATCACCATATTATCATATAAACATCATCCTAACCTCCTCCCAGAGTCTCTGCTTTTAAAGGGATAGTCTCATCGGTGATTTCACCAGTCTTCCTGAATGAGTGCAGAGCTCCTTCTGAGGTAGTTGGGAATCTGTTTGCTCTGAGATCAGTTCCTGGCAGTTGTTATGCCTTATTTCCATCATTTGTGGTCCTGTAGGTGTGATGTTTTCCTGAGGTTCAGGGTACGCAGCCCAACCTGTTAATGGCTGTCTGTCCATTGGGGACATGTCTGTCAGGGCAGTTCTGTTTCTTCGAATGATGTCGGATTGTGTCTTGGCTAGATATGATCTTGGTTGTTGTTGCTTCTCTATTATAGTAGCTTCTCCCTCTGGTCTCTAATCCACACCATCTCTCCCCTTTCAGGATGCAAAGGACTTGAACACTGTGTCTGTGGTTAAAAGTATGAGCTTGACTTGCTCTATAAGTTTCTTCTTTTTTTTTCTAGCCAGACCATGGTTCCATTCTGACATTTGATAGCAATGTATGGGGAAGGAAAGAAAGTTGAGTTCTTGGTCTGTGGCCCATCGGAAGCTCACGCAGGATGAAACCATTCTGCAATAATGTAGAGCGATAGCTGAGCAGAACGAGCTTAAAGTCATCATTCTTCCTCAGTAGGTCATTTACAGTGCATACTCCTTGCTCAGTTTCTCTGTTAGACTGAGGGTATTTTGGGTGAACTTGTGAATGCAGAAATCCATATGACGCTGCGAAGAATTGGAAACATACGTTGGCAAATTGTGGCCATTGTCAGAGATGACAATGTCCGGAATGTCATGGGTAGAGAACATTCTCTTCATGAAGGTAATAATGGCTCATCTTCTCTCAGTGAGCGACATCACTTTGACATAGCTCCTCATGTACAAGCTTAGTAGGTATCATTAGATTTAATCTTTTAATCACTAGATAGTGGGGGATTCAGTGATGCTAATGCCATTGAATGTCAAGGGGAGATGGTTAGATTCTCTCTTGTTGGAGATGGCCATTGCTTGGCACTTATGTGGTGCAAATGTTACTTGCCACTTATCACCCAAGTTTAATAAATGTTCCAGGGCATTGTTTTATTAACATGGATAACCCATAAACCTGATTACTTTTCACAGAATAGATATTACAGTATTCCACAGTTTTTGGACATCTAATTTGATATTTACAATTATAATTTCCACTCCTAAAACCAAATTTATATCCAATGCCTTTTGAAGTACTTAATCAATGTAAGGCCATCTGCTTATTATGAAGATCCTTTACATATATCAATTTAGGAATGAAAATATTAAAACATTGAAAATGTTCCTCTTCTTTCCACTCTAGAAATGTACAATTCCCAGACACTCAATAGAAGCAACCCATTTCAGTTGCTAGGGGTTCTCAAGTGAAAGAGATGTGCTTGCATTTCGAGCACACTCATTCAGGGCGGGTTTATGGAAATAAAGGACAGTACAAACTTTAACTGTGCCTTTGGATATTCTGTCATCAATCTCAACGGTGGAAGCTCATCTCTCACAATCAAGAAATCTAGGTGCACAACAATGCAGTTTAGTGGGTATAAGAATAAGAACCTTTGCTATCTAAACTGAATATTGTGGCCCTTGTGTGTGCTTTTCCAATCTTCTGAAAAACAAAATGATTGACAATTTAATGTTACACGAATAAAATGTTGTGGTTTTATTTTGCAGGCAGTAAGTGAATGTATGGAAAAGTAGTAATAGCAAATCTCCTCTCTTTTCATTTTCAGTACCACTGTGTAAACAACGAAAATAATAATGAGCTGCACTAATATTTTTGGTGACCTAATACACACTCACTTTTCTTGGTTAGTCTTGTTCACTGGAACCTGACCAGCTGTCAGACCTTAAGCCACTCTTCTCATCCTCCTCCCCATCACATTCGGGGATAAGAAAGGCTGCTGCATATGTGTTACTCTCTTCCCTTGTTCAACATCTATTGCAAATGTGGGACAGGTGCTCAACCCATAATCCTTCCCCAGGTTGGTCAGCTAATCTTCCAATTAAGCTGGTTCATTGCTCCGCCCTCCAGCTCTAGGGTAAAAGCCTGGCCATGGTTTCCATTCCTCCCAAACTAACTGCTCTTTTCAGGTACCAGACTAATGGCCTGAACACTACAACAGTGGTGGGTTCAAGCCATGCTAGTGGAGCACACTTTAAGTGTAGGGGGAGAAAAATATTAAGACCAATGATTCTAGCCTTGAGTCTAATTTAAGCTTGCCATTTTGATACTTGTTTTAGTTCTCTACTCATGGTTTAAGTAAAGTACTCACGCTATATTTGTGCTCTTCACCATTAAAAAAAAATCGGCCATGCCCTGTCTTAATTCAGTAATTTCGAGGGAGATGGTGGTGTAGTGGTAATGTTACTGTGCTGGCAATCCAGAGGCCCAGGCTAATGTTCTGGGGACATGTGTTCAAATCACAGCAGCTGGTGGAATTTAAATTCAATATCTGGAATTGAAAGCTAGTCTCAGTAAAGGTGACCATGAAACCATCATTGATTGTTGTAAAAACCCATCTGATTCACTAATGTCCTTTAGGGGAAGGAAATCTGCTGTCCTTACCTGGTCTGGCCTACAAGTGACTCCAGATCCATAGCAATGTGGTTGACTCATTACTGTCCTCTTAAATGGCCTAGTAAGCCATTCAGTTAAAAGGCAATTAAGGATAGGCAACAAATGCTGACCTCACCTGTGACACATACATCTCATCAAAGAATAAAGGGAATAAAAAAGACGTCTGATAAATTAGATTTTGTAGTTTTGTGGAATCATCCTTTCTCCGAATTATCATCAATTTTGAAGAGAGTGTTCCCAAACCTGTACGGAATAGGATGCTGGGTCTCATCCGCTGGGAGCACATTCTGAATTCAGGTACAGGAGGTACGAGAAGGGACAGAAAGTCCTGGAGGACCCGTTGACCTCCAGGACCAGGTTTCCTGATATGTGCTCCTGACAGGCAGTGTTACCCATTAAGAACACAAATTTGTAAAATTACTCATAACATTCCAAATGCAACTTAGGTCAAATCATTCTGCCTCAATTTATAATCAAAATCCCCCGAGATGCATCCAAAATTTGATTATATGATTGATAACATAATAACTGTATGCTTTCAGTGAACAGATTATTCAGAGATAGCATGTCCTCTTATTATCAATGGAAATTTGTCAATCAGAGCTATTTTCAGCTGGAAGAAAGATACTGAAGCAATTAAAATGAAGAACCACGGGTGTTCAGCAATTGGGAATGCCTACATAAAAATCAAATTGTCCCCACTTGAAAACTTAAACGTGAAATAGAAAATTATCAGGGACCATCTTCTGCAATTCATTCTATTGTGATTGATAGTGATGTCTGCACCTGTGAAGGAACTTACTACATTCCACTTCTCAAACTTTGAATACTTCTTGAATGTAAGCCGAGGTGTAATATTTGCAACCGATTATTGCAATTTCTTAGAAGGTAGTGATGTATGTGTCTGAGTTTAAGAAGGATCACTCTTAATCAGTACGAAAACTTATAATCCAGGGTATTTTGATCATTCCCTACCTCAACAGAAAAAGGATATCAGGTACTCTACAATATTATATCATGAGTCAGAAAGAAGGAAAGGATAGTAAGATGGTAAAATCCATGCAGCCATACAGGCCCTATTTAAACTGCTAATCAAAAAACCAAAAAAAAATCAAAATTAGTTACATTATAAGAGTGCCAAGTCTTGTGTGTTTCTTTCTAGATAAAATCTGATACAGGTGAATTTTCTCAATAGAATAGCAGGGTCATTTTAGGGTCATGAAGCCGAGGTGGCCATGATTGCCCGCTCACGCGCTGATTTGCATGCCCGACCGTTGCTTCTCCCCAGAGCAAACTACTTAGCATCCCTTCTCCAGATTCCCTAGCCAATCAGGGAGGACGGGCAGATTGACACACTTAATTGACATGCAATGAGATGGAATCCCAAATGGGATCACAATGGCAGGAATGTTTGCAGGAAAAGAAAATCCAGTATGAGGGAGGAAAGAGCTACAACATGGATGGAAGATGTGTAAGGGCTGCCCCCAATTCATAGACTTGTCCCTGGAGCTGATGATTCAAGCAGTATGGGCACAGATAGAAGTCTGTTTCCTTGAGGGCAGCGGGAAGAGGCTATGGCCTCACCAAGTAGGCTTGGCTTCATGTTGCTGAGGCTGTCCGTACTGAATTGTGGTGCCAGAAAATGTTTAATGACCTTATTTGGTCTGGCAAGGCAAGTGTCTGTAAACTCTCAGCTGGCAGCAATCACTCTCTGATCTCCCTAGCATTTGCCTGTACAACACTGCTCCCACTGATGCACCTTGCTGTCACACACATTCCTTTCTCTCCACCCTCCTCTTCAAATCCCCATCTCAACAAACATCACTCATACTTACCCTATTACTGCCTTGGCTCCCATCCCTCACAGTTACTATCCTCCAATATTTAGCCTCCATCCTTAGCAATCAGTTAAATCCTAACTCTCTGCCTTTTCTTATTGCAAAAGAAGTGATCCCACAACAGAGAAGAGGCAGAGAACCAGGCATGGAGCTTCAATCATGGCCACCTTGACACCGATGAAAGAGGAAGCCCTGGAGATCAACAGGGTGGCACCAGTACAGGCTGTTGCCCGTGGAGATGTGAGGATGGCCCAGAGACCTGGTGACAACATTAGCTATCACACTGCCATTTGGCATTTTGCTTTCACTCATGTTGAATCAATGTCTCTACTACATTAAATATCATGATCTGCACTACGCAAACTTGGAACTCTATTTCACCTGGGTTCACCACTAACATGTCTTTCATCTCCCACGGATGCATTGTCAGTGCTGGGGGATTAATGGGAAAGGAGCCCAAGGGGTTCCCAGAGGAGGGCCAGCACTCTGAGGATGCACCATCACATGACTCCTGTGCTCCCTCCACCAGAGCAGATACACACATCTTAGTTTCTCAGTTAGAAAGTGTGGCATATAGTGAGGAGCACATCACATGTGAGCTGCAGTAGGTGCTGCAGACAGGGACAGCAGTGTTCAGTTCCCTTCAGAGAGTGAAAGACACATCAAGCTCTGCTCAGCTAGACACAGATGCTGAGTCTTGTGGGGGTCATGCACGAAACGAGTACTTGTACAGCAGCAATGGGAAATATACATGTGAAACCCTCATTTATGCCTTTGTTACCTCTAGATTTAACTATTCCAATGCATTCCTGGCTGCTCTTCCACATTCTACCATCTGTAAACTGTAAACTTGAACCAAAACTCTGATGCCGGTGTCTCAACTCTCACCAAGACCAGTTCTTGCTTGCTGACCTACATTGGCTCCTGGTTAAGCAATACCTTGAGTTTAGAATTCTCATCTCTGTTTCCAAATCCCTCCATGGCCTTGTCCCTCCCTATCTCTGTAACCTCCTCCAGCTCCAGAACCCTTCGAGGTATCTATGAACTTCCAGTTCTGACCTTCTGAATATTTCCGATTTTAATTGCCTCACCATCGGTGGTCATGCCCTCAGCTGCTCTGGAATTCTCTTCCTCCACCTCTCTACAATGCTTTTGTCCTTTAAAGAACTCCTTAAAAATTATGTCCTTGACTTAGCTTTTGGTCTTCTGAACTAATATCTCCTTATGTGGTCCGGTCATGTTATGTTTTATAATGCTCCTGTGAAGCACCTTATAAAAAAGGAAGAGACAAAGAAATTATCATGGGGAATGAGAAAATGGCAGGGGCACTGAACAAATATCCTGTGTCTTCATAGTATAAGACACAAGTCGCATACCAGAGATAGAGCATAATCTAGGGGTAAAAAGAGTGAAGAAATGAGGCTAATTAATATCAGCAGTGAAAATATACTTGATAAACATAAGGAACTAAAATCTGACAAATCCCCAGGACCTGATGGCTTAGACACTATGGTTCTAGATATAGTGGGTATTCTAGCTATGATTTTCCAAAATTCCTTAGATTTGGAATGGCCCCATCAGATTGGAAGTTGGCAAATGTAACATCACTTTTCAAGAAAGGAGGGAGGGAGAAAACGGAACTACAGATCAGTTAGGCTAACATCAGTTGTTGGGAAAATACTGGAATCTATTATTAAAGAAGTCTTAGCAATGCACTTCGAAAAGTATAGTATGATTAGAACAAGTCAGCTTGACTTTACAAGAGGGGAATGCTCTCTGACAAATCTATTAGAGGTTTTTTTGAGGATATAACTGGTAGGGCAGATAAAGGGGAACCAGTGGATATAGTATACCTGGATTTCCAAAAGGCATTCAATAAGGTGCCACACAAAAGGTTAATAGGCAAGATAAGGGCTAATAGAGTTGGGGGTAATATATTAGCATGGATAGAGGATTAGTTAATGGACAGGAAGCAAAGAGTGAGCATAAATGGGGCATTTTCAAGCTGCCAGGCAGTGAATAGTGGAGTGTCGCAAGGATCAGTGCTGGGGCCTCAGCTATTTCCTGTCTACATTAATGACTTAGATGAAGAGACGGAGAGTAACGTGTCTAACTTTGCTGACAATACAAAGCTAGTGGAATGCTAAGTTGTGCAGA
This sequence comes from Cetorhinus maximus, assembly GCF_964194155.1. Taxonomy (NCBI): domain Eukaryota; kingdom Metazoa; phylum Chordata; class Chondrichthyes; order Lamniformes; family Cetorhinidae; genus Cetorhinus; species Cetorhinus maximus. The sequence continues at coordinate 45,903,445 of NC_135884.1, read as the reverse complement.
GGACACGGAGAGGTTGCAAAGAGATATAGACAGGTTAAGTGAGTCGGCAGCAAGAGGGCTGATGGGGGTATGATGGAGGGAAGTGCGAAGTTATTCACTTCAACCTTAAGAATAGAAAAGCAGAGTATTTTTTAAAAGGTGTGAAATTTGTAAATGTTGATGTTCAAAGAGTCTTGGGTGTGCTCGTACAAGAAAGTTAACATGCAAGTCCAGCAAGCAATTAGGAAGGCAAATGGCATGTTGGCCTTTATTGCAAGGAGATTGGAGTACAGGAATAAAGAAGTCTTGCTAGAATTATACAAGGCTTTAGTGAAACCACATATTGATTGAGGATTGGTTAACAAACAGAAAACAGAGAGTAGGAGTAAATGGTTATTTTCAGGTTGGCAGGCTGTGTACCACAAGGATCAGTACTTGGGCCCCAGCTATTCAAAATCTATGTCAATGATTTGGATGTGGGAACCAAATGTAGTATTTCAAAGATTGCTGATGACACAAAACTTGGTGGGAGTGGGAGCTGTGGGGAGGATGCAAGAAGGCTTCAAGGGGATTTAGACAGGCTAAGTGAGTGGGCAAGAACATGGCAGATGGAATGTGATGTGAAAAAATATGAAGTTACCCACTTTAGTCAGAAAAAAAGAAATGTGGAGTCTCTCTTAAATGGTGAGAGATTGGGAAGCATTGATGTCCAAAGAGACATCATAAGAGTTCATAAGTCACTGAAAGCTAACATGCAGATGCTGCAAGCAATTAGGAAGGCAAATAATATGTTGTCCTTTATCATAAGAGGATTTGAGTAATGGAGTAAAGATGTCTTGCTTCAATTGTATAGATTGTTGATTAGATTGCAACTGGAGTATTGTATAGTTTTGATCCCCTTACCTAAGGAAGGATATATTTGCCATAGAGGGAGTTTTTTTTTAGTCATTGGGTGTGGGTGTCGCTGGTTAGGCCAGCATTTATTGCCCATCCCTAATTGCCCTTGTTCAGAGGACATTTAAGAGTCAACCACATTGTTGTGGGTCTGGAGTCACATGTAGGCCAGACCAGGGAAGGACAGCAGATTTCCTTCCCACATTGGTGAACCAGATGTTTTTTTTTAACAGAAATCAGCAATGGTTTCGTGGTCATCATTAGACTTTTAGTTCCATATTTTTATTGAATTCAAATTTCACCTTTTAATTCAAACACAGGTCCACAGGTTGTTACTAGTCCAGTGACAATAACACTACACCATCACCTCCCCCAACAAATTTATCACATCCACTGGTTTTGAGTGCAACAAAGGTTCACCAGACTGATCCTCGGGATGACGGGATTGTCCTGTGAGGAGAGAGTGAGGAGACTGGGCCTATATTCTCTAGAATTTAGAAGAATGAGAGGTGACCTCATTGAAAGTACAGAAAAAGAAAAGACAGAATTATACGCCAGTTATCCTGACATTAGCTATAGGAAAATTCCTGGAATCTATTATTAGGTATGTCGAATCAGAGCACCTAGAAATTCATAATATAATTAGACAGAGCCACCACAGTTTTGTGAATGGGAAATTGTGTTTTCCAAATCTTAAGAGTTTTTGAGTGTGCAACTGACAGGGTAGATAAGGGGAAAACTATTGGATGTAGTAAATTTGGATTTCAGAAGATATTCAAAAAGGTGCCACACAAGAGGTTGTTACACAAGATAAGGGTTCATTGAATTGGGGGTAATATATTAGCATGTGTTGAGAATTGTTTAAGGGACAGAAAAAAGAGAGCGGGAATAAACAGGTCATTTTTGGATGGCAGTTTGTAATGAGTACAGTGCTGAAAGGATCAGTGCTTGGGTCTCTATATCAATGGCCTAGATGAGGAGCTCGAGTATAATATATACAAGCTTTCTGACAAGGTACAATTGGAAGGGGAGAGGACATGAAAGGGCTACAAAGGAATATAGGCCAATTAAGTGATTGGGCGAGAAGGTGGCAGATAGAGTATAATATGGGGAAATGTGAAATTATGCACTTTGGTAAGAAGAATATGAAAGAAGAATACTTTTAAAAGGTGAAAGACTAGTAAATGTTGGTACTTAGAGGAATTTGGTTGTTCTTGTACACAGATTACAGAAAGTTAACATGCAGGTACAGCAAAAAATTAGGATCGCAAATGATACGCAAGCTTTTATTGCAAGGGAGCTGGAGTATAAAAGTAAGGAAATCTTGTTTCAATTACATTGGGCCTTGGTGAGCCCACACCTGGAGTACTGTTTACAGTTTTGGTCCCCTTACCTAAGGAACGATATACTTGGCTTAGAGGGTGTGCTACAAAGGCTTACTTGTTTGATTCCTGGGATGACAGGACTTTCCTATAAGGAGAGATTGTGTTGAATGGGCCTATAACTCTCTGGAATTTAGAATAAGAGATGGTCTCTGTGGTAAGGTGGAATGCAATGTACCTTTAAGAGAATGTAGTTAGTTGACCATGTGACTGCATTGACCAATCGCTACACAGCATGAGCTTCTTGGGTAACTGTAAGTCGAGAGCTAGAGGTGATTGAAGAAACATACATGGTGTTAGTGCTCTGTTCTTAGTTCCAATAAACCACCAGTGTTTGTTCAGTTAATCAGTCCCTCTGCCTGTATTGTTTGAAGCACCAACTAACGTGGTAATATCAAGGGCACAGCTAGCGTTCGCCGGACTAAGTGAACCTGATAACCAAAAGCATAAAACTGGCGATGAGGGTAAACCGGATCAATTGATGGCGATCAACAAAGCTGCGGTAAGCCAGCTACGTTAATTCGCCATTACCTTGAAAGCTGTTTGAAAGCGCAGTCTCCTTAGTCATCGAGTATGCCGCTGCTTGGGCATCTTGAACCACTCGCCCCTGTTTCTGATGACTAGTCTCATTTCGTCGAACACTTAGCGTTCTTCTTTACTGTTAACAACATCGTGGGAGAAGACAAGAAGAGGGAAATTCTTTTGTCCACATGCGGGAGCAAAATGTAAGGGCTGATCTACAGCCTCATGTCACCTAACACCCCTGATACGAAGACTTTTGATGAATTAGTGAATATTGTAGAAAACCACCTGAAGCCAAAGCCCTCAGTCACTATGCAGAGTTTTAAATTCAATTCGAGAAATAGGCTGCCAGGAGTGACAATTGCTGGCTATGTAGCTGCTTTAATGGAACTAACAGAATATTGTGAGTTCAGAACTTCAATTAATGACATGTTGAGGGATCGATTGATATACGGAATCGAGGACGATGCTGTCTGAAACTAATCTAGACTTCAGTGAGGCATTAGAATTGGCAACAGCCATGGAGAGCGCTGTTAGAGACTCGGAGGCAATAAAAGACACACAAAGTGGCACCGTCCACCTTGTAGGGTGAGAAGGACCAGTAACAAAAGACGCAAAAACATTGGACTCCGCAGAATGGCGGGGAACATTGAATATGTACAGACCATTGAAGAACATCAGCACTGAAGTGAAAACTCACAACATTAATGAGAGAAATGCATCCAGGCAGCCGGCAGGCAATCGACAGTTCAGAAATATCGAATGCTTTTTTTGCCACCCCAATGGTCACAATGCGGCACTGTAAAGATAGGCTGAGACAGCATTTTAAATACAATGGTAGAAATCACAAAATTTGTCCCGTTGAGGAACCAGAGGAAGCAGAATCTGACATCTATTCACTATACAACCTAAAAGTGGGTAGAACTGAGCCGATCCAGGTAGTCATTAGAGTCAATGAACAACTCATCAAGATGGATGTCAATACTGGGTCATCAATGTCTGTCACAGGAGAACATATGTTCAGACACTCAAATAAAGGAGTCCATCCTTTAAGTTTGGAAGAATCGGATGCTGAATTAAAAACATATATGGGTGAAGAAATAAGAGTGAAAGGGATATGTCAACCCTGGTGCAGTATGGGGATCAGTCTGCAGATTTACCCATTATAGCAATAGCTGGAGTGGGCCCCAGTTTAATTGGTCTCAACTGGCTCAAAAAGATTAAATTGCAATGGGTCGGGATTTTTCAAATCAGAAGAAAACTTACCAGACTTGTTACAAAAGTATGCTCCCACTTTCAGTGACAAGCTAGGAGGGATTCGTAGGCTAGAAGCCAAAATCCATGTAGACCCTAACGCAACCCCCAGATTTATAAGAACCTGACCAGTCCCTTATGCTCTACGGGACAAGATTAAGACCAAGATAAACAGGCTAAGAAAGTTGGGTATCTTACAACCGGTGCAATTTTCCGAGTGTCAACACTCATAGTACCTGTACTGAAACCAGACCAAAGTGTTCGCTTATGTGGTGACTATAAGTTAACTGTAAACAGAGTGGCCAAACTGGACAGCCACCTGATACCGAAGATTGACGAATTATATTCGGAATTGGCAGGGGCTATCACATATTCAAAACTCGACATGAGCCACGTCCACCAGCAGGCAGAGTTGAAAGAAGGCTCTAGGGAATTTGTGACCATAACACATCGAAGATTGTACCAATATACTTGACTAGCCTTTGGCGTCTCATCGGTGTGTGCTATTTTCCAGCGTACCATGGAAAATCTGCTTCAGGAACTGCCCCATGTTGTTGTTTATCTGGATGATGTCTTAGTCACTGGATGAACTGACAAAGAACACTTAGCTAATTTGGAGGAGGTGCTGAAATGCTTCTCATAAGCGGGGGTGCGCTTAAAATGAGAAAAATGTATTTTCCAAGCCAAAGAGGTAGTTTACTTGGGCCATAAGGTTAACACACAGGACCTGCATCCTGTGGAAGAAAAAGTCAAGGCTATTCACGAGGCACCTGCACCGAGAAACACTACAGAACTAAAGGCATTCTTAGGTATGATAAACCACTATGGGCGATTTCTCCCAAATCCATCAACTCGCTGGCTCCATTATAAGCATTGCTTAAGAAAAACCATAAATGGATTTGACAAGTTCCGCACCAGGATGTGTTTCTGAAGGTAAAGCAATTGTTAAGATCATCGGCCCTACTGGTCCACTTTGACCCAAAGAAAGAATTGAATTTAACTTGCGACACATCCCCTTATGGAGTAGGGGCTGTACTTTCACATTGGATGGTGGATGGCTTCGAACGACTCATTGGTTATACATCTCACACGCTCAGTGCTGCAGAGCAACAATATTCTCAAATTCAGGAGGAGGGCTTGTCTGTTGTGTTTGGTGTTCGGAAATTCCATCAATACCTCCACGGTCGCTTTTTTCACACTATATCCGACCACAAGCCTCTGCTGGGATTATCTGGAGAGGATAAGGCAATACCCTCCATCACATCTGCTCACATCCAGAGGGTGGGTACTGATATTGGCTGCTTATGAATACACTTTTATTCACCGATCGGGAAACCAGATCACACATGCTGACGCGCTGAGCCGCCTCCCCCTGCCCGATAACAACGTGAAGGTTCCAATTCCCCAGGAACTTGTCCTGGTACTAAATTTTTTGGATTCCTCCCCTGTCCAGGCCAAGCAAATCCATGAGTGGACAAGCCAAGATACACCTTTATCTCACGTACAGGACCAGGTCCTAAATGGATGGTCAGGTGAGCCAAAGTCTGATGACATGAAGCCCTATTTCAATCGCAGATATGAGCTCACCTGCCAGAATGGTATATTGCTCTGGGGAGCAAGGGTTATCATGCCCCCAAGAGGGTGAAGACCATTACTGGCCGAATTACATAGTGCTCACCCCGGCATTAGTAGGATGAAGGTGCAGCTACTTGTGGTGGCCAGGGATGGACACAGGCATCGAAACCAAAAGTTACCTTCAACGCTAGCAGGTTTAAAAGCTACCCCCCCTTAGCTCCATTGCACCCCTGGGAATGGCTGGGGTAACCATGGGTGCGCCTCCAAATCGACTACATGGGGCCCTTCTTGTGCACAATGTTCCTTTTACTAATAGGCGCCCACTCCAAAGTCCAGTCACCATAGACCATTTGTGACAGAGTTTTGCAGTGTAAGGGTTACCAAAGATGCTCATGTCAGACAATGGGACTGCATTTATCAGCGAAGAATTCCACAGGTTTGTGACCCTCAATGGAATAATTCATATCAAAACCTCACCTTACCACCCTGTCTCTAATGTTTTGGCTAAGCGGGTGGTCCAAAACTTTTAAGTCTGGGATGAAAAAGCTGGATGGGGATTCCATCAGCACCAGATTGTCACGGTTCTTGTTCACATACTGGATGATGCCACACACGACCACCAGTATTGCCCCCACTGAATTACTAATGCAAAGACGTCTCCACACCCATCAACTCTTATTAGGCTGAATTTAGAGGGAAGGGTGGAGAGAAGACAAGAGGCCCAGAAGACTAGACATGATGGCCATAATCATGAAAGAAGTTTCACAGTGGGAGACACAGTTCTCGTGAAGAACCTTGGAAATGGGCCCAATTGGCTATTAGGTGAAGTGAGTGCAGTGACAGAACTTCTCTCCTATAATGTGTTGGCAAACAGTCGAATAATTAGACGAAACGTGGATCATCTCTGGAGAAGAGAGACAGTCCCACAAGAAGGAATGCTGTTGTCATTTGTGTTTGAGTCTGCAGTGCATGTGGAAGAAATGTCACATGATTTGGAAGTACCAGTGAGGGTTGTTGGACATGAGAGGGTCAAAGACACAAACTTACCCACTTCAACCGAAGAGCCTGTGGGCAGTTGATCCCTGAGAAGGAGTCGAGGCCATTGAGCTACAACACTCAACACATCCGAGGAAGCCTCCTGAGAGACTTGACTTGTAAATAGTTATTCATGTAAATAATTAGGATGTTGTTGTCAATTGTACTTTATAATTGTAAAAGTAAAAGTGGAGGGATGTGGTCAAATGGAATGCAATGTACCTTTAAGAGAATGTAGTTAGTTGACCATGTGACTGTATTGACCAATTGCTCCACAGCGCTGGCTTCTTGGGTCACTTTAAATCTAGAGCTGGAGGTGTTTGAAGAAGCACACATGGTGTTATTGCTCTGTTCTTAGTTCCAATAAACCACCAATGTTTGTTCAGTTAATCTTCTTATATTGTTTCAAGCACCAACTAATGGGTTAATATCAAGGGTGCAGCTAGCGTTTGCTGGACAAAGTGAACCTGTTAACCAAAAACATAAAAATCTCATTGAAACTTACAGGGCTACAGGGATAGAGCATCAGCATGGAGTCGATGGGCCGAATGGCCTCTATATGTGTCATTTTGACTCTATGAAACATATACAATTCTTAGGCTTGACAGGGTAGATGATGAGAGTTGGTTTACCTGGCAGGGTGTCCAAAAGGAGGGGTCATTGTATCAGGATAAGGGGTTGGCCATTCAGGACCAGGATGAGGAGAACTTTCTTCACTCAGAGGGTTGCAAATCTTTGGAGTCCTCTACCTCAGAGGGCTGTGGATTCTGTCATTGAGTATATTCAAGGCTGAGATCGATATAATTTTGGGCATTAAGGGAATCAAGGGATATGGGGATTGGGTGAAAAAATGAAATTGATGTAGAAGTTGAGCCGTGTTCATATTGAATGACAGAGGAGGCTTGAGGAACTTTAAAGCCTACTCCTGCTCCTATCTCTTCTGTTCTTATTAAAGCCAGGGTAATTAATAGACTGTACACATACTAAAACTCCTCTTTAATTATTTCCTCTGACCTCTTCTTTACTAAAGTTGATGACTATGGCATTGTAGCCCTCCGCTAACGCAGCCAACTAGCTATTCCTGAGGTATTAATCTTAATTAATTAAAACTAATTTGGGCTGCGGTAGCATAGTGGCTATGTTACTGGACAAGTAGTCCAGCCACCTGGACTAATGATCCAGAGACATGAGTTCAAAACCCACTGCAGCAACTGGGGAATTTAAATTTAATTAAATCAATTTGGAATAAAAAGCTAGCATCAGTAATGATGACCATGAAACTACCAGTTTGTCATAAAAATCCATCTGGTTCACTAACATCCTTTAGGGAAGGAAATCCGGTGTCCTTAACCAGTCTGACCTGTATGTGACTCCAGACCTACAGCAATGTGGTTGATTCTTAATTGCCCTCTGAAATGGCCTAGCAAGCCAAACAGCTGGATTTGAAAAGACAGCTCACCACCAACTTCTCAAGGTCAATTAGGGATAGGCTATATATGCTGGTCTTTCCCAGCGATGCCCACATCCTGTGAATGAATGAAAAGACCTGGATAGAGAGAACTAATAGAGTAGAAATCATGTGAGGCAAAATTTTAGTTAAACCCAATCCAGTATTCATTTGTCATCCACACATACACACATCCAACATAAATTATCTGATAATGATAAGGAGGGTGGGTTTGAATTATTTACAACCTTCCCCTTCATGGGTTTTTCCATCTAATCATAGTGCCACCCTGCCTGATGTTGGCTTAATCCAGCTCAGGCTGAGATCAAGCTTGGAATCTTTTGCTTTGTATGATTTAGCATCATAATGCCCAGTGAATTTATGCACTGAGTCTTAACAGAAGCTTCCAAAGTGAATGTATTAAACACTCATAGAGCCATTTAAAGGAGTCTCAAGTTATCAGCATGCTGTAGTAAATTTTGTGTGGATCTGCCTGTTAATTTTTGTCCATTTTTCCATCTATTGTTTGCCTGCACTTGTACTCTCACTTCCACCAATACTCCCTCTTTGGAAATGCATTGCAAGGTGTAAGATATTATCCAGGCAAGCCAATTCTTTCTGAATGCTCAGGAACCTGACATTATTCAAACTGAAATTTGAATGAAATAGGGGATTAAACCTAAGACTTTCTCACTTGGTGGTGCTGAACATTAGTATTCCAACACTCTGTTACCTGAGCCTTTGCTCTTTTTATCCTCATTTTTAAAACTTAATTGCAATAACTTTAGAATTTACACAGACATTGTATTACTAGGTCATGTATAAATGTAAGAAATTGAGTAGTTTGGATTACAAATTTGAGTTACTTATAATGATCTGTCATTTGATTAAATTTGCAAGTTAATGGGTCTTCTGAGGAAATGGTCATCTTGTGTTGGAAGTTTTGTAATTACCCAGTCTTCTGACAAAGTGTTATCCGATCCCTTTATGCTTCCCCCCCCACTTTGTTATAATATCTTCAACAGTGTACATAACTCAATTATACTTGTTACTATTCCAGCATGCATGGGGTTTACAAATCATCACTAAACCTGGGCTCTATAAATTTGATACAAAAGATCAATAGAAATTTGTATTATTAGTCAAATTGACACCATGCTCTCAGGTATTGAATCACAGAATCACAGAATTGTTACAATGCAGAGGAGGCCATTTGGCCCATCGTGCCTTCACCAGCTCTCTGAATGAGCAATTTACCTCGTGCTATTCCCCTTCTCAGATCCTTTTCAGATAACTGTCTAATTCCAATTTGAATGCCTTAATTAAACCTGCCTCATTACAATCTCAGGTAGTGCATTCCAGACCTTAACCAGTCGCTGTGTGAAAAAGTTTTTCATGTCGCTTGTGCTTCTTTTGCCAATTACTTTAAATCTGTGCCCTTTTGTTCTCGATCCTTTCACAAGTAGGAACAGTTTTTCCCTATCTACCCTCATGATTTTGAAGACCTCTATTAAATCTCCCATCAGACTTCTCTTCTTCAAGGAAAATAGTCCCAACTTTTCCAATCTACCTATGTAACTTAAGTTCCTCATTCCTGGAATCATTCTTGTGAATCTTTTCTGCCTTCTCCCTGATGCCTTCACATCTTTTCCAAAGTGCAGTACCCTAAACTGGATGCAATACTCCAGCTGAGGCTGAACTAATGTCTTATACAAGTTCAACATAACCTCCATGCTCTTGTACTCTATGCCCCTATTAATAAAGCCTAGAATATTGTATGCTTTATTAACTGGGCTCTCAACCTGTCCTCTTGAGTTGCTTCACAAAAAGCTTATCACAAAAAAACCTTTGCAGTGAGCAAACCTTTGTTCCCAATGCTTCAATTCCAAAGAAAAAATAGGGTCAACATTTACCCTTGGCAGTGCTTGGGTCATATTACATGAACATATTCAGATCTCTACTCACCTTCATTCTCTATACTTAACAACCTTCTGATCTAGATCTAAGATCCCTACAATCAATGAGCTTTGAGCCAAACAATGTGTATGGTATTGATCTATATTTATTGAGAAATTTGAATTGTTTCACAAAATATTTTATTTGTTGAAAGCTAGATCTTTTTAGATTACACAGTCCATGTGAACACGAAATTCAAATCTCCAGCCTTTCCAGTGGTCTAAACATGTTCATATAAATGAGCACTGTTATATTGAAGGACTTAAATAGTGATAGCAAATGAATATTATAAAACCCAGCCAACACTGCAGTGTGGTTAACTATCTTCATGCTGCAAAGGGTTGAAATTCCTCTGTGCATGTTAATAATGTTTGAAAACAGTGGGTGGAATCATCCCAGATTTGCACTAAGTGCGGTAGCGGGCGGGTAAAATGTCGACTGCAATGGCGGTTTTTCACGCTGTATTGTCCCAAACTCACTGTATTAATTATGCATCCCCGGGATACACGCCGTTTTGATGACAGGCGGGCTCCGATTCGCCTACCGCTCCGTCACCTCGCTGCTTCATCACGCCAGTGGTCACATTTAAAGTACAGCCGCGCTTCCAGCCCAGGGCTGCAGCGAAAAAGACATGGCCCTGAAAGGCAGGAAGACTGCAGCCCTCTAGCGCCCTTTGGACACCGTGGAGGCCCACTGTGATGCCCTCTATCTCCGCTCTGGCCGCAGGAGGTCCAGTAACATGACCACTCCAGCTTGGTAGGTGATGGTAGGGGTGATCAGTGCCAATGTTGCACAGACGAGGTTGGCCATACAATGCAGATAGAGGATGAATGATCTCATCCATGCAGCCAGGGTATGGCAGCCATCTCATCACTTTAAACTCACACACTCAAACCCATCACACATTCACTGGCAACTCACTCACTGCCAGCTCAAGGGACATCACCGCCCATTCTCACACACATACCCTCACATCTCCATCTGGCCTCATCTCCTCTGGAGACTGCCTCCTCAACCCTCACCATCTTGAAAGCCACTTGCACAGATCAACATGTGCCCCCACACACACCCTGGGATACCCTCCTTCCCCAGTACAGCTCTCATCCTGCAGCCTCTTCCCTTACCTGAGGCCACTTCTCCCCCTTCCCCAAGCAAGCCCTAGCCCTGCAGCCATTGAAAATCCACTCACATATGGCTGACCTGGTAGGTAGAGATCTGCCGTGAGACCCCCTAAAAATGATATGGTGCTGTCTGTGAAGCATAGCACTGATGACTGCGAGGTAGACAAACAAACCTCGAAGTCCTGAGTGAATTGCAGCTCATCAAGTACACGTGGGTTGTGTGCTGTTATGAAACACGTCAGCGTGTTTTCCCGCCGATATGGCCGGACGATCCAGTGGGGTGGGGTTGGGGGGAAACGATTCCGATGGGCTGGCCAAATAATAATATGCTGATGTATTAAAATGAGGTTCTTGATGCCCGATGGCGGGAGACATGGCCTGCCATCAGCAGGCTGACTGGACAATCGCAAACTGCTTTCACACTGTCATGAAACCAATCATGCCATATTGTCCGCTCATGCCTCCGAACACGCCCAATGCCGGCAGGCACGGAAAATCCCAGCAAGTGGGCAGAGTTTTTCTCTCGCCAGGCGGGCATGCGCCCAACCCAAACGAGAGTAAAATAGTGCACGATGATGTCGGAGAGCGTCCTGAAGTCATTGCGGACCCTCGCGATATTTCACTCGGTGGGCACGCGTGAGAGGCAGCAGAGTGTCACATGAGGTATAGATGTCACAGTAATTTTCACTGCCACTGGTACCACAGTGTAAATGGTGGACTGTGCTTGAAAATGCTTTTCTGTCAAGTAGATAAAATCAGTGACAGCTTTCATGCTAACAGTGGGCAGTGACCTTCACCATAGCCAGGTAGCAAACAAAGTGCATGAGGCATTGTTGAGTCCTGGTGATGTGCCTCCAATTTACTCAAGGCTGACTTCTCCTGTTCCTGTGCTTCTCCATCTCAAATGTATCAGCCAATAGAGCACTCCAAGCTGTTACACATTTAAACAAGTACTCTACAAACAGTTATATGGCTGTTCAGTTTGCTACTGCAGTTTTTCTATTCTAGCGTTAGTTTTCAATAGGTTTAATACAAGCAATACAAAAACAGAATTACCTGGAAAAACTCAGCAGGTCTGGCAGCATTGGTGGAGAAGAAAAGAGTCGACGTTTCGAGTCCACATGACCCTTCAACAGAACTGAAGTATAGTTAGGAGAGGGGTGAAATATAAGCTGGTTTAAGGTGGGGGGGCGGGGGGAGAGAAGTTGAGGGTGGGGTGGTTGTAGGGACAAGCAAGCAGTGATAGGAGCAGATAATCAAAAGATGTCACAGACAAAAGGATCAAAGAGGTGTTGAAGGTGGTGATATTATCTAAGAAAAGTGCTAATTAAGAATGGATGGCAGGACACTCAAGGTACAGGTCTAGTGGGGGTGGGGTGGAAAGACTGACAAGGTATTAGTTGTAGATTTAAAAATAATGGAAATAGGTGGGAAAAGAAAAATCTATATAAATTATTGGGAAAAAAAGGGGGGGGGGGGGGGAGGGGGAAGAAACGGGGTGGGGATGGGGGGAGGGGGAGTTTAAGATCTAAAGTTGTTGAATTCAATATTCAGCCCGGAAGGCTGTAAAGTGCCTAGTCGGAAGATGAGGTGCTGTTCCTCCTAATACAAGCAATGCTTGTCTGGAGACTAACATTGGAATTTTTCATAAGGTTCCCTAAATTAATACACAGGGCATAAATCTCCCTGTTTAATTGACAATTAAACAACTTACAGGAGGAGGAGGCTCCACAAATATCCCCTTCCTCAATGATGGGCGAGCCCAGCACATCAGTACAAAAGAGAAGGCTGAAACACTTGCAAACCATCCTTAGTCAGATGTGCCGAATGAATGATCCATTGTGGCCTCCTCCTGAAGTCCCCAGCATCACTGATGCCGGTCCACAGTCAATTCGATTCACTACATGTAATATCAAGAAATGGATACTGCAAAGGCTATGGGCCCTAACAATATTCTGGCAATACTACTGAAGACTTGTGCTCCAAAACTATCTGTGCCCCTAGCCAAGCTTTTCCAGTACAGCTACAACACTGGCATCTAACCATCAATGTTGAAAATTACCCAGATATGCCTTGTCCACAAAAAACAGGAAAATCCAAACCAGCCAATTACCGACCAGCAGTCTATTCTCGATCATCAGCAAAGTTGATGGAAGGTGTCATCAACGGTGCTATTGAGTGGCACCTACACTGCAATAATCTGCTCACTAATCCTCAGTTCAGGTTCCACCAGGGCCACTCAGCTCCTGACCTCATTACAGCCTTGGTCCAAACATGGACAAAAGAGCTGAACTCAAGAAGTGAGGTGAAAGTGACTACTGTCCTTGACATCAAGGTAGCATTTGACCGAGTGTGGTATCAAGGAGCCCTAGCAAAACTGAAGTCAATGGGAATCGGGGGAAAACTCTCCATTGGTTGGAGTCATACCTAGCACAAAGGAAGATGGTTGTAGTTGTTGGAGGTCAGTCATCTCTGTCAGTCAGGACATCACTGCAGGAGTTCCTCAGGGTAGTGTCCTAGGCACAAAGACCTTTAGCTGTTTCATGAATGACCTGCATCATTATATCATATGTGTGGATGTTCGCAGATAATTGCGCAATGATCAGCATCATTCACAACTCATCAAATATTCAAGCAGTCCATGTCCAAACGCAGCAAAACACTGACAACATTCAAACTTTGGTTGATAAGTGGCAAGTAACATTCGTGCCACACAAGTGCCAGGCAATGACCAAATCAACAAGAGAGAATCTAACCATCTCCCCTTGACATTCAATGGCATTACCATCACTGAACTCCCCACTATCAAAATCCTCAGGATTACCATTGACCAGGAACTGAACTGGACCAGCCATATAAATACTATGATTACAGGAGCAGGTCAAAGGCCACGAATCCTGCAGCAAGTATTTCACCTCCTAACTCCCCAAAGCCTGCTCACCACCTACAAGGCACAATTCAGGCATAGAACCATAGAAATGTTACAGCACAGAAGGAAGCCATTCAGCCCATCTTGTCCATGCCAGCCTGAGAACACCCAGAGCATCTTTCTAATCCCACTTTCTTGCACCCAGCCCATAGCCCTGCAGCTTACAGCACTTAAGGTGCAGATCCAGGTACTTTTTAAAAGAGTTTAGAGTTTCTGCCTCTACCACCAACTTGGGCAGCAAATTCCAGACACCCACTACCCTCTGCAAAAAAAAGTTCTTCCTCATGTCCCCCCTACACATTCTGCCACTTATCTTGAATCGATGTCCCCTGGTTCTAGAATTCTCCACCAAGGGAAACAATTTTATCCTGTCCATTCTATCTATTCCCCTCATAATTTTGTACACCTCAATCAAGTCACCTCTCAGCCTTCTTTGTTCTAAGGAAAATAACCCCAACCTATCCAATCTCTCCTCGTAGCCACACTTTTCTAACCCTGGCAACATTCTTGTAAACCTCCTCTGCACTCTCTCCAGAGCTATTACATCCTTCCTGTAATGTGGTGACCAGAACTGCACACAATACTCCAGCTGTGGCTTCACCAGTGTTTTATATAATTCCAACATTATATCCTTACTTTTATATTCTATACCTCTGCCAATGAAGGAGAGCATTCCATATGCCTTCTTTACAATCTTGTCTACTTGAACTGCTGCCTTCAGGGACCTGTGTACTTGTACACCAAGATCTCTCACTTCATCTAAGCCTCTTAGTATATTCCCATTTATTTTGTAATCCCTGTAACTGTTTGACCTCCCCAAATGTATGACCTCACACTTCTCTATGTTAAAATCCATCTGCCACTTTACCGCCCACTCCACCAATCCATCTATATCGTTTTGGAGATTATGGCTATCCTCTACACTATCCACTACTCGGCCAATCTTTGTGTCATCTGCAAATTTCCCAATTGTGCCCCCCATTTTCACGTCCAAATCGTTAATAAATAACACAAGCAGCAAGGGTCCCAACACCGAGCCCTGTGGAACACCACTTGAGACAACTTTCCATTCGCAAGGCTATCCATTGACCATTATCCTTTGTTTCCTGTTACAAAGCCAACCTTTTATCCAGTTTGCACATTACCCTGAATCCCATGGGCTTTTACTTTCCTGACCTTGTCAAATGCCTTGCTAAAATCCATGTACACAACATCCACTGCACTATCTTCATCAACCCTTCTTGTCACTTCCTCAAAGAATTCAATCAAATTTGTGAGGCAAGTCCTTCCTTTAACAAATCCATGCTGATTCCATGTGATGGAATACTCTCCATTTGCCTGGATGAGTGCAGCTCCAACAACACTCAAGAAGCTTGACACCATCCAGGGCGAAGCAACCTACTTGACTGACACTCCTTCCATCACCCTAAACATTCACTAGCCCTCCACCACCGATACACAGTGGCAGTAGTGTGTATCATCTACATGGTGCACTGCACTAGCTCAAAGCTCCTTAGACAGCACCTTTCAAACCCATGACCTCTACCACCTAGAAGGACAAGGGCAGCAGCTACATGGGAACACCTCCATCTGCAAGTTCCCCTCTAAGCCACACACCATCCTGACTTGGAACTATACCACCATACCTTTACTGTTGCTTGGTCAAAATCCTGCAACTCCCTTCCGGACAGCACTTTGGGTGTACCTACACCACATGGACTGCAGCGGCTCAAGGAGGCAGCTCACCACCACCTGCTCAAGGGCAATTAGAAATGGGCAATAAATGTTGGCCTGGTCAGTAATGACCACATTCCATGAATAAACATTAAAAAACTATTTGTTCTGCACAAAAGGAATTTTGAGAAGCAATGAATTGGTTTGTTAGCTTAAAGTCAAGGAATTCTTCAATTTTAATATTTAATTTGAGTGTTAGATAAATGTATTGACTGAGGTATTCCCTCCACCCAGGTAGCAGAACAGGCTAACTATGGTTACTGACACTGATGCACATTAAGTAGAATTTTTTTTCTGCTGAGTTACATAGAGTATCCTGCAGCAAAAGGAGTAGCTGTTTATCAAAGTGATAAACATGTATTTCACTCATCCCCGGCTACATTTATGTTCTCCAAAAGGCTAAGGCTTTCCAGAAGTCACTTATTTGTGGCCACCAGGCAGACATTAAGCTATTTTCAACCATCTGTGCTTCAAATGAGCTTCACTTAATGGGCCTTCCCTAGACAGGACAATATAATAAATTACCACTTGCATGAATGCATGAGCAAATAGGCATGTCATGGAAACATTTAGGCTGTACTCTGCATGCAAGGGTTTTTGATGAATGAGGAATGTCCTGTTTCTTTGGTCAATTTAAGCATGCTGGTGAGGTTTATGTTTAATCACACCAGATGCCAGCATTTTTTTAAAGTGTTGATGACATTAACTTCAACAAAAATTGAGAAAAGATACAAATGGAAACCTCTAAAAATGTCTTTTGAACAAATAAAATTACTAATCTTAACAAGAGAGTTGGTGAAGCAGACAGAACACATGTTCAGCTTCACTAGGCTATGACCATGATTAAAGTGGTTTGTATTTGTGTGTGCATTACACTGTTTATGCAAGGTGTTCCAATATCTCTCGTGTTGCTTTCATTGCTCCAGTGGCTTTGACATGTTTATGGTGTTAGAGACACTTGGTGCTTTGTTTTACCTAATTTCATGTAAAACTGGTGAAATTCCAAAATTTTATTGTGATTAACACAGTGGAGTGGGAATAATTTTAAAGAGCCTGCACAGATATGATGGGCTGAATGGCTTTGTTCTGTGCTGTATGACTCTAAGACCATACATATGTTCAAGCTTGTGGTTAATGTTGTGCATCTCCTCTTCAGTAATAGTTTCAATTTAATTTTAAATTAATAAGTCATTGTTATATTATGGGATATAAGAGCCAGTCAAAAATCTTAATGACAATAATTCTCAATTCTTTGCCAGTTTCTGGGTCTGAGCAGACCATATCTGGCTCTGTTGTCCAAGTGTCAGTCTTTGCAGTACTTTCCTTCTGTACTGTTAAAATCCCCACCTGTTTTTACATGATAGTTTTGCAGAACTCTCCTAGATGTTTGGTTGATGGTGGGTTTATCACTAGGTTCAAGTCATATGCACGTTTTAATAAAAGACTATTTAGTTAAGTTCCACTTTATTAAGTTCTAGTTTATGGAAACACATACATTCTTAATAGAAAAAAATGCTACTTGTAACATTACATCGGACATGGTGTAATGGGAAGTGTCCCTACTTCTGAGCCAAAAGTTCCAAGTTCAAGGACTTGATGGCCAAAGAAGGTGCATTCACAATGTGGCCAAACAGGTTGAGTATCACTTGTAAATCCTTCCAACGTATATCAATGGCAGGAAGTGGGTGAGATTCCTGGTCAACCACATGATGGGAAGACATTTGAGCCTCTATCATCACTATCTATAGCTCTAGGCTACAACATGCATGTGAAAGTGTATGTTGCCACAGCAACTCAGGCCTGTTGGAGGGGCAGGTTGGCTCAGTTGGCTGGATGACCACTGTATATTAGATTACTGCCAACAGAACAGGGTTCAATTCTTGTTCCAGCTGGTGTGGATTCAGGACCTGCCTACTTGCTCTATCACAGGTGGAGATTGTAATGTTGTGGGTTGGATCAACCTTTGGGCAGATAACTCAAAAATATGAAGAAGTTGTTTGCATTGTAATCTACTATTTAGTTTTCTTCATCTTTTTAAAGATATATGTTCAAGATTGAATGATAAGAAATATACTTCTGGTTAAGCTGTCCACATTTTGGGTTTTTAATACATTATTTTCCTGAGCAGAATTTCTGCGAGCAGGCCACAATCTAAAATATTCCATTTCCACCCTTATAAAAAATAACATAATTAACTATTACTGTGGTAAACTGCATACTGGAACTTATTAGGATTCCCACGACATCTTGGGGTTGATTTGCCTTTGCTTTGTGCCTGCAGAAATACTCAGTTTCCAAATGCAAAACAGAGGTAAAAGGAGTGGAAACCATTAGGCCAGATCTTTGCACCTTTATATTGTTGAGGGATTTACTGCAGATTCTCTGGGAGTGAAATCAAGCAATTACCTCCAAGAAAACTCAGCAATGTAAATAAGATGAGAGATGTATCCAATTCTGCCACCTCACTTTTCTATCCCAACACTGGAAAGGTGCCCAAGTAGGAGGCTCTTAGAGGAGGTAGACTTTAGACCCTACATACAGCTGCAAGCAGAGAAGAGGATCTGAAAAAGGCAGCCAATAAAAAGAGAATGGAGCTTTGGAAAATAGCTTGAGTTCAGAATTTCCTAGAACGATCTACAAGTCCTCATTGAGTTCTTTATTCTTAACATGCTTTAAAAATGCAACTAAAAACAAGGAAACACAAGGTGGCTTTTACTTTGATTCCATTTAATTCTTCTGAAGAATAAAGCAATTTGATAGATCTAGGAACTAAATATTCTATATTACCCATCAAAGATACACCAGGAAGCAATTTTTCTGGAATCAACACCCATCCCAATGACTTTCTTACATTTTAACGCATGATTACTCTTCAAAATCCTTTTCTTGGTTCACATCAAACAAGGATATTACTCGCCAACAACTGAAGTTACCTTTAGTTTAACCCTTTCTTGGAAACACAACATACTTCTGGTATTTGTTTATATACATTTTAAAAATAAAACTAGTTTAAATTTCACAACTTGTGACAAAGACCTTTATCTGAAAAAGTGTATTGATTATGAAATTAAATTATGTCAATGGTCATAATTTTATTTTTGCTAAAAATGTGGAATATATTTCCAACACTGATGCTTCCTGCTAAATGTTAATTTTATTCTGGTTTCTACTGGAAAACAGAACCTGATTATAAATAGTCTAATAGTTATCTTGACAATGAACGGAGTCTGGGGAAGAATAACTGACCAGTGAAGAGTTGAAGTAAATTGTTGTGTATTATTCGTTTCTGTCAATACTGTCCTGGTGCTTTAAAAGCATCCCGTTCATTAAGCTCACCACTTAGACTGTCAAGTCTAAGCCCAAATAAAATATTCACTTTTTGATTTGATATGCAGCTAAGAAATGCAGCATGAGCTCTTTCTTAAAAAGTCTGCTAATTTTCACAGATTTTATAAATATACATTAGCCCATCTTTGGTGGCAGGGATGTAGTCCTTGGCTTGAATTTTTTTGGGGGTTTCCTTCTTTAAATAGATAATGTAACACAAATATGAGAGATTGAGAGTCAAATTATGCCACTTTCAGGTGCTGTTTTCCCTCTGTGGCATGTTTCAGGACATATTTGTCAAAATGTAGCTGCCACTCTCTCTCCAAGTCCTGGCAGATCAAATTTAACAATTTCACCAATACGATCATTGGTGACCCAGTCAAACTGCTGTGGGTGATCACTAGATATCACCAGCATAAATGTGTTACTCTGCTCCCCTGTTCGGGACAGGAATGCGTTCAGTGTCGTTCTCAGATCTTTACTAATCTTTTCTGTTGCTTTCTGCTTTCTTTTGAAGGAACACATCTGCCTCATCTGCAAACAGCAAAAGCCCTCTTTTGCTGGTGGATGCACAGTTGAAGACTTTATGCATTGCTGTGACATCCTCATGAGCCATAGGAGCCACATCACCACCTGTCATAACAACATAATCCATGGCTGGAATATACATATATTAAAACTAAATGTTTTAAATTGAAATCTATAAATAAGGTTTATTCGTTAATCTATTCTAAATAAATCTCTCATACTCCATTTCCAAAATGAAAATTCTAACTGCTTGGCATAAGGTAATTCATTGGGAATGACTCTCACATCTGCATCCCTTTTTAAAAATTAGCTGCAAGTCATTAGCACTCTTCCGAAATGCTTGGTTTTGTTCTGCCAATTTTAGGTTTCTTTCTCCTCAATTTTTTGTTTAATGTGAGTGCTGACAAATACGTCAGGGTACCCACCGACTTCCAAAAGTCCA
Source organism: Cetorhinus maximus (assembly GCF_964194155.1). NCBI lineage: Eukaryota > Metazoa > Chordata > Chondrichthyes > Lamniformes > Cetorhinidae > Cetorhinus > Cetorhinus maximus. The sequence continues at coordinate 45,883,320 of NC_135884.1, read as the reverse complement.
ATTGTGCAACAAGGGGAATACATACAAATTAATTCTGCAACAGATTATTCAATTCACATACACTTCACATTTCAGTAATTTTTCCAAGTTAACACATCTTCCCACATGAGGATATTTGGTTTAATGAGACTTAAGTTGAAACCCCTTAGCACAGAAGCACCCTAGTTGCATTAAAGCACATACCACTTTATAGAGGTGCGTACCTCCTAGTGCCATACCTTTTACAATGAACATTAAAAGTCGGTACACAAATAGACGTATGCTGGCCGTCCAAAATATCTTTAATAAATTACCCCAGCCTGACAGACCAGATAAAGCTATAATCCTGCTATTACACTTAGGCCAACATTTTCCCCCCGTTGGGGGGGACGTGCAGGAGCGAGTGTGGGTGGGTGGGTTCTCGCCATTTTATGTGGGTGGGTCAATTAAGGCCCGCCCAGCGTGACGTCTGCCAGGAAGCGCTATGCGCTCCCTGTGTGGCCGGGGGGGGATTCCCTGAGCCGGGAGTGTGCTCTTCCACGCATGCACACAAAAGAGCGCACAGGTCTCCCTGAGGCAAAGCGCTGCCTCAAGGAGATCGGTTCAGATTTGAAACTTCAAATAAACATGAGAGAAAAATTTTGCTGCCACGTCCCCGCATGTGACACTGTCACATGAGTTGGGACGTGTCCATGACTTTCATTTTGAAATGTTCTGAGATTTTTTAATCACTCATGAAACCTCATCCTGCCCGTGGATGAGGTTTCATGCTTTTTCAGAAGCCCGCCAGGGCTCCTGGCCTGCCCGCCAACCTTAAGGTTGGACGGGCAGGTCCATTAATGGTTTAAGTTAGTTTTTTAATGGCCTTAATAGGCCGCTGACCTGAAAACCTAAGTGACGCGGGGTGACGTCGGGATGCATGCCTGGCGTCAACGCGCGTCATTTTACGTGTCGATGAGTGGGCCCCACCCCCGCTAGTCAAACAGAAGATTCTGCCCTTAGAATTAACAAAAAATGATTTGAATTCATTAATGAATTTTATCTTTAAATCAAAGGCACAGTAAAAAAATTGCCCCAGCCTAGGAAAACATATAAATGACAGAGTGAGAACAGAGTGTAGTTAAAAAGTGTCCCAGGCTCCTTATGTGTTAATACGGATGACACATGGGATATTTAGACTCTCACAGAAGGTGAATTAGAGGAACTCATCAATATCCTCAATAATCATCATCCCTCCATTAAACTTAAAGCCACAACACACAAGCAAAGTGTAAATTTCCTAAAAACTCCAGTATTTAAATTGGCACAGGAAAACAACGAGCTTAAACTAGCAATTTGTTTTCAAAATAACTGACACACGCTTCTACACACAAAAAGCCATCATCCTAAACACATCTTCCACGGACTGGTGAGATTACAGCTAATGTGTTTTCATCACATCTGCACAAAGCTAGAAGATTTCAAGCAGGCAATGGTAAAGTGGTATTGTTGCTGGACTAACAATCCGGAGACCCAGGGTAACGCCCTAGGGACCTAGGTTCAAATCCTGCACAGCAGATGGTGCAATTTGAGTCCAATAAAAACCTGGAATTAAAAGTCTAATGATGACCATGAAACCATTGTTGTAAAAGCCCATCTAGTTCACTAATGTCCTTTAGGGAGGGAAATCTGCTGTCCTTACCTGGTTTTGCCTACATGTAACTCAATGTGGTTGACCCTTAAATGCCTCCTGAACAAGGGCAATTCAAGATGGGCTAGCCAGTGATGGGGGGTGGGGAGGCCCAGATGTCACCCTGTGTCATTTTACGCCTCAACGAGCGAATTGAAAATTCTGGCCATGAGAGTCTAATTTTTTGAGAGAGCTAGTCAAAGAAAAATAGTCAACAAAAATAAGATCACTGTTAATTAAAACTGCATAATGACCCAACAAATAACTAAATCATTTTGAAAAGCTAAAAGGGGATATCCATTCACTGAACCAATATAACATAACATCAGCTTTTATAAGACCTCCGCAGTCTCTCTCTCCAACCACCTCTGATCCCTGCAGTCCCTCTCCCCAGCCACTGCTGACACTGCAGTCTCTCCCCAGCCACTGCTGACCCCTGCAGTTCCTCTCTCCAGTCACTGCTGACCACCGCAGTCTCTCTCGCCACCGCTGACCCCACAGTCTCTCTCTCCAGCCACCGCTGACCCACAATCTCTCTCACCACCACTGACCCCCACTGTCTCTCTCACCGCTGCTGACACACTTCCCCCAGTCTTTCACCACTGCCGCTCTGCCTTATGCACCACCAGCCACTTCCATAGGCTGTTTCTCTGTCATGTTTGCTAATGAGCTTATCAGAGGCAAACACGGGAGAGAAAGCCTGTGTTTGGAAGAGCATCTTGTGGTAAAGTGAGGTACCCTGTCCCTTTAACAGAATGCAATTGTACTGATCATGTGACAGCACTGATGAATCACTGTACAGCATGGGCAACTGGGAACTGTAAGTCTAGTTCTGGAGGTTTCTGAGTGAGCACGTATGATCTGGTGCTCTGCCCTATGTCTCAATAAACCATCACTGTTTATTCTTACCTCAGTTTCTCCCCACTATTGATTACAAGCAACAATTGAGGGGAACATAGGAAGGCGTGCAGTTAGAGGTCGGTTGCCCAATAAAGCCATTTACTCATGACATTAAAGTGGCGACGAGGATAAAACCATGCAAGACCCCTGAGTGTAAGCCCACAATATGGATGAGCAAAGTACTGGAAAGAGCATCTGTAATTAACTTGTAAAATAGGCAACAGCCGGCAATCCGAGCAGAAAGTAGTGCTGCAGTTTAAAATTTTTTAAAAAACCTGCAGAATCGCAATTGCAAAGATCCCGCCTAAACACGAAAAGAGTGCGAAAGAGCAGAGAAAAGCTGACAGCTGAAGAGACAGAGTTAGAAAAATGGTGATTGCTCTTAAAGCGGGAATACATTTTAACTGGCAAATACATGAAAAATGGCTATGCACAGAAAATTATAAGAGACCCCAGAGGGAGTGCAACTCTGCAACAAGCCAAACACCTAAATTCATCATTACCAGGAAAGCCTATCGGAAGTGCAGTCCCCTTGCAGCTGTTCACATTGCTGCAGTTCGGGTGTGTCGATCCATTTAACCCCATTTCAGATGACTGGTCTCAGTATGTTGAATGCCTAGCGTTCTTTTTTACTGCTAATGACATTGCAGGGGAGGAGAAGAAGAGGATGATTCTTTTGTCCTCATTTGGGAGCAAAATGTATGGGCTGATCCGCAGCCTTACGTCACCTAGTGCCCCAGGCTCAAAGACTTTTGACAAGTTAATAAAAATTGTACAGCCCCATCTGAGGCCAAAGCCCTCAGTTACTATGCAGTGATTCAAGTTCAATTCAAGAAACAGGCTTCCAGAGGAGACAATAGCTGACTATGTGGCCGTTATAAAGGCATTAACTGAACATTGCGAGTTTGGAACGACCATTGGTGATATGTTGAGAGACCGGCTGATATGTGGGATTTGAGATGATACTATCCAAAGGCGTTTGCTAGCCGGACCTAGTCTAGACTTCAATAAGGCATTAGAATTAGCTACCGCAATGGAGCATGTTGTTAGAAATTCTGATGTTATAAAAGATACACAAAATGGCGCCGTCCAGCTGATCGAGCGGGACCATCTGGGAACAAAAGGTGCAAAAACTTCATACTCTATGGAAAGACGGGAAACGCTCTCTAGCTCCAGACCATTGAAAAACAACAGTACTGCAGTGAAAACCCACAAAATTAATGAAAGAAATATATCCGGGCCTTCAGTTAGCGAACGACAACTCAAACAAGTCGAGTGCTTTTTCTGCCACCGCTATGGCCACATAAGGCGGCACTTTTAGAGAAAGGCTAAAACAACATTATAAAGGCAGAAGGAAAACTCATGAAATATGCTTCATGGAAGAGCCAGAAGAAATAGAAGCAGATATCCATTCATTATATAACCTCAAGGTGGGTAGAACTGAGCCAATCCAAATAGTCATTACAGTTTACTGACAACCCATTAAGATGGAAGATGTAACGGGAGCATCAATGTCCATCATTGGAGAGCATACATTTAGATATCTGAGTAAAGGAACCCATTCTTTGAAATTAGAAGTTTCAGACACAAAGCTGAGAACATACATGGGTGAAGAAATAAATGTGAAGGGGGCATGTCAAGTTAAGGTGCAGTATGAGGAACAATCTGCAAAATTACCCCTATTTGTAATGTCAGGCAGGGAACCAAGTCTCTTTGGAAGACTTTGGAAGGAACTGGCTGGGAGAGATAAATCTTGAGGGCCCTCTAAGTTCCCAATTCGAAACCAGAAGTGTTGCTGCAAGAAAAAATGAGTACACAAAGACCCAAGGGGAGAAGCTCGCAGAAGTGTTACACCGGGACTGAACTCAAGCTGAAATGGAAAATCTATTAAAGGACTTTCGTGTGCTACAAAATTCAATCAGGCCCCCAATTTGTGCCACAAAAAAGATATGAAGAAGAGGAAGAGTTAAGCTTGTCTCTGGCTGAGTTAAGGAATGAATTAACTGAAATGGGGCAATGATATGTGATTCTCCAGGAAGCTATTAATGACAATAGGAAAGAATTGGAAGAGCTGAAGCAGCAGCTGTGTAAAAGTCCTGAAGTTTTAAAGCTAGAAGGCCCTGAATTCTCAGAAGAGTTGTCAGAAAACCCAACTACTGAGCTCATTCACGTTCAGCTCGCGCCTGAGACTAGTCCAGACAACAGCAAAATTAAAGAGATGGAGAGAGGTCAGTGCTACCAAGAAAATGACACGCAGGAAAAAAAAAAAGAAATTATTTACAGCCCTCGGAAAGAAAAACAAAAAGATTTTTTTTCCCTTTCCCTCTTTCTACTCACACATCATGTAGCACGTCATTGTATTGCTTTGTGCTTGTTGCCTTTTATCTGTTTCAGCTTGAAGGGGAGGGGCAGCAGGAGTGAATGTGACTTCACCCAGAAGATGGTGAAATCATCCACTGAGGGACATAGTGGACAATTATCCCCTGAAAAGGAGGTCTCAGAAACACCAGCCGAGGTTGTTGAGCTGAGATACTCAACACATCTGAGAAAGCCTCTTGAGAGACTTGACCTGTAAATAGCTATTGTGTAAATAGTTAATGTGTTTTAAGCTTGTTCGCTGTACTTTTAAGTAAAGGGGGAGGGATGTGGTAAAATGAGGTACCTTGTCCCTTTCAGAGAATGCAAGTGTATTGATCATGTGACAGGACTGATGAATCACTGTACAGCGCGGGCAACAGGGAACTGTAAGTCTGGTTCTGGAGGCTTCTGAGTGAGCACCTATGATCTGGTGCTCTGCCCTATGTCTCAATAAACCATCACTGTTTATTCCCACACCAGTCTCTCCCTGTTATTGATTACAAGCAGCAATTGAGGAGAACGTAGGAAAGTATGCAGTTAGAGTTCGGTTGGCCAACGAACTCATTTACTCAAGACATAAAACATTTCCTCACAGGTTCTGTCACTTCTTGTACAGGGGCGATTTTTCTCTCATTTGTCACCCCCAACATTGATTTTTTGCAGGCTCAAGAGCGAATTCTCGCATATACTTCCCCCGTGTATTTTGAACTTTGTTTGGTGGTGTTACAAAATTCTCAGATCAGCTTTCAGCAAGGACAAATAGTCAATTTGTTTTTTGTGGTCTACCTATTGTTTCTACTGACATTATGAGGGGAATTGTAACTTAACCCATTGGGTAGGAAGTCAACAGGTTCAGTTGGAGTGCTTGTTTTATACCCCAGACAATGTTATTGTCCATTGGCTTCAACTGACAGAAAAATCAGATGGAGTGTAAAACCAGTGTTACACAGGATCCTAACATTTTCTTGGTGGGTGCATTGGATTCAGATTGATCTCTACTTCTCTTTAGTATGACTCAATTTTTCACCGAAGCCATCAAACAGTAGAAAATGCAGCTCTAGTTGGGTAAAACCGTACACAAAGCAACTCAGATTGTTTTCATTTTTGACATTTCTTTATTATTTCATATAATTAAATGATAACAAAAACCTCTTCATTCAACAGTGCTAAATAGGCCTTCTATATAGACAGATTATAAGCTTTAGACCCTCTTGAATATTGTGCCCTTACTGACAAGCCAATAATATATGATGGATGAAGCTAATAAATAGATTTTTTCTTTGACCGTAATAACCCTAAATCCTTCAGTTACACCACGCAGTCACAGTTCCAATGCATTCTTTTCTCTAAAAAGAAAATTCATGCATTTCATATAAATCACCCATTCTAGCATGTGTGTCTCTATCTGGAGAAAAGCACAAAACTCAATAGCAAATTTGTGTCGCACAGATTGCTTTTCGATGGTTCAAACCTGCAGAGTAATATCAGTGATATCAGCTGTAGGATTATTCTGAGAAAATATAAACCTGCTGAGTGGTCACTGTGATAAAAATCATATTAAATGGCCTCCCTGCTGAGTATTTAATGAGGTGAGTTTTCTGCTTTCTTCCATCGGCAGTCAAAATAACCATCAACATTTGTTTGCTGACAACTTCAGTCAGCATCCGGTTACTGAGCATTATCTTGAGTGTGGTCTTACATTTGTGAGTCTGTAAAATGACATTACTACCTTTGGGAAAGACAGACTGATGAGTCAAATCACTCACTGCTGCCAAAGCCCAACAAAGGCATTACATTGAGAAATCAGATTAAGCAGTGGGCATGCATCCTTTACTAGAGTGCTTAGGACTTAATTCAGCCGTCTAGACATATTATACACTCCAAAAGAGGGAAAATAAGGGGACCAAACTGTATTTCCTGCTAATATGCTTTGAAAAATATTTGGAGTTAATTTTGCTAGATTGCTCCTCCTGACTTTGCAGCACTCATGATAGCTGGTGCCATCCACAATCGGTCCACCTCTCACGGTCCTCCCCCTGATGCTAACACTTAGCTGAGGCTGCCACCAGTAAGTTGGCAGCCCAAGCAGAAGGGGGAGATGACTATGGAGGTGCAACAGGTACTGGCAGCTCACCAAGATTGTTTAGACAAGGCTTGAGAGGAACTTCGGGCCAGCATGGGGCAGGTGACCTGGCTGCCTGCAATTTAGAAATTGGACTCAGCTGGGTGGCAGTAGGGAAAGAGTAAGTCACACTGCTCCAGAAACTGTCAGGGGGTGAATTAAAATCATTGCCCATATCTTTTCCAACTAAGCCATGAAGGGAACAACAACAGGAAGTCCATTACTGTAGAGAATTGTTTTTTTTCCCCACAAGTGCTGCTCTAATTTAACCTGCTACAAAGCCAATTCTTCTTTGGCACCTTCTCCAGGTACTAAAAGTTTAATGAGAAACACTTGATTACATCTAATGTACTGCACCAGGGGGGTTGTACAGCTGGTGAAGATATTAGTTTCGGTCACTACCCTTCACTTCCATCACAGCTTTGCATTTCACCTAGAGAATTAAGTCTTGGACTAATTCTCAGTAAACCTGGACCCTGCAGGAAACAAATAATGACTTGGCGCCACCTTAGTACTTATTAGCACATTAAGCACTGGGATCAAGGAAAACATATATGAAATAAAGCTTAAGTTCTGCTAATTTGTAAGTGGGAGTTTGAGGTGCATCTGTTAATGTTGTTTGAATGCTACAATCAATTATGCATCATGTCTGAAAGGTACCTATCATTCAATGCAAATTATTAGAATGATCATTGAATGAGAAACATCTGACACATACAAAGAAAGAAACTTATATTTATATGGGAACTTTTATGATTACAGGACTTCCCGAAGTGCTTTGAAGCCAAGTAAGTAGTTCTTTTTTGAAGTGTTGATGCTGGTGCAATGTAGGAAATGTGGCAGAATGTTTGAACACAACAAGGTCCCACAAATAGCAATGTGATAATGATTAGATAATCTATTTGAGTGGCTTTGGTTAAGGGATGAATATTGGCCAGGACACAGTGGAGTACTCTGCTGCTTAGTGTCACGGGAGCTTTCTTGGTCAGCTGAGAGGGGAGATAGCATTTTAGACATATAGTTAAGAAAGAATCTAGTACCATGACTTTTATATTTGCATGTAACCTGAAAGAAATAGGTATAGGAATAGGTAGTCTCCAGAGAACACAACTGTTACATCAGTTAACATGTGCCAATCCAAACCAATTTGACCAATCCATCACCAATTCATCTCAAATTTACTAGGTTATTTTGGGCCATCATCAAAGCCCTTCAGTGATCTGCCTTCAGCATGATGACTGATGATGAAATGCTAGAAATATCTGTGACATGCCAAGAGGATTCCTTATAGACAACTGCATAGTGCAACCTGGAGGATCAAATCTTCCTCTCAAACGATGGACAACTATCAACTGCCTCAGAACCAGCTGCAGTGGATGCTGTCACCTTCTCTGTAGATAGAAGATTAAAGCATCCCCATCATGCAACTGCAGAGCTCCTAAACAGACCCTGGAGTGCATTATTGAACACTGCCCTCAGAGGAGATTTGCAGGCAGTTTACAAGATATCCGCTCTGCTGCAGCAGAAGCCTTGGCCTGGATAACTGAATTAGATAATGATATTTGATTTGTTTTTGCCACCATCATACAAAAAACAATAGATATAAAAAGCAATGGAAAGGCTAGATCGCGGATATAGCTCTGCCCATAAGTATGCAGAAATTAGTGGCCTTATTTTAACTAGGGGCCAGTTTTTGGCAGGCAAGTAGCAATGTGAGCTAGAAACTGTTTAGAAATGTGACCCAGGGCATTTTATTGACATGCCTGTGAAAAAGGCCCCTTTGGCTTTCTCCAGGGGTCTTTGTTGCCTGCTGAATTAGGCAGGTTAAAACCCAGAACCATCGACTCCAACATGCCGGACTGGGAAAGTGACTTGAGTGATTTTAATCAGCCACCTGCCTGATTATTGCTGGGTTAAAATTGCCTCCTAGAAGTAACAAAACACACGGGAAAGAATTTATAATTATTACTATTTCAAGCTGCTCATAAAATATGTTGGCTTGACTATCTCGGTTGATAAAGTTTGCGTCAAATTACTAAAATTTCTTTCGACTAATGCAGATCAAATACATAGGCAGGATTCACAAGCTGAATCAATGGAACTATATTTAGGGAGTCTGGTATCGGGACTCTAAATCAGGTTCTTACGGTAGATCATGATGTATAAGTCGACCTTTAAAGCCTCCAAAAATCCATCCAAAACAAGGTTCAACTTATACAGTGAGTATAGAATGAGAATTGCCAACATGGTTGTGGGTGGTCGCCATTTTGAAATATGAAAACTAACATAACACAGGTATTGCATTTTAAATTAACATGGCATGGTTTATTGAATGAATTAATTGTACAAAGATACTTCTAACCACAATCAAAGCATTCTAAAAGCCATCAAATTCATTGTCTTTCATAATCTGACACAAAGAGTTCACCAAATTCATTCTGAGTCACTTAGGCTATGAAATTGTTGTAAGGCTCCCACTTGACCAGATTTGCTGCTTTGGCTTTCAGAATCATCCCTCCACAACAGAACACCTTCCTTTCCATCCATTGAATTGGATATTCCCATTTTTGAACGATCTGATGACACTGCATTCACACCATCCCACGATTTGAAAATGAAACCACACAAAACATCAAGCGAGGCAGCACACATATTTCCACTCTCGTGGAGGACTTTTCTCCATCAACCATCCACCTATTCCATTCAGCGCGAACCTGATCCTTGAAAGGCTTGTCTATGGACATTAGATCCCCTGGGTTAACTGGGCGTTATTTCTTCACAGGCACCTCTTGATCTCATCGGTTATATGGGATCTGAACATGTCCCACACTAATAAGCTGCATTCTTTACATAGGCCACTGGGATGCCTAATCCACACATATTGATCCATAACTTGATTCATCCTCATCCATTCAACTGTTGTCATGGGCATGTACACAAATTCCAGTGGGAGCTTGGGTGTTTGGCATGGTTTTACGTTTGAAAATCACCATAGGCTTTAATTTCGAACCATCAGCCATGCAGGCTAGTATCACCATCAATCTTGTCTCCTCATGTCCTGTGGTTTACACTATAACCGTTATCGAATCTTTCCGCTCCACAGTTTGGCTGCTGGTTATACCGAAACTCATGGGCGCTTCAACCATGTTGCCGATGTAGCTTAATACTGGTGTTTTTGTCACTATGAAGAACTGCTGGAAACTGGTAATTTTGGCAGTGAGGTCTCTTAGTAGTCTCTGTGCAACTTGGTCTTCTGTCACAACACTAGACTGTTTCACTCCATAAAGCAGCTATACCAATTAGCCGTTGGTCTGAAACCTTTGCTGGACTCGGTTTGATTTGGTGCGCACATATGCATTGCATTTCTGGTGACAATGTTACCATTCTGACAATTTTCGAGGACCCATTCTGATACTTGCTTCTTTTGATCAGGCCAGTGGCTGGTCCCTGTTCTCTTGACACATTTGATCTTCGGCATCTTTTTCAGGGCGATTTCCTTCTTCTTCCGTTCTCACACCAGTTTTTCACTAACACCAAATTCCCTTGGAACAGCACATTTATTTGATGAGTTAGCAAATGTTACAACTTTTAGCTTGAAAGCAGCTTCATACTTCATTCATTTTGCTGGTGGGCCCACTTCTGTTCATCACTTCCCATGCCATGCAAGGTTTGCTCTGTGTGGACATGTCTTAAACTCCTGCGCATCTGTTTCACAACACAGCCTGTATCGCCTGCTAGATCCAATGCGCCGACTTACAATATAAAGGTAAAACATGCATTTCTGGTGTGAAAAATTGAGACCCACTTTAATTCGAGCGTAGCATTTTGTAACTGAAAAGAGGGGGATCAACCTATATGCTGAATATATGTAAAAGTATGATATTGGCATCAAAAAAATGAGATCATCTTATACACCAGTCAACTTATACATCATTATCTATGATAAATTAAACTTATAAAATGTATGATAATATACTTTCAAAAATATATTTATTATTATATTATTGCCTTAAGTAGTTCTTTTAATATGTGAAGAGGTGTTGGGATAAAACTGTGCAACATGCTGCTAGTAAAGGATATATTTTTCAAAACTATATTTCAAGGCATTATACAACTCTAATAATTTAATAGCTTATATAAATAGTGAAGAAAACATGCAACAGACTCATTAGATATATGCTTGTCATCTTTGATGCTAAGTTAGACTAGATGAAAATCCCGAAGGTGCTCTGATGCGCTCTATCTTTAATGTTACTTACATCTCCCTAACATGATGTCACTATGTAAGCACAGTCTTTCCAGGTGAAGTTAGTTACATGAATGCATTTGTTTGATACACCATTGCACCAAATGACATTAGCATTTCCTTCTCCCAGTCACACATGCCTAATGTTAAATTTCTTTGTTCAATATTTATTACAGAGAAAGCTATTCATTACTCACACTCCCTTCTGTCCCCAGACTATTTGGCACCATTCCCACTTGTTAACCTTTCTACTTATGAGACTTGCTTGTTTCGGTACTCAGAGATTGATCTCATTCATATTAACCCCCTGCAACTATTAAGAGTATAATGTGTATATATGCCTCTGGGGTTATTCAACCTAATGCATCTGCTTTTACAGGTGACATCATGGAAATTTGTCCTTCATGGAGACATTAAAGGAGCATATGACAATGGCACTGAAATCTTTGACAGACCCACACCCCAGGAGTGGTTCAGGATCACCCTTATCCTCCTCCTCCAAGGAAACATGTGCCAGAAGACATACGGGATAGTAAAGCAGAGCTCTGAATTCTGGCTTTCAGACATTGAAGCCCATTTATAACACAACATCAATCAACCAGTTTTCACAACAATGGCTCTCTGATTTCACCCGGGAGCAGCAGAAGTAAAAGTCGGGCACATTTAGACATCAAGCTGGTGTGAAGGAGTAGGAAATCTGGTATCCATCTTCAAGATTTCTGTGGTGAAAGAAAAGTGGTGTTCATTTTGAGTTCAGTTGTTCATTGCTTATAGCGCCTTGCAGAGTCTGATAGGGCCAAAGACATTCTGATGCACAGTGTAATTCTAAGCTGTATTTTGGATTGAAGGATTGAATTTGAGGGGAAAGTGTGAAGGAATGCCGCTATAAATGTGGGGTTATAAAATAATCCAGCTATAAATATGGAGTTAAAAGAGTAATTCTCCTATGAGGTAGGGATTAAAAAATAAAATCAGAGTTCATCTGCTGGAAAAAGGTTCAGAAGTTTATAAGTTTATAAACATGCCTGGGCATAATTCTGTACTCTCGGACACCAACATCCTGTAGCATAGGATATGGTATTTCTTCTAATACAAGGCAGTTCCTGAAAAAATAGGAACTGGCTTCTACATCACCTGCAAGACACTGATAAATTGCAAGATACTATAATCTAATAGCCTTAAGGGTTCCCTAAATCACTTGTCAACTGAATCCTGGACACTAACTGTAGTAAGACTGCCATCTGCACCTCTCAGTAACCTGTTTACTTGAAGGATGTTGACTAAAATAAATAATGTTGACTAAAACAAAGGATGTTGTCTCGCACTTGTGCTCAACATGCTTCCTGCTAATTCAGCTCTTCTTTGGTATAAGTATTGGCACTACACAGCAGGATTTTTAGATTTGTTGGATTCACTCCAGCATCTCTCAAGGTAAAGGTATAGCTCCTGCAGTGTTGCACCAATAGTTCTCCCCTTAATTGGGATGGAGGTATCTCACTAGACTCTGTAGCTTTCTACTTGGGGATTTGAAGTAACTGCTACTTTAAACATTTATGGATATCTTAACTATCACACTGTAACAATATTAAGACATGAATTCTCTAATAGAAACAGATTATACTATTTTCCTAGAACTATCAATGTTGCGATTACCACCAAATGTGAATTGCATGTTTGGTTTTTAATAAACTTTTATATAATTTAGAAGATATATTGTCTCATATAGTCTTCTGTATCCACACTCGAGAACCCATCTCTGGGTTCTTCAGTGGAAAGGTACATTGTTGAGGAGAGATGCCTGGACCCTTATAATATTCAGGTTGTTATAATCTAACAAAAACTTGTTAAAAAGGCTAGCTGGAGGATGCTGATATTCTCTGGTGGTTCCTTTCCTTCAGGAAGAGTCAGATCAGTTCTTCAGGTCCATTTACGTGTCTGTGAGGCCTCTCTTTCTCAACCTTAAGTGAGAGTGATCATCAAAGGAGCATGCTTGATTCAGAATAGTCCCAAAGGGGGATAGGATTATAGCTCAATTCAAAAATAGGGGAAATGGAGTAAAGGCAGTGATGACAAAATTAAAAAATGAAAATGCTTCACCAATTGTTAAGATATGGGTTTCCCCTTTAGCAGCTGAAACACAGTTCTCAAGAGGTTCCATTTCATCACGTTTCTCTGTCTAAGTCCCCAACGCAGCTGGGACCAGCTCCCTCAAGCTTTCTAGGCCTAGGCCTTTCAGGCTGGCAACGCTGGATAGGGCACTCCCAGCGACCACAATTTGGGAGATACATTTTGGAACATTTGCAGTACCATGAAGAGTCATTAAACACAGAGGCCAACCTTATTACCCAAAGGCTATCCAGACACTTAAAGAGGTCAGGAATGCTAGAATCCCTGAGAATGAAGGAATCATGACTAGCTCCCTGCAAATTTGGGTCTGGTCACAAACTATCTGAACACTAGCAAGTCAACAGAATGTAATGTATCTAAGTTTGCTGATGATACCAAGCTAGGTGGGCAAGTAAGCTCTGTGGAGACACAGAAAGACCTCAAAGAGATATAGACAGGTTAGCTGACTGGGCGTGAAGGTGACAGATTGAGTATATATGGGGAAGTGTGCAATTATCCACGTTGATAAGAATAATAGAAAAACAAAATAATTTCCAAAAGGAGAGAGGCACTTCCACCCCATCCAGCATGATGCCACCACCAAACAGATCTTCCCCCCTCCTTTCATCATTATGAAATGACCATTCCCTACGTGACACCCTGGTGCACTCTCTATCACCTCCAACCCCCTGTTGCTCAGCAAATGCAGGAGATGCGACACCTGCGCTTTTACCTCCTCTCTTCTCAATGACCAAGGGCCCAAACCCTCCTTCCACATGAAACATGCGTACATCTTTCAGTTTAGTATACTCCATTCACTGCTCACAATGCAGTCTGCCCTACACTGAGGAGGCCAAATGCCAATTGGTTGATCGCTTTGTGGAACATCTCCATTCAGTTGGCAAGCATGACCCCGAGCATCCGATGCCCTGCCATTTTAATTCTCCATCTTGCTTTCATGCTGATTCATCTGTTCTCAGCCTCCTGGGCGATCCAATGAAGTTCAATCCAAGCTAGAGGAACAGCATCTCATCTTTCCATTGGCAATCTGTAGCCTTCCATTCTTAACATGGAATGCAATAATTTCAGACCATAATCTCTGCTCCCACTTTTTTTTTTCCTTTGTCTTTGCAGGTTTCGGTCTTAATCTTATTTTTCTATAGTTTTTATTTTGTTTTTGGTTGGCATCTGTTCATTATTCACAGCTCCTTTAAATGCATCTTTTATTTCTCTATTTATCTCATTATCACTCACTTTGGCCTTGCTCTACTCATGCTTTTGTCATTTCAATTCTTCCACTCTAAACAGACCTTCACTTTGGTTCTCTTCCCACCCTCCGCCCTGTCATTAACCCATTACATTCCTAACTTTTCAAAGCTCTGATAAAAGGTCATTGGCCTGAAACATTAACTTTGTTCTTTCACCACAGATGCTGCATGCCCTGGTGTATTTTCAGCATTTTCCATTTCTTTTTAAGATTTTAGCATCCATGATATTTTACTTTTGTGAGGTTGAGGTAGGTTAGCTCTGCTGTAGCAGGCATGAAAGGGCCAAACAGCCTATTCTGCTCCTATTTCTTACATAATATGTTCTTAAGTGGGACTCTGTTCTGTTCAGGTCAAATGGTTACCTGTGAAGCTTGCAAAGCTACATGCATTTCATCTATTACATCCTGAACTTTAGAGAAATCTACAGCATGATAAAGATGTACAGCGATATCACAATGCTGCCTTGTTGTCAGCTGAAATGACATGAACTCCCCAGCTTTCCTGAAAATGATGCCAGTGAGCAGTCCCAACATTTGGCTGTCTCAAATCGCTGCTGAATTTGAGGTGGGGCTGCACAAGAAGTTCAAGAGAAAGGTTTTCCTTTATGCACTCTACAGCACTATCCCATAAGATACCACTGCAAAAATGTGTAACCAAGTTTCAGGCCAATGCCAATCATTATCGTCCCTCATACATAGAGGCTATATGCTGCATGATAGCTGCTTGTGTGGTTGCAGCATTTTTAAAATTCATTTACGGGATGTGGCTGGGCCTGTATTTATTGCCCATCCCTAATTGCCCTTGAGAAGGTGGAGGTGAGCTACTTTCTTGAACTGCTGCAGTCCAGGTGGTGTAGGTATACCCACAGTGCTGTTAGGAAGGGAGTTCCAGGATTTTGACCCAGCGACAGAGAAGGAAAGATGATATATTTCCAAGTCAGGATGGTGAGTGGCTTGAAGGGGAACTTCCAGGCGGTGGTGTTCCCATGTATGTTGTGCCTTTGTCCTTCCAGGTGGTAGCACTTGTGGTTTGGAAGGTGCTGTCTAAGGGGCCTTGGTGAATTCCTGCATGAATTTCTGCTGTGTGAATCCAGGGGCAGATTTTTACGTCCCACTGCTGGTGGGTTTGAGGGCGTGGGTGGCAGTAAAAGTTTTCGGATGGCCTTCGCACCGGCCTCCCTCCTGCCCCAACCTCTCTGCAATTTCACACTGGGACAGGCAGGGTCTAGGCCATCCAGCTCGCCCTTGCCCCAGTTGAGGCCCTAAAGTGGTCAATTATTGACCACTTAAGGGCCATTTCCCACCCAGCTTCAGTTTTCAGGC
This sequence comes from Cetorhinus maximus, assembly GCF_964194155.1. Taxonomy (NCBI): domain Eukaryota; kingdom Metazoa; phylum Chordata; class Chondrichthyes; order Lamniformes; family Cetorhinidae; genus Cetorhinus; species Cetorhinus maximus. The sequence continues at coordinate 45,867,350 of NC_135884.1, read as the reverse complement.
TGGTGAGAAGAGTTCAGGGGGTGGGGGGAAGCCCAAAAAGTAACCCTGTTCAGGCCTCGGCTGGGAATGGGGTGGGGGCAACTCCATCAGCAGCCTCCTTTTAATATCAGGCTCCCCGCCCACCAGCCTCTCCAGCAACACCCGCACTCCCCCCTCTACCCACCCCCCGGGCTTCACCTCCCCAATCAGATTGGCCAGCAGCTCTTCGAGGCAGGGCTTCTTCAGGAGTAATGGGCAGATGTCCCTTCCGCAGCCAATTAACCTTTGTTTGAGCATAAAATAGCTGCGGGGCAGGCAGTATTGGCAGGGATGTGTTTTCTGCTGATTCCTCAGATGACAGGAAGGGAAACTTCACCATCCTAAAAATCCTGGCCCTGAAGCTGAGGAAACAGATTCCCACAATCATTCATGGGTGGGTTTCCCAGAGGCGACAGAAATAGTTGGTGGCACTTGGCAGGTTCAGTCACAATGGGGCCATTGTCTCTTGCACGCTTTTTCACATGTAACCCATGTAGACCATGCTATGCTACGATTGGGAAGCTTCTGAAGAACCATGCAGCACAAGGTTTAGTTAGACATTTGTATCTCATTGTGATGTTGCAGGGGATTTTCTGGCGCAGCCATCATTGGGAAAGTGGGCTACCAGCAATAACACAGGCCAAAGTGAGATTTGCTATCACTGTCTACAAATAATGGGGTGTACTTTGGGCAGAAGAGGACAGAGATACTTTCGGGCTTCTGTGCTGCTTGGCATTGTTTCACTCATAGCACTTTTCCTCCAACCAAGACAGCTGAAGAATTCCTGGTGCCAATAGATGCAGCTTAAGTAACAGCAATTAGCACATTAGCCAGGGAAAAGCAAAGTATGAGGTGAGAAAAACAAAATTACAAGAGCCTTTAACAGCCCTGATGTACTCATCCTCAAATTCTGTGGTTTGTTTACAAATTGTCTTGTGGGAAGTTCTGCCCGACATTTTGTTCTCAACAGGTTTCACTGGGAATGCTGGAGACTCCATCGGCTGATTTTGGTGAGATCACGGGGCCCTGAGGTTGGGCTCAATTCTGGGTCGGGAACCTGGAAGCAGGACACCGCGGGTGGTCTTCCCAGAGGCAGCCAATTAAAACACCACCTCCAGGAGCCCTGTCCAATTAAGGATGGCAGGCAGATCAGTGAAGCGGGAGGCCCAATGTCCAGAGGGCCCTCTGCAATGTCCATCGAGCAGCCCCACCGGGAGAAGTGGTGTTGCTGGGACAGGGAGGAGACCACAAGGGCGCCTCAAAATTGAAGCGCTATTTGCAGGATAATAAAAAAGATAAAAGTCCCTAGAGCTGTCAGAACATAAGTGCTGAGACGAACTCTACGTCCTCCACAGGATTGCCTGTAGTTGCAATTGTGGCCATCACATCTCAGCTAGTCTGTGCTGGGGTGATGGAGAGGAAGTGTTGCTATTACGTCCAGACTCAATGGGAGCCTAGCTGCTATCAGGAAGCTCCCGGAGGCGGCAGCATCTCTTCCCCCACTTGGCCCAACAATGGACTACCCATGGTTGACTGCTGGGTAGACTATGCTGCACTCACCCTGCCTCTGGCAGAATTGCTTGGACGTGGGAATGTTTTGGGTTAGCTACCCAAGGTGCTGGCTTCTGAAACAAAAGCAGAAAATGTTGGGAAAGCTCAGCAGGTCTGACAGGATCTGTGGAGAGAAAGACAGATGCTGTCAGACCTGCTGAGTTTTCCCAGCATTTTCTGTTTTTGTTTCAGATTTCCAGCATCCACAGTATTTTGCTTTTGTCTTAGTGCTATTTTTTGATCTTGTTCCCGGTCCCGCCTCCTAGCCCATGGCTGTGGGACCAGGAATATTCAGCCCAACTTACACTTCCGGTCAATGAAGCAGTAGAAGTTCAGACACCCACCACAGGGCCAATCAGTGAGGCCTTAAACCAGCCAGAATGGGGCTGCTATGAAGTCAAGGATTTCTCCCTATTTAATTTAAAAGTGAGTTGATAAACGTTTGAAAAGAAAAATCTAAAAGTTTGAGGGAAAGAACAGGGATTAGAGTACATAGCTCCACTGTCAGAGCAAGCACAAGTGTGAAAAGGATGGTGTCGGTGTTGTGATTTTGTTGATTCAATGGTATGACATTGGCAAAAACATTTCACAGATTCTTATGAAAAACTATTTAGCCAATCACATCATTAAATCAACTTGCATCATGTCACGTACATAATTATTATAGAGGATACAATAAGGAAGAAGTTTCTAAATCAGTGGCTTTTATATTCAATGTCACAGACAAGTTTGTCGATCGTACTGGTCGGAGTAACATCTATACAATCCTTTCAAAGGTCGTCTTGTCTTCATATGAGAACATCTTTCACTTTGTGGGAAATAATGTGCAGCAATGGACTTAAACACTTGCAGCAGCTTATGAGGACAAATGCCATCGGAAAACGTTTTACTGCAAACTAGGAGCTGGTTGTTTGTACAATACAAGCAGCTGTGCTGCAGGGCACAGAGTTTCTGCTTTCACAGATGCTGCAGTGGAAATGCTCCTGCAGAGGGTAAGGGACAGGAGGGATGCACGTTTTAGCACTGACAGATGGAAGGTTCAAGGAGGACAGCAGCAGAAAGCTGAAACGGATTTGTCAAGGCAGCCAGCACCAATTCCAGTATTTGGCACAGTGCCACTCAGTGAAAGTGGTTTGTTGGACGTGTAGAAATTTCCTTCAGTTAAATATTGGGAAGACCAAAGCGATTGTCTTAGTCCCTGTCACATCTCCATTCCCTGGCCACTATCTGAGGCTGAACCAACCTGTCAGAAATGTCGGCATCCCATTCGGTCATCAGCTGAGATTCCTACCCCATATCTTCAACATAACCAGGATCGCTACTTCCACCTCCAGAACATTGCCCACCTCCACTCAACCCATTTGCTGCTGAAACCTTCTTCTACGGCTTTGTTTCCTGCATACTTGACTATCCCAATGCTCCCCTGGCTGGCTCCCGCCTACCACCAGACATAAAGAAAAGGTCATCTAAAACTTTGCTGCCTATATTCTAGCTCACACCAAATCCCTGTTTTTGCTAGCCTATATTAGATCAATTTTGGGATTCAACTCTCCGTATGCATTCATGCAAAGCCACCTTCCCTTGCCTGACAAAGCTCCCTGTATTATCTCAAAGCCACTGCTGGCATTGGCTCTCTTATTTTCCCTCCAACGCCTCACTTCCAACAGCTCCAAAGCCTCTCACAGCAGATAGAAGGGTGGAGGTTTGGGTACCAGCAGTTATAGCCAGTCTCTTCACTGTTATAGTCTGCATTTCTCTAGAAAAATTTAAGTGAATGGGATAAATTAACTTCAGTTACCCTTAAATGCAGTAAAACCTAGGTATCTGTATATAACGGGGGTCCTGACAGGTGAATATAACAAGCCTTTTATTAGGGTGATTACATGTAAATATGCGAGTGAAGGAATAGTTGAAGCTCAAGGCTTGAAGGCTGAAGAGTACTGAGCAATTTCATAGGCATTAATGATAAGCTCTTGAAAAACCTTACCACACTCAGGGCTGATTGAGCCCGGAATTAACAGCAACACCTTCTCTCCATCAGACTAGCTGAGATGTGAAGCATTGCTTCAGTTTAAAATTCTCATCATGGTGTTCAAATCCTTCCATGTCTTCACCTCTCCCTCTCTTACTAACTTGCTTCCACCTAAAAATCCTTTGAGATCTTTGCATTTCTCCAATTTCCTTTGCTTTGCTCTTCAGCTATCTGGGCTTTAAGCTTTGAACCTCATTTGTTAAACCTTTCTGCTCTCTACATTTCTCTTCTCATTTACAACCTACCTCTTTTGACCAGGTTTTTGGTCACTTGTCATATCTTTTTATGTGACTCTGTCAAACTTTGTCTCATAACGGAGCTGTGAAGTATGTTGAGACATTTTACCATGAGACACAATATATAAACGCATTGTTGTTAATAGATTAGGCAGAGTGAGAACCAGCCACACCTTTCAAGAATGCACTTAATTAAGCATTTCTGTCACTTACAAACTTGTTCGCCTGAGTGTGTTAAAGTGTTTTAAGAGCTTACCATTAACACCCATGAGATTGCTCGGTATTCGACTAGCTGCAACTATTGCTTCACTCGCATATTTACATGTAATCACCCGAATAAAAGGCTTGTTATATTCACCTGTCAGGGTCTCTGTTATATGCAGATACCTAGGTTTTACTGCATTTAAGGGTAACTGAAGTTAATTTAACCCATTCACTTCAATTTTCCTGGAGAAATGCAGACTATGACAGTGAAGAGACTGGCTATAGCTGCTGGTCCCCAAACCTCCACCCTTCTATCTGCTATGAGAGGCTTTGGAGCTGTTGGGAGAGGCAGCGAAAGGCGTTGGAGGGAAAATAAGAGAGCCGATGCCAGCTGTGGCTTTGAGATAATACAGGGAGCTTTGTCAGGCAAGGGAAGGTAGATTTGCATGAATCCATGCAAAGAGTTGAACCCCAAAATTGATGTCAGGTCGGGATCCCCGTATCATCGTGCCCTATTGCAGATCTCTGTGGGGCAGGAATGATGGCGAGCGGGAACCCTCTTGGATCTGTCGGGTTGTAATTATGAAGTAGTTAAAAGCCAATTAAGAACTGATGAACCTTCAATTCTGGATTTCCCAGCCATGGAACCTGTTTACTAATTGTTAGCATCCTTCACCACAGCATGGGAGAAGCTTATGCAACTGAACTTTACACCCCTAACAAGGGGGCAAGAGCCAAAGCCAACAGCAACAGGGGCAACACCAGCAGCAGTACCAGATGTGTTCTCTTCCTCTGTATGCCCTTTGACAGGGCAGAGAGGATAGTCCCCGAGATCCAGCTGGAAGGAGACGAGACTGCCAACACAGAGCCTACTGGCAGAGGATCAGCTCTCTTGACATCTCAGAGCACCAGTGCCTCAGGAAGCTCTGGCTCTCATTATAGGTCACTGCTGACATATGCAGTCTCTTGGAACCAGACCTCCTTCCCTGCAGAGCAGGTGGGCAAGCATTGCCCAATGACCAACCCACGCCTCTTCCTCTCATCAAGTTATGTCCTCTCTTCTCCTGTAAGAGGAGAATGCAGAGAGGTGTAAGCGTTCAATAATAGCTTGTGTAGAGAGGAATGAAAGGCAGCATTTGTGGAGGGTGGCCATGAGGCATGGGTACAAGAGGGTAGTAGGCTGAGGGTGAATGTGAGTGTTGGCTGCTCAGATGAAGATGTGAGATGCCAGCAGAGTGAGGAATGGGTGGAGCTGCAAAGTGTGTTGTTTTGAGGAGTGCTATGCAGGTGAATTCTGGGAAAGTCAGAGTGTAGGGCTTGGCACCCGAAAGTGTTATGCCAATTACCATTCCTGCCCTCCTGAGATCCTGGATTCTTTGGTGCACTGTCTCCAGGTTGGAGGGATCACACTTCTGATGCTGACCTAATCAGCCACTTCCACACATGCCTGTGTGATTGGGGAGGTTGCCCTCTGCCTCCTGTCCTTGGCAGAGTTCACCTCACTGCGTTCCCTCAGATCCCACAGCATGATCTCCAGGTTAAGAGTGAGACACCCAGGGAGCAGCCTTCCCAAGTCGCCTCTCTATTCCTGTTCTTGCTTCAGCCTCAAAATTCAAATGCTGGTGAGCCCTTATAACCCATGCTGTGGTCCCACTAATTTGAAATCCTTCCTTTGACATTGGACGCATCATCCCATCTGCCCTCGCCAATTGGTCAGGCAACCTGGAGGCGGGATTACAATGCCATGACAAGGCACACAAATGAATTAATTGCATTCCCAACCTACAAATGGTCCTGCCTGTTCCAGCAGGACAAAGTTCACAAAATTCCACCCAATATCCCTGCTTCATATCACCGCATCATTACAGCCTCATTGTATAACGGGAGCTAGTGGAAAATTGACTCATCATTGAAATGGGCCGGGATGTAACGGTTCTCAGCCTCATCTCCTGCTCTTCAGGAAAATCTGGGGGACTTGTACTTTGTTCTGTCCTGTCAAAAAGAAAGAGGCTTACATTCATATATTATCTTATATTTCACAGAAATGTTCCCAAGTGCTTCGCAGACAATGAATTATTTTGAAGTGCAGTGACTGCTATGCATGCAAATGTCATAGCTATTTTTAACATAGCAAGATGAATTGCCAGTTAAACTATTTTAGTAATTTGACTGAGCGAGGAATATTTGCCACAACAAGATAGCTCCTTGCCTTCCTTTGAATAGCATAAGATCTTTAATGTCTAGCTGTGCACATGGCCCCAGTTTAACATCTGAAGTGAAGGGCAGCAACTCCAACAGTGAAACAGTCCTTCAGCCTTGGTTAGACTACATTGTGAGTTCAAATCTAGTGATGGGATTTTAAACACAACTTGCTGTCTCAGAAGTAAATGTACTACCAATTAAGCGTAAAAGGACCTGGTTCTTAACCAGGCTACATGAAACTTTAAGCATCCAAGGTCTTAGATAACATTGTTGGTTTATTCCACACAAACACAATTCATATTTTTTTTTCTACAGGTCTTTGGACTTCATAATATTTGTCGGTAAACTACAATGAAGATCATTATTTCTTGAAGATGCTAGGAAGAAAAGTGCTTTTGTTTAAAGTCAAATATGTCACACCAATTACAATAACTAAACTCCATTCAAAACAGAGGTTCCACAATCCAAAGGTAGCCCCATATGCATGTGAGAACTGATATTTTAGGCCAAGCAATCCTGCAACTCAGATTATGTCTAGTTTTTAATGAGTGGTTGACCAATGTTATTCAATTTTCAGAGGCCATGAGCTATTTAACAATGTGGCTGAGTTGTTACAATGCAGAGTTTTTGAAACTGAGATACAAGGCCTGACAAAAAGCTTTTAATTAAAAGGTTGTTCATACTGACAGCAGGTGGTGTGTGTTCATTCTCACAGAAGACAAGATGCTGGGATAGTTTTTCTTACAGAAATACATTTTTAATGCCATATCTATCATTCTGATTTTCTTTGCATTAAAAATCAATGATAGGCCACATATAATTGCTCTGATGCCAATCTGAACACCACCCCCACATATTGATACTGTCTTTAGAACCCACGGAACTAAGTCAAGCTTATGTTAACAGCCTAATTTAAATCTTTGCTCTTTCTCCTTAGGCAGTATATAATGTCTTGTATCAATAAAAAAGGGATTTAAAGTATAAACAAAGGTGGACCAAAAATTTAAAATAAAAGGATTATGTTTATAGTGGCACAAGGCCTTCAAAAAACAGAGGTATTTGATTCAATTTTTATTGAGAACCTTAGGGCATAGACCAATTCAGAAAAGTATACAAGATGATACGAATGTTGGGTTTTAAACCACTGTAGTTTGTACATGGAAAGAAATAAGTATTTTAGCATTTCTTTACAGCTGGTATGAGTTAGTACAGAAGGCAGAGTAATAAACCTTAAAGGGAAAAGGGACATGGTGCAGTATACTATATTTGGAATATAGGGGGAAAACAGGTTCAGAGGAGCAATGATGACAATCGTGCCAATAAAATGCAGAACAAGAGGATTTTTCCCCTCGTACTGCCTATGAGTGAAATAGAGTTACTCGAAACATTTTGACATATGGAAGCAGAATTTAAACGTTGGTCAGATTTAGAAAAAGAGGAAGTGAAGCATTTGGCACTGAAGTGGAAATATGAACTTTTGGAAGCAGTTTTAATATTTGACTACCATTTACCTGATTAAATCAGGGCCAAGCAAAACTCCTTCCTTATTTCCCTGTTATGCGTAACACTGAATACTTTAGGAACAATTAATGTGATGTTTATCAAAAACAGTTAACAACAATTAAACAGCTATGGGACCAGCAGACAGTGGAAAAGCAAATGAAGGCAGGTCCACCAAAAGTTTAATAGAAGGTGCATAACTCAGACCACCCCAACCGCAGGTATACAACAACAGTATCAGCTATCTGTGCATAGCGAGGGTCAATGCATGAGGAAACTCAGGTTGAACAGTGACTGAATCTAAGGAGAGCATAAGCGTTCACCAAAGACCTACATCATTTGTCATGTTTTGTGATTTTTGACTATGACAAACCTTGGGTTAATAAACACGGGCCAGGATTTTACAGCCCTGGCGTGGTGTTTCTCCCCCACCGGTGAATGTGGTAAATCACCTAAATCTCCATTCAGTTCGGCGGGACAATGATATCCTGCTGGGCGGGAGGGGCCGTAAAATCCTGGCCTTGGTCCTCAAAGAATTAAGTTCACAGCGCAGCAGTGGACTTAGATGTAGATTAGCTTTTGATGGAGTGTCTGGTAGACACAATGAAAGATGATTTCTAAATTTCAGTGGTTGTTAACAGTCTTCTGTTTGACATGACTTAATTTATCTGAGTTTACAGTGGGCTGGTGATGGCCTGCTTGCTAGGGTCAAAATGAACAAAAAGAGAGAAAAACTCATGTCCAGGATCAGTCAGGCCTAACACAGGCTGTGAGAAGATAGGTCTTGGCCTGAGTTGGAATTCAAATACAGCAGTTCATTCTTCCCAGCTAGAAGCTGACCCAAAAGAAAAAGCAAAAAGTGAATATTGCATCCACTGCTTTGGATAGGGTAGCATGTTTCTGTTATTTTGTTATAGGAAGTGTTCTTGTAATTTTTTGTTTAAAAGTCTGAAATTGCTCCCTTTTGTTCAGTTACACAACGTAAAACAAAAAAAAACAGGCTTTGTGATTTGTCATCAAACTCATTTTACCAGAGCATTTATTTATCAGTTCCACTTATTGAAATATTAGAGGGTTGCATCTGGGAGCCTGTGTGTGTTCACAAAATCAATTTGTGTGTCATGGGGAATGCATTGTTACCTCACATGTGTCTTGGTGCCATTCAAGTAGATACTGGGTGGTGAGGCAACTATGAAGTGCACAGGATGTGGAATCCATTTATAAGAGCGACTGAAGTTATTAATCCTGAGAATGTACAAATGGAAGACGCTTAATAACTTTTATACCACAGGAAATTTTGATGTATCCTAATGGGACATCTCAGGAATCAAACACTTTCCCAGGCCTTTAGTCACTTGTTACACAATGACAGACCCAAGAAAAAACTAAAAGACATGAGTTTTACAGTACTTGCAGTATACTTATTTAACATGTTTACTGTTACTATTGTTCCTGGCATTAAGAACGTTCCCTTGTTAGTTGTGAATGTGTTTTGCTATTAAGTATGACATAAAAGCACTGGTGGAACCTGCACATCCAATTGGAAAAATGCAAGGGGTTCAGAGGCCGACTATACTTGTAATTTAATTAACCCTGATGAGCCTGCATCAATGCTGGGAAATCGTACTGTGGTTAAAATGGGCTTATTGGTTTCAGAGGCATTGGGGCAGAGCTATGTGATTGCACAGAGCTGCTGCTGACATGAGTACCAAATGATTGCTTACATGTTGCCCCAGTTAATATAGGTATTTCTCAATGTCTTCTGTGTGCATGTAGAACAATAGTTATTTATGAAATTTCAGAATCTGTTAATCATTGTTATGCCTGTACCTGTTGTCCAATAAAACTGTAAAGATGCTGCATCATGAAATTTTGACCCCAATTCACAGAATATATCATTAACATGCTGAATACCATGGGCAGAATCTCCTGCCTATCAGGCGGGCCGGTCGGGAGCGGGCACGGGCAGGCGGACATGGAGCTGATCGTCGCCCGCGATTGGCTGCGCGCCACCATTTTATGTGGGCAGGCCAATTAGTGCTTGCTACCTGTGCGGGCAGGGGGAGGAGGGAAAGCCGGGGTCTATGCTCTTTCACGCATGTGCGCAAAAGAGCGCAGAAATCTCCCTGAGGCACAGAGCTGCCTTAGGGAGATTTAGAGCATACTGAGAATTTTTAATAAATAAAGTTAAAAATTATTTACACATGTCCCCTCATGTGACAGTGTCACATGAGCTGGGACATATTTATGAAATGTGAAAAATGTATTTATTAATTTAATAAAACCTTCATGAAACCTTATCCCGCCCGTGGATGAGGTTTCATGAGAAATACAAAGGCCGCTTGGGCTCTTCGTCTGCCCGCCAACCTTAAGGTTGGACGGGTAGCCCTGTCAATGATGTTAATTTGTTTTGAAATGGCCTTAACAGGCCTTTGACAGTTCGGTGGGCACGCAGCCGCCTCTTGCATGCGCCTGCCGAACGGAAGATGAAGCGCGGTCACGTTGGAATGCACGCCCGACGTCACCACATGTCATCTTTCGCGTCGGCATGTGGGGCTTGCCCCGAACGCCGAAGAGAAAATTCTGCCCCGTTAGTTTGTAGGTTTCTGCCAATTTGCACAACCCAATACCTTCTATCTTCTCCCTCATAAACCAACATAACATCCTCATGAATGAGTATTTTTGTGTGTATCTTTAAGATGGACTACATTCATGCTACATTTTGATAATATCCATGATTGGTTTTTGATGTTGTTTCTTAAAACATAGTTTCTTGCAGAACTGAAGCCAGTTTCTCTTAAGTTGAGCAAAAAATGTCACTGTAAGTTTTTCCACTTAAAACAAAAACCACTTCTGATAAATACCATGCAGTTGTTATGTCCTATAACAGGGAACTAAGAATGTTAATTTGAAACCATGGGCAACTGCAAATGTTTTCAGTCTACTTCTTTATGACTAATTGATGACAGTTACATCTACTGTTTAATCCATTAACTCATTTTTCTCATCCTTTAAAGAAATTGGTTGCCTGACCATTATAAAATGATGGCTATCTCTCCATTGCTCAGGGCTGAATGCTTGACATGTTGGTCCTGACAATCAATCAAGTTTGGACACTTAGCCTTCAGCTAATTAAATGTTCCATTTTCAACTCTGTGATTGAATCACATTTGTTGTTGCCTCTTAATCTAATTACTTAGTATTCCCTTAATCTATCTATTGGACTGACATAAACTAGCATGGCCTAATTATTATACTTTTTATACTATGTTATTATATTTTGCAATGTCAGCCGTATCTCAGTTGGTAGCAATCGCGCCTCTTAGTCAGAAGGTTGTGGATTCAAGTCCCTCTCCAGAGACCTCAGTATAAAAATCTAGGCTGATGCTCCAGTACAGCCTTGAGGAAATGCTGGACTGCTAGAGGTTACACCTTTCAGTTGAGAGGTTAAACCGAAGTCCTATCTGCTCTATTGGGTGGACATAAAAGACCCCATGGTGCCATTTCAAACAAGAGCAGGGGAGTTTATCCCCAGTGTTCTGGCCAAAATTTATCTTTCAATCAATATCACAAAAAACAGATTATTTGGTCATTATCACATGACTGTTCCTGGGAGCTTGCTGTGTACAAATTGGCTGTTGTGTTTCTACATTACAACAATGACTACAATTCAAAGGTAAAGTGCTTTGGGGCATCTGTTGTCATGAAGGACATATAAATGCAAGTATTTCTTTTCTTTTTACTTCATTAGTCATTGCCATAATAATAACCTGATGTGCTGACATCAAGCAATGCTGATTTAGTTGGGTTCAATTGAGAAAACGTGTTGACAAATTAATGGTTGTATAAACTAGATGAAAATACATGATAGATTTATTAGTAGGAAGTGATTATCATGGTTAAAGAAATATCATATTTTCTTACTTTACTTTCTCTTATCTTGCTTTTAAAAAAAACTATAAATAATTAAAGATTCATCTTCTAATTTAATTCTGCTCCTTGAAGCCGTCAGCTTAAATTGATCATACACTGTAATAAAATAAAACTTTATTCACAGCAATGCTTGTTATAATACAATAGGACAAATAAGTATTATTATATGTAAGGACTATGTAAGTAATTATACGTCAATACACAGTTGGTTTGTGTTATCTTCAAAGCTCTCCTAGCTCTGTAGTTATCAATAGGAATCACAAACAAATCCAATTATTTTTCTAAGAAAAATGAATAGTACGTTTGTTTTTTTTGTTTCATCCATTTTCCATTGCTTTAGGTGATCATCCATGGCATTTCTCACAGCCCAAGAAAGTCGTTCAATAATAGTCTCTGTGCTCTAGATCTTGGCGTTTTTCCCATTCCATTTCTATTCTTTCTCTTTTTCACATATGTCTAGCTTTGCTCCCTGTTTTTCTTTGTTTCTGTCCAACTCTTTTTCTAGCTTCTGATTATTTTTTTCTCAGTAAACCTCTCCTTTCTTCTGTGTCCTCTTTGTTCTAAATGTTTCCTCTCTCAGGTATGCTGCTTGATGGGATGCTCGTAGGATGGCCTTCTTTATGCTGTAAGTTCCATGATTCTGTTGTGTACTCAATGTCAACGTCTTAACTTTTATAAAAACAAGTTATGCAGCAAGATGGCAACTAACATATACTGGGTTGGAGGCAAATGCTGTGGATTGGCTGGAGAAAAAATGTCTGGAATCTTGTGCAAAATGTTTGGTTGAGGGATATATTGTGAAAATGGGGCTGATGAGCCGCCAGGGAGAGAAAGAAGCTGGCCTTGTAATGATGTAATGTGAAGGATCCTGAATTTAAGGGTTTGACTTTGCTATTTCTATCGACAAATGGAGAATGTCTGGAATGTGGGAGACCTACATAAAAGGAGAAGGTTGAGAATTTAAGCAGGAAAATTTTAGTCATCATTGATTTTCTCTCCTCTCCCATTTTCTTCAATTTTTCTTTTGATTACTTGGCAGTTGATGGGCAAGATGATGGTTCATTTTGGGTATGGCACCAGAGAACTGGGTGTTCTAGTGGTGACATCAATGGTTAAGAGCACTATCAGGCAGCATTCTGAATTGGTTAACAGGGAGCAGATGTGATTGGGGGAAAACAGGTTGGAGCTAAGGTTTGACCTTGACCTTGAACTTAAATGGAATCCCAACAGACAACCTGTTCTCACAGCTCAACAATTCCTCCAGAAATCTCTACACATGCCCAACTTTTGCCCCTTGCACATTCCTGATTTTTATTGTTTTCCCATTGGCAGCTAGGGCTTCAGCTGTCTTGGCCCAAAGCTTTGAAATTCCCTCCCTATACCTCTCCACCTTACTCATCTTCTTAAAACCTACCTCTTTGACCAAGTTTTTACTTACTTGACTTAATATCTCTTTATTTGATACCACTCATGTGAAGTGCCTTAGGACATTTTACAATGTTCAAGGGTCATATGAATGCAAGCTCGTGTTGTTAAGCCTGAACATGCACAGAAGCTCAAAAATATGAAGAAACTAGGGCCAGATTTTTGCAAACCAGTCGGGAAGCTTGAGTAGGGAAATTTCCTGACTCATTAGACGCGTCTCCTGAGTGCTTTGTTAGGGAAAGACTTTGGAAAGATTGGAATAAAGGGGTGTTAAATTCGTGGAGAACTCTTACAATAATTTTACACTTTTGTTTATGTTGCTCAAGCAATGAATTTGAATTTTTTGACTTTTACGATAAGGTGAATGAACAATTGTCAAGGTGGCTTGTAAGAAATTGGGCTGAATCGGTCGGGCCCACCCGCCCGTCAAGGGCAAAATTCAACCCATTGAATTTTATTTGTTAAGGGGTTTGATCAGTTAATTTTGTGGTTTGGGGTTGATTTTTAATGAATACTATTAGCTTTATTAGCCTTTCGAAATATTGGGTGGAATTTTATGGCCCCATCACGGCGGGAGGGGCCATAAAATTCCGCCCAATGTTTTTAAATTTAGTTTTACTTTTCAGTGAATAGGAATTTGAACTACTCAGTACCCTTCAGGCTTAATGAGACTTCATGCTTTGGACAACAGACATAAAATGTTTTAAAATACATCTATATAATGCTTGCTAATCAACTTGGTACAATGATTATATTGCCAGAAGACAGTTCAGCTTTACAATATAATTCAGAGATTTGCTAGTTACTCTTCTACCATGTTACAGAAAGCAGTTTGAACTATATTTTTCATGTTTTATTGCAAAATGGACACACAAAGCTCTGTGTTTTCTGGCTGTCTCTTTTGGTAGTGCATCTTTTTATCTGAATAGTTTTATAATTCCATGCATTCGTGAAAGCTATGATTTAAGTGTCATTTCAAGAATTATTGCATGCAAGGCAAGTGAACACCACTGGATTCTACTCTTCAGGGACCTTTGAAGATAACCTGGTTTTTAACCATATCATCTTGACAAAGTGAAATCTAGCCAGTAGCTTTACTCTCCAAATAAATAACATTGTGATTATTTAATTCAGAGCTGATTGCAAAGTTTCTGCACATAATGTAAAGGACAAATAGGATGGGAAACATTAACAAACTGAGCACAACCACTGATGCTTTGCAGCTTGACAGACATATGCCTGGAGCGCAATACCAATAATTGAAATAATGTCAGATCATACCTGATTCCTCTTAAGTCCTTTGCATTGGGGGAAGAAGCACAAGGGTACTTAGGTCATTTGCTGGTGCATTATACCTTGGAGTTTGGAGTTTGTCTTTCAGATTTTACCAATTAACAATTCTTTTATATTGTGGAACAATTTTCACTGCCTGTATTCTGAATTTTTGTTGTTGATACAGTAAGAAGACTCAAAGCTGCAGCAACACAGGAATGCAAGTTTTGTTCAAAAGTCATTAAGGTGACTTTCAAGTAATAGAACGTGCCCAAAAGTAATATTTGTACCTTTACCCTACTGATCACAAACCTTCCTTGATATTGAGGAAAGTCCCAATTCTAGTATTGTGAAAACTGGATTTCTAGCATGATATGTTTTAACTGCTAGCAGCAGTTCTCAACTCATCTGTCACTAGAACAAAATAATGGCCCCAGTGAAGTTCTGGCAGTCATTTATATTTGCCACTGGCAGTGCCTTAACCTTTCGGACAGGAAGTGGAACACTTTTGAGAAGTCTTGTTCTGAGCTAACAAAGGCATCTATAACTGCCTCATTTATATTGGAGCAATGCCTCTGAAGGATAATGTGATTTTGATGGGTAAACAACTACAATAGCAATAATAACCCTTTAGTACAAACAATGTTTAAATATTGTTTACCTGCTGCACAGGAAGATGGTCTTGGTCATCGAAAATCAATTGCTGCAGCCCCTGGGCACGCTTGCTGGGATTCCTAAAGGCGACTTCCTTGAACCAATTATTTTCAGCTCCTTAATCTATGACCATCTGTTTGGCAGAAGGTCAGGATTGGAGCTGTTTGTTGATATTTCTACGGTGTTCAACTTCTTTCACAACTCCTCCCACAAAGGACCAGTGCAGGTCAGCTGCACAACAGGACCAGGACAATATCCAGGATAGGGCAGATAACATCCTTCCTCCATTGGGGAATGACCAGTTCCAACTAAAACTAATAAATCCAATAAGGAACTCAGGAGGAGTGTTTTTTAACTCGGGGGGTGGTGAGAATGCAAAACTTGCTATCACAGGCAGTGGTTGAAGCAATTAACACAGGTGCATTTAAGGAGGATTTAGATAAGTACACGAAGGAGAAAGGAGTATAAGGATATGTTGATATGGAGAAATGAAATAAGGCAGGAGTAATATCATAGACCTGTAGGGTGGAAGGACCTGTTTCTGTTCTGAAGTTCAATGTTTCGTACCAGAAAAACCTTACCAACCTATCCCTACAAATTTTTATTAGCACCATCATTACCAAATGCTCCAACATCAACAAGCTGGGAGTCACTACTGACCAGGAGCTTAACTGGACCAACTATATCAAAAATGCAATTACAAGCAGTATATACAAATTCAAGGAACACTACCAAATCTCAGTATTTATTTCAGCAGTACCACCTAGTAACATGACCTATACCATGGAGAGAGATAAGACCAGAGGCCTTTCATCAAACACCATCACCACCAATTTTTCATTCAAGTCACACAACACCTTTATCTGGACATGTATCACTGTTCCTTCATTGTTGCTGGGTCAAAATTGTGGAGTTCCCTGCCTAATACTACTGTGCAGGCACCATCACCACAAGAACTGCAGTGGTACAACAAGAAAGCAACTGCTATCTTTTCAGAGCAGGGCGCAAAATGCAGCCTTACCAGAATCACCCACATCCAAAGAACAAATGATAAGTTTAAAAACAATTGTCATCTTCCTGGAAGTCTGGGTGAATGGGAATCCTTCCCCCTCTGTGACTGGAGTTTTTATGTATAGTGTTATGTTCCTGGACTAGGCAACCAGAGGCATGTACTAACAATCCAGCAGATTAAGGAGTTCAAATTCCACCATGATAGCCTGAGAGTTTGAATTCAGTTTTTAAAATAATCTGGGAATAAAAAATCTTCCCTTTCAGTAAAAAAAATGACAGTGAAGCTCTTAGATTGTCATAAAAACCCAATTTGTTCACCATTGTCCTTTAGGAAAAGAAACCTATCATCATTACCTGATCTGGCCTATATGTGACTCGAATCCCACACCAACATGGATCACAGCTGCCCTCTGAAGTGGCCTAGCAAGCCACTCAGTTTAAAATGTTCCCAGGACAACTAGAGATAGACAATAAATGATGCCATTGTCAGTGATGCACATCTTCAGATTGAATTTTTAAAAATGCATCAGCCTAGTCAGATTCTGAATAAAAATAAACATTTGAGCAATAACTGTGGTTACTTAATCATTAATAAGTAGGCCTTGTGTCAGCTATGATTTTGTTGAACCATTCTAAAACATGAATCAAAGTGGATATTACAGAAGTTGGACTCAAGCTACCCTGCAAGTATCGTGGTTTCAGGAAACATTAAAAGTAAAAAAGCAGTATGTAGTAATTACTTTGCTATCCTTTGGACGAATGCAACAATGATGGCAACGCCATCCAAGGAGGTTAAAGTGCATCGTGAACAAATGAAGTAAAGCAAGAGTATACCACAACTGATTGGCTGTGCTCTGTATTGTGAAATTATGGGGAAAAATTTTAGCTCAGCGGGCGGGCGCGCACCCGACCCGCTTGAGCGTAAAATTATGCACATTGACATCGGGCAAGTGTCCTGATGTCAACGTGCAGTTGCGCGATATTTCATTCAGCAGGCGCGCACCGGAGTCAGCAGCGTGCTCACTGACAATTAAAAGGCCTGTTAAGGCCATCAAAGGATCAATTAAATAGAATTTTTCGCTGCCTGTCCAACCTTACGGTTGGTGGGCAGGCGAAAAGGCCATGCGGCCTTTACAATTTTTAGGAAACCTCATCCACGGGCATATTGAGGTTTCCTAAAGCAAATAAAAATAAAATTTAAAGTTTAAAATTTAATTAATAACATGTCCCTGCTCATGTGACAGAGTCACATGAGGGGACATGTTTTATAACATTTGTAATTTCTTTAAACTCTTCATCTCTCTGTGCCTCAGGGAGATTATGAAGTGCGCACTCACACAAAGTTCGTGCTCTCCCCACTCGCCCTCCTCCCCTCCTCTACCCCCCCGTCCGCACAGGCAGTGCTGAGCGCTGCCGCTCGTGTTTCACGCTGGGCTGGCCTTAATCGGCCCGCCAGCATGAAATTGCCTTCCGAGCCCGATCGTGGGTGGCGGGTCAGCTTCCCAAATACCCCCCACCAGCTCCGGCCGAGCCCGCCCGACAAGGGCAAGATTCTGCCCTGTGTGACTCTTTGGTAATGCTCATGGTTTGCCCAATGGACCGAAGCGCAATTTTAAGATCTAACTTAGCTTAATTTTAAGCTAAAAGAGTTAACATTTCAGGTTGATGACCTTTCTCTCTCAACAGATGCTGTCCGACCAGTATTTTCTGTTCAAATTTCAGATTTAATGTATCTGCAGCATTTGGCTTTTGGAATGTTTAAGGTCGTGTTTTACCGGAATACTAGGAAGTGAGATGTCATATGCTTAGCAGAAAGCAGTTTCCTGGTAAGTTAGATATAAATTTGAACATTTAGAACCTTTTTATTGATCATCAGGCATTTGTCCTGGTTAACAGAACCTTAGTGACCAAAAATTAACGCTCCTGCTAAACAACATGGAAAATGCATAAAATCTTTTGATTCATGTTTGCAATGGCCAAATCTGTAGCTGAGTTTGTCAACAGGAAAATGAGTTCATTTTAAGGTACCAAAAAGTCACTGAATTTGATGTGCAATTTTATTAAAACCATGTCTATCCACCAGAATTATGTTCTACATAAAAATTGTTGTGTTTCAAAAACTTAGATAACAATCCAGGTTAAAAATCTATGGGCAGAATTTTATGTTTGTCGGGCGCGTGGGCCCAACCCAATCGGCGGCGGGTGTGTAGCCGATCTCCGCCTGTGAAACAGGCCGCCATTAAGGCCCGCCCAGCGCGTTTCAGACTCCCGTGTACAGTGGGAATTTCAAATGTGCGGCAGGCGTGTACAGACCGCCAGTTCCAATGGGGAACCGGCAGTCTGTATAAAGAAACGTCAGGCAGCCTGCTTTAGGCTGTTCACCATGGCCAGCGCCCGGGCTCCAGAGGAGGTCAGGGCAGAGGAGGAGGGGGGCAGGCTGCAGGGTAGGCCAGTGGGGGGCCAATGTGCCCCTCGGTTCTCTGAGACCTGCCTTGCTGCCCTCCTCGAAGAGGTGTCACATTGTTGGGAGGTTTTGTTTCCCAAGGATGGGAGGAGGAGGGCCCCCCACGTGACCAGGCAGGCCTGGCAGGAGGAGGCGGAGGCTGTAAGCGCCTGTGAGGATGTGCGGCGCACAGGAACCCAGTGCCGCAAACACTTCAATGATTTGTTGCGCTCTGGAAGGGTGAGTACCATGTCAGCCTTGGCCATTTTACCCAGCAGGTAGCCTTAGCCTTTGAGCCCCCCCCCCATGTCTTAGTGTTGTCACTGCATTGAACATTTGGCGCACGCTGGGTGGGCAAACAGATAGTGACCATGCTTACATCAGCCTTAGTGGTTGAGGAGAAGATGGGTTCTCCCTGCAGCATATGTTGGTGTTTGTCGCATTTGAGTAGTCTGGGGGCAACCTGCAGGAAACGCAGCTAGGCACATACTCAGAACTCCAACACATGTCTTATTGATGGTGATGAGATGGTGGAAGGGGAGCCTCAAGGTGTCGTGGCCAAGAGCCATCTGGTGACCTCGGTGCCGCACCTAGTTGTGCCTCCTTGCCATGGGCGCTAAGACCCGTGTGTTATTCAAAGTGATGGACGCAAAATGTGTCCAAGGTGGCCATTGGGGGAGGGGGTTTGGAGCAGCCATTCTACCTTCTGGGGACTGATCACCAGTAGCGTGGACAGGAGCCGCTGGAGGCCTCAGATGGGCTATTGTGGTTGGGGTGCGGCGTGCGCGTGCAGAGTACATGAGCAATCAGCCCCAATAAATGTTCTTCTCTGTTCTGCAGGCAAAAAACAGAACACAATAGCCGGCAGCGCCAGCGGACTGGTGGTGGGCATGCCGTGCTGCAGCACGTAACCACATTTGAGGAGCACATGGAACTGGGGAGGAGGCAAGCGGCCAGGTCGGCAGGTGTCGGCGATGCTGGGGTGCAGCGGGCAGGTATTTGAGGCCCACAGTCCCATCCACTCTGTCTCCCCACTATCCAAAGCACTGATGATTGCTGCAATCCTTAATGCAGCAACACTGCTCATTCACAGACTGATACAGCCAGACGTGTGGGTCATACACATAGGTCCCTCGGCCCCCTTGAGGATGCGCGTCTCTAGCACCTTCCAAAGTTACCTTATCCCATTTGTGACCACTATGCCCATGGCCTAACATGCCATGGCATCGCTGCTGCACATCCAAAGACTTATAGCATCTTAGGAGGGTTTGTACCTCCACCACCCTTTCAGCCAGTGCATCCCACATTACTCTGTCCAAAAGGTCCTCAGCACCTAACCTGTCATCCCTGCACCAAGGGGAAATGTTGCCTTCTGTCCACCCGTTCTATGCCCCTCCTAACAGTGTGAAGGTCAGTAATGTGACCTGTCGATCTCCTGTGCTCCACGGCAAATGTCACAAGTGTTTGCAATGTTTCCTCATCACTCCAACTCTCCAGGCCAGCATGCATCCAGGTCAGGTACCTCTGCACCCTCCCCACTCCGATTCCATCCCTCCCATGAAGCGCAGGTCACAACTGAACGCAGAAGTGTAGATGTGGCCTCAACAGTGTTTTCTGCACTTGCAACATGACCTCCCTTTTCCTACATTCTATTCCTCAGCTAATAAAGGCAAGTCTGGCTTTTACCTTGTTAAATGCCTTATGTTCCTGTTCTGCTACTTTAACGAGTCTGCCCAGCAAGGTCCCTGTAATTGTTGTGACTTCCCACGGTCCGACCATTTCTCATGTATTCCCGTACCTTGTTTGTCTTGCCCAAGTGCTTAAATGCACACTTATCCACATAACATTCCATGTGGCATTCCTTAGGCAATCTGACCAGCCTGTCCGTATGCGCGTGTAATGTTTGGGCCTCCTCTTGGCTACTTACCACCCCACCAACGTTCATCTCCTTAGGTTCTTAAAGGTTGAGCGCATTATGAGGCTGGGGGGGAAAGGGGTGAAAGGTGTTACTGACTGAACGTTAACTGATGCACTGTCCTTGTTGTTAATTTCAGCATCACCACCGCATGGCCGCCAGCAACAAGTCCAGAGCCCCCCCCCCCTCCACACCTGAGAGCCAACAATTGCAACTTGCATCACATCATTTCAGTCATCCAGCCACCAGCGCAGCAACTACCACATCGGTGGGGAATATAACGTCGGCTAGTGACCCGGGGCACGGTGGAGAGGGCACTTCGCAATCACTGGAGGAGATGGCACGGACAGAGAGTGCCGATGGCGCCAGCAGCCGGAGGACTGCAGGGGACCAGGCACATGCTGAGTCGGGCAGTGATGATGTGCCTCTGGAGATGTCAGCAATGCAGCAGCTGCAGGACAAGCGGCCGGGTGCGCGGGAGTATCTGGTAGGGTTGCATGAGGGTGTGCTTCACTTGGTCTCTGTGGTGGAGGAATTCAGGCAGAGTGTCAGTGATGGCATGAACCTCAGGACAGAGCTTCAGGCTTCCTCCATTGAGAGATTGGCAACTCTCATGGAGAGGGGCTTCCGACAGATTGATCAGCAGCTGATTGGGTTACGCTCTGACCTGCAAACCCTCACAGCGCTACTGGCCGCAGGTGGTCATTCCCAATGTGGGAGATGTTCTGGGCACCAAATGTCGCCACTCGATGCCCATTCATGGGGTGAGCAGGGAGGTCCAATGTGACCTCACGTCGATGCAGCAGCTGCCTGTCGCTGCTGAGCTCCTCTCAGGGTGCTCCGGATGAGGGCAGCTGACCCTCTGCCAGTGACCGTTGCATCCGTTGAGGCTGCGACAACTGGGGAGGTGCCAGTTCTGGAACCAGCCACTCCCTCCCAGGCAGGGCCAGCACAGGGTCCACAGGCCAGAGGACAGCCGCCAAGGTCATCAACGCCAACAGGACAGCAGAGTCAGCAGGCTGTCTCACAAGCCACTCCGGGCGGCACCAAGATGTAGCACCCGCAAACGTAAGCATAAGGCCCGTTAGGCACTCCACGGGTTTGTCACTGGTGATTTTGTGTTGGTCCTAGATTAGGGAATGTTTCATTATCAGCGTCAGAGCGACATTTGTTGTTTTTTTTGGTGGCAATAAAGTCCACTTTTCTGACCATGGCTGAGGGTGTCTCCTTTGTGCTGCATTTGTATGTTGCACAGACATCTCATGAGTGTTTGAGTGGACATTGATGTTTATGTACTAAGCCCTTAGTTGCAGCTGATGAGGTGGAAGATGTAGCACCTAAGTGCCATGTGTGGAAGTGCCAGACAATGCTGGTCCTGCAGATCCATGTGTGTGGAGTTAGCTGAAGGTTCATTGGATTAAAGTGTCCTGGGTGTCCCTGCCTCCTTGGTGTAGTAGCGGGTTGGCGTGCTGCCCCTCATCATTGCCCTGTGCTTCCTCATCCTCTGAGCCACTGCTGGATTCATCATGTGCAGCCTCATCCAGGGCATCAAGGTCTTCATCGTCAACTGCATCCCCCCTTTCCAGCGCAAGATTGTGCAGAGTGCAGCATGCTACCACTATCACAGAGACGCGATCTGGGGGGTACTGGAGTGCACCTCCTGAGTGGTCCAGGCAACAGAAGTGCATCTTGAGAAGACCGATGGTTCTCTCCACCACAGTCCTTGTGGAGGCGTGGCTCCTATTGTAGCGCTGCTCAGCTTCTGTTCTTGGGTGACGGAGAGGCGTCATGAGCCACCTCCTGAGGGGATAGCCCTTGTCACCCACCAGCCATCCATCCAGCCAGGCTGGAGCACTGAAGAGCCCTGGCACCTGGGAGTGTCTGAGGATGTGGGCGTCGTGGGAGCTGCCTAGGTACCTTGCACAGACTTGCAGAATCTGCATCCTGTGATCACACACTATCTGCACGTTCATGGAGTGGAAGCACTTCCTGTTGACGAAGGCACCGGGCTCACCTGCTGGCGCCTTGCTGGCCACATGTGTGCAGCCTATTGCACCCTGGACGCGGGGGAAGCCAGCAATGGCCGCGAAGCCTCTGGCTCGCTGTGCCTGACTTGCCTGGTCACAGTGGAAGTGGATGAAGGTCAATGCACGCCTGAACAGAGCGTCTGTAACCTGCTTGACACAAGTGTGGACAGGTGATTGGGAGATACCGCAAAGATCACCCGCCGAGCCCTGGAAGGAGCCAGATGCATAGAAGTGGAGGGCAGCTGTGACCTTCAGAGGCGCTGGCATGGGGTGTCAGCCCACACAGTTAGCAGAGATCTCAGGGCCAATCATCTGACAGATATAGTTCACTGTACCCCTTGACAGTCAGAGCCTCCTTCGGCACTGCACCTCAGTCATATTGAGGTAGCTGCTTCGCTGCCTGTAAACCCTGGCAGCAGGATAGTGGCGTCTTCTGTGGCCCCTTCCACCTTGGACAACCTCTTGGCCCTGCACCCCTTGTGCCTGCGCCTGGCCTCCCAAAGGTGGCTCCCCCGGAGGCTTATTGTCCACTCCTGGCCTCCTACTTATTCTATCCCTCCCTTCCTCCTCAGAGGAGCTGCCTCCAGTGGAGATGTCAGAACCCATCCCCAGGCTAAATGGAGGCCTCCGGAAAGCTGCAGGCCCGATAAAGATTCCTGTCTGCAGACTGCTGAGCTGAAGCTTCAAAGTGCAGAGAAAGCTGTTGGAAATCGATCTGGACTGCTAACAATCACACAGGCAAGTTTAAAACACTTTCTGCAATAAATACTTCAGATAAAACATTAACAACCCCTCTGAGCCCACATATCCCGCCCGTGGATGAGGATTGTTAAAAGGTCACTTACCCTCCTGCCCATTGGGCCCGTGCACCGAGCCAAAGTTCGCACGGGCTCCTCAAAATCGGCGTCGATTGCCGAGTTAAGGGCCTTTACGAGGCCTTTAATTAATGGCGGGCGCGCATCGCGCTTCATCGTCAAGCTAAATATCGCGATGGCGCAGGCTGACATCGGCACGCTCGCCCGACATCAGCGCGTGACATTTTAAGCGCTGACGTGCGGGGTCCTCCACCCGCACATCATACATAAAATTCTGCCCTATGACTATTAGTTTTATAACTGCTATAGTAATGCTTTACTAATGAGTATATCTGCAGTATCTCCTGCTAAAGGTCTCCTGTCAAGGGAATCTAGGCAGATTCTGTGTTGGGATTACCCAGTAAAGGATTTAATTTACATGAACCAGAACCTGTGGAACTGTGTCATCTTCATAACAAGCAACTGAGTACCACTGAAAGCCTAATTAATCTTTGGAGTATTGACCTACAGTCACTAATACAGAGGACTAATCCATGTATAATAGGATTATCTGCTATATTTCATTCAGAAATAAAATAATGATTTTGTAAGTTATAAATTATTAAAAAAATAAATTAATCCTTTAAAATGTTTAAATCTCTGAACATACTGTAGTATTTCCACTGTACAGCTAAGTAACATTTTGACTTAAAAATGAAAGACTGTCTCAATCATGATATATTTTTCTTTATTGCAAAGAGACAGGTTATAGGATTATTTCACAATGCATATTCTCTTGATATTCACAGGAAATATAATTAATCATCTCCTGTCACACCTTTATTATGGCTTGTGTTCTCTTGAGCTTTGCATTGTCTCTGGTTTCATTCAAGTAACTCTGACCTTCATTCTTCCACTGTTCAATAGGACCTCAGGTGTATTTCACCAGACCAGCTGTATGGCTCAACATTGTTCAAATTTTTTGTCAATTAATACTATCAGGTGAAAACAGAACATTTTATTTCATGTGTTGAACATTTTACTTCATATCTGAACATAGTTGACAGATGTCAATAAGAAAACTTAGAAGAAATATACTGTCAAATTCTGCAAACAGCTGAGTATTATCTCTCATGTGTACAATCTTCTGATAGACATCATTTGCATATTGTGATTACAGATGTTTCAACACGAGTTGTTTGCTGTGGTTCATTAACATGATTTGATTTGTCAGACTTCTACGCAGACTGGAAGTCTTTGAGAAACACAGCATACCATCACACTCCTGCTGTGATTAGTGGTCTTTAGTATGGGTGCAGCTCATATTTCTGTTAGTACAATAGAGGAGTTCAATAACAGGCCTTCATCTAAGTGATTTAGGCAAAAAACCATTTTAAGAAGATTAATTATTTCTAGCATCATTATAGATATGAAAACATGCATTAGAATTATGGGCTTACTTCAAAATACATTAATTATTGTTCATCTTGTCACTTTAAACTTATGAAGCAATTAGACCCAAGTAGATTTAGTAGTAAAATGTGTTTGCTTTATAAACAAGATGTTGATACATTTGAAGTGGAATTTCACTGATGCATATTAATAATTGCATTTAGATAGTATTGCAGCAGAAACATTAAATAAATATTAAGCAGTTAACTAACTATAGGCTTTAATCAGAGTATCTAAATGATAAAGATGCTTTCATAAATCAACAAAAACAAATATCACTGGTCTAAGTGTTCAATTGTTATCATCAGAAAATAGGTACAGCCATTTTATGATATAAGATCTATTATGCAAAATGTTACTTAAGTTGTGATAATTTGTGTAAAAGCATATTTGCTGCTTTATTTTTAACAACATATTCAAAACCATACCTTGATATTAAATAACAAGCTATCCAGAACTATTTTCCAAAAAACGCACAAGAAATTTGGTGCAAGCTCTATGCACTTGACATACTCAGCCTTAATCAATCCTGACTGCACCCGACATTGCTTCCAGTTCCCGCCAGACCCTTCGTTCCCTAGCAACTGCAGGCACACCAATAAAACCAGCGGAACAACAAACTGACGCCCTCATAAAGAGCAACAAAAATTGTGACACTTCACATAGAAAATGCTCGATCATCTGTAATTACAACTAAACTCAGCCTTTCACTTTGACTATTTTGACACATGGCAACAAATATAATAAATATATTGTAAATGGCGCCTTCTCTTCTGACACATTCGTCCTCCCTTCAAAAACCACTGCTATCACATTCCTCCTCAAAAAATTCACCCTCGACCTCGCTATTCTCACGGACTATCACCCCTTTTCCAAACCCCTTTTATGTTCAGAAATTATTGAATGAATTATTGCCTCCCAAATTTGTGCTCACGTCTCACACAAATGCCTGTTTCAACTCCCTCCATTGCACCAAAATGGCAATCCAAAGTCATAAACAGCATTCTCTGGATTGCTGCATTGTCCTTTTTGTCCTCCCTTAAGGCGTTGACATGTTCAAACACATTATCATGCTCCTCCAATGCCTTTCCCCCATTATCCAGCTGGGACTACCCTCACTTGACTTTACTGCTACCTATCTGAGCATAGCTGGACCATCACCAGCAATGGTTTTTCCTCTTGCATTTTCAATCACCTTGGCAATCCCACAGGAGACATCCTTGGCTGCCTCCTTTTCCCATTTACATGCTGCTTTTCCACATCATCCACAACGTGGAATCAACTTCCACATGTATACTAATGACAATCTGATCTACCTCTTCACCACCTCTCTTGATCCCTTTACTGCCTCGGTCCTGTCATACTGATTGTCCAACATTAAATCTTAGCTGAGCTGCAATTTTTGCCAGTTAAACATTGGGGATCTAAAAGTCATTGCCCTCTACCCCCTGCCACAAACTGTGTACCATTGCCACAAATTCTGTCATCCTCCCAGTTATTTTTAAGTCTGAAATAGGCTCTTCTAAACTTTGGAGTACTATTCACCACAAGCTCTGCTTCTATCTCCATGTCCTCTCAATCCCAAAGATTTCTTACTTCCACCTTCATAATAACATCTGACCCCACCCATGCCTCAGCTGCTGCTGTGTCATGTTGGCAAAGACAAACACAAAACAAGATGGCTGTAACAAAAATACAGTGCAGTAAAATGGTATTCCAAAATAATGAAATTGCAATGAAATGATAGGACTCAAATATGCTTGAGCTTGCAGCTGTGAGTTCTGGATTCTCAGTTATGTAGCCAGGAAACTGTTTTAGATAGAGTTACAGCAAAGGGGAAGGGAAATAATTGATGACTATTGTTGCAGCTCCAGTCGACTCTTTCAAGAGGGGGACAAAGTTAAAGTCCTCAAGTGTATCAGCTGCCCACTGTCCATCACGGAATCGGGAAAGAACAAAATGTTACATGGATTTTTGATTTTAATATTCCTGTATCTCATATGCTTCTGGCAATTTTTGCACTCTGAATGGAAAGTGTACAAAAAAAGAGAAAGCAAATCCATGCAGACAGCTACCATTGGACAGAATTAAACAGGATATGCAGTGCATAACATACAAAAATAACATGTCCAAGGGGACTTCCAATAAGCCTTGGTGGGTTGATGACAATCCCAATTGTAGAAATGACCTTCTTAGATATCACAGCTTTATATGGTAAGTAGCCAGGCCAATTCCAAAATGCACTGAGGAACTCCAGGTTTGTGCAAACTCTTTTTGTACCGCAGGTACATTAAGTTTCCAGTAGTGAATTCATACCAAGATGCGGGTGAAGCAGAATTTCCAACCATCCCTCATGAGATCTGCCATTTAGTCAAACTTTTCATCTTGCACTCATCCAGACAAATGCAAGAATGCCAAATTTCAAATGATCACAACAATTTATAATACAGGAAAAAAGGGTGCTGATTGGTTGGCAAATCGACTTTGATTGGCCGAGGCATTAACACGGAGAAAAAATATTTCCGATACATAGATGATATGTTTGCGATCCTTGAATCGGCAGCTGCGTATAAGGATTCCCTTGTACCCTAATATGCTCCAAGCCTACTAAAGGCCACCACTTTAGACCCTGAAATGTGCCCAGTCTACATCTAGTTACCCTGCAAAGAGAAAGTATCTCAAAAATTTGAACAACAGGTTAAGGAAGCCGTTTCAAGCTGTTACTATGCAGTGGCTCCACCTGGGAGTATTTTCCACTAATAGGATGTTACCATCAGTCCAAACCGATGTCCTGCCTACCACAGAATTGAGCAATGTCATGTATGAATTTCAGTACTGACATGATGCCAGGTATGTAGGGCCATACACTCCAGTGACTGGCTGATTGAATCAAACAGCACGTTCCTTTGGCTGTTCATAATTGACAGAATACAGACTGTACTCAGCCAGACCACACTTGCAAAACCCCAAACAAGGTATCTACTGTTGGATGTGATTTGTGGATTGGGCAGCACTTTCTGAACAATCCTGAGTGTACTAATAGCTACACTAACAATCAATTTAATATAATCAGTGGCCCATTTATGCTTGCTACAAACAACATACATTTATACACAGGGACAGGGACTCATTTGTTGCAAATAAAAGGGATATGTTCAAGCCTTGTCCTTTTTTTGAATTACGCAGGAGCTTTTGGAGCCTATAGTTCCCCATTATTTTCTCCATGGCAACATCTTGGCCAGTCAGAGTCGACTTGCCAATCAATCAGCACCCTTTCCTCCTGAAGTATAAATCATTGTGATCATTTGAAACATGGCATTCTTGTGTTTTTCATGATGAATGCAAGATGAAAACATGTCCCTCTTTTCAGCAATATTCAAGTTCTGTACTAGCAAGGGCTGCATCTACTGGTCGGCGAGTGGGGGGGCGGGGCACACTCGCCGACGCATAAAATGACACGGGGTGATGCTGGGCATGCGTCCCTATGTCACCCCGCGCCATTTAGATTTTCAGTTCAGCGGGCACGCAGCTGACTTGGCTGCGTACCTGCCGAACTGTCAACGGCTACTTAAGCCCTTTAAAAAAGTAATTAAACCAGTTAATGAACCTGCCCACCCAACCTTAAGGTTGGGGGGCAGGCAAAGAACTCAGGCGGCCTTCAGAAAAGACATGAAACCTCGTCCACAGGCAGAATGGGGTTTCATGAGAGATTTAAAATGTGCACAAAATGTTTAAATATAAGAAATTGACATGTCTCAGCTCATGTGACAGTGTCACATGAAGGGACATGTCAGGAATATTTTTTACATCCTTCCACAAAATTTTTTAAACTTCCACCGATCTCCCTGAGGCAGCACTTTGCCTCAGGGAGATCTGTGCGCTCTTTCGTGCGCACGCGCGAAACAGAGCACTCCCGGCTCAGGGAATTCAAACCCCCCCGCCCGCAAAGGGAGTGCACAGCACTTCCAAGCGGACGTCACACTGGGCAGGCCTTAATTGGCCCGCCCACATAAAATGGCGGCACGCCCCCGACTGGGGGCACGGATCGGGATCCCGCCCACCCGCGCCCGCTCCCACGCATCCCCCCCCGACGGGGGGGAAAATGTTGCCCCAAGTGACTATTCAGACGTTGAAATGGAACAGCACATATGGTTTCCCAGTCCTCCACTGAGATCAGTCCAGCATCAATAATAAGTGCCAAATCTATCCATACATCCAATGAATGGATGATGATCCCATTGCATAAGATAAAATTGGAAAGATGTCTGGATAGGACAGTCATTCAACATGTAGAAGTTAGGATTAGTACAGTATTAATCTGAGCGCAATATTAATCTGACACTACTCACCATTATATTTAGCATTTACCAGGAATTATTACAATACTCAACAACAGCTTTAGTCACTTTTCCTCAAACAACAACAACTTGAGTTTATATATAAATTTAAATAAAGGAAAAATTTTTCAGAGCACTTCATAGGAGCATAATTGGATGAAAATTGGCACCAAGCCGAAGAAGCAGATATTGGGACAAGTGACTAAAACATTGGTGAATTTGTATGTTTTAAGAAGAGTCTGAGAAGAGGACAGAGAGGTAAGGATGCAAAAAGGTTTAGGGAGGGAATTATTGAGTTTACAGACTAAACAGCTGAAGGCATGGTGACAATGGTGGGGTAAATTAAGTGGAAGATGCACAAAAGGCCAGATTTGGAAGAATGCAGACCTCTAGAAGGATTCACAAAGATAGGAAGAGCTGAGTCCACAGCTGAACAACCCCAAACTTAAAGGAAACGTTGCTCTAGACCCAATATTCAATTGATCTCCTGGCTGGCATTCTATCTTCTGTCCTGCATAAACTTGAGCTTATCTAAAACTCTGCTGCCTGTAACCTAACCTGCGCCAAGTTCCACTCTCCCACCAGCCCTGTGCTTGCTAACTTAGGTTGGCTCCTGGTCTCGATTTTTAAAATTCTCATCCACGTGTTTAATTCCCATCCTCATGCTGGGCAGATGGTAGTCTATTGATCCAGAGGCCCAGGCTAATGCTCTGGGGACATGGGTTCAAATCCCAGCCAGTGGAGTTTAAATCCAATTAACAAAACATAATCTGGAATTGAAAACTAGCCTCAGTAATGGTGATCATGAAGCTATCATTGATTGTCATAAAAACCCATCTGGTTCACTAATGCCCTATAGGGGAAGAAATCTGCCGTCCTGACTTAGGACTGGCCTAAACGTGAAAGAATGAAAAGAAAGCAACTGAAAAGTTTCCTTGTAGGCTATGCACAAGTTTCCCCTTTAAATCACCATCTGTGCAAAATATTTTTTTTTTGTAATGTGTGGATTCTTTAGTATACATTGCTGTGTAGGCAATGAAAGCATGGATGAGGGTTTCAATTGCAGAGGGCCTGAGGCAGGGGCAGAGCTGGGTAACATTATTGAAATTTCTAAATACTTATTTTGCTATGTTATGTAATTGGTATTAGAATATATTTGGAATGATTGATCATGATTATGAAGTCCAGATCCTGCATTAGGAGTGTACATTTGGGTTGAGTTCCCATGCAAAAGGAACATTTTAGAACATACAGCACAAAAACAGGATGATGGGAATCAAGACAGGCCATTGTCGAGTACGTTTCCTTGAACTTTTGAGGCTCTGAGTGATCTATTCCGTAAGTTGACAATATTACATACATATTTTTGACAAGACTGTTGGAAACGAAAAGAATTCCAATGAATTAGAAGCTATTGATGGCAAAATTGCCTGGGATCAATGCAATGAAAGCAATCACAATGATGAAACATTTTTCTAACAGATCCAAGGTTGGATTGAGAATTTGCAGAGGATATTTTCTGAAAGATCTAATCTTTGTTTGTTCTGAAAGACCCAAGCACCCAGCGTTAGATGGGGAAGAAGAGAATTGACTATGGTGTGCACTGGGGAATAAGGCTGGCCACTTGCCCTGAAATGTGTCACATAAATTTGTTAATTCCTCCCCCTCCTGCTCCCAGCCTTGTTTATGGCTGTTACTACCATGGCACAGCTTTGGAAACTTTATGTATTATCCATTGCACCACTGTATTTTGCTGCATTGCATATAAAGAGTTGAGTGCATCTCATGCCTAAATAATATCTATATGCCGCCATCTGGGTTTACCTGATATCTGTCAAATTGTTAAGGAATATGTCTTGAAAATTTTTCATCAGTTCACTATTATGTTGAAAATGAAAAAAATAATTTTCAAAATGAAATCTTGAGATATGATCTGTACTACTAATACACAGAATTTTGCCAAAGGCTTTGAGTTATAATGCTATTCAATTGGCAACTTGAACCGAAATAGGCCAGAAGCAGAGAAAACACCTTTTTTCTGTGGATATTCATGAGTCCTTCTAAAGTAAAACAAAATCACAGGAGATGGTATCAAGTGGTTTGAGATTAAGGCTCAGAGGCAGTTGACATCACATGGTCAGATTAGTTTCCTACGAGAATAAACATACTTTTTCTTTTGTTCAAATAATTTCCTCCTCATTACAGAATCATTTATGTACAATTGATATAAATGTACAAAAAGTCAAACTGGGATACTTCCCCCCTTTTCTCTATGATATAAAAGCTTGTTGATCAATTTTGTTTTAGGATATCCTGGCTGATTGACTGCATCTCTTCAGCTCAGAAGTAACAAAATATCCAACTAGTTAAGAAACCCTCATTTCCACCTGCAGTGCTGGGATTATTGGTTTTATAATAGCAGTGTGAAAGGTTTGAGTAAATCCAGTAGAATTTTTTTTCCATGTATTCCATTCTAATGACTTGCACTCCGAGACTTGGATCAATTTAAAAATAAAGCAAAGTCACTTAGGATATCAAAATACAAGCACACTAGTGCCTTCGACCAGCTCAGAGGGAGAATACACACAATGGCAAGCAGATTGTGTGGGATGAATAACCAGTTATGGACAAAAAAAAATCTGCAAAGAAATTTAGAATATGAAATTAATTTCTAGAAATAAGCAGAACAAGCAGAGATTTCACAGGTTGCTCCAGCTGCTTTGCAGTACTGTTTGTGAAGGCCCTGAAACCAGTCTTTATTAGAGATGGAAAATACACAATAATCTTGGCCTTTAGGCATAAGCAGTCAGTACCCATTTAGAAAACACATTAACCAACTAATGACGTGGAGAGAAGGAGAAACTTTAAACAAACGCTGCCCATGTTATAGTCCTGCACATAGCATTAATTAATAACAACAGCTTTTGTGTATATTCAACCTTTAAGTAACAGTCTTCTTTGGCAGTTGGAAATAAAAGATGCAAATGATTATATTAAAAAAACAGACATCCTTTTATGACAGATCTCTCAATTACCTAAATAATGATAAGGAATCATTATGGTAAAATGACATTTTACTTTAATATTATTCTGTACCAAGTTATTATTTAGTCCCTAATGTAGATATAGGGTGGTACAAATGCCAGACTATCAACAGGATTGAATCCACATAACTGGTTCCATTGTTGTACTGTCAAAGTAGAAGCAACAATTACAAGATGACTGTAATAAAATGACTGCAGTCTTTGATTTACAGGTTCAAATGCATTTAATATTTTACAGTTCTGTATGTTACTGCCATTGGGTCTTTACTAGTGGGCGCTGAGGTAATGAACACAATTAGATGTTACTGCCAGTTTAGTACTTGTCTACAATTTATTCATAGCTTTATGATAATCTAACATGAACATTGTAGAATTCTAAATTTCTTTCTCTGAAGATACAATCAGAGTCAAGTTTCTTTAATTATCCTCAGTGTTAAATGAGGTCCTCAGCACTCTGCCACAATCCCCTACACACACTGATTATGTAGGTAGATAATCGTACCTTTTAATTTTGTGGGGTTTATTAGCAATTATTGTGTGGCATATTATTGCCAGACTATTTATGGTTTTTAATATGCCAGATAGTCTGGTAATTAGGGGCCTGTCAAAGCCTGTTATATTATGCAGTTGCAGTTTGCATTAGGAATTTCCTCGCCATTCAAGCACCTTGTGAGTTGAATTTAATATTCCACCTTAGTCTCTAAAGGTTCAAAGGCTACAATTTAATTACATGACTGTTAATTCTTAATTTTCAATTATTTTGGCTCATGGGAGTTGCCCTTGAGAATGTGCAGCCAGCACAAGATGTGATATTCAACCTGTTGTTCAATAGCTAATTGTGTTTCCTTAACACAATCTTATTACAAATATGTTGTTTTATTATTTGCATAATGATGCATTACCTGTAATTGTTGAAAACTTCATTGTTCTCCTTTTCATGCCTTAAGATGTTACAGTGGATGACCGAGTTCCTACTGTGTAAATAGATTTTATTGGTAAGTGGTGAATGTAACTGGTAAACTGTTCATGCTGCATATAGAGTAGCGTACTTGCCATTTTTTTTTGTTAAAGACAATTCCAATCAATGCCTTGCTTAAGTGGCATTCTCCATAATGTTGGAGTATAATGTTTTATTGAGTGATGAGATGTGCAGCTCGCAGCTGAGATTCTCCACATGGTGAGTTCCTCGTTTTACACCGTGCCACTGGGTGATGTTGCCAAGTGATTTACGCCGAGGACTTTCAAACCTTTTAATTAGGCCCTCATCTACCTGTGGTGGGTGGCTTCAAAGCTGTTGGAATCCCACCAAATGGAGCAGAACAGAAGTGCAATGGTAACTATCCGCCTTTGCACTTTAACCGCCAGCCCCCACATGCACTGTTTCCCCTAGGGAGTCTCGGTTTAAATTGGAGCTTAAAAATGGAAATGTTACCTGGAGAATAGCAACACTTACTTGAAATATTAACATATCCAAATAGGCAGACTGTACTAATTCCTATACATCAGGCCACAAGATGTGAGGTTTGTCAACCTTTTAGTCTTTTGTTTGTGTCAAGGAAATTAATATAATGTGAAAACCATTGAACATCATATATCACAGCCCTGGCTACTCTGCTTCAGGTCTACCAGGATATTTGACTACTATGAATAGAATTGGTTCTGCACTGCCCACATACAATGTTGCATCTAAATAATTTACCAAGACACAAACCTGACATTTTCATTGAAGAGTTCTATTGCTCATCAGATGCTGTAATAAATTTGTTCCAGAAATAATACTGTATGTAAACCCCTTGTTAAATTTTGTTAATTTTATTCTTCTGATTATCTTTCTATATAATTTGGTTTCTGTTTATCAGTTAAGCTGTAAATAAAAACTGAGTAAATAGTTTTAGCTAGTACACATTACATAGGATATACAGCTCTGAAACAGGCCATTTGGTCCAACCAATCTATTGCGGTCTGATAGCATGTTATTTTCTGCCTTTCAGCAGGGCTAACAGAATGTAGCAAGCATCTCATGCAATTGACATACAATGACGGAAGTTAATTCTTAAACTTCGGTATTCTAAATCACACATGGCATGTACAAGTACAAAAATATTCACCATTAGAGACTTGGCCTGCTTCTGGAGACTTTTTTATTTGCCATGAACACAAGACAATAGAATTGGAGGAAAAATAACTATAACAATAACAATAATAACTATATAGGGGTCTAGAATCAGGGGGCACAGTCTCAGGATAAGGGACAGGAAATTTAGGACTGAGATGAGGAGGAATTTCTTCACTCAGAAACTGGTGAATCTTTGGAATTCTCTGCCCCAGAGGATTGTGGAGGTTCAGTCATTGAGTATGTTCAAGACTGAGATTGCTAGATTTCTACATATTAAAAACATCAAGGGGTATAGGGATAGTGCAGGAAGATTAGCCATGATCTCATTGAGTGGTGGAGTGGGCTCAAAGGGCTGATTGGCTTACTTCTGCACCTATTTCTTATGTTCTTAACAATGTTATTCAAAATTCTAACAGTAGATATTTTTCTTATTTGGCACAAAATTCTGTTTGATTCAGCTGCCTCTGATTGAAAAGGTTTCGTTTCGATTCCCAACATCAATGGTTGATAGTGATAGGTGCGCTTTTTCCGATAAGATGTTAAACTTCAATCCCACCTGCCTGTTCTTTGGTTCTGATGGAAGTTAAGGATCTTGTAACATTGGGCAGAATCTTCTGTTCGGTGAGCAGGGGGCCCAATCGTCGGTGTAAAATGAAGAAGGGTGACGTCGGGCATACATCCCGACATCATCCCGCGTCAGTTAGATTTTCAGTTCGGCGGGCGTGCAGCTGAATCACCTGTGTGCCCACCGAACTGTCAAAGGCCTATTAAAGGCCATTAAAAAAGTAATTAACATGATAAATGGACCTGCCCATCCAACCTTAAGGTTGGCAGCCAGGCCGGGAGTGCAGGCGGGCTTCTGAAAAAACATGAAACCTCATCCACAGGTGGGATGAGGCTTCATGAGGGTATTAAAATTTTTATTAAATGTTTAAATAAAAGAAATTGACATGACCCAGCTCAAGTGACAGTGGCACATGAGTGGACGTGTCAGTAATTTTTTTCCCCTTCTTTATTGAAATTTTCAAACCAGAGCCGATCTCCCTGAGGCAGCACTTTGCCTCAGGGAGATCCGTGCGCTCTTTCGCGCGCGTTCGTGAAAGAGCGCACTCCCGGCTCAGGGAATCCTCCCCGCCCCTGCTGCCCCCCCCCACACCCGCACAGGGAGCACATAGCACTTCCTAGTGGACATCACGCTGGGCGGGCCTTAATTGGCCCGCCCACGTAAAATGGCGGTGCGCCCCCGACTGGGAACGTCAAACTATTATAGTTTGAAGTAAAAGCAAAATACTGCACTTACTGGAAATCTGAAACAAAAACAGAAAATGCTGGAAAATCTCAGCAGGCCTGGCAACACCTGCGGAGAGAGAAACAGAGTTAATGTTTCGAGTCCGTATGACTCTTCTTCAAAGCTAAAGAGAAGTAGAAATGTGATGGAATTGTTTAACTGTTTAAGGGGGTGGAGCAGGTGAAGCAGGATAGAAGGCCAGCGATAAGTGGGGACTAAGGAGAGATTGACTTAGATATCATGGTCTGAAGTTGTTGATCTCAATGTTTAGTCCGGAAGGCTGTAAAGTGCCTAATCAGAAGATGAAGTGCTGTCCCTCCAGTTTGCGTTGGGCACTTTACAGTCTCCCGGACTTAACATTAAGTTCAACAACTTCAGAGCTCAGGCCATGAGCTCGCTCCTCTATCTTCACCCCTTTTTCAAGTCCTTTTTATTTTAAGTTATTTTTATTTTTTATTCACTTATTTCCATTTTACTTCATTTATTTATTGCTTTATCCTTTTTCATCCCTTTTCCCCCACCCCACACCCCACCAAAGGGCCACCTGTTACTTGTTCTATGTTGGTTCTTTCATGGTGCTGACTCCTGATCTGCTGTTAACACATTCTGCTTTCTTACCTTTATGCCACTATCAGCACCTTCTTTCACCTTAACCACTACCATTAACACTCTCTTTGTCTTTTTGTCCATGACATCTTTGTCAATCTCTCCTTAGCCTCCACCTATCGCTGACCTTCTATCCTGCTTTACCTGCTCCACCCACCTCAAACAGTATAAATTCCACCATATTTCTATTTCTCTTTAGCTCTAAGTAAGAGTCATACGTACTCAAAACGTTAACTTTGTTCCTCTCTCCGCAGATGCTGTCAGACCTGCTGAGTTTTTCCAGCATTTTCTGTTTTTGATATAGTTTGAAGTGTTTTGGATTAAAAAGTATAACGTGATTTTCTTACATCTTCATCTGTCAATGAAAACAAAAAAAGTTCAAAGTTGAAATGAATAATTTTTATCCTCAAAAAAGGACTCCAATGAAAATGCAACTAATTGCTAAACCGCCAACAATAACTTGTATTCATGTCGCACCATTACCATAATAAAGGATCCTAAGATGCTCACAGCAGCAGTCTGAAACAAAACATGACACTGAACCACATAAGGAGATCAACCACATGGGAATGCATGACCTCAACGTGCCAGTGAACATAGGACATAAGCTCCACATCTGTCAACAGCATAACACCCTGACTTTGCATTCACTGTTTATGAGATCTGATGAATCCCTCAATTAGTTACAGCACACTTCTGGGCTGTTGTTCTGCAAACAGTATAACAAAAACTTTCCTTAAATTTACTGTGGTTATAAGAATTAGTAAAACATTAAAATATACTGTTCCAAATATTCCAAAAATACACTGTGCCAATAAAGACAATATGTGATAAGCTCATTCATTGAAACTAGATTTATTATTTTTTTTACAGGTGTATTTTTAAATACTGAATAATAGAGCAGGTGGCTTGAATGTTATTTATCATAAATGCCTAGTGTCATTTAAAATTGACTTTCTCAAAAACACATGTCAGATCTGCTGTACTTCCACTGCTGTAGAAATAAAGATGTCATTCTTAATATTCACTTGTCAAGTCTGAACAAAATTGTCTGGCTGCTCACAATGATTTACATATAGTAACTGCTGAGCACAAATGGACTTCATCTATCAGCTGCAGGATGTGGCAAAGAGGTCAAAGTAAGAAAATAAAGGCAACATCTCAAGTGTGTTTACAGCTATCAGGCAGAACATTGCAAACAGAAATAAATATTTCCTTAGCTGGAAGGTAAGTTTTAAATGGTGTGCCACTTTTTATCAATCTTAGTCCAAGACAGAGAAACGTTGTGCAGGATACGTAACACTGCTGAAACTCTTGGCAAAGAACCATTTCTTTCCCTGACAGACTTACCAGGTCCCAAGATTATTGCAAATACCACTAAGCAGGCACAGATTGATCGTATTCTATTAAGACAATTGGGGGCTGAATTCCATAGCCCCTAAAACCGGGCGTAGTAATTGCGATTGACTCGCAACATGCAAACTTCATACTACCTATTGTTTTATGCAATTTCAGCATCCAATCAGTGTTAACCTTGGTGGGGGAGATACAAAGGGAGAAATGTTCTGTATTCATAGCAGGGCAGGAGACCATCCAGATATATGCCCTGACAAGGCAGTGAGAGCATTTAGCTGTGGAGGCCAATGCAAGGAGTCAAGACCCAAGGACCCGGATACAGTACCACAAGAATTTAATGACCTCACACAAATGGTCAAGATCAGTGAATACATCTTCAAATGGCATTTCCTACCAACTGTACCACCAGCCACAGACACTGCTCAATTCACCACATCACTCACCTAGCAACAATCTCCATCAGTCACAACTCATATCCAAAGTTCCCTCACACGCTTAGCAATGCTGCAAGCTTCACACCTACACCTGATGGTTTGAACACACTGGCCGCTGGTCAGCCATGTCAGCCAGGCATATTACCTGATACTCTCTGGCACACTTGCCTCTCACTTCCAGGAGAAGGTAACGCACAACCGAAGGCAGCAAGCACTAAGCAGAGAGGGCAAAACATACCTGAATACTGTAATCTGTACGGAGGAGACAGTGCTGACCATCATCAGAATGGCCATCGCTGAGGCCATAGCTAACAACGGAGCTGAAATCATTGAAGATTACAGTATTCCCATACCTATAACTCCCTCTCATATCCGGCTTCCTCCTCATCTCTCTTCTGATTGCAACGTGCAGATCCTGCAAGCATGCACCTCTTACTTTCCAGCCCTCCCCACTTTACAAATTTATCCTTGTGCCTTTCTCCTTTCAGATATGCAAGAAGTGCAACCTGGCTAGGCAGTGCAAAAACAGCAAGCGATGATGAAGATACAGCACCGTAACTTGATTTCATATTTGCAGCAACCAGTTCAAATACCGAAACTGCATGTAATTTAGAGGACAGCATAGAGGCAGGATCTGGATATGTTAAGAAACTGGGCAGCAGAAGGCTGCAGCCAGAACAGGGGGAAAACTGTTGCACTATGTTGGCTTGTTGAAAAGCGAGGTGACAGACAGGTTCTGTTGCAGAGGATTCAAATGAGGACTTCAATGGGGTGATAGGCATGTACAATAAAATGCTTAGTGCATTGACAGGCCCGCCAGAAAGTCTGCGGTCAATGCACTAGCTTGGCACATAGCTTTGCGTGGAGCTTGAAGCCCATCCTTTCCAGTGTGGAAGTGGTCAACAACTCCATTAAGGGAGCTAACCATGATGCAGCTTCTCATGGCTGATGTCTCAGCTTCTAGTCATTTGGTAGTACAGAACTTGAGTATTGCTGAGAAGAGAGACATTTTTTGTTGAAGCTTTTCATTCTTGCACTCATCAGGACAATTTGCAAGAATATCAAATGTTCAGGGAGCTACAATTTATACTATATGAGAAGAGAGTGCTGATTGGTTGGCAAGTGTCCATCCTGAATCACTATCCCTAT
Organism: Cetorhinus maximus; assembly: GCF_964194155.1. NCBI lineage: Eukaryota > Metazoa > Chordata > Chondrichthyes > Lamniformes > Cetorhinidae > Cetorhinus > Cetorhinus maximus. The sequence goes on along the minus strand of NC_135884.1, from coordinate 45,828,351 downwards.
GGCAACATGGCACACATGGCTTGTTCCCAGGTAGAAATACAAATTAACTAACTTTTAATTCCAAACTTTTCCTTGATTCTGGGAAACCATTTGAATAACTTCTGTTTCTAACAAAGACAGGACAATGTTTCCCAGGCTTACTGGTACCATTACGAAGCTAAGAGCAAGCTCTGTGCTGTTTATGATCTTACCTTTCTAGCTCTGACCTCTTAAGTCAACTTTCCCCCAATGTTTTATTGCTAATTGCTTTAGGGTTTTTTTTTACCATTTAATTTACATTGACAAGTTCCAATTCCCAAACCAATAGTTATAATCTAAAACATTTAAACAATGAACCCGATATTCACAACAGTATGCGGTTCACAGAAGTGTTGTTATATCCATCTCCATTCTCCGATCCCATAATATTTTCGAACAAAAAATATTCAGCAGGAGACTGAATAAATTTGCAAAGGAAGCTAGATTGATTACACCAGCAATATAAGTGTCCCTGACTTCTGTGGCTCAGTGGGTAGTACTCTTGTCTCTGAGTCACAAGGTTCCAGGTTCAAGTGCCACTCCAAACTTGAGGGCAAAAATAAATACTGACATTCCAGTGCAGTACTGAGGGGGCACTGCACTGTCAGAGCCACCATTTTTCAATTGAGGACATTAAACTGAGGCCCCATGTGTTTACTCAGGTAGATGTAAAAGATCCCATGGTTCTATTTTGAAGAAGCAGAGGGGAATTATCCCTGCTGTCCTGACCAATATTTATCCCTCAATCAACATCACAAAAAAAGATTAACTGGTCATTATTCCTTTCATGTTTGTGTGAATTTGCTGTGTGCATATTGGCTGCTGTGTTTCCTACTATACAACACTTTACAAGCACTTCATTGGTTTTAAGATTCTTTGAGAAGTCCTGTGGTCATATAGAGTGCCATATTAATGAAAACGTCTTTCTTTTTCATCATGCTATCCTGGACTGAACCTATGCATTAACTGCTTGGATTGCAATGCTGAATCATGGTTTCTGCTGAGTGGATATCCTAAAGAAAGAAAAAATTCATCTCTCACAACAATTATTGCCTTCAATGTAGTAAAGCATCTCAAGTCACTTCAGAAACTTAGACACCAAGCCACCATGCTAGGACAGATGGCCAAAAGCTTGGCCAAAGTGGAAGTTTTAAGAAGCATTTTAAAATGGGCGGGGGGGGAGTGGAGAGGTTTACAGTGGGAATTGGAAAGGTTCAGGCAAATGCAGTTGAAGATACAGTTACCAACATTGGTTGAAAATTGGGGTGTGCAGTTGATCAGAACTGGAACAACACAGAGTTCTCAGAGGACGGTCAGGATGCAGGAGGTTATAAAGATTGAGGATACGTACATAGCTATATGTGACAATTCTTTTCCTTTCCTCTTCACCAATGGAAGCTATCTTCTATCTTCTATCAAAAGGCTTCACATAAATTCCGCAAAATGAACCAGCTAGGACAATAATTATTTTCCAAAAATTGATCAAAAAAATTTGAATAGTTGTCTGTTCAACTTAAAGTAAAACCTTAAATCAAACACATGATTGAACAAATTCCGTGTAATGTTTATATTTGAATTTCATGGTTTCCCACTTCCTTTAAACAACAGGCTGAAGTTAAAGGACTAAGAATATTTGTATCATAAAATTACACTACCTCTTTCCATGAATAACGTTATTTTTAACCCTTTATGAATGGATATGGAATTAAAGAAGCATGCAATGTGTGCGTCGCAGTGAAGCATGACCAGGCTGTATGAAATATGGTGGCATTTTGACCAGAGCACAAATAACCCTTGTATGCTCTATTAGGATTTTAAGATTTTTCAGAGTATAATTACTGCTGTTACTTGCTTTTTACTAAAATGCATCGCTTCACATTTACTGACTCTAAACTCCATCTGCCACAATTTAGCCCATTTCTCCTTCTTATCAACATCCCTTTACAGGTTCCTATGGTTTCCTAAGGAATTAATTATACCTACTACTATATTGGTACCATTTGAAAATGTCAATAGTCGCTCAACCTCAATCCAAATCATTGATATACACAGTGAACCTAACCTAACTTTGTGAGATTACGCTACTTACTTCTAACCATTCTGAAAAATTGCCCTTAATTGGCCTATTCTGCTTTCTCTCTTCTCACCAATTTAAAATCCAATTAGCTATCTTTTTCCTAACTCCATATTCTTCAATCGTCTTTAGTAATCTTCTTTGTGGTCAATGTCTTCCCTAAAATTCATGCACACTACATCCACTGCATTTGTTCCATCTATCATGCCTTATATCTCCACGAAAAATTGTATGATTTGTCAAGTACGATCGTTCCTTTTGAAATTCATGCTGGCTACTTCATGTTATGTTCATTCATCTAGGTGTATGGTAACTGCATCCTTAATCAAAGGCACTAAAATGTTCCTTACCACAGATATTAAGCTAACAGGCCTGTAATTACCCAGATTAGCTCTGTCTCCCTTTCCAGGTGTAACGTGTGTATCAGAAGAGAGGAAGGGAATATTGAGAGATGAAAAGGAAAAAGATGGTGTATGAACAATGTTCATAAAAAACAGCCTAAACCCTGCTGACACACATCTAAGGTTTTGGATTGTTAATATTATAAAACAACCAATGTTTTCTTAATTGAATGTTTTTAAAGATTTTTTTAAAATCACATGTTGATGGCAGATGTATCAAATTTTAAATCAGGTATTTGTTTGTATGCATTATCCATGTTGACTGATAAATATTAAGCCTTTTATGAAAGGGCTGTTAAAAATGGAACCTGTAAAGGTGTAAGCAAATGTACATGAATGCATATGTACATGAATATGCAATTTTTGGATTTTGAAAAGCAACAGTGCTACATGCCCTACCTGGCTTGTTGTAGTCATGTGACCTCTGCCATGAGGCAGTCTCTCTGTAAGCAGCCATTTTACATCAATTCAATAAATACCCACAATGAGAAAGCACTACAATAATTGAACTAAAAACATGGTGTCAGAAGTGGAATTTAAAATAGAACTTTGAAACCCTGGAATTGTTGCAGAAAAGCCACAGCTCAGAAAACCACAGAGAAATGTTCAAATCTGTTATAAGCTGTGGAGAAAGGACAAGGAAAAGTGAACACAAAGTGAAGGCTTAAAGTAAAATACTGGGTGAGTTAACATGGCTGTAAACCTCCCCCTCCCAGCTTCTGTCAAAATTAAAGGTGGTATGTGATAAAACTGGCAGTTTTTCCACTTGCAATGGCAAAACTATGAGATTGCAGTAGATTTAATTAATAAGCTGGAACCAATTTGAGTAGCCATGCTTCTAACATTGCAGGGGAGGGACTGCTACAAATTGCATTTCATCCTAAGTCTATCTGAACAGCAAACAAAACAGGCGACAGAGATTTTGGACACCTTGGTCGCACGTTTTGAACTCCAAATGAACATTACTTATAAACGCTATGTATTCAACACTAGAGTTCAAGGTGTAAATGAGTCTATTGAACAGTACGTTGCTGCAGTAACACAGCTTACAGAATCATGTGCATTTGGGCAGCTAAAAGATGATCTGAGTGGAAGATAGAATTCTCTTAGGCTTATTTGACCTCTCAATAAGAGCAAATCCACTGCACGGTGAGAAACCTATACTCAGGAAAGTGATAGACATATGTAGAAATGCAGAGCATGTAAAACATCAGCTAGAGCACATGTACGGGAGACAAGACCAGGAGATACGTCAGGCTGAGACACCTTCCAAGCCGGAAGAACAGAGCAATCGTGGACAAAGGGCAGGATGCAAATATTGCAGAAGAAATCATACCAAGAAAAATAAGGATTTCCCAGTGTGTGGAAATTAGTGTTTTAACTGCAAGAAGTTGAATCAATACATGCACAAGTGTTTGGCTAGAAAGAAGCAGAACAGGCCTATGCATATGGCCACTGGAGAGATATCAGAAGAGTCTGATGAAGTGTTATGCACAATACAACAGGTTGGTTCTATCAAGTCTATAAGTGATAAATGTTTTGTGACTGTTACAGTGATGATCACAGAAGGAGCATATCAAGCAAACAAGAAGTGTCAGATAGACACTGGTGCATTGTGCAACATCATGACCTTCACAGGCCTATGCAAAGTGGCTCAACGTGGCAATTTAAAAATGAAGCCCTCGCAAGTAAGGTTGAAGCTATATGTTGGCACGATACTTATACTGAGAGGAGAAATTAGTCTGAGAGCCCAATGCAATGGCAAGAATGAAGATCTAGAGTTCCAGATTATAGATGGGACTCAACAGCTACTCATCTCAGCTAAAGCAAGTCTAAAGCTTGGACTGGTAACTCTGAATGTGCCGACAGAGATTTACAATGTGCTGCAGCACACAAAACCATAGACTGCCAAACAGATACTAGAGGAGTACAAAGGTGTGTTTACAGGGTTGGGATGTCTGCCAGGAGAATATCATCTAGAAGTAGATGAGAGTGTAGGACCAACTCAGCCCTCAAGATAAAGGAGCTGGAAAAGAAGGGAGTAATCAAGAAAGTGATAGCTCCTACAGACTGGATTAGCAGCAAGGTAAAAACCTAGAAAGCTGAGAATATGCTTAGACACAAAGGATCTAAATAAAGTGCTGAAGAGATTTTGCTGCCCCATGCCAACCATCGAAGGAATTTTGCCGCAACTTGCCAAGGAAAAGATCTTTATCACCCTAGATGTGAAGGATGGTTACTGGCAAGTGAAGCTGGATAAAAGCAGCAGCCTTATAACTACATTCTGGATGCCATTCAGGAGATACAGTTGGTTGCGCATGCCATCTGGCATTTCCACGGCTCCAGAAGACTATCAACATAGACAGCATGAGGTAGCGATCCTCCCGGAGTGGAAGCCAAAGTGGATGATCTGATAGCCTATGGATGGGGAGACACAATGGAAGAAGCCATAGCTGACCATGGTCAGAATTTAATTCAACTGCTAGAGAGAACTGGCCAGATGAACCTGAAGTTAACAAGAAAAAATTACAACTGAAGATGCCAGAAGCCAAGTATATATGGCATGTACTGACAGCAAAAGGTCTTTGCCTGGATCCTGACAAGGTGGGAGCTGTAGCAGTGATGCAGTGACCAACAGTTGTGAAAGCAGTGCAATAAGTCATTGGATTCGTGAACTACGTAGCAAAGTTTTTGCCCAATTTGTCGTCAGTGTGTGAACAATTACGCTTGCTCACTGCCAAGGAGGTGCAGTGGTATTGGGGCAAAGAATTAGAGGCATTGTTCACTAAAATCAAATGACCAGTGATGACAACACCAGTGCTGAAGTACTATGACGTCAATGATGAGTCACCTTGCAGTGTGACACCAGCGGGGCAGGTCATAGAGCAACCCTAATGCTGTAAGGACAACCAGTCGCATTTGCATCCAGGGCACCAATGCAAACTGAACAAAGCTATGCACCGATTGAGAAAGAGTACCTGGCTACTGTTTTTGCTTGTGACTATTTTCATCAATACCTGTTTGAGAGACAAAGTAACAGTGCAGGCTGACCACAAGTCACCTCAAAGCATTTTTCTCAAACTGCTACTCTCTGCTCCAAGGCGTCTGCAAACAATGTTACTTCATTTACAAAGATATTATCTGGATATGACATGCAAACAAGGGAAATAGATGTACATCATGCACATGCTGTCGAGTGCAGTGCTCCCATGAAGAAAGTTGAGTATGCTACAACAGAATGTGTAATCTCACATGCAACATGAAGCTTGACATGATCTGGAGACATTGAAACTGAAGGCAAGCGCCTTGCTCAAATCAAGCGAACTATCCAACATGATGTAACTCTCCAAGTGCCACAAGAAATAGTGATGAAATGATGGTCTGAGAGCATCAAGGACCCACCTGTGGTCACAAGAGCATATTGGGCCTACTGAGATGAATTACCCAACCTGGCATCTAGTACAAAGGAAATAGAGTCATTAGCCAAAAGGAGATGAGAGATGCTGAAGCACATCCATGTAAGCCATCGAGGAATTGAATCGAATCTGAGTTTGAGGGATTGCTCTACTGGCCAAACTTGAGCGATGAAATTAAAGTACACATTGGCCAGTGCAGTGCATGTAACAAGTACCAAGCAAAGAAAGCTAGAGAGCCACTGATGGTGCATGACATCCCAGACAGACAATGGATAAAGCTGGGAGTAAACCTCTTCACTATAGCAGGAACTGATTATCTTATCACTGCAGACTGCTATTCTGACTACTGGGAGTTAGACCAGCTAGCTCCAATGATGACAGGAGAAATAGTAGAAAGCCTGAAAGCACACTTGGAGTCATTAAGACATTCCAGGCATTATGATGAGTGAAGAATTCAACCGCTTCACAAATTCAACACTACACATTATCTCCACACTATCCCCAGTCAAATGGAAAGGCTGAATTGGCAGTGAAAATTGCCAGAGGAATCATCAAGAAATTGAGCAAATCTAGCACTGATGTACACGAGGCAATTCTTGAGTGGAGAAACACATTAGTCCAAAGACTAATGTCATGCCATATCCAAACTGCTCTTCCAATTACATAAAAGCCACTGAAACCAAAGTAGAAACAGGCATGAGTGAAAAAATCAAATTTCATTTTGACAAGACAGCCAAACCATTTACAGAGCTGAACATTGGCTCTCCAATCAGGTGCAAACCTTCAACACTCTCAACAGGAGTCAGTCCATGTGGCAACTTGGGACATGTGTAGAGAAGTTGTCACATGATTGTGCATGGCAGAAGTGAATGACCAAATATACCAATGAAACCGCAGGCATATAGTCACAACTAGCGGAGCTGTTCCTTCACAACAATTGGCTGATCAGGGAGAAGGGATTTGACCAGCTGTACTGAGTACAGAACTACCATCAATCCCAGAGGTCCATGTGTTCCCAACAACAGAAATGTGACTAGTTACCATGGCAATAAGTGCCACAGGAATGACACTCCCTGGAGAGGGATCATCATCCACACAAATAGCCAATGACAATGTGCACAGGTACCATTAAGAGATCTGCACGATTTAAAGACTATGTATGGTTGTAGGTGCAGAGACTGACTAGTAGAACAATCAGTTAATGCATGAGAACAGTGGGTGTATAGTGGGTAACTTGGGTAACTCACAGTTACACATGATCGTGCATGCAAATTTGCCTTCAGTTCATTTTGAAAAGAGGGATGTTTGAATTTTGAAATACAACAGTACGATGTGTCCTATCTGGCTTGCCATAGTCATATGACCTCTGCCATATGGCAGTCGCTCTGTAAGCAGACATTTTACATCAGCTCAATAAAGACCTACAATGTGAAAGCACTGCAATCATTGAACTTGAAACATGCAACATGGACTGACATGATTTTAGAAAACTCAGACAGAAAGATGGGGGAAAGACAGAAAGATCTGTCTCCTGAAAAATTGTTCAAGGAAAATATTAATTTATACTACTAAAATTTACATTGCACAGGAGAAACAAGATTGGCCTGTGAGTTAATTTCATCAATTATCCAATACTTTGTTAACCAGATTGCTCAATGTATTAGTAACTAGGCTGTCATTATGCTGTTACCACCTTCCCAAGGGCAACTAGGGATGGGCAATAAATGCTGGCCCAGCCAGCGAAGCCCTACATCTTGTGAATGAATTAAAAAAAAGAATAAAAAATTCTCCAAGTGCTGTTAAGTTGTTTGTTCATTCAATGGGTGGAATTGTCCCAGATTTGCACGAAGTGTGGTCGTGGGCGGGAAAAAGAACATTTTACCCGCCGGCCGCAATGGCAGCTTTTCACGCTGCATCATCCCAATGCCGCTTCATTAATCATGCATGCCTGAGAAACACACTGTTTCACTGGTGGGTCACCTCTGATTCGCCCGTCACCTCACCGCTTCCTCAAGCCGGGTGCCAAATTTAAAGTCCAGCCCCGCAAACACCTCTCATTGCTTCCAGCCCAGGACTGCTGCACAGAAGACATGGCCCCAAAAGGCAAGAAGACCATCTCATCACTCTAAACTCACACACTCACAAGCTCATCACACATTCACTGGCACCTTACTCACTGCCAGCTCAAGGGACATCACCACTCACTCTCTCACATACACCCTCACATCTCCATCTGACCTCATCTCCTCTGGAGACTGCTTCCTCAGCCCTCACCCTCTTGAGGCCACTTGCACAGATCAACATGTGTCCCCACACACACCCTGAGATAACCCCCCCCCCACCCTTCCCCAGTAATACCCTAGCCCTGCAGCCTCTTCCCTTGCCTGAGGTCACTTCTCCCCCTTCCCCAAGCAAGCCATAGCCCTGCAGCCACTGAAAAGCCACCCCAACCTCATGGCTAGTCTCAGAAGTAGAGACCTGCCTGTGAGCCCCCCTAAAAGTGATGTGGTGCTGCCTGTGACGCCTGGCGCTGGTGACTGCAAGTGCTGCCTGAAGCAACATAGGTAAACAAACCTCAAAGCCCTGAGTGAAGTGCAGCCCGTCAAGTGCACGTTGCTTATGTTCAGTTGTGAAACATGTTGGTGTGATTGCCCAGATGATTCAGCGTGGAGGGATGATTTCACCAAGAAGGGCTTATAATGATATGCAGATGCATTCAAATGAAGTTCCTGACGTGCAGTGGTGGGAAACACGGCCCGCCATCGACGGGCAGAGCGTGCATTTGAAAACTGGTTTCACTATGTCATGAAACTGATTTTGGCCTTCCCCCCCACATAGTCTGCTCATGCCCGCCATGACACCCAACGCAAATGGGCACGGAAAATTCCCTCCAATGTTTTGTTAATCAGATTGCTTGTTGGCATAGTAGCCAGATTGATTATTGTATTATTCTTTGTCAACCAGCCTGTTCAATGCCCACTTGATCACCCTTGGTGCTCTTAACTATGGATTATGATTTTAAGTTTTCAAAAAATAATATAGCCTTGTCATGGAAGATTGTATAAAATCTTAAACTGACATCATCATGTGATGATTCTTTGTTATTTGTAGGCAAATAAATTCAAGTAATCCGAACATGGCTTTGCTCAATCTGTCCTTTAAATCTCATTGAGACCTGGGTGGAACAGAATTAAAGTGATAATAAGACCCTAAAGCTTTTTCATAATTTATATTATCCCAGATAAGCCAAATAGAGACTGCAGTGTACATCTCAAACAGAAGTTCAACTTAGCTCTCTGTCCTAAGACTAATAAACCAATCAGTAAGTAAGCATTACCATATGCATGAAAGACTGCTCAAAAAATAGCTTTTTCAAAGCTGTGTATCTTGATGTTATGAAAATTCCCACTCTGCCTTAAGATTTTACCATTTTATTTTAAAGTATTCTATTATCAATAGATTAAATAGATCAGCATTTATAGTAAAAATGGCTCTATGGCAAAATATATTTCTATTTCAAAATTTAAGATAATAAAAAAAGTCCAAAGTAATCAAAAGATGTCTGCTAAATATGCAGTAACATGCTGTTGTACATATTTTGTTTCTATGTTGGAGCCAGCCCTAAAGTGCATCCACCTTGGATTTTAACAGGTGTCACACATGCGGTATTAACAAATAGCATCTTGCTGCTGCAGAACATTAGGGTAAAATGATACATCTGGCTAAGAATACAAGAGAAAATGCAGATCAGCATGACTCAAATAATGGTATGGCATAAGACATTAGCTGCCTAATGAACCGTAACCGAAGTATTAAGTCATAAATGGAACTGAAAATTCATATTGAAGTACAGGCATCATACTGTACTCACAAACTAGTTTAACCCTTTCAGTAAAGTAACACACTTAACTTGATATCCAAAAATATCATTTCACATGAGCAAGAATCCTGTGCTATATCAAATGTGTTTCTTTTAACTGAGTGAGTAATTAAGTGATTAATTTTAAGTTAATAATTATTATTTAAATACTTGGGTGAATGGGTCATGAATAAGGATTACAAGTAGTATTTTGAATGGCTGAGTCATACTGTAATCCAGCTAATCCACCTCCATATAGTCACTAGAATCACAGATAACATAAGTAGTATTAAATATAGGTTTTAACAAAACCCCTGGCTTAGAATTTGTCTTCAACTCTTTCAAAAATACGTTGTGACTTATTAGAAGCCACAATGAGTACACAGCTTCAATTTTTTAATTGGACAATTAAACCATCATAAACATAGTAAACAATAATCAAATACATCATACTCATCATCTGCCTAAATGTGAAATTGATCCTGCGGCTTTTACAGTAACACGCTGATGTTAAATTGAATAAAGCAAAGATCCAGTTGGTTTAGATTATGGTTCAACTAATTTCTAGGAAGTCAATTACTCAGCTATTAAAAGAAAGACTTAAAATGTCTCATTTATTGTTTGTTTTGCATCAAAGCCACCAAAGTTTAAGAGAGTAGGAGGGAAGATGAGACAAATCAGAATATAGCGATTAAATGACATCAAATTTGTCTCTTAAGAGCTAGATTTGTAGAATTAAGATAAATTAATAAAATAATCTCTACAAAGAGGCCCACACAACCAAGTGCCTTCTGGTCCCAGGCACAAACTACGCGTTACTTGTTTGGACTGGTATATTATTTTACAGGTGATTTGTCTTAAGTCTGATACGGAGAACGTGGAAATAGGGGGGTGGCGCATGTTCCCACTGCCTAAGATGAGAATTATGTGAAGTGATGGCTTCAATAGCCTCCAGGACCTCTGCAAGTGGCCAGTGGTAGGCCTGGCATTTTTCAGGGTTTTTTTTATATTACTTTCTTTTACTTGATTTTTTTGGATGATTAAATCTAAATAAAAGGCTTAACACTTATACTGATATAACTATTGTGTCATACTTAGGCTTTTTTGTAGAATTATGAATAAGAGAAATCCTCCTATTTCTTAGACTTTTCCATTTCTCAAAGCAGTAAATGAACCACGTACTTTGCTGTATCAAAAAGCATAAGTATGGCCCATGTATATTGGTTGATTATATATAAGCTATTCAGAAAAATAGTTCTTCTGTACTGACTTGAAAAAAATGTAGGGCCAGATAATATAAGCAAACATGAAAATAGATTTTTCTGGGTTTCTTTTAATTAGACATTTTTCTCTATTGGCTTTATCATCTGGCATCTAACTTTCCCCATAGACTTCCTTTGGAACATTTACTCTTCCCAGGAGAACCTACTGGTGTGTCTAATAATAAAACACAAGTGTTAAAAACCTGCTGTTCTATGCCTAGTCGATGTGAAATTGCTTACTTAACAATCCTTTTATAGTACTATGATATCAGGTTGCCATGTGACTGGATATCAGTACAGCTTCTGGGATTCCATTCTCATCTTCTTCTCCTGAATTTTTTGCTATCTTTTTGCCAATTGTTTCTTCATTGTGTTGTATGAGTATTTAATCTGGCATGAGCTTTTTTTCTGTAAACATTGTGAACTATATGTTGCACTTTCAAAAAAATGATTCAATGTGGCAAATGAATATGGGCGATATGATACCCAAATAGTAATGGCATGAAAGTGCAATGATCAGATATGACAACTCTCGCAATTTGATTGTGGGAGATGCAACTTCTCAGACAAACCCAGCCTCGCTTCTGATTTCGCGAGAGGGCCAGGAAAGCTTACAATTTTTCTGCTGCTGGCATTTGCTCGGGATTGGGACTGAATTGTTGACTTTCTGACTGCAGATTTTTTAAAATATTAATTCAAGGGATGCGGGCTTCGATTTAGGTGAATCGATTACAGAGAGCACCTCTGCAGGGACCAAAGCTGCCACTGTCTTTTATTTTAAATAGGTAAGTAACATGCAGGGAAAGGGCTGGAGTAGTGAGCCAGAGGGTCAGGGATCAGCTTAATCAGCTAGAGCTTGCCGAAGGTGGTGAGGTGAGGGGGTTTTGATGCTAGTGTCGCCTTTCTCTTTTTCTCTCTCCCTTCGGACACTACGGAAGCCCTATGAAACTGACTAATAGTTTTGGTCTATTTTTCCAATTCCTGCAAGCTCCCTCCACTCTAAAACCAAGCTACTAACTGTCTTTCACTTCTTCACTATTGATTGCCCCTCATTTAGCCATTACAGTTTTCTGCCCTCTGTATGGATGATCAGCCATGATCATAATGAATGGCGGAGCAGGCTCGAAGGGCCGAATGGCCTACTCCTGCTCCTATTTTCTATGTCTATGTTTATGTTTTCTGGTCTCTCCATCTTCTCTGCTTTGAAAACCTCCCTAAGCCATTTTTTTTCTGTTGTGCCTTTCATTTCTCTAACTACTCTTTATTTTAAAAAATTCTCCTTCTGCGTATCATCCATTGTGCTGGATGGATATTTTATCTGTCATCTATTATTCATATGTTTGTGTTAACAACTGCCACTATCATATTTTGAACAACTCAAATTTGAAGGTGATAATTGTTCACAGTAGACAAATATATTTTTAATGCATTAATGTGTTAAGCCAGGACACAGGGGTTAGGTTTCATCTTCTAAAGAGGCAGTTATTTCAGCAAAAGGTGACTGTGGTGGGAGGGCCAATCCCAAATTGAACATGTATAGGGATAACAGGGAGGATTTTTAAAAAGATTTTTAGAAAGCATTTTCAGGTGCATTAATATAGCTTATGTAATGAACTCTGACTCGTTAGGTTAAAATAAGGCACTGATGAGATTTATAAACCAGCCATCAATCAATATTGATTTATGCTTGGGAAAAAAAAGAAACTCAAGATTTTTATACAAAATATCAAGAGATTTAAGAGCTTGTCTCATGATTTATGAGACAGCGGGGTTGGCATTACTGAATATTTCAGTCATCGGTTTAGAATATTTTTAACACGCAGAGTTTTTTTTGTACGTTGACGATGTGCACAAGGTACCTTATAGCAAAGAGGAACTAACAGAGCTCCTTTGTGCTACAGTAGCAAATTTTCATCTTTCTTCAATGGCCAAACTAGATGTGCAGATATTTATCAATTTTATCTGAACTTTATGTGCACTCAATAGATTTAAATTCACAGTAGACGGGAATCTGGCAAAGAATCAGGGTTTTACTTTTTTTTCCAAGATGAAATGTGATTTACCAGTGAGCAATGCTACACATCATGGTTCCTTGTGTTAGCAATGCATGCACCAATTTGTACGATGAGATAAGAAATTTCACTTGATTATATTTTCATGTTAAATATCACCTGTTTAATCTGAAGAAAATTCTTCAGTTTAACAAAAAATAAAATTTGATTTGAACATAAAATAATAATGAAGTTTCACTTCAGTATATTTTACACCATTGATTAGGAGGGGGAGAATCTAATAACTCCATACCAAAGAAAAAAATAAATCAAAGTATTGTTTTATATGCACCATATATTAAGATTGTTAATTGCATCCACATTACATGCAGGATATTTCTTGCTGTATCGAAGCAGTACATATTGCCTCCAATGAACACACGATTAAGGTCACAACAGGCTTTTATGCAATTCTGGCATTGAAGGAATTGCTTCTCGATCTTTGAGTTTCTTATTGGCCCATAGCCAATTGCGCTCGAGAAGGTGGGAGTGAGGTGTCTTCTTGAATCTCTGCAGTGTGGTGTAGGTACACCCACAGTACTGTTAGGAAAGGAATCCCAGGCTTTTGACCCAGTGACAGTGAAGGAACGGTGATATAGTTCCAAGTCAGGATGATGTGTGGCTTGGAGGGGAACTTGCAGTATTCCCATGTGTCTGCTGCCCCTATCCTTCTATGTGGTCAAGGTTGAGTGTTTGAAGATGCTGGTGAAGGTGCATTGGTGAGTTGCTGCAATGCAACTTGCATATGGTACACAATGCTGTCACTTTGCACTGCTGGTGAAGGGAGTGAATGTTTGATTCCTAATTTGAGGAGGATATTCCAAAAGCCTTCATGATTGATAGAGTCAAAGGTTTTGAGAGGTCAAAAAAGTCCATGTACACCACTTGGTGCTGTTCTTTACACCTTTCCTATCATTATGTCACAGTCTCCATAAGGAATGTTATTTCACCCTTCAAAGATTTTCTTGTCACATTATCAATGGTGCCAAGTGTTTGTTGGGTTACTGCATATCTTATATGTCTGATTTATCCAGAGCAATTCAGAGATGGCATTAGTCCCAAATCTACAGCATGTTTATTTGTAATACTTTAAAACATCACAGAACTTGCAAAATTTATACGCACATGGTGTCAGCCAGAACCCAGTTTCTTTCTCCGGAACCTACTCTCTAGCCCCATCCATAAACTTAAGCAATCAAGTGCTGTCACATAGATCCAAGAACTGACTAACATAATCAAACACAGATCAATCAAACCATTCAACATGACACCAAGTTTGTCTTTTATGTAGCATTTCAATTGATATTTTTATGTTTCATTTAGATAAAGATAATAATACAGTGATCTCCTGTGACATTACCTGTGGATAGTCTGGAGGCTGGAACTCAATGCTCAACTGCTAAAATGGGGCTTTGCTTAACCGGGTCTGTCCTTTTAATGCCATTGTTCAAATGATTAATTTATCTAAGAATCCAAATTCAGGGTGATTGCTGTTATGTATCAACCAGTGAGGCCAATTAAACAGCAAAATATGGCTCCTTGTAAACTTTGACTCAGTTCAGAAAAAATCCTAGATAAAATAACAAGCTGTTCTGAAACAGTGCGAAGACTCTCAGTGCCACTGATTGTTGTAGGGCCAGCAAGGGTATGAATACTCCATTTGTCCCTATAAAAAACATCCATTCATCACTGGTCACTCAGTGGAAACCCTTTAGGATTGCCTACACATCCTTTTTAAGCTTTAACTTCTGTCTCAGTTCTACAGAGCACTCACTCTACTCCTGATTGGTGAGCTGCCAGCTGGTTCTCATTTAATGTTCAAAGCTTGCTGAACAAATTCAAATATGTCCCAACTATGAAAATGGCCAATGCCTCTGTCTGATGTGATTGCCCTACACTAAATCTACTTAATGTGCACCATAATTGAAAATCAGCCCTTGTGAGGGCTATTTCAATCATTTTAATAAAATTCCTTTGCGCACTATATTGACAAAATTGTTAACCTATCTAAAATTACCAATTAAAACACCGTTAAAATAGTGTAAAAAGAAACCTTACATAGGCATGTTAACCCAATGCTTAAAAAATAGCACTGAGTATAATTTCTCCCCTGGTCAACTCTGTACCACTGTGTAGAGGCATCAAGGCCACTCACAGGATACAACAGGGAAATGAGAAATCCAGTCACATCAGCCTGTTCTGACATACCGTCCAGCAGCCAGATAAAGCCCAACACTGGCAGGCCTGAGACTGTGTCCTCAATGTTAGTTCTATGCTGGGGGTGGGGCTGGACTGGTGCTGTTGTGAGGTTGGAAAACCCGAAAGAAAGGATTTACTGAAGGTCCCGCAGATTTTCACTATGGGGTCTGTTACGTGGGGTTCACGCCCACTGGCAGCCTGACTGACAGGCTGGAGGCATTTTGGCTGGGGAGTCTACTTCACAGTCTATGAGAGCAGGTAAATATATTGAGGAAGTGAGAGAGGTCATGCGGGGGGTGGTACTGGGTTTTGGGGGTGTGGGGTACTGGATCATGCAAGGCAGGTTCCAGATTGCATGGTGGTCTGGATCAAAGGGTAGCTTGAGTCAGTATTACAGGAAGAGTTTCCTTGGTGACCCAAGGGTTAATAATCGCAGAGAGAAAATTGAATGGTGATTGGGAGACCTGATGGCAATCAGGGGGAGAAAATGGTGGTTGAGGCGGCTGGTGGTGGTCGGGGGAGAGCTGACAGTGGTAAGGCGGATGATGGCAAATGGGGGTGTGGGGGAAGGTAGAAGGTTGCTGTGAGAGGGGACGATGATGGCCAGGGGGAGTAGATAGTGGTTGGGGGATGATGGTGGTCAGGGAGGGGGGGTGGGGGGGCGGGGGTGGAGAGGTGGGGGGGGGGGTGGGGGGGTGGGGGCGGACAGGTGGGGGGGGGTGCGGGGTGATTGGCACAGGCAAGCAGAGAGATGGTGGCATTCGAGGTGGGGGTGGTAACTGGGTAACCTGTTGGGCCTGAAATAAACTTTTCTGCTCCTCCTGGCTCACAGCACTGCTATAAAAACACTTACATCATGGATTCAGCTCCTCTCACCTCCCTAGGCTGCTGAGTTTCCTAAAGCCTGGGATACTCAGTGGTCCATGGTTAAAAATAGAATACCAGTTAAATTGAAGGCATGCAGTCTGATAACAATATTTAAATGAACAACCTGCTTCCCCTGGGCAGGTTCCTTCCCCTGTTCCACCTGTGATAAAACTGGATGCAGGCGGGTTTGTGACAGGTTCCGTTCCTATTACAGATCCTTTGCATTTTAGTCTCTGACACGATCCTAATCCACCCACTTTTGGGTAACAAGGTTCAGTTTTATGTCTCCTGCCTCCCTTTTTTGCTCCGCAGTGCAGGGAGATAAGGGGTGGAAAAATAAAATAGCACAAAATACTGCTGTCTTTACTCAAGGAATCATTTTGTAAAATTAAGAATAGGTTATTCATTGTATGTTACTAATTTCATCTTTATCTTAAGCAGGAGGTTAAAATATACCAATTCTGTTTCCACTGGTGATCAAGGGTCTGTATATTACAGGAACTGCAGTCAGGCAGGCACTCATCACAAATATCAAGTTGCTATCCTGATATCTTGTTGCCTGGAGACATGTGGTGCAAGTCAAAGTTGATTTTTGTGTTATACAAGAACAGTAGTTATTTGCACATCAATATGTTGCAACACTGATACAAGACACAAAACAAGAGTGGACAATTTGGAATAGGCTGAAACATTTTACACCATGCAGTTTGGTCCACTGTGGAGTCCAGGCTGAATTCAATCCACTACACATTGTGCTGGGCGAATGGTAGAGCTTTTATCTCGGTTGACCACTGGCACCAGTTATTGTGTCTAAAGTGAACTACTGATTGAAGATGGAGCTGTATTACTTGATTAGTGACACAAGCAGAAGTGTGACAGCATCTGAAACACTTTTATATTTACACCTCTGCAGTATCATAGTTAACAAAGGGTTAAAGAGGGAGCCTCTTCATGAAATTGACTGGTGATTTGATTAAAAACAGGTAATCTAATCATGTGAAATATTACTGCACAATTACACAATTTCAGCATGCCTTCAAAAACAAAAAGATTTGTAATTTTTCATGAAGACAGTGGGCATAAATATTATAAGGTAACATGAAAATTGAGGTAAATGCAAGTGGCTAGGTGGAGTTTGGTCTTGTTATATTCTTGCTGGAGTGAAATTTAAACTACAAGTCTGTCACAGGACATGGCTAGAAACTCTTAAATGCATTCAAAATGAATAATTCAGAAAAGTACTATCAAGGGGCAGGTTTCATAATGAATTCTGTCTTTCCCTTAAGTAAATTATCTGAGGCTGAGCTTTGAGGAACATCATGTACCAAGCAACGGTTGATATAAAACAAACAGAATGAACATGACTTTGAACTTTATTTGGCCATTTAGCAAGTATAGCAAGGCACAGTCTAGAACTGGTTTTCAAGCTCTAATAGAATGAATGGTCAAAGTGATTAGAATTTCAAGAAAATAGTTTGTGCAACTTTCCACCATGTTGACGTAGTGAGGCCTCTGGCAACAGGTGGAGATTGTGGGGAGAGCACTGAGCAGGGGAACTGGTCGGACCCCTGTGGCCCCTCCCAGCAGAGAGCAGTGTCTTTGACAAGCTAAGGGGTGGTGCCAGATACCATGAAGTGAATCTGAAAGCAGCAAGGACAAGTCCAGGACTTGTGAGTTGGAGTGTGATGGGAGACAAGGGCATGAATAGGGGCAAATTGAAACCTCTGATGGTGGCTGGAGCCAGGAAAGGGAATTGGAGACCTAGTCAGGTTACTGGCAATACCCCCAAGTCTGAGAAGCCTCATGAAGAGAAGGAGAGAAAGCAGGACAGTAGCAAGGGTCTGGAGCATTGACTATGTATATTCACTGTAAGTAGCTTTTCCCTTCAAGTTAAGCTTTCCCTTGAAAGTTCATAAAGCTTTGATGCTGGTGGAATAAAGGAACCCTATTTTTTTAACCGTCGTGCAGTCTGTGTGCTTAAATTGCATATTTCATTGAGATGAGTTAAATCCTAACTGTGTGTTAAAGGGGCATGGGAAAGTACAGGGCTGAAAAATTGCTGCTAAAACTAACATCCCTCATCATCTACTTCTTCAGATATCTATTTGATTTTCTTTGCTTTTTTTTCCAGACACTGCATGACTTTACTCCCAGGCAATCCCTTCCACACACTCACAGTAAAGTACTTAAATCAAACCAGTCTACATACCTCTTCTTTAATCTGTCTCCCTTTTATTTAGAATTTGTTGTAATCTTCAACATTTTATCAAGTTAGTTCATCTACTCTGTTAAGGATCTTGGATATTTAAATATTATCTCCTGTACACCTTCTGTCATTCAGAGTCAAAAATACTCCACGGATCTTGAACCTTCCCTACAACTCAGAAGCCTTAAATTTTAAATCAATTTGGTTACAGTTCTCTGCACTGCCTCCAAAACCTGGGTTTTCCACATTGACACATGGTAAGAGGAATTGTACACAGATATGGCTGGACATGCCTTAAACAATTCTTTATCACCCTTTGGGATTTGTACTCTATCTGTCTGGCTGTACATCCTAAGATCTGCTTAGCTTTCCACACTGCTGCCTCTCAAACTGCACTGTTGATTTCGGTGAGCCATCCACCAGTATCCCCAAATCCCTCTCTTCTGTAGTGTCCTAAAGCCTACTGTCATTTAGATCATTTGATTACTATGTTTCCCTTCTTTTTTCTCATTACCTTGCATTTGCCTGTATCAAATGCCATTTAACATTTATCCACCCACCAGTCCAGATATATTTATATTTGATTTGCCTTTTCCCTATTCTTTGAAACCCATATTTAATATAGTATCATCTGCAAAGTTAGATAACTTAATTTCTGCCCTCAGCTCCAGATCAGTTATATCCATGATGAACAGCAAACCTCCAACAGTGTCTCCTTGTGACAGTTTCTCCTGCCAATGACCCACTGCCATGGTGATGTGGCTATTATTCCTTTTCACACATAGAAATATACAGACTCTTTACATTTCACACTTTTTGTTGCTATAAGGCAAGATATTGAAAATGAATTTAACAACTGTTAATTACAAATTCCTATTGTCTGTGATGGGGAAAAAAAAGCTGTATTTCCCAAACTAAGTAAGTGACACAGATAGCACTACAAAATTTGTGTATCTTTGGTGTTACAAGTGCTGTTTTGGCTCCAGAATATTATGCCCATGGTGCACATTCACACTTGTAGTGTGAGCTGCGCAGGACACTATTTTGATAAAGGTGTTAGCATGCAGACATGGAGCGTAAGCTGGAAGTATGCAGGATAGTTTGGAGAGGATGATATTTCCAATGCCTCCCATTTTGATGAGCAGTTCTGCATTAGGAATGTAATTGAAGCTCTGTATTCCAAAAAAGCTGACCACGTTTTATTCTCTCTTGCCAGAGAGCAGCAGGCAGAACAAGCCCATGGCTTCTTGAGGATTGCAGGCATCTAAATGGTGCAGAGTGCCATTGACTGCACACACCATGCATTGTGCGCAATGCAGATCAATTCTAAGGTATACTGCAATCAAAAAGGATTTCACTGCCTCAACTTCCAGCTGGTGTGTGAACATAGGCAAAGAATCATGCAGATTAATGCCCATCAACATCCTGTGGGTTACCATTCACCAGAAACTCAACTGGACCAGGCACAGAAAAGCTACAAAAACGGGTGGAGGCCAGGAATTCTGCAGCAAGTAACTCACCTCCTGACTCTCCAAAGCCTGTCCACCATCTAAAAGGCACAAGTCAGGAGTGTAATGAAACATTCCCCATTTGCCTGCATGAGTGCGGCTCCAAAAACATTCAAGAAGCTTGATACCATCCAGAACAAAGCAGCCAGCTTGATTGGCACCCCATCCACCACCTTAAACAGGCACTTTGCCCACCACCAGCACTCAGTGGCAGCAGTGTGCACCATCCACAAGATGCACTGCAGCATCTCGCCTAGGCTCCTTCGACAGCACCTTCCAAACCCGTGAGCGCTACCACCCGGAAGAACAAGGATAGCAAGCGCATGGGAACACACACACAACATCCAGACTCGAAAATATATTGCTAATCCTTCACTGTTGCTGGGTCAAAATCTTGGGACTCCCTCCCTAATATCACTATGGGCGTACTTACACCACCAGGGGTTTGCAGCAGTGCTAAGTCTTTGATGGTGAAGTGTTGCAATGAATATTAGATATGAGTTGTGATTGGTGAAGATTGTTGATAGGTGAATGATTGGTGTGTGGTACATTGAGCAATGTCTAAGGCTCATGGTGTAGTTGGTACATTTACCAATACATTTACTGATCTTGACCACTCATGTGAGGTCATTGAAGGTTTCACAGCACTGCATCTAGGTCCTCAGGACTAGACTCCTGGCATTGACCGCCATGGCTATCTGGTCCCACTGCCTTCACACTGTTTGTCTGGAGGGCCTCCTGGTTCCCCCTGGATACATCACATCTGTCCTCCTCCTGTCCTCCTTCTCGAGCAAGGCCTTGAGTGCAGAATTAGAGAATCTTGGAGTGCTTGCTCTCAACTGTTGAATCATAATTCACTCTTCTTACTGCTCAGACTCTCTTCAACAAACAATTGCAGCACCTGATTCAAACAGAATGCATTTCTCCTTTAAGGGGTGCTTGCTGGCTTTAGGCAGTGCATTCAATCTGCAAGTGTGCTAGCTTTGCACAAACTTGCATCCCCTGATGAGGTGTGCAGCCATTCAACTGTACATTTAGCAAATTAACAGGCAGTATGAAGTTCGCCTGCTGCTTGCATCAAATGCAATCGGCAGAGGGGTAATCCTGCACCTATAATCCCCGCACCCATTGTCAGGGGCTATCGAATTTTGCCCCCTGCACCTTTGACCTCCAATATCAGTGTTGGCATCACAGCTATCAGTACAGTGAATTATGAGAAAATCATTGCCAACTTAGCCATACTGTATGCACTGACGATTTTCACCAGGTGCCTCTACTTTTGGTTTATGTGCTCCATTTAAAGTGAATTTCATTCCTGCAGCTTAACTTGTGTCTGATACAAAATAGGCACTTCAGTAAGATAGTGTATTTGAAAATAATGACACCCTTTATAAAGTCTGAATATCACCTTTAAGTCTACATGAAATGGAATTCAAAATTATAAAAATGAAAGAATACATGCTCCAGCCTTTACATTAAAATTCAATTGCATTTCTTTCAACCATTTCTGTTTAAAGGTTATAATGTAATTTTATAGAATATATATAAAATAATAGCTGTAGATATTCCTCTCTGCTGAATGAATTTGTCAAATATAGCAGACATTTTATAGAAAAGGCTGACATAAATTGTGTGTGATGTTAAACTCCCATATAATTCTTCTCAAACTCACTGAATGTTGATGACCCAATCAGATCGATAATCAGACTTCAAAATAATACAAATCATTATGCACAATTTAGGTAACTCATGTCTTTAGGGGCTTCGAGTTAATGTTATTATTAAGGGTGGTTTTAACCAGGCACCCACTGGACTTGCCTCAATGGTAAATACAGCTCTGTAAGTAAAACATTTAATAGGAGCATTCTTATAAAATAGAGACTTGAAGATTACCATCTATCTCTATAATATAATAAAGGGAGTGGGCCGTCAATTTCCATTGCCGTTCCAGCACTCTTTTAATGCAAAGTTAGTGGAACCCCAAGAGAAATGAAATAATCTAATAAAAATAGCCACTTATGTTGTTTCTCTGCAGGTTCCACCAATATCGCACCAGCGAACCCCCACTGAAATTCCAGGTATGGCTCCTGCCTATTGTTCTTCTCCATTTCCTGTCCATCGTTGTTCAGGTGTCACATTTTTATGTCACACTTAAAGAAACAGATCAATAAAACCAAGGCAGTCAATTGGAAAACACAGAGCAACTCTACAGGGATAAAAACTACTGGTGTCCAAATGCCTATGTCTTCTTAATTGAAGAACAGGTTAAAAAACAGCAAACAAAATCAGTTTAGGTCCTGCAGCCTTAATAGCATTTAAGCACTGAATAAATTCACCAAGTGTTTATCGAACAGCATTTAGTCTTCATGGAATTAAGGGGACACATAAGAAAGAATTGCATTTATATCACCTGCCATGGCCTCAGAACATCCCAAAGTGCTTTACAGCCAATGAAATAATTCTGAAGTGTAGTCACCATTGGAATGAAGGAAACACAGCAGCCAATCTGTGCACCACAAGGTCCAACAAACATTGGCGAGATAATGACCAAAAAATGTGTTTTTTAGTGATGTTGGTTATAGGACCAACATTGGAGTCTTTTTCATCCACTTGGCAGATGGGGATTCAGTTTAACGATTTGTTTGAAAGACATAATGCATTATACCATGCTGTAACTGGGCTGCCAAGCAATCAAAAGCATAAATCACTATTAATCTAGCAATTAAAAATTTTAATCTCAGTTAATTTTGGTTTTAATCACATGTAGTTGATACTGTTATCACTGGTGTTGCCAAGTATTCAAATACTGAATACAGATACTGAAGTAGTCTGTGCCCACATGCAACAGGGCCTGGACAACATTCAGGCTTGAACTGATAAGTGGCAAGTAACATTCGTGCCACTGAAGTGCCAGGCAATGACCTTCTCCAACAATAGAGAATCTAACCACTTCCCTTTGACATTGAATGGCATTACCATCACTATCAAAATCCTCAGGTTTACCATTGATCAGGAACTGAACTAGACCAGCCATATAAATACGGTGGCTACAAGACCAAGTCAGAGGCTTGGAATTCTGCAGCGAGTAATTCACCCCCTGATTCTCCAAAGCCTGTCCACCATCTAAAAGGCACAAGTCAGGAGTGTAATAGAATAATTTCCACTTGCCTGGGCAATTGCAGCTCCAACAACACTCAAGAAGCTCAACATGATCCAGGACAAAGCAGAGTGGCACCCCATCCACCACCTTCAACATCCACTCCCTGCGCCACCGAGGCACAGTGGCAGCAGTGTGTGCCATCCACAAGATGCACTGCAGGAACTCACCAAGGCTCCTTCAACAGCACCTTCCAAACCACAACCTCTACCACCTAGAAGCACAAGGGCAGCAGATACATGGGAACACCACCAACTGCAAGTTCCTCTCCAAGCCACACACCTGGCTTGGAACTATTTCACCATTTTCCTTCATTGTCGCTGGGTCAAAATACTGGAACTCCCTCCCTAACAGCATGGTGGGGGTACTTACACCACATGGATGCAATGGATCAAGAAGCCAGCTCACCACCGCCTTCTCAAGAGCAATTAGGGATGGGCTATAAATGCTGGCCTAGCCAGTGACACCCACATCCTGTGAAAAAATAATATATTAAAAAAATGCCAGTTTTATTTTTATTGACCAGAATTTTCCCGTCGGCGATTTGGGGGCGGGGCCCGCTCGCCGACGGGAAAATGACGCTGGATGACGTCGGGAGGAACCTCCGACGTCATCCCGGTCTCTTTAAATTTTTAGGAAGACGGGCGGACAGCGAAACCAGCTATTTGCCCGCCGACCTGTCAATGGCCAATTGAGGCCATTGACAGGGTCATTAAGATAATTAAAGACACTGCCCGTCCAACCTTAAGGCTGGCAGGCAGGCCAGGAGCCCCAGCGGGCTTCTGATAATACATGAAACCTCATCTACTGGCAGAATGAGGTTTCATGTTCGTTTTTAAAAACTTTAATAAAGTTTATGTGAGATTTATTAACATGTCCCACCTCGTGTGACATTGTCAGATGAGGGGGACATGTTAATAATTTTTTTATTTTTCTATTTTTCATGATTTTTAAGTTGTCACCAATCTCCATGACACAGCACTTAGTCACAGGGAGCAGTGAGCTCTTTCGTGCGCATGCGCAAAAGAGCGCACTTTGACAGATGGGGAATCCCTCCACCCCCTCATACAGAAAGCGCATAGCTTCCTGTTGGGCAGGCCGCTGGGTGGGCCTTAATTGGCCTGCCCACTCAAAATGGCGACAGGCCCAGTTTTAGTGGCGGAGTTCGGCTGCAAACCTGCTGCCGAGCCGGTGGGGCCCGCCCGCCAACCGAGGGCAAAATTCTGCCCATTGTTTCTGACTAGAATGCTAGTTAGAATGGTGTCTCTTTTGGGCATTGTGCCAATATGTTTACCGGGGTAATTGGTCTGCCAGGATGGAAGTTGATTGTAAACTGGATTAATTAGTACAAGGCGCATTCATTGATATACATGTTAGAATTAACGGCAAATTAAAGAGAGAGCCAGAGGTGCTTAAAAATCACTGAAACTGAAGGAAAAGTAATGAAAGGTTACTTTTCCAAGTCACTCGCAGCCTTTGATGAAGGTTCTGAGTAGAGTGATGTTATTGGGTATATGACACCCTGCTTGACCATGTTCAAATAATTTTTTTCCCCATAACCCTTCCCTCCCCCACCCTGCTCCCTCAGACTTTCCTCCCAGTATATTGTGCCTGATCTTGCCCTGCTCTTTCCCCGCTATGTAACTTCTGTATTTAATGTGTTAATTTGTGAAGTTAACTGTAATTAACTGACAGCCCTAATTATGACAAGTTACCTTAGATCCCAATGTAATCTTACAAAACAATGGTCACCATTTGCTCTGCCTATTAATGCAGACTTCTAAATGTCACATTCTATCTTTGACCTCTTGTGTGATTAATTGTTTAGAATAAGCATTGAATGTTTCACAAATCTGCAGTGCTTTGTAGAATAGTTTCACACAATATGCATTTAAACAGTAGATTTGAATCTCTTCCCAAACCTGTATAAAACTGACTATTCTGTAAACCACAAATGTGGATTTGTGCTGAATTTTCTGCTGACACATTTTATAAAGCTGAGCACAAATGGATTGGAATTATGTACTCTGATCCCTCATCATATTTAAGAAAGTTCCCACCACATAACATTGCTGCAAAAGAGAAAATTCACTTCAGGCAGAATAAACAGTCCATCTAGTGAGATGCAACACAACTGCCAGCACATGCAATGACTCTTCTAAACAGTCTTGATATACAATGGGAAAATAGCAGCTTCAAGATGGTCTTGATTTATACCCCTTATACAAACATATTGAAAGCCTAAAAAAGATATAAGGAACCACTATCTTCAAAATGTCAGAACTCCTTTCCACCAAAAATCTGTCATGGTGTATTGAATAAATGATATCAAATAAATAAATGAATAGCAATAATACACTACATAAACAATAGTCAAGAAACAAAGGACTGGTTGAGCTAAAAGAGTTATGGGGGACATCCAATAACATCAGTTCACCAACATATAGACATTTAAAAGTTCCATCCTAGCTTTCCTGCCTGTGTGCTTAAGTATACTGAAATAAGCATTGCAAACTTTCCAGAGTGTACAGCTGTGTAAATCAGACACACAATATCCATTTCAGCAGTGAAATGTAATATTTAATCAAAAAGAATGAATAGAATTTTGCATGTGTGGTACTTGAGGTATGATGAACTTATCTCAAAACTTTAACATACACATATTTTCAACTAGAAAAAAGTTGAATTAAATTATTACTATAGGAGCGACACATTTTCACCATTTGGTTTAATAACTAAAGTATATAACAGAAGCAAATGACGGTGGGTGCCGGAGGTCTGAAATAAAAAGAGAAAACACTCACAAGAACACAAGAATTGGGAGGAGGATTAAGCCATTCGTCCCCCTGAGCCTGCTCTGCCATTTGAGAATCTGACTGTGGTCTCAACACCACTTTTCTGTCTGTCTCCCATAACCCTTGACTCTCCTGTTGATCAAAAATCTATCTGGCTCAGCCATGAATATATTCAATGACCCAGCCTTCACTGTTCCCTGGGGAAGAGAATTCTACAGACTAACAATCCTCTGAGAGAAAAACATTCTCCCTAATGGGAGACCCCTAATATTTGAACTGTGTTCTCTAGTTCTACACTCCCCCACAAGGGAGAGCATCCTCTCAGCATCCACTGTCAAGTCCCCTCAGGATCTCATATGTTTCAAGAAGATCACCTCTCATTCTTATAAACCTCAATGGATACAGGCCCAATCAGCTTAACCATTCCTCATAAGATAACCCCTCTATCCCAGGAATCAGTTAAGTGGACACTCTCTGAACTGCTTCTAATGCAATTATATCCTTTAAGTAAGGTGACCAAAACTGTACACAGTACCCCAGGTATAGTCTAAGGCCCTGTACAGCTCAGCAACACTTCCCTACTTTTATATTCAACTCACCTTGCAATAAACACCAACATTCCATTTGCCTTCCTAATATCTTGCTGCACTTGCAAATCAACTTTTTGTGATCAATCTACCAGGACACCCGAATCCCTCTATACTGTAAAGTTCTGCAATCTCTCTCCATTCAAATAGTAGACAGCTTTTCTATTCTTCCTGTCAAAGTGGACAAGTTCACTTTTTTCCACATTATAGTCCATCTGCTAATTTTTTTCCCACTCACTTAACCTATCTAAATTGCGGTCTGTCCGCAAGCATGACCCAGACCTCCCCGTCACTTGCCATTTCAACACTCCACTCTGCTCTCATGCCCACATGTCCGTCCTTGGCCTGCTGCATTGTTCCAGTGAAGCTCAACGCAAACTGGAGGAACAGCACCTCATCATCCGACTAGGCACTTTACAGCCTTCCGGACTGAATATTGAGTTCAACAATTTTAGATCATGAACTCTCTCCTCCATCCCCACCCCCTTTCCAATCCCCCTTTTTTCCAATAATTTATATAGATTTTTCTTTTCCCACCTATTTCCATTATTTTTAAATGTATTTCCGTCCATTGTTTTATCTTTGCTTTTTAGCCTATTTCGATCCCTTCCCGTACCCCACCCCCACTAGGGCTATCTGTACCTTTATTATCACATTCCTTAGATAATATCACCAGCTTCAACACTTCTTTGTCCTTTTGTCTATGGCATCTTTTGGTTATCTCCACCTATGACTGGCCCTCTATCCAGTTCTACTTGTCCCACTCCCCCTTAAACCAGCTTATATTTCACCTCTTTTCTATTTTTCCTTAGTTCTGTTGAAGAGTCATACGGACTCGAAACGTTAACTGTGTTCCTCTCTGAAGAAGCTGTCAGACCTGCTGAGTTTTTCCAGGTATTTTTGTTTTTGTTTTGGATTTCCAGCATCCGCAGTTTTTTGCTTTTAACCTATCAAAATCCCTCTGTAGACTCTTTATGCCCTCCTGGCAACTTACTTTCCTACCTATCTTTGTGTCATCAGCAAATTTAGCTACTATGCATTTGGTCCCTTTATTCAAGTCACTGATTTAGATTGTAAATAGTTGAAGCCTCAGCACTGATCCCTGTGGCACTCCACTAATAACAGCTTGTGAACCCAGAAATGACGCATTCATTCCTACTCTCTACTTCCTATTAGCTAACCAATCCTCTACCTGTGTTAATATGTTACGCCGTACATCATGAGCTTTTATCTTGTGTAGTAACCTTTGATTTGGCAACTTATTGAATGCCTTTTGGAAATCCAAGTACACCAAATCTACAGGTTCCACTTTATCCATTTTGCTTGTTATTTCCTCAAAGAACTCTAATTAATTAATGAAACATGATTCCCCTTTCACAAAACCATGTTGACTCTGACTGATTGTATTATGATCTTCTAAGCGTCCTGCTGTTACGTCCTTACTAATGGATTCTAGCATTTTTCCTATGACAGATATTAGGCTAACTGGCCTATTTCCTGCTTTTTGCCTCCCCACTTTCTTGAATAGATGTGTTACATTAGCAATTTTCCAATCTGCTGTGAGCTTTCCAGAACCTAGGGTTTTTTTTAAGATCACTACCAATGTATCTATTATCTCTGCAGCCACTTCTTTTAAGATTTTAGGATGAAAACCATCAGGTCCAGAGGACTTGTCAACCTTTAGCCCTAGTAACTTTCCCAGCGTCTTTTCCCTAGTAATTGTGATTGTTTTACATTCCTCCCTCCCTTTTGTGTTTTGATTTTCAAGTGTTCTTGGGATGCTTTTTGTGTCTTCTACACTAAAGACAGACACAAAATACT
Organism: Cetorhinus maximus; assembly: GCF_964194155.1. Classification (NCBI taxonomy): domain Eukaryota; kingdom Metazoa; phylum Chordata; class Chondrichthyes; order Lamniformes; family Cetorhinidae; genus Cetorhinus; species Cetorhinus maximus. The sequence goes on along the minus strand of NC_135884.1, from coordinate 45,800,130 downwards.
CGTTGAACACTTCCGTCATTTCCTTGTGAACTATTATTAATTCCCCAGTCTCACACTCCAAGCCACCTGCGATCGGCTGCGCGCCGCCAATTACGTGGGCAGGCCAATTAAGGCCGCCCAGCGTAATGCGTGGCTGGAAGCGCTCAGGGCTACCTGTGTGGGCGGCGGGAGGAGGGAGAGTCAGGGCCTGCGCTCTTACGTGCATGCGCACAAAAGAGCACAGAAATCTCCCTGAGGCCTGGAGCGGCCTCAGGGAGATTGAATGTATAATAAAATCATGACAGAACCATGACTGGTGCGTGCCTGCTGAAAGAAATATCGCGATGGCCGATGCACGCCCGACATCATCGCACATCATTTTACACATCGGCATGTCGGGCCTGCCCCCCCGCACGCCGACCAGAAGATTCTGCCCGTACTCCAATTTCTCCCTCATTTTTTTAGTCATTCTTTGCTGGTTTCTAAAACCTGTCCACTCTTCTGACCTACTACTAATCTTTGCAGTATTGTATGCTTCTGGTTTCAATTTGATACTGTTTTTAACTTGCTTAGTTGGCCACGGATGGTGCATCCTTCTCAGAGAGTCTTTCTTTCTCTGATGGAATATATCTTTGCTGAGAGTTATGAATTTCTCCTTAAATGTTTGCCACTGTTTCTCTACTGTCCTACCTTTCAATCTATATTCCTAGTTCACTTTAACCAACTCTGTCCTCTGTACTCACCAGTTAGAGATGCAACAGGTTTAAGCAAGTACACGGGTAAGGAAAAGGAGTGGGGGCTGGGGTGAGAAAGGACATAAGGGAAAACGTGGAAAACAGGAAAGATTAAATGCTGAAATGGATGATGGTGCAGATAGAAGGAGACGGTAATGGGACAAGTAAAGAAACTAAAGAACTATCAATAGCTGCTGTCCAAAATAATTGGGCAGATTAGAAATTGGTGAACACAATGTTGAGTCCAGAGGGCTGTAAAACAACTTTCTGATAAAGGTTCATAGGCCTGAAACATTAAATCTGTTTCTCTTTTCACAAAATGCTGCCTGACCTGCTGAGTAATACTGCCATTCCCTGCTTTCATTTAAAATAGAGAACAAATTAGACTAAAGTGAACAATAGCAATCAAAACTTTAAAGATGTAGGATTATATTGATATAAAACAAATAGGATACTTTTCTATGGTTATATAAGTACATCCTATTTTCTCTAATACTTTGTTCCATGCTGAAACTGCTCAGATGTCCTATCTGACTGTGAAGAAATAAATGGAATGATTAAGGATCCCCTGCTATGCCACTGAGGATGATCTACATTTACATGATCAGCTGGAGCTATTGGAAAGGACATAAGGGGTATTCAACAGTTAGCGAACTCAGCATGAGACTAATACAATGCTACAGGAAAGTAGCTTTTATTCTGCCCAGTATAGTTGTGCAATCCTACATCCTAAGGACAAGGAGAATTAATTTTAAGTTTATAAGATATGTATATTCTGATCTCTACAGTTGAAAATGTTTGAAAAGTGTGCAAAGGCTTGAAATGATATTTCATTAAAGGTATTCTGGTCAATTCAAAAGCAAGTGCAAAGGATCCAATTTAGGACTAGGAGTCAAGAAGCCAACAAACATATTCTTAGGACTTTCTTACACAATTCTTGATGTGTTGGTTTAAGGAAATGAGGAAAAACATGGGGTGGAATGGGAGAAAGGACCTCCTCTATACATTTATCTCCTGTTTTATGGCATTAAGGTTCCTGTAGGATGAATTGTCTGGCCCACTTCAACAATGTAGACATGGAAGGGTAACTTGAAATTAGCAATTATTCTGAACATTTTTGATTAGCTATCTCACAAGATTTTGAACTTCTATGTCTTCTTTGAGGGAATCTGCGTTTGCAGATTTTTTTTCTTATGGTGTTTTTGGGGCAGGATGGAGACTACAGCTCCCAGCATGCCTGGTGCTCTTACCCAAGTGCAAAGCAGCAGGGGGAGCCACTGAATATGTGCTGCATTTGTTTTCAGGTTTTTCACGTGCAGTCAAACTCCTGATTTGGTTGAGCAAGTGAATGTCAAGTGGTGCAGTGTTGGGTGGGGGTGGGGGCGGAGGGGGGCAGCCAGGAGGATGATGACTGATATCATTGAGGGCCCTAGAGGAAAGGGCCCAGATCACCTCCACGTGTATGGTGGTACAACGCAAAAAGAGGGACCAGGGTTTTGGGTGAAAAAGCAAGCAGAGAGGAGTTTAGTAGTGTGAATCTCGAGGTGAGCCATGGCAATTGCTAGGTCTGTGCAGCTGGGGCTTAGGGAAGCCAGTTGGGAGCTGAAGAGGCAGTGGAAGGTCGCTGGGAAGTTGGGGCTCGAGAAGCCCTTGGCACTTTTCAGCTCAGCAGAGTTGCAGGGAAGTTGTCTGCTGAAAAGCTGGCAGTTGAGAAAAGTAAAGCCTGTAGCAGAGGTTATCTGCTATAGAGCTGGATGTTTGGAAAAGAAAAGCCTGTAAGTAACCGCTAGAGAGCTGGCAGTTGAGGCTCAGGTAAGCCCAGATGCAGTATTTGCTTGATACAGCTATGAGAAGCCCAGGAACAATTGTTGGTAGCAGTGTGGGTGAGTAGATGAGACCATGCCTTTGTTTAAACACTGGGATGTAGCCTGGTCATTACAGGGGGACGCAGTCTCAATAGTAGGTCAGTTCAGCTGGAAATAAAAGACCAAGAAGGCTGGATCTAGGGCAGATTTGAGAGAGATCCAGGAGAGAAGTTTTGATGAGGATTGTACCCTTGGAACTTGGGTGGAGTAGAGCTGCAGTTGTCTGGGCATCACACTAGCTCTTGGAAGAAGAGGAACTGAAATCCCTTGTGAGGAAGACAGTGTTTTTAAAGGGTTTTGTTGTCCAGGTGGATTACTGAGAAATTCAGGAAACTTGTCCTGGTGGTGTCTGACATTTACTGTGCAGTTTATGGTGTGTTTGATTACAGTTTGCTTGTTAATTCATGTTTACCTTATGTCAATCCTATGTTAGAGTATAAGATGGATAGTATTACCTGTTTGCTTTATTGGCTCTTGTATAGTATTTTTTTAGTTTGTTTAAAACTGTGGAACCTTATGCATTTATTCTCATAGTAAAAACCTGGTCTTCCAAATTTCATTTACTTAAACAAAAAAAAAGGTTACTGGTCCCCAACTGGATCATAAAAAATTTAGGGGTCTTGACTGTGATCGTAACAAAATTTGGGCATCTGGCCTGGGATGGCCTAACACTTCCAAGGCCATTTCTTAAAAAAAAACAATTATTATTGAATTAGAACAAAATGTTATTAATAGTTCCAGAAGAACAGTATTCCTTACAATGATTAATGTGCAAATTTCTCTGGATTTGAACCCTTGATGTTCTTCCAAATGTCCATGGGGAAAACACATGTTGTTTCAAAACAATATTTTTCAGGAGCATATCTGTTTAACTTCAGCAAGTAGCATTTTAATATATTATTCCATTATAATTTCTCACACCCAAACTATCTTTCAAACTATATAAACTACTGATGTGGAATTAACACTACCTAAATCAAAATGATGAAAGGCTAATCAATCTTCTTGTTTCATAAACTGATCTACTTTTGTATATATGGCATTTCCAGATTTCCAGCAATTGCAATTTTTCTTCTTTTCATTGCAATCTAAATGAACGTGTCTATTGCTGATAGGTGACAGATTGAGGCTAAAATTATCGACTAATTTTGTTTTCTCAATTTAAAGACAAATTAAATTTAAAGATAAATAAACCTTCATATTGACATCAAATGCCTGTGAGTTAAATGGAGGCTAGGCATGAAATGTAATTTGGATTGGCAAATTTTTATACAACTACAACCAAGGCTAAACTAATTTTTTGAAAAATTAATGTGAAGCAGTTTGATTTGATGGTGATGATTAAATCACAGTTCCAATACTGACTTTAAGAGTTATCAATCTAAGCTTAGTTCAATGGGAGCACTCTTACCTAAGTCAGAAAATTCATAGGTTCAAACCCAATCCATAAATCTTACATCACACTTCAGAGCAAGACTGAGGGATGCTGCATACATTACTGATACATGTATGCATCATTAAACCAGAGCCCTCTTTGCTTTCTCAAATGGACGTAAAGCGCTTCATCACATTATTTATAGAAGAAGGGAGTTGCCTTGCCCAAAATTCACACATCAATCACTATAATTTAAAGAAACAGATTGTCTGGTCTTTAATTCCATTGTTATTTGTAGGATTTTGTGTGCCATATTTTCCAATAGTACAACAGTGACTATCCTACTTCCTGGACTATGAAAACCTTTGAGGCATCCTGAGGTCATGAAAGGTAATATATAAATGCAAATTAGTTATTTTAATGTTATCACAAAATGCATTCAATAATGCAAAGATTAATTATATATTATTTGTACTTGCATTGTATTGCAGATAGTAGGACTAATTGAGGATTCACTTGTGCTCTGGGGGAAACTGTGGATGTTGGATTACAACATGCATGTTTGGAATGTGTATCTCTGTAAATAAATGCTTATAAATGTGTGTAACGATTGGCTCATGTTCTATCCTTCACCACATGGCTTTCTGGATTGTTAATCTTCTAGTGCAAAGAATTGTCCCCGACCGAGTGTTGCAGACTGGCACATTCCAAGGTCCAGGACTATATGCTGAGGGACGCACTAAAGTTTGGAGCAGCCGCCGCAAAGGCGCAATGGGGAAAGGTCTCTGCCTAAGACTTTTCTGCTATAATGCATCGGGGGGCTGGGAATTGTATAGACTCCTTGGGCTGTACGACTCATAATGAATGTACGCATTGAGTACTAAATGTATTATAATTGTATTGAAGCACCTCAGAGTGCAACATGATGTATGTCGATAACTCCAATACCATTGCACTGTCTGACTGTCTGTAATGACCATATTGAAATGACTGTAATATTTATTGATTGTATTGAAGCGCCTCATGACCCATGTGTAAAAGTTGAATATGACTGCACTTTTTGTGATGGCTATTTAGAAATGTTTTGTAATGTTCTTTAAGATATTTTATGAATAAAGTATATTTTTCCCCAAAAAAAGCCACTTTCTGGCCTTTGCACTATTAATACCCCCAATCTGTATTAGTATAATCAAAGTCCCCATTATCACTACTCTATAATTCTTTTACCTCTCTGTAATTTCCCTGCAAATTTGCTCTTCCAGGTTCTCTGCACTAGTTTGGTAGCCGATAGAATACACCCAGTAGTGTAATGTGATTTCTATTGTTTCCTAATTCTAACCAAAAAGATTACATCCTTGAACTCCCCCGGACATCCTTCCTCTTCAGCATTGTGTTATAATTGTGATGTTTTTAAGATTATTATGTCCGAAGATTGTATCTTTTGGTTTATAAGATGACTTGGATGAAGGGACCGAATGTAAAGTTGCTAAATTTGTTGATGGCACAAAGATAGGTAGGAAAGTAAATTGTGAAGAGGACGTAAGGAGTCTGAAAAAGGGCATAGATAAGTTAAGTGAGTAGGCAAAAAATCGGCAGATGGAATAGGATGTGGGAAAATGTGAAATTGTCCACTTTGACAGGAAGAATAGAAAAGCAGCATTTTATTAAAGTGGAGGGAGATTGCAGAACTCTGAGATATAGAGGGGTCTGGGTGTCCTGGTACATGAATCATAAAACGTTAGCATGCAGATACAACAAGTGATTAGGAAGGAAAATGAATTTTATTGTTTATTGCAAGGGCAATGGAATATAAGAGTAAGGATGTTTTGCTACAGTTGTACAGAACTTTGGTGAGACCACATCTGGAGTACTGTGTACAGCTTCAGTCTCCTTGTTGAAGAAAGTATATAAATGCATTAGAGGCAATTCAGAGAAGGTCTACTCGCCTGATACCTGGGTTGAGGGGGGAAGTGGCATTATTATCTTATGAGGAAAGGTTAGACTGGCTGTTCCTGTATCCATTGGAGTTTAGAAGAAGGGAGTGATCGTATAGAAACATATAAGACCCTGAGGGGACTTGACAGGGTGGATCCTGAAAGGATGTTTCCACTTGTGGGAGAGACTAGAATAAGGGAACACAGTTTAAAAATAAGGGGTCTCCCATTTAAGATGGAGATGAGAAGAACATTTTTCCCTCTCAGAGTATTGTGAATCTTTGGAACTCTCTTCCCTGGAGAGCGTGGGGGCTGGGTCATTGAATACTTTTAAGGCAGAGGTAGATAGATTATTGATTAACAAGGAAATCAAAGATTATCGGGGGTAGGCAGAATGTCAATTTGAGGCCACAATCAGCTCAGCCATGATCTTATTGAATAACAGAGCAGGCTTTTCGCATGCTCATATGTACTATATTTTGGGACTGTAGATTTAACGATAACGTACAGAAAGGGGTCATGTGACCTACGCTGGGGTCTGCCTGACAGTAAGCCTGGGTTGTTTAATTATTAGAGGTCAGAAGACGACTCAGATAGTTTTAATGAGAGAGAGGTTCAAGGTATTTACACTTTGGGCCAATGACAGCTGTTCCTAAATACACAATGGGTATAACGCTGCATCCCCCAAAATCCCAGAAAGGTGGTAGCAATATCAAGTTGTAAACAGTTGTGCTGAAACCTATCCCCTTACTTCTAAGATGAAGGGCAGTTGATAACTGACTAGCATCTCTACTTAGATGGAAAGCCAATAACCTGAATTTTACCCTTGGCGGGCACACATGATTGGCAGGCCCGTGACCAGTCGAGGAACAAGTTGCTGCCTACGATTGGCCCCCGACCACTATTTCACACTGACTGGCTAATTAAGGCCCGCCCAGCGTGAAACGCGTCCTCCCAATGGTCGGGAAGGGGCAGGTGTGGGCGGCGGCCCGTCAGCTGCTGGGTCCAATAGTGACACGATGGGTGGTTTAAAAACGGCATGGCAGCTCCTTGAAGGCTGCCAGGAAAGAAAACATTTGCAGCGCTCTGAGGGCCAAAGTTATGACCTCAAGTGTGGCTGGAGTGGCCAGGCAGGCGGGCAGGTCGGGTGGGCACTCAGGCCCCTTGGCTTTCGGACGAGTGCTTTGGGGTCCTCTGGAGGAGGTGGCTGCCGGGAGGAACACCCTTATCCCCGGAGATGGAAGGGGGAGGCCACCGCACCTAACAAAAAGAGCTTGGGAGGAGGTGGCAGTGCTGGTCAGCAGCCACGACGTTGTGCAGCACACATGGGTGCAGTGCCGCAAAAGGTTTAACGACCTGCTGTGCTCGAGAAAGATGAGTACCATGTTGGCATGGATCATTGTGGAGAAGTGTTAAGGCCTGACTCTCTCCCCGTGGAGCTCAGGGGTGTTAGAGTCTGAATGGCAACTGTAAATGACGCCGGAGCTGGCCAAGGAGGTGAGCCCTGCTTGCTTGGGCTGAGTGCCTTGCCATTCGAGGGCCATGACTCGAATGTGCCCTGTAAGGTGTTCCTCAGATGGGGTTGGCCAGGCTGCAATGGTGCTGCAGGTAAAGAGTGGACTAATCAATGCTCCTCTGTCCTTTCAGGAGAAGACGACCCATAACAACATCAAAAGGTCACAGACAGGCGGAGGCCCCCGAAACCTCCTAATTCTATCCAGATTCGAGCAGGAGACCTTGGAGCTGGAGAGGCACCACACACCTCGGTCAGCCGGCCACGGAGAGGCTTGAGTGTCAGATGAAGGTAAGGGTGCAGTGCACAGAGTTGAGAGTTTTGGAAGGTGCAAACATTCTTGTGTAGTCTCATCATTGATGGGAGCCTCAAAACTGGATTCCCCACTGATCATTGAAAGACGGTGGCACCATGATGCAGATCTCCATTGTCTCACCAGGATGCCTGGCATGCACAGTGACAATGTAATGACTTTAACAAATGACATGTTGCTGTTCTTGCTTAGATACACCAGCATGCACTCATTCACAAGACCCTGAAGAGCCACCCTTGACGCCAGAGGACCGCCAGGCTTCACATGCACCTGCGTTATACCTGCTCCAGCGTAGATACCAGCACCTCGGTGGGCATTAGATTTTCGGCACAGCAGTGAAGGGCACTTCACATCACTTGAGGTGCAGGCAAAGGCAGAGAGCGCCCAGGGCGCCGGCAGTCAGAGGACTGCTGGAGAACAGGACAATGCTGAGTCGAAGGCAGGTGATGAGGCTCTGGAGTCGTCCATAAGGCGGCAGATGCTGGATGTCCAGTGGGATGTGCGAGAGGATCTGGCAGAGATCCATGAGGGTGTGCGTGCCATGGTCTCTGTTGCGGAGGAGTCCATGCAGAGCATAATCACTGCATTGTCCCTCATAGCCAAATGCAATGCTCCTCCATTGAGAGAGTGACGACTTTCATGGAGAGGCAGCTCCGGGAACAGAATCAGCAGTTCCTGGGTTGTGCTTGGAGCTGAAAGCCCTCACACAGGCACTGACCTCAGGTGGTCAGTGCCATTGTGGGAGATGGATTGGGCACCCAGTATCCCAGCTAGGTGCCCGTCCATCAGTGGCGAGCAGGGAGGTCCAGGGCAACCTCACGTTGGCACACAAGCTGCTTGTCATCTCTGTGGGCTCCTCTCAGGGCAATGTGGGTGATGGCAGCAGATCCTCCTCCCCTTTGCCAGTGACCGTGGTATCTGATGAGGCTGTGATGACTGGAGAGATGCCAGCCGTGGCACTGGCTGCTCCCTCCCAGGCATGGCCAGCACAGGCTCCCCTGGCCAGAGGACGACCACCAAGGTCATCAAGGCCAACAAGACAGTAGGGTCAGCAGGCAGCCTCCAATGTCACTGTCAGGGAGGGGTGGGCAGCAAGATGTAGCACTTACAAACATATGTTTAAGGCACCATGAGCACAAGAGGGACTGAGAGTTAGAGAGAAAGATAAAATTAGCCAGGCCTGCACTTTAAGCAGAGAAAATGCTGACTCTATCATTCACCATGCAGAACATGGGTGGGAGCTTGCACTCAATTTGAAAACTCAGTTCGTGAGGAGTTAAAAAATGGCTGAAAGATTTGCCTTGCTTGGAGATAGAGGAAGAAATCTACAGTGTAACCCTCACAATAAGAGGCAGCTCTGGGATTAGATGTTATACAGTTAGGAAAGTAGTCAAGAATCAGTCCACTGGAAGTTGGGAGCAACTGTGAACTGTTTGCTATAAGACTTGTAATACTTGGGAGAGTGATAAGTAACAAGCAACTGTTTATTTCTATCGTTTAAAGTATAAGTTGCCTACATAAGAAAGTGGTCTTTGCTCAATAGTGGTTCTTTTTAGTCATTTGATACATTAAAAACTTTTAATATGTGAAACCTTGACATGTCATCTGTTCAGCTAATAACTGGAAGTCTGTATTTCTCTTTAAAAGTTATCGGTTTCTAACAGGATCATATCTGAAATATTCCCCTTAATCAATATTGCCACCTGTCCTTTCAAAATCAGAACCAGGATACTTGGGAGATTTTGCCCCAAATCAGATGGAAAACCTTGTGCCTGCGAGGATGTTAGTGAAATTGACACTGTAAGTATCCCATCTATCGCTATCCTCAAGCATGGATTCTAAGTCCATAGGTTTTTAGACTGAACTCAATTTTTTTTTTCAAACTCCATTCTGTGGCCTTCGCAAACTAGCCAATATCTTTGACACTGATGTGGACAGTTTTTTGGCTGTTTTCTCATCAGTGTTATAGACATGCCAGTTTGCCCAGGCTTTCTACATTATTGCAGCTAACCACAATGGTTAAATCTCAATCATTGCAATGTCATAACTGTTAAAGTCACAGATGCTAGAATGGCTCTGATTGTCCATCTCCATTTGGGTAAAGAAGGCAACATCTTAACACACTATCACCAGAACATATCACAGCGTGTCCAGAGCAGAAAGACAAATAGTTAGATAACATTTAGACTAAGAAACCGAGGACCAATATCAAGCTGCAATCTTCACTGCTATATAAATAAATAGCAAAGGACTGGAAAACTGTACATGGGCACTGCACAGGATGATCATCACAAAGTATATGACTGAAAGCACTAGTTGATGGCATCAATTGAGAAGGTTTTAAGCCACAGCAACAGTGGAAACAAAATACACTTTGTATTTCAATGATAAAATGCTCAGTAATATGCATAATTACTGTAATGCTCTCAAGTATTTTTCTCACTACAGATGTAAGACTGACTGGTTTACAATTTTGAGGTTCATATCCCAATCTATTTTATAAGACGACAGTAGAACTCAACTTTAGCGGTCACCAATTGTAGTGCAGTTACAGCACTCAAATTGCAATGTCTAGAAACCATTTATATTAAATCTGTGGATTTTCCATCAATTGTACTAATCTGTTTGTGCTGGATTACCGTTGTTTTCACACCGTTTCCTAACTCTGGTTTATCAGCTTGCGATAGTGTCAATCAGCAGCACTGTTAAGCAGATAAGCAGTATTGCACAGCATTCCAAGCAGCTGATTAATGAGCTACTCAGTATCTCCTGTTTAAACTGCTAATAAGTGTTGAGCAATGTTCAAATTCTGTTGTAGGTATTTAATTCTTCTTAACACATCTTTGCTGATATCTACTTGTGTCTGGTGATTGTGCAGTCCTCAGTGGGCTCACAGGAAATCTGAGGATTATAGTTGCAACATTGAAGCCCTACCTCCAATCTACGTCCCCAGTGACCCCAGCTCCCTGCTGGGAGTGCAGGATTGCACCCCTATAAAATAAGTTGTTTTGAAATAGATTGCAAATTTCAGCTGTGAAGACTAGTGTGGAGAATCTGACGCATTTGTCATTTCCTGATCTCTTCACAACTTGTCCCTTAAATAAATTCTCTGGCCCTTATCTTATGATCTTTGTTTCTGCACGCCTTCTCTAATCTGGAAGCTAACTACCAGTGGACTACATGCTTTCCAGCCTTTGCACAAGTGGATTTGTATCAGTCCCTGTAATTAAACCTTCTCATCCTAACACAATACCCATTCTTCTTTACCTTCCTCCCCATCTATTGCTATCAACATTTCCAGACAATGACTTCAGTAACATCCTTTGTCATTCTTTAATAATGTGCCTATGTCAAGTCAGCTTCATCATCGACTTTTCTTTGTCCTAGTTGAAGGGCCCTCTCATGATCTATTTCCTTATCCAATTAATTTTCAACATATGTCTGTAGCATCATAACTTGAAAACCTCTAATCGGCTTTGCCATAGATGACCAATAATGACCCTAAATAAATCTTTCTACCATTGAACCACAGCATTTCAGCTTCCACCACCTGTTGGCAGTAAGTTAGAAAGAAACAGCCAGACCACTTTCTCCCAGCCAATTATTAGGCAGAACTGAAATTTTGGGCAGAATTTTCTGCCTGGCGGGTGGGCCCGACCCAATCTCCGGTGGGCGGGGAGCCAATCCCTGCCAGCGAAGTGGGCCGCGCCACCATTTTGCGTGGGTGGGTCAATTAAGGCCCGCCCAGCATGACGTCTGGTGGGAAGCGCTATGCGCTTCCTGTGCGGGCGGGGGGAATTCTCTAAAAGCGAGAGTGCGCTCTTTTGCGCATGTGCACAAAATAGCGCACTCATCTCCCTGAGACTAAGTGCAGCCTCAGGGAGATCACCTGGACTTTGAAAAATATTTAAAAATATTTTTAAAAATCCCTTACATGTCTCCTCATGTGACACTGTCACATGAGTTGGTACATGTTCATAATTTACAGAACAACTTTATTAAAATTTTTAAAACTCTGCATGAAACCTCATCCCGCCGGTGGATGAGGTTTCATATTTTCTCTATTTGCCTGGCCGACCCGCCAACCTTAAGGTTGGACGGGCTGGTCCTTTAATTGTTTAATTGATCCTGTCAATGGCCTCAATTGGCCATTGACAGGTTGGCGGGCCCGCAGCTGATTTTGCTGTGCCTCCACCTTCCTGAAAATTGAAATGGGGCGGGATGACGTCGGGGGTTCCGCCCGACGTCATCCCGCGTCATTTTACGTGTCGGCGAGTGGGCCCCACCCCCAGCTCACCGACAGCAAAAATTCTGCCCATTGTTAAATGTTACAATAGTGTTACATTCATCATCAGCTCAGGTTGAGAGTTATTTTAGTGCAATAGCAGTTTCACAATATTCAAGGTCAACAACCTTGTACACCCAATTTAAACACAGATGTGTCGCACAACTGGATATTAATAATGAAATTCATTCTCTATCGTCAGCCCTGGTATGGGAGCTCTTTGTAATGTTCCAATAACTTTAAATATCTTGGAAATAGCAGAAGCTTGTTAATATAATGCAATCACCGCCATGTACTTGCTAGGTGGTTCCTGCAGTGATTTTTCTTGCCTGGAAGGTAAGTTCAGCATGTTGCCCTTTCAGTATCTCATTTTCCATTTGTCTCAATAGGAAACAAATCTTTTCCAGTGTTATTCTGATGGCTCTGTACAACAGCTACAGCAAAAAAAAAATCAGTAGCAGCTGCACTTAAAAGTTGGAATTAATAGGAAGAGAAAACTTAAAAGTTGTATTATACTCCAGGAGTGAAGAAGATGATTCACATTTCAGACTGTTTCAGATAGCATAAATCTCCAGGGATGTCCTGGGTAATAGAAGTCATTACTCGGAAGTCTGTGTCAGTTTTATTTCTATGGGGTCAAATGTTTCATATCTAACGAAATAAACTAAAATAATTTGTGCTAACATTTATATACTAGGATATATAAGAAAATTATTTAAACTACTATTTAATTCAGTTATGTTATCAATCTCAGGAAATAAGTAATTATTTTATGAAAATTTCAAAATTAGACCTACACGCTAGGTCTTTTATATTTCATATTTTGGACGATCCAAAGACACTCTTAGGACTGCACATTCTCACTTATGTTTACTCGTCACTATTCACTGGAAATCTGATACATGAGCAAAATTAAGGGAGAGTAGTTGGCAAGTATAATAGAATGTTCACAGATGGTGTTTTTTGACAAGTTACAGTGAGTTTAATAGAGAAACAGCTATCATGGTGAGTGACAGACACAAAGCTCTTCACCACAGAGCACCACATCAGAACTTCAACAAATAAAGCACTGACACACATCTGCATAGCCATAGCTTGCTGACACGTCAGAAAGTCTGCTATGCTTTTCGTAAGAGTATCGTAAATTATTTAAAATACAAATAAATGATAGGTTTTTTTTAGAATTAGTCATGGCATTTTTGAGACTTTACATTGAAAGAGATGAATGCACTGTTTTATTTCACAATAAATTCTTATATGTATATTTTTTTCATTTTTCTAAAACCACTCACTATTAAGTACAGTTCTCATCTCCCATTTCAAATATACATCTACTGAGTGACAAGTAATTCATTATCTAGTACTTTTCTAGCACTGCATGCCAGACTATCCAAGCCAGATGTCATGGTATCTGCTCTATTCACAGATATCAAAATGGTACATCTATTTGTTATATCATGCAGTTTTGTATTTTGGCTTGGCTTACCTCAACCTGCATTAATGTGACAGTCCCTGATCAATCAAGCTGTCTTATTGCAAACTACTACCTGCCTTGTCATATTGGACAAACATTGATGAGAGCGAAGAATGAGCATCAGGAAGGTCACCTTCAAAAATCTTAAACTTAATTGTATCAGACTTGCTGCTAAACCGTGGGGTTAAGGCATCATTTTACCATGTTGGACTGTTCCTATGTGGCAGTAAATTATTGTATCAATTTGCAGGGCACAGGTGGAATTTGTTCCCTGCATCATTACAATGTGATCTGGATACAAATATTACTGAGTCCTGTATTACAGAAAATCAAACACAAATATAACTCTTTCTGGTAATTCAAAAACAAAATACACACAAAGTATTAAAGTGTTATACTAATATAACAGTAATTTATGTCATTCCAAGCATGTCAGCTGGCTAGGGAGTGTAGTATTGGTCTTCATAATATCCCTTATCTGAATAGTTTAATTATTTCTTTACTAACTGATAGTTCACATGAAGTCTTAAGACAGTGGGCGGAATCGCCCGGTCCCATTGGTGGTGGGTATCATGGTGAGTGAACAATATGGTGAGAAAGTTAAAAATCGATTTTAAGCCATTGTGAAACCAGTTTGCAAATGTCCACTCCATCACGTTTCCCACTGCTGCACATCAGGAACCTAATTTCAATACTTTTGCATCTCATTATAAGCCCTGCTAGCCGTAATCATCCCCCAAGCTGAATCATGTGGACACATTCACGCTGATGTGTTTCACAACTGTACACAAGCGACATGCACCTGGCGAGCTGCACTACGCTTGGGACTTCGAGGTTTGCTTGCCTACCATACTTTGGGCAGCACTCGCAGTCATCAGCGCCAGACTTTGCAGGCAGCACCACGTCACTTTTAAGGGGGATCATTGGCAGGTTTCTACCCACCAGACCAGCCGTAAGGGGGGGTGGCTTTTCAATGGCCACAGGACTATGGCTTGCTTGGGGAAGGGTGAGAAGTGGCCTCAGGCAAGGAAAGAGGCTGCAGGGCGAGTGCTATACTGGGGAAGGGGGATATTCCAAGGTGTATGTGGGGGCACATGTTGATCTGTGCAAGTGGCCTCAAGGTGGTGAGGGCTGAGGGGGCAGCCTCCAGAGGAGATGAGGCCAGATGGAGATGTGAGGGTGTGTGTGAGAGAGTGAGTGGTGATGTCCCTTGAGTTGGCAGTGAGTAATATACTTCAAGATCAGCTGTGATATGTTTGAATTTATCTCAGGGTCAACCCTTGCTGAAAAATCATTAGTTTCTTTTATAATTACATTTGTAGAATTCTCTTGATACTGCAAGAAGGAAAACACGTTGTGAGATTTAAGTATTCTAGAAACTCCACAGCACTTGCCAGAATATTCCATGGGATAACTTTGGAAGGTAAAAGCAGCCTGACTGTTTGCTTTTTATAAAAATCCTCTGGAACATGATCAATGAGTAGGCTGCAGTGTTGTTGTATTAAATAGTTTGCTAATTGTTTGTGCATTCTGCACCCTCACTACTGAAATATTGAGCATTGCTGGTGAGGATTAGTTTTAACTTAACATACTGCTCATCCCAGCTGTATTCTTCCTCACTCAGCACAGCATTTCTTTGCATTTTGTTCACAATAGATGCAAATTTTACTATCTACTTGACCTTTAATGTCATTCATATGTTGACTGTGTTTACTTCCTTCTGCCTACCTGAAACATGTTTTAAGTTTTTGCCATGGCTTTCTCCTCTCAATCAATGCAAGTTGAAGCTAGCAAAGATTTATTCCAAAATAAATGTTTTCTTAACAATTTATCATCAATCTATCAAAGTGAGGTTTTATGTGGCCTGGTTTTGACTAGAGAATGTTGTAACTTTGCTTTTAAAGGTTTTGTAGCTAGTCAAAGAAATTAGATTACTGCATCATTTTTGTATTTGATTTAGTGGAGAGTTAAAGTTAATTTCAACAATTCTGTCAAACTGAGGGTTGAAAGCTTCATTATTACTTGAGGAAACCAATGAGGGGACATTGTGTTTCAAAAGGGTTATGCTTAAAGTTCTCAGGGATCTTTTATTTTTCTTAATTTATTAGCAATCTAACATCGCTCAAAAGGGCTGGATTAAAAGTTCTGGGTTCTTGCCACAGTCTGAGAGATTACCGACCAGCACATCAGCCTTAAATTTTGCCCTTTTAATAGTTTTCTGATATCATTTAATCCTGCCTTTCTTCTTTCCATGTGAATCCCTTCAGTTTTCCTTCCTTTCACTAAAGTTTTGCCAAAAACAATAAACTTGTTAGGAACCTAATCCTGTTGCAATTTGACGTGCCATACTGCATTACTTTATATTACTTTATACGTCCTTACACAGGCTGTGCAAGCTAGCAATTACGTATCTAAAAGATCCTCTGTAAGGGTGTAAACTGTACGAAGGCAATGTTCTGAGTCTTGTTGCAATGAATTTGTAGCACTGGTTATTTTGGGGTTATTGTGTACTTCATGGCTTGTGTAAATAAAGGATCTAATGAGTGCCTGGAATCTCATTTTTGCCTTTGGTTGCACATAAGTCATTCCAAAATGTATTGCTGAGCACAGCGGATGCACATGGTTAGCCATCTACAAAAAATCGGCAATGATGAATAGAAACAATTCAGACTTTTACTAAACATTGGCAAAGCAAAATGGCATAGAAGTTTTAAAGATATATCGCCAAGGAAATTATTTTTTTGTTCCCACAGGGCAAAAGGAAAATACAGCTTGACATTTGTTAATGAAAGATAAAAATACATCCAATATAAGTGAGCAGCTACCTTTCCATAATTTGATGTGTGCACCAGTGTAATTGTGTAGCCTCTTTATATTTTATCATTCCCAAAATAATATAACACCAGCAGGATACAATTGCCATCCGATCCATTAATGTGAGGCTGAAACAAAACATTATATTAAAAAAGCACAGTAAAATGAATTCATTTATGAACTAATATTTTTCCTATTCAGGAGTAAATTCAGGATTTTATTTTAACCACTGGTCTATATCAATATTTAAATAAGGTGATAATGTCACTTAGGGTAAGGTCAATTGAAGCCTCCATTTCTATTGTAGTACTGATGAGAAATAGTCAACAGCAGAGGTAAATCACCAGGACATAACCCTATTCCTCCATTAGAAAGAAATTTAAATTTAACAGCATCCAACACAATATTAATCTTCCAGGACCATTGCAAAAGCATATTTAAGCTTCTTGTTGCTTTTAATATACTATTTATTAAAACTATTTTATTCTTTCCACTCAAAGCTTCATATTTTAAAACTGCCACATCAAAAAAAATCTAATAAACGTTATTTAAAAAGTCGAGTTGCTTCCATTGTTGTTTTTATGTAATCTAAACGATTCATGCTACAAAATCACAAAATAATTACAGATGGAGGTGATGGTTTAGTCCATTTTATCCCATTCTTCCGGCTTGACTTATCTTGAAGCAGTTATCTTGAAGTCTTTGCCTTGTCGATATTATTTAAGATCTTATACATCTTCATAAAGCCATTCCTCAAATTTTTCATTTCACAGCTGAAGAAGCCCAGCTTCTTCAGTCCTTCCTCAGAACTCAACTATTCCATGGTATCAGCCTCATGGCTTTTTCCTGAACTGTCTTTCATGGCCTGAATATTAGTCCTGCATCTTCCATGGCCAAAACCACAATGTTCAATGTGCATTCTAACCAGATCACCAGATCATTTTAACATGACCTCCTCTTACTTGTACTCTATTGGTTCAGCAATATAGTCCAGCATTTTGTTTACTTCCCTTATTACTACTTACAGTACATTTGGTATTTAACATGTCAAATCACTAACACCCTCAGATGCCTTTCAACTTCATTGGCAGCCAATTCTACAACATCTATTTGGCACCAACAGTTGTCTAGTTAAGTTTCACATTCCACTGTTCTGCCCATTTACAGATTTAGGCCCTTGCCAACTTATGCCGACGTATAACATATACATGATGACTAGACCGCTATAGACTGTACAGTACTGGGTTTTACATTCACCATTGTTTTCAGTGTTGGTCATAGTCTTTCCTGAGCAACTCTATTAAAGGCCCTCTAGATGTTGGTACAGGGCTTTGCATGCTTTCTTAGAGAATTTGACCTTTGAAAGTTGTGTAGAAGATTTTGATTTTTAAAATTTGCATATAAATGGATCTTATATTTGCATGGTTCCTACTGGTAGATTTTCACTGAATTAGACTTTCTAGTTTGATTGCATGCATCAAATCTCATTCATTAAACTGTACTCTTCATAGATTATAAAATGTGGCTTTAGAAACATAACCTTACTAAAAGCAACAATAATGCAGCTTTGATAAAAGTGAATCGAGAAAGATTTTGTTCTCCAATTCATACTAGTTTCATCGGACCGGATTTTCACAGAGTTGGGGAGACATCACTGATCTTCAAAAATGGCAGAAGAGTTCCAATTCCAGGATTCCTATCCTGCATTCCCAGCACCTGCAATTTTCACTAGTGCGGGAGGAGGTGCATTCTCAACTTGGCTGGTTCCATTATGGGTCTAGGCATCTCTCAACCCCCCGCAATTTTTGTGCTATGAATTAGCATGGAGTGTGTGAGGGGCCATTGGGAGTGGGTGGGCAGGCATGGGATGCCATGGAGGATATAAGGGGCCACTGGGTTTGGGTGGAGGGGCAAGGGCGGTATGGAGGGTATGAGGGGCCATTGGAGTGGGTGGAGCCATGGTTGGCACAGGTTGGCATGGATGGGGCATGGGGTGTGGGTGGGGTTGAGGGGGTGTAATGTTGAGGGTTAGAGTGCCTAATATTGAACAAAACAACAGGGATGAAGTCCCAGAGGACCGAGTTGGGCATTTTAATTAGCACACCTTGGCATGCAGCAGCACCTGTGGCTGCCTCCGAACTGTTGCTGGTGGTGGCAGGCCTGACTCCAGCCCCCACCCCTTCCCTGCCACACCCACCGGAAGGAAAATTGTTTCTTTTGATACACTTTTTCCCCGGAGATGGGGGCACCAAGCCGGGAAATTTAACAACTCCCACTACCCGCCGCTAAACTGAAAATCCAGTCCATCGTTTCTGTTTTTCAAGTGTAGAGCATAAATCAAGAACTATCGGATCGTAACACCCAGCTAGCATTAGAAAGATAGCCCACAGGAATTAGAAGAAATAAATACCTACTTATCTGACTTTGAAAATGACGCTGACGCTTCCAATCACCGGAGCTGCTTGGGGCCTGCATCGAAAGTCTCCTCACAGGCCTCCGCAAAGTGCAGCTCTGGTGGATTCAAGGAGGCCACACTCCATTTTTTACAGCGCTAGCTGCTGCAAAACAGGTAAGTTTAAAGGGCCCAGTGAAATTGACAAGCCAAGGAGAAGGTAAGCGTCTAACGTAAGTGCATAGGGTTTAGGGTTGGGGGAAATCGGAGGGCAGGGAGTGGGGGGGTCAGAGGTCGGGGTGGGGGGTTCAGAGGTCGGGGTGGGGTACAGAGGTTGGTTTGGGATTCGGAGATCGGGTTGGGGTCAGAGGTCGGGGGTGGGGGGGTCAGAGGTGGGGGAATGTGGGGGCTGGATGTCGGGGAGTCAGAGATCAGTAGTGGGGGTGTCAGAGGTCGGGATGGGGGTTGCCGGAGGTCAGGGGTAGGTTGGATGTGGGTGGGGGTCAGAGGTTGGGGCTGAGGGGATCAGAGGTCCAGGCTGTGCTGGTCAGAGGTCAGGGGTGGGTGGGTTGGAGGTCAGGGGTGGCGGGGGGGGTTGGAGGTTTTAATTCTCCTAACATTTTCTGGGTAACTACTGATGTAACCCTGGCAGAACCATCCGATTTAAATCACATTTTTGGATGGTTCCCAGAGCAGGGCCATTGTCCAGAGGAAGTTAGCACTTATCTATGGACTTCCGTGAGGGATTCCCCAGCCCCCAAATCTGATGCTTGGGAGCTGAGAATTCATGGCACACGATGTAATGGTGGCAGTATCACACCTAAACCAGATAAAGATAAATAAACAGGGTGGGGTTAAGTACAAATCCCTGGGCAGGTATTGTGTCAAGATGAATATCCACTTACAAGACTTGGGGATGAGTTTTCAATTTGCCTCCAAGCATTAAATTGGTGTCATGGATCTAGTCCCCATGGTAGAAACCACCCGATTATCATTTCTATTGACTTCAATGCAGCCTTGAAGAATTAAGGGGCAGAACTTTGCATCACACAGGCGGGTGCGGGCCCGACCCAATCGGGTGTAAAATAGTGCGAGAAGATGTCAGGCGAACGTCATGACATCAACCCACAAGTGCGCAATCTTCAGATCAGCAGGTGCACGTGGGAGTCGGGGCTGCGCCCACCATCAATTAAGAGGCCTCTTAAGGCCATTGTAAATCCAACTCAATCCGATTTTAAGTTACCCGTGTGATTTTGTGCTTATTGCAAGGGCAAAACGGGCAGGCAGGCAGCCACATTTTGCAAATCCTCATCCAAGGGTGGGATAAAAAGGGTCAGCAGCATTGTCAGTGTGAGTAGTGAGGAGTTTAGGAGATAGTTTGCTGCTGGTTGCTTATTTGAACTTGACAGCTTCACCTCTGTTCTGAGCTTCATTCTTAGCATTTCTAGGCTTCATTTCAGGAATCATTGGTGTCTCCAAGGCCCCCAGAGGGTTTTGACCATGTGGACCCTTCCAGGTATCAGACTGCCTTCTGTTACCCTGGTAATGGGGATTGTGGTCTCCGCTCTTGGCACCTCCTCTGAGGAGGAAGAGAGGGGCAGAAGGGGGAGGAGGCCAGGTGTCCCAATGCAGCTTCCAGGGAAGCGACCTGTGAGAGGAAAGGTGAAAGCACAAGGGGCGCAGGGCCTGCAGGTAGTCCAAGGTGGAAGGGGCCGCAGAAGACGTCACTAACCTGCTGCCAGGGTATACAGGCAGCGATATAGCTACCTCAATATGTCCAAGGTGCAATGCCGAAGGAGGCTCCACCCTCCAGGGAGACCGTGGCCTCCATTTGTCATATGATTGGGCCTAAAATCACCTCCAACTGTGTGGGTGGACACCCCATGCCAGTGGCTCTGAAGGTCACAATGGCCCTCACCTTCTATGCCTCCAGCTCTTTCCAGGGGTCAGTGGGGGATCTTTGTGAAGTGGCCCAATCAGCTGTCCACAGTTGCGTCAAGCAGGTGACAGAAGCTCTGTTCAGGTGGGTAATGACATTTATTAATTTTCCGTACGGACGAGGCCAATCAGGCTGAGTGAGCCAGAGGCTTTGCAGCGGTTGCTGGGTTCCCCCGCATCCAGATGGCACACATTTGGCCATCAAGGCGCCAGCAGGTGAGCCGGGTGCCTTCGTCAACAGGAAGGGATTCCGCTCCTTGAACGTGCAAATAGTGTGTGACCACAGGACGCAGATTCCACAAGTCTGTGCACAGTACCCTGGAAGCCCTCATGATACTTATATCCTGAGACACTCCCAGGTGCTGAGGCTATTCAGTGCTCCAGCCTTACTGAATGGATGGCTGCTGGGTGATAAGGGCTATCCATTGAAAAGGTGGCACATGACGCCTCTCCGCCACCCAAGAACGGAGGCAGAACCGGGTTATAATAGAAGTCATGCCTCCACAAGGGGGGTGGTAGAGAGGACCATAGGTCTTATGAGGATGCACTTCTGATGCCCGGACCGTTCAGGGGGAGCATTACAATATCCCCCAGAGTGGTATCACTGATGGTGGTTGCATGCTGCGCTCTCCACAATCTGGCACTGGCAAAGGGGTAGCCACTGGAGGGAGGGGATCTTGACGCAGCTCCACAGGCCTCAGAGGATGAATCCAGTAGTGAGTCAGAAGATCAGCACAGTGAGGGGAATGATGAGGGTTTGGAGGCAGACCTCTGCATCCTTCAGGGAGGCAGGAACACCAGGGATGCCTTATTCCAACGATTCAGCTAGGCTGCCAAAGATCTGCTTCCACCTCATGCCAGGGCAGACACCTCCACCCCAGATGTCTGAAATGACCCCTTCATTTGAACCTGAAGTCCACTCAGTGCCTGTGCAATAAAGTTTAGAGTCATGTCCAGTATTACATATTGACATACCCTGCACCAAAGAAATAATAAGGTGAAGAATACTCAGGCCATTACAACAAAAACAAAATTTATCTCATTTTGACAATCCAAAAAAAATTAACATAACCTTCTCTGGTCCTCATTCCCAGACCAGTAAACATAAACAAAACATTACACAACCGTGACCAGTCCCTCTTGTGCTCATGGTGCCTTAGACTTATATTTGCAAGTGCTACCCTTCGCTGGCAGCAACATTGAAGGAAGCCTGCTGCCCCTGCTGTCTTGTTGGCCTTGATGACCTTGGCAGTCGTCCTTCGGCCTGTGGAGCCTGTGCTGGCCCTGGCTGGGAGGGAGTGGCCAGTGCCACAGCTGGCATCACTCCAGTCATCGAAGCCTCATTAGATGCCACGGTCACTGGCAGAGGGTCAGAGGGGCTGCTGCCGTCATCCACATTGCCCTGAGAGGAGCCTACAGAGATGGCAAGCAGCTCCTGCGCCAACCTGAGGTCGATCTGGGCCTACCTGCTTGCCATTGATGGACGGGCATTTAGCTGGGGTACTGGGTGCCTCATCTATCTCCCACCATGGCACTGACCACCTGAGGTCATTGCCTGTGTGAGGGCTTTCAGCTCCGAGCATAACCCAGGAACCCCTGATTCTGTTCCTGGAGCTGCCTCTCCATGAGAGTTGCCACTCTCGTGATGGGGGAGGCAGTGCCCTCAGCCATGAGGGTCAATGCAGTGCTTATGCTCTGCATGGACTCCTCCACAACGGAGGCCATGGCACGCACACCATCATGGATCTCCGCCAGATCCTCCTGCACATCCCGCTGGGCACCCAACATCTGCTGCCTAATGGACAACTCCAGAGGCTTATCATCTGCCCCGACTCAACATCGTCCTTGTCTCCAGCAGTCTTCTGAATGCCGGCGCCCTGGGCACTCTCTGCCTCCACCTGCTCCTCAAGCGAGTGTGAAGTGCCCTCATCGCTGCGCTCCAACATTCTAGATGAAGATCTAAGGCCCACTGAGGTGCTGGTATCTGCGCTGGTGCCTGGTTCGGAGAGCGGTGCATGTGAAGTCTGGCGGTTCTCTGGCATCAGGGGTGCCTCTTTGGGGTCCTGCAATTGAGTGCATGCTGGCGAATCTAAGGGAGAACAACAACATGCCATTAGTTAAAGTCATCACACTGTCACTGTGCATGCCAGGCACCCTGGTGAGACAATGGAGATCTGCATCATGGTGCCATCATCTTTCAATGATCAATGGGGAATCCAATTTTGAGGCTCCCATCAATGATGAGACTACACAAGAATGTTTGCACTATCTGAAACTCTCATCTCTGTGCACTGCACTCTTACCTTCGTCTGACACTCCTGCCTCTCCACGGCCGGTTGACCGAGGTGTGTGGTGCCTCTCCAGCTCCAAGGCCTCCTGTTCGAATCTGGATAGGATTAGGAGGTTTGGGGGGCCTCCGCCTGTCTGTGGCCTTTCAATGTTGTTATGGGTTGTCTTCTCCTGAAAGGATAGAGGAGCATGGATTAGTCGACTCTCTACATGCAGCGCCATTGCAGCCTGGCCAACCCCACCTGAGAAACACCTGGCAGGGCACATCCGAATCGTAGTCCTCGAGCCGCAAGGCACTGAGTCCAAGCAGCCAAGGCTCACCCTCTTGACCAGCTCCGGCATCATTGACAGTTGGGACTCAGACTCTAACACCCCTGAGTTCCACAGGGGGGACGGCCAGACCGTAACACTTCTCCACAATGATCCACGACAAACAGTACTCACCCTTCTCCAAAGCAGCAGGTCATTAAACCTTTTGTGGCACTGCACCCATGTGCGCCACACAACGTCGTAGCTGCTGACCTGTGCTGCCAGCTCCTCCCAAGCTCTTTTTCTTAGGCGGTGGGCTCCTCCTTCCATCTCTGGGGACAAGGATGTCCCTCCCGGCAGCCACCTCCTCCAGGAGGACCTTGAGGCAGTCATCCAAAAACCCGGGGAGCCGAATGCCCACCTAACCTGCCCTCCCGCCTGGCATCTCCAGCCGCACTTGAGGTCATAACTTCAGTGTTCATAATGCAGAGGTATGTTCTTCCCTGGCAGCTTTCAAGGAGCTGCCTGTTCAGCTTTTAAACCAGCTGCCAGGTCGTCATTGGACCCGGCAGCCGACAGTCCCCCATTTGCCACCTGCCCCTTCCCGACCATTGGGAATATGCGTTTCACGCTGGGCAGGCCTTAATTGGCCAGCCAGCATGAAATCGTGGTCGTGGGCCAATCGGGGGTGGCGGCCCGTTTCCCGACTGGTTGCAGGCCTGGCGATTGCACCCGCCTGCCAAGGGTAAAACTCAGGCTCAGGAGTTCATTTAAATTATGTAAAAATATCTTGGACTGTGAACCAATATTTTTTTCTCTCAACCCCATTGGTTTTGAGTTTTCTTGTTGATTCTTTAATTGAACCTCATGCTTAAGGACTTTCTGGGTGATGTGAATGCTTTCGCTTTTTGATACAGGATGCTGGTGGTTGAATGGGCCTGTTGCTCGCCAAAGCAAAGAGAAATTGATTGAAGGATCTAACTATAGGATTAAGACATGGAGCAGTATCATGGGAAGGTAAAGGATACAGGCTTGAAAATGAACTCTTCCACCTTATTTTGGCAAATGCTAAACTGAATATGTTCTAAAAATGTATGCCTTTTTAATATTGCAACTTAATGTTCAACTTTAGACTGGAATAGAGATTTTGAAAGAAAAACAATAGATTCACAGGCATACACGTGTAGACCAGTTTGTTTGCAGTGAATGGATGCTCTGGGTTACTGAAAAGATTAAAGAGAAGGAAGGAGACAGACAACAGAAATAAGTAGAACCTGATGGTCTTGAATTTCCTTTATTACAGGCCACCAAAGCATGTCAAATAAAACCAACTACTTGTTTGACATACATGAAAATAGCATTAGCTAGTGGCACAAAATCATTCCATTTTGAGTTGCAACCTGACCCTTTGTTTTTAATTTTAACAGATCTAAAAGCACATGGGGAAATGGGTAAAGCATGAGACTCCTGGGGCTAATGAATCACACAATTTTCCCATCAATCAAATTCCAAGCTTTTTTTTGTTTTTACAAAGCAATAATTTAACTCCCTGTATGAGTTCACAATTGAAATTCAGCTACCTGATCGCTGTTTGAGGTTCAGCCAAAATGAACTTCAGGACCCATAGAATTAGAAATAGATATTTTAAAGCTTGAATTCTATATATTATATTTTAGATTATTAAACCTATGGAAACAAAATAAGCTCCCTGTCGATGTTTTCTTAAAATTTGTTCCTTAATTGTGTGATGCCCTGTTACTACTTTCCACATGAGATAGAGTTTCTGCTGTTAATTTTTTAAAAATGGCATGTAAAACATTGGCTGATAATTTAAAGCTGGACATTGGTTGATGTCTAAAACACTAAGGGATTCGTGTGTTATTCATGCATTTCTCTTACCCAATTAATCATTTTAAATTATGCACTGCGTTCATATTCACCAGTTATTTGACTTCTACAGAGTCTAGTTTGTTGGGTTATAAAATGAATGCTTTTGTGGCCTAATGCCAGTATTAACAGAGCTTAATTGGGTGATTTTGTTCCAGACACAATTTCCATCAATGTGTTGCGTTGGGTTACATTTGGAAACAATACATAGCCACTCAGCAGCAACTATTTTAAATGCGGAATAATCATTAAGCAATTATTTCCAAACAATGTAATTGCTTGAATCAAGGGTGAAAATGACAGACCATCAAATCTTTTCCCCTTTTGCACATTTATACGTTTCAGTGACATAGTGTAACTGAATGGCAATTCACTGAATGTAATCAAAACAATCCAGAAAGGAGCACCTATAGAGGAGAAGGTACATAACGTTTCTTTACCAAGGAGTTAAGTAAAACTTTAAGCAGTAAAGTAGGGACCAGGGGACTTTTACTAGTTGGATGAATACTAAAATGCTTTGCTAATCTTCAAATAAGTGCTGTAGTTATGAGGGTTCCTTTCCTAGGCATGGTGGGATACTTGACGAAAAGTGGCTCTGGGGATGCTGGCTCCACAACTAGCAATAACAGCCAAAACAGCCTGTGTCAACATACTATTCGTTGCTATATAGGGGAAGGCAATAAGGGAAACTGAAGGCCAAACAAGATGGTTAAGTCACCATGGAAACGAGCAGACCCAAGGCTGAGGGTTGAGATAAAGGGAACATCTGCTGGGCCGTCATGATCCAGTTCACTAATGGAGTAACGTGGTTAGTGATTAATGTCTGTCACGAAACATTGTAGTGAAAGCAAGAAGATAAAAATTATAAATATGTGTTGCAAACTCTGTATCATTGAGAAGTCCCTTGGGTGACCAAGATCTTCTCCCTTGCATATGCTCAAATAAAAATCTTTGCTTGCTTGAATTCCTCAGACTCAAGAGTGGCCATTTTACCACAACAGCAGAATCATAACACTGCAAATGGATTTTCCTTCAATATACCAGATTGGGGAGAAATTCATTTGCCTAGCTTCTTTCTACCAGCACTAGCTTCTACTGGCACTAGCAAGCTTTGGTCAATTTCCCCATGGGCAGGCTGCACCATGGGCCATTACCTGCATGCATTCTTTGATGGTATCAAATTTATTCCCCAATAGACTTCGGGAGTGATAGACATTATTAAAGGGATAGCACACCATACTAGGTGTCTCTATTTTTGTTACTCTTCAAAGTGCAGTATAATTATGCACATAAAAAATAAGTTTTTTGACTGTATAAGAATATCCGACAATGAGTTTTCATTTCAAAACCAGCCAGATGTTAGCAGGGCAGCTGGGGTCACAAGGCTCCTACTGAACTTAACAGCATGTGCTCATCGTTATTTTTCTTCCCTCGCCCACCTGCAGCAGGCCTATAGGAGGCTGAGGCCGGGTCCCCCTGGAAATGGGGAGGGGTAAAGGCTGGAGATCGTGACTTGGTGGGGTTGGGGGGCTGTGGGAAGGAAGGCCATCAGGGGACGGGGGAGGTCAGGGATTGGTGCTAGTTGGGGCAAGGGTGTGGAGGTTGGCCTTAATCAGGACATGGAGAAGATATTGGTGCTTGGATAGGGGAAAGTTTGTGATCACAGAAGGGGAGTGAGAGAGGATGCAGTTGGCAGAGTGGAGGCCAATCGTTTTTTGCAGTGCTGGGGCAAAGTCTCATGGAGTGCTGGATAAGGCACTGAGCCTTTGAGCCAGCAATTCCCACCCCTCGTTCACTGCCAAGATTCCTGAGCCCTGGGAAACATTAGTGGCAACTGTTAACTTAAAGTCAAGCTCCCAATGCACTTCTGCAGCATGATTTGAATATGTTAATGAATGATGCTGTCATTCTATGGTGAGACAACCCACCCTGAAACCTACTGCAGTAAAAATTTCGGCAGACACGTACGTGACAGTTGATGGGCACTTCCATTTTTCACTTTTAACCCCTTTCCTGCCTGTCATGGAGTGTCAACATTGAGGCCTAAGTCTTTCTTTCTTTCCTCTGGACTTCCATCACATGCAAGTTGGTCATTTCTGTACCTGATACCCAACCAAAAAAACGGACAAAATGAGTTCCAACATTTGCTTCCTTTCCAGCTTATCACATCGTCAGGATGCCTCAAGGTATTTCACATCCAATGGAGTGTTTGTTGGAAGTATAATCATTGTTGTGATAGATGCAAACACAGGACACCTATCAGATAGTGCTGGAGAGAATGCCTGCCCCCACCCCAAAAGCCCTTTCCTGTACTATTGATTTGGTTGAGGGAGGAATGTTAGCAGGGCACCATGAGAACTCCTTGCTGTTTTTCAAATAGTGCAATGGAATTTTGTACATCCACCAAAGCATGCAGACGCTTTCTATAATGCACTTTGATGTGGTGGGAACTGCTGCTATGGCACTGAGAGCTAAGCTCAGAGGAGCAGAAATACTTGTAGGGTTACTCAAGCCAGACAAGTCAAAAGGCAGGAGCAGGAACAAAGGCAATCTACTGGTCCTGTTAGTAGGGGTTCAGAACTCAAACTAATCATCTGTCCACATAAAAAATGCATTTCTTTACAGAATCAACTGTACAAATATAAATTGCATCTGTTGGAAAATCACAATTTGCTGTATACAAGACTGGATTATACTCCACCCGAGTTGAATATCTAGCTCTGGACAGACAGCGATGGAAAAATCAAAATACCTCATGTTTCATTGGCACAAGGACGCCTAACCAAACAGGCAGGTAGGGGCGTGGTTTAATATCTCATCCAAAAAACAAGACTGTACCCAAATGGAGCACTCTCTCACTGCTCCACTGCCATGTTAACCTATTCTCAAGTGCCGCAGTGGGTCTTGAACCCATGATCTTTTGAGTCAGAAGTGATAGTTCTATGAATTGAACCAAGGCAGTCTGGAGTATTGAATTAAACGAAGAAAGCCTCCTTCTCACACTGTCATAGACCATCTAAAAGGCTAACTCACACTATAGCAAACATAAAACCTGATCATGTTGATTCTTTACAAAGCCCAGTTGCCAGTTAAATCTATTCTATTCCAATCTGTAGAAGTGATAACTGAACATTGTAAATGGATTATTCTCAAACCTTTTTTATATGTCTTGCCCTCTATTTATTCTTTTTTCTACACTAAAATCCATTCTTCCAGAAGCTTTGCACTTTACCTTTATGTAATGATTATAGTTTTCTTGTAATAAATCAATTTAGGAGTTTTGCTCCACTGTTAATCTAATATATATATTTTATAGATAATATACATATACAAACACACACACACACACATACACACACAGATACTTGCTATTAAAATGACTTGCATTGTGCTGCTTTTCAGTGGAGTTATATGATACTCGGTTTTCTTTTTATATAGTGCAGTCAATCAAACCGAACTGAAAAAATATTCCCTTGTGCGTAGACATAAGTTCACTTCTCTATACCACAAAGCTGACACAGTTCTTTATGCATGAGATAGCCATAATTTTATTTCATTAATAAAAGAAAATCCAATGCTGTTTTATGTGGATGGTCTAGATAGAAAAATTAGAGATTTAAACTAATTTATTTTTTACCAGTCTGATGACTTGAGTACAACACCACTAATTACAATGTCAGAGGGCAAGCCAATTTGATTTGGATTGTCTTCTCACTATTTAATATTATTATTAACTCACTGGGGACTGGAATTTGCTTTAATTTGAGAAACTGACATATTTTCTAATACCATTTTTAAAATAAAAACCTGAACAAATGTTGAATATGGTAGTTCAATAGGGAAAAAGGTACAACATATTCCACACATACATTCTCAGCTGAACAAAATCTCAACTTGTGTTTAACACTGTGGTAAATATAAAAAATGCTGTCATGGACTGTTCTTGTGGGCTGCTGCTTTAGTGCATTACCCATTCAGTTTACAGCAGTAGCTGTTAAAGATCAAACAACACTGCCAGCACTTCTGTTTAGAAGTTTAGAGAATCCTGATTAGCTTGCTGTCTTTCTGTTTGTTTTAATATGAACGACCTTAGTTTTCCCTTCCCTATACCATTTGCAAGCATTTAAAATCCAAGCTTGGAAACATAACCGCTCTTTTTTGTTGACCTTGTTTTCTCTCCTAGGACTGGAATTTCACAAGGATGGAAAGGTCTCTGGCTTAGCCAAAATGGCGCCAGAGTCCTGATTCCCAAAGTCCCGTCCTGAACTTGGCACCCACCATTTTCACCCAAGGGGAACGGGGGCTATAGTATATCAGTCTAGGATATATAGGGTTAACGTGGGACTGAGTACAGTACCACCCACACAGTGATGTAAGAGAACACATGACCTGCACCTAGGGGGGTCAACCTTGTGTTGGACAAAGCCCTGTGCACAAGCAAGCATGAAGGCAGCTCATAGCTAGAACCTTTGACTGTATATATGTACATAGTTTCTGTAGTTAATAAATACATACAGTTAACCTGCTTAAGGCTGAGGACTTCATTAAGACTGACCAACATCCAACACCCAACAATGTGGTGGCAGTGAATGGAAAAACCCAAACCTCACAAAAATGCAGAGAAAAACTAAAATCCCTCAAGATCAAAGAAAAATTCAAAGAAGCATTCTGACCTGAAGAAAAGCTCGAGAAGCAGATGTGCAGAGGAAAGTCGCCAGGAAAAGTTCCAAAGAAAGGCTTGGAAGTTGATGGCAGAAATTTAAAATTCATCACTGCAACAGAAGAGTCCATGGAATTTCTTGGAAGTCCAGCTTCAATTCCCAGAGTGCAGAGTCAGCAGGCCTAGCAAGGGTAAGCTTAAACATTTAAATTCCAGGATACAGCAAGTCCTGAGAAACTTTTAAATAGTTCAGTGGTCAGGCATTACTAT
The DNA here is from genome assembly GCF_964194155.1 of Cetorhinus maximus. Lineage (NCBI taxonomy): Eukaryota > Metazoa > Chordata > Chondrichthyes > Lamniformes > Cetorhinidae > Cetorhinus > Cetorhinus maximus. The sequence goes on along the minus strand of NC_135884.1, from coordinate 45,770,159 downwards.
TTAAAAACTCAGTTGAAAAAACCAGATTCCCAAGTTGGCAACTGAACAATAAATTAATTCAGAAGAATCACAACTAAAGAATCAGCTTTAAAAGCAGCAAAGGCCAGGATTCGACCCTTTTGTGACCCTAAAGCATAGCACTGGAGAAGTCTGCAGCTAGTCGATCCAAGCAGCCATTGTTTGAAATGCTTTCAAGGCTGAGCACAAGTGCCATTGAAGCGGGAGCCTTCCAAAACTACAAGTGTGGGTAAATCCTTTGTCTTCAAATGAATGGCAGTGCCATCTTGAATTTCAGCAACTTCTCAAAGCTGACCTACGCTTTAAAATTTTTTAACCATGGATAAAAAATTTAACTTACCAGATCAGTTTGGACTCATCCTAGGGCCAAACCTAATGGAAAATTGGGTGTCCTGGAGAAGAGAAGTTTTAAACTACTGAAGTACATTTGATCTAAGTAAAAAGTCAGAAAAAGTCCAGATTAATACTTTTTTTATACTGGTTTGGTGAATTTGCTGATGAAGTAATCCTAATGCAGTGCATTGACTAATCCTTAGCCAGCTTCAATGAAATATTAAAAGCCTTTGATGAATATTTTAATCTTCAAGTTGTGGAATGCTCAGAACTTAAAAAGAGGCACAAAAAGTCCCCAGTAAAGCACTGAAAGAGAAAAGACTATACTCAAGTAAACCATACAAGGACACCAGACAGGCAGGGAACTTTTCGGAAGTCTCAAAAATATATCTTTTCGGAAATCCTGACACATGGCCTGAAATGCAAAAGGTGACAGTGCAAAGCAAGCATCTGCCTGTGAATGAAGGAAAGCTACATGATGAACCCCAAAATAAACAAACCCTGCAAAACGAAAATGAAATCGGTTGGAAAATGCTCATCTCAGAACTGCATTGGAAAATTTGAAACTCAAGATTCAAGCTAAGCATATACCCTTGAAAATGTGTGAGACACTAAAGTTGTCAATGAACCAAACTCTCCAAGATTTGAACAAACAAAATTTTGAAGTGTCACAGAGGTACAAGAAAGAGATTACAGAGCTGAAGAAAATGGAGGGACATTTGGAAGAAAACTTGGAAAAACATTATATTTCCAAAGGGATATATAAAGAAATGAAAATCAAGAACCAAGAATGGCATGAGAAAGTAGAAGTTCTCACAAAGGGGCGTGAGAAGTCTCAAAAACAATGAGCAGAAGCACAATTGCAGAACGCGAGTTTGAACATAGCACAGAGGAATCATACTCTGCTAAGGAAAAACTGATCAGTGTAGAGAATCAACTTTCACGTACAAAAGGTGTGTTTGATAGGGAAAAACAAGATCTAATGAGAACACTAGAATGTTATTCACAGGAAGTAGAACACCTGAAAGAGGCCTTGAAGTGCTTAAATGATGAATTTGTAGGAAAAAAATTCAACAAAAATGGAACTTCAATTAAAACTTGATGAGCTTCAAGCATGAGAAGTCTCTAGTAAGTATCGTGCAAAATGCTGGGCACAGGAGAAGGAATTACTGATAAATCGGAACAGTTGCTTGAAAGCAGAATTAACAACCAAAACTGATGAACTTCTGGAAATTTGATCCAATATGAACATGAAGGATGAGATGCACAGTAGGGAACCGCAAATCCAGACCTTAAAAGCAGCAAAGGTTTATTCTGTGGAACAGATTGAAGACCGAATGAATGAATTGAAAGAGTCTAAGAAGCAGCCAGTGACCATGGAAGAAAGATTTTTTTAAAAAAACTGAATGCCCAGGTGAAGCTGTTAAACTTATATGAGAGTTCCGCAGTTAACTCTGAAACAAAAACAACCCAACTTGCCAGGGTAGTTGCTGAGCTGAATGAAAAGGTTCATAAGCTTGAAACACAACTGGAAAAGAAGAAAGAAATCAAAAATTTGGCTAAAATTGTAAACCAAGTGGGAATGAAGGTTCCATTGTTAAAACATGAACTTCCATATGTGTCCCAGTGAGCCATACCCTGGAATAAGAGGAAGAAACACTACTGGGATGAGCACAGCGTTTATTCACCCTGGAAAAAATGGATAAATCAACAACTACCTATCGCTACAAGTACTGAATCAACAAAGAGCGGTTCAATACCAACGAATGGAAAACGTGGATAAAAAGGTATCCAGATTCCAGAACAACCTCCACACCTCATGGCCCTGCATACCTTCCATGCCAACCTATGCCCCTTTACCCACCCCCATGGCCCCCATGCCCTCCATGCCAATTTATGCCAATCTATCCATCCCCATGGCCCCTTAGAGCCCTAATGCCAACTTGGTGCCAAATAATACCAACCTATGCCCTGCCACTCCTCCGACAGTAGTGTGAGTAAAATATGAAAGGGTTATAAGGTCTCCAGACCACCTGAACCTATGGACTCAGAGACGCAAAAGGGGAAAGAGGTGGTGTGGTAGTAATAATAGTGAAAATACAGGATAACTTGAAATGCATTGAATAAAGACTTGGGGGAGGTGTAGTATAAGGGTATGGCACATATGGGGTTAACGTGGGACTGAGTACAGCACCACCCACACAGTGATGTAAAAGAACACATGACCTACACCTCAGGGTCAGTCTGGTGTTGGACAGAGCCATGTGCATAAGCAAGCATGGAGACAGCTTTTAGTTTGAAACCTTTACTGTATATATGTATATAGCTCTTGTAGTTCATAGGTACATACAATTAACCTACTTAAGACTATGAAGGCTTCATTATGACCTACCAAATGGCATTCAACACCCTACAACAGGGGCAAGTTGTAGTTTGCACATCCGTGGTTCACAAACTGGCTGCACATTGAAAAGTGTAGCTGCCTTCAATCAAACAGATTCAATTTTCAATAGTGGGGTGTTCAAAACATGACTGGTGGGCTTTAAACCTTTGAGGAAAAAGTCTGCCAGAGTTATTTGCAGAGGGAGCATATGCTTTTGATAGGACTAGGTACCCCTTTGGGAGAGGTAAGGTGCCCACTGGGAGAGGTAAGGTACCCCTTGGAATTGCTTAGAGCGGACATGAATGTGCAAAAAAAGTGGATAAGCTGTGTGGAACTGCAAGCTTTTGAAGTATTTAACTCTCCTGACCTTTTACTTTAAAAAAGGTATGAATTTTTAAATAAAAACAGCGCTTGCAATTTCACTCTGTCTGTTGAAATAAGCCTGAGGGCTATCGTTATAGGATCTGTGCTGCACGGCTGATTCAACAACCTATCATTATCACAGTGGGGTGCCTGTCAGTTCACAATTTGACTGACAACTCCAAGTGGTTAGAAAGTCCTTAATGTGCAGCCATGATTACAAATACTTGTTCTTATAAGGGATTAAATAGTTAAAGGAATTTTAATGCAGTGAATTTTTTAATGAATGTTTTTTTTTAAAGTCTATGATAGACACTTAAAAATTTATTTTATTTCAGCATGGCTCGAGGTCTACCTATGGTGGATACTGGATGAATTGGTATGGTGCATGTAAGGACAAAGGGTGGTGGGTGGGGGCATGGGTTAGTATTATTTTGCATCAAGTTGGCATTAGGGCTATAAAGGGCCATGGGGGCGGATAGAGGGGCATATGTTGGCATGGAGGGTATGGGAGCCACGGGAGTGGGTAAAGGAGCATAGATTGGCATTGAGGGTATGTGGGGCCATGAGGTGTGGATAGAGGGGCATAGGTTGGCATGGATGAGACATGTGGGGCGTGTGGGAGAGTGAGAGGGTGTGAGGGATGAAGGCTATAGGGTTGTTTCGCTGTTTCTTGGTTTATCCTTTTGCTTACAAGTTCATGAGCACCGAGGTAGACCTTTTATTGAACCCACTTTACACCCAGCAGCCCCCCTGGCTCCCTCCGCACTGTTTCCAGGGGTAGTAGGTCCATCCCCAACTCTACGTTCCCAACTCAAATGTGAAAATTCAGCCCTATTGTTTTCCACCTTGGTGGGGTCCTGTGCTATGGGTCATGATGCACCATTGATACTTCTCAATTAAAATATAGTGAATACTGATGGCACCATTGGAGAAACGAGCATACTGACAGTGTGATAATAAAATGTCCTCGAGTTTCTTTGATAAGACTAGCATCATTTTGTAATATGATTTTAATCAGACTTGCCTAATTTTAATTTTACCCTTCAGTGGCAGCACAATGCCTCCAGCTTTTCAGTCCCAGATTTGCTGCTCACACTTTTTTTTCTCTGTCCTTTCCACTCAGACCAGAAACAGTGATGAAAGAAAATTATATCTAAAAAACATTCATTAATGCAGTATCCAAGATCGTAACACCACTGCCAAGAAAATACAGCCATGTGAGACTTAAGGGGCCATTTTGGCTTAATGTGATAGTGTAAAATGGGTATTAGTGAATCACAAGCCTCATCTACATCCCTCCCAAATTTTATTTCCATTGCCATCAAGTTAAATACAATCTAATTTGATAAATACATAGGATGCACATACTTCCATTTCATTTAGAGCAGAGCTCAAAAATAGCAAACGTCACCTTTTGATGAAAGATCATTGACCTGAAATGTTAACTCTGTTTCTCTCTCCATAGGTGCTTGCTGACCTGCTGAGTATTTCGAGCTTATTCTGGTTTTATTCCACCTTTTTGAGCATTGTATGAAGCAACAATTCTTTACTGCATATTTAGCATATCTAATGGAATATCTATGTGCAGATAGATAACTGAGTAAAGTGTAATGTAAAATGTACATTGTGACATTCACTATATTAACAAAACTATTACTTCCCTCAGTATTGCAATGTAAATCTCTATACATACAATTAAAATATCTGATGACATACTATAGGCTGATTAGAGGCATTATTGCAGGAATGCTGCATGACATGAAGGCATCAATGTAAAATTCATTATAGTAGGACTCCTTTATATAGGATCTTTAAACTCTGACATGGAAATTCAAGATAGATGGATGATTTGTTTCTTATCGATGAGCATCAATAAAGCAAATTCATACATGTCAGACATTTATTTGACTGACTTTCAGAGATTCTCCAACATGGAGGTAAAATGGCAGATTTATACAGATTGTAACCATACTTGGCATTAATATTAAAAGATGTCCAGAACAGGAAATATTGACTAGAATATCTGCACTTTTCACTAGTTGCAATGCCTCCAAACAGATCACTGTGTTGCTGATTGGAATGTCAAAATTCTTTTATTATCTGAAGTTTCTAGAAATGTTAGATCAGACCTTGTTATCTGAAGTGGCATTTAATGTTCCCTACAGCATTATATGCTCACTGTTCTGGTCAATAAATTGAATCCCTCAGAATAAAGTCTTTGAATTTCTGATTCTATGACTTACTTTAAATAATGGGACATATCAATATATGGGACAGAATTTAATGGTTATGGCAGGGGACTGTCCACTGGCTAGAAAACCAGTGGCAAACCCATTGTGACCATATCTGGGAGGCCCGAAGAAATTTAATCCAAATGAGGCACTTATCTGGTCAGCATTGACGTTCCTGGCTCATGTGAAGGGAAATTCCCCCCCTCCCCAGAAATCCTGTTGAAGGGCAGATATCCTGCCTTCAGGAGCTGCCAACCATTCCAGCAGCAATAGCAGCACCACCACCAGGAGAGGTGACCACTGCTGGTACTGCAAGGTGGCCAACAACAAGGATCATTGCTGGAGCCCCAGGAAAAAGGTGAGTGGAGCAGGTTCGCTGGGTCCAGACAGAGCGGCCCAGGCAAGGGGGACAAGGCGGTTCAATAAAAGGTAGAGGTGGGCTTACTCCAGCTCCCTCGACTCCCGCTGATGAATGCCTCCATCAGGCACAGAGTGTCCAACAAGGAGGAACACCCACCTCCCAGGATCCAGGCTTATAATCTGGGGAATTCATGGCAGTAGGCCCACATGACGGGGCCCCCACCCACTACTGGTTAAATGCCAGGTTGGGGGTTGAGGCCCTTAAGTAGCCAATAAAGGGCCTCAGTTGGCCCCTGGATGGGCAGGCTATCCTCGAGCCTTGCCACCCTGGTCTAAATAAGGAGCCAAGAAGGTGGCGAGACCTCCACCCTGCACCTTCCTGCCCAATCTCACAGACCCCCACCTCAGGAACCCACTACTGAGGAAGGTGGTGGGGGGGTCATTAAATTCCACACATGAGCTGTCTACAATCCATGGGGTTGCATTTTAAGTGTGGGGGTGGGGATGAGGGGGCAGGGGGGGAAATGTGGTGGGCAAGCTGCTTAGCCCTCTGGGAGAAAAGTCAGTCGGAGGTCAACATGCCCAGAAGAAGTCCGCCCTGCAGCCATAACACACTGTGGGTAGCCTAAGGTGTTTGAGAGTGGGACTTCCACGCCTCAATGGGAGGAAGTCCTGCCCTCGTGAGCTGCCAGCCAATTTAAACATCCCCATAGCACCAAAGCTCAGTAGTGGGCGCTGCCAGGACTGCAAGAAGGAGCACAAGAAGATGGATGGCTGCCCCAGAAAGGTAAATCCCAGGAATTTAGGGCAGGGAAGGATCCTGGCGCCCAGGGAGAGAGGAGAGATTGGTGGTGGAACTGGCTTTGAAGGGCAGGGGGTGCAGAAGGAAGAGCGGGTGTGACATCTGGGGTGGGTGCCCCTTTCTTTCTGCTGTTTCTCTTGTAGGCCATAAAAAACGGCCCGCCTACTCCTACATGCCTTTCCAGGCCAGCCGTATTCTGTTGTGGGCAGCATGTTATCCAGGTCAATAGGCTTGTTAGCAAGACCAATAGACCTTTAATTATTTACTTACATAAGGCGGGCAGGCTGCTGATTTTGGTGCACGCCAACCTAGTGCATTATGGGGGTCAGCAAGGGGGGGTGGGCGGGAAGGTGTTGGGCTAACCAACCGACCTATTTTATGTGCCCCGCCTGCCAAAAACGGGGGCATGTAACTTCCAGCCCAAGAAGTTTTTAACCTGCAAAAAATTGTAGAGCTTTCCATTATCCCTAAAATAAGCATGACCTCAGTTACTATCAGACAGCAAAGGACAGTTACTGCAAGTTTCTGCTTGACTCACCTCTATCTTTGAATCAGCTGTGAAGAACAAGAAGCCTCTAAGGCACAATGCCATGCTTTTAAATAGGAAAGACAGAACTCACGAAATCTTAAAATACCTTTTCTTTTTCTGTAGATGCAGAGCTGTAATTGAATTAGCCTTATCATGAAGCCAGGATAATTGTTTGAAAAAAGGATTTATTGTTAAATTGAACTGGGTTTTGCAGACAGGACACTCATGAAAATTTAGTCATTCCTCTTCCCCATGGCTACATCCAATTATTTCTTCCAAAGCTTTCACCTGCATCTTTCACCTCTGTCCAAAATTCATTCCAAGTATTGAAACTTCCTGGTATCAGTCCTAAAGTTACTTCTTATTAACTTGGACCTTGTTCCCTTGGGTCATACTCACAGTTTAAAGTAATATTCTGGATTAATCTCTTCCATACAATTTACTATCTCACGTGACTCTACATCATCACCTTATAGATACTTCTTTTAAAAGAAAAGCCAAAGTTGCTCCATCTTTCTTCATAACTCATAATTCAGATCCCTGACACTTGTGATCAATCTCATGGCTCTTTGATAAAGTGGCCTTGATGCGATCTAAAGGACAACATCATCGTATGCTAATGAAAATAGTGACCAAGGATTAGCAAAATGGAAAGATACTACTTCACTTTTGTCTTTTGCTAGACAGTATTTGGAAACAATTCAGTAATGTGACATAAACTGGCTTACTTTTCACTCCATATAAGCTCGCTATTGTAGGCAGCTTGAAATACGACACAACTATGTAAATTGCTGGGTTTAAATAAAATTTCTTGTAGATGAGATTGAACTTTCGTGAGCATTAACATCCATCTTGCATAGAGCCAGGTGTGACTCATCTACACCCATGATAATGATAAAAATGATTAGGTTACTGCAATTGCATTATCACATCGTCAAAATATCTTGCCTCACTTCACATAATTAAATTATCCTTCTTCGGAATCCAGTAACTGTAGACAATCACAGCAGCTATTTTGTGCCAGCCATGTTTCACAAATGTCAGTGATAACAAAGGGACTCACCTCTCCCCCTTGAATACTGCTGAATGATTTGTAACATCCAGAGGCAGGTACGACCTCGATTTAATGTCTCATCTGAAGGACAGAACCTCTGCTAAAAGCAGCATTCACTGCATTGGCGTGTCAGCTGAGGTTATTGTAGTGCAGGGTAAAAATTCACAACCATCTGAGACAACAGTACACCAAGCTAATATTTGTGCAGACTGAAAATAGTTGCCAGATCAGTTAACAAAAGCAAAATCAATTAAACATATGTCCCTCCTTTTGATCCTTAGGTGATAAGTTGATGAATTAAACTCAGGTCCTTGCATTTTCCTTGCCAGATTTTCTGAATTCATTTCAAAAAGACTAGAATGACCATGATATGAGAAAATTTGCTTGCGCATATGCAGGAGTTGTGAGGCAAAAAAAAATAGAATCTACCTGGCAAATAGAAAACACCCCTTTACAAAACCTTTTAGCAAAGGATATCTTATCCTAAAGGAAATCCTATCACTGTCCCTGCCCACGTCTCTATTAGTTAAGTTAACTTAGATCGGGCAAATCAATTTATATAGAATCACTTTAGAGTAATGAACAAGTAGTGATAAAAGTATACCTATGGGTTTTGGCCTCCTTGTGCTTTAAGTTAGTTGTATGGGAATAGACTGATTAGATGCAAAAAACAATCCACATCAATGAAATTATTTTCTCATCATATGTTTCCCAGAAACGTACAATGGCAAGAAATTCTCATGAGCTTACTCAGCTTATCTAATGGACTTGAAGTATTTTTTGCTAGAGGGCTATTTAATCTTTGAACTTGGTTGATTTGTGAGTGTAAATTAGGCACCTCCCATCAGAAAATGTGTTGCAAACTGAGCCTCTGCCCACTTTTGTACCCGATTCCCTTTATCCACTGTCGTCTCTGGCGCCTGCTGCAAGTGCCCATTTTTTATTTGGATTGCTTCGTGCGACTGAGATGAAAGCAATATCATGAGATCACGCACATCATTCTCCATCATTTCTGTCTCACTTGAGCTATTCCCTCTCTTTTTGCCCATATAAATTGAGCAGCTAGGGATATTTGGCATTCTGGAGAAGGCAGGAAAATAAAGAAATTGAAAGAATGCGGATCAATGTTTATTGTGTTAGTGAAGTTTTGTTAATGTGAAGTTTATTCATGACACATTTTTGGAGGTTTTTTCCTATTTTGCTGTTGCCAACCGCTCCCTTGTTGGTATTTGTTGTGGGACTGACATTACCTCCCTCTCCCACCATCTTAGATCAGGCACAATCAGCTTCCCAAAGAGAACTCCTTAGTATCTTTGCTTTTTGAAAGAAAAGAGAAGATGCAACAAAGCACTGATATTCTGGTCCGATAACACTCTAGGTGGATAACACTTGCCAGCACTACTAGAATATATAGGCAGGGGCACTCCTACTTGTTCCCAGCCATTCCTATGCATGCAGTGGTGCCTATGGGGACTTTCCAAAAAGGAAGCTATCACGATGTAATGCCACTTCTACAGCCCATCTCCATTAGAGATAGCACTGCTGATAGCTGCTAAGGATGCAAATACCCTTAAATTTCACGCTAAGTGTTCATTTCAGGTTGTCACTGGTGACATAGATTGGACCCATGTGGCCCCACATGCACCATTACTCAATGCCATAAATTAGCTTGCACTATACCAGCAGTCAGAATATCTCTGTAAATAAGGCCAACTGTGCTTGGAACAGGGGTGTGTGGGGGGGTTAAATTGGATAGCCCCTGAAACTGGTGCAGGGATCCCAATGTGCAGCTAAACCCGTGCCCATTGATTGTAATGTAGGTAGCACACCAATTTTGTGCTGCCTGCAGTAACCATGCTGTTCATTGCCTGGGTGCATCAGCAGAGGGCCAATATAATGAGTCCTGAGTTAATTAATGCTAGCCTGCACCTCTTTTAGGGGTGCTCCATTGTGGCTGGAGGAGGTGCCCAGTGTCATGGCTGAAGACACATGGGAAAGAGTGAGAAATAACACAATATGGAAGAGTGGACTCCAAGGTCTTCAGACATTGTACTAAAGGTCTTTATGGGGATAGTGGAAAGGAGGAAGAATGCTCTATATCCAGAAGGAGGAAGGGTGTCTTACAGCACATGGTCAAAATGCAGTGGGAGCAGGGAGCCTTGGAGCCCGAGGGCCTGAGTGCAGTGCCACAAGTAGATCAATGACTTCATGAAAGTGATCAAGCTCAGTGAATACTACCAGCTGCACCACCAGCCTCAGATACTGCTCAATTCACCATATCCTCATCACTCACCTACCACCAACTCATGCCTCATACTCAACATTAATGTGCTTTATCTCACCCTCATATACTTAGCACTGCAGCAAACCTCACACCTATATCTTACAGCTTGCACTTGTCAATCATTCAAACATGATAGCTACACCAGCTATACAGGTTGTATGACACTTACTGACATACCTCCCTCTCTTGTGCTAGATAAGGTGCACACAACCAAAGCACAAGCTAACCAGAGGGAGCCAGGCATGCCTGCATGTCCTAAACCCCCATGGACAAGCGGGTGCATGCCATTACTGGGACGGGCAGTGCACAGATTGTGGCTATGCAGTAGCAATGTTGAAACCAATGAAAATTACAGCAACCTCATACTTGTAAGAAATTGTAATATGTAAGAAACTGTAATATTCTCATCTAACTTCAGAACTTATGGTTGGCACATGTGGAGGCAATCCAACCTGGAGGCATCAATAGTTTAGATGAGATGCAAATGGCTGTTTAATGTAGCCAGTTGTACAAACTTAGCCAAATGTACCAGCTATGCTAACACGTGTTATGTGCTAGCATGCTTTGCAAATTCAAAAGGGACTTCTCAAAGTAAAGGAACCTGCTATAAACAGCTGGCTGTTTTTTTCACAGGTAAACAAGAGCCATTGGACTATGACAGGAAACAATACCTTCAAGGTCCTCTGTCATAAAAGGGAGCTGAACATAACAGACAACCATACTTCCAAACTGTACAGGTCAATATGGTTGTTGGAATGCGAAGTTAATTAGTGTGTAGAACCTTAGTATGGTTTCAATAGTCTGATAAGGCTATTTGGATTGCATAACAATTATGAATAGCTCTAAGCATATGTGGCTGATAACAGTTGAATAAAATTGAGAAAAGCTCTTAAGGTTTGTCCATAAATTAGAGATGAGGTGTTTCGAGAGAGTTGTGGAAAACAGTTTAGGTTGAAATAAGAGAAGCTAAGGTAAAAGCTTGGTTAATCAAAGACAGAAGGCATGCGTGAAAGCTCTAGAAGCTTGTGGAGGATGAGCAATGTCAGGGTGGGTTTTAACTCCATGTTTCAAACAAAGAGCTGACCATTGGATAATTTATATTGAGAAAGGCTTCCATCGGACAGTGAGGTCCGCCAGAATAGTATCCTGTTCATTATTGGAAAGGGGTTAAAAAAAGTGGTTGTTAAAGGAACCTCATTGTTGCAATCAGAAGGAGGTGACTTGGGCAGTCATCTTGAGGATCTGCACTTAACAAGGACTGATCATCTGTTGGTAATTATATGTATGATAATCTCTTGTAATGTTATTGGTATACTGCTCACAGTGTAATGTTTTTATAACTAAATTTAAAATTGCATAGAAGTGGTAGTTTTGCATCTGTAATGGAGATACAATAAAATCTGAAAGGTGCAACTTGTGTGTTCTTCATAATATTTCATAAATCTCAAGTAAAAGAATCAAACATGTAGACTTCATGGGTAGAATTTAATGCCCTCCCCCAAGGCAAGTTTGATGGTGTGAGGGACATTTAATCAGGCAGGCAGGTGGAGAATGGAGACCCTCGGCCTTCCCACCTCTGCCCCAATCAAGTCCAGCATGGAAAGACTAGTGGACAACCTTCCCACCTGATCACCAACTGAGGCCCGCAAGTGAGAAATTGATGCCCACATAAGGGCCTCATCCTGCCACCGCTGGTATTCACCTAGCTGTGGTGAAGGACTGACCATGAAGGAAGCCTGAAAAGCAAACCCTGTCTGGATGCCTAAATGGGGTGGCAGCTGAGAGCCGCACCCTTGCCCTGCTGTTGGCACCCCCCCGCCCCCCCCCCTTCCCTGCAACCCCTGGCTCGCCATCGCTTACCAGTGGTCTGGGTCCCTCGGCAATCCTGGGCCTCGGGGGATGCATTACTAGGATCAGCCACTTCTCCGGTTGCCAAGCCATTCACAGCTGCCAGCCCCTGGAGTCCTTGATCCTAGGAAAGGCCCTCCGCTGCCCAGTTAAGAGCCTGATTTAAGTGAGACCCACATTATCTCCATTAAATACCGCCCCATGAGTGAGGTGTTACATTCTAATCCTCCTTTTCACATCCCATACCTCCATATCCCAGACACCTATCTGATTTACCAGCTGCAGATGGTGAAGCATGCACCCCTTACTTCCTACCCCCACCATTACCTTCCCCTGGTGCCTTTTTCTTTTCAGATACCCAAGATCTGCAATCTGGACAGTCAGTGGAGAACACCAACAAGAGAGTGATGATGAAGATGATGAAGACACACTGTCAATCCATTTCACACTTATATTCACCAGCTTAAATATTGACAAGGGGTGTATCTTGATGGACTAATAAGAGGTGGGATCTGCGCATGATGAGATACTGGGCATGAGTGGGCTGCAGCCAGGATCATGACAGTGGACAAGTTTTATGTCTTGGGTAAATGAGTTCATTGGCCAACGACCTCTAACTGCAAGCCTTCCTATGTTCTCAGCAATTGCTGCTTGCAATCAATAATGGGGAGAGCCTGATATAAGAATAAACAGTGATGGTTTTTTGAGACATAGGGCAGAGCACCAGATCATAGGTGCTCACTCAGAAACCTCCAGGACTAGACTTACAGTTGCCAGTTATCAGTGCTGTCACATGATCAGTAAACTTGCATTCTCTTAAAGGGCCAAGGTACCTCACTTTACCACAGCAAGAATAGTGCAGGTGCCAACTCACTGAAGGGCATGGCCACACATAGGTCCCACTACAGAAGATTCATTTGAGGATTTTGATGGGGCAGCCTACAGAAGAACATTGATTGTGTGCACAACAACATGTTTGGTGCATTGGGAAGCCTGTCCGATAGCCTGTGCTTCATATCAAGGAACCTGGAGGAGTCTGGCACCAACTTAGTGCTTTGCAAGGCTTGGAGCCCATCCTTCCCAGCATGGGTCAACTTCATTCACATACTTGTGAACCCAATCATGATGCAGCATCTGGTGCTCAATGTCTCAGCTTCCATTGCAACACAAGCAGCGCCAGTTTGCTGCCAGGCAAACTCAGACTGCTGCCACTGTGGCTGTGTATTACAGTGCACAAAAAGACTTATAGGGTCTCACAGCAGACCAGCAGCTGCCCTCCAGCAGATTACTACAATTATTTAACTGCCACCCTAGGGAAGTAACAATGGCATCTGTGGGGCACAAACGTGCTCTCCTCTCTCAGGAAGACAGCATTCACCTTCCCAAGCCTGTCACTCCACTAGTGCCCTTGCTGTTTCCTGTCAACCAGCCAGCCCAGCCTGCTGCCAGCCATGGCAAGATTGTGCTGTCTGTAAGCTGTTCAAGGTTGTCCTCAAGGGGCATCTGGCACTTCTGTCACAGTGGTATGACCACCACTCACCTCTACACATCCACCAACCCCACCCCCCAACCTTCAACCACACTCCAGCCATGTTTCTGGACAGATATTTGCTGATGTCACTCATGGACTTAAGTATTCAAGAGTTGAATGATAAAGCTGCTGATGCCTGGGCAGATGTTAGCAAGGAACTGTCTAGGATTTAGACATGGAGTACATTGAGTACTCATAGTACTGCCGCAGGTTAAAATTGCTCCCAATATTCCTGAGTTTTAATTAGAAGAATGCAATAAAAGCTTGCATTTGTGTTAACTCACTTTTAGAGAAAATGCTGTTGGGGGAGGAATAAAATATGCAGTAGCTTAGAATGTATAAACAAATTAATTTAGAACACATTTTTGATGCACATTTGGCTTATGGGAGCTATATACCATAGATATACTTGGCTTGTAGCCTTGGAATCCTACTATCTTGGTCCCAGTTGTACAGGCATATCATTGCAGTGAGTGTGGGTCTCAGGCATCATAAATATATATTACCTGAATTATTTCCCATTGTGAATGGATGAGTTCACCTTCTTGCCAATAAAGAGAGCCTTTTTCTGCAGACAGTCAGGCAGCCACACAACTCATTAATGGAAGAGCAACAACAGCAGCTTGGAGTCAGCCATGCAACTCAGTAGCATGCTTGGTCAATCATATCTTATTCAAGTACAAATAAGTCTCTAATGTTAATAACAAAATCACTGATGCAATGTCTTGTTTCTGTGCTTCAGAACACTTGCAACACAAACCAATATGGAAGGGCAATACCAGAGGAGCTTTGGGAAAATTGTTTAAACATCACCTGATTGCTGCTTGAATACTCTTTAGCGGCCACACATGATGCATCTCACAGATGTACCCAAGATACTTTGGTAGAATTTCATCAAAGAAAGACCCATCAAACTTTATGGCCAGTATCCACAAAAACCTGGCATAATTAATCCTGCTAAAAAGATAGAAAATTGTTCTTAGGCTACAATATCTGCTTGATTAACCAGTCACCACACGCTCTAAAGGCAGATTCTGGAACATCCATTACTACACAAATAGGTCCCCTGCGAATTAGAGAATTAAGGGGCAACTTCACAGCTTAACAAGGGCACTCAAGGTCCCTTCATGGACATAATATGTATTGACATATTATAATGGGTCCACTGCAAACTACATGCACATCTAACTTTCGAGACACATTAGACTTTTCAAGAACTCTAAATTATTCTTTTGGCATGGAAACTTCTTGCTCAAAGCCTCACACTATTCGTTGGCTGAAAGTACAGGCAAGTGACTTGTTTCAGGTCTCTATCAATGAGAATCTGGAAACAGGCAGCAAGAAGTCAGCAAAGCAATGTGGCTTGATTCACACTTTGAATTTATTATCTTCTGTATAGATCCTGCACCTCACCCTGATGACAGTCAAATTCAAGAACATGAAACAAAGGGAATTACAGTGCAATCCCATATTTTTTTGTTCCATGACATGCTGTATTACAACACTAATGTGTAGTGCAACAGTTAAAATGATAGAATCACAGAATAGTACAGCATAGGAAGAAACCATTTGGCTCAAAGAATTGGCACTGACTCTTTCAAAGAGCAATGCAATGGTTCCACTGCCTCCATTGTTTTCTCATAACCCTGCAATTTTTTCTCCTTCAAGTATTGTCCAATTCTCTTTGAAGGCTCCTTTTGAATGTTTCCACCACCCTGTGAGGTGGTATATTCCCAATCCTAACCGTTCATTGCATCAAAGTTTCTTTTGGGTCTTTTGCCAATCACCTTAATTCTGACCCTCCTGTTTATTCATTTAGCCATTCAAAACAGCTTCCCTTTATTTACCATATCGAAATCCTTCATTATTTACCTCCATCAAATCTCTCGGCTGTCCCTGCTCTAAGGAGAACCAGTCTATCCAATAACTGGAACTCTTCATCCCTGGAATCATTCCTGTAAATTTCTTCCGTACCCTTTTCAAAGGCTTCATATGTTTTCTAATATGCAATACCCCAGCTGGGGATGAATTTGCGTTTTATATAGTTTCCTGGCTTCTGTACTCTATGCCGCTCTTTATAAAGTCCAGGACCCCAAATGCTTTAATAATTGCTTTGTTAACCTGTCCTGCTACCTTTAGAGGTTTGTGCACAAACACCCCCACTTAAAAATTGTTCACTAACTTTCTGGGCTTTTCTATCCATCCAAATATGGAAAAATGATATAACAGGCCGTAACTTCTGAGCTCCGGGGCAGCGTACTGGGGCGAGGTGGGGGGTACCCCCTACCCCCACAGAGGTTCATAGGATTGCATGGCAATTGCCTGGGAAGTTCAAACTTCCAATGGGAAATTGCCCTGCACTGGGAACTATCTGAAAATGCAATTTAAATCGCAAACTTCGGATGGTTCCAACTGCTAACTGTCTTACAGGAATATTTACCAGAAAAAGTTAGAAGAGTTAAAACCACTTCTAGCTTCTGGGTAACTACTGTACTAACCACCCCAAATCCCCCACGGGACCCCCAACTACCCCTCCCCACACCCCCACTACATCCTCCTGGCCCCCGGCGGGACTCCTCCGCCCCCCGGCCCCATACAGGGCCCCCTACACCCCCCTCTGACTTCCCCTCATCCCTCCTCACTCCCTCATGGAACGCCCCTAACCCCGCCCAACACACAGGCACGGTGACCCACCAACTACACCCCCTTCATAGACCACCTGACCGACCCCTCTCCCCGCCAACTGACCACCTGATCCCCACCCCCAACTGACCACCCGACCCCCAACCAGATCCTACACACTTAACTTACAAACCTACCTTCTCTCTGGCTTGAAAGAGGCTGGACCCTTAGAGCCATAAAAAAGGTGGTGTGGCCTCCTTACTTCCAACTCTCCAGCCCTTGACTGAAGGCCACAGGGGCGTGCTGCCCTACACAGTTCTCGCCTAGTCTGAGTTGGAGGGTCAGTTGAGAAAGCAGTGCCTGGATTTCTGATTGCCACCCTGGGGAAGTTCAGGCCCCATGGTTTCCCTCACTGTCTTACAAACTTATAATTTAAAAAAATTCCCAAATGCCTCCTTAGCTGCTCTGCAAGGGATAGCCCCACTCCATTGGTGTGTGCAGCCAAAATTAACTATAGCTGTTCTCCTCTCTGGCCCAGGAAGAAATCCTGCCAGGTTCCCATTAAAA
Organism: Cetorhinus maximus; assembly: GCF_964194155.1. Taxonomy (NCBI): domain Eukaryota; kingdom Metazoa; phylum Chordata; class Chondrichthyes; order Lamniformes; family Cetorhinidae; genus Cetorhinus; species Cetorhinus maximus. The sequence goes on along the minus strand of NC_135884.1, from coordinate 45,753,234 downwards.
GTAATCAAATTAGTCGAGCCTTGAAAGGTCACTGGGTCAACACCCAAGCTGGGCAGCTGCGATGGCTGCCACACTGACTTGCTAAAACAGATAATCCAGTGTGTGATTTATAGCTGTATAATCGCACCTTTTGAGGAAGAAAAAGCTGCATAAAGAAATTTATTTTAGAAATGAATGAATTATAGTTTTTGGAAAAGCGGGATTTGATTATGTGGTTTTCCTTCCACCTTTGAGCTGTGGCTCAGTTGGCACCATTCTTACCTCTAAATTACAAGGTTCGGGGATCAAGTCTCACTCCAGGACATGCACATGGAAATCAAGGCTTGACATTTTGGTGTGGTATTGAGGGAGTGCTGCACTGTTGGATATACTGTCTTTCAGATAAGATATTAAACTGAGGTATCATCTGCTTTCTCAAAGAGACCCTATGGTACTATTTAGAAGAAGAGTAGGGGAGTTATCCCCATGTCCTGGCCAATATTTATCCCTCAATCGATTCATAAAAACAGATTACTTAGTCATTATCGCATTGCCTTTTGTGGGAGTTTGCTGTGTGCAAATTGGCTGTTGCATTCCCTATACCACAACAGTGCCTACACTTCAGAAGTACTTCATTGTCTGTAAATTGCTTTAAGATGTCCAGTGGAAGTGAGAAATGCAAGTCTGATTTTTTTTTCTTTGACATGTCCACATTTCATATTTGAGTCAATCGTGCTTTTGTTTGTCTACAACTGTGCAATGCTCTGATATTGATACTTTTAAGATGTGGCACCTATGAATGGTGTCCTGTGATGGACATGTTCCAGATGCAAAACTTTATTGGCTAGGAAAATCTGCAAATCCTTTCACTGGGAGTGCAGTGGAAAGCCTTGGGATTCAACTAGTACCCAGATATGTTTCGTTCCAGTCTTTGACTGACATTTTTGGGGGCGGACGAGGAGCTATTTTGGACAGAACCTTTCTTCCGATGCCAGAGGCCACTTGTGGGGCAGAAGTGATGGGGCCAGGGGAGGCGGGGAGGGGCAATTCCTCTGTCTAGAATTTCCTCATCTCTAGATTGGGTTACACCATAAGCCTGGTGGTGCCAGGCTTAAGCAGATGTGTCAGTCCCATGTTTAGAATAAGTAGGGTCCACCTAGAGGTACAGCCCTGGGTCCTGGCTCCTGGCCCCAACCTCTGCAGATAATAAGTATCTTCCTTGAAATTGGCCGCCTTTGTAAAGGACTCTGCTTAACACCCAAACAGGATTCTCATCTGCCAATGCTACCAGCTGGCTTGTGGGCACCTCCTAAACCAGCAATGTTGTCTTGTCATTTTATGGAGCTGTTAAATTTACTTAATTTACTTTTTGTTTCATTTGCATGACCTTTCAATGTTATTCATGTGAGCGATGTATACATTTCCCACTCTGGCCATGGTTGCTGTAGACTGTGGGACTGGGTGATGAAGTGGGTTAGGTAATAGGCACCCACCCCTCCAGTACAAAAATCACCAAAAACGTTTCTTTTCAACAGTTGGGTTGTGGGTAGTGGATAGAAAAATCTGGGAATCATTTAAAAATGATTGAATATCAATATGTGGATCTTCAGGCTTTTTCTAATGATTGAGCAGAGAGACGATGATGCAGCCTTGCTTAAAGGCTTGAGACACAGAGCTGCTATAGGCAATTTGTAGAGCGCCTGCTTTTGGCTTTCCTCATTTTGAAGACAGTGTAGCGTGTCTCAGAAAGTATGTTGATTGAGAGTCTGATAATTTAAGTGTCAATTCACCTTTGGAACTTCATTGCTTAACACAAAAAACACCATTATTTAAAAGTAAGAGCCATTCAAGAGATCTGGATTATATGTTGTACCAGTAAATACCAGTTTTGCTAATATCATTGTGCCTGTGTATTTTACAGGAGGCTGGGGGCCATATATGGAAGAGGTAAAATGAATAACGAATATAATCTTCCATCAGAGGTAGAGCAACGTCCTTGCATCGGGCATCCTTTCAATCGCAACCAATAGACTATTCGTCTTTTGGGAGCTTACATTCTGTGTTGACAAACATAGAAACATAGAAAATAGAAGCATGAGTAGGTCATTCTGCCCTCCAAGCCTGCTCCGCCATTCAATATGGCTGATCCGCTATCTCAATGCCATATTCCCGCTCTCTCCCCATACCCCTTGATGCCTTTAGAGTCTAGAAATCTATCTATTTCCTTCTTAAATATATTCAGTGACTTGGCCTCCATAGCCCTCTATGGTAGAGAATTCCACAGGTTCACCACCCTCTGAGTGAAGAAGTTTCTCCTCATCTCATTCCTAATTGGCCTATCCCCTATCCTGAGACTGTGACCCCTCATTATAAACCCCCCAGCCAGAGGAAACATCATCCCTGCATCCAGTCTGTCCAGCCCTGTCAGAATTTTATATGTTTCAATGAGATCCCCTCTCATTTTTCTAAACCCCAGTGAATACAGGCCTAGTCAGCCCAATCTTTCCTCATACAACAATCCTGCCATCCCAGGAATCAGTCTGGTGAACCTTTGCTGCACTCCCTCTATGGCAAGTATTTCCTTTGTTAGGTAAGGAGACCAAAACTGCACACAATACTCCAGGTGTGGTCTCACAAAGGTCCTGTACAGCTGCAGTAAGACATCCTTGCTCATGTCCTCTCACAATGAAGGCTAACATTTGCCTTCTTAACTGCTTGCTGCACCTGCATGCTTGCTTTCAGTGATTGGTGTACAAGGACACCCATGTCCCTTTGTACATCAACATTTCCCAATCTATCATCAATTAAATAATACTCTGCCATTCTGTTTATCCTTCCAAAGTGGAAAACTTAACACTTATCCACGTTATGCTGCATCTGTCATGTATTTGCCTGCTCACTCAACTTGTCTAAGTTGCCTTGAAGCCTCTTAACATCCTCCTCACGACTCACATTCCCACCAAGTTTTGTGTCGTCAGCAAACTTGGAAATATTATGTTTGGTTCCCTCATCCAAATCATTGATATATATTGTGAATAGCTGGGGTCCAAGCACTGATCCCTGCAGTACCCCACTAGTCACCATCTGCCATTCTGAAAAAGACGCATTTATTCCTACTCTCTGTTTTCTGTCTGCTAACCAATTCTCAATCCATGCCAATATATTACCCCCAATCCCATGTGCTTTAATTTTGCACACTAACCTCTTATGTGGGACTTTATCAAAAGCTTTCTGAAAATCTGAATACACCACACCCACTGGTTCTCTCTTAACTATTCTGCTAGTTATGTCCTCAAAAAACTCCAGTAGGTTTGTCAAACGCAATTTCCCTTTCATAAATCCATGATGACTTTGTCTAACCCCGTTGATATTTTCTAAATGTCCTGTTATCACATCCTTTATAATAGACTCTAGCATTTTCCCTACCACTGATATTAGGTTAATCAGTCTGTAATTCCCTGTTTTTTGCCTCCCTCTTTTCTTAAAAAGTTGGGTTACGTTTGTCACCCCCCCAATCTGCAGGACCTGTTCCAGAATCTACAGAATTTTGGAAGATGACAACCAACGCATCCACTATTTCCATGGCTACCTCCTTTAGCACCCTGGGATGTAGATTATCAGGCCCTGGGGATTTATTGGCTTTCAGTCCCATTAATTTCTCCAGCACTGTTTTTTCAATAATTTCCTTCAATTCCTCCTTCTCACTAGACCCTTGGTTCCCCAGCATTTCTGGGAAGTTATTTGTGTCTTCCTCCGTGAAGACGGAACTAAAGTAGTTGTTTAATTGCTCAGCCATTTCCTTGCTCTCTATTATAAATTCTCCCATTTCAGACTGTAAGGGACCTACATTTGTCTTCACCAATCTTTTTCTTCTTACATACTTATAGAACCTTTTACAGCCCTCTTTTATGTCCCTTGCAAGTTTAGTCTCATACTCTATTTTCCTCTCTTAGGGCAACATTTTACCCCCGTCAGGGGGGAAGTGCAGGAGCTGGCGCGGGTGGGCGGGCTTCCGATCGGCGCCCCCGATCAGGGGCGCGCTGCCATTTTACAAGGGCCGGCCAATTAAGGCCCACACAGCATGACATCTGCCAGGAAGTGCTATGTGCTCCCTCAGCCAGGAGTGCGCTCTTTCGCACATGCATGCGGAAGAGCGCACAGATCTCCCTGAGGCAAAGTGCTGCCTCAGGGAGATCAGCTCACATTTTAAACTTTAAATAAAGCTGAGAAAAAAATTTCCCTGCCATGTCCCCTCATGTGACTGTCATATGGACATGCCCATAACTTTTATTTTAAAATATTGTGAGATTTTTAAATCCTCATGAAACCTCATCCCGCCCATGGATGAGGTTTCATGCTTTTTCAGAAGCCCGCCAGTGCTCCCAGCCTGCCCACCAACCTTAAGGTTGGATGGGCAGGTCCATTAATGACTTCAATTGCTTTGTTAATGGCCTTAATAGGCCATTGCCAGGTCGGCGGGTGCGCAGCCAACTCGCGTGCACGTTGCTGAACTGAAAGTCTGAATGACACACCGTGATATCGGGACGCACGCCCGATGTCAACCCACGTCATTTTACGTGTCGGCAAGCGGGTCCCAACCCCGCTCGCCAACTGGAAGATGCAGCCCTTAATTCATCTCTTGGTCCTCCTTTGCTGAATTCTAAGCTGCTCCCAATCCTCAGGCTTGCTACTTTTTCTAGCAACTTTATATGACTCCTCTTTGGATCTAATACTATCCTTAATTTCTTTTGTTAGCCATGGTTGGGCTGCTTTTCCTGTTGTGTTTTTGCGCCAGAAAGGAATATATAACCGTTGCAATGTGTACATTTGTTCCTTAAATATTAGCCATTGCCTATCCACCATCATGCGTTTTAATGAGGTTTCCCAATCTATCTTAGCCAACTCGTGCCTCATACTTTCATAGTTTACTTTATTTAGATTTAGGACCCTAGTTTTGGATTGGACTACTTCACTTTCCATCTTAAAGAAGAATTATATCATGTTGTGGTCAGTGTTCCCAAAAGGACCCCGCACCACAAGGTTATTAATTAATCCCTTCTCATTGCACAAAACCAAATCTAGGATAGCCTGTTCCCTATTTGGTTCCTTGATGTACTGGTCTAAAAAAACACCTTTACACACTCCAGGAATTCATCCGCCACAGCATTATTGATAATTTGGTTTGTCCAGGCTATGGGGTGAACTGGTGGGTGGGCTTTTCGGGAGCGGGCGCTGAGCTGATCGCTGCCCGCGATCAGCTGCGTGCCACCATTTTACGCAGGTAGGCCAATTAAGGCCCGCCCAATGTAATGCGTGGCCGGTAGCGCTCAGCGCTACCTGAGCGGGCGGGGGGAGGAGGGAGAGGCAGGGCCTGCGCTCTTTTATACATGTGTGCAAAAGAACGCAGAAATCTCCCTGAGGCACGGGATTGCCTCAGAGAGGTTGAATGGAGTGTAAAACTTTTTTTTAAAAAAGTAAAACATTATTTAAACACGTCCCCTCATGTGACAGTGTCACCCGTGGATGAGGTTTCCTGAAAAACACGAAGGCCGCCCGGGCTCTTCACCTGCCCGCCAGCCTTAAGGTTGGATGGTCAGCGTGGTTGATATGGATAGTTACTTTTTCAATGTTGACAGTTCAGCAGGTGCGCACCTGCCTCCGGTGCGCGTCCACTGAACAAAAGACCAAAATAACGCGTGATAACAGCAGGAAGCACGCCCCACATCATCTCATGTCATTTTGCATGTTGGCGTGTCGGGCCTGCCCCTGCACACCGACAGCAATATTCTGGCCTATATGTAAAGTCACCCATGATTACTGTAGCACCCTTGTTAAATGCACCTCTAATTTCCTGCTTTATGCTATCCCCTACCTTATCACTACTGTTTGGAGGCTTATTGACAACTCCCACTAATGTTTTCCACCCCTTGTTGCTGCTTAGTTCCACCCAGACTGATTCTACATCTAGATTTTCTGAGCCAATATCCTCTCTCACTATTGCACTGATTTCAACCTGAATGAACAGGTTAGTTACACCACGCCACCTCCTTTTCCTTTTTGCCTGTCCTTCCTAAATATCGAATACCCTTGGACCTTCAGTTCCCAGCCTTGGCCACCCTGCAGCCGTGTCTCTGTAATCACAATCATATCATATCCGTTTACATCTATTTGCGCTATTAATTCATTTTCCTTATTGCAAATGCTCCGTTCATCCAGACACAGTGCCTTTAGGTTTGTCTTTTTACACATCTGTTTTTGTACTATGGCCCATTTGCTGCTAGCCCCTGTTTCCTCTGCCTTCCACTTTTGCTTTTTTACTTTTCTGTCTTTCATTTTTATCTTTGTGGTCCTCTTGTGTCTCCCTACTCAGGTGTCCATCTCCCTGCCACTGTGGTTTAAACCTTCCCCCAAAGTACTAGCGAATATCCCTGCAAGGATATTGGTCCTGGTCCTGCTGGGGTGCAACCCTTACAGCTTGTACAGGTCCCATCTTTCCCAGAATCAGTTCCAATGCCTCAGGAATCTAAATCCTTCCTTCCTACACCATCTCTCCAGCCACGCATTCATCCGGTCCATTCTCTTACTCCTAATCTCGCTAGCTCGTGGCACTGGGAGTAATCCTGAGATTATTACCTTTGAGGTCCTGCTTTTTAATTTATTTCCTAGCTCCCTATATTCTACTTGCAGGATCTCTTCCCTCTTTTTACCCATGTCATTGGTACCGATGTGGACCATGACCTCTGGCTGTTCACCCTCCCCCATCAAGCTATTTACTGTGGGGCTAAATCACAAATCCTGTTCTTGCCTGATATACACATATATGTACCTTTTACAACAATGTTAACAGCATAGTTATCAAGGGAAAGAATACAGGCTGATGTTCTCCATCCAATCCTACTGCCAATCAGCAGACATCACATATAATACTGAATAATTTGTGGACCTATAACAATGTTGTCCAATATAATTTCCTTACCAGCTATAGGTGTAACCACAAGTGACACAGGTTTAGCCACATGCAGTAATTTTAGTAGAAGCATACATTCACACAATCATTAAACATGCTTCACATTTACCAGGATTCAGGAAAAGCATTACCTTGAGCCTACAGCAGTGAAACAGGTCATTAGGCCCAACTGATCTATGCTGACATTTATTTTCCACACAGGCTTGCTCCAACCCCTCTTTTTATAACCAAAATAAGCATGTCTACTATTTCTTTCATGTTCATGTGTCTGTCTCATTTTCCATTAAATTCCCTTTATTCACCTTAACTACTTGTGGTAACATGTTCCGCATTGTTCCCACTCTTTGGATAAAGATATTTCCCTGAATTCCCAATTGAATTATTGATGACCATCTTATTTTTATGGTCCTAGTTTTGATGATCCCCATAAGTGGAGCCACTTTTCCTATAATCACTTCAACAAAGCCCTCCATAATGTTAAACCCCTCAAAACAAAGCTGTCACAAAAAATAAAAACAAGAGCATACGCAACGTTTTTTGTCTCACCATTTTACCAACAGATGTACAAAAAAGGTTAAAGTGCACGTGCACACATTGTGCAAATATGAGTTGCACAAAATTATCTATTACACAATATTATTTCATAAGGCCATAGGAGCAGAAATAGTCCATTCAGCCCATCGAGTCTGCTCCACCATTCAATGAGATCATGGCTGATCTGATAATTCTCAATGCCACTTTCCTGCCTTTTCCCTATAACCCTTGATTCCCTTACTGATTAAAAATCTGTCTATCTCAGCCTTGAATATACTTAACGACCCAGCCTCTAAAGCCCTCTGCGGTAAAGAATTCCACAGATTCACGACCCTCTCAGAGAAGAAATTCCTCCTCATCTCTGTCTTAACTGGGCAACCCCCTACTCTGAAGTTATGCCCTCTGGTCCTAAACTCTCCCACAAAGGGAAATAACCTCTCAGCATCTACCCTGTCGAGACCCTCAAAAATTTTATATGTTTCAATAAGGTTGCCTCTCATTCCTCTAAACTGCAATCAGTACAGGCACAACCTACCTCAACCTCTTCTCATGAGAAAATCCCTCCAGACGCAGGATAAACCTAGTGAATCTTCTCTGGACTGCCTCCAATGCCAGTATATTTTTCCTTAAATGAGAGGACCAAAACTGTTCATGGTATTCTAGGTGTGGCTTAACGAGTGCCTTGTATAGTTTTAGCAAGACTTCTTTATTTTTATATTTCATTCCCTTTGAAATAAAGGCCAACATTCCATTTGCCTTCCCTTTATCTGCTAAACTTGTATGCTAGCTTTTTGTGATTCATGCACAAGGACCCCCAAATCTCTGTGCTGCAGCTTTCTGCAGTCTTTCTCAATTTAAATAATATTCAGCTCCTCTATTCTTCCTGCCAAAGTGCATAACCCCACATTTTCCCACATTATATTCCATCTGCCAAGTTTTTGCCCACTCACTTAACCTGTCGATATCCCCCTGTAGATTCTTTGAGCAAGATTTTCGGGTAGTCACGCAGGCATAGCAGGCAGGCTGGGAAACGGTCTGCCGCCCATGATTGGCCCCCCCGACCGCAATTTCATGCTGGCTGGCCAATTAGCAGCCAGCCAGTGTGAAAGGCATGCTGAGAAGCTCAGCGCTGCCGGGGTGGGGCAGGAGGAGTGCGAGCACAAAAATCTGCACATGCATGGGGGAGCGCGGGCTGAAAGCTCCCTGAAGGCAGGGAGCTGCCTCAGGGGGCTGAAGAATTTTTAAATCAAAAATAAAGATTTATAAAATGTGAAAAAAATGTCCCCACATAGGACTCACTCACATGAATGTAAACATCATAAAAATTATGTCAAAACATTTTTAGCTTTTTAAAATTAATGTTGGAAACCTCATCCCGCCCGTAGATGAGATTCCCTAAAAAATCCAAAGGCCGCCTGACCGATTTGCTTGCCTGCCAAACAACCATAAGGTTGGATGGGCAGTGAAAAATAACTTCAAATTAATTGATTAATGGCCTTAATCGTCCTCTTAATTGCCAGCGGGTGCGCTGCTGACTCTCGCGCGTGCCCATTGACCGAAAACTGACTGGGACGGGCACCCAATATCTTCATGCACTATTTTACGCCCAATCAGGTCGGGCGCACGCCCGCCTGTGGGACGTAAAATCCAGCCCTTTGTGTCATCCTCACCACTTGCCTTCCCACCTATTTTTGTGTCATCGACAACCTTGGTGATAGTACATTCACTTCCCTCATCTAACCTAAGTCATTAATATACATTGTAAATATCTGTGGCCCCAGCAAAGATCCCTGTGGCAGTCCTCTAGTTGCCATCCTGAAAATTACCCCCTTATCTGTTTTCTATTAGTTAGCCAACCCTCCATCCAGGCCAATATACTACCCCCAACACCATGGGTTCTTATCTTATTAAGTACCCTTATGTGCGGTACCTTATTGAACACCTTTTGGCAATCCAAATATTTTACATCCACTAGTTCCCCTTTATCTATCCTGCTTGTTACCTTCTTGAAGAATTCTATTAAATTTGTCAGGCATGATTTCCACTTCATGAAGCCATGCTGACTTCGCTTGATTATATTATGCATTTCTGAATGCCCTCCTATTATATCCTTTATAATAGAATCATAACATTTTCCCAATGAAGGATGATAAGTTAACTGGCCTATAGTTACCTGTTTTTTGTCTCTCTCCCTTTTTGAATAAGAGTGTTACATTGGCAGTTTTCCAATTCTCTGGGACTTTTCCAGAATCTAAGGATTCTTGGAAGATTACTACCAGTGCATCCATTATCTCTGCAGCTATTTCCTCTAATATCCTAGGATGCAATCCGTCAGGTCCAGGGGACTTTTCAACCTTTAGCTCCATTAGTTACCCTGGTACTTTTTCTCTAGTGATAGTTATTGTATTTATTTCCTACCCCCCCACCCTGTTTCCCCTTTATTATTTAGTATTTTTTAATGCTATTAGTGTATTCTACCGTGCAGGCTGATGCACAGTATTTATTCAACTCTTCTGCCATTTCCTGGTTCCCCATTATTATTTCCCCAGCCTCATTCTCTAAGGGGTCTTTGTTCACTTTGACCTCTCTCTTCCTTTTTATATATTTAAAGGAGCTCTTACTGTCTGTTTTTATATTACTTACTAGTTTTCCCTCAAAGTTTATTTTCTCTCCCTTTTTTTGGTCATCTTTTGTTGGTTTTTAAAATTTTCCCAATCCTCTGCGTTACCACTAATCTTTGCCACATTGTGTGTTTTTTCTTTCATTTTGATACTATCCTTAACTTCGGTGGTTAACCATGGTTGGTTTATCTCCTTCCTAGAATCCTTCTTCCTCACCGGGATATATCTTTGTTGTGAGTCATGAACTATTTTCTTAAATGTCTGCCATTGTTCATCAACTGTCTTTTCTGCTAAATTCCTTTCCCAGTCCACTCCTGCCAACTCTGCCCTCAGTTCTTTGTAATTACCTTTATTTAAGTTTAGCATGTTGGATACAGTTGTTACCAATTCAAATTTCTTACTCTCAAACTGGGTGCTAAATTCTACCATGTTATGATCACTGTTTCCTAGGGGATCTTTTACTCTGAGATCATTTATTAAACCTGCCTCATTACACATTACCCAACCCAAAATAGCCTGATCCCTGGTTTGGTCCACAACATATTGTTCTAGGGAACTCTCCCAAATACACTCTATGAACTCTTCCTCGTGGCTATCCCTGCCAATTTGATTTTCCCAATCTACATGAAGATTAAAATGACCCATGATTAATGTACTGATTTTTTTTACATGCCTTCATTACCTCCTGATTTATTCTCTGTCCTACAGTGTAGCTACTGTTAGGGGGCCTATAGACTATTCCCACTAGTGTCGTCTTCCCCTTGCTACTTCTTACCTCCATCCATATGGATTCTACATCTTCCAATCCAAAATCATTTTTTGCTATCCATCTTGTACTAACAAAGCTACCCCACCACCCTTTCCTTCCTGCCTGCCCTTGCAAAAAGTCACATACCACTGAATATTTAGCTCCCAGCTTTGATCTCCTTGTAACCATGTCTCCGTAATGGCTATAAGATCACACCCATTAACCTCTATTTGTGCTGTTAATTCTTGTTCTGAATACTATGTACATTTAAGAGCCATTAATTTTGCCTTTTTACCATTTTTTCCCCCTTTGACCCTATTTACTGCTTTTTTTATGTTTGCACTCTCTGTCCCTTCCTGTCACACTCTGGGAATCATTACCTAAATAGCTGCCCTGGAAGGTTGCCATATCCTTTTACTTTGTAAGCCTACATATCCCCTCTCCAGAACACTTCCCTCCTCTATTTAGTTTAAAGCCCTCTCTACAGCCCTAGTTATATGATTCACCAAGACATTGGTCACTATTCAGAAATGCAATTAACCACAACTGGATTTCCAGAAACCTACATGAGGTTAATAATGACCAATGTGTTAGACAATACTCGTCTTGCAGCTCAGTTGTACATTGTAGAATGCATTTACTAACTTAGCCGGCAAATGAGTTAAGACTCTTGCCATTATCTTTTAAAAACTGTGAATTAAAATGTCCACAGTGTGTTAATTCTATAGGATTCTTCTAGCATTACTGGCAAAAATCTGGCCAATCAGGGCCTACCTTCTAACATTGCTTATTGAGCGCCACAAAACCAGTCAAGGATAATCTATAGAATGGGGAGTTTGTACAGCCTGATTCACTCTGAATACTATGTACATTTAAGAGCCATTAATTTTGCCTTTTTACCATTTTTTCCCCCTTTGACCCTATTTACTGCTTTTTTTATGTTTGCACTCTCTGTCCCTTCCTGTCACACTCTGGGAATCATTACCTAAATAGCTGCCCTGGAATGTTGCCATATCCTTTTACTTTGTAAGCCTACATATCCCCTCTCCAGAACACTTCCCTCCTCTATTTAGTTTAAAGCCCTCTCTACAGCCCTAGTTATATGATTCACCAGGACATTGGTCACTATTCAGAAATGCAATTAACCACAACTGGATTTCCAGAAACCTACATGAGGTTAATAATGACCAATGTGTTAGACAATACTCGTCTTGCAGCTCAGTTGTACATTGTAGAATGCATTTACTAACTTAGCCGGCAAATGAGTTAAGACTCTTGCCATTATCTTTTAAAAACTGTGAATTAAAATGTCCACAGTGTGTTAATTCTATAGGATTCTTCTAGCATTACTGGCAAAAATCTGGCCAATCAGGGCTTACCTTCTAACATTGCTTATTGAGCGCCACAAAACCAGTCAAGGATAATCTATAGAATGGGGAGTTTGTACAGCCTGATTCACTCTCATAGTCATTTCGAATTTTGGAAGAGTACTTGATTGATCAATAGCATTAGAATTAAAATATTTACCCCTGTGAGAGTTAACAAACATGAGTTACTTTTTTTTAAAAAAATGTACCGTTTATGTAACTCATATTGAAAATTATATTTAAACTAATTTCTTCATTGGTCTGGTCTTCTAAACACTTGTAATAATTTATTTAAATTTCTAATCTTTTCAATTTCCCATGAGGGAGCTGGAAATATGCAGTTAAGCACCTACACAACCAACTACCATCAGGGCTTTTAAACAGTTTACAGCTCATTTGTTTAAATGCCCATGGGTGGAAAGCTGCTCAGCTGATTAGCACAGCAGTAGATGAAGCAAAGGATCTGTTTAAAAGCCCTGATGGTAGTCAGTGATGTGGGTGATTCATTTTCTGGAGAGCTTGTACACCCACGCAGGCCCCTCCTGAGTGTTGACATTGAACCAGTTAATGTAGCAATCACAGCAAAATCCACATTAAATAGATAGCCTGCCAAAGAGCTTAACTCCATTGTTGAATTAACTCCTGCTCAGCAAGTGAGCTAACTTCTACCTGGTCATTGTCATTTTGCTCTACAGAAGACTGCTTCAGCTTTTTTCAAAATCTCAACAAGACTCCGACAGAACTAACTCGTCATTGTAACTTTTTCAAAGAAGCAGTGCTAACAATTTTGTTCACTATTTATTTCCTTGGTTGGAAAACAGGGCAGTTCAGAAATGGAAATAAACTGATGTTTCCATTTATATTGCAGTCTCTTGCCAGTTTTAATCTCCATCGCACCACTGTTAAAGAGGGGACAATAATGCCCCAGGTGAGAATTTTATACTTGATAGATTAGCTGATTTTATTTTTCCTTTGGCTTATTCTGTCTACCTGCAAATAATGCACAGCATTGATGCTCTTGGTAAAATCTAAAATATTTATACTTTTAGTCAAATCTAGTGAGGGTCAGACTAATAGGTTTGTTGCCTGAATGATAACTGGAATGGCTTTTTGTCTCAAAGGTGTGTGCTTTAAATATAGCTTTCTTTATGGAAAAGATGAGTAACAATGAACAACATAGTAACATGAGGTGCATTTATTGATAACTATAATCTTAGCTTTATGCCCATTTAAAATCTCATCCATCTCATCCTTGAAAGCACAGCTTCAGCTGACTAGTCCAGAAGGCACCATCGGCATCTGGGAGGAGATACTGTGGTCCTATCAAAACAAATTGTGGCAAAATGAGTGGAAAGAAACAATATTTAGAAATTATAAATTATCCAGAGTGAGATTCAGGTAGATTGGGGAGGGGGGTGGGGAGGGTGGTCAAGTGATCTAAACCCCCAATTTTGGCAACTTAGGGCCGAGGCGATTTTAACTTTTGGGCCTCATCTGGATCCTTTGCCCTCCCAAAGTAGGTAGCGATAGCTACGCAGGAGATAGGAGTGAAGGTTTGAGCTGGCTTTTACCAAATGAAGGTTCACCAGCAAGCACGGAGAGGGTTTTGGGAGGTTCTCACAGGAGGGACGTTGGCAGCCTGGGACAAGGGAGGCACCAACTACTATTCTTGTGAAGCACAGAGGATTTTAAATGGTCTCTTCAGATTCCTTTCCAACTGTCTTCACCCGGTGGGGAAGCCACAAAGCGTTTCTTGCTCAGGTCACATTTAAAATTGCAGTGTCTGACAAAGCCTTCGGTTATTTAAAGAAGAGCCCTGTCCACGTCCTCAAATGCCCTTGTCGTCTGCTTAGAGAGGCTGATTAAAATTGAACATGATGGGATCTGAGTGGTCCGACACCGGTTAAAGTCACCCAGCTGATTTTAACTGCCTGTTTCCCAGTGGAATCCTTTCATTCATGAAAATTCCTGTCAAACTATAAAGAAAATCTGATTCTTTGCAAATTGCAAACACAATGTTCATCTGAGAGGATGAATTAATACATAAATGGTTTTATGCAAAGATGTTCTTAGCAGTAGAGCTATTTATTAAAGTCCTAATTTCCTGAATTACTTTTGTAGCGATTTTGTGCTATTGATCAATGAAATAACAATTTAGAGCTAAATCTAAGACTTAGCTAAATTAGTTTCTTGGAGTGTTTTTCACTCCTTGGTATACAGTCCTTCCTAAAAATTAAGCATCTCCCCACTATTTCTCAGGAAGAGTACATGCCAGTTTGAATTTGTGGATTATTGGGTAACTAGACAACAATAAGTTTTATTTCTAATTTGAAAATGAGTCCACTAGCAAGTACGCTTTAGTAGGGTTGTCTAAACACAATTATTATTTCATTGGTTTCCCTGTTGTAGTCCTTCTGGAAAGTGGAGTCTTGCAGCAAAATGAACTGTGTGTCTACTGAGATTAACTACCTGTATTCTATTTTTTTCAGGAATTCCAACTTAAATTGGTCAAATAAATAAATCTACCTGACAACAGTTTGGCTTTGTTCCCTCTGTGTTTTCCAGAAATTGGTCACAATTATGCTGGGGTTGAAAGGAACATTTTTAAATGAGGGCCTGTTCTAATAAAATGCTCCAAATTAACGCGTGCAATCAATTAGAATAGATTTTACTGACTGGATTAAATAAATTGAAAATATTCACGTTTATCTTTGTGTACATTTGTCTTAGTCACTAGCTGGCAAGTATCAATGATTCAAATTGTAAAAAGAATCTTGAAATAGTTTCCAAATATCCAAGAAACTCAAAGTTATTGAGTACGATTGTCTTACTTTGGATTTTTGATGACTCCATTGTTATTCTCCAGATACCTTGTGCATATGAGTTTGTATATGTCTATTTGCATTTGTGTCTAGTATTGAATGATCAGGGATAAAGTTAATGCATCAAATCAGTGAGGCTTCCAGTACATCTCTGTTATTCGGTCTGCACACAGCTCTTGCCTTATGTGGTGTACACAAGTTACTTTCTTCCTCATATAGATTTATGAAAAAATAACCAGCATCATGTATATGTGAATTGACTTCACAGTTGAGCACCTGTTTATAATGAAGAATCTTGTTAGATGATATCAGAGGTGCATCACCTATAAGAAAATAATCTGTATTATCACACAAGAACATTACAAGCTTATAGTTTTGAGAAAAACTAGATTCCTAAAGGAATACATATGCATATTGTGAAGGAATGCAGCTATAAATATGGCATTATAAGATTGAAATAGTGATTCTCCTATGAAGTAGGGATGAAAAATTAAAAAGAGTTCATCTGCTGGACAAAGGTTTAAAAGTTCAGAAACATGCCTAGGCATCACTGGATGCTCAAGGACACCAACATCCTGTAGCATAGACTATGGTGTATCCTTTAACACAAGGTCTGAAAAAACAGGAACTGGCCTCTACATCACCTCAGCAAGGCACTGATAAATGGTAAGATACTACAATCTAACATTGGATAACCTTAAAGATAACCCTACATAACTTGTCAACTCAATCCTGGAAGATAAGTGTAGTGAACACTATCTGCACCTCTAAGTATCCTGTTTGCTTAAAGGACATTGACTAAAATGAACGATGTTTACGAAAACAAAAGATGTTTTCCAGCATGAGTTCTTAACATGCTTCTTGCTGGTTCAGCTCTTTTATGGTATAAATATTGGAGGATTTTTAGATTCATTGAATTTACTCCAGTGTCACACAAGATAAAGGCATAGCTGCTGTAGTATAGTGATGATAGTTCTCCCCTTAATTGGGATGGGGGTATTTCGCTAGATTCTGTAGCTTTCTACTCAGAGATTTAAGGTAAATACCACTTTAAGTATTGATGGATATCTTAAATATATCTCTGGAACACTATTAAGACCTGTATTCTCCAGCAGAAACAAGACAGCACTACTGTGCCATGTACTCATTGATATTGCTAGCCTATTCGCCAATGTTCCACTTAAGGAGGCCATAGATATGTACGCTGTAGCACTATATCATGGTGATCTAGACCCGCCACCATTGCGTGAATCAGTATTCATTGAACTTATAAACTTGGCAACTCGCGCAGTTCAGTTCAGCTTAATCAACACCATGTATGCCCAATTAGATGATGTTGCCATGGGAAACTCTCTAGGCCCAGCTCTCACAAACATCTTTGTTGGATTCCATGAGAAATGTATCTTTGATGGAATGACACCTAACCTCCTAACGTTTGCATATTTCTGATATGTGGATGATACATTTGCTGTATTTACATTCGTAATAGCATGTAATAATTTCCTTGCATGTCTTAAAGGGCTCCATCCTGCACTCAAATTCACTTTTGAAATTGAGCAGTCAAATGAACTCCCTTTCCTTGATGTAGTAGTTGAGAAATCTGCCAGGGGTTCTCTACAATGGTCTACCACAAGCCTACCTTCGCTGGTCAATACACGCACTGGGATTCTTACAGTTCCACATGCTATAAGATTGGCCTTATTGGCAACCTCATAAATAGGGCTCAAGCCATTTGCTCACCATGCAAGGTTGCTGCTAAAATAGGGCACGTCAAAGGCATACTGTGGGATAATGACTACCTTGAATAGATCATTGCAAGTTGTATATCATACAAACTCATGAACAGGCATAAGGCCGTCACTTTCGGTCCTAAAAAGTGCCCAGTTTACCTCAGATTACCCTGGAAGGGCAAGGTATCTCAAAGGTTTGAGCAACAGGTGAAGCTAGCTATTAGTTGGGCTCGCAGTGTGGCACATTTCTGTTTACAGCAGGCCCTGTTCTTTGCAGACAGAAAGTACATGTACACACATTGTGCCTGCTTCAGCTAAACAAAGTAGGTGATAGTAATTCGCTGGTTCATTCCTCAGGGCAATGCCTTCACCAATCAGAGTCAAGCTGCCTGGTTTAAATGTCAAAAATGCTTGGCAGTTAACTGCCATTCATCACTAACTGGTGCATTCTCCATGGCAATGCCTCTACCAATCAGAGTCCACTTGCCAACCAGAAATCTCTTCTCATACAGTATAAAGTTGTTGCTTCCCCTGACATTGTGATTATCCTGATGAGTGCAAGATGAAAAGCTTTGACAAAATATCTTTTTTCAGCAAGAAACAAGATTATATTTACTTTTCCTAGAACTATCAATGTTGAGATTACTATCAAAATTGAATTACATATTCGGTTCTTTAATAAACTTTTATACAATTTAGAAAAATATATCGTATCTTATTGTCTTAAGTATCCAAACTTGAGAACTCATCTCCGTACACTCTTTAGTGGAGAGGTACGTTGTTAAGGAGAGATGCCCGGACTCATATAATATCCAAGTTGTTATAATCTGGCTAAAAGTGTTAAAAAAGGCTGATGGAGAATGGTAATATTCTCTGGTGGTTTCTTTCCTTTGGGGAGAGCTGGATCAGTTCTTCAGACCCATTTAAATGTCTGTGAGGCCTCGCTTTCTCAACTGATTCATCTTCAAATAGTGCCATGAGCCTTTTGCATCCACCTGACAGGGTTTAACATCTCATCTGAAGAATAGCACCTCTGTAAGTCCAGCTCTCCCAGCACTGGGGTGTGATGAATCAGTCACAGACATGTGGTGAATTGGTGATCTTCATCAGGTCAGAGATTTTAATCAACTGGACATTAGGACCCTGTGACCATTCAACTGAGGGTGTGGTTCCAGGTTCTGTCTGACACAATCTGTGGCTATACCAAAAGTAAGCAGAAAATCTTGCAGGAAAAACAATCCTTAACATTAAAATCTGTAGCCTAGTTCAAGTAAGATACGTGGTAAAGGGGCCCCCATTGAAGGAAGTGAAAGCATGGTGAAATCTTTTAGTTGCTACTCGACAGCTGGATGCTATGTAGTGATTAATTGCTGCCACTAATAATATTCACTGAGAGCTGTTGTCATAGTACCCCACACTATTACTTACCTTTAATCCTGTTCCTCAATCCCAGTTCATCCATAGGGAATTGTTACAAGATTCATCCCATCCTTCACATATATTTTTTTTATTATCTAAATATGGTAATCTGGTTGCCACAAGTTTGGTGAGCACAGTAATCCTATTGGACAACAGTGGCCCAGATTATGCACTTATGGAAGCTAAAAACACCACCTTCTGACTCATAAGTGGCAGTGTTTCCATTGGGCCATGATACTCACAGCGGAATATACTATAGGAAGTTAAACATAGCAGATCAGTGCAAATTATATCATACATGGCATAAAGCTAAATGTACTGTAAAGAAGGAATTCCCATAACAACTCATGTTCTCTTGATTTGCATTGCTCTTAAATTGAAAGGAAACTTGTCTGAAATGTGACGACACAGGGTGGGGAACATGCCAAACCAAAGGATTCATTACACATTTGGGAGAGAGGCTTTAGAAGGCGATGTGCTGGCTTGGACGGTGCTGGGTCTGTGGTGGGTTTGATAGTGCTGGGTCTGTGGTGGGTTTGATAGTGCGGGGTCTGTGGTGGGTTGAAAGGTGCTGGGGTTTGAGGCTAAACTTCTGCGGCTATTTGTTGCTAATGCCTTCTCAGCATGTGTCTGGAGGGCTCCCTGCTCCTCTTGTGAACCCCTCTGCTCCTTTGCACCTTCTCCTCAAAGACTGCCTGTGGCAGTGTCCAAAACCTTGGTGCACATTCTCCTCCATGGTCAGCCATTGTTGATTGTTGCGGATCCCTATTCCTATTCCCAATAACCTCAACAGTCACCACAATGCTTGGTCTGTACTGGGATTGACAGTGCGGTATCTGAGGTGGATTGGAAGGTGCTGGGCCTGTAATGGCTTTGACGGTGCTGACTCTGTAATGGGTTTGACGGTGCTGAGTCTGTAATGGGTTTGACGGTGCTGGGTCTGTAATGGGTTTGACGGTGCTGGGTCTGTAATGGGTTTGACGGTGCTGGGTCTGTAATGGGTTTGACGGTGCTAGGTCTGTAATGGTTTTGATGATGCTGGGTCTGTAATGGGTTTGACGGTACTGGGTCTGCCATGGGCTTGACAATGCTGGGTCTGAGTTGGGTTGGAAGATATTGGGTCTATGGTGGGCTTGACAGTGCTGAATTTTTGTGTTGGCTTTTATTTTTGCATTGTAACCAAGAAGATAATGTGAAGGTTAGTGACAGAGGGAAGATAAGGCATGTGGGACAGTTGGCAAATGGGAATTGAGGTTCAGGTTATTGTTAACGTACTTGAATTAGTTCTTGATGTACAGCCCAGGCAGAAAAGGGCTGTCCAGGTCCGGACTCCTTTCCGTTTCCTCTTCTTCCTCGTCCTCCATCTCTACAGCTTTTATTTTGCCTCATAGATGCTGCTAAAGGTAGTTCCCTCAGGATAGCAAAGTTGTCCAATATGCAGCAGGACACCACAAATCCCGGCACCTGCAAGGCCTTTCCAGAGCAGTCCAGTCAGTAGAATCATTGTTTCAGCATGTCTGTGGTCTGCTTTATCAGATTTCTTGTGGCAGCATGGTGCTTATTGGGTGCAGGTGCATAGGTTAGGTAACAGAGCCCTGAGCCATGTTGCCTTGCACTGTCTACTTCCCACTATCAACAGGGAATGAAGTGAAGTTGCCTTCCTTCGAACAGAGAGCTTCAGTGACCCCTCTTACTCAACAGAGCACTGAAAATTGGAAAATGGTGCTAATATCTCCAGCGCCAGCCCGCAAGTATAACTGTAATTGGAGTTCAGAAGAATAGGAGGTGATCTTATTTAAACATAAGGTGCTGGGGGGACTTTACAGGGTGGACACTAGGAGGATGTTTCCCCTCGTGGGGTATCTAGAACGAGGGGACACAGTGTCAGAATAAGGGGTTTCCCATATAAGACAGAGATGAGGAAAAATTTCTTCTCCTGGAGGATCATTAATCTTTGGAATTTTCTACCCCAGAGAGTAGGCAAGGTCATTGAATATAATCAAGGCCGATTTAGACAGATTTTTGATCTATAACGGTGTCAAGCGTTATGGGTGTAACGTGAGACTCAAGCACACAGTCTGCATGAAGATTATAAAAGAGGGGTTCTTTATTCCGCTGGCATCAAATCTTTATAAACATTAATGGAAAGCTTAACTAAAAGGAATGAATTATTTATGGTGGATATTCACAGCCGATGATCCAAAGCCACCAGGATACTGTCAAGACCTTAACTCCGGATTCTAATCAACCGGGTAGCAGAGTTCAGTTGGTGGAGTTCCTACTGCGAACTTCCCATTGCCATGTGGCCTAGATTACCTTGTCTCCCAGACATGAAGGGGATCAGCGTCTTCTCGTCCTCTCGGACTCAGGAGTGCTGCCCAGGCAGTGTGCTTAGGTCTCCAGCAGCTGTTTGCCTGCTTCACAGCCACTTCCCGGTGCTCCAGCCACCGTCAGAGGATTCAGTCTGCCCTATTCATGGCCTTGACTCCTTAATGCTGTGACTCACCAGTCTTGGGCTTCTGTTCCTGCTCCTTACTACTGCCTAACCCTCTTCTCTCTCTCTCTCTCTGGCTTCTCCAGTATTTTCCTCCCCAGCTCCTGGAAGAGCTTCTGTGTCTCCTGCTCATCATCCTGCACTCACCAGTGCTCACTGACCTCCTGCTGGTGTTGTCGCAGGGCCTCTGCCTCCTGCTCAGCCTTCAAGAGGAACTTGGGCTTAGACTCTGCTACCTCTGAAGTTTTCTTCTTTGCTAACAGGTCCCCCAGGGACAGAGACTGAACCACCTCCTTTACTGTCACCTCCCGTCTTTCAATTTGTTCAGGGCCATTGTTTATTACACCCCACCACCCACTTCTTCAGCCCACGCTGCAGCCTCAGGCTCCACTCCCAGCTTGCTGAAAGCATTCCTTCTCGTCCTGAGGAAGGTGTGTCCACAGGGCCTACCAAGTTCCCTGCCAGGCATCCTTCCAGGCCAACGACCTCTGCTGGCAGGGCCCCAGTGCCCTGCTGGGAATGCCCCACAATGGGCGAGGCCCAGCCTCTAGCCCCACTCCACCATCGGAAGTCAGAACACGGAGGTCCCACTCATCTCTCCCACCACATGGAAAGTTGAGTTGAGGCCACAACCAGATAAACCATGGTCTAATCAAATGGCAGAGCAGGCTCGAGAGGCCAAATCCTGCTTCTGTTTCTTATTTTCTTTTAAGGAAGGAGTCAGAAGCATTGATAATCATGGCCACCCTGAAACCAATGGCAACGTAATCCTTGCTGTGCACTGATGTTACAGTTGTTGCTGCAGCAGGTGGCAGATTTCAATGACAACCTCCGTCATGAAGCATAGACATCTCAAACATTGGTTATTATTGAGTGTCAGGTAGGTGAATTGAGCCCTGCACACACTGGTTGGATAAGACTTCCTGCTGAGAGCTCTTCTGCCCCTCCTCCATCCTCTCCTCACAGCTTGAACTGCAGTCCCTCTGCACATTTTCCCAGTCATGCCTGAGGAAGGCCTAATGTAGTCTGGGAGCAAGTTTGTGGAAAAGCCTTGGTGTTAGCAAAAACTAACGCAGCACCATTCTCTCTAGATTTTCGAAACTTGAAACAACCATGGAAGCCATCAAGAATGTGAAGAATTGCAGCAACAACCAGGAGAAATAAACCAGCAACTAACCTTTAAATATCTGATGATCCCTTTTAGCGGCTGCGCTGGTGTGATTCCTACTGCTGAACGCATTTTCATCTGTGCATGGTTAAGAAAGGGCGTTGGCTGGAGTGTGGAGCTTCAAAATGGCAGCAGTGGCATAAAATCAGCATTGCACACTGATTGATGTCATAATCTGCCTCCTCTGCATACTGTTGGTGGATGTCTGCATTAATATACTTTGGGATTTTCCTCTTGGCAATAGGGGGGCGGGGCCCACTCGACGAGGGGAAAAGGACACGGGATGACATCGGGAGGAACACCCGACGTCATCCCGGTCCATTTAAATCTTTAGGAAGGCGGGTGGACAGCGAAATCAGCTGTCCGCCCACCGACCTGTCAATGGCCAATTAAGGCCATTGACAGGCTAATTCACCTTGTTAAAGACCCTGCCTGTCCAACCTTAAGGCTGTTGGCAGGCCAGGAGCCCCAGCGGGCTCCAGATTATTCATGAAACTTCATCCACTGGCGGGATGAAGTTTCATGTCCGTTTTTAAAAAATTTAATAAACTTTATGTGTTTTTTATTAACATGTCCTGTCTCGTGTGACATTGTCACATGAGAGGGACATGTTAATAATTTTAATATTTCTCTATTTTTTGACTTTTCTTACCTGTCGGTAAACTCTCTGAGGCAGCATTTTGCCTCAGGGAGCAGTGCGCTCTTTCGTGTGCATGCGCGAAAGAGCTCACTTTGACAGTTGGGGATTCCCTCCCCCCCGGAACAGGAAGCGCATAGCGCTTCCTGTCGGGCAGGCCGCTGGGCGGGCCTTAGTTGGCCCGCCCACTCAAAATGGAGGTGGGCCCCGTTTCGGTGGCAGGGGTCGGCTGTCCGCCCGCTGCCGAGCTGGTGGGACCCGCTCGCCCATCAAGGGCTAAATTCTGCCCATAGTGTTTGATGCTCTTTGCATCATTAATGTGCATGCACGCAGCAAACAAATTTTTGACATCCTGAGGGGACTTTTAGTGCCCATTAAAACAATGCTACTACCCCAATTTAGCACCCATTGTGTCTGTGTTTGGCTGAAGATGCTGGGCACGTTGAGGATTAGAAGATGTTGGTGTGTTGAAGATTGCAAGGTGTTGGGTCTGTACAAAGTTTGACAGCATTAGGACTGTGGATGGCTTGAGGGGGCTGGGATTGTGGACGGCTTGAAGGTGTTACGTCTATGGAGCATTTGAAGGTGTTGGGTCCATGGGGAGTTTGAAGGTTTTTGGTCTATGGGTGGTTCGAAAGTACTGTGACTGTGGGTGGTTTGATGATGTTAGCTCCTTGGAGGGTTTGATGGTGTTGGATCTATGGGGGGTTTGGTGGTGTTGGGGCAGTGGGGGGGTTTGGTGGTGTTGGGTCAATGGGGGGGGTTTGGTGGTATTGTGCCTATGGGGGGGTTTGGTGGTGTTGGGCCTATGGGGGGTTTGGTGGTGTTGGGTCTATGGGGGGTTTGGTGGTGTTGGGTCTATGGAGGGTTTTGTGGTGTTGGGTCTATGGAGGGTTTCGTGGTGTTGGGTCTATGGGGGGTTTCGTAGTGTTGGGTCTATGGGGGGTTTTGTGGTGTTGGGTCTATGGAGGGTTTCGTGGTGTTGGGTCTATGGGGGGTTTGGTGGTGTTGGGTCTATGGAGGGTTTGGTGGTGTTGGGTCTATGGGTGGTTTGGTGGTGTTGGGTCTATGGAGGGTTTGGTGGTGTTGGGTCTATGGGGGGTTTGGTGGTGTTGGGTCTATGGAGGGTTTTGTGGTGTTGGGTCTATGGGGGGTTTTGTGGTGTTGGGTCTATGGAAGGTTTCGTGGTGTTGGGTCTATGGGGTGTTTGGTGGTGTTGGGTCTATGGAGGGTTTTGTGGTGTTGGGTCTATGGAGGGTTTTGTGGTGTTGGGTCTATGGAGGGTTTTGTGGTGTTGGGTCTATGGGGGGGTTTGGTGTTGTTGGGTCTATGGAGGGTTTCGTGGTTTTGGGTCTATGGAGGGTTTCGCGGTTTTGGGTCTATGGAGGGTTTAAAAGTACTGGTATGTGGAAAGTTTGGAAGGTGCTGGACACTTAAGGGTTTGAAGGGCTGGGTATGTAGAGAACCTGTGACAGATTATCAATTGTGTACGCTATTCATGTATTCTGTAAATTGCAATGGAAATGACAGATATATGGTTTTCTCCTGGGCCACGGGCAGCATTGTAATTATGGTGTGAGTGTGCCTGAATTCCCAATATATATTCTCACCAGGTGAAACTCCATGCTGGGATACCTAAAGACAAGAGTTTGTCACAAGTAAACATATGCATGCTCACTAATTGTGTACAGGCTCATGTAATGAGGATACAATACCCAAATGGATAAGTGTGCTTTGCCCACCTATTGTCTCATCTGCATTTCTCAGAGCAAGGAGATCCAAATACTGTTCACTGCCAGGGCAAAGAATCGCTAACACATCAACTGTCACTATACACATTTGTATCAAGCATCAGTATAGAAATGGGTGGCTAACAATTCAGGAGGCAGCTGAGGTGCTGCTGAAGAAGGGGCAGCAGAAACGGGAAATGCCAAAGGCCAGTAATTGCAGACTGGAGATCTCCTGTGCTGAATGCCTCTTGCATGCTGACCTAGTGAGTTTACATTCCGAAAAATGCACACGACATGTTCTGTTTTGAGCTGCCACTTACCTCCATGCACATAGCATTAGAAAATGGCAT
Source organism: Cetorhinus maximus (assembly GCF_964194155.1). Classification (NCBI taxonomy): domain Eukaryota; kingdom Metazoa; phylum Chordata; class Chondrichthyes; order Lamniformes; family Cetorhinidae; genus Cetorhinus; species Cetorhinus maximus. The sequence continues at coordinate 45,728,668 of NC_135884.1, read as the reverse complement.
GGCTACATGGGACAAACAGATGGTTTATATTGGCAGTCGCCAATCAGCAGGGAACAACCGCAGCGGTATCTGTAGTGCTGAACTCTTGCATCATAAGCTGATAATTTGTTTGCTCCTTTATCAAAAGTCTTGGCATGTTAACAGGTTTGAGTTGACAGGAGTAAGATAGTCCCCACTTCAGAGTCAGGCCTCCAATTACACAATGAGATAACCAACTGAGGCTATTGCACCCACACTGTGGGGCAAAAAATCCCTCTGTGCTTCTCACTTCTGTCAGTGCTTTCATGATAGTTTAAGCAAGGTCAGAATTTTAAACTAAGAGTAGGTCTGATTTGGGGCTCAAAATGGATCTTTCAATAAACTCCCCTTTCCTAAATCCATGTAATTCTATGTGAATTGTTGTCAACTGTTCTTTTACAAAGCACTGATATGTAAAATAAGCAAAAAAAACCCTGTTCATTTATGCTTCTGCTCATTTCTGTGAGCACATTTTAGGATGGGAGCAACATTGAAGGGTATTGGCTTAAACACAAAAGTAATTACCATAAAAATTAAATGCAGAGAGGGAAATTTAGTTTATGGAATTCATTGAGTTTATTCATTCAAACCATTTCCTATCAAATAACTTAATAATAAGTGATTAGTAAGGATGGAGAACTAATCTGAAAGCTGGACGTCTATACACAGTACACTTCAATATTCATCTGAATCCATGTGGCAGAGGACAAACAAACCAATAACTGAAGCACATGATGATGCACACTTTTTACTTCGTTATTTTGCAATGTTTTGCCTGCTTCACTATACTTATTCCTAATTATGAGTTCAAGATGCTACATTACCCTTTTTAATGATGTCCAATTAAGCATCATTAACCTTTGCTCTGACTCATAATTTAAATGGACAAAACAGAATGCAAAAGCTATATGCAAAGGCTGTTGGCAAATGTATCATGTCAAGCTGAACTGGCCCTTGTGAATAATTGGCATCTATAAAAAAAAAGTTACAGAGCACTGTATGGTTTAATATGCAATGTGCAAGCCAATTGAGTACAGACATATGTATTACAACAGGAATTAAAATGTGTTAGGTATTACAAGCAACTGGGAAGAGGAAGTGCATATGTCAGGAATATTGACAAACTTGAGCATTGGATAGAAGCCTTGATTTTTGAGAAACACCTCTATTTATTTGTACAAAGGTTATATGTATCTGAATGAGCATCATTTTAGCATCTGAAATAGTCACATTGTGTCAGAGGCATGTTTTTTTTGCCAGTATAGCTTACAACCTTCAATTAAAACTGGGTTGAATATGTAATTATATCAGACAAAAGTAAATTAAATCCATTACAAGGAATAGATTTACATTTTAACCTAAAATTGCATAGTGATAGGATACAATAAAATGTTCTATTTGTGTTTATTTTATCGGAAAGAGGAATTGCATAGTTTGCCAAATTGAATTTGTATGTCTTTATTATATTAACAATTTCAATATACTTAGACAAGCAAAAGTAATGTAAAACATTTATTTGGTGAAAGACAAATGTTATTTTAATGACATTAGACCAGATTATTATTCAGCTACTCTATAAATAATGCACTACTGTAATATCTGCTGCTAATATGTGATTTTTCACCAGTAAGAAAAATAATCAAAATGTTAATCTTGTTTATTGACTGCAGCATAGTGGCAATGTATTGTAAAGAAAAATTGCATTGTTTTGCCATGATTTGTAGGGGTGGCATTATCACAAAAAGTAATATTTTGATGATAGCTTAAGAGAGAATGATAGACTATGGGCCAGAAGAGTAACACTATCTCCCCTAACTGCTGCTGCTTCATAATGGATCATGTAGATGTAAACATGCCTGCACTGCACTATCACCATCATTTAATCCTCATGTCTGCAGAATGTAGATAGTTGGTGTGTTTTGCTTTCCAGCAAAATTGGAAGTGGATTGCTGCATGCATCTGTAGATTGCGAATGATTTTTAAAAAAATAAAGTATAGATAGAATTGCCCTGGTGACTAGTGCATTACTACAATAACTTGCTGCTGCTTCACATATGGTAGGATGTGGTTCAACATCCTTGTTTCCTCTCAATGAATTCCTCAGGTCAGCCAGCTTATATGAGATATGTTTACATGAGGATCTCTTCATAGGAATGGAATGGAAAATCTGGAAATAAATCAATCCCCGATCCTCCTAATGACCCTGCTTAAGATTTCCAGTCAACAGGGGAACAAAATTGGTGAGGAAACGGATTTTCAAAATGGATAAGATATACATACTATAAATGATTTAGAAAGGACAGAAAATACCTAACAGTGCTTAACTTCGGAAAGAACACAGTCAGAAGTGGTAACGTTGTGAGCAAAAAAATCAATCCAGGCAGGTCACATAATCCACAGTTTAATCAGTTAACAATTTGTTAATGTATACAAGTAAGCAAATGGTGAACTGTAATCACTTAGTGTGTTGTTACACTAATAATGCATCAAATAAACCCAGATATATTTTGCATTGTTCATATTTATAAATGTACTTTTCTTGTAGTATTGATCACAGGGTTATCAATTGCTATTGATAAAAATAGTAAAGCTGGGTGAAACATAGAAACATAGAAAATTGGGGCAGGAGTAAGTCATTTGGCCCTTTGAGCCTGCTCCGCCATTCAATATGATCATAGCTGGTCCTCTATCTCAACGCCATACTCCCCCCCTCTCTTCCCATACCCCTCAACTCTTTAGATTCTAGAAATCTATCTATTTCTTCTTAAATATATTCAGTGACTTGGCCTCCACAACCTTCTGTGGTAGAGAATTCCACAGGTTCACCACCCACTGAGTGAAGAAGTTTCTCCTCATCTCAGTCCTAAATGGCCTACCCCATAGTACAGTAGTTTAAGGAGTTATCTCTAATTTAAAGGCAAATGTGTTCTTATTGTTGCCAAAGCTGATGAGAGTATATTTTATTCAACTACATTGTTCAGATCATTCAGTTGTAACTAATCAGAATTGATACACATTGAGTACAGTGACTACTTTCAAACACAAATTATTTCATGATATCAGAAAGTAAAATTCTTACAAAACCGGAGTACGACAAGTTGGCTGTAATAAAAACTAAAACGTCGTGTGACTTTAGTTTGGATTTAAGATTTGAAGCAGAGGCAGCCACAGTGTGCATAATTTGTGTAGTAGAGAGGGTATACTGGAAACAGAATCCTGGAAAATGACAAGAGTTTCAAATGCACAGGACCTACTCTGAATCTTCACACTGGCCATCCATTTGGATCTAATTACTGACTGCATGTTTACTTGTGTTGTCAACTTCATCCAATACTGGCTACTTTTGTGAAAATAATAATCAACATTTAGACAATACATCTCTGTAAATTGAAGGTCTGTTGTGCCTTGAAAACATTCACTTCATTCAGTTGCTCCATGAAGCAAATTTTGAAGAATATGTCGAAGTGAATCAGTGGATGAACAATTCCAGTAATTTGCAAACTTTGTCTTGAATCATTTGCTTTATTATTGACTATCAATGATGTCTCGAGTTCATTCTTCAAAATACCTTCCTTACCTGCACACTCTATTCACAGTAATGTAATGCTCATTATTTTTCGTGAATTGCAAATTACAAAAGCAACTTATTTTACAACATAGTGGATGATCAATTGCAGGAGTGTTTGAAGACAAGGATTTTTGTTGACTTTTGTACGTGTGTGACAACTTGCATTCCCCTTGCACACATTAACCAAAATCGCTGCAGAGATATCCATTTATAAAGCACCTTCTCATCACAATCTCAGAAGCATCCCTTACAGCTTTTCACACAATGATGTTAAAGTCTAGTGACTGTTGCTATGTAGACAAATAGGCAGTTTTGTTTCAACAAAAAGCAAACTTACGCTTGGCAGTGTTGATTGAGAAAATAATGTTGGCCAGGGCAACAGATTTCCCCATTTTTCATTAAAGTCATGGAATCTTTTACAACGCTTGGACCTCCAGGATAGTCCTTGGTTTAAAGTTTTGATTGAAGGATGGCACCTCTGACAATGATGCATCCTTCTGCACTAAGCCAGAGTGCATCAACCATGATTACGTATGTTCAGGTCAAAAAGTGGAGTTGAACCAATGACCTTCAAGTCCCAGAAATGTGACGACTGTCAACTGAAGCAAGCTTGCGATGGTAGGTGAATAGCATCCCTCCCTTTGCACATTATTTACACTTATATAACATGAAAGTTATGCTGGGGTGATATCCAGCTGTCATCGAACACATTACATTCAGATGGGAATGTGGAGATTTCTATTAAAAGAAAAACATTTAACATAACTTCAAGAACTTCAGAAGAACAGATGGTTTCCAAAAATCAATAATTTACATTGCTTCATTGGATGGAAGTTAATTAACAATGAGACAGGTAGGTTCTCAGCATCGGTGGGCTTCAAGAAATGTATTTTTTTATACATACATCTGGCAACGAGCTTGGTACTTTTTCTCTTTCTTAATCATTTTATAGCCATTAAATATGCAGTTGATATTTTAAGCCAGTTGGGGTACATTCAACAAGCCAATGAATTGGAAATTCAGTACATTGTGCCATCACTACGACAATGACAAAACTAATATAGCTCACAATATCATGCAGCAGATGGTTTATTCTGAAAATTATGAAATAAAATATTCCAGAAGAGCTACTGTTAAATTTTACATGATGCTTGATAGGAAATTTCTTTGATGATTACTTTTGCAAAAGCCACGGATTTTCCATGTTTAATAAATGAAATCATCATTTGGTGCATGCTGAATTATAGCACTGTTATCAAAAAGTTAAATGTGTAGGACACCAGCTGGGGTCATTTGCACATTTTGCTATTATTTTCCTTTGCAGTGCAACTGTTTTTATTAATCCTCTGTGTGTACTTAGTGTCAGGCAGCAGTTTGGGAATAGGTTTTCCGTAAACCATCTATGAGGTATAGCGGCCTTTTGGAAACACCATGAAAAGCTTTAACAATGCAAATTCTGACTTCTCACAATTTCACCTGTGTTTTCAGAAAATTTTACTGTTTATTTTGCAGCGAGCACACCATTCAACCTTACCAATAATATATGTCCAGCTCCACTAATGGCTCTTTACCACTAACTTTACCCAACAAAGAGCTAAAAGATATAGGCCAGAAAGATCCTCTGTTCAATCCCTAATTTCTGTTGAGTTAGCTGGCCTCAATAGGGGTTCTACCATGTTCTCAGGACCCCATTCAGGTAAAAGGAAAAATATTTCCTTTGTAAATTAAGCACCTTTAATAAGCACCATGCTTACAGCCAATGAAGTCCTTTTCAAGTGTCATCACTGTTGTAGTGTGGAAAACATGACAGACAATTTGAGCACTGCAAAATTCCACCAACAGCAGTGGTAAAAATGAGAAGAAAATCTGTCTTTATTTTATTCATTCAGGGGACTTGGCTATCGCAGGCCAGGCCAGCATTTATTGCCCATCCCTCGTGTTCATCTTTCAAGGCAAAGATGACCATGTTCATCATCTGGGGTTGGTTCCAATGGGTATTTGGGGCTTGATGGCACACATAGTCAATAGCTTGATGTCAAAGGGAGTCACTCTTGCCTCACCTCTGTTGTTCAGGTTTGGACCAAGGCTGTAATAAGGTCTAAAACCATGGAACTGAAATTGAGCATCAGCGAGCAGGATATTAGTGAGTAGATGTTGTTTGATAGCACTGTCAATGGCACTTCCAAATGCTTTGCTGATGATTCAGAATAGGCTAATAGGGAGGCAATTAACTGGATTAGATTTGTTTCGCTTTTTGCAGATAGGGCATACCTGAGCAATTTTCCACTTGTCAGCTAGATGCCAGTGTTACAGCTGCTCTGGAACAGCTCAGCTAGGGGTGCAGCAGTTCTGGAGCACAAGTTTTCAGCGCTACAGCTGGGACATTGTCAGGGCCCACAGCCTTTGCTGTACTCAGTGCCTTCAGCCATTTCTTAGTTCGCCCGTGGAGCGAATCAAATTGCATGAAGATTGGCATCCGTAATGTTGGACCTCAGGAGGAGGCAGAGATGGATTATCCACTAGAAAAAGGCAGTCTGGTTGAAGCTGGCTGTAAATACATTAGCCTTGTCTTTTTTTGTTTGTAAGTAGGTAAAAGTTGATGGTTAGTTATTGGCCAGGGCACCCCAAAGAACTCCATATTCTTCTTTGAAATGGTATTGTGTGATGTTTATGTCCAACTGAGGGGGTAAAAGTTGCAAGGGAAGAAAACGTACTTGCTAAGTTTACTATGAACCAAAATATGCTTTAAATATATCCAGTGTGTTTACATGTAGCAGATATATCTGTGCATTTCTCATAGCTTTGCATCAGATATTATTAAGATACTTTTGTAACTTGATATAAAGCAAGCACGTTTGCTGTAATGACAGCAAATAAGTCAGACATTTTACTGTATCTTTGACCGCACAAAACATATTGTAACCATTTTGGAATTCTGGGCACCATTTCTTCAACAAACTTCACAGTAAGCAGTTTTACAGCACATAAAAGATGTATTGACTTCAAAAGCAAACTGACAGATTCTAGTTTGTAAATGTACTGATTGTCCACATTGGGGTTCCCTTAATTCCTGCATATTGATTCCTGCACTATGGGCATGATTTGTAATTTCAGTGGCAACAGAGTCAATATTTCACAACTGAATGAAACCTGACAGCCTACATATGTGTAATAGCTGCATAGTCAGCTGCAGTATACTTTCAATTTCATTAAGTTCTATCAAGAGCCACATGCCTCACAATACATGCAACACCTCACAGGCAACATTGATTTCAGGGAATTCTTTGACTCATGCCTAACAGCATGATCATTGGAATAAAAACACAATGCTGGAAAAACACAATGGCCAGGATTTCCTGGTCGGCGAGTGGGGGGCGGGGCCCGCTCGCGGCACGTAAAATGACGCGGGATGATGTCAGGCGGAACTCCCGACGTCACCCCATCCCATTTAAATTTTCAGGTAGGCGGGGACTCAGCAAAATCAGCTGTGCGCCCGCTGACCTGTTAATGGCCAATTGAGGCCATTAACAGAGTCATTAAACTAATTAATGGATCTGCCTGTCCAACCTTAAGGTTGGTGGGCAGGCCAGGAGCCCTGGTGGGCATTAGAAAAAGCATGAAACCTCATCCACAGGCAGGATGAGGTTTCATGTTGGTTTTAAATAATGTAATTAAAGTGCATTTAAAAGTCATGGACATGTCCCAAGTCATGTGACAGTGTCACACGAGGGGACATGTCAGGGAATTTTTTTTTTCTATTTTTCACAATTTTTAATGTACAGCCGATCTCCCTGAGGCAGCACTTAGCCTCAGGGAGGTGAGTGCGCTCTTCCATGTGCATGCGCGAAACAGCGCACTCTCAGCTCAGGGAATCCCTCCCTCACCCGCACAGGGAGCGCATAGCACTTCCATGCGGACGTCACACTGGGCAGGCCTTAATTGGCCCGGCCACGTAAAATGGCAGCGCACCCCCGATTGAGGGCGCCCGCTCTTAAACTTCTCCTCCAATGGGGGGAAAATTCTGTCCAATAAGTCAGTCAACATCTAAATTACATCCAATTCTGTAATGAAAGGGGAAAACAATTTCTTCAGGGCTACTATACCTGGAACCTATGTAGCAGTAAATCAAATAGGAAATATTAAAGAGAAAGCCCACAAACAGTAGAAGACTGAAATAATTAATATGCACTATAGAGATGAGAGGAATCTAAAAATAAAAGATAGATCATTGTTTTAGGTGGGACCCACAGTCTAAAGATACAGATTAGTCATGATCTAAATGAAGGGCAGGATAGTCTTGATGGGCTGACTGGTCCATTGTTGTTCCTACGTTCTTATGCCCACACCATGATAACTGACTTGTGCTTTATGTTATCGTTAATGAAGGAATTACTTAACTCATGACTAGTAGTAAAACAGCAGTTGTATGAATGTCTTAAATCTTTATTTCAATCCTAACCTTAAACATTTTGGGTTTGCTTGACAGGTGTTCTTTTTTTAACTGGTGTAAACATGGTATCTAAGTTTCTTCTAACTAAATTGTAATATAAAATGGGAATATAAAATATATCCCACATATGGGGCTATAATTTGCTATAGCAGGTCATCTAACATTAATTAGACTTGCCCTTGCCCGTTTGGGTTTATAATTTTTTGTGTGGAATGTTGAAAGTGAGAACTGGTAATATTACAGTGAGGAAAGCAAGACATCTGGGGTGCAAGTGAACAGGGCAAGCAACAGTGTATCTCCTTAACCATTAAACTGAAGGGTTGTGAAATTAACTGTGCATCACTGAAGGAAATGTAAATTAGAATGCATGAATTCAAACCAAATCAGGTACCAGAAAAGAAATAAAGGCTGGAATTTTATGCAAAATCCTTTCCCAGGGATTGGACTGACAGATGGGTTTGGGGGTTGGGCGGGGTGGGGGGGGGAATAAAATTAAGTGGGGAGTGCCGTGCCCACTGCCTACCAGGCTCCACATATATCATACCAGGAGCAAGGTGGTAGCAGGTAGTCACCTGTCCTTGAGCCAATTGAGGCTCTTAGGGGGCCTCTTCCCACCATCGCTGGTATTTTACCAGTGGCAGGGAGTGCCCACGCCACATGGTGAGGCTGCTAGGTAAACCTTTGAGGGTGGGGGGGGGGCCCTCCTGATTGGGCATCACCCCTGCCCATTTGGAACATCTACCGGCTTCCCAATTGCTGTCCTCCCACCAACCCCTCTTGTCCGAAGCCTGCCTGACTGCCTTGGCGAAGCTGCCATACTTATCTCCAAGTCCAGCCTCTATCACTGCTCCTTGTCCTGGTGCTGCTGGGACTAGAGAGCTGCCAGCCATCTGATTGGCCGACAGTTCTTGGAAGCAGGACATCCTCCCTGACAGGGGCTGAAGCCACAATCTCAGGCATTTAATTGCCTGACTTTTCAGCCAGTCGGCAGACTCACAACCTCCATATAAAATTCAGCCCAGAGTGAAGGATAGAAATATTAGTTTGGGAAACAGAAAAAGAGTAATTAAAGAAAAGAAAAAAATGTTTTTTTCACATTTTTAAAATCACCAGCAACAATTAAAATCCGAAGGGATGAGTGTCCACACTTGTAATAGTTAATTTCCAATGTCAGAGAGGTTGTTTGCCTGTAATTAACATTTACCATGCTGTCAAAAGGGTAATTAGACTGAACTGGACAAAATTTAACTTCCTGTGGCGAGCTTAGTTCATTTCTACTATGCAGGTAACAGCAACTTCACACTGTTCAGTCAGCAAGATACCATTTCAACAAAGCTAATGGTGGAGCAGTGCAACTCAAGACAGCAACTTTTGGATATTTAAGTTTAGCTGCACATCTGCCTCTTGCCTGAAATTGCTATACCATTTAGGTATAAGTAACAGAGTGCCATTAGCCTCACCATTATTTTGACTGGAAAGCCTGGGCTTTTTTTTTTCGTAATTATAACCTTTGGTAAACAATTTGCATTTCTTTGCAAATTTTGTTCATCATAGAATCTCTTGCTACATTTAAGTGAATAAAACAATCACATATCAATGTTTTTAAAAGTGCAGTGCAGTGGTAGTAATACAATATAAATATAAGGTGAATTGGGAAATTCATTATAGGTTCTGATTTTAAGTCAATAAAATTAACCCACATTGATAGTATTCAGCTGGTATTATTGATTTGAAATAGAAAATGACATATTTTAGCACAGTCAACCCGTTGACTCATGAATTCCTTCTTTGTTTCCCAGATATGGGGAGTAGAGTTCAGCTCCTTTACATTATTAAAATCAGCGCTCTCGGCAGAATCGGTCAAGCAAGCACAAAGGATTGGGAAATTTTTAAAAAGTGAGTTACACCCAAAAACACTTCTGCTTGAGTTTCTGGGTTCTTTTATGCTGGCTCATTATTCAATTTTCCCACAAAACTGTCTTCACCCCCAGTGTCAACATTGCAAGATTCTGCTGATGCTGCTGGTAAGGGAAGGTTCTCCAAATTGCACTAATTTTCTTAGGTGCATAGACATCTTTAAAGAGTTTTTGCATATCAAAAATATTTTATTTACTAAGAAACAAACTAGTGTACACTGATGAGAGCACTAACTGTTTCATGTAGATTTTTCAAGTTATTTTTAGTTCATTTTAAATAGGTTACATGCAGGTAAGGGAGTATGAAAGGGAGCTGGTGGCATAGTGGTATCTTCACTGGACTGGTAATCCAGAGACCTAGGCCAGAATTTTCCCATCAGCGATTTGGGGGCGGGGCCCACTCGCCGACAGGAAAATGACGCGGAATGACGTTGGGAGGAACCCCTGACGTCATCCCGGTCCCTTTACATTTTTAGGAAGGCGGGCGGACAGTGAAATCAGCTATCCACCCACCGACCTGTCAATGGCCAATTAAGGCCATTGACAGGCTAATTAAGATCATACATATATAAAAACAAAAAACTACTGTGGATGCTGGAAATCCAAAACAAAAACAAAATTACCTGGAAAAACTCAGCAGGTCTGGCAGCATCGGCGGAGAAGAAAAGAGTTGACGTTTCGAGTCCTCATGACCCTTCAGCAGATTAAAGACATGCCCATCCAACCTTAAGGCTGGCGGGCAGGCCAGGAGCCCCAGCGGACTCCTGATAATACATGAAACCTCATCCACTGGCGGGATGAGGTTTCATGTCCGTTTTCAAAAAGTGTAATAAAGCTTATGTCGTTTTTATTAACATATCCCATCTTGTGTGACATTGTCACATGAGGGAGACATGATAAAAATATTTTTATTTTTCTATTTTTAAAGTTTTTTATACTGTCACTAAACCCTCTGAGACAGGACTTCGTCTCAGGGAGCAGTGCGCTCTTTTGCGCGCATGCGCGAAAGAGCGCACTTTGACAGCTGGGGATTCCCTCCCCTCCCCCGCACAGCATAGCGCTTCCTGTTGGGAAGGCCGCTGGGCAGGCCTTAATTGGCCCGCCCACTCAAAATGGCGGCGGGCCCCGTTTCAGCGGCGGGGGTCGGCTGTCCGCCCGCCGCCGAGCTGGTGTGGCCCACATGCCCATCAAGGGCAAAATTCTGCCCCTATACTCCGGGGACATGGGTTTGAATCCCACTATGGTAGATGGTGGAATTTGAATTCAATAAAAATCTGGAATTAAATGTCTGATGATGACCATGAAAGCATTGTTGTAAAAACCCATCTGGTTCACTAATGCCCTTTAGGGAAGGAAATCTGTCACCCTTTCCTAGTCTACACGTGACTCCAGACCTACAGCAATGTAGTTGACTCTTAAATTTCCTCTGAACAATAAATGTTGGCCCAGCCAGTGATGCCCATATCCCATGAATGGAAAAGTGATAAACCCATTCTCAGGTATATTAATAGGATCAACTTGCCGATCTTAAATATATCAATAAACACTTTTATAAGGAAAGAAAAAAATTCATTCAATGATGTTGCCCTATTGTGCTGTTTCATGGAAGATTATATATATTTGTTATTATGCAAGCAATTTTTAATGTTCACTTGAATTGTAATTTGTAATGGAGCAATTTTGAGCTCATTTTGGTTACAATTTCCCGATTTTTCCAAAAAATCTTTCCTCCACTTAACAGTCAGTGCACTGCAGTCCACCTAAATGTTGCTTCTGAAATATAAGCAGATTAACTTTTCAATAGAGTTGTTGTATTACTTGCTGTTTGATTCAAATTAATGGTTTGAACAGAGGAACCAAATTGAGCATAAATGTGAAAATTATAGGCAATTCCAAAGAGTTGCAAACTCATTTTGCTCTTTTGCATTGCTGGCTTCAGATTGGTCTATTGTATTTTGTCATGTCTCGTAGGTATAGGTAATTACTTATAGTAAGTGCTTCCAAAAATCAATTTATGTGGCTATATGTAGCATAAGGGTGCAGTGACAATTAATGAAGCCTGATATATTGAAACAAAAAAGCTTTAGAATTCTTAAAGATATATTTTAAGAAAGGTATCGCTCATCGGACACTATTGCTAGAATGAAAATCCTGCAGCATTCAAAACATCAGAAAATATTTTTTTCTGAACATTGTTTTCTGTAGTTGGTTATGAACGTAGTGTTCTTATTGCAGATTGTGGTGTTGAAGTAAAAGTGTAATTTGAATGTAACTGCAAAGTTTACTTTGAAATAACCCGGTGACCCCTGAGATACATTTCTGCCTCTAGTCACTGTTTCCCATAAGGAAGTCATGAATATAAAGTACTGCACTGAGGCAACAAGGGGGAGGGGAACAGACCAAAAAGTCTTATTTCAATCTCTTAAATTACATGGAACATTTTTGGAGCAGGAATTTTCTGAATTATTGACTTCTACCACTGGGACCCAACAGTAGGTCAGACAGAAAACCATATAGGGAATGATTTTATTGACCCTCTTAAGCTTTTGGGATATTTCTTCATGTTAAATGTCAAAGATTTCTTTTTTTAATGAGAACATTTCAGATGGACTACATGAATAGTCTGTACATAATTGTAAGCAATACTACATCTTTGGAATCACATTTAATGAGTTGCAAATGTCATCATTCAAAAGCTATTTCAATTTTATTACAAATACTTTGATAAAACAAATGCTCAAGTACTAAAATCCATGAACATATTTTCCTACATCTGACACAGACTAGGTTGAAACATAAAAACAGTGTTTGAATGTTAGTGTATAAATGTATGTCTTCTTAAACAGATCCTTTTCTATATTAATGGAGATGTTCATCCATTTATGTTAAATTGGTTAGACCTTTGTGAAAATAGCACACAGAGGAATTACCTTTCAAAGCTGTAATATTGCTTAAAAAAAATTGAAGAGCTTAGTTTTGACAAAAAACTTCACCTGAAATGTTACCCTATCTTACTCTTTCAGATACCAACTAGCTTGCTGTGCACATCTCTTTCACATTTACAGTATTTGAAATTTTCTTCATTTAGAAAAGAAAAATATTATAGATTGAGTACACCATCCAAATGTGGTATCAATGTCTACAAGTGCTGACCTGGAACTTGATAAATAGGATGAGCTCCCTGGGGAACAGTGACCAAAGTTACACACAGGAAGTTAATATGTTTCACAAAAATAAAAAGAGACATTGCAGAAATAGTAAGCAGGCTGCCAAAGAGAAAGGTAGCGTTGTCAGAATGGCTTGACTCAGGAATATCCTATCAGAATGTATTAGTCCAAAACTGAGAATTCAGAAAAAAGCTCGATTTCCAATTCACTTGTCCATATGTATAGGGATCGGACAAATGGCTGGCGGAAGTAGAACAGGATGTGCTTAGAAATGCTTGAAAGGACAGGCTGATGTTCTATGTAAGAGTAGATCTACCATTCTATTGGTAGTCCCTTTCTTCCATTTGATAATTCATGAAAATAAAGAACACCCAGAGCACTCATTGTTGAAAATATGCTAGTCCAACATTACTGTGCAGTCTCATTTCCAGTATTGGGAGGGTGCACCAAAGGTTTTCACCCAAACAGGTTTGGTTCCTAACTATACATGCCTACAATTTTGCAGCATTGTCTTTGTTGAGTCAATGGGAGAATGGCACATGCCATCTGCTTGCCCACCAATTCTGCATCTACATGGAGGAGATAAGAGGCAGGTTTAGACAATGCTTCATCCTAATTCTAGGATGAGTGTGGAAACTGTAGGTAACAAGAAAGGGCATTAGCTTCCCTAATTGCCTCTGAGAAGGTGGTGGTGAGCTGCCTTCTTGAACCAATGCAGTCCATGTGTTGTCAGAACACCTACAGTGATGTTGGGAAGGGAGTTCCAGGATTTTGACCCAACAGTGAAGGAACGGCGATATATTTCCCAGTCTCAGTCCCAGTCAGGATTGTTTGTGGCTTGGAGGGGAACTTGGTGGTGATATTCTCATGCATCTGCTGCCCTTGTTCTTCTAGGTGGTAGAGGTCATAGGTTTGAAAGGTGCTATCGAAGGAGTTTTGGTGAGTTGCTGCTGTGCTTCTTAGGCAGTCCCTTGGGGTTGAGGATGACTTGCTTCCACACTAAAAATGAGTTCTTAGGTGACTGAAGAGTCCAATGTGTGACCGATATTTTCTGTCACAGGTGGGGCAGACGGTGGTAGGGGGAACGGGTGGGTGGGGTACCCAGTTTGCCACACGCTCCTTTTGCTGTCAACATTTGGCTTCAGGTAGCCCTTGCCGATGAGACTCGAGGTGTTCAGCACCTCCCTGGATGCTTTCCTTCCACTTTGGGAGGTCTTAGGCCAGGGATTCCCAGATGTTGGTGGGGATGTTGCACTTTTTGAAGGAGGCTTTGAGGGTATCCTTGAAGCGTTTCCTCTGCCCTCCTGGGGCTTGCTTGCCCTGTCGAAGCTCCGAGTAGACCACTTGTTTCGGGAGTCTTGTGTCAGGCACGCAGACGATGTGGCCCACCCAGTGGAGCTGATCGAGCGTGGTCAATGCTTCAATACTGGGAATGTTGACTTGAGCGAGAATACCGATGTCGGTGCGCCTATCCTGCCAATGGATTTGCAGGATTTTGCGGAGATGCCTGCTGTACACAGTCCGTGTCACTGAGCTACATATGAGGGCAGGTATCACTGCTGCTCTGTAGACCATGAGCTTGGTGCCGGGTTTGAGGTCCTGGTCTTCAAACACTCTCATCCTCAGGCGGCCAAAGGCTGCGCTGGCGTACTGAAGGTGACGTTGAACCTCGTCGTCGATGTCTGCCGTTGTTGACAGTAGGCTCCCAAGGTATGGAAAGTTGTCCTTGTTGTCCAAGGCCTTGTCATGGGGTGGTGGGGGGAAGTGCAGCATGGAGGGGGCAGGTTGGGAGAAGACCTTTGGCTTTCAGACGTTTAGTGTAAGGCCCATGCTCTCATATGCCCCGGTGAAGGTGTTGACGATGGCTTGGAGCTCGGCCTCTGAGTGTACGCAGATGCAAGCATCGTCTGCATACTGTAGTTCAATGACAGAGGATGGGATGACCTTGGATCTGGCCTGTAGGTGATGGAGGTTGAACAGGTTCCCATTTGCTCTGTAGTTTAGCTCCACTCCATCAGGCGGCTTGGCTGAGAGCATCAGTGCGATGACACATCCTTTCTTGACCCCGGTCTGAACGCGGATTGGGTCTGTGGTGGATCCGTTGGTCAGGATCATGGCTTTCATGTCATCATGGAGCAGGCGGAGGATGGTGACAAACTTTTGGGGGCAGCTGGAGCTGCAGTACATCTTGTAGATGGTACAAACTGCTGGCACTGTGTGTTGGTGGTGGAGGGAGTGAATGTTGAAGCTGATGGGTGAGGTGCCAATCAAGCAGGCTGCTTTGTCATGGACGGTGCCAAGCCTCTTGACTGTCGTTGGAGCTACACTCATCCAGGCAAGAGGAGAGTATTCCATCGCACTCTTGTAGATGGTGAACAGGCTTTGGGGAGTCAGGAGGTGAGTTACTCACTGCAGAATTCCCAGCCTCTGACCTGCTCCTATAACCACAATATTTATATAGCTAGCCCAGTTGGTAGTCAAAGGTAACCTCCAGGATGTTGATAGTGGGAGGAAGGGAGGCATACCCACCATTCCCCAATTTCCCACCCATGGGCTGATTTTTCCCAGCCCTGTGCAGACACGTTTGGAAGCTGTGAGGGGGTTAGGGGAAGTTGGTGGGAAGTGGTGATGGACGACTGGGATACTAGTGGGAACCCCCGCCAGAACCCACCTCCGGGTGACTTTCCCAGTGGCAGATAGCCATGGGAACTGGCAGACTGCTCCACGGAGACAGCAGGCAATGAAGCCAATTAAAGCCCCAATAAAGGGGCCATGTTCCATCAGCACTCCAACTTTTCCTCTACTGTGTTGGTAGCCTGACAATGCTGCTGTTGCCTCTTGCTGGGGAGTTAGAGGATCATGGGTGGTTGATTTAGTTGGCAGCACTGGGGTTGGGAGAGGGGCGGGGTGGAAACACAATTCCCACAGGGATCCAGAAGCATCCACCCTGAGACCCTCAGAGTACTTTGTCATCTGTCTCACCACTGAGGAGGGAGGCCCTTGTGAGCGCCTCAGTTTTAAGATGCCCCCTATGTCTCCCTGTTCTCCAGAAGTGCTCATCTTTTCTGCTACAATTTTGGGTGGGACTGCCATCCAGAGACTGCTGCAAGCCCCCCCACATCAGTCCTTAGGATGATGGAATGCGAAGATGGTTAATTAGGAGGGTGTCTCATATAAAGTTGCTCCAGTGAGCACACCGAGACCATACACAAGATCAGGACTTACATTTAGTCCCGACATCGGGTTCCCTATGCACACGAGAAAACTCAGCCCATGGTGTCTAAATGATAGGTTGACATCCAGTGGAATAATTGCATCCAACTGGGGAGACCACTGGCTCAGTGGTAGTTTTGCCACCTCAGAGCCAGAGGGTAAGGTGGAAATTGTACTTCAGGCAGCTCCAGCAAGCAGAGACCTGCCTGCAGGGTCTGAATATTGGATTGATGTCCAATGATGCACCCTGCCCCTTCCCCTCATCATAAAAGTTAAGCGGTGCTCTTTAGCCTTAGTTGCAGTTCACCATGGAACAAAGTACTCCAAAGAAAAAAAGGAAAATGGGAAAGGCGATAAGAAATCATTTTAGCTATTCTTTCCTAGTAGGTGGCTGAAGAATCTCCTGTGTAAATCTTGAAGTAAGATCTGCCCTAGGACAGTACATCGACCATTGGACAGTGATTATAGTTCAAAATCACATCTTGCAGATTCAATTTAAATCCATAAAACACATGTCAGTAATTTGGTCCAAAGCGATCTTCTAATCACTTGTAGATTAGATGCTCACCTGTTCTTGGTGATAAAACATGTCAACTTCAAATAAGCAGTTTTTATCAAGATATTTGCATTATTTTTTTCAACCAGAGGGCGGTTGGCGTCTGGAACAAACTTCTTGAAAGGGCGGTGGAGGCAGGTTTGAGCGAGGTATTCAAAAGACAATTGGATTGCTACCTGAAAACAGAGAATGTGCAAGGCTATGAGGATAAGGCAGTGGAGTGGGGTTAGGTGGAATGCTCTTTCAGAGAGCCAGTGCAGGCTCAATGGGCCAAATGGCCTCCTTCTGCACTGTAAAGATACTGTGATAATTAATTATTTGTCAAAACAAGTGGATATAATTAAGTAGAATTCAATGTCTCTTCAAAATACTCTATTTCCATGTTTCTCCCCATTGGCAGGATTCTGTTGCACTATTTTACATCACATTATATTGTATTTTTTGTTATACCTTAGACTGGAATGCTAAGAAGAACCTAATTAGATTGTAAACCGGATTGACTGACATATAATTCAGTGACAGGAAAGCTTCTTGATTCCTAACTTGCTGGAGAGGGCTATAATTATTCAGCATTGTTACATTATTCTGGCAGATTCAGAAAAAATGCCCAAGTGTTGAATTGTTTTCCTTAAAATATTTAAAATATTAATTTTTAATGGGATTGTATTATTGCTAAATCATTTACCTACTACGGTGTACTGAATAAGATCACAAGTTAGAGCAACAATGCTAGAAAATGGTGTGACAAATTATGTAATGAGAAGATGTTGAATAATGTATTGATGTAAACCATGTTTGCATTTGTTACAATAGTTTGAAAAATTGTAAAAACGACATTGTTCACGTTGAAAATCAAAAATCTGTATCGTTAGTTTACACTGTGTGTTTTGGGGGTTTATGCAAATGTGTTAGATATTGTGATAGGGAACCTCAGCTAGTTATTAATTTTTACAGGAATAATTAGTTTGTTGGTGGGGGAATGATGTAGAAAGATAAATGACATTCCTGAAAAAGTGTTCTTCATTCCTCAGATAGGCACATTCATACTGCAAGGCACATCTCCTTTCAAACTTGTGCTGGGGGCTTTATATTTTTAACATTATGGAATATGATATCATTAGCACACTCAATGAGATGTGATTAGCTTAGGCATCTGATCATCAGTCCATTTTGACCTAAAGCTGGAGAATCTAATTATGCTGTTTTTAATTTGCACCATCTTATTGGAGCTTGTAGGGGTGGACAGAAAGGGCAGTGTATGGAGAATGTATCCATTTAAAGAACGAAGATGACTCTACCAGGGCAGGGAATCTGTCTGTCTTCTTTAGCCGCCATTCTCCACAAACCACAAGACCACACCAAAATCAGAAGCAATTGGGAGGAGAAAGACCTTTGCAATGGTTTCAACATTGTCTGGTGGTATGAATCTGCCAAAGGTTAGATTTTGAGAAGCTGATAAATCCATCAAATAGCACTCCATCAGCATGTGGGCATTGATTCACATTGTGACTTTATAAGCAACATCAGTGGGAGCTTGTCTGGGGGAAACCCATAATGTAACTCAGAGAAGCCAATAATGTGACTATGGTTTATATAGAATAGTTTTTAATTATATCCCTAGGTATTTTTTCCAAAAGTTAGCAGGATGTGACACATGCTATCAATTACTTAACTTCACTGTTTGTAACGGTTTTTACAAAGCTTAGTGCCATAGCAAATGAACAATTGTCAGAAAATGGTGCAGTTCTCCAGGCATTGAGGCAACAACAAAACCATTGCTCCTACTTAGATTAATGGGGAGAGATTTGAAAAGGTGGAATCACAGTTTATTTCTGTTCTAAATGGAAGTGAGTGGAAATTCTTATAAGAATGTAGAATGGGGTCCAAGAACTATCTGGTCAGGGAACAATAATGGCCAGTTTAGTCTATGGTAAGGTCCTTCTTTTTTCATATTTTCATGGGATCTGACTGTTGCTGGCAAAGCCAACATTTGATGCCCACCCCTAATTTCCCTCGAAAATGCAGTAGTGAGCTGCCTTCTTGAACCACTGCAGTCTATCTGATGTAGGTACACCCAGGATGCTGTTAGGAGTTCCAAGTTTTTGATTCAGCGACAGTGAAGGAATGGCGATATAGTTCTATGTCAAGTTGGTGTGTGGCTTGGAGGGGAACTTGCAGCTGATGGTGTTCCCATGCATCTGCTTCCCTTGTCCTTCTAGGTGGTAGAGGTCATGGCTTTTAAAGTGCTATCAAAAGAGCCTTGGCAAGTTGCTGCAGTGCATCCTGAATATGGACAGGCTTCGGGGAGTTAGGAGGTGAGTTACTCACCACAGAATTCCCAGCCTCCCACCTACTGTTGTAGCCATAGTATTTATATGGCTGGTCCAGTTCAGTTTCTGGTCAATAGTATCCCCCAGGGTGTTGATGATGGGGGATTCAGAAATGGTAATGCCATTGAATATCATGGGGAGATGGTTAGATTCTCCCTTGTTGGACATGGTCGTTGCCTGGCAATTGCATGGCATGAATGTTACTTGCTACTTGTCAGCCCAAGCCTGGCTGTTTTACAGATCTTGCTGCAGACGAATATGGACTGCTTCTGTATCTGAGGAGTTGTGAATGGTACAGAACACTGCAATCATCAGCGAACATCCCCATTTCTGATTTTACATTGGAGGGAAGATCATTGATGAAGCAGCTGAAGATGGTTGGGCCTAGGATACTACCCTGAGGAACTCCTGCAGCGTAGTCCTGAGACTGATTGGCCTTCAACATCCATAAGCATCTTATAAGCTTGACATGATCCCAACCAGTGGAGTGTTTTCGTCCAGGTTTCCATTGACTTCAGTTTTGCTAGGACTCCTTGATGCCAAACTCAGTCAAATGCTACCTTGATGTCAGGGGCAGTTATTTTCATCTCACCTCCGGAATTCAGCTCTTTTGAGGTAAGGAGCCAGGTGGCCCTGGGGGGACCCATACTGAGCATCAGTAAGCAGGTTATTGTTGTGAACTGTCACTTGTGTGCACTGTTGACAATACCTTCCATCACTTTCTGATCGAGAGTAGACAGATGGGGTGGTAATTAGCTGGATTGCATTTGTCCTGCTCTTTTGTGGACAGGGCATACATATCTAGATAATTTTCCACATTGTTGGGTAGTTACCAGTGCTCTAATTCAGTATTGTCAATCCTGTAATTTATTAATTCTAATAGCAGTGTGGATTTCTAAGGGAAAAAGCTGAGATTAAATGCAAAGGGAAAGCATTCTAACTCTTGCAAAACATAATGAAGGTTCTGATTCAGAGTTAATTAAGGTATAGGAAAACCTATATCCCAGATAGCCTTCATAAAATGCATTGCTAATGGGTGAATAATAAACAAGAGATGTTCATGAAAAAACAAAATGGCAGCAATATGAGCATTAAGAAAACTGGATTTTAAACCACGTTCAAAAAGCTCTAAAGATAATATAATAAAAACTGTCTGATCAACTGAGTGCAAAGCAATCAGACAAATAACCTATTTTTCATGAACTGTTTTTGATAATGGATGTTCAACAGTGTTGGCCAGGTAGTACACTTGCCTCTGAGTTAGAAGACTGTAGGTTAAAGTCCAACTTCAGAGACTTGGAGGCAAAATCTAGGCTGACACTAGTTTTTCTACTACCTGGGCAGGATTTCCCAGTCGGCGTGTGGGGGGCGGAACTCCCGTCGTCACCCCATGTCATTTCAATTTTCAGGTTGGTGGGGGCGCAGCCAGATCAGCTGTGTGCCTGCCGACCGAGGTCATTTAAAAAGTAATTGCAGTAATTAAAGGACCTGCCCGTCCAACCTTAAGGTTGGCAGGCAGGCTGGGAGCCCTGGCAGGCTTCAGAGAAAGCATGAACCTCATCCATGGGTGGGAAGAGGTTTCATGTAGGTTTTTAAAATTTAATTAAAGTTTAACTAAAAGTGATGGACATGTCCCAACTCATGTGGCAATGTCACATGAGGGGACATGTCAGGGGAACTTTATTTTTCTATTTTTAACATTTTTGAATTTGGTGCGAAAGAGCGCACTCTCGGGTTTAGGGATTCCCACCACCCCTAACCCCCGCCCGCACACGGAGCACATTGCGCTTCCTGGTGTACGTCATGCTGGGCGGGCCTTAATTGGCCCGCCCACATAAAATGGTGGCGCGCCCCCGATTTGGAGGTGCGCCTGCACGTGCCCGCTCCTGAACTTCCCCTCAGAAGGGGGGAAAATTCTGGCCCCTGAATCTAGAAACCTCATTAAATCAAGTGGTGTCACTCAATCGCCAGGTCAGGGGCGTGTCAGAGTCCAGGAGAAAAACTTGACCAAAAAGTATGCAGAACAGGTGACAGCAGTTGAGAATGGAAAAATTGAGAGAAAGAATGGCAAAGAAAATAGCATATTGCTTGCCCAATAAGTATTCTTGTGAACCCCTCTGCTCCAGCTTTCTGATTTCTTTTAAGATGAGAGAGAATAGGGAATTGCATGTGAAAATCTGTGTGCTTGTGAACAGAACAGACCATCAATCAACCATTCTGATGCAGATATTGTAATTCTGGAATAGAAACAAAGGAGCTCATATGTGAGAGGGAGCGATTGAACATTGAGGCTTAGCCATTAGGCAATAGACTCTTCTCACCCAGTAAAGAGAGAGAGAAATGTAAGATGGCTATTACCCAACAGATAATAACCAGTGTGGGACTTGGCAGTGCTTCATTTTAAGAGTCTGGGCAGCCATATCTGTAAAGTCAAGAGCCGATGCTGATAGAAGAACCCTTAACACTAGCGTCTATCATCGGTGGAGGCTTGATGTGCGAAGACAGGTTGAAATTGAAGTCCAGGAGCTGCAGATGTACTTGAAGAAATGGATACAGTTGCCTCCCTAAGGAATTTTATTGTTATTAGAATAGGGTCTTAGAGCACGACAAAATAATTGGAGAATAGCTAAGGGAGTGAGGCCAGGAGTTCAAGCTTATCTTCTCACAGCCATCAGTGATGTAGGTGATGAAGAGATCAGTGCTAAAACACAGAGGACTTCATGTTAATCAGTATGAGAGATATCAGTGATTGGAACTAGCAGAAGATGCAAGTTCCTAGATTTGGTGACACAAGAAGGTCATTGTGTACTTTTAATGATGCCAACTATAGTGGATGTTGCTTTTCAGCGTTAACATGAAGAGGAGACAATAGGCATTATTTGCCTCAGCAGTTGCATTTTCAGCAATTTCTAGGCACCACAGTGGTTAATTTTTAACAATATATGCAATAGGTTTATTGAAACAATGAATATTTATGTACAAAGCAGATACTTTTCACTTAGCGATTTGTTCAAGTGTTCTTTTGTATTTGATGTATCTATTGTTATGTTTCTATGAAACTCAAAGGGCAGAATTTTCTGCTCCTGCCAACAGCAGGAATCATGATGGGCAGTGGCACTAAATTTGGTGTGATAAAAATGTCAGTTAGTTTGGATAAAAGCAAAATACTGCAGATGCTGGAATTCTGAAATAAAAACAGAAAATGCTATATAAAGACATCTTACCTTTATGCCACTATTAGCACCTCCTTTCGCCCGTACCACTACCATTAACACTCCCTTTGTCTTATGTCCATGGCATCTTTGTCAATCTCTCCTTAGGTCCCACCTATCGCTGACCTTCTATCCAGCGTCACCTGCTCCATCCCTCTTAAACAGTATAAATTTCATTTCTCCTTCTCTTTAGCTCTGAAGAAGAGTCATACAGACTCAAAACGTTAATTCTGTTTCTCTCTCCACAGATGCTGCCAGAGCTGCTGATTTTTTCCAGCATTTTCTGTTTTTATTTCTGTTAGTTTGGAATTCCGTTCTCCTGACTTTGATGGCAGGTGAAAGGTGGATTGAATATCCCGCTGATCTATGTCAGGAATCATATTTGCATTCATTTGCATCTCATGAATGTTCATTAAAAGGACAACTCTTTGTTCCCCCCCCAGATCAAGTGGATAATTAGAACGGTCCATTTCCTGACTGATATGAGTGGAATCAACCTGACGAGCTTCACTTCATCCATGGCTTTGAGGTCTGTAGATGTTGCATTCTCCTTCCTGGGGACCTTGCATAACTTCCAAGGCTGGACAAGGGAGGCAGGTGAAGGCTGGAAGGGGTGGAAGGGTGGAGCGAAGGTTAGACAGGTGAGGCAAGTTTATGGGGGAAGGTTAAGGAGTGTGCCCAGGGAAGGATGGGGGGGAAGTGTCTGGAGAAGTGTGGCGGTGGGGCGGGGGGTTAGGGGTAGGAGAAAAGAGTGACTTAGAGGCCTGGGTCAGTGGTGTCGTCCATGGGGTTCTGGTGGGACAACTTTGAGTGCTGGTAATAGGAGGGAACGATCACAGTCAGGGGGAACGGGATGCAGTAGGGCAGCAGGTCCAGGGTGAGAGGCTAGTAGGTGAAAGTCTCATTGGGTGGGTCATGGAGGGGAACAAGACAGGTTGCTCAGATAATGGGAGGGGGCAGGGTCAGGGTGGGCATGGAGACGGTAATGGGTGTCAGTTCTGAGAGGAAGAAAGGCATGTGGAGGTGGATTGTTATAGGGTGCAGGGTAATGGGGGGAGGTTCAAGGGTGACAGAGGGAAGGGGAATGGTAATATTGAGTGGGTCTATTGTGATGGGATGGGGAAGGGGATGGTTGGTGGGTGACAGGGGGAGTGTAGAAGGTGATGGGGCAAGTTTGGAAGATGACACACACAATTTTTCCAAACTGACCTTGACCACACAGTTAGTAAGTCAGTGAGATCCCTCGAAGTGGGAGGAGGTCATTTTGGCTGGGTGGAGTTCAACGTCAGCAAAAGTGGCCGATGAAAGGGAAACCCTAACAATTATGAGGCAAGTGGATATCAAAGGTGCTCACTTATGTTCTCCTCTCCATGGTGAAGCCCACATTGCACCAGGTTTGTGTAGTATAAGGGTCTGTCACAAAGGGTTAACATGGGACTGAGTACAGTATCGTGCACATGGTGATGTAATCAAACACATAACCCATACCTAGGAGTCAGTGTAGGTGTAGTGGACAGAGCGTCTGTAGAAGCAAGCATGGAGCTTAGACCTTTACTGTGCCTATGTGTATAGTTTCTAGTAATTAATAAATACTCAGGGTGGAATCGTACCAGATTTGCACTAAGTACCGTAGCAGAAAGGTAAAACAATGTTTTACCTGCCTACCGCAATGACAGCTTTTCACACCGTATCATCCAAACCTGCCACATTAATTTTGCATTCCTGGGAAACACGCTGTTTCCATGGTAGGCGGGCTCCAATTCGCTTACCACGCCATCACCTCGCCGCTTCATCACACCGGGCGTCACATTTAAAGTATAGCCACTTGCACACCTCTTAGTGCTTCCAGCCCATCCTGGGCTACACTAGTCTTTAGTGTAAATAAGACATAGCCCAAAAGGGAAGAAGAATGCAGCCCCCAGGTTTAGTGACATGTCCCTCGAGTGCCTTTTGGACGCTGTGGAGGCCCACTGTGATGTCCTTTACCGACGCTCTGACCACAGGAGAGGCAGCAACATTACCACACCAGCTTAGTAGGCGTTGGCAGTGGTGATCGGTGCCAATATTGCACAGAAGAGGTTGGCCATCCAATGCAGATAGGAGAATGAATGATCTCATCTGTGCCGCCAGGATAAGGCAGCCATCTCATCACTCCAAACTTACACACTCAAGCCCATCACACATTCACTCACTCACTCTCACACACCCTCATCTCCATCTGGTCTCATCTGCCCTGGTGACTGCCCCTCAGCCCTCATCATCTTGAGGCCACTTGCACAGATCAACATGTGCCCCCACACACGCCCTGGGATACCCTCCTTCCCCAGTACAGCCCTCGCCTTGCAGCCTCTTCCCTTGCCCGAGGCCACTTCTCCACCTTCCCCAGGCAAGCCCTAGCCCTGAAGCCATACAAAGCCACCCCCGCCTGATGGCTGGGTCTGGTAGGTAGACACCTGCCCGTGAGCCCCCTTAAACGTGCTGTGGTGCTGTCTGTGAAGCCTGGCGCCGATGATTGCGAGTGCTGACCGAAGCAAGGTAGGCAAACAAACCTCAAAGTCCCGAGCAAAGTGCAGCCCACCAGGTGCACGTCACTTATGTACAGTTGTGAAACACATCGCGTGCAATCATGCTGACGTGGGCGGACAATCCAGTGGGGGGAATGAGTCCAGCAGGCTAGCCTTATAATGATATACAGATGTATTACAATGAAGTACCCAACATCTGATGGCGGGAAACGTAGCCCGTCATCTCCAGGCTGAGTGGACGATCGCAATCTGGTTTCACGTCATGGTGAAACCGATTTTTGGCCTTCTCACCATGTTGTCTGCTCACGTCACCAAGGACACCTGACGCCAGTGGGCACGGATGATTCTGCCCTTACTGTTGAACTACTTAAGACTACAAATACCTTAATAGGACCTACCAAATTATGCCCAACACCTTACAACATGGTGGCAGCGAATGGAACACCTCAAATGATGAGCATTGGCCCAACCATGAGTCCATCGCCAACGGTGCTGTCATCTTGAAATGAAAGAAAGGCAATGCCGGAGGCACCCTCATATGTCCCGGGATGTGGTTGCTCACATCTACCAGCTTCTCCAGTACAAGCTGCGGCTGCAAGGACTCTGGAGTGGTGCAGAGCTCCTGGCCTGCAATGTGTGAGCTTGTGTCCGGATGCCCTTTAAATATGGTGCCAGGACCTTTGACCCCATGAGGTAACCTTGGGGCAGATGACTTCCTGCCTGCCCTGCCATGAGATTTGCCAAGCTCCTCGCGGATGCACAATTAATGAGCTGAAAGCGGAAGATCGAGCGTGATCACTCACCCCATCACCCCCGTCCCTAGTGGGAATCACACCAACTTTCCTGCCTGCCACTAGACTTCATCTCCAGAATGAAAAATTCTGTCCAAAGTTGCAAATGTCCGGACTTATGGGTACAGCATAACACAAAGCCAGATCATTAATAATTATCATAAATCGAAAACAGGGTTTGTGCACTGATGCCTGATGTACAGATTCATGCATGGACATGCTGAATAATTACTTTGCATCAGCAATTACAGTCGAGCAGGAGATCAGTATCCTGGTAATCCCATGGAAACTAATATTGAATCGGGGACAGGGGCTTACCAAATTTAATGTAAGCAAATGGCAGTATGAAGAAAATAACAGCAAATGAAAATGAAATGAAATAATGAAAAATAATAGTGACAAATCTCCAGGACCAGACATGTTCCATCCAGGTGTGATGACACTATGGAGCAGACTGGTTTTGTCAAGAAATAGTTAAACTTTACAGAGAAACCTTCAGTACTTGCACAGTCAACCAAATCTCTGAACAGAAAAGCCCGCCCCACCGGATTGCCCGCGCTAAGAGTTCACTGGTCGGAGGCCCCGCAGTACATCACATGACCCATGGTTGGCAGGAGAGAGTGACTACACATCCAATTATCACACCAGAAGCATGTAGGTGAGAACATTGCAGAGGACCTTACTATAATCTTTCAAAGTTTTCTCATCTCGGGAATCATCCCTTTAGATTGGAAAGTTGCACCTGTCACTCCAATATTTAAGAAAGGTGACAGGGAAAATCAGGGAATTATCAATTAGTTAGCCTAATGTTTGTATTCAGGAAACCGTTTAATAATTAACGAGAGGCTCACTGATCACCTCGAAAGTTTTCCATCCATGCCATCTTGGGAGTCTTCCTTGTGTACATTTTCCAGGTGCTTTCCCTTGCATTACCTCTTTTTCCCTCCTGTTCATATCACGTGTCCAAAATATGTGAACTTCCTCAATATCACTGCCTCGAACAAGTTCCTTTTAACACCAGCTTCCTCAAGCACCTACCATGACACATGTAATATCTGTCTGAATCCTTCTTTGAGCCTCATCACTCTTCTTGATGGTCCAGCTTTCACAGCCATACATGGTTGCCGGTCACATAAGGGCTTTCAGAAGACTAATTTTCATTGTAATCAAGATGCTGTGGCTACTCTGTGCCCTTTAAATTGAATTCACAATGCCATGACCCTTGTTAAGTCTAGCCCAAATTTCTTTGGTAGACTGCATCTTCCATGATGAGTGACCCAAGATAGCAGAAGTATCAACCTGCATCAACCTGTCTGCCCTTTCAGGTGAACATAAACGAGTTCATGGCACTTTTTCAAAGAAGAGGTGAGCTATCCCCAGTGTCTTGGCCATTGTTTATCCTTCTATCAAATAAACAAATTGTCTGGTTATTATCATATTGCTGTCACTGGTGGAGGAGCAAGCTGGCTGCTGCATTTCCTACATTACACCAGCAACTACACTTCAAAAGTACATAGATGGCTGCAGATAAATGCTTTGAGACATCCAATGGTTGTTCAAGGTGCTATATATGCAAGTCTTGCTTTTAATTCTCTTTCTTTTGCAAAACGACATAGTTCTGTTTTTCAGGGGGCATGTAGGACATGGTATGGTGGAAAAGAAGAGAAGGAGGGAGGGAGTGATGAATTAAGTTTCATAAATACCCCTAATATAAAGAACTTGAATCTCTGGAAGCTGCTAAAAATTTGTTTGGGAAACCTTTCAAATTACCAGGTACATTAGGGAACATTTTTTCAGTTATGGCACTTATTGTTCAGTAGCATCGTGACAAAAAAAATTCCAACTTCTTTTCAAATTAATGCCATTTGTTTCCAAAAAGGCAACAATACCAAGAATTAATAAACAAAATTCAAGAATATCTGATAATAAAATGAAAGATTTGTAGTAAATAGTGGTAGTATGCCCAGTGATAATCTTACTGTATCTGCAACAAAAATAATTGTATTACACTAGTTACAGCCAGGCAAACAAATCAAAGTATATGAAAATAGCAACTCAAGGTCCACTCTAGAGACTTGAGCACAAGAGTGCAGTGCTGAACAAGTCCTGCAAGTCAGTGGTTGGATGTGACATTAAGGTCCACGTGAGGCACACAGTACTATTCGAAGAGGAGGAAAGGAATTATTTTGATATCTTGGCCACCATTTATCCTTCAGCCAACAACTAAAAGAACAATTGTGTGGTCATATATTTCATTGTTAATTGTGGGACCTTAATGTGCACAAGTTGGCAGCTGCATTTCCTACATTTCAACAGTGGCAATCTTACAAAAGTAATTAATTGGTTGAAAAATAAGTTGGGGTCATGAGGTCATGAAAGGTGCTATATGAATGCAAGTCTTTAGATCTCTCCAACTCCGCTGTGCATGTATTATGAAATATGAACAGTCAGAACACATTTGTTATTTGATTTCACATGTTGAAGAGTTGAAAAAAGTCATATGCAGGAAAAACTAACCATAGAACATGGTAAGGTCAGCAGTTTTGATATTTGTCATCTCACAGCAAGGAATTCCAATATTCAATTCAGCACAAACCTTTTTAAACCACTTCATGGCACACCCTTAGATGCTTTATGCAATCAAAGCTATCTGACACTAGCAGGCACACCCTGCATGATTTCACTCCATTTGCCTTTTACCCTCATCTCTATTCCGAGGACAATTCATTTTTTACATCAAATTGCACAGGTCAAGAGAACTACATAGCAAGTGGGTTTTTTTTTAAATTTAATAAACACATTATTTTATAGCAGAGTCCAGTTCACTCCTTACTCTCTAATTAGACAGTGCTTGCCATCTCTGAAAATTTCAGCACCAGAGCATTATTAAGCCTCAAATCTCCCAAACCATTATCAGCAACAAGACATATGTTCGAAGTTAAAATTATCTTGACTTTGTTATGGATCAAGGTCATCAGATTTCATATATTTCTTTTCTGCTTATCTATCAATGCCATGTCTCCCCTGGTGCACAGCCTCTCATCATGGTGCCTGCCGCCCTCAACTTTGCAGAACCAGGAACTTGGATATCCCAGGCCCCCTCCCTAATAAACTCCAGCAGCCCTCCCGACAAAGCGGTTGGTCATAATGCTCTTCTGAAAATTCACAGAAAATATGTTTCCTAGTCTGAGCACATGCCTCCCACTGTTGCAACCACCCAGAATAGTGTTAAGGTTTAACACCACACTTAAGCATTAGAAAGGATGGTTTGTGTGCTGCAGGGTGTTCAGTGCTATTCTAGAAGGATTGCAAATAGCAAAAACACACTAACTCAATTGATGCTGATCTTCAGTTTACACATCTATGATATTAACACTGGGATTCTTGGGTCAGCAGATGTTCCTATTGTTACAGACAGGAGGGGTTTAATTTAAAACAGCCCTGATTTCTCCTCTCGCCACCTGTCCATAAATAGAAAAGTATTTTTGATTTTGATTTCCCCCTTTATAAGGGGTGGCATATTTCCCCCAACTCTTCAGTTTTTTTTGAAGTGATCCAACCCTATATTAATGGTCCCCCAACAAACTCAAGATAGGGTAAAATCGGAGGGTTAGTTTATTTTACACACACTCAAAATATGAGGAGTGGGTGTCGTTATGTAACCCCAGTATATTCACAGGACAAGAGTGATAAGGGAAAGAAAGGAGGTACAGGCCAAAGATCACAGACAAAATAAGAATTATTGCTTCACGTGACTCCGGAGTCCAGAATCAAAAGTCTGATGGTGCATTCCTTCAGAGAGGTTAGCAGGCTGAAGCTGATGTGGGGTGATCCACTTTTCCAGTAGTGCTGACTTCCATGATGGGAGAAACACATAGAGATTAATTTGTCTTGCAGTAGGCACTAGTACTGAAGTTCAGTAGAAAACAGTGTAGATGAGGGCCAGGCAATTTAAACCTGGAAAGAGCTCTGTTTCTGCTGCTGCTTTGTTATTGGAAGATGGCAAACTGCCTGGATTCACCTCCACAAAGTAATATTACAGGAGCTAGCAGATTTGGGGGGGGTGGGGGGTGGTCATGTGATATAACCCCCACTTCTTCCCCTTGGTTAGGACAAAGGATGTATATTCCTCGTCTGGATTTTTGAGATGGTTAATGTTGCACCCATTAATAAGTTTCAGTGGCTTCAGGGCCCCTTAGCCCTCGTATTGTCTCTGCTGGCCAAAACTCTGCCTTAGAAATGTAAAGGGTCTTTGTCCATTTCCTTGGGATTTGATTTCTGCAGTCACAGGGGGCATTAGCGCCTCTTTTGAAATAACAAGTTCCTTGCTGTTTTCTGAAGGCTAGAAATTCCTTTTGTGTGAGCCGTAGCTACTCAGGCTTCAGTCAGTGTAAAGCCATTGTCCATTTAAAAAATAATAATTTTATGAATATATCTTTTCCTTCATGTCTTCTGGGCATGATACTATACACCCATAATTAGGTGTGAAATCTACAGTGTTTCCATAAATGAGGAAAAAAAATGTTTAAGAGTCATTCTTAACATGAACCAACCCTCCCATTGCAAGTTGGCTCTAATGATTAACATTCTGAATGTTCCTTGTTACAGCAATTCACCCAAGGCTCCTTCAACAGCATCTTCCAAAACCGTAACCTCTACTACCTAGAAGGACAAGGGCAGCAGATGAATGGGAGCACTACCACCTGCAAGTTCCCCTCCAAGTCACTCTGATTTGGAACTATATCACCTTCACTGTCGCTGGTTCAAAATCCTGGAACTCCTTTCCTAACAAGGTGTTGTGGGTGTTCCTGCACCACATGGATTGCAGCAGTTCAAGAAGCAGCTCATCACCACCTTCTCAAGGGAATGGGCAACAATGCTGGCCTAGCCAGCAACACCCACATCCCATGAGCGAATTAAAAAAAATATTTAAATCATGGCAGCAACCAGTTTGAGCACAATATATTTTGCTTGTATCTGAAGAATATAATTTTTAAAGCTGTACAGACCGACCAGCTAGTGTATTATTTTATTTAACTTCTAAATAAATTGTGATGTGCACTCCTGTTGTTATCATGGTGAGGAATGGTAATATTGAAATGGGGACCAGTCATGTACAGATGTAATGAAATTTACAGGAATTAATCAAGAATATACAACTTAATTATCCTGATGGAGCAAGTATTGAAGCCTGACAACAAAATCATTGGTATATTTGACAAAATCATATTTCCTTTTCATTTAAATGACAAAACATGGTTGTTAGAAAAAAATGTTTCACTAATTACTATGCCAACAAATAAGACATACACAAAATAGTCACATGATTCCCAAGTAGAACATGAACAGTATATCGGAGGGTATTTAGAAATACTTAAGGGTAGAAACACTGATTAGAATGTTTCCTATAACAATGAATCATAAGGATGTCTACACCACACAGATGGATGAAACTAATAATTGTAAGTGAACAAATCTGCACCTCAACAGTGTCTAGACAACATCCATGGCACTACTTGTGGATGAAGAAATATTTTTTCATATGTTTTTGAAGAGCTTAGATTGTTTTGCTTTTGCTTCATGTCAATGGCAAGACCTTGGCTACATCAATTACTTTGAGGTAATGTCACTAGATTTTATGAAAAAAATGAACAATCAAAACTCGAATAATTTCAGTGTACAAAGTTCAAGCAAACTGCAAGAACCAAAGCTGTAGGCCATTTCTATTCTGGATATGTTAACCATTGATATAATTCCTGTTGACAAGGATGAGCAGATCAACTTCAATGCCTTCTTCTAACACAATTGCTTAGGGATGGGAAGAACTACCAAGTGAAATTTCTCAAGAATAGTGCCATTGTTAGCAGTTATTGTCAACCTCAGTACATTGACACCTGCCCATCAGGTTCCCAGCCTTTATTCTTTCACAAGCACTTATGGTAGGGAGAATAGCTCAGACAAGTGCATGGATCGAACTGTAAGGGATAGGTTGAAGTGTATGGTGACCTGTCACTTGATTCCTTTCTCTTTTTTCAATCTAACAAAGATTGTGAACAAAGTCAATTAAAAACATCTAATTTTTAGCTTGGGAGCTACACAGCTCACCAGAGCATAACTCTAATCAGGCTTTTGAATTCTTTTTAACTTCTTTTAAAATGAGAAAAACAAAAGTTTGAAGACTTCTGATATGACCAGCTTTTTAACCACATCAATAACATGGACATAGAAACTCATGGGACCTGATATTTACAGGTTGGTGGGGGTATGTGAGTGAGACCTTAAACAGCCATATTTAACTGTTCTAAAGAACGGTCATCGTTGGCCTGGAACGTTAACTCTGCTTCTTTTCCTAAATGCTGCCTGATCTCCTGAACATTTCCAGCATTTTCTGTTGTCATTAACAGCAGCCCCTATTTTTTTTGGCTGTGTCTCCAACCCATCTGCTGACAAATGAAAAGCTTGGCCAACAGGTGTGAGGCAACATTTACAGCAGGAGGCCGCAGCCAGAGAACCGTGGGAATGGTCACTGGCAATGGTCACTGATATTGCAACAGACAGGAGGTGGAAGAGGCCCTCAGTTGGTGCTGGGGAGAGAGTCCCATGATCTGGAGGTGGGAGAGGCCCACAACTGGGAGTACTGTGAGGGAGAAGCCTGCAATTGGGAAAAGGAAAAGAACCCAAAGATCAGAAGGCAGGAGAGGCCTGCATTTGGGAAGACTAGTGGTGCCCACAATTGGGATTACTGATGAGAGAAAGGCTGAAGGCTTGTTTGAGTGGCCTGAGCAGAGCACTAGTTCTGGTCCTTAAAGAGTGCTTAAAGAGGCAGTTAATTTGTAGAGGCAGCAACTCCAGCCTCCATTTCACTGCAGAATTCCCACACCCGGGAAATCCATTCAGCAATAGCAACTTAACAGGGCTCCTAAACACACCAATTTAAATATATTAATTGTCCCATCTCTCCAAGGCAGGACGCTCGGATGCTTCGATATCAAAGGCAGCAGCAGGCTGAGGGCACGTTCCCTATGTGTAACTCTTCAACCCTGTTCCTCTCCCACTCATTGTTGGATTGTTAATATTGAGACCATGAATTCTGCAGGACAAATACCAGCCTAATGAACTTTTCTTTCCATTTGTGGGTACCAATGAAGAAAATGAAGGAAGCCGGTTTTGGAAGATTTTCAATCAGGGCTGCCAAATTGGGAAGCGAAAAGCCCCTAGAGTAAGCTTAATTCCGTTTTATTTTAAACTTACGTAATTCAGTTCACGTCAAAATATCTCAACCACAATGAATACCTCAGCAGAAAATAACAAATGAAATCAGAGGTCAAAAGCTCTTCCAACACTTAAACAATGGTCTTGCCCCCTTGTCTACTATAACTTTCTAGAAATTATAATCTCTCCCAGTAAATTAGCAGTCAAAATCAAAACCACTACATAACAAAGGGCGACTTGTCAGTCAGTTTTATTCAGAATTCTAGCTGGAGCACCACATGAAGGAACAGCTGTGCAATAGTTAAAGAAATTAGATATGGACTAAGGGAAGCCTGTGTCAGCAAGTTGCGGCAGCTTTATTGCTTTAAAGAATGCTACTAGAAGGCTGGAACATTTTCCAATTATTATGAAGCACGATGCTGAGAATTATAAGCCTGTTAACTTGACATCTACAGTGAGGGAAAAAAAATATTGGAGCCAATTATGAAGAAACCAATTCAAACATGTTTAAAGAGGATGAACAGTATAATTGCAAAGCATTGGTTTATGAAAATCAGGTGTCAAATTTATTGAAATTCTTTGAAAACATAACAGGATGATGGGAATGCTGCAGCTATCAAATATCTTGACCTTCAGGAAGCGCTTGATAAGATGCCTCAATAAAGATCTGCCACTTAAGGGAAAGTTGCCGGAATAAAGAAGAATGTGTAAATTGGAAACTTAATAGATTGCTGATCAATAATAATGTTTATCATCAGTCAGCTGTGACTAGTGAAGCACCCAAAAGAATAGTCCTGGATTCTTTGTACAGAACATTTAAAAATGGGTTCAATGAAGTTGTTGAAAATCAAACGCATAGTTCTATAGTTGATACCAAGTTTTGTGAGAAGGCAGGATGTTCAGGAGGAAGGGGGAAATATTCAAAGATGACTTTGGGGACGTGAGGAAAAACTTTTTTACCCAGGGGGTGGTGAAGGTCTGGAATGTGCTGCCTGGGAGAGTGGTGGAGGTGGGTCGCCTCACATCTTTTAAAAAATACTTGGATGAGCACTTGGCATGTCATATGGGCCAAGTGCTGGTAAATGGGGTTAGGTAGGTAGGTCAGGTGTTTCTCATGTGTCGGTGCAGACTTGATGGGCCGAAGGGCCTCCTCTGCACTGTGTGATCCTGTGATTCTGTGACTACAGTGATCTAGTGACTCGCTAAATTTAATCCCCAAAACAATTTCACAACATTCAAGATGACAAGAAAATAATGCGAGGATATAAGTTGTGCAACCACTGAAAAATGTCGTTATAGGTCTCAATTTATGCTTCCTTGCAGCAGCACCTAAAAAGGAAAGGCAATGGATTCCAAAAAGACAACAAGAAGTCTTGATTTTGGGCTATTGAGCAGCAGGTTTTAACACATTGTTCAAAAGAATTGAGGAAATAAATGAAAGCTATATAGGGATTTAGGATTGGGAAAATATGAAAAATGGTCAGTTTAGAAATTGAAAGACAGAGGATAAGATGATACCTTTTCTTATACTTCCATTCTATGTTCTTCTATAACATTGGGTGCTAATTTGATCAGTAGAGAAGCAGAATTTTTTTTTTATTCGTTCATGGGATGTGGGCGTCACTAGCTAGGTCAGCATTTATTGCCCATCCCTAATTGCCCTTGTCCAGAGGGCATTTAAGTGTCAACCACATTGCTGTGGGTCAGGAGTCACATGTAGATCAAGTGAGGATGGCAGATTTTGTTCCCTAAAGGACATTAGTGAACCAGATGGGTTTTTATGACAATTGACAATGGTTTCATGGTCATCAACAGACTTTTAATTCCAGATTTTTAAAATTGAATTCAAATGTCACCATCTGATTTGAACCTGGGACCCCAGAGCATTACCCTGGGTCTCTGGAACACCAGTACAGTGACAATACCACTATGCCATTGCCTCTCCCCATTACATGTTCAGACTTTGGCATGACAATTATAAAGAAATATCAATAACTTATAAACTGTTGCAATGTTTATGTCATGTAGGAAGCCCAAAGACTCTGCAAGATGATTTATTTGCACCTGAAAGCCTATTTTTATCAAATAAAATATTACAGAAAATTAATTTCTCTCTTCCAGACATTGTAATCTTCACTAGCGCATTTGCTCGGGGGCACTGTACGTCAGAGGACATTAATACAATTTATTGCCTTTTAAAATTGTGAACTGCAGAAGTAGCTGCTGTATTGCTTTTCCTGCTGTTATATTATCTACAATAAGGATACGGATTGTTTTAAAATTGTCATATTGGTGTAATTTATCTCATGCTCTGAAATCACGTTTTCTCACTTTTTGTGTTTATACTAATAGAATGGAACTGATGAACCAAAGCATTTCAGAGTAGAGGGACAACTATATGGGCAGTTTATTACTGAGGATATTTAAAGATACCTGCTGCATCCTTTATTCCAATTTTACAGCAGATTCCATTCAGTCAAAATTACTCATTTATAGTGAGATATTGTCACAATGAGATTACAATCTTTTGTTACAAGATTGTTTCCTTGTAGCAAATGAGCACATATACAATGAGATGCTGATAAGGTGCCTTATCTAAATGTTGAGTCCCCAACAATGATATTTTGCATTCCTCCATAACTAGAAAAAAATGCAAAAAAAAACTGCCTCTTACTGAAATGTTCTTTGCTCCTTCTAAAGTTTCTTCCAAACCATGCAACATACTGAGCGACCCAGGTGACGCCCAGATGTTAAGTAATCAGACCCCTTCTAGGTCTCTGTCAACAAACCTGCAGCTGCACATAAGAAAATACATGACAAAAATAAAAATACCTGGAAAAACTCAGCAGGTCTAGCAGGATCTGTGGAGAGGAACACAGTTAACGTTTCGAGTCCGTATGACTCTTCAACAGAACTAAGGAAAAATAGAAAAGAGGCGAAATATAACCTGGTTTAAGGGGGCGGGGGGGGGGTGTTGGGGGCGGTGGGACAGGTAGAGCTGGATAGAGGGCCAGTGATAGGTGAAGATAGAACAAGGCAAAAGAAAGATACAGAAATCCTGTCGGAGAGAAGAGCAATACTTCTTCAAGGTAGGCATTCCTTGAAGAGAAGTGGGAGTCAATTAACCACTAAGATAAAAGCAAAAAACTATGGATGCTGGAAATCCAAAACAAAAATAAAAATACCTGGAAAAATTCAGCGGGTCCGGCAGCATCTGCGGAGAGGAACACAGTTAACGTTTCGAGTCCGTGTGACTCTTCAACAGAACTAAGTAAAAATTTTTATTTTTGTTTTAGATTTCCAGCATCCGCAGTTTTTTGCTTTAATCTTAGTGTTTAATTGACTGCCACTTCTCTTCAAGGAATGCCTACCTTGAAGAAGTATTGCTCTTCTTTCCGACAGGATTTCCATATCTCTCTTTTGCCTTGTTCTATCTCCACCTATCACTGGCCCTCTATCCAGCTCTACCTCCCCCCCCACCCCTTAAACCAGCTTATATTTCACCTCTTTTCTATTTTTACTTAGTTCTGTTGAAGAGTCATACGGACTCGAAACGTTAACTGTGTTCCTCTCCGCAGATGCTGCCAGACCTGCTGAGTTTTTCCAGGTATTTTTATTTTTGTTTTGGATTTCCAGCATCCGCAGTTTTTTGCTTTTATTTTGAAAATACATGAGATTGCCTTCAAGGCTCAACCGCTCATTGGCACTTTGAGATTGGAACTCACCACGCAGGTAATCAAAGAAATGAAGACAGAACTGGCAAGAATAACTCTCATCGCTTCTTTCATAAATGCCTCAAATTGCTTTGCAAACAATGAATTGCTTTGAAGTTCAGTCACTGTTATGTAGGTTAACATGGCAGCCATTTTGCCTCCCGACATGTCCCATGAACAGAAGTGAGATGAATGACCAGTTAATCATCTTTTGTTTATTAATGGCACATGTTAGCCAGGGTTGCAGGAATAACCCAAAATAATTCCATGAGATCTGTAGGTACAAAAATGCATTCCGCCATTATTTATCACAGTGCCACAGAGGCACAATGGATGCAAGAATTGAATGGCTTGGAAGGAGCACTGTTTTATGCTATTTTGCATATACAATGTTCACTGAATGTAAAATGCAGCAAAAAAAAACCATTTTGTTGCACATTATGTCTATTAGTCCATGAAATTAACCTCTCAATAATTCTTCTAAATTCTCCAAAGGCTGACAAATTGTCCTTCCAGAGAATTGAGGGTCTGATCCCAGTTCCAAAGGAAACAAACAATTTGAATGAATCTTTGTCTTGTTAAACAAGAGCCGAGTTACGGAAAGCCTAAAGGAATCAAAGGAACTAAGTTATGATACTTTGTCCTCAATGGCAGTCTTAATTTTCAGGATTTTTTTCTTTATGCAAAGTTTTTAGGGATTGATTTAGATTTAAGCTTTGTGCTTTAAAACAAACAGAATTTGCACAAGTTAAGCTACAGGCGTTGAGGATGTACATTAAAGCCAGCTTGGCCACCTTGCGGTATGTCACAATGTAAACTATTACAAACTGATGCACTATTATCTTGTCCCAGGCCCATTCTGAGTATGGCCCTCATTTATTTTGAGAATAACAGCAGATGATTTATTTAAAACCCATACCTGCATAGGGTGGGGAGGGGGTGCAAAAATCAATTGCGGTGGAGAGAGGACAGAAACTACTTAGCTGACCTGCTTGCAGTGGGAGGCCTGGCAATGGGTCAAGAACCTGATTGAGAGAGAAGTGACTTTGCTGTGGCTGTTTAACTCTGCCATGGTATTAACATTCTGTTTCAAAATTTCCTGATCAATCAGAAAGTGCGGACGAGATAACAACCCGGCACCTGTCAATGTAAGGATTTCTATTTAAAAGGACCCTGTACTGGTCAGAATGGCTGTACTCCAGATTGATTCCTAAGGCTTCGACAACAACAAGAATGGAAGTACAACGTGGGAAGTTTCCCCCCCCCTCAGGAGAGCAGGAAAGGTGGGGGGAATTCACATTTAGATGCCAGCCCCCACACTGACTTCCTTAGCATTTTCTTTCACTGCACTCAGAACTATGCACCTTGCTGCTCCACTCATTCTTCTCTTTTCCAGATAACTCTCATCCCCACCTGAACAGCCTGACAGACATCCTCATTACATGGCCATCCCACAACCATCCCTCACAGTCACCCTCCATAAATGTTGTCATTCTATCCGCTCCACTGGATCCATTTCTCACAATCCTAACTCCGTTTTCTCTGCCCTGCAGGAGAGAGCGCAGACATGAAAAGAGGGAAAGGGGATGACAAGGGTGTGGGGTGGGAAGCTCCCCTGCATTCATAGCCACCCTGCCTGCTGTGGAGGAGACAGCTTTGGAGATTGGCGGAGTGGCAGAGTGGATGGTCATTAGCATTGGAGAGATGGGGGCACCACATTCTTTGACAGAATTAGATATGGCACTGCCACTTAGAACCATAGAACACTACAGCACAGAAAAACAGGCCATTCAGCCCTTCTAGTCTGTGCCGAAATATTATTCCGCTAGTCCCATTCACCTGCACCCAGTCCATAACCCTCCAGACCTCTCCCATCCATGTATCTATCCAATTTAATAGAACTTTGCACATAAAAATTATTAATGTCAATTTGCTGTCACCACTGACTGAAATG
The DNA here is from genome assembly GCF_964194155.1 of Cetorhinus maximus. NCBI lineage: Eukaryota > Metazoa > Chordata > Chondrichthyes > Lamniformes > Cetorhinidae > Cetorhinus > Cetorhinus maximus. The sequence goes on along the minus strand of NC_135884.1, from coordinate 45,690,043 downwards.
TAAACATCTGCATAATAGTGACACTTGATCTTTTCCTCAGGTCAGTTCAAATTCATATCTTTCATTTCCCACAGGGCCTTCGAGAATGACACAGGAGCTGGTGTAGGAGGTGGTCAAGGAGTCCTCAGAGCCCACTCTGGGGAAACAGTCACACAACTTATACACATCCTCCCCAGTGTAGAAACATATACCTCAGTGGACCCTCCAGGGGAGATGGTCATGTTGTCACATGGTGAAACACACATCATAAGTAAGCAAGAGTAGGTGTCAGAGACAGGGCAGCAGTGAAGAAGTCCTGTTAGAAGGCACAGGACACTTCAAGTTCTGCTCAACTGGATGCAGCTGCCGAGCCATAAAGGGAACAATTGTGGGGCAGCAGCAGCAAAAAGCATGTAAGGTTCTATCAGCACTTCCAGGGGCACTGCACACCCTTGGAGAGGGTTTGGACAAATCCATTTCAAACACGAATGCCATGCCATCTCAGATCTTTGCCCTGATTTATACATCTATGGAAACAGTGATCACCTGCGTAGAGAATCAGACGTGGCAAGCAACCAACTGCACGCTGGCCCTCACCAATGGCCTGCACACTCAGTCTGCCAGTTTAAATAGAATGAAGAAAAGCCCCGCTTCAACTGCCCATTGCCCCACTAATGCAAAAGAAGTGTTCTCTAGCTCTTGGCTAATGGGAAGTGTGGGTGGGCCATGAGGGAGGAGATGAAGAAAGGGCAAAATGAAGTGGGGACCTGCTCAAGCTGCTCCCACTTTTTCCCCCATCCGCTTCCCATCAGAGCTCCACAAGCTTCCCTCTGCCTGGTGACCGAACGTCCCCCCTGTACAGGCATTCCAAAATCCAGGGGGTTTCTGTCAAGGGCATTTCCACTTTCAGAGCTGAGGAACAAGCAGCCTATCTCTAGCTCTGCTCAGATTCACTGGCACCACATTGTAAAGGTTATAGAAAAAGAAAAAGGCAGACCTCTTAGCAACATGCAGAGATTCATTTAGGGGATTATAACAATGTCACTGGGTGGAAATTTTGGTGGCGGGGGCATTTAATCAAGCAGGAGGGTGGCAGGCGAGGAGCCCACTGCCTTGCTGTCTCCACCTCATTAAACCCATGGCAGGAAGAACTGTGGACAACCTTCCCGCCTCAAAGTCAATTGAGGCACTTAGGGCAATCAATACCCAATTAAGGACCTCATCCCATTACAGGGGCTTGTCATGTGAGAAGCACAACAAGCAAACCCAAGCAGAGTTGCTTGCATTTTCCCAGGGGGGATCCCGTGCTCAAAGGCACTTGGTGTCTGATCATGGGAACCTGCATGTGGGTGGGGGGGTCTGTTAAGAGTCACACCCTGCCCTTGCTGCCAACGCCCTCCCCCTCCTCCCAGCCCCTTTCCACCATCACTCACCAATGGTTTGGGATCCAGCAATGTTATCTAGCTTCGGGTGGGTGTAATACCGGCAGCAGCCACCGATACCCAGGTGGTGCTGCCATTTGATAGGGCTACCGGCCTCTGATTGGTCAGCAGCTCCAGCAGCTGTTGGGACTTCTGCCCTCAGGGTCCTTGATCCCAGGGAAGGACTGCCACTGTCCATCTAAGTGCCTGAATGGCACTTAATGCAGCACTAGAACAGTTGACACAGGGCTCTCACTGGCTCTCCAGCTGGCAGGCGAGACCTCCATCTCCTCCACTAAATGCTGCCCACTATTTTAATATACTAGAAAAGTTGAATGAATCATATATTTCAAGTCTCCATTGTTCCGTCATCTCCACTGTTCCCTCTGTCTTCTAAATGGACATTAGGCTTGAAGAAAATGGACAGAGCGGCGGAGGAGCAGAGGGTGTGAATGAGATGGAGGGATTTTGACTGTAGGAATGATTTGTAGTAGGGGTGCTGAGGCCATTAGGTCCAGCATTGTTATATCATTGGTTTTCACATACTTAGGCTATCTGAACCATTCCTTGGAAGAATCTGTCATGGGCTTCTCTGGCAACTAGGTTAATAGCTGCAGGCATGTCAGATGCATCATTCCGGTTCCTCTTCATCTTCTCCCTCTGAAAATGCAAGGTAATCATCACATTCCTCCTCCTGCAGCGATATGTGGTGAAAGGCACAGCAGACCACTACCATTCTGGACACCCATACTGGTACATTCTGAAGGACGCCCCCAGATGTGTCCGTGCACCTGTATCACATCTTCAGCCACCCTGTGGCTTGAGTCAATGAGCACTCCTCTGCATCAGTGACGTGGTTCCGCACTGCTGTCATCAATCATGTACTTAAAGAGTAGGACTTCTCTCCAGGGAGTCACCCACTGACTCTGCTTGGAGATACAAAGATCTATGGGAGATGTGACTGGAGCAGAATGAAGGCATCATGGCACATTCTAGACTTGCACAGTCATACACCAGCTGATCATTTGAAGTACAAACCCTTCCGATTGACAAAGACTGTTGGTTGATCCAGGTTGCCTTAATGGCCACACATGCAGTTTATGACTCCATGAACCTGTGGGAATCCAGCCACTGTGGCAAATCTGAGGCCCTGTCTACCTTCTCAAATGGGTGTAAAAGATCCCATGGCAGTATTCAAAGAAAAGCAGGGGAGCTCTCCCAGTGTCTTGGCCAAAATCTATCCCTCAGCCAACACTGAAAACAAATGATCTGACTATTCATTTCATTCCACAAAGCAAAGTCATACAAACAGCAAATTGGCAACCTAATTTTCCTAAAGTTGCCTATATTACAACAGCAACTACACTTCAAAAGTATTTAACTGGTTGTAAAGCACTTTGAACATCCTGAGGTCATAAAAGCCATTATATAAAAGTGAGTCTTTCCTTACTGCCATGCTGACCAATGAATTAATGATAAGGGTAGAAATCAGATTCACAGCCAATCCTCTGACTAGAAACAGAGAAAGGACAGACTTACAGGCAGGAAGGAAGATTAAACAAGGGTCTATGATGCAGGTGCTATACCTTTGCAGTTAGAAGTACTTTGAAAAAAAATAATGCAAATAAGAAGTCAAATGGTCTATAAGAGGGACAGAGCACGTGGTTTATTACTTTACTCATTTTTTTTAAAGAGAGAAGTGAGATTGAACCAAACTGATTTTATTATATATTCACTTGCTGTTTTTGGAATACAGCAGGTTAATGTGTTGCATCCAGCTTTGTCTCACCAAGTGTTACAAAGTCCACATTTGAAACATTTGGAGAAGGGAACGAGGGCACTTGCAGAAAAACGTGATATTCGATGGAAGATCACAAGGGTTCCTATTATTGCAACCCTGGGTTACATCATCATACTGTTAAGATATTGGGCAGACCCTCCTGAATGTAAAACATGCAGACTGCTTTTGAAAGTCACCACCACCGTTGTACTCCATACAATAACACACACAATCACCTGCTTTTCCTATCTGATGCAAATGGACATGAGATTAGCAAAATATTGAAAATCTTGGGCCAGATTTTGTAATCAAAATAGCAATGAGATTAATGGCACTCTCAATTACTTATGCATAAACAGTACAGCAAGTTCAAGTGAGGGGTAGATATACAATAAAAAGCTGCTAAGATGCACCACTCCACCATTGGCTTCATTAAAGTATCATCTCGCTGCCTGCTTCACCATTGAAATACATTGACTGGCATGATTGACTGTGCTTGTCTGGTAGATTTGAACCAAACTTGCTACAGAAAATCATGTAATTTCAAGTTTAACTATCTTTTATCTTTTTTTGTTATTCATTCATGAGATGTGGGCATTGCTAGCAAGGCCAGAATTTAAAATCAGCAAGGAGGGAGAAAGAGAGAGTGTGGCCATTTCAGCTGCTGAAGAAACTGAGTGAAGAAAACAACTGTGACATCACAGGAAGCTAGCAAGATAATTGGACAGTAAGCGCTCGGTGTAAGGGAAAGTGTATTAGTAGCTATCTTAGGATGCTGAAGTTAAGGTAGGTTTATAAATACAAAGAACTAAAACTTTAAAATATAATAAATAAAAATAAAATAATCAAAATAAATACCTAAAACACATACCTGTGTAATTAAGAAACGTACAACGTTTAGTAAAGTGGTACTAGCATTTAATAAGCACAGTAAATTATAGTATACATAGGGATTATTATAATTTGATTACTTTCCTAATTCACTTAACTAAATAACATAAGTAATATTGGCAGGACAGGTGTTATGTTGCAGCTGTAGAATGTGGGTCTTTTGAATGCCAAGTCAATCCAGGACAAACATGTGTGCAGGAAGTGTAAGCAGCTAGAGGAATTCTGGATCAGGATTATTGATCTGGAAGCCGAACTGCAGACACTGCAAAACATAAGGGAGGGGGAGAAATACCTGGACACTTTGTTCCAGGAGACAGTCACACCCCTTAGAATAGGGCTATCTCTTTTGGACAGCAGTGAGGGACAGGAGGATGTGACAGCAAGTGAGTCAGGTAAAGGGATCAAGCAGACCAGAGTAGAGGAGCCTCAGACTTTGCAATTATAAAACAAGTTTGAGGTGCTTGCAACCTGTGTGGATGAAAGCAAGGTCTGCAGGGTGGGTAAGCAGACTGGCTAGGGCAGCATGGTACAAGAAGCTGTTCAAGAAGGGGGAGCAAAAAGGAATATAGTCGTAGTAGGGCACAGTGAGGGGGATTGACACTGTTATCTGCAGCAAAGAGTGGAAGTCCAGGCAGCTGTGTTGCCTGCCTGGTGCCAGGGCTCTGGATATCTGCTCAGGGCTGGAGAGGAAGTTGCAGTTGGGGGGGGGACGCGAGGTGGGGGGGTCCAGTAGTCATGGTCCATGTGGGTACCAACGGCATAGGCAGGATAAGAAAAGTGGTTCTGCATAGAGAGTATGAGGAGCGAAACCTCAAAGGTAATAATCTCTGGATTATTACCAGTCTAGTGATATCACCAATACACTACCAACTCCCCTGTAGTGTTCAATTGTTGTGCGTCTGATTATATGAATCTGGTATCTGTTCTATGCTCACTGAACTTGATTTCTTAAGTCTGCGTGTTGAGGAGAAAAGAAGACAGAGGCTACTAGAAACTAGAGCTGGGATAAGAATGGTGCAGACATTTTGTGATTGCAGAGATATTTTAAAACTCTTATATATAAATGTGCAACAAGTTTATTAACAGCAATAAAATATACAACATCCTCTAAACTACCTTTTCTTCTCTAGGTAGAATCCTCGATTCTTTGAGGGTCATTGAACTACGGCTTATGCTGTGACTTTATGATGGGACAGGGCAAGGAGGCAGGCCCTAAGTCTGCCTCAGTTGGAATGAGGATCAAACCCCATGCTATTATTCTGAACCACATGCTAGCTGCCCTGCCAACTGAGCTAACCATTCCCCTCCTAAATCAAGTGTTAATTACTGCCAACCAACCAGACTCTGAAATTAATTATCACATGTGGTGCAGACTTGACTTTTCATGTTTTAATTATTGGAGATTTTAAAACTTTACATTTTTATTTTTGTATTTGTTTACCCTCTTAATCTAAGTATGAAGTCTCATTCCTTGAGGCTTTAACCACTGTTGAAAATTATAAAATATAAAGTTATCTTTAATTCTTCCTTTTCTCTGTTATTTAATACAACTTTTAATTCCTTCTCTTTATTTCTCTTTCTGTAACAGATTTGACATTGAATACACCCGCTTTAATTGACATTTCTTTCTTAGTCCTTGTGCTGTTTATTTCACAATCCTTCAATCTGATTGATTAAGGAGATAACTCTGCTGGCTGCTCTGTTTACTCAGGTCCAGATGCCCTATTTCACTCACTGCAACTTTATCAGCTCATATTTTCAGCAACTGAAAAATGTGTAAAGCGAAAAATATGCAAGGGCAATAGCAGACGCTGTTAGATCTAGTCAGCAGTCCTTTTTGATTTACCCCCCCTATTCTCTGCTGATTCATACTGAATTACAGTTCCACAGACATATAGCTGCTCTCCAATAACTTTCTCAAGGAGCCATTATTTATATTTAAGTTTAGTTCAGTGACCATCAGAAGGTATTTTTCCATGTCTAGTATCATAACCAAACAAAATCCTGTCTTCTTCCACCATTTACATTTGCATGCTTTCCAAAATGTGCCATTGGTAACCAATCAGGAACTTGAACATGAATCTCGGTTATATTTTTTCCCTTCCAATGAAGCCAATTGTAGCACCCCTGTATCACCACAACTAAAATCAGATTACTCTTTAAAATGACTGTGCTAGGCCCATATTGGACACCAGCCCTGATGCTCATTGTTGAAGGACATTTTCAAATCAAACAAAACAAACAAATTTGACAGTTCTGTTTGAGAAATGACTGTGCATGGCAATAGCTGATGATGCAAGTCCGCAAAATGCCATTTATGGGCAAAGTGTGAACATCATGGGCGGAATTTTCTGCCTGTTGGGCGGGCGGGCCCAACCCAATCTCCGGCGGGCGGGGAGCCGATCCTTGCCAGAGAAGCAGGCCACACCACCATTTTACGTGGGCAGGCCAATTAAGGCCCGCCCAGCGTGACCTCCGGTGGGAAGCACTATGCGCTCCCTGTGCGGGTGGGGGGGGGGATTCCCCAAAAGCGAGAGTGCGCTCTTTCAAGCATGCGCATGAAAGAGCGCACATCTCCCTGTGGCTAAGTGCAGCCTCAGGGAGATCGCTTGCACTTTGAAAAAGATTAAAAATAGAAAAAAAAAACCTAACATGTCCCCCTCATGTGACAATGTCACATGAGATGGGACATGTTCATAATTTACACTAACTTTATTAAACTTTTTAAAACCCTGCATGAAACCTCATCATGTTTCATGTTTTCATGTTTTTTCTATTTGCCACTGGGGCTTCTGGCCTGCCTGTCAACCTTAAGGTTGGACGGGCAGGACCTTTAATTGTTTAAATGATCCTGCCAATGGCCTCAATTGGCCATTGACAGTTCAGCGGGCCCGCAGCTGATTTTGCTGCACTCCCGCCTTCCTGAAAATTTAAATGGGGCGGGATGACATTGGGGGTTCCACCCAACGTCATCCCGCGTCATTTTACATGTCGGCGAGTGGGCCCCGCTCCCTGCTCACCGATAGCAAAATTCTGCCCCATGCCTGTGAGCTAGGGCACTAGTGAGGGAAAACAAAAAATAAACTGTTGGATAAGTCTGTAAGGCTAACCATTGTTAGGTGACATGTTTTGAATTAGATATACATGGTGAGTATATATTGGATTGAGAGGAATGGTGGAGTGTATTAAGTGCTCTTATTGGAACTTTTGCTCTTCTATCCCATACTGAGTTAACAGGAGATGAAATCTAAGGGAAAAACCCTGCAACATTAGAATGCATACTGTGCAGTGGGTTAGGCTGATGGGCTAGGATTCAAATCCAGTCTAAACTTTGGAAATAGAGTCTCCACCGAGGGTTTTCTTGGACCTTAATGGGTATCAGTTAAGTGCATAAAACTGTCCCTGCAGGATGGATGGTTTGAGAAATGAATCAAGTCACATTGAGAAATACCTTTCCGAGATCTGGTTTTATCTGCCATATTCCGCATTTCACAATATTGTACCTGACCCAACTGCTCAGCTCACAAAATGAGAAGTTTTCCATTTTCCATTGTTAACTTTTCTTAACATTCACTAAAATAAATAGTTTATATTAAAATGTAGAAGACCGAGTCTTAATTATGAAATTGTGTTGACTGTTTTACTTCGACCTACAAGATTGCCGAATTGCCAGCACTAACACTGGACAATAAAATATAAAAGAAATATTGGGCTTCTGTTCTAAGCTCATTTTTAATGCCAGAAAACAATATTGATTGCAAATCATGTATTATTTGATAATAAAACTGGCCAGCCTGAACTTCCCCTTAAATGCTTTAATTTATTTGTGAATGTTTCCTGATCCATAATGACAATGTTCTCCAGTAAAACGACTATTGGTATCTTTGTGGTTTGTAGATCTTATTAGATTACAGCAGTTAAATTATTTACAATGTTATCATACATGAAAAAACTAATTTCATGATTATATGCTTCGATTTTCAGATTTTATTTTGAAGACTTCAAAACCATCATTTTACTGCAATCATCTGAAGAACTGAGCTATGAAAAACAAAGTAGGGACATAATTAATCTGTTCTGTTCTTTCATTAAGACAGCCATAAAAAAAAACACTTAAATTGCCACAAAAGATCAATGTGAAATCTAGAAATTTACTACTAATAAATAAATCAAATGCTAATTGGTACAAAATAACCACACAGGTCTTATACACTTATGATACTCTGTTGAGCTACTAATTATGCAAAGTGCAGCTATTACATTGGCCTGCTTGGTTGTTTTCTGAGATTCAATGACCAGTGAATCAGACAACTTGTAGATAAGGGAATGTTTACTGTTCCTCATTGAACAACCAATGCTGAAATCTGACTTCTTAACAATGACATCAATATTTTTTGAAGGTTAATAAACTCGACTTGACATTACTTCAATCAGCCACAATCCTTGTCACCAGAGACAAAAAATAGTTGCACATAATTTTTGTCACAATAACATCACAAGAGGCGAATGTGTTGTTGTTTTTACATTTTTTTGATATAAAAAGGCATCTTTATAGAGAGGCAGGAACACTAGTCTTGTTAATTAGCTTATATATTCCAAGGCCAATGCTTTGAAAAAGAAAGACTTGCATTTATATAGCACCTTTCAGGTCCACAGACATCTGAAATGCTCCACAGCCGGCGAACTACTTTTGAATTGTAGTCATTGTTGTAATATATAGGGAACGTAGCAGGTAATTTGCATATAGCAAGCTCCAACAAACAGCAATGTGATAATAATGAGATAATTTGTTTCTGTGATGTTGATTGGGAGCTACATATTGACCAGACACCAAGCTAACTCCCCTGCTCTTCTTGGAATGCACGTTGTTGGATTCTTTAAGTCTGGATACTAAGAAAATAGGGCCTCAGTTTAACATCTCATTTGTGTAGCACTCCTTCTGTATTGCACTGGTGTGCCGGCCTATGTTTTTGTGCTCAAGTCCTGGAGTGGGATTGTGAAATTTCTCACAAAGGGCCCCAAATGGCATCATTTTTAACTTGTGGGTTGGGGGGTGGGTGCGGGAGGGCGTCAGTCCCCCTGCCCCTGGGCTAAGATCAGAGGTGGACACAGATACTGCCGAGTGCTGAAGTGAGCTATTTGAAAGGGTCACCTGGATTCTCTGGGAATTTGTCCCATTTATTCTGTTAAATATTAGGCCCTCTAGCATTCATCCCTCACACCCCACCACCTACCCCATGTGTCCCATCCATACCAACTCATGCTCCCCAACCCAACCCAACCCCCATGGTCCCACATACACTTCATGCCAACTCATGCCCATCACTAAGCCCTGTGACCCCTTATAGCCCCCATGCCAACTTAATGCCAACTAATGTGAACCCATGCCCTCAACTACCACTCTTTGTCATTCCACCTTCCATTCCAACTCACCCAGTGCCTGACTTCAAAAGCTATTTGAAATAAAATAAAAATCTAAATATCTATTATAGATTTTACTATAATAAAAAAGCTCTCCCATTCATAAAAGCCTATTCAAATCTTTCAAAGCCCCTCAAGTACCTCATCTCCTATTAAAACAAATTGATTTGTGCTCATAACCCCTCAAAGACACCTAATCCTTTAATATCCTCTTTGCACTGTCAAACTGTGAATTTACAATACCCATGCTGGGATGTTTTTAGGCTGTGGAAAGCAGCCAACAATTAATAATGATATAATGACAGACTTGGTCAATGTCAACAAAAAACTATTGAAACTGCTAGAGCAGATGTTTTCAGACCTCACTGACACAAGCAGGCTGTTTTGTTTTCAAAATTCTAAAATGGCTGAGGATTTAAATAGTTTGACTGCTTGCTATTTCTACTTGCCTTATCCATCCTTGCCACCCTTCATGAGCACTTGTGTGTCCTCCATAAATTCATGACTCCTACATTGTGGGTAAAAGCCCTTGCTACAGCAAAAATGGGATTTGTCTGAACTCAGCATTGAGTTCAAATGGCCTCGCTGCTTTCGAGTTTCCTGCCTGTGTGAGTCTTGCCCTGCCCCCTTTCCCCTGCCGGAGAAAATGGGATGATAGAAATGGGAGTGTAACCCTTGGATCCGGATTTTATCCTCCATTTTTAAAGGCCCAATCTGGCCCTACAAGTCACTTTGTTATATCATCGTGTTCTGTTCTTCAATCAGTTTCAAACCAGTTTGTGAAATTTTAGTAACCAATTATTTAATTCTATAGGTTAAAATGTAAAATGCAGATCTGACCATTTACATTCACCAGCTGCCCATCCCTCCCCCACACAACAGTACAAACCTTCTGGTATCCATAGCATCAAAATAGCAACTTAAGCTGTGAGATGCACAGTAGGGCCCCACGGAGGTCCTGGCACACACATGTGGTAAAATTGCATAGAAAGTTTAAACTTCTGATGGGCTGCTTTCTGCTGCCTAGGACCCTCTGCTAAAGCCTCTGACACTGAGCTCAGAGTTAGACACTTGGGCCAGATACATGGGACTTAACATGGGACGTAATTACCTTGGAAACCCAGAGACTATCCAGCATAACTGAACTGAGCACCAAACTGACCCCCTAATACTCTCCCTGATCTGACCCGACTACCTTCCCCCGACCTGACCACCCACTTGCTCATCCACCCACCCACCGAAAGATTTGAGACCTTTAAGTACTTATCCAAATACAGCAGCTAATGTTGTTTTTTAAAAAGGGGGCACATCCTCTCTTTGCCCATCTTCTCCCACGCTCGCATCTTCCCTGGCTGCGCTGACCCAGTGCTGCTGCAGTCAGGATCAGAAGTCCTGGCTGAAAAAAGCCACAAAAAGGGCAGGTCACAGAAATCTTTGGGGATAGTGGCAAAGCGTGTAGCATTGATGCTGATCGGAAGATCTGGGCCAACACGTGCATCTTCTCCAAAAGCCAGGCATACAAGTAACATTTTAGAGAATAGTTCTTTACCATGCAATGTGAGTTCCATTCAGACATGGGATATAAGTTAATTTTTAGTTGAATTGTCTTGCGACTGAAATGTGGTCTCGTCCACTTATTTGTATTTATGTTTACTTTAACACATCAGGCAAAGTATTTATTTGACCAAAATTGTTGAATTGCAATTATTTGTAAGTCAGATTTTTATGTAACAATGAACATCAGTGACATATTTATTTCAGTAAATCTCTGCAGTATTATTCTCTGTAAACTATGTGAGCTTTTAAAGCAGAAATAAATTGAGAATAAAACCCCTAAATAAACTAAACTCCCATTTTCTCTCCTCTCATGATGAGTTACACTTGCTGGGGTATAGTTACATCTGCACCAATTTTTCTCTAAGGGGCCATTCTGTGTGTGTAAAGCTAAACTGTCAGAGTTAAGAGACTTGGGGGGAAATGATAGCCAGGACTAGTCATAGCTTCCAACAGAACTCATCACATGATGGCCAGGAATGAGGACCAGCTGGATTTCCTCTCCCTCCTCATCAAAGGTACAGGGGTTAATTGCATTTCCCTAGCCATTGCCCTGGTAGAAGTTGGTTGACAGAGCAGAAACCAAGGGTCAAGTCACATGACCAAGTTCCACACAAGGTAGCGCTCTTACAAACAGCCATCAGGCTACTCAAGGATTTTGAACTTCACATTTTTTGACCCATTTAGACTGTAAACACTTCCTTGCTCAGACCATTGTCTATTATTTTGCGATGTATGATTTTCAGTATGTAATAAAACTACCTAATTTTCAAATCTGTCAGTTTATTCAGAAAGTTACTTCTGCCAAGAAATAATTAGGTTGTAATCCACTCCACTGAATTTAATAATCACTTAAAAGCAAGTATGTCTGTGCTCCAATTTGTTTAAAGATGTGCACATATACATGATTGACAGATTTGAATCCAAGCATGTTTTCCAAGCATCTGATATTTATTTGTAGCATTATAAGGATCATTGTTTAATGTGTCAATGAAAGTTAGCATTTTTTCTAACTAATGAAACCTTTTCTTCAGTCAAGTGTGGTAATGAAAGCTATTAAAGTGGCACTGAATTACTTGCAACTTGTCCTGATGCAAACTTGCCATGCACATGAATTTTTGTTCCTTATATTTGTGTGCCCAACATTTTATTGGTACCAATTTATGCAACAATGATATTATTTAATTACTTGGCATAGAAAAGTCAGATCTTAAAGACACTCTGGCCAGGCATATAAGGGGAGTTTAAACCTGGAAAAGCATGTGGGTTTAAGTGCAAGGGAGGCAGCTAATGCTGGCAAAAATGCAAGGGCATTAGGAAGCCTCCTCCAATCTGCTGACTTCTGGGTTAATTTGGATGTCTTAATCTGTTTGTGTGCAACCCTTTCTGGAGAAGCGGATTGACTATTAACATTTGCTAATTGCTCAACTGGAGCAATATTTCAAAACAAAGCTTTCACATTACATCCAAATGTTTCCCAAGCTTCTGGAAACTTGTCAGTGAAAGCTAGGCAAGTAAACAGTGGCATTTGAGGGGCTGATTAAAAGACATACAAATATTGCCTTCTTATCTACAAATAGGGGAGGGTTTTTTTTTTCACCAGTACATTTGCTGAGTTTACTTTCTACACTGTGGAGGTTTTATGAATCACATCAGGATGTTTGGTACCTTGGCAGCTTTAAGTTGGACCTTGGACATGAATCACTATGAACAATAGCAGAAGCAGCATCGGGTTTTTGAGAGCCCGGCAGCTGGACCATAGAGAGGGGAGCAGCAGTGAGATGCAGCTCGCAGAAGCCACTACCCACGTCACAAGGTGTACATGGCTGAGCTTTTTTTGATTCATTCACGGGATGTGGGCTTCACTGCTGGGCCAGCATTTATTGCCCATCCCTAGTTGCCCTTGAGAAGGTGGTGGTGAGCTGCCTTCTTGAACAGCTGCAGTCCATGTGGTGTAGGTACACCCACAGTGCTGTTAGGAAGGGAATTCCAGGATTTTGACCCAGCGACAGAGAAGGGACAGCGATATATTTCCAAGTCAGGATGGTGAGTGACTTGGAGGGGAACTTCCAGGCGATGGTGTTCCCATGTGTCTGTTGCCCTTGTTCTTCTAGGTAGTAGTGGTCGTAGGTTTGGAAGGTGCTGTCGAAGGACCCTTGGTGAATTCCTGCAGTGCATCTTGTAGATGGTACACACTGCTGCTACTGTGATTCAGTGGTGGAGGGAGTGATTGTTTGTGGATGTGATGCCAATCAAGTGGGCTGCTTTGTCCTGGATGGTGTCCAGCTTCTTGAGTGTTGTGGGAGCTACATTCATCCAGGCAAGTGAAGAGTATTCCATCACACTCCTGACTTGTGCCCTGTAGATGGTGGACAGGCTTCGGGTGGTCAAGCGGCAAGTTACTCATCGCAGGGTTCCTAGCCTCTGATCAGCTCTTGTAGCCACAGTATTTATTGTGCTAGTCCAGTTCAGTTTCTGGTCAATGGTAACCCCTAGGATGTTGATAGTGGGGTATTCAATGATGGTAATGTCATTGATCATCAAGGGGCGATAGTTAGGCTCTCTCTTGTTGGAGATGGTCATTGCCTAGTACTTGTCTGGTGTGAATGTTACTTGCCACTTGTCAGCCCAAGCCTGGGCATTGCTGCATTTGGACATGGCCTGCTTCAGAATCTGAGGAGTTGTGAAGAGTGCTGAGCATTGTGGGGATGTTTGCTGATGATTGCACAATGTCTGAACAACAGTGACTCAGAGCGTCAGATTGTCATACAAGCCATCTGCTGCCTCCTAGAAGAAGATCTACTCCATGCTGAATTTGCTGGCCACGCATTCCCTAGTCTGTTAAAATCACAACCACCCTTATCTTTATTGCCATTGGATTCTACCAGGACTACACTGAGGGCACATCCACCCCCAGTTGGTGACACCTCAATACATAAGGCAGGCGACTGATAATTGCTGACCCTGGCAAACAAGCTATGTGAACCTTTCCTGAAATGAAGACCAACAGCGATGTAATGAATGCCATATTACCACCAGATGGGAGATTAAACAAGCCATCGACCTGCTGAAGATGCACTCTAGGGACCTGTTTAGATCTGGCCCTTCAGAATGCACCAGCCAAGGTCTCCAGACATGTTGCCAAGATGTGAGATTTAGACCTGCAGGAGGAATAAGGCACAGAGCACAAGAGTGTCTGTGGACAAATCCAACAAGGAGATGTGAGAAGAGAAGAACAAGGAGGAAGATGATGATGATGGCAATGTTGCACCAACTACTCATATTGTTCTTCAGAATGTTAGATATCCTTATAATTGTCCTTATATATCATTTGGACACCAGCAGTAGACTGGCCACATGCAATGATCTTTCTTCCCACCTGCTCCTTCCGCCATTACCTCCCAACAACGCTACTGACACAAATCACCCCTTGCACATCCCCCATTGGTCCCATCAATTCATGTCTTCATATTCACCATCAAGCAAGTATAAAAGCAAGTTGCTACCCAGCAACCATGCCTTCATTATCTCTAGACTCGACTATTACAAATCAATCCTGGCTGGTCTCCAAAATTCTATTCTCTGTAAACTTGAGGTCATTCCAAAACTTTGTGACTTGCATCTTAACCAGCAGCAAGCTCTGCTCCCCTACCACCACTGTGCTTGCTGACCTACTTTTGTTCCAGTAATTCTCATCTTGGTTTTCAAATCTCTCCCCGCCCTATCTCTGCAATCTCCTCCAGCCTCACAACTCTTCAAGATGTCTGTGCTCGTCTAATTCTGGTCTCTGGTACATTCCCAATTTTAATTGCTGCACCACTGGTAGCTATGCCCTCATTTGCCTTGGCCTCAATCTACACCTCTCTACTTCATTTTCCTTCTTTAAGACTGACCTTAAAACTTACCTCTTTACTCAAGCTTTTGGTCATCTGACCTAATACCTCCTTATGTGGCTCAGCATCATACTTTGTTTTCTAATGCTCCTGTGAAGCTCCTTGGGAGCTTTCATTAAATAAAAGGCACTATATAAATATAAGTGGTTATTGTAAAACAACAATGAGCTGGCTGCATTAAAATGTCACTGACAGATGAACTGAACTTGCTTTGGGTTTCCCACATGATATTGGAGCCCCACCTCCCCGCCCGCACTCCAAATGCACCTTGGAGTTATTTTTGTGTCCATAATTTCTGAGGCAGCCAAGTTGAAAAAACCATCTGGACAGCAAAAAAACAAACTGTGGAAACACCAAGACCAAGGGTCTAGTTTGAGAAAGGGCCAACTCCTGAGTTTTATCCTAACTACAGCCTGATAGTGCTGCACAAGTGAGATGGCAATAGACAGGTACCCTTTCCCAACCCTGATCAATGCTGAAGCACTATGGAAAACAGCCTTGTCATACAAAAATCATACTCACTAAGACTCAAAATTGTTCAAAATCTGGTCCACCTTCTTGACCAATTAGCAATACGACAGTATAGGCTGCGCGGTCGGTGAGAGTTTTATGTGATAACCCATCCAACCGTGAAATCTCAAACTATGGCACTGGAGCCAAAATATCAGTAAACATTAATGTACCAGGCAGCTATACGAAGGCACCAATGGCATGTACCAGATCTGAAAGCCATTTTTAGGCTTAATTTAATTTATCTCAAGAGCAGCTACAGTATAAAAACAATTAAAATATAGATAAAAACGCTTTTCCAGTTTTGTAAAAGTTTGTAGTCTCCTAATAACTTAAATTGTTTCATAAGTTAAAGGAGGTCAATTTCTTGTTTCCTGTCAGCCAGCTTTCAATTTGTGAATTCATCCATATTTCATCACACTAATGTTACAAAGTCCAGAGTTAAGCTGAAACGAGCTGAACAGAAGGTCAGACCTCAAAACAACTGATGAGCAAAGAATCACTGAGCTACTTGAATCCCTTCTGACCTTCATTTCTGAATCATACAGGCAAGTAAAAAATTTAAACTTAATCTTCACTATATTTAAAATCAATAACATATTAGCAAGCCTACATACCAAGCATTAGGCTTTAAATTTAGCGCAAAATGAGTTCTGGTCTGTCCACAGATTATTTTTTGGGTTAGTCAGCAAACTTACTCTTAAATGGGATTTTCTATTACAAACCAATTTTTTTTTCATTGAATAGCCTTTCAATTACCTGTGGAGAAAGTTCAGAGAAAGAAAACTTGAACCGTGGAAAGTATTAATCATCTGTCTGTGTGAAGTATGGTAGTACAATGATCCATTTTATAAGAGCGATCACAATTGATAATTCATACAGAAACCCCCAGTGGTGTACCTTGAAAACACTTTAAAGCAACTGTTATTTTATATTGAATGTAATCAAAGTAAGGCAGTTAATAGTCCAGGTGAAATTCATTTTGAAGGACAAGAAAGAAATAAGAGGCAGGATTTTGAGGTTGTTGGGCGGGTGCAGTGGGCAGGCCAGGCAGCGGCCGTGAAATCGTGGTCAGAGTGGCAACTGTCAATGTCGCAGGAGCTGGCTAAGGGGTGAGGCCTGGCTCCTTGGAGTGAGTGCCTTGTGGCTTAAGGGCCACGACTCGGATGTGCCCTGCGAGGCGTTCCTCAGGTGGGGTTGGCCAGGCTGCAATAGCACTGCAGGTAGAGAGTGGACTAATCAATGCTCCTCTGTCCTTTCAGGAGAAGACGGCCAATAACAATACAGAAAGGTCACGGACTGGCAGAGGACCCGCTAGCCTCCTAATTCTTTCCAAATACAAGCAAGGCACCCTGGAGCTCAAGAGCTAGCACGCACCCCATGCAGCTTGCCAAGCGAAGGTAAGAGCGCAGTGCATAGAGGTGAGACTTTCGGTTTGTGCAACTATTGTAGTGTAGTCTCTTCATTGATGTGAGCCTCGAACCTGGAGTCCCCATCGATCATTGAAGATGATGGCACCATGATGCTGATCTCCATTGTCTCACCAGGATGCCTGGCATGCACAGTGACATTGTGATAATGACATATCTTTGTTCTTCCTTTTAGGTTCACCAGCAGGTGTGCGTTCTGCGGACCCTGAAGGGCCACCCCTGACACCGGAGGACCACTGAGCTTCTGTTGCACCTGCATCACACCCGCTCTCTGAAGCAGATACCAGCACCTTGGTGGGCATTATATCGGCGGCTAGTATCTCAATGCACATTGGTGTGGGCACTTCACACTCACTTGAGGTGCAGGCAGAGGCAGAGAGTGCCCGGGGTTCCGGCAGTCTGAGGACTGCTGGAGACCAGGATGATGCCCAGTGGAAGGCAGGTGATGAGCCTCTGGAATCATCCATTAGGCAGCAGATGCGGGATGTGCGAGAGGGTCTGGCAGAGATCCATGAGGGTATACATGCCATAGCCTCTGCTTTGGAGGAGTCCATGCAGAGCATCAGCACTGCATTGACCAAGTGCACTGCCTCCTCCATTGAGAGATTGATGACTCTCATGGAGAGGCAGCTCCAGGGACAGATTGAGGGGTTCCTGGGGTTGCACTCAGACCTGAAAAGCCTCACACAGTTAATGACCCCAGGTGTTCAGTGTCCATGTGGGAGATGAACGAGGCATCCAATATCCCAGCTCGGTGCCCGTCCATCAATGGCGTGCAGGGAGGTTGAGTGTGACCTCACGTTGGTGCACGAGCTACCTGTCGTTTTTGTGGGCTCCTGGGAGCTCTGTATGATGGCAGCAGCTCCTCCGCCCCTCTGCCAGTCACTGTGGCATCTGATGAGGCTGCGGTGACTGGGGAGATAACAACCATGGCACTGGCCACTCCCTCCAAGGCGGGGCCAGCACAAGCTGCACTGGCAAGAGGATGACTGCCAATGCCAACAAGACAGCAGAGTCAGCAGGCTGTCTCCAATGCCAGTGCCAGCGATGGGGGGAGCACCTAGATGTAACACTTGCAAACATAAGTTAAAGGCGCCATAAACACAAGAGGGACAGGACACAGGTGATTTTATGTTCATTTATGTTTTCTTCATGTATATTAGTCTGGGGTTGAAGATCAGAAACATTTTTGTAAATATTATTGAATTGTCAAAATGAGATAAATTGTATTGTTGTCGTCATGGCCTGAGTATGCTTCACCTTTTTATTTCATTGGTGCGGGGAACGCCAGTATGTATGCTGGACGTAGGTGGCTTTGAAATTTATTGCACAGGCGCTGAGTGTTCTTTGGGTTCAGATGAAAGGGTCTTTTCAGACATCCGGGATGGAAATGGCAGTCCTGGAATGCGGTTGAAGCTGATCTTTGGTAGCTTAGTTGAAGGAGCATTGGGTCAAGGCGTACCTGGTGTCCCTGCCTCCGTGCAAGTTACCGAGGTCTAGGTACATCCTCAGAGTTCTCACCATGCTCCTCTTTGGACTCACTACTGGACTGATCATTTGTGGCCTGTGGAGCTGCGTCAAGATCCTCTTCCTCCAATGGGTTCCCCCTTGCCAGTGCCAGATTGTGGATAGCGCAGCGTGCATCCACTATCAGTGACACCCGCTCTGGGTAGTATTGTAGTGCTCCTCCCGAATGGTCTAGGCATCAGAAGCACATCTTGATAAGACCTATGGTCCTCTCTACCACTGCCCTTGTGGAGGCATGACTCGTATTGTATTGCTTCTCTGCCTGGGTGGCGGAGAGGCAAAGCGCCACCTCTTCAATAGATAGCCCTCGTCACCCAGCAGCCATCCAACCAGTCGGGCTGGAGTACTGAAGAGCCTTGGGACCTGGGAGTGTCTCAGGATGAAAGCAAGATGGAATCTGTTAGGGTACCTTGCACAGACTTGCAGAATTTCCATCTGGTGGTCACACACTATTGCACATTCATGGAGTGGAATCGCTTCCTGTTGAAGCAGGCACCCAGCTGACCCGCTGGCGCCTTGATGGCCACATGTGTGCAATCGATGGCACCCTGGACGTGGGGGAACCCAGCAATCGCTGCAAAGCCTCTGGCCATACGGTAAAGAATAAAGGTCAGGATCCGACTGAACAGAGCTTCTGTCACCAGCTTGACACAACTGTGGATATCTGATTGGGAGACTCCACATAGATCCCACACTGACCTCTGGGAAGAGTTGGGGGCATTGAAGTTGAGGGCAACTGTGACCTTCAGAGCCACTGGCATGGGGTGCCCACCTACACAGTCGGAGCTGAACTCAAGCCCTATCATCTGTCAAATGGAGGTCACTATCTCCCTAGAGAGGCGGAATCTCCTTCAGCATTGCACCTTGGACATATTGAGGTAGCTGCATCGCTGGCTGTAAACCCTGGCAGCAGGATAGTGGCGTCTTCTGCGGCCCCTTCCGCCTTGGACTACCTGCTGACCATGTGCCCTTTGTGCCTGCACCTCTCCTCCCACAGTTCCCTCCCCTGGAAGCTGCACTGGGACCCCTGGACTCATCTCCTTTCTGGCCCTCCTTCCTCAGAGGAGGTGCCCCCAGCAGGGATCACAATCCCCATTACCAGGGTAAGGGAAAGCTGTCTGATACTTGCAAGGGTCCACAAAGCCCAAATCCTCTGGGAGCTTTGTAAACACCAATAAGTCATGAAATGAAGCCTGGAAATGCTAAGAATGAAGCCCTGAATAGAGGTGAGGCTGCCAAGTACCAATAAGTAACCAGCAACAAACCATCTCCAAAACCCCTCACTACTCACACTGGCAATGCTGCTGACCCTTTTTATCCTGCCCGTTGATGAGGTTTTTGAAAATGACAGCTGGCCGCCTGCCTGTTTTGCCCGTGCGACAAGTGTGAAATCGCACAGGCAAGGATAAATCACCATCAATTGGACTGTTAAAGGCCTTAAGTGACCATTTAATTAACGGTGGGTGCGGCTCTGGCACCCGCAAGCGCCCGCCAATGGAAATATCGCGCCAGTGCGCGATGATATCAGGAAGCTCGCCCAACGTCATCACACGCAATTTTATGCCTGATCGGGTTGGGTATGCACCCGCCTGCAGGACATAAAATTCAGCCCAAGATTCTTGGGCAAGTTGATGCTTGTACTGAAGGAACATTAATACATCATTGCAAACTAAATAGCGAATCATTGAGTTTTGTCTACTACATGGGGTGGATCATTTCCAGTCAAACACAGCATATGTTTATCCTCATGTGTTCCCAGGCCCTATATTGAGGCTGGTGATATCAATAGAAAATTAAAAAAATTATAATACAAAGCATATTGTTTGGTCTTGGCTGGTCACAGGTTTGACTATTACAGATGATCTTCCAGAAACCACCACCATTGTGAAGAATACAAACATGAAACTACAGCTCAATGCAAAATGTACAAATTTTGACCAGCAGCATCCACAAGAATCCAACTGCAAGTTACAATAATTTCAGCAATGGGGAGCCATTGAACACAATGGGGAGGAGCAGCTAAAGCATCAGTAAACATTGTGTGAATTTTGGAAAATTGATTCTTGGAACAGACAATATCAAAGAGTCAACAGGGGCAACATTAAAGGCACTATTTGTTGAGAATGAGAAGGTAATGAGAAGCTTTAAAATCAAGTCAGTGTGTGTCCAACAAACTAGGATGTTAACATTTGACAATAAAGGACATTTTACATTCAGGTAAAGAAGTTGTACAACAAATTGGCCCACTGAATATCCTTTTTGTATCAATATTGCTGTAGCTTTGATTCCAACATATAGGGCAGAAGCGTCCCAGATGTGCACAAAGTGCGGTAGCGGGTGGGACATTTTACCCATCGGCTGCAATGGTGGCTTTTTGCACGGCATCGTCCCATTCCTGCTTCAAATATGCAGCCACAGGAAACACGCCTTCTCTCTGATTTGCCCGCCATGCCGTTACCTTACAGCGCCCTCACACAGGGCGCTGTGTTTAAACTGCTGCCACGTGCACACTTCTCAATGCCTGCAGCCCAGGATTGCACCGGTGAATACATGGCCCCCAACGCCAAGAAGAGTGCAGTCCCCTGAATCAGTGATGCTGCCCTGGGATGCTTCTGGACACCGTGGTCAGTGTCCACACTCTGGCTTGGGAGGCAGTGGTCAGTGCCAATGCTGCACACAAGAGTTCGGGCATACAGTGCAGAAAACTCATCTGTGCTGCTAGGGAAAGGCAACATCTTATCACTCTAAATTCACACACTCACAAGGTGATCACACATTCACTGGCAACTCACTCACTGCCAGCTCAAGGGACATGACCACTCACCCTCTCACACGCACCCTCATGTCACCATCTAGCCTTATCTCCTCTGGAGACTGCCTCCTGAGCCCTTGCCAACTTGAGGCCACACACAGATCAACATGGGCCCCATACAAACCCTGGGATACCCCACTTCCCCAGTACAGCCCTCGCCCTGCAGCCTTCTACCCTGCCTAAGGCCAGTTCTCCTCCTTCCCCAAGCCAGACCTAGCGCTGCAGCCATTGAAAAGCCACCCCAACCTTCCAGCTGGTCTGACAGGTAGAGACCTGCCTGTGAACCCTCTTCAAAGCGATGTGGTGCTGTCTGTGAAGCCTGGCGCTGATGACCACGAGTGCTGCCTGAAGCTAGATAGGCAAACAAACCTGAAAGTCCTGAGCAGTTCGCCGGGTGCACATCGCTAACGTACAGTCGTGAAACACGTTGACGTGCAATCACACCAACGTGCCCAGATCATTTGAGTGAGCAGGGCTTATAGTGAGATGCTAAAGTATTGAAATTAGGTTCCCAACGTGCAGCGGCAAGAAACGTGGCCTGCCATTGACGGATGGAGCGGACGATCGTAAACTGGTTTCATGACGACGTAAAACCAATTTTTGGCCTTCTCGCCATATTGTCCTCCCCACACCCATCATGATTTCTGTTGCCAACAGGGCTGAAAAATTCCAATCCTAGTACTGGATGTGCAATTTACAAAAATAACTTATAAACACACAACTCCTGTTTTGCAACTAAGTCTTTTATAGTTTCATATTAATCATCAACCTTGGCTGACTGGTGCTACACTTGCCTCTAAGTCTGGAGGTTGTGGATTGAACTCCCACTCCAGAGACTTTGAGCACATCATTTAGGCTAGTGCTTCAGTGCTACAATGCCAGAGCTACTATCTTTCAGCCAAGTTGTTAATCTGAGGCTCTGTCTGTCCTTTCAGGTGGATGCAGAAGATCCTATGGCACCAATAAAAGTCAGCAGGGAAGTTCTCCTGGTGCTCTGGCCCAATTTTGTCCCTCAACCAACATCACTGAAGCAGATTATATGGTCACATTCCACTGCGGTTGATGGGATCTTGTCATGTGTAAATTGACTGTCATGTTGTCCTGCGTTATAACAGTGGATACATTTTCAAAGTAATTACTTGGCTGTGAAGAACTTTTCAATGGTCTGAGGATGAAAAGGTGCTATATAAATGCAATTATTTCCTACAATAACAATGCCACACTTCCGATGAGTCAGCTAACACCAATATCAATCTAAAATCATGTGGGAGATGAAGATATAGTAAGTGAATGGGTGGTTTCTTGTCACTCAAGAGCACTGGTGCAATTTAAAAGTACTATTACAATAATTAGTTATTCTGGTAACAGTTGGCAAGAGAGGGCTTCAGATAATATTATCATAAATATGTTATGCAAATGTTGATCAAGATCATTGATCTCAGTCAGGTCTATAGCACAAGTAATTTAAATATGTTCTGCCTGAAATATCCGCTAATGTAATGATCTACTGGGTGCAAAATAAGGCCATACCTTAAGAAGGAAGATTCCAGAGAAACTTTGCAGCTCAAGAAGAGGTGAGAAAAACTACATGTATTTCTACCTGATGCTGCAGTGACAAACTTTCTTTGTGGATTTGATTAGATAGTTGAAGGAAATCAAACTTCAATAGTGGAAAGAGAATATAATGTAATAGGTACAGTGTTACTTATTTTTTAAAATAGGAAACACAGCTCTTCAGGACTAGTTTACAATGCAAGTAAATGCTGTAGTATGTCATGTTGGCAAATTCATGGAGGGTGGAGGATTTTGGATAGAACCCAGCTGTCCATACTTTTGCCCAAGCAGGTGAGACTTTAATAACCACTTTGAGGGAATTGAGAAAAGGAATATTTATCTATTTCACTAAAAGATATTCCTGTTAATTATAAATAGCACCTACCAGGCCATCAATGTATTTCTAGAACTCATTATTAAAGCTGTAAACTGAGGAGGGTTAAAACAATTTGGTAACCTTTGGAAACTGTAGCAGAATTGATTGCTGCGTGTCTGCAACATTCGTTTTTTATAGCCAAATATGCATTGTAAATAATAAACCTTTCACATTTAATACATAAAGTAAATCCTGGTAAATCCTTGGATATTTGGATGGGAGATGTAAAATGTTGATTGCTAGACTTTTTTCCCCAACCTTTAATGAGGAGATTCATCAATTTCATTCACAATTTATATCCAACACATCTGCCATCACAGATGGGTTAGTACATAGCATCTGTGGCTCTAATACCTGGGAAAAAAAGTGGAGTTGCTTAAATACCAAAATAATTTAGAAATAAATCTTCTTTGTTCACTGTTTCAATATGACACTTAAGCAATGGACATACACACCTTTCACTGAGACTCCCACAGTACTATAAAACAATAGGTTCTCATTCTGAAAGACTGTTCTACATCCTAAACACAAGTACTGATGAATGCAAATTCTAACCTGATGTTTTGCTGATGTTTTCAAAGAAAGGTGTTTTTTTATATTCATTTACTGCTCAAATTCAGTCTATGCACAATATTGCTAAATGAAAATGATAAGTTCTCTATTCACGGCATTTATTCTACTGGTAAACTAATGTGTTTTTATCAAATCCGAGAGTAATTTTAAGTTCAATTATGAAACTAAACAATTCCTTAATTATCTAAGAGTTGAGGTGACTGGGTTACTAGTTTGACTTGGTAGGGCAGTGTTACAGTAGCACTTGGTAACAACTTGGTATTGTATTTAAACAGCCCCCTAGATGCACCAATCTTGTGTTATTATTCTTTCTCCAATGGACTTGAAGAAGTCAGTGGATGCCAAGCCAGCCCTTAGGCAGTTGTCTGGCTTAATGAGCTCAACCTAAAACAAACTTGAACTGAGGATGAGTAACTCAGATGGATAGAAGGAGCATGTACTACCAAATATACCCATTAAAGAGTGTTTAATTTGGCAACTACTACTCAGTACATAAAACCACAAATATTAAGGTAGCACTCACACTTTGGTAGAAATAGAAAGTAGAACTTACATTTATGCAGCCTTTTTTGACCTCAGAGGGTCCAGAAGCACTTCAGAAGGAAAGAGTAGACAGACTGGGCTTGTTTCCACTGGAGTTTAGAAGAGTGAGGGGGTGATTTAATTGAAGTATATAAGATCCTGAATGGCCTTGGCAAGGTGGATGTGGAAAGGATGTTTCCTCTTGTGGGTGAGTCCAGAACTATAGGGCACTGTTTTAAAATTAAGGGTGGCCCATTTAGGACAGAAATTAGGAGAAATTTTTTCTCAGAGGGTTGTGTGACTTTGGAACTCTCTGCCTCAGAAGGCGGTGGAGACGGGGTCACTGAATATTTTTAAGGCAGAGGTAGATTCTTGCTAAGCAAGGGAATCAATGGTTACTGGGGGTAGATGGGAATGTGGAATTCGAAACACAAGCAAATCAGCCATGATCTTATTGAATGGTGGAGCAGGCTCGAGGGGCCAAATGGTCTACTCCCATTCCTATTTCTTAAAGCCAATGAAGTCCTTTGGACATCCAGTCAATTTAAGGAAACACAGGAGCCAATTTGCAACCAGCAAGACATCAAGAACAGCAATAAGATAAATGACCAGCTAATCTATTTTCAGTGATTTTGGTTGAGAAAGAAATCAAGCTCAATGGTCACTCCCCGCTTCTTCTTCAAAGAGTACCATGGGATCTTTTACACCCACCTAAAATAGTAGGTGAGGCCTTCAAACGATGGGACATTCAACAAGGCAGCGCTGCTTCAGTGCTAAAGTGTCCACTCAGATTCAGAGGCTAGAATGCTATCACTGAGCCCAAGACATTACTTAATCGGGTTAGAATTTCAGAAGATAATAATGATTATTAAAAAGAACTTCTGTTCCCTTACACAAAAATCTTCAAAATGTTGTAGATTCAAATTTTATGTAATTGAATTTCAAGTTTTGATAAACAAAAGAAATAATATTCACATTTAACCAGCTTTCAGGTTCACTGCCTCTTTAGAAATTAATACTTACCGGCCAAGATTTCAATAAGAACACAAAGTGCAAAAGTAGAAAAGGCAATTTAGCCCATCTTCTACAGAACATATGTAATTTAATCCAAGGGTACACAGAATATGGCCTTTGGGACATATCCATCTGTTCCACAAAGCAGTTCTGCATTTGATGGACAGCTGATCCTACATTGACTATTGGGATTGAGGGATTGACGCCTTGATTGACACTGGCATCAACCCACCAAGTTAGTGTTGTAGCAGAAGGCAACCCATTTAAAGCTGCATATATTTTTCCCTCTGGACACCTTGGCAGTTTTATCAGGACATGCAGATCAACTGATTTTTCAAGCATTGTTCCTACTATTTCTATAGTTTAATGCTTGGGACATGCAAATTTATGAATTAGGGATAGGTGTAGACCATTTGGCCCCTCAAGCCTGCTCCACCATCATGGCTGATATAACTGTAGCCTCAACTCCACTTCCCTTCCTACCCCCATATCCCTTGACTCCCTTGTCAATCAAGAATCTAACTCAATCTTAAAAATATTCAAAGATATTGCCTCCACCATTCTCTGGGGAAGAGAGTTCCAAAGGTTCACAACCCTCTGAGAAAAAAAATTTCTTCATCACCATCTTAAATGGTAGACCACTTATTTTTAAACTATGCCTACTGGTTCTGTTCTCTTCCTCAAGGGGAAAACATCCTTTCAGCATCCACTCTGTCAAGTCCCTTCAGGATCTAATATGTTTCATTCAGATTGTCTCTTATTCTTCTAAACTCCAATGGATACAGACCGAGCCTGTCCAACCTTTCCTCATAGGATAACCCCCTCATCCCAGGAATGAGTCGAGTGAACCTTCTCTGAACTGCTTCTAAATGCAATTATATCCTTTCTTAAATAAGGAAACTAAAACTGTGCACAGTATTCCAAATATGGTCTCACCAATGCCTTGTACAACTGTAGCAAAACTTTTATATTCCATTCCCCTTGCAATAAACAACAACATTCTATTTGCCTTCCTAATCACTTGTTGTACCTACATACTAACTTTTTGTGATTCACGTGCCAGGATACCCATTGGTCTATACCTCAGGGGCAGAATTTTCCTGTTGGCATGCGGGGGTGGTTGATCTCTGATGCACGCCCACCATTAGTTAACGGGCCACTTAAGGTGCCATTCGATGTCGATTTCTCGGTGCCCATGCAATCTTCGGGTCAGCGCATGGGCGCAATGGGCAGGCGGGTAGGACACATTTGTATAAACCTCATCCACGTGCGGGATAAGAGTGCTCAATGGGTTCGCGAATGTGCTCTATCAAATATTGATTTTTCAAAGTTACTAATATTTGCCCGTGTGATCTGCAGTACTTCAAAATGCATACCAACTGCTTGGTCTGGACTCTTAACCTTCAGGTCAGCACTCTGCAGTGAGGAATCCTTTTTGGGCCTGCAAGTTTTAGGAAGCCTTCCCTTAGCCATTATCCTGCTGCCAGGGTTTACAGACGGCGAAGCAGCTACCTCAATATGTCTGAGGTACAGTGCTGAAGGAGGCTTTGTCTTGCAAGGGAGACAGTCAACTATATCTGTTAGATGATTGGCCCTGAGATCTCTGTGAACTATGTGGGTGGACACCCCATGCCAGTGGCTCCAAAAGGTCACAGCTGCCCTCAGCTTCTATGCCTCTGGCTCCTTCCAGGGGTTGGTGGGTGATCCTCGCGGTGTCTCCCAATCAGCTGTCCACACTTGTGTCAAGCAGGTTACAGACGCTCTGTTCAGGCGTGCATTGACCTTCATCTACTACCGTTGGGACCAGGCAAGCCAGACACAGCGAGCCAGAGGCTTAGCAGCCATTGCTGGCTTCCCCCCCACCCAGGGTGCTATAGACTGTACACATGTGGCCAGCAAGGCGCCAGCAGGTGAGCCCGGTGCTTTCGTCAACAGGAAGGGCTTCCACTCCATGAACGTGTAGATAGTGTGTGATCACAGGATGCAGATTTTACAAGTCTGTGCAAGGTACCCAGGCAGTTCCCATGACGCTTACGTCCTCAGACACTCCCAGGTGCCAGGGCTCTTCAGTGCTCCAGCCTGGCTTAATGGATGACTGCTGCATGACAAGGGCTATCCCCTCAGAAGATGGCTCATGACGCCTCTCCGCCATCCAAGAACAGAAGCTGAGGAGCACTACAATAGGAGCCAAGCCTCCATAAGGGTTGTGGTGGAGAGAGCCATTGGTTTTCTCAAGATGCGCTTCCGATGCCTGGACCGTTCAGGGGGAGCACACCAGTAGACCCCAGATGGTGTCTCGGTGATAGTGGCTGCATGCTGCGCTCTCCACAATCTTGCGCTGGAAAGGGGGGACGCAGTGGATGATGAAGACATCGACGCAGTGGATGTGGCTGCACACGATGAATCCAGCAGTGAATCCGAGGATGAGCACACACAGGGAAATGCTGAGGGGCTAGACACTGACCCGGGCCTACTCCAGGGAGGCAGGGACACCCAGGATGCTTTAATCCAAAGAACCTTCAGTGGACACACTGCAGATGGACCACCAGGACAAGCCTGGGCTGCAGGCTCCATACTCCATACCTAAGTGCAAAATCTGCCTGGTTAGGAACATTAACTAAGGGCTTTGTTAATAAAGCTGAATGTCTCACAAAACACTTCTAACATTTTTGGAAACCATCCACCTGCAGAAGAAGAGGCACCCTCAGCCATGGTGACATGTCTGAATTTAATATTACAACCAAAGAAACTTAAGGAAACAAAATGACAAAGGTATTAAAAATCACACCAACTCAAAGACCTCATCTCGGGCCAACACAAAAGCGCCAGTGATAAACCCGTGGTGTGCCTAAGGTGCCTTATGTTCATGTTTCTGGGTGCTACATCTTGGTGCTGCCCCATCGCTGAGAGTGGCATCTGGGACAGCCTGCTGACTCTGCTGTCCTGTTGGCCTCGATGACCTTGGCAGTCGTCTTCTGGCCCGTGGAGCCTGTGCTGGCCCCGCCTGGGAGGGATCTGCCAGTTCCACAGTTGGCATGTCCCCAGTCGTCGCAGCCTCACTGGATGCAATGGTCACTGGCAGAGGGGTGGAGGAGCTGCCACCCTCATCTGGAGCACCCTGGGAGGAGCCCGCAGAGATGACAGGCAACTGTTGCTTCGGACCTCCCTGCTCACCGTAGATGGATGGGCACTAAGCTGGGAAACTTGGTGGCCAGACCATCTCCCACATTGGCAATGGTCAGCTGAGGTCAATGCTGATATGAGGGCTTACTGGTCAGAGCGCATCCCCAGGAAGCCCTGATTGGTCTCCTGAAGGAGCCTCTCCACGAGAGTTGCCACTCTCTCCATGGAGGACGCATGGTGCTTGGCCATGAGGCTCAGTGCTTCGGCAATAGTCTGTGTAGACTCCTCCACCACGGACACCAAGCCAAGCATAGCCTTGTGTATCTCCACCAGATGCTCCCGTACACCCGGCCGCATTTCCTGCATTTGCAGTGTCGCAGACAACTCCAGAGGCACATCATCAGGCACCAACTGAGCATGTGCCTGGTCCCCTGAAGTCCTCAGAGTGCTGGGGCCATGGGCACTCTCTGTCTCTGCCAGCTCCTCCAGTGACTGAAGTGCCCTCACTGCTGTGCCTCGGGACATTAACCGATGTTCCAGCTCCCACCGAGGTGCCTGTCTGGCAGAGATGGTGTAACTTCAGGACCCTCAGGTGTGAGAGGGGCCTCTGCTGCTCCTCCTCCCGGCCCTGCTCCGCTGATGCTGAAAGGAAGAACAAGGACATTGGATCAGTTAACGTGGAGAAAATGTCAATGTGTATCCCTGTCCCCTGGATCGTTATGCGCTCATCCTTCCATAAGCAATAGTAAGCCATGTTTCAAACTTTTATCACTGAGCATTCAGCACTGCCATGTCTGTTGGGAGAACAATGGTGACCTCACTGCTGGGCTTACATACCTGCCCCTGGCACTCTAGCCTCACTGACACCAGTGGACCTGGTCGCATGGCACCTCTCCAAATCTAGGGCCTCCTGCTCGAAATGGCTGAGAATCGCCAACTGTGCCTGGTCGCTACCACTCCTCACCCGCTTGGCGGCATTATGTGCATTCTTCTCCTGAAAAGGAGAGAAGAGCATTGATTAGTGCTAATCGCACCTGGACTCTCTTCACGCACGCCCCACCCCAACCAGAGTGGGATGTATCAGGGCTCCAGAGCCTCCTCACCCCGCTGCTGCCGAAAACTCACACAAAGATGCTAGGCTTGTCCCCACCCTCTCACCACCCCCCCTTGGCCACATGCTGCCTACATCACATTAGGCACCACACGGTCTAACCTTCTATAGCAAGGAGGCACAAGCACGTGGAGCGCAGAGGGCAGCAGATGGTTTGTTGCCACGCCACCTTGAAGCTCCCCTCCCAACATGTCATCACCCTGACTTTGACATGTCCTGCAGTTTAAACGCAGCACCTAGGTGCAGCTCCTCCAGGTTGCCCCCAAAACAGTCATGTGGGACTCAGTGTACCACTTGCTGTGGGGGCAGAACCCATCCCTTCACCACCCTCTCAGGGTGACCTCGGCATGGGCAATATCTGCTGGCCCACCCAGCGAAGGACACATGCCATCAATGATTCAATGCAGTCACTGCACTCAGACTTGGGGTGGGGCGGGGGCCACCAGGGAGGAAAGCCTACCTGCTGGGTTAAGTGACCAATGCCAACATTGTCCTCACCCTTCCTGAGTGCAACAGCTCGTTGAAGCACTTGCGACACTGGATCCAGGTGCGCCGCAACACGTCACGGGAGTTCACCACCTCCGCCACCTCCTCCCAGGAACGCTTCATCATGTGGGGGGGCCTCCTCCTCCCGTCCTGGGATACAAGGACCTCCCACCATGCTGCAACCACCTCGAGGAGGGCAGCAAGGCAATCATGGGAAAAACGAGGGACACAGTGCCTCCCTGCCCTACCCTCCTGCCTGGCCTGCTCACCAGCAGCGCTCTGGGGAGCTCTTCCACTGGCCATGATTCACAGCCTTGGAAAGGCTGCAGCAGCTTTTTAAAACAGGTCTCCGGGTCACCATTGGACCCGGCAGTTATACCAGTCCCGCCGCCGCCCACCCACTCCCGCTGTCCTCGGGAGCCGTGATTCACACTGGGCTGGCCTTAATTGGCCCACCCGCGTAAGATGGCGGCGCAGAGTCAATTGCAGGCGGCAATCATGTCCATGCCCGCCTGCACCCGCTCCACCCACCTGACAGGCAGAAAATTCTGCCCAAGAATTCTGCAAATCAGTCCCCATTTTTAATAATATGCTGCTTTCTTATTCTTCCTGTCAAAGCGGACAAGTTCACATTTTCCCACATTATCCTCTATTTGCCAAAATTTTGCACACTCACTTGACCTAGGTGCCTTTGCAGACTGCTATGTCCGCTTCACAACTTACTTTCCTACCTATCTTTGTGTCATCAGCAAATTTAGTAACCATATATTTGGTCCTGTCATCCAAGTTATTAATATAGATTGTAAATAGTTGAGGCCCCAGCAATGATCACTGCGGCACTCCACTTGTCACATTTTGCCAACCTGAAAATGATCCATTTACAGCTACTCTATTTTCTGTTAGCTCACCCATATAGTTGCCCCCTATTAGTTTGGGTAGTAACCTTTGATGTGGCATCTTGTCAAATGCCTTCTGGAGATCTGGGTACAGCAAATCCACAGGTTCCTCTTTCTCCACATTGCTTGTTATTTCCTCAAAGAACTCTAATAAATTAGTCAAACACCATTTCCCTTGCACAAAACCATGTTGACTCTGTTTGACATTGACATTTTGTAAATGCTCCACTATAACCTCCTTGATAATAGATTCCAGCAATTTCCCTTTGACAGACGTTAAGCTAACTGGCGTGTAGTTTCCTGCTTTCAGTCTCCCTCCTTTCTTGAATAGTGGAGCTACATTCAGTATTTTCCAATTTCATGGGACCTTTCTAGGATCTAGGGAATTTTGGGAAATTAAAACCAATGCATCTACCATCTCAGCAGCTGCTTCTTTTAAGACCCTACGATGAAATCCATCAGGACCTGGGGACGTGTCAGCTTTCAGTTCTAATAATTTTCTCAGTACTCTTTGCCTGGTGAATATAATTGTTTTAAGTTCCGCCCTCTCTTTCACTTCCTGATTCACAATTATGTTTGGGGTGTTATTTGTATTCTCTGTAGTGAAGACAGATGCAAAATATCTGTTCAATTAATCCACCATTTCCTTATTTTCCATTATTAATTTCCCAGGTTCTCTCCATAGAGGACCTACGATCACTTTACTTACTCTTCTCCTTTTTAAATACCTGTGGAAACTCCCACTATCTATTTTTATATTTTTAGCTCACTTTCTCTCATCCTCTAATTCCTTCCTCCTTATTTTTTGTTAGTTATTCTTTGTTGTTTTTTTATATTCTGCCCAATCTTCTAACCTGCCGCTAATCTTCATGGAACTGTATGGTTTTTCTTTCAATTTGATATTTTCATTAAGTTTCTTAGTTAGCCACGGATGGTACCTCCTTCCCTGGAGTCTCTCCTTCTCGCTGAAATGTATTATTTCCGAGTATTCTGAAATATCTCCTTAAATGTCTGCTACTGTATCTCTACTGACTTATCCCTCAACCTAATTTCCCAATTCACTTTAGCCAGCTCTGTCTTCATGCCCTCATAATTGCCCTATTAAAGTTCAAAACACGAATCTTAGACCCACTCTTCTCTCCCTCGAACTGAATCCATAATTCAGTCATGTTTTGATCACTGCTACTAAGGGATGCCTTTACTATAAGGCTACTAGTTAATCATGCCATGTTGCATGTTACCAGATCCTGAATAGTCTGCTCTCTGGTTGGTTCTAGCATGTGCTGGTGTACGAAATTATCCCAAAAACACAATGGACTCATCTTCCATTGCTGCCTTTGCCAATCTGATTTACCCAATGTAGATTAAAATCACCCATGATATCATTGTACCTTTCTCACTAGACCTCATTATTTCTTCGTGTATACTCCGTCTTGCAGCATGGTTACTGTTAAGGGCCTATAAACTACTCCCACAAGTGTCTTTCTACCTTTACTATTTCTTATCTCTACCCAAACTGATTCTACATTTTGATCTCCAGAACTATGGTAATCTCTCTCTACTGTACTGTCATCCTTAATTAACAGAGCTACTTCTCCACCTTTTCCTAGACCCCTGTCCTTCCCAAATGTCATGTACCCTTGAATATTCACATCCCAGCCTTTGTCATCTTACAGCCATATTGCAGGAATGACTGTCATATCATGTATATTTATTTCTATTTGAGCTGTCAATTCATCTGTATTTTTGCAAATGCCTTTATCTCTGTATTTTTTACATTTTTGCAATCTCTGGCCTTATCTACTGGCATACTCTTAAGTTGTATGCTCGGTCCCTTCCTGCCATGCCTTGATTATCAATTCTCTTATTGCTACAGAAGCACAGAATCTCCAGCTGATCTGGCAGTTCTGATATTCAGTGTACCTATGCACCAACACATCCACTTCAAACCACGAATCCACACTGGTGCCACATCCAAATGTGCTCCAATGCTATCAAAGCTCACTTGACCACCAAACACAGATGAACACCAGGAGTTTACAACTCACCTTAAATTTGGAGGTAGAATGGTTCCTCAGAGCAAGGCTGTCAAGCATTGGATCAAGAATCTCTGCTTCTTTCCTCAGCAGACAATATGGCTTGACAAGTATTAACCTTGACTCAGTGATAGCTCTCTTACCCTCAAATAAGAAGATTGAGCTTCAAGCCCCACAAAAATCTTTCATCTTCACCACTTGGGTGGAGAACCAGACTGGATGACTAGCCACGTATAGAACCCACTTGACATTCAGTTCCATGAAAGCTGATTTAACGCAGGCAAAGAAAGGATATTTTTCAAACCCAGAAGAAGTGATCAACCACAAAATCTCCAGCACTGTCTGGCGCACATGTATACCACAAATCCAGTTATGTTCTTTTCTTGCTTTTTATTAATAGTTGATTGTGTGTCTGGAAATATCATCAGTGCTGAATTGCAAAAAATAATGACAATCATGCTACTCCGCAGCATAGCCTCAATTTAAAAAGACTTTCTAATTCCTGTAAATTCATATTTCAAGCAACATACTTGTGTGAAAAATTCATTCATAAAAATAGGACTCACAGTATCTTGCATTTAATTTATACAATGCCGCCATTTTATGTGGGCGGGCCAATTAAGGCCCGCCCAGGGTGATGCGCACCCAGGAGCGTTCAGCGCTACCTGTGCGGGCTGGGGGAGGAGGGAGAGTCGGGGCCTGTGCTCTTTCGCGCATGTAGGCAAAAGAGCGCAGAAATCTCCCTGAGGCAGATTCATTTCATTATGAAACATTGAAATAAAGAAAAAAAATTATTCAGACATGTCCCCTCATGTGACAGTGTCACATGAGCTGGAACATGTTTATGAATTTTGATAAAAACTTTGATTTCATTAATAAATCGTTCATGAAACCTCATCCCGCCCGTGAATGAGGCTCCATGAAAAATGTGAAGGCCGTCTGGGCTCTTCACCTGCCCCCCAACCTTAAGGTTGGGCAGGCAGCCCTGACAATTACTTCAATTAGTTTATTAATGGCCTTAACAGGCCTTTGACAGTTTGGTGGGCGCGCAGCCGACTCTGGTGCGCACCCGCTGAACTAAAGATTGGAATGACGCATGGTGATGTCGGGATGCACGCCCAATGTCACCGCGTGTCATTTTACACATCGACCCTGCACACCGAACAGAAGATTCTGCCCCTGATATACTTAAAAGGGTAGAAAATTCCGATAATTCACCCTCTCTTACACCTTTGCCAGTCAACATCGTCCTATTGTCATTCAGACACTGCATCACCTTTTTCCTACTCCCTGTATCTGGCAGTAAAGGAATGATAATATCCCAGGGATTAGCCCAGCATTTCAGCCTATAGCTCCTCATAAAACCATCAAGTTTGTTCCTATTCAGATTCTCATGCGGGAGAATGAGCCTGTCTTCCCCTAAATTCTGCTAAAAGGCAGGTTGGTATAAGTCAGAACCCAACTGCTGCCTGCCCTGTAACCATTTCCCTCCTTGTCACAAACTCATCACATAGCTAGGTTCTGGACCTCATGTATGCACTGGAAGCCCTTCAGTTGAGAATACAGGAAGGAAAGTGGGTGGGGAGAGAGTGAAAGAAAGAGTGAAAGATCAGAGAAAGAAAAAGATTGGAGGTCGGAGAAAGAAAGAGAGTGGAGGGGGCTGGCGGAGAAAGGAAGAGAGTGGAAGAGCGGAGAAAGAAAAAAAGAGGGTGAGAGTTAGTTTTGGATGTAAAACTCCAGTGTTAAAGAATATTAGAACCAGAAAAGTTTTGACCTGAGGTGGCTAAGGCCATTGGGATGGCTGTGTTGAATGGGATGTTAGTCACCCCAGGACGGTTGGAGTACATTTGAAGGGACAACATTGTCAGAAGTAAACAAATGCCCAAGTAATCCCAACCCTTATATGAATCTTCGAAGCAGTGCTCAGACCAAGTGGTTAATCTTCCAATTTTTGATAAGTATCTGACTTGAGTTTAGGGTGTAAGTCTAATAATTGTAGAGGGAAAGTGGGTTTAAGGAGTTTGGTTTCAATCATAAGTGACTAAGTTCATTGTACTTTTAATATCTTTCATGTAACTGACTATTTACCTTATGAGTGTAGTTGTTAGGATTCATATTCTTTGAGTTTTGTTTGGTAAAATTCTTTTGTTTTAAGCCATGTACCTTGTGGCTTCATTTTTTTCACTAAATACCTGGGGTTCTGATTCTAAAACAAATTAAACACGTTACTAGTCTCTACCAAGATCATAACAGTAGGGCAATGGGACTGTAAAGATTCAAAGGACTTCTAGATTTCTCATAGCAGCAAACAAAGGCATGCCACGGCAGCAGTTGCTTAAAGAAGGGACAAATCATGTTTACATTAAATATCAGTCTCCAACTTAATAATTAGATTTTGTTTTTGAAATTTCAGACTTGTTAAAGAATTAAGAGCCAGGCACCTGCAATTCTGTTTCAAGGTAACTTTTAATTATTTGGCTCATAGGGGATAAAGGTCACTGTTTAATTATTTTCAATTAATCTCCGCAGGACTTCTCAATCTTATTTATATTCATAACCCAACCTTTGTCCAACAGTGTATATATCACTTACACCACTACTATTTTGTGATATTGACAGATAGTTTTGATTTTTTGTTCTGGATAATTTACATACTTTATTTGTTTTTATAGTTACAGTTTTCAGCAATTAATATTTAGCATTTATTCATACATTTTTATGCATATAAATAACTGCTTTCTCCAGTACTTAATATAAGTGATACGATTCACAGTCTATGCATGATTAATGAAAACAAGTTTTTAGTTATTATTCAATGTTAAATTGAATTGCTTTGCTATCCAAAGCTGTCCTATTGCTGGTTTCTGTATCCACACAGTTCAAAGGGACTGATTTAGTCTTAATTGGACTCCGCAAGTTTGTGTCTGATACATGCATGACTGCAAATAAAGTGAAATGTGTTTCAAATCATTTTAACGGAACAACCAAAATGTTGAGAAATGGAAGAAGTTACACTATAACACTAATAGTATAACTGTTGGCATCAATCAGATGAACCTTAGGCCTGAAGTTTTCAGGCGGCCAAAGGGCTTGGCGGGAGCGGTCGCAGAGCCAATCGCCACCTATGATTGGCTCCATGCCGCCATTTTATGCGGGTGGGCCAATTAAGGCTGCCCAGTGTAACACGCAAGCCATAGAGCTCAGCACTACCTGTATGGGCGGGGAAAGAAGGGAAAGTCGGGGCCAGCGCTCTTTCATGCATGTGCACGAAAGAGTGCTTCAACCTCCCTGAGGAAGCTCCATGCCTCAGGGAGATTGAGTCGATGTTCAAAACATTAAATAATAGGTTTAAAAATTTATTTAAACATGTCCTGTGTCACATGAGATGGGACATGTTTTTATATGTATGAAATTTTAATTTATTTGTTTATTAAAGGCTTTAGGAAACCTCATCCTGTTCGTGGATGAGGTTTCCTAAAAAACGCGAATGCCGCTTGGGCTTTTCGCCTGCCTGCCAACCTTAAGGTTGGACAGGCAGCGTTATTAATGACATGAATTACTTTCTTAATGGCCTAAATAGGTCGTTTACATATTGGCGAGTGCGCAGCCGACTCCGGCACACGCCCGTCGAACAAAATATCGCAGGACTGCGCAATGACATCAGGACGCACACCCAACGTCATCGCGTGTCATTTTTCGTGTCAGCGTGTTGGGCCCACCCCCGCACGCTGATTGAGAAATCCTGCCCTTAATGTTGGAAATGGCATTTCTATTTATCATAAGATGTTAGGTGCAAGGACACACTTTCTTCAGAATATGTAATCAATCTCAGCTATACTACCACAAACGTGCATAAGATGTAGGACAAGAAGTAACTGGAAAACTAGAAAGAAAACCACCTCTTGTTCCAATATCCAAATTCAGAATGGCACTGGCCAAGGCAAACAGTCCGTTTGTTCATTTTGTTGTGGAAAATACATGAAGAGATTTAAATTTAAGGTATTGTGACCAAAATAAATATAGGTCAAAAGTATGACGGTAAAAATGGATCATTTCCCCACAAAATAAATCAGAAGAAAGATCAAAATGGCAGTTATAAGTTCTATTTGAGAACAATCATTTTATTCTACTCCAGAAAGCCGAAAGTGGAGATGGAACTAGAGCCCATCTTTACAAACTTTTATAAAGTTTTGCAGAGATGCACATTACAAACATGGACCTCCTAACCTAGACACCATAGTTTCAGCCTTCCTATTTATAGGACACGTGAATTCCTAGGTGATGCCCATTTACTGCCCACCACCTGCAGCAAATTAAACACAATTAATATACAACTAACAAATTCCCTTCTCTCTCCGAATACAAATTAGTGTTTATAACACAATCAAAATTTCAAAACAAATGAAATTATAGGCTTTCATATACTGTACAAAGCATTATATTGTGAGACACCCTCCTCCAATCTTCTTCATCAAGCACCATTTCAAGGAACCGGCCTCTTTGCTTTGGCAAGATAATGATATTTTGAGTCACACCTAAACCCATTAACTGTTCCTTAAGTAGCCCAGGGATTCATCCACCCATTAGTTTTACTCTGTATTAGTGAGATCTCCTAAAGGTGCCTTTATCCTTATTCTGTCTTTAATCCTTC
Organism: Cetorhinus maximus; assembly: GCF_964194155.1. Taxonomy (NCBI): domain Eukaryota; kingdom Metazoa; phylum Chordata; class Chondrichthyes; order Lamniformes; family Cetorhinidae; genus Cetorhinus; species Cetorhinus maximus. The sequence continues at coordinate 45,652,483 of NC_135884.1, read as the reverse complement.
CGTTGTGTTGACTCTTGCATCCAGTATTTAGGGTAAAGTTTTTCGCTCGGTGGGCAGGCACATGCCCGACCCCATCAAGCATAAAATGGTGTGCGATGATGTTGGGAGAACCAAAGTCATCGCGCGATATTTCGATCGGTGGGCACATGCCGGAGTTGGCAGTGCGCCCACCGACAATTAAAAGGCCTATTAAGGCCATTAAAAATTTAATTGAAAGAAATTTTTCACTGCCTGTCCAACTTTACGGTTGACGGGCAGGCGAAAACGTCAAGCGGCCTTTGCGCTTTTTTGGAAACCTCATCCACGGGCGGGATGAGGTTTCCAAAAGCAAATAAAAATAAAATGAAAGCTTTAATTTTTCATTAATAACATGTCACATGAGGGGAGATGTTTCATTACATTTTTATCTTATTAACTTTGTTCATATACCTTCAGCTCCCTGAGGCAGCTCTCTACTCCCGGCTCGCCCTCCACCCCCTGCCTGCACAGGCAGCACTGAACGCTGCTGCTTGCATTTCACACTGAGCGAGCTTTAATGGGCCCACCAGCATGAAATAGCCTTCCGGGCCCGAACGCGGGCGGCTTCCCGACCGCCCCTGCCGAGCTCCGCACGCCAAGGGCAAAATTCTGCCCCTGAACCATTTAAAAATCTGTCGATCAAGCCTTTTATACTTTGGGCAGAATCTTCCGTTTGGCGAGCAGGGGGCGGGCCTGGCTCACCGACATGTAAAGTGATGCAGGGTGACGTCGGCTGGCCCACCCCCGCCCACTCCCCACACATCCCCCCCAACGGGTGGGAAAATGTTGCCCCATGTATCACTGTGGAATGTCTCACTTGTTCCATAAATGCTGAAGAATGTGTCTATTTCCCCAGGATTTTTTTTAGGGTCACAGATATCTGATCCAACAGAGCCTCCTTCTCAGGATAGAACACCAGCAGCCTGCCCACATGATACACCCTTGCACAATCCAGTAATTTAAGACACCAGTACTGATCCAGGGATCCTTAAATTGAATTTTGTCAATGTTTTATACAAATTGTTAACATCTATGATAGCTTTTGGAAAACAAATGACAGGATATATCAAATACTGACCATGCCTCATAGGCATTCAACAGATAATCTTTCATGTAGATTTCATCCAAGAATTCTAATAGAAGGCCCAAATCTTCATCGCTATTCAATTGACAGACACCCATCTCACAAATTACTTCACTCCTGATTTTACTTCTTGTAGGAAGCAACAACACCAAAGCCATACCTTGGTTTCTCTTTCATAAGGATGTAACTCATACTTACATATCCACTTAATTCTTCCACTAGTCAAGACTCCGAGAACATCGGAGGGTAGTCATACCCTGACAATTTACACTTGTTTCCTGCCATTTTCCACAATGGCCACCAGGATTGTAGGTTCCTGCCTGAATATTTTTTTCTTACTTTCCAACCTTCACCTTTAAACAATCATCCCCTGCTACCAGAAAGGTAGGTGGTGAAGGGCAGAACTAGAGCCAATTTTTCTGCACTTTCGTGAGCTTTTATTTGCAGAGATACACATTCCAAACATGCACCTCCTAGCCTAGCTGCTACAGTTTCAGTCTAATCTTATTTTATAGGAACACAAGCAAACTTCAAGTTAGTGCCAACCGCCTACATACAATTAAACACAATCAATATACAATTTTTTTTTTAGGTAGCCACAAATTATAATATGCGAATATTCTCATAAGCACAAAGAAACACATACATAGTCCAACTAATGCTGGCCCAAATTGCCTTTGCAAAATTGGACTCTTGTCTGTCAGAGTTATCAGCAGGTATTTGCTCATGGGATTCCTGAATTATATCATATTTCTGAAGTATACCATAGGTAGGTAACTGAAATAATTAAATGAAATACATGAAGTGCCAAGAATATATAACAAACTAGGCCAACAAAACAAGCCATCATTTTACTTAGTGAACTAGGGCAAAGCAAACAAAACTTTAGCATTTAACTGGTGAAGAACTGGGTTACAGTTTATTCCATGGATCTCTCTCCTATCTATTAGTAATTCTGGGTAAACAGAATGATATTGAATTCTGGTAGTACACTCACTCCAAAATCTTTGGAATGGAATTATCTTGCAATAGTGTTGTTTTTTTTAATTGTCATTACAAATACAAAATGCTATTAAATTGCATCGAGCGCTCCTAATTAATTGTAGACATCATGCATTACTGCCCAAGTAGAAAATCACCAATTAAACCCAATTATTAAAAGGACAAAGGAGACTAAAGTGTGTCTACTAATAAATTCACATCACTGAGCATTAAACAAATTGCATTCAAAATATTACCCCTTTAAAAGAGAAATTATTAGTTGCAAATTTGTTGTTTAACTTGCACTAAACATGAAAATAGTATGATTTAAATGTTATTGTAATTTATTAACATTCAGTATCATAGTAGTTTTGGAATTTGCAGGAAATGTGTCATTTTACAAAGTAGTCACAATAATTAAAGTATATTATTCATAAAGAAACAGTGAGAAATTTGTCTATTTTTGGTGATTTAAGCATAAAATTAGATGTGTGGCTATTAACAGAATAGAATCCAAAAGTTAGAAACATTTATCGAAATAGTCCTGAACAAAACTATACGGTCGTAAGCTACTTTGCATCATGGTCTTCATACTATCATTTAATTTATTTTTAAAATTATAAATATGTGAAAAGGAGATAAAAGTAATGTAAAACAACTTATGGGCATGGGGTTTCTACTCAATTGTGCTGTCTTTTTCAATGCAATTCCACCGATATTGATGTAAATGGTGCAAAAGATTACACAATTTTAAGCGCAAAGTGCATTCAGCCCAACTTGAATTTCTGCAGTGTTTTGCGTTAGTTTTAAAACATTGCACTTGAAGTAAACCTTGCCCATTGCCCCAGGATGAAGTTATCACCTTTAGGAATCTCCACCAATGATTCTCATTTGTAGACCTTTGAGAGAACTTCAAAAATTAAGCGGTAACTGTAAGGTACTCACTATTGTATCCAATTTAACTAGAAAATAGTTTTACATAAAGTCATTTTCAGTATTCTGAAGTCTGTTTAATCACCTGAGTGACACTGGTTTGGCACCGATTTAAAAAGCTTTTTTTGGTGATAATCCCATTTTCAGCTGTACTAATTAAGTTTAAGAAGTTATGACTCGTAAATATATTAAGGAATATTTTTAAAGCTTGTTTTTTGTAAAGGATTACACTCCAAAATATAGCCTCACTGTGCGGATTCATGTCAGTTTGTGTGTTATGCAAATGGTGATGTGCAAATGAGTTTGAGCAGTAACTCAGGAAAACATATTTTTCAAAATGGACACAATTTGCACTGGAATCAGAAAATACACCCAAAGCAGCAACACATGCCCATTATTTTTTTTCTTTAATAGGAGGCTAAATAAGCAATAGTAATGATGAAAATAAAGGATTGGTTATTAGCCTCAGTATGGCTTATACAAATAGAAAAACTAATCAGTACTTGAAGTAAAGCTTTAGGGTGATGCCGTCAATAAAAGGATCCTACAACTGGTTAATTCCCCAAGATAAGCGACAGTCTTAATTACAACAAAGGCTACCCTGACAATTCCGTTATGTGTCCCATTAGATGATGCGTGACTGGTGGCATCTTAATTGTGCAGAGTAATATGGCAATGTGGTTAATTATATGTTTAGCTGTGCTTAGAGCCAACCCATACAGAGTACTGTGGCTAGCCAATTTTCAATATCATCCAAAGATGGAGACCTCTTTGTAGTTGCTTGAAACCAGACTGCACAGTAATACATTTTAAATGCCCCAGTCCCTCAACCATTTTAGTCAAAGGCTTAACATCCCCACTTTCACTTTTAGGATTGAGGCATCCTGCCCCATTGAGCAGCCCAGGCATCTCTGATCTGAGAATACTTTTAACATTGGAGGCAGCCTCAGCTTCTGGTAGGAAGGCCTAATGAAGACTGATGCAGCCTCAATGCTGGCGGCAAAATATATTTAAAAAATAAATGGCCTCCTTTGAGCCTGTGCAAGGCTATGCTCCCTGAGAGCTTGAACAGGCTGGGGCTGAGCAAACCATCATTTTCTGCCTAATTAAAAGGTGGACCCATGGGTCAAACAGGCACCCATGCATTCAATGCTTAAACTGTGCAAATGACAGGAAACATGAAGGCTACTTTTCCTACATTTACATGTCTTTATGATTTACTAATCCACACGTGAGCGGATGTTCTGCGGCCTAATGAAACCTATCCCCCAAAAAAAATGAAAACAACTATTGACCCCAACCATCCGCTTTCCAGCAATGAACAGAAAATTAGCTTAAGTGAGGAACAAAAAGCCTAGGCCTCTTCCGATCTTTCTTCCCATCTTGACTCCGTTCTCTCTCCTCTCATCCAGTCTCTTCCCACCTACATCCGCGACTCCTCTGATGCCCTACATTATATCAACAATTTCCAGTTCCCAGGCCCTAACCGCCTCCTCTTCACCATGGATGTCCAATCCCTCTACACCTCCATCCCCTGCCAGGATGGTCTGAGGGCTCTCCGCTTCTTCCTTGAACAGAGGCCAGAACAATCCCCATCCACCACCACTCTTCTCCATCTGGCTGAATTTGTTCTCTCACTCAACATTTTCTACTTAAACTTGTCTCACTTCCTCCAAATAAAAGGTGTGGCCATGGGTACCCGCATGGGCCCCAGTTATGCCTGTCTTTTTTTGTGGAATGTGGAACATTCCCTGTTCTAGTCCTGCTCAGGCCCCCTCCCACAACTCTTTCTTCAGTACATCGATGATTGCTTCGGTGCTGCTTTATGCTCTCGTCTGGACCTGGAAAAATGTATCAATTTTGCTTCCAATTTCCACCCCTCCATCACTTTCACATGGTCCATCTCTGATACTTCCCTTCCCTTCCTTGACCTCTCTGTCTCAATTTCTGGTGATAGACTGTCCACCAATATTCATTACAAGCCCACCAACTCCCACAGCTACCTTGACTACAGCTTCTCACACCCTGCTTCCTGTAAGGACTCCATCCCATTCTCTCAGTTCCTTCGCCTCCGTCGCATGTGCTCCGATAATGCCACTTTCCAAAACAGTGCTTCTGACATGTCTTCCTTCTTCCTTAACTGAGGTTTCCCACCCACGGTGGTTGACAGGGCCCTTAACCATGTTCGACCCATCTCCCGTGCCTCTGCTGTCACACATTCCTCTCCTTTCCAGAACAATAATAGGGTCTCCCTTGTCCTCACTTTTCACCTCACCAGCCCCCGCATTCAAAGGATCATCTTCCGCCATTTCCGCCAACTCCAGCATGATGCTACCACCAAACACATCTTCCCTTCACCCCCCCCCGGCAGCTTTCTGCAGGGATCATTCCCTCCGGGACACCCTGGTCCACTCCTCCATCACCCCCAATACCTCAACTCCCTCCCACGGCACCTTCCCATGCAATCGCAGAAGCTGCAACACCTGCCCCTTTACCTCCTCCTTCCTCACCGTCCAAGGGCCCAAACACTCCTTTCAGGTGAAGCAGTGGTTCACTTGCACTTCCCTGAATTTGATCTACTCCATTCGCTGCTCCCAATGCAGTCTCCTCTACATTGGAGAGACCAAACGCAGACTGGGTGACCACTTTGCGGAACACCTTCGGTCTGTCCACAAGCATGACCCAGACCTTCCTGTCGCTTGCCATTTCAACACTCCACCCTGCTCTCATGCCCACATGTCCATCCTTGGCCTGCTGCATTGTTCCAGTGAAGCTCAACGCAAACTGGAGGAACAGCACTTCATCTTCCGACTAGGCACTTTACAGCTTTCTGGACTTAACATTGAGTTCAACAACTTCAGACTATGAACTCTCTCCTCCATCCTCACCCCTATTTTATTTTTATTTATTATTTGTTAATTCTTTTCCACTTATTTTTATTGTTTTTTTAAAATTCATTTTCATTTTTATTCATTGTTTTATCCCCAGCTTTTAGCCTATTTTCCATCTTTTTTCCCACCACCGTCCCCTCCCCCCACCCCACCCCACCCCCACTAGGACCATCTGTCACTTGTTCATGTTGTACTTTCCAGAGTACTTACCCTTGTTCTGCTATTATCACATTCTGCTTTCTAACCTTAATGTCACCATTAGCACCTCCTTTAGCCAGTAACACCATCATCAATACCCCTTTGACCTTTTGTTTATGACGTCTTTGGCAATCTCTCCTTTGCCTCCACCTGTCGCTGGCCTCCTATCCAGCTTCACACGCTCCACCCCCCCTTAAACAGTATAAATTTCGCCACATTTTTACTTCTCTTGGCTCTGAAGGAGAGTCATACAGACTCGAAACGTGAACTCTGTCTTTCTCTCCCCAGATGCTGTCAGACCTGCTGAGTTTTTCCAGCATTTTTTTTGTTTTTGTTTCAGATTTCCAGCATCCGCAGTATTTTACCTTTAGCCTAGGCCTCTTGTTTGCCAACTTTAAAACTGGGGCAAAGGGAGCAACTTTTGATCACTGTCGCCCGTGTGTCCCTTTTTCACCCAGCCTCACGAATTGCAACAGAGATTGAACTCATTACTTTGTAAGGTGAACCTGTGAAAAACTTCATAAGTGAAAAAGGTAATTATCCAATTACCTGTCAAATTTCATATTGCCAGCAGTGTTTATTCCCTCTTTCTGTCACTTCTCACTCCCAATCTTAATTTTACTTCGCAGATACAATCAGAACAGCTTCTTCAGAGACAGTCATCAGAATGAACATGAGCCGTCTGTAACTGTATGAATTTGGAATCATTAGCAAATGAGATACTTTGATTTAAATAACTGCTAGCCTGATTAATATTATGAAGTCCAGATATAAATAATAAATATATATATGATATATTATTTACATTTCAGAATATATATGCCATTGACATCAAGAGCATCTTTATAAACTACAACTTCATGGACAGAATTTTCTGTCTGGCGGGGAGGGGGTGGAGCAGGAGTGGGCACGGGCCCGATCACCATCTGTGATGGGGTCCGTGCTGCCATTTTACGCGGGCGGGCCAATTAAGGCATATCTCCCGACTCCCAAGGATAGCGGGAATGTGCGGGCGGTGGTGGGCATGCACAGACCGTAGTGACCTGGCAGCCATTTGAAGGCTGCTCACAATGGTCAGTGCTAGGCTGCAGCAGAGGGGTTGGGGTGAGCAGGCCAGGCTGGAGGGTAGGCCAGTGGGGGACCAGTGCACCCCTCATTTTTCTGATGACTGCCTTGCTCCCCTCCTCGAGGAGGTGGCAGCATGGCGGGAGGTATTGGTCCCCCAGGATGGGAAGAGGAGCCCCCCCCCCACATGACGAAACGTGCCTGGGAGGAGGTGGCGGAGGTGGTGAGCTCCCGCGACGTGGTGCGATGCACCTGGATCCAGTTCCGCAAGCACTTCAACGATTTGTTGTGCTCTGGCAGGGTGAGTACCATGTTGCATTGGGCATTTAACCCAGCAGGTAGCCTTACCCTCTTCTTGCCACCACCCCCCCCACCCCCACCCCACCCCACCCAGTCTCAGTTTCGTGACTGCATTGAATCATTGACGGCATTTTTCCTTTGCTGGGTGGGCCAGCAGATACTGCCCATACTGAGGTCAGCCTGAGTGGGTCATGAGGAGATGAGTTTTCCCCCACAGCATGTGTTGATCTTAGTCCCCCATTACTGGTTTTGGGGCAACCTGGAGGAGCTGCACCCAGGCGCAGACTCAGAACTCCAGGACATGTCCTAGTCAGGGTGATAAGATGGTGGAAGGGGGCCTTCAAGGTGGCGTGGCAATGAACCATCTGTTGCCCATCTGCTTCTGCCTCCTTGCTTTGGAAGGATATACCGTGTGGTTCCTAATGTGATGTAGGCAGCATGTGTCCAAGCCTAGCATCTTCGTCTGAGTGATCGGCGCTGCAGCGGGCTGAGGAGGCATTGGAGGTCTGATATGTCCCACTCTGGTTGGGGTGTGCCGTGCGAGAACAGAGTCCATGTGCAATTTGCCCTAATCGATGCTCTTCTCTCTTTTCCAGGAGAAGAATGCTCAGAACACGGCCGAACGTGTGAGGACTGGAGGCGGCCAGGCACAGCTCTCCACACTAAGCCGCTTCGAGCAGGAGGCCCTGGATCTGGAGAGGCGCCATGCACCCAGGCCTACTGGTGTCGGTGAGGCTGGGATGCCACGGCCATGTATTTATGCCCAAAAGTCAGGTCAGCATTGTCCTCCCAACAGCCGTAGCACTGATGATTGTTAAATTAGTTATTGTTGCAACATTGCTGGACCATTGCTTATGGAAGGTTGAGCGCATAATGATCCGGCAGGACAGGGATGCACTTTGTCATTGTCTCCACGTTAACTGTCCTTGTTTTTCCTTTCAGCATCATCAGAGCAGGGTCGGGAGGAGGAGCAGCAGAGACCCCCTCTCACACCTGAAGTCTCACCAGCATCACACCATTTCTGCGAGTTGGCACCAGCAGAGATCCTTGCACCTCGGTGGGAATTAGAACAACAGCTAGTGTCCTGGGGCACAGTGGTGATGGCACTTCACACTCGCTTGAGGAGCTGGCAGAGACAGAGAGTGCCCATGGCACCAGCAGCCAGAGGACTGCAGGGGACCAGGCACATGCTCAGTCGGTGCCTGATGATGTGTCTCTGGAGTCGTCCGCGATGCAGCAGGTGCAGGAAATGTGGCCGGGTGTGCGGGAGCATCTGAGGGAGATACATGCGGCTATGCTTGGCATAGTCTCTGTGATGGAGGAGTCTATGCGGATGCACGCTGAAGCAATGAGCCACATGTCCAAGTGCCAAACGTCCTCCATGGAGAGAGTGGTGACTCATGGAGATCCTACTCCAGGAGACCCGCCAGGGCTTCCTGGGGATGCGCTCGGACCAGCAAGCTCTCACATCGGCATTGACCTCAGCTGGTCAGTGCCAGTGTGGGAGATGGTGTGGGCATCAAGCTTCCCATCTCGTTGCCCATCCATCCACGGTGAGCAGGGAGGTCTGAAGCGACCTCATGTCGGCTCAGCTACTGCCTGTCGTCTCTGCGGGCACCTCTCAGGGCGCTCCGGATGAGGGTGGCAGCTCCTCTGCCCCTCTCCCAGTGACCGTTTCATCCGGTGAGGTTGCGACGACTGGGGAGGTGCCAGCTGTGGAACTGGCAGCTCCCTCCCAGAGGGGGCCAGCACAGGCTCCACGGGCCAGAGGACCACCGTCAAGGTCATCGAGGCCAACAGGACAGCAGAGTCAGTAGGCTGTCTCAGATGCCACTCCCAGCGATGGGGCAGCACCAAGACATAGCACCCGAAAACGAAAGCATAAGGCACCTTAGGCACACCATGGGTTTATCACTGGTGCTTTTGTGTTGGCTCAAGATTAGGTCCTTATGATTTCTTTTTGATTGTTAACACTATTGTTTTCTCTTTGTGATAAGTTCTTTTGCTTCACACATTAAATGCAGATGTGTGACCTTGGCTGAGGGTGCCTCGTTTCTTCTGCATGTGTATGGTTGACAAAAGCGTAATGAGTGATTTGTTGGACATTCAACTTTATTTACAAGGCCCTTAGTTAGTGCTGCTGACCTGGCAGATTTTGCACTTAGGTGTCGAGTATCGAGGCAGCAGCCCAGGCTTGCCCTGGTGATCCATCTGTGTTCTGCTAGCTGAAGGTTCTTGGATTAAAGCATCCCAGGTCTCCCTGCCTTACTGGAGTAGTCCCAGGTCAGTGTCTACCCCCTCAGAATTTCCCTCTGTATGTTCATCCTCAGACTCACCGCTGGGCTCATCCTGTGCAGCTGCAGCCACTGCGTCGAAGTCTTCATTGTCCACTGCGTCCCCCCTTTCCAGCACAAAATTGTGGAGAGCGCAGCATGCAACCACTATCACTGAGACACCATTTGGGGGGTACCGGAGTGCGCCCCCTGACCGGTCCAGGCATCGGAAGTGCATCTTGAGAAGACCGATGGCTCTCTCCACCACAGCCCTTGTGGAGCCATGGCTCCTATTGTACTGCTGCTCAGCTTCTGCTCTTGGATAGCGGAGAAGCATCATGAGCCACCTTCTGAGGGGATAGCCCTTGTCACCCAGCAGCCATCCATCCAGCCGGGCTGGGGCACTGAAGAGCCCCGGCACCTGGGAGTGTCTGAGGATGTAGGCATCATGGGAGCTGCCTGGGTACCTTGCACAGACTTGCAGAATCTGCATCCTATGGTCACACACACTATCTGCACGTTCATGGAGTGGAAGCCCTTCCTGTTGACGAAGGCACCGGGCTCACCTGCTGGTCCCTTGATGGCCACATGTGTGCAGCCTATTGCACCCTGGACGCGGGGGAAGCCAGCAATGGCCGCGAAGCCTCTGGTTCACTGTGTCTGGCTTGCCTGGTCCCAACGGAAGTGGATGAAGGTCAATGCACGCCTGGACAGAGCGTCTGTAACCTGCTTGACATAAGTGTGGACAGCTGATTGGGAGACACCGCAAAGATCGCCCACCGACCCCTGAAAGGAGCCAGAGGCATAGAAGTTGAGGGCAGCTGTGACCTTCACTGGCATGGGGTGTCCACCCTCACAGTAAGGGGAGATCTCAGGCCCAATTATCTGACAGATATAGTTGACTGTCTCCCTTGAGAGACGGAGCCTCCTTTGGCACTGCACCTCAGACACATTTAGGTAACTGCTTCGCCGCCTGTATACCCTGGCAGCAGGATAGCATCGTCTTGCGCATCCCCTTCCACCTTGGGCTACCTCTTGGCCCTGCGCCCCTGGTGTCTGCGCCTGTCCTCCCAAAGGTGGCTCCTCTGCAGGCTGAATGTGCACTCCTGGCCTCCTCTCCATTCTAGCCTCCCCTTCCTCCTCAGAGGAGCTGCCTCCAGTGGACAGATCACCTACCATACCCAGGCTAAGGGAAGACTTCCTGAAACCTGCAGGCCCGGAAAAGATTCCTCACTGCAGTGTGCTGACCTAAAGGCTAAGAGTCCAGAAAAAGCAGCTGGGATGCGTTCTGAAGTACTGCAGATCACACAGGCAAGTTTGAAAAACTTTCAACAGTAAATACTTCACAGAGCAGATACACGACCCCACAAAGCCATCTCATCCCGCCTGTGGATAAGATTAATACAAATGTCTCCTACCCGCCTGTCCATTGTGCCAGTGTGCTGACCTGAACATTGCACGGGCGCCGAAAAATCGGCATCGATTGAACACTAAAGGGCCTTCAGTGGCCCATTAATTCATCGAGCGCCCGCCCAGTGAAATATCTCAATGGTGCACGGTGACGTCGGGATTCTCACCCAACGTCACCGCGTGTCATTTTATGGGCGGACGTGCAGGGCCCACCCCCGCACGTCAAACGGAAAATTCTGCCCCATGTAATTTAGCTAAACAAGACATTAGCCCAAATTTCATTTTCCCAATAGCAGTGAATGCTGAACTTTGAGTTAGATTGACTCCCTTGTCAGTCAGGAATCTAAGAGTACAGAGGGCAGAGAGGAAAATAGAGGCCGCAATCAGATCAGTCATGATCTTAACAAATAGCAGAGCAAGCTCCAGAGGCTGAATGGCCTACTCCTGTTCCTAATTCATGTATTTGAATGTTGAGACGTTCAATGCTATCAAGGGCCATAACTGCCAGAAGTAGCATTGCTATCTCAGTTATGCTGAAAGCTGGACGTTGTGATGTGTCTCAACGGATTCTGAGCAGCCTCATTCTGATCCTTAAAGCGGCAGGGGACATTATGATCATTTTGCCTATGTGCCCAAAATTTGCACGAATTTTTACTTACAAGGAGTTAGGGCTGATAATTGCAGATGTATGTCAGCGAAAAAGGACTAACACACAGTTACATGGTAGATTAGAATGATATAATTATATCAGAGTTATTCATATTTCACAGAAAAACAGCATTGTTACTTTAACCCAGCCACAATCCCGGTTGGGATCACAAAGACAGCAGAGGAGGTCACGAGCTCCCCGCAACCGCCCAGGGCCTGCATCAAGGCTAAGGCAGCAGAGGCCATGCCCTTGCCCTGCTCGTCTCTCAATCTCACTCTGAGGCATGACAGAGGAGAGTGATGGACCTGACAGGTGGTTGGGGATGCCTCATAAACATTTTGTGTAGGCTGCAAAGCCCGAATAAGAAGCTACCAGTCCAGTGTTTGTGGGGTGGCAGCAGCAGGGTTTCTCCTGGGTCTGGGTTAATGGCTGCCATCTTTATTGGGAGCAGAGTGCAGCAGAGCACATGTACAGCCATCCTGGGCCAGGAAGCAGGAGGTCAGAGCCTTCACCAAGCCTTCTATAACTGGGGAACATGGAGGTTTCAGTCAAGACCTCCAGAAGTATATGAAATAATAACATTTTTACAAAGTAGATTGAAATACAGATTTTATTTAAATGTACCATATGTTGATCAATAATGCTTATACTTTAATAATTAAATACTGAATGTTACTATGCTGCTCTATTGCTGTTTTGTTTTTGTTGGCATCTGGGGTCACGTTAATTTGGCTCACTGTTCTCCTTCACCTGCCCACCACCTCCGCACATCTCCCTCCAACACCAGTTACTCTCCCCAGCCTCCACTGCACCCAACACTCTCCTGGGCCCATCAATATTGTAAACATTGCCTTGGGCAGTTTTACTGTGTTTTCTCCTCCCAACAAGGACTGTACCCAACATCAGCGGGACTCAGGAGCCAGAGTGCCGGGGCGGGCGGGTCGGGTGGGGGGGGTGGGGGGGGCGGTTGTGGGGGGGGGGGATTTTTGAGGCTGTAATAACTACAGAAATGGAGAGGAGACATGGAAAGGTGGCTCCTTGGGCCTCTCATTCTTTCCTGGAGGTCATGCTATGGGATTGGAGAAGCTGCAGTGAAGTGAACTCTCTCAAGGATGGGAGGAAGAGGATAACCTCTCCAACCAAACAGGCATAGATGGAAATGGCTGAGGATGTCAGGCAGTGGTCCCTCCGATCTGGAGATGGTGCACCAAGAGAATCCAGGACCTCAGAAGGACGGGAAAGGCGAGTGGTATAGCAATTTCTGATACCAATCCACACATGCCGACTTAGCATTCTCCTGCACCAGCACTCCTCAGAACAGCACACCTTGCAGCTCCACTCATTCCTCTCTCAGCAGGCATCACACCTCATCTGAATAGACAACACTGACATTCAACCCCAACCTATTGCCTTTTTGCACCCATGTCTCCCAGTCACCCTCCACATATATTGTCCTCCTCTCACTCCACACAAGCCATTTCTCCTATCCCTCTGCTTTCTATACTTGCAGGAGAAGAATGCACACAGCTTGACCAAGATGCATAGAGCCAGGGTGAGGGTGGTGGCCTTTCAATGAAAGGTACTTTGTCGGCCATTGGCAATTCGTGCCCACTGGTCCACCGGGAAGGAGGTCTTCTTCCAGCCGGTTGCAGATGTCAGCAGCGACCTACCATGAGAGCCGGAGCATCCTGAGGCACTGATGCTCAGACAGGTCAAGATAGCTAATCCTGTGCCTGTAGACCCCGTGTTGGGATCTTGCCTCCTTCCAGCTGGATCTCGGTGACCGTCCTACCTGCCCTGTGGACAGGCATGAGGGCAAGAAGACAACTGGTGCTGCTGCTGGTGTTGCTCCTGCTGCTGTTGGAGCTATTGGCAGTGGTGTTGCTTCTGCTCTTGCCCTTCATGAGGGGTGCAAGGTGGAGCTGAATAAGCTGATCCCAAGCTCTGGTAAAGGTTGGAAGCGGGGAATTGCAGCTGAAGATGAGTGAAATGCAGGACGGGTAAAGTGCCTTCCAAGCAGTTGGCAGTCACCTGTTCTGCAGGGAAAGCAGTCTCTGATAAAAAGGAGTGCTTTGAAAAGGCAGACTTGCAATGGGAATAGCTAGAGCTCTTCAGCGTAACTGACCCAAACCTTTCCAACTTGTCTGTTTCATTGAAGAAGCTTTTTTCTGCTGTACACAGACCTCGGTGACCCTGTGAAGTTGCTGGCAGCTTAGGAAATTAGTTCCATGGCTGGAAAATCCAGGATTCAGCGTTAATAAAGCTCATAATTGGCTCCCAACAACCCTCAACAACTACTTAATTACTTGCCTGACAGATCCAAGGGGATTCCCTGCTTGCCTTCAAAACTGTCATGGGGAGAAACAGGGGTGGGATCACATCAGGATCAATTTCCATGGTTGCACTATGCTGCTCACCCCAGAACCCACCTGCAATGGGCTGGGGGAATTCTACCCACAGCTCTGAACCTGAACGTATCAATTAACAATACCGGTGTCAGTCATAGCTCAGTAAATAGCACTTTCACTTCTGACTCAAAGGTCACGGGTTCAAGTCCAACTCCAGGATTTAAGTAGGAAAAATCGAGGCAGACACTTCAGTGGAGTACTGAGGGAATTCTACACTTTCGCATGGTGTTGCTTAGAGATAAATTGTTAAAGCGAGGGTCCATCTGTCCTTTCAGGTATGTAAAAGATCCCGCGGCACTATTTTAAAGAGGAGCAGGGAAAGTATTCCCTTGTATTCTGGCCAATATTTATCCTTCAATAAACATCACAAAAACAGGTAACCTGGCCATTATCACATTGCAATTTATGGGAGCTTGCTGTGTGCAATTTGGCTACTATGTTTCCTAGATTATAACAGCGACTGCACTGTAAAATACTTCATTAGCTGTAAACTTCTCTGGGATGTCCGGTGATCATGAAAGCGCCATTTAAATGCAAGTTTTTTTTAATATTTAATTTAATGTCAAATCATGTACAGAAATCAAAATAAAAAGAGAAAGAAAAATTGGTGAGATAAAAGAGACAAAAATAAAAAATATTTTAAATATATATTTTTAAATATCCAACATTTATTAAAATCTGAAAGAATAAGACTCCATATTTGTAAAGGTAAATTTTCAGTGCTAGAGAGTTTGTTTGGCAGTAATTATGACTTATCACACCATTAAAATTTCACTTATACTGGGATGGACAAGCCCTAACACTTCTGATAAATTTAGCGAGCATCAATCATGCAAGTACCCCAACTTCACACCTTTCTGCGTTTCAATGCCAGGTCTCTCAGGGAGGTGTCAGTTTAGCGCTGTCGGTGGAGTAGCAGTTTAACTACACATGTGCGGTTGCCAGATGTTGCTGTCCAATTTACATTTTGTTAATGGTGACACTGTCAGCCTTATCATAGGGCTAAATTTTCCCCCCGTCAGGGGGGAAGTTGATGGGCGGGCGCATAGGGGCACGCTTCCAATCGGCGCCCCCAATTGGAGGCGCGGTGTCATTTTATGTGGATGAGCCAATTAAGGCCCGCCCAGTGTGATGTCCGCAGGGAAGCACTATGCACTCCCTGTGTGGGCGGGGTGGGGAGGGCGGCAGGGAGGATTCCTAAAATCGAGAGTGTGCTCTTTTGCGCATGCGCACGAAAGAGCGCAATCACCTCCCTGAGGCTAAGTGCTGCCTCAGGGAGATCGGCTCTACATGTCAAAAAGATGAAAGTAGAAAAATAAAATTTCTCTTAAATGTCCCCTCATGTGACAATGTCACATGAGTTGGGACATGTCCATAATTTTTACACAATCTTTATTAAAATTTTTTAAAGCCTACATGAAACCTCATCCTGCCCGTGGATGAGGTTTCATATTTTTTCTAGTTCCCGACGGGGCTTGTGGCCTGCCCGCCAACCTCAAGGTTGGACGGGCAGGTCCTTTAATTGCTTAATTGATCCTGTCAATGGCCTCAATTGGCCATTGACAGGTCAGCAGGTGAACAGCTGATTTTGCTGCGCTCCCGCCTTCCTGAAAATTTAAATTGGGCACGGTGACGTTGGGAGTTCCCCCGATGTCACCACGTGTCATTTTACGCATCGACGAGCATGCTCCGCCCCTGCTCGCCGACTGGTAAAATTCAGCCCATAATTTCTACAGCAAATTCTGGGCCATAGGGGCAATTTTAATCAGGGTCAATGAAACCTGCTTGTTGTTGTCATATCGATATTTGATCAAATGTTAATCTCTTTTAACAAATTCTGAGCTTATTTTGTTACTTTCTAAAATATGATGCTCTGGCATTACTAAACATGACTTATGATTTTGTGGGGTTTCATATATTAGTTTTCTTCTGAACTACTGGAAGTCCAAAATGGCTAATTACTAAAGTTACATGATTTATTTGTTTTTTCTTTAATAGTTTAATGGAGTAAATGTTCTGCAGAATGATTTAACCTACCATCAACATTACCTAAAGTCATGAAAATAGAGCCAAATTCATGCTTGGATTTGGTTGTAAATCCAGGTAATGATCCTGCATTCTCTGCTGAGCCTTAATAACTGCAGACAGGATGGTTCCACTATTGTTTTTATGCATCGTGCTCTTTTGTGGAAATGATCCTTTATGGCTGATAATAAAAAAGAAAATAAATAAGAAAGTAATGACGACTGAACAAGTTGTGAAAATTTATTGTTGTTCAATTTTGGCTAGTCCTTAGGACAGAATGTCTTCCATAAACAGATAATGGTAATAAAATTCGCAAATCGTAAAAAATGGATTGAAATATCTGCAGAAACACTGCAAGATGGAACAAAATGTTTGTAAGCCATATCTCAAAGCAATCAATTAAGGCTTTAATGCGTTTACATTGTAGGAGACAATAGGCACTGTATTCACCATCCAACTCATGAAATATTTGCAATATTCAAGAAAGGATGAACAATTTGAACATTTCTCCTGTTAGTATACTTGTTTCATTTTATTTTGTCATTATAAATTTGAATTCTATTTAAAAGATTAATCATATCTCAACATTTGTCACGTCAAACATAGGCAGTTTAAAATCTTGTGATTTATTAGAATGGAGCACAGACCCCTTCCTCCCAAGCAAAATTATAATGCACATCAAACAATTCTAACTGGCAGTCAAAGCAGTAAGCTCTGATGCAAACCCATTATCAATGTGTGCTACTGAATACAAAGTAATTAAAACTCAGGCCAAGCTTATTTGTATTAATTCAGAGGATTGGTGTTAAAAGGCAAATCTTCCTATTATGAAAGTATTGGTTAACCTGATGACTTCTTGTTCATTTTCTTCTCTGTTTCAGGAAAGATTTTCCAACTGCCTTAATATGTTAATGGAAACTTAAAATAAATGGTTAACACCTCTGTCAAAATAGCAGGAGAAAAAGTCATGCAAACACCTTAAACATTCATGTGCTAGTATTTCACAGAAGAACAACAGGATATTTTTAATTTGGTATTTTAAGCAAGGATGTTTTAAACAGCTGAATAATTAAAATAGGAGCTTGCAACAATTTCCCTGCAAGAATTTATAAACTATTAATTTAATTGTGGGAGCGGTAGAGAAAAAGCCAGCCAACCAATCATGATGCACTTAAAAAATGCAAGTTTACTTTTTACAGACTGCCGGGTACCATGTTAATTGGTTTAAGTGCAAAGAAGTTTGCTCAATCAGCAGGGTAACAAAGATGTGAGTAAAATGTAATCCTTGGTAGGTGGCCACTGACTGCACAATGTTAATTGGTAGCAATGTTGATAGTTTGTTCAGCCAGCTGTGGTTTAAGTAGGAAACAGGAAAACTTAATACTTATAGTTGGCCAATGAGGTTTTGAAGAAGGATACTTTTAAGAAAAAGAGCATCAAGTCAGTGAATGGGAAGTCAGGATCCATTTTTATTCACCCTTATACAAATAATGGTGATGCCAGCAGTACTCGCTGTTATTAAGGAGTGAATTCGACAACAACTTCCAGTGGTTACACATGTGCAGTTAAATGTGGAAGTTGGAGCATTGCTGTCTAATGCAAACGTACAAATTCGGAGCAGAAGTAGGCTACTTCAGCCTGTTGGATCCTAGCCACCAGTTCGTTGGGACTTATGGATCCGGGTAGCATGCTTGTTGTGGGATGGCCGAGTTGGTACAATAGACAGAGTTGATCAGCAAACACTTCTTAGGTGGAACACATTCTATTTATTTACAACGGTACTCAGCAGCTACACTTGTGTGCTTTCAACTCAAACCCCATTTCCATACTACTGACTACTAACTACAGACTACTGACTAGAGGTAGCCTGCGTTACTTCTCTATTGTTTACATAAGATCATGTGATCTTCCTTTACAACATCCTTCTTTAAAGGTATACTACACATTACATAAAACCACAATTACCACATCCCTCCCCCTTTACTCGGAAACACATTTCACATTTACAAGTACAATTTTCTCAAAATAGCAAATTATTTACACAGATAAGTAAATTCAGTCTTTCTGGGGGCTTTCCTTAAGCATTTAGAATGTCTCAGCTCTGCTCAGTTCCATGCCATCATCCACTCGGTGGAAGAGCTCTGCTCCCACTCCGTAGGCGGATACGTCATATGTCAAGACCAATTCTTTCCCCTGGTCATAATGTACTATTAGGTTGGATGAGTGCAACAATTGTTTCATCTTTATGAAAGCTTCTTTCTGTGGCGTGTCCCAAGGCCAACATTGATTCTTCTTGAGTAGATAATGCGGGGGTGTCAGTTCTATAGACAAATTGGGTAAGAACTGCTAAATTAATTGATCATTCCCAAGAACGATTTAAGCTCTGAGGTGTTCTTTGGTGCAGGTGCCGCTCTTATGGCTTTCACTTTCTCCTCAACTGGGTGGAGGCCCTGTGAATCTACCTGGTGACCCAAATTGATTACCTCCTTGGCTAGGAATGTGCACTTTTATTTTTTTAAATGCACTCCAGCCTGCAAGAAATGTTTAGAAGATTTAGAAGTCTTCTAAATTTGCCAAATGCTCCTTTTCAGTGAGACCTGTCACCAGAACATCATTTCAATAAACTGCAATATGGGGCAGTCCCTGCAGTAAGCTTTCCATTGTTCTCTGGAATATGGCGCAAGCTGAAGAGATGTCAAAAGGCAAACGAGCATATTAGTACAACCCTTTTTGGGTATTAATTGTTACAAATTCCTGGGAGGCCTTCTCCAACTCTAATTGTTGATAAGCATGACTCATATCAAACTTCATGTAGGCAGTTCCACCTTTGATTTTTGGTATGAGGTGTCTGTCCAGCTTAGCCACTTTATTAACTGTCAATTTGTAGCCTCCACAAATTCGAACGCTTTGGTCGGGTTTAAGGATGGGGACTATTGGCGCTGCCCATTCTGAGAACTGCGCGGATTGTACAACACCCAGTTTCTTTAATCTGTCCAGCTCAGTGTCGACCTTTTCCCACAGTGCATAAGGTACTGGTCTTGCCTTCATGAATCGGGGGGTTGCCTCTGGGGCCACATGAATTTTTGCTTGCAGCGCCTGGATCTCCCCAAGTTCATCCTTGAAGACTGAGGATTATTTTTGTAGTGTATCTGGTAATCCACTTGCTCTCAGCTGGAAAATTTCAGCCCAGTCTAACTTAATCTCCTTTAGCCAGTTTCGTCCAAGAAGGCATGGCCCCTCGCCTGCTACCACCATCAAGGGTAGTTTTACCAATTGGCTTCCGTAATGGACAGTAACTTTCTTATGCCTTTGACTTGGATGCCTTCACCCATGTAAGTTTTTTATTTGGCATCAGTTTATTCCAAACTTAATTTATGTTCACCATAATTCAGATATTTGTAGGTGTGTTCACGAATTACTATAGTGAAAGCTCCTGTGTCCGCTTCCATTCTACAGACTACAGAGGTGGCCTGCGCACTTCTCTATTGGTTACATAAGATCATGTGATCTTCCTTCATAACATCCTTTTAAAAGGTATATGACATGTTACATAAAACCATAATTACCACATCCCTCCCCCTTTACTCGGGAACACATTTTACATCTACAAGTACAATTTTCTCAAAATAGCAAATTATTTACACAGATAAGTAAATTCAATCTTTCTAGGGGTTTCCTTATGCATGTAGAATGTCTCAGCTCTGCAACTTCAGATACCTTGTCAGGAACCTCCTTTTTTGGAGTTGTCTGAACATCAAGTTCTTCGGTGGGCACCTGCATATCTGTTTCCTCAACTCTTACAGGTACAACAGACACATCAGACATACCTGTACTAGGTTGAGTTCTCTCAACAGGAAACATTGACCCCTGATTGTGAACATTGGTGAACCATTTCTTAGTGATTTGTTTCTCTCTTCCTCAGGTGATCCACATGTTTCCGTATGACCCGGCCTTCCACCTTCACGGGTCCAATGGATACTGACCCAGCCTGCCCAAACTTTCTTCATAAGATAACCCCTCTGACCAACCCTCCCACCTCCCCCCAACCCCCCTCCTAGGTATCAGTTGAGTGAACCTTCTCTGTACTGCTTCTAATGCATTTATATCCTTTCTTAAATAAGGAGACCAAAACTGTACACAGTACTCCTAATGTGGTCTCATCAACTGTAGCAAAACATCCCTACATTCATATTCCATTTACCTTGCAATAAATGACAACATTCTATTTGCCTTCCCAATCACCTGCTAAACCTGCATACTTGGTGTGGTTCATATACAGGACACCCAGATCCCTCTGTATCTCAGAGATCTGAAATCTCCCTCTATTTAAATAATATGCTTCTTATCTATTCTTCCTGTCAAAGTGGACAAGTTCACATTTTCCTACATCATCCTCCATCTGCCAAAACTTTTCACACACACTTCACCTATGTGCCTTTGCAGACTCCTTGGGCAGAATTTTGCCCTTGATGGGCGGGCGGGCCCCACCGGCTTGGCAGTGGGCGGGCAGCTGATCACCGCCGCCGAAATAGGCCCTGCCGCCATTTTAAGTGGGCAGGCCAATTAAGGCCCACCCAGCGGGCCGCCCGACGGGAAGCGCTTCCTGTGCGGGCAGAGTGGTATTCCCCAACTGCCAGAGTGCTCTCTTTCGCGCATGCGCATGAAAGAGTGCATATCTCCCTGAGACTAAATGCTGCCTCAGGGAGTTTGCTGAAAGTTTTTGAAAGTGTAAAAATAGAAAAATAAAAAAATTATAAACATGCCCCCCTCATGTGACAATATCACACAAGATGGGACATGTTAATAAATATCACAGAAACTTTATTAAAGATTTTTAAAACCGACATGAAACCTCATTCCGCCAGTGGATGAGGCTTCATGTTTTTTCAGAAGCCCACTGGGGCTCCTGGCCTGCCCACCAGCCTTAAGGTTGGACGGGCAGGGCCTTTAATTGATTTAACTACCCTGTCAATGGCCTCAATTGGCCATTGACAGGTCGGCGGGCGGACAGCTGATCGTGCTGTTCCCCCACCTTCCTGAATATTTAAATGGGGTGGGATGATGTTGGGGGTTCCCCCGACATCATCCCGTGTCATTTTCATGTCGGAGAGCGGACCCCGCCCCCAGCTCGCCAACGGAAAAATTCTGCCCCTTATGTTCTCTTCAGAACTTATTTTCCTACCTATCTCTGTATCATCAGCAAATTTAGCAACCATACATTTGGTCCTGTCATCCAAGTCATTAATATATATTATAAATAGTTGAGGCCCCTGCACTGATCATTGTGGCACTCCACTCATCATATCTTGCCAACCCAAAAATGACCCATTTATGACTACTCTTGTTTCCTATTAGCCAACCAATCCTCTATCCATGCTAATATGTTACCTCCTACACCATGAACTCTAATTTTGCATAGTAACCTTTGATGTGGCAGCTTGCAAATGCCTTCTGGAAATCCAAGTGCAGCACATCCACAGGTTCCCCTTTATCCGTGTTGCTTCTTACTTCCTGAAAGAGCTCTGATAAATTAGGCAAGCATGGTTTCCCTTCCACAAAACCATGTTGACTCTGCCTGATTGCATTGAGATTTTCTGAGGGCCATCCTATAGCCACCTTAAAAATAGATTCGAACAATTTCCCTCTGACAGATGTTAAGCTAACTGGCCTGCAGCATTCAGATTTCTGTCTCCCTCCTTTCTTGAATAGAGAAGTCACATTCACTATTTTCCAATCTGTTGGGACCTTTCCAGAATCTAGGGAAATATGGAAAATTAAAACCAATGCATCTACTAAGATTCTCGGATGAAGTCCATCAAGACTTGGGGATTTGTCAGCTTTTAGTTCTAATAATTTTCTCAGTACCCTTTCCCTGGTGATTGTAATTGTTTTAAGTTCCTCCTTCCCTTTCACCTCCTGATTCCCAGTTATTTCTGGGATGTTATTTGTATCCTCTACAGTGAAGATAGATGCAAAATATCTGTTCTAATTTGCCCTGTGTTGATATAGTGTCTCACTGAGAGACTCACTATTTAAATTAAATTTAAGTTGCGGTACTTATCTGCTCAACTCCCAATAAATACATTAGATAATATTAGAGCATGTCCGTTCAAGTGTAAATAAATTTTTAATGTCAAAAATCTTAACCACTGCCAAACTATCTCTCTAGCACTGAAAACTTACTTCCAAAAGTTTAGACACTCATTCCTTCAGATTTTAATTATTGTTGGAGATTTATTTTAGCTTTTTCTTTGTATCTCTTATCTCTTTATGCCTCTCATTATTTCGCTTTCTAAGTCTGCTTTAATATTAAATTATATGTTCAAACATAGACTTCACGTATGCATCAGTAAGGATTCTTCAATTTGATTGAGGAGACATGCTTCTGCCTGCCCTGTTCACACACAGATCCTTGATCCTCTGCAAAAGATGTGCCGCTGTTTGGGCTGAGAACCACAAGTTACAATGTAAAAGCCAGCAGTATATATGAAAATGTGAACAGGGGTAGGCTATTTAGCTCCTTGTGTCTGTTCTGCCACCATTCAATGATATCATGACTAACATTATGTGGCCAAGTGTGAGTTTAATGAACAGCGAGTGCTATGCATTCTCCACTGCTGGTACAATCTGGGCCCATGCATTTCTTAGCATGGGTCTTTGCAATCCATATCAAACACAATTTATGGTTTTACTCAGCATGACTGTGTTATACATATTTTAGGCTAAAAGCCCAATTGAGACTTATATTAAAAATGTTGTGTCTTCTCACCATTTTAGGAACAGCTATCTTTTTGTTATGATTGTTAAGCAAGGGAAAAAAAAGTTAAGTTTTGAGAACAAGACAAGAAATAATTTATTGATGTTTAATTGCAACCTTTAAAACATTTATGACATTACTAACTCCAATATGTGTAAACCAATGTCTTTCAGAACACTTTCAATGAAGATAATGGGGCAGGAGTTTATGGCATGTCATTGGTCGCTAATAATACAATGAATATAATGATAGACGACAGGTGGCTGCTGCAATATCACAAAGTTTGCGTTACATCCCAAGATGAATTTCTACCCCAAAGCCCCTTTAGGGTTCATACAAATCCACTATTAATTCAGAATAGCACATAGATCCTAGTATAATAGCTCAGGCAAGAGTAATGTTGTAAAATGTATTAACTTGAGGAAGTCTTACATCACCACAAAAAATTGGTCATCAAAAAGCCTTTTAAATACCACTGGTTATGTAACATATGATGAATAATTTGCTCGCTTTACCAAATCTGCAGAGCTCACTACATCAATTTCTAATCATCTTTTCTTACAATATTATCCATTTACATAAATTTGTGTGGTGACGCTTATGTTGATTGTTTACATTATCAAGTTGTGTTTAATAACTAATTTTCTGGAGTAAATAACATATGGCAAACTTATTTATTCACTCTTCTGTCCTGAAGTGCAGAAATTGTTCTGGATTGGTTTTTAAACAAACCTTAAATGCACTAGAAAAACTTCAGTCAATGGTTGGAATTTTCCAGCCCATTGGTGTCAGGCGTCATGGTGGGGGTGGGGGGACAATATGACGGGAAGGTCAAAAATCGATTTCATGTCATCATGAAACCAGTTTGCGATTGTCTGCTCCGCCAGTCAATGGCAGGCCATGTTTCCTACCATTGCAGGTCAGGAACCTAATTTCAATATTTCAGTATTTCATTATAAGCCCTGCTTGCCGGAATCATCCTCCCCCTCCCCCACCCCGACCAACACCACCTCCCCACCCGCCCCCCCAACCCCCAACCCCAACACTGGATCATCCGGGTACGTTGGCTTAATTGCACATTAAAGTGTTTCACAAGTGAACATAAGCGATGTGCACCTGGAGAGCAGCACTTCACTCAGGATTTGGAGGTTTATTTGCCTACCTTGCTTCAGACAACTCTACTGGTGCAGCCGGCAAAGCCTGGCGCTGATGAGCACAGGAGGGCTCACGGGTAGGTCGCTACCTACCAGGCCAGCCTTAAGGCAGGGGTGAATTTCAACATCTGCAGGGCTAGGGCTGCTTGGGGAAGGGGGAGAAATAGCCTCAGGTGAGGGAAGAGGCTGCAGGGTGAGGGCTGTAGTGGGGAAGGAGGGTAGCCCAGGGGGTGTGTAGGGGCACACGTTGATCTGTGCAAGTGATCTCAAGACGGTGAGGGCTGAGGAGGCAGTCTCAAAGGAGATGAGACCAGATGGAGATGTGAGGGTACGTGTGAGAGAATGAATGGTGATGTCCCTTAAGCTGGCAGTGAGTGAGATGCCAGTGAATGTGTGATGACCTTGAGAGTGTGAGAGTTTAGAGTGATGAGATGGCTGCCTTACCCTGGCAGCACGGATGAGATCATTCATCCTCTTTCTGCACTGGATGACCAACCTCTTTTGTGCAGCATTGGCACTGACCACCACCGCCTCCCAAGCCGGAGTGGTGAGACTGATGGGCCTTCTGCAGCCAGGGCGGTGGGGGGGTAGATGGCATCAGGGCGGGCCTTCATGGCGTCCACAAGGTGGCCCAGGTATGTGTCACTGAATCAGGAGGCTACACTCTTCTTTGCTTTCAGGGTCATCTCTTCACCGTTGCCCTCCTGGGCTGCAAGCATTGAGAAGTGCACATGCAGCTGCAGTTGAAATATGACAGCCTGCATCAGAAAGTGGCGAGGTAACGACATGGCGGGCAAATCGGAGGCCACTTGCCAGCAAGACGCCGTGTTTCCTGTGGTTGAATAATTAATGAGGTGGGAATGGGATGATACAGCGTGTAAACCCACCATTATGGCCGGTGGGTAAAACAACCTTTTCCCTCCCACCATCTCACTTTGTGCAAATCTGGGACAATTCCGTACTATGATTTTCGGCTAATTTATTGTAAGAGTGAAATCAATTGCAACAAATCATAAAACAATAGAATGGTCACAGCACTGAAAGAGGCCATTTGGCCCATTGAGTCCACGCCAGCTGTCTACAAGAGCAATTCAGCTAGTCACCACCCCCACCCTCTCTTTGTAATCTTGGAGCCACGGTCGAATCTGCCTCAACCGCTGTCTCAGGCAGTGCATTCCAGAACCTAACTATTCGTTGCATTAAAAAAATGTTTTCTCTTGTCGCCTTTCATGTCACCTTTGGCTGTTTTGCCAATCACCTTAAAAGTTGTGTCCTCTAGTTCTTGACCTCTCCACCAAAGGGAACAAATTCTCTGTCCAGATGCGAGATGATTTTGAACACCTCTATCAAATCTCCTCTCAACCTGCCCTCCTCAAAAGAGAACAATACCAGTTTCTCCAATCTATGTAACTGAAGTTCTTCATTCCCAGAAACATCCCCATAAATCTTTTCTGCAGCCTCTGTAAAACCTTCACTTCTTTTTCAAAGCATGGTGCCCAGAAATTCATACAATACTTTAGTTAAGGCCGAACCAGTGTTTTATAAAGGTTCTTCATAACTCCCTTGCTTTATGCCTTGATTCATAAAGCCCAGGGTGGCTTTTGCTTTTTTAACCACTTTCTCAACCTGCTCTGTTATCTTCAATGATTTGTGCACATATACTCCTAAGCTTCTTTTGTCCTGCAACCCCTTTAGAATTGTACCCTTTATTTCAAATTGCTTCTAATCATTCTTCCTACCAAAATGAATCACTTTACACTTCCCCACATGAAATTTCATCTGCCACATTTCCACCCATTCCACCAGCCTGCCTATATTCTCTTGAAGTCTACCATTGTCCTCCTTACTATACATAATACTTCCAAGTTTTGTTCCATCTGTGATTATGAAATTGTGCCCTGTACACTTAGACTGAAGTCATTAATATATGTCATGAAAAGCAGTGGTCCTAGTGCTGACCACCTATGAAGCACCACTGTAAACCTTCCTCCAATCTGGGAACTTATTTACCACTATTCTGTTCCTGGCACTCAGCCAATTTCATATCCATGATCCACTGTCCCACTTATTCCATGGGCTTCAACTTTGCTGACAAGCCTATTACGTGGCATTTTATCAAATGCCTTTAGGAGGTCCATATACACCACTTCAGCTACATTACTCTCATCAATCATTTCTGTTGCCTCATGAAAAAACATAAGCAAGTTAGTTAAATATGATCTGTTTTTAACACTGGCCTGGCTTTCCTTAATTAAAACCACCCTTGCTATGTGACTGTTAATTTTGCACCTGATTATCCTTCTTAAAATCTTTCCTGACACTGAGGTTAGACTAATTGCCCTGTAATTCCTGGGTTTATTCTTACACTCTTTTTAAAACAATGTTGAAACATTTTCAATATGAGTCTTCTGGCAACATCCACCATATCTAAAGAGGATTGGAAAATTGTGACATGTCTCCATGCAATTTCCGCCTTTACTTCCTTCAACCTTCCTTTACTCCCTCAGATGCAACTCATCTAGTCCTGGTAACTTATTAACTTTAAGTACAGACAGCCTTTCTAATACTTCCTAATTTGAGCCCATCCAGTGTCTCAACTGCCTCCTCCTTCACTATGAATTGGGCAGCATCTTCTTCCTTGGTGAAAAAAGATGCAAAGTACTCATTTAGAACCTCAACATGACCACTGCCTCCATGCATAGATCCTCATTTGATCCTGATTTGTCCCCACCCCTCCTGTTACTATCCTGTATTATTTATATGCATGTAGAAGACTTCTGGACTCCTCTTTAAATTAGGTGCCAGGCTCTTCTCATACTCTTAGTTCCTTTCTCAGCCTGGTTATCATTTAAATTATTAACCTGGCATCTGTCATAGCCCACCTTTTTCTGCTTCATTTTATTCTCTATCTCCAGCATCCATTGGTTTTAGTTTCCCTACCTTTCTGCTTCATGGAAATATAGTTTGGTTAGAGTTAAAGTATCTTCTTTTTCCAGGCAGCCCATTGGTCTAATACAGTTCTTTCTGTCAATCTTTCATTAATTTAACCGGGACAGGTTCTTTCTGAACCCACTGAAATTGGCCTTCCTCCAAATAAATATTTTTATTCTAGGTGGCTCCTGGTCTTGCCCTGGAGCTAATATTAACCTTACGATACTATGATTACTGTTTCCTAAATGTTCCCCTTCAGACACTTGGTCTACTTGACCCACCACATTCCATAGAGCCAGATCCAACAGTGCCTTCTTCCTCTTTGGTCTGGAAACATACGGAGCAAGAAAATTCTCCTGAACGCACTTCAGAAATTCTTCTTTCTCTGCCCTGTATGCTCTTGCTAAACCAATTTATCTTAGGATAATTAAATTGTCCTATATAGTTCTTGCACCCATCCGTAATTTCCCTACAAATTTGCTCTGCTCTATCATTCCCACTAGTTGTTGGCCCATAGAATACACCCAGCAGTGTAATGGCACCTCTATTGTTTCGTAGCACTAACCCAACAGATTCTGTCCTTGGCCACTCCAGGACATTCTCTCTCTACAACACTGTAATATCCTCCTTAACTAATATAGCCACCCTTCTTCCCTTCTTTCCTCCCCCATCTTTGCTGAACACCTTGTGTCCAGGGATATTTAGTATGCAGCCCTGCCATTTTTTGAGCAAGGTCTCCATTATCGCCACAACATCATATTCACAAGTAGCTATATGGGCCTGTAGCTCACCTATAAAATTTACCACTCCATGCATTTTTGTACCTGCATTATAAACTTGTATTAGATCTTACTGCATTTACACTTGGTCTGACCACACGTGATGCCCTTGACATCAAAGCAGCATTTGACAGAGTGTGGCATCAAGGAGCCCTAGCAAAAATGGAGTCAATGGGAATCAGGGGGAAAACTCTCCACTGGTTGGAGTCATACCTAGCACAAAGGAAGATGGTTGTGGTGGTTGGAGGTCAATCATCTCCGTTCTAGGACATCACTGCAGGAGTTCTTCAGGGTAGTGACCTAGGCCCAACCATAATCAGCTGCTTCATCAATGATCTTCCTTCCATCACAAGGTCAGAAGGGGATGCTTGCTGATGTTTGTACAATGTTCAGCACCATTCACGACTCCTCAGATACTTAAGCAGTCCACGTCCAAATGTCCAAATGCAGCAAGACCTGGACAATATCCAGGCTTGGGCTGACAAAAGGCGTAACATTCGTGCCACGCATGTGTCAGGCAATGACCATCTCCAACAAGAGAGAATCTAACCATCACCCCTTAACATTCAATGGCATTACCATTGTTGAATCGCCCCCTATCAACATCCTGGGGGTTACCATTGAGCAGAAACTGAACTGAACTAGCCATATAAATGCTCTGTGTACAAGAGCAGGCTAGAAATCCTGAGATGAGTAACTCACTTCCTGACTCCCCAAAGCCTGTCCACCATCTACAAGGCACAAGTCAGGAGTGTGGCGGAATACTCTCCACTTGCCTGGATGAGTGCAGCTTCCACAACACTCAAGAAGCTTGACACCATCCAGGACAAAGCAGCCTGCTTGATCGGCACCCCTTCCACAAACATTCACTCCCTCCACCACCGATGCACAGTAGCAGCAGTGTGTACCATCTACAAGATGCTCTGCCGAAACTCACCAAGGCTCCTTAGGCGACACCTTCCAAACCCATGACCATTACCATCTAGAAGGACAAGGGCAGCAGATACATGGGAACACCACCACCTGGAAGTTCCCCTTCAAGCCACTCACCATACCGACTTAGAAATATATCGCCGTTCCTTCACTCCTGCTGTGTCAAAATTCTGGAACTCCCTCCCTAACAGCACTGTGGGTATACCTACACCACAGGGACTGCAGTGGTTCAAGGCAGTAGCTCACCACTACCTTCTCAAGGGCAATAAATTCTGGCCTAGCCAGTGAAGCCCACATCCCGTAAACAAATTTTTAAAAACTTACTATTTCTTACTCTGGTGGTAGCTGTCTCTCCCTATCCCTTGTGCATTTTGTTCATCCTTCCAAATGTTACATCATGGTTCGCATCCCCCCTACCAAGATAGATTAAACCCTTACCAATCGCACTAGCAAACTGCCCTACAAGAACATATGTCCCATCTGCCTTATGGGGTATAACCCATCCGGTTTGTACAATGCCTGAAGAACTGGTCCCGCTGTCCCAGGAATCTAAAACCCTCCCTCCTGCAGTAACTCTCCAGCTACATATTCATCCATCCTCCCATTTCTATACTCACTAGCTCTTGGCATTGGGAGTAATCCAGCTATTATTACCTTTGAGGCCTTGCTTGCTAGCTTCTTCCTAGCTCCCTAAAACCTTCCTGAAAATCCCTTTTTTTACCTATGTCATTAGTGCTGATATGGGCTATGATCTCTAGCTGTTCACCCTCCCTCTTCATAGAGCAGTGCAGCCACTCAGTGACATCCGTGACTTTGGCAACTGAGTGGCAACAAACTGCCCAGAATTCAGTCTGTATCCACAGAAATACCTCTCTGTTCCCCCAAATCTAG
Organism: Cetorhinus maximus; assembly: GCF_964194155.1. Lineage (NCBI taxonomy): Eukaryota > Metazoa > Chordata > Chondrichthyes > Lamniformes > Cetorhinidae > Cetorhinus > Cetorhinus maximus. The sequence goes on along the minus strand of NC_135884.1, from coordinate 45,622,803 downwards.
AATCTCCTATCTCCATTGCTCTCCCAAACTTCCTACTGCTGTACAGCTGAGCCATCCAGAGTGTTGTGAACTTAGCTTTGCTTGCACTCCCCAGAAGAACCATCACTCTCATCAGTTTCCAGAACTAAATACCAGCTGGAGAGTGCAATGCACTCCATGGACCCCTGCACTATCTGCCTGGCAGTCACAGATGCCCTCTTTGCCTGAACACCTTTAAGCCATGAGGTGACCAACCCCAGAAATGTGCTATCTACAAAACTCTCAGCTCACGGATTCACTGCAGTGATGTCAGCTAACGCTCAAGCTGTGAAATCTGAAGTTCGAGTAGTCCAGCTGTTGATATTTCCTGCACATGTGCATGTCACATGCAGCATCCTGGAGTTCCCATGTGGCACAGAATTTGTATTCTATGGGATTGACATACCCTATTATTAGACTAACTAAACAGAAATGAGAAATGTATTAAAGCGTTCTTTTAAACCCTCCAACAGTATGACCAAACCATACCTCGGGTTCACAAGAACCTCTCTCTCCTGCCCACCAGCCAGGTAACAACTCCTAATGGGACCCAGAGGTTCAAATAATCCAAGATTCTTCTCAGCACAGCCGGGTGAGCTCACCACTTCATGCTTGCACATCCCTGCCCACACTGTACTCGCACCCCTGGGGTTGTCTTTTATTAATTGTTCACAATAGTTTAGCATTTTCTTTTCTTATTAAGAGTTCTTCCTCTGTGCCCCCAGCATGCAACTTGTTCCTCCACGTTTGTAATCAGTAATCAGAAAGCGCACAAAAACTCTTCCTCCAGGTTTCATTTATGACCTATCAGAAAACATCTCATCTTCAATTAATGGTCTCCAAGGCACTCACTTTTAAGCATTAAATCTGTATTTTGTCACTTTGCTGGAGTATGCTATGATACAATAATGTCCTTTCCACAGTTGCCTGGGCAGCCCAAACCTGTACCCTGGCACTTACAGCAGGCATCTGATAGAGAATACAGAAAAGGTCACCTGAACTATCACCAGGAGAGGTGAAGGTGAGCTTTAAGCATTCCACTTGTGCACCTGGACCTTAAGCAGCAACTGTTCAGCATAAAGGAAGACCTGACTGTAGCAGTTAGGTACTATATAGATGTTGCTCTGCAGATCTCGGATGCCACTTTTCATCATCATCCCCAAATGATTCTCCAAGACCAGGAGGCCTGCAGGCAAAGAATCACTTTGATGCACAGTCAGGTCTGGAAGCATCACAGCCAGTTACAGACATTCAAGGTGTCATTCATTCAAGGCAATGTTGATTTCTTTTAAATCCTATCTAATTATTAACACCAAGGATAATATTGAACTGTAATGTGACACTTTCCGTCTGTCTCAAGTCCTCAGAGGCCCCATTTTAGTGTGGCATGCACCCAATGCTTTGCTTTTCAAAGCAGGGCCCCAGAGATATAAATCCATTGGTTGGAAGCTAGGCCCTGATTTCTGCAGAGTTCCTGTTCTTCACTGTGTGATTCCACATTCATCTTAAGTGACAGACAGAACAGGTTAACCAGCAGCCTGTTTTATTCTGGAACAATTTTTATTTTCATTGTTATAGCACAAAGTCCAAATGAGCCTTGTCACACATCTTCTAGCAACAACACCATGCCCCCCCCCATTAATTCACCACCCCCCACACACTTCTTCTTGGCCTATAGGAGGTCTGACTCCTACCCATATGTTACTTTGTGCAATGATGCTCGCAGAATTTTGGGCCCATCATGTTTAATATAGCATTTAGAATGTGATTTATTTTTTCCCTACAGCAGGATTAATTTATTACATTCACCAGCCTTTAGGAAAAACATTAATATCTGAATAATGTTGGTACAGATTATATTTCAAATGTTTGAATTTTTAACATCCAAATACTGAAACTATATTTCAAAAGCAATTATAGGAATATGATTTTACAGTACAGAACCTTTCTTCTTTGATGCCTAGTAATCTATGTTTCCACTACTAATTTGTGCATCAGCACCAGGGTATCAGGTGCATATTGAAGTAGCGTGTACTAGACCCTTTACCCGAGCTGATATTTTAGTCTTCTGGTACTGAACCAATCCATGTCATTTTATGATGGATACCTCTGGTAGAATGACCCTGCATTTTCCATCTGGACAATTTTCTCTTTCTTTGCATTAATGACATCATACGCACAGGAGGAGGATTTTCATTGATTGCTTTTTACAGCAAAATCTTTAATCCGTGTTAATGCACTACAATTTTACTAGAAATATGGAACATGAGAAACCTTCCTCCTAGGTTCACAATACCACTAACACAAGTATGGCCTGAATTTTGTAATCAGCAGGGAAGGAACAGCGCTCTCCATTCATTATGCTTGGAGCTGCCCATAGTCTTTTTGCTGGCTTTTTGGCAGCAACTTACAATACATGGAGATCTTTTTCAGAGCAGAACACCCTACAGAGGATCTGTGCCTTGTGTGAGCAGGGTAAGCAAGAAGAGACACAGTCAATGCCAGAAAGCATAAATTAGAATATTCAATTCAATGTAAACTCATGTACAAAAAGCAAAATGAAGTGGAAGCAAGAATGATGGGATAGAGAAAGAGATAACAGACAAAAAGAAAAGATAAAAATAATTTTTTTACAAAATCTCCAAAATAATTGAATTTTGCAGGAATGAGACTCTTGTAAAGTCAAAGTTTCAGTGCCAGAGAGGATGATTGGCAGTAATTAAGGCTTAACATTATAAATTTACCAACGCCTGAACGGCCAAGCCTTAACTTTTTCTGGCATGATTATTGGGTATCTTATGGACAAGTACACTAACAGCTTGCCCATCATGTATTTGACTGCTGAATCTATCAGTGAGGAACCGGTGTAGTGAAGCTGCTGTGGAGGAGCTAGGCAAAATCGGACAGCAATTTCTGGATTCCTGCATTTAATCGCACATGTGAGGATACAGGAAGCTGGTGTCTGATTTACTCCATAACTACTTTTAGCAGAAATGGTCTCACTGTTATTCCTACCATAAAATCCAGGCCATTGAAACCAGGGTAACTGTTTTCCAATTTGTTTACAGCATTGCTAGTTTTAGTCTACATCAGACCTATATAACACTTAACTCATTGGAATTATATAAAAGTTACAAAAGAATGTGTTATATTAGAGTGATTGTGAATAGGAATTAAAGATAAATATGCGATTACCCCTTCAAAGTCAAAATTCATACCAAATCTGGTACATCAGCTATTATTGAGCACCCAGACAGTTTCAGTTACAATTACATCTCCAATAGAATTTATGATTCAATCAATAACAGATTATTCAAAATGATTATCTTTGTTTAGTTCTTTCAGCATTTACTGTGTTAACAACACTGTTTGCATAGTGCCTTAATGTTGAAAAGCTCCAAAGTACTTCACAGATACATTCAGAGAAAAAGGACACCCACTCGAAAGAGATTTGGAAGGAACGCTAACAACAAAGTATGAACAATAAGTTCCAGCCTTGCTAATCGTCCCAAAATTAATATATAGGTGAAGAAATATTGCATGCAGTCAGAGTCAGAGAAATGCAGAGACCGGGATAAGGGTCGCAGCAGCAGAGGTGGTTACAGAGATAGGGAGGAGCAAAACCATGTTGGGATTTAGCCACAGGTTGAGAATTTTAAATCGGAGACGTTGGGAAACCAGGAGCTAAATGTAGGTCAATGAAGATAGAAGTAATTAGATCACCCCACAAAACATCAAGACAGTGAAGCAACAGTAGGGGATTAACAGAGTGTTGTCATTAACATGCAAAAAATCAGTAGAAAAGCTAATTCTAAACTTAAATACACAATGCTTGAAAAAATTATAAAATAAAATAGTTGTAATGAATGCCAATGCTTCAGACATTTATTACAACTATTTCATAATTTAAACTTTCACAAATATTATGTTTATTTTGATCCCTGTAACTGGGCAGATTTGAAAATTCTGTACATTATACAGTGGAATGCTGCATACTGCAAAAAGCAAATAGGATTTTAGAATTTCCTTTGAACATTAGCAGCAGGGTACTGAGTTCTGCACTGTGTGTTTACATGTTTTATTTGACTAGAGCAGCATAGCCTATTGTAGCTAACAAATCACAGCCCATCAAGTGGATGTTTTATGACACTATAATCAGTAGTTACTGAGATATTTGTATGGCATCTTGACAGCCCATATAAAACCTTAGAAATCATTTCTCCACATTTTACCACCATAGATGAAATTAAATCATGCTGCGAGTACAACAGCATGCTGTTTAGGTTATGCAACCCAAGTTTGTGAAATAGGCACAAAGATGAAAAATGGCCATGTCTAAATATGTCTATATTTATACAAAGCAAACTAAAACCAGGTAGGAAAAGAAAGTCAGTGCAGTGAGAATAGAAACATATAAAATATGTTACAGATCAATAGTAAGTTACATTAATATATGTATATTATTTATTTGCTTAGTCTGTCTATGGTAAATATTCCCCAGCAAACAAATCACGGAGCAGTTGTGCTTCATCTTCGTTAATCCATGCTGTGGATACATTATATGGAGGAAAAATAGGCAGGGATACATTTACAGTATTTAAATGAAAACAACGCCTTCCAAAGGAGTTTAACAGTTCTCTTCCATTTATTTTTCTGACTAAGTAACAGATAAACACAAGTTTTAAAACAACACAAAAAAACTTAGTCCAATGTTTTGCCAATCCAAATTGGAAAACACAAATCCTTCACTGTTTTAAAACAGATCAACAATTTAATCCAACACAGAGAGATACAACTCTTAATTAACTCCCATCACCTCGGGTTGGGTCATGTATTGGTATAGTTAACCATTTTGCACAAATGAGGGGTTACTCAGAGGCCAAGGTTACACAAATGTCACATCTGATGCTTTGTAAAATATGATTAATCAAAAATCAGTAATTAGGTAACTGAAATCTTATGTCACAATTAATTGCTGGTAACGACGTCTGGGTTGAAGACAAATTCCAAATTGCCAACAGAAATTTACATTGAACACTTTATATTGTGTCAAAACTGTAAACTACAAAAAGCAATGTGAAAAGAAATTTTAGAAAAGATGGAAAATACATTACTAATTCTACAAATGTCTCATCCTAGCCTGCTTGCAATACTGCAATACCAGATTTACTAGCAGGTTCAAGCAGGCAAAGTTTTGACTGAGACTAAAACAATTAGCCAGACTTTCATCTTGGCGGCAGGAATTGGGAGTTGGGAGATTTCCCAACATTGCGATCCCATCTCTTGACCTACTATGCCCGTCCATGCTATTTTTCATGGCAGGCAGTCAGGGACGGGATGGAATCGGCCTGCTGTCTGCTGTCGCAGGCCCAAGATAGAGATGGAGGCAGGCAGATGCTCACTTTAAAGGCCTACCTCCATTCACTGAAACATCAGCCCAGTTCTGGAGTTCAATATGAGGCCCCATAACCCTCACCCCTTTCCCCCCCATATCACTCATACCCCCATGCCTCCCTTCATCCCTCCCTGACACTCACATAGTAGCCAACCCACTCATCCAGCATCCACTATAAACTAAACACACAAACCTTACAACATAGGAAAATCTTTGAGAAGCTCATAAATCAGCCAAAATAAACAAGATCACATTCCCTTGACAGCTGTGTCAACAATCCCTGCTGAGCTGAATCCATTAGCAAGTCTGGAACTCAGTCAAGCAATCATAATGAGATTCCATTGAGCAACCATGTCAACAAACCTTCCCAAGTTGAATACATTAAAATCTTTGAAGGCAGCTAGAAGCTCAGTCACCTGTTAAGACTTTGAAACAGCAAAACAGATAACTGAGCCAAACTTTAAGGAAAGATAATCAAAGGTTGGGCACATTTCAGACCACTATCTCTGAATTTCACAATTATACAATGTGGAATAGCACTTTATCTATTGGATAATGTATACCAATGTATCTGAAGTCTTTTCCACTTTCACAATGCTGCTCAATCCATTGCCATCTTGTCAAATGTCAGAAGTGACAACCTGGTAAACACATTATTTAAATGGTCACGTGCCTTTTCAAAACAAAGCCCTAACATTACTTGCTGTATTAAAAACATATGTAATTTTTGACATAGCATTTCACTATGAAATGTGAAATTGGCAACACCTTTTAATCTTACCTTTCATACTGTTCCCGACTCCAAACCATGGTTCATGACACCTTTCTGCTGGTGTGAAACAAATTGCCTTCCAAAACTTCCATGAAAATTATGCAAGGTCTGAAATGCCCACTTTCGCAATGGTGTTGGCAATGTTGGGATTTCAGCATGCGGGCTTGCAAACCAACCCCATATTCCATAGCACTGAAAATTGCCAGCACCAGGAACGATGGCAGGAATCAGGCCCTGGCTGCCATTTTTAAAACCTGCCCAACTCAATTCTGCCCAATGTTGGGGCGGAAAATCCAGCCCAATGATTCAAGAGACACAAACTTAGTAAAACCACTATGTGGACATATAATCTTTGTAGTGGTAATTGATCATTTGGGTACTTTCATAATAAATCAGCACTAAAAGCATGATTAACCATAAAATAAACCTTGCTCTTCCCAAAATGGGTTGAGAAAATCATTAATTTCATAGGAAGTCAGTTGAATCAAGACAATGAGGTTAATGTTAACAGTTGAAGTCAACGTGTACAAGGGGTTTTGAAAGATGAACCACCTGGGCAAAACCTTGCAGGAGCCAAGGCTTGAATTCCAGCATTCAGGAACATATAGGGAAGTATGTCTGCAAAGAGCAGGCTAAAACCAACTGTAAGGTAGTTGTCATTGGCCATTTTTAAAGAGCTGCCAAGCACAACAGTTACAATTAGGATTTTAAAGATGAAACCTTTGTAATCTCACAATTGTAATGAATTTTTTGCCTGTTACTAGGATTAGTCATAAGGACTTTCTACTCCAATACTGAGCTTAATGGAGGGAGACGAGCAGACAATTGATGACAACTAGGGTAATTTTCTATGCTACAGTTGGGAATATTCAGATATTTAGAGCATATTGCTTCTCCTCTGTTAAATTAGCTTCCTGTCTCCTAATTCAATTCTAAATGTGGTGGATTGTTTAATTGTTTTTTTAGATTTATTTGCAGGTCAGCATTATTGAAAAACTAGGAGAAAAAGGAAAGACTTGCATTCATATTGCACCTTCATGACCTCAAGAAATCCCAAAGCACTTTACAACCAATGCAGCACTTTTGAAGTGTAATCACCTTTGGAAACACAGCAGCCAATTTGCACACAAGTTCCCATAAACAGCAATATGATAATGACCCAATAATCTGTTTTTGTGATGTTGATTGAGGGATAAACATTGGCCAGGGCATTGCCCTTCTTCGAGATAATATCCTGGGAATTTCTAGATCCGTCTAAGAGAAAAGACTAGGCTTTCATTTAATGTCCCTTCTGAAAGATGGCACCTCAGACAGTGCAGCAGCCCCTCAATGCAATGGAGTGTCAGCCTAGATTTTTATACTCAAATATCTCCAGTGGGACTTTGGTCCACAACCTCCTGACTCACAGGTGAGAGTGCTACCAACTGAGCCATGGCTGAGAGGAATAATTCCAAACAGGTGGATAACATGACCCTACTGCAGGGGAAATTGCCAAGAAAAGAATAGCCTTTTAACCCACTTGTAAAAAGGAAGCTATGAGTCTCTCTAGAGTGAAAAAAGAGCACATGGTAGAAGACAGTCAAAGGCCTGGATTTTAGCCTGGAGGTGATGCCCAAGCAGGGGCTGTTATGAGGTTAGGGAAACTGGAAGAGCATGTTTTCTGAATTAAATTGTTGGGCTCCTTTAAGTTTTTGATTGTTCCTGCCCACAGGCAATCTGATTGCTAGACTGGGGGCCTTTTAGTAAGGAAACCTGGATGACAAAGCCAACACCTACAAGAGCAGCTAGCTGCATTGGAGGAGTGAGAGATTGTTGGAGGAGGTCTGATGGTAATCATGGGGGAACAGGTAGTGGTGATTGGTAGTGGACGGTGAAATTCAGGGGCAGTCAGATCACTGGGGTTGGGGTGGAGTGGCATGTTCTGCTGGTTGGGCTGGGAGAAAATATACCTGTTCCACCTGGTCTACAAGCAGCATGAACTTCATGGATTCCATCCCTCTCACCTTATTGTAGCCGCTGAGTTTCCTGAGCCATGGGACACTTGGCTGAAATGAGTTAACAATAGAATAACTGTTAAAATGAAGGTAGACAATCTCATTATAATATTTAAGGGATCAATTTGCTTCTCATGAGTGGGCTGGACATCCCTCATCCTTACTCTGTAAAAAACAGAAATGGGCGGGTTCAAGGATTCCTGTTTCAGTTTTCTGCACAACCTGACACAACCTTATCCACCCACTTTTTGTTCCTGGGATTCAGCCCAAAGTGTCTAATTGGTCATGAAAGAGAGAGTTTAAGAGGCTGGCAGCTAACATAAAATGGAATCCAAAAGCCTTTTATAGGCATGTGAATAGTAAAAAGGGTGGCAAACGGAGTGGGATCGATTAGGGACCAAAAATGGTATTTTTCACATGGAGGCAGGGTGGCACAGCTGAGGGATTAAATTAATACTTTACATCTGTCTTTACCACAGAAGAAGATGCTGCACATGTCACGATGAAAGAGGAAATAACTCAGACACTTGAAGGATTTAAAATTGAGAAGAAGGTGGTATTGGATAGGCTGCATGTACTTAAAGAAGTTGATAAGATATTGGTACCAGATGTATCCAAGGATACTGAGGGAGGTGACAGTGAACACTGAAAGAATTAGCCATAATTTGTCAATCTTTCTTAGGCTCAGAGTTGGTGCCAGAGGACTGGAAAATTGCAAAAAATTGTTCAAAAAAAGGGCATAAAGAAAAGCCCAGCAACTACAGGCCAATCAGTTTAATCTCAGTGGTAGAGAATCTTCTAGAAACAATAATTCACAACAAAATTAATAGTCTCTTGGGCAAATGCAGGTTAATTAAGGAGACCCCGTATGGATTTGTTGAGGACAAATTGTGGTTTAACTAACTTGATTGAATTTTTGGTGAGGTAACAGAGAGGGTTGTTGAGGGTATTGCAGTTGATGTAGTATACATGGAATTCCAAAAAGGCATTTGATGAAGTGCCACACAGCAGGCTTGTGAGCAAAGTTAGAGCTCATGGAATAAGCGACAGTAGCAACATGGATTCAAAATTGGTTGGACAACAGGAGACATGGGCCAGGATTTTTCGGATTGTGGGTTTCCCTTCCCACCATCTGAAGAGTCGGTGGGGAACGCATCCCTGCTGACACTGTCTGCCCTGCAGTGATTTCATGCTCCAAAAATTAGCCAGCAGCTCTCTAGTTCCTGCAGCACCTGAAGCTGCATGCAGTGCCCAGACCCCAAGTCCCAGAATTGCAGGAAGAGGTAAGTTTTGGGAATCTCAGGGCAGGGGAGGCCTGGGGGTGTGGACAGTGGGGGTTGGCGTGTCAGGAGAGAGGCTATAGGTGGGGTGGGGGTGGGGGAGGTCCTGCGGTTACTGGACCATAAGAGAGGGTGCCTGAAGTTAAAAAGGGCTGATGATGGAGGCACTTCCCCCCCCAATTCCCACCCAAGGCCTGAACTGGATTATTTTTGGGCTTCCTCCAGACCCAGGAATTCCACCCGCCAGCCTAAAATTTGAGGCTGGGTGGAAAACAGCCCTTATGTGGTCGACAATTGGCCACTTAAGGGCCTCAATTGGGACAAGAGCAGGCGAGGACCAGCATAAAATTGCAGCGAGGTCGGGGCAGGCGGGAACCCAGCGGGAAGCTTATCCGAGGAATTTTACACTCACTCTTCACCTACAAACCCACCGATTGGGGAACGTAAAATTCAGGCCTTGGAGTAGTAGTAAATGGTTGTTTTCTGAACTGGAGTAAGGTTTATAGTGGAGTGCCCCATGGGTTGGTGTTAGAACCCCTGCTCTTCCTGATATATCGTAATTGACCGAGATCTTAGTGTGCAGGGCACAATTTCATAATTTGTGGATGATACAAAACTTGGAAGCATTGTGAACTGTGAGGAGGATAGTGTAGAACTTCAAAAAGGACATAGGTTTGTGGAATGGGTGGACAAGTGGCAGATGAAACTTAATGCAGAGAATTGTGAAGAGATTCATTTTGGTAGAAGGTATGCAGAAAGACAATATTGAATAAAGGGTTCAATTACAAAGGGGGTGCAGGAGCAGAGAGGGGGAACCTGGGTGTTTATGCACACAAATCATTGAAGGTGGTGGGACAAATTGAGTGCATGGATAATAAAGCATACAGTGTCCGAGGCTTTATCAATTGTGACAGAGTGCAAAGGCAAGGAAGTTATGTTAAACTTGTATAAAACAAGGGTTCAGCCTTAACTGGATAATTGCATCCAATTCTGGGCACCACACATTAAGAATGCGCAAGTGTTAGAGATGATGCAGAAAAGATTTACGAGAATGGTTCCAGGGATGAGGAACTTCAGGTATGAAGATAGATTGGAGAAGCTGCTGCTGTTTTCTTTGGAGAAGAGAAGGTTGAGAGAAAATTTGATAGTGGTATTCAAAATCATGTCATGTTTGGACAGAATATATAGAGCGAAACTATGCCCATTGGTGGAAGGATTGAGAACCAGAGGGCACTGATTTAAGGTAATTGGCAAAAGAAGCAATGGCGACATGAGGGGAACTTTTTCACACAGCAATTGGGTAGGATCTAGAACGCACTGCCTCAGAGTGTGGTGGAGGCAGGTTAAGTTATGGCTTTAGAGAGGGAATTGTTTTATTTTCTGAAAAGGAGAGAAATGTGCAGGGCTATGGGGAGAAGGTGGGGGAGTGGCACGAGGTGAATTGCTACTACAGAGAGCCAGTACAGAGACAATGGATCAAATGGTTACAGCATGAAAGGGAACCATTCTATGATTCAATGATTCCATGAACAAGGACACATCAGACTTAAGCAAAAGTACTTTTCCAGACCAAAAGAAAATAACTCTCAGTAGAACAGGGCTAATTACCATGATCTGCTCAAGGCAAACAAAGTTGCTATCAGATCAGCCAAAAGTTTTGGAGAAGAGGAAGAGCTGATTAACTGTGGCAGCAACTGTAAAAAGGCCATAGTTTTAGGCTAAGGGGTGCTAGATTTAATTCAGAGATGAGGAGGAATTATTTTTCTCAAAGCGTTGTGAATCTGTGGAATTCACTACCTCAGAGTGCAGTGGATGCCTGGACGCTGAATAAATTTGAGGAGATAGACAGATTTTTAATTAGTAATGGGTTGAAAGCTTATGGGGAGAGGGCAGGAAATTAGAGTTGAGGCCAATATGAGATCAGCCATGATCATATTGAATGGTGGGGCAGGCTCGAGGGGCTGAATTGCCTACTCCTGCTCCTAGTTCTTATGTTCTTATGTTTAGCTACACCCAGGTAAACACCCAGGCCATGGCAAAGTTTTTAAATGGCTACTATATATCATTTTTCACTCCAGTAAGCTAAGCTCTGTGGCCTTTAAGTTAATGTTTAAGTTGTAAGCGTCAAAGTAGATGCAGGTATTACCCAGGAATGAGTATCAGGTATCAAATAGGGCAGCTGGTTCTAGTCACATTCAACCAAGGATACTTAAAGAGATGGGGGCTGTACTGTGAGCCCTTGTCCTTTGTATGTAACAACTCGCAAAGGTTGGTGTTATTCCTACAGACTGGAGGGAGACCAACGTTGTTTCCCTTTTTGAATATAAGTGAAAGTTAGAATTGGGAAATTTTGCCCCTTATTTGGAGTGTAGCTTCTCATGGTGTGCCCTGTGAGCTGATCTCTTTCCTCACCTTTCAGTTCAAAAACATTTTGTGCTGCAAATTGCCTGAAATGTGGGTTGAAGGCAGTGTGGCAAGATCAAGGAGGCCTCTGGGACCTTGGTGAATGATAGTCTGTCGGTCCTCTCTCCATAACAAATGTAATTTCAGGATAGACAAAGGAAGAGAAAAATGATAGTGAAGGGAGTAGGGCAAGTTAGAATCAAATTAGGTATAGAAAGAGAGGGATAGAAAGATTGATTTGGGAGAGAGAAAATAAGAGGCATAAGGAAAAGGAGTTAGAAACTTAAATTTTAATTTTAAAAGACCTCTAGGAACAGTTTACTAAATGCAGGAGTGAGACTCCACAGTTTTAGTTTCTTTACTGTGTTTCCGAGATTGGGCAGCAATGCTGTAACATCATTAGAAGGATCTTTATGTCATTAAATACCAGGCCTAACTTTCTCCAGCCAGTGTAATTAGCTTCAACAGTGCAAATTCAGCTCTTTCAGGAAGCTCAAGGGAAAATGAGTTCCTTTTTTTTCCTATATATGACAAGCCTGATCCCAGGGTGGAACCCAGCTTGATAGATCCCAAATTTTGTTTGTTTAGATACGTGGAGAGGCGCTACTGAACAGAGTCACCAAAGTCAGCTGATGAACTTTTAACCAAAGCATAAAACATTTATTAAACAAGAAAAGATGAACTATATGACAATATTCCTTAACCCACAGCCATACCTTTACAGATATCTACAGATTTGTGAGGATAACACAAGTTACAAAAGCTACTTTATACTCTAATGTTCACGGTAAGTACACAGTCCATGTAAACCAATTGGCAACCTGTGGTCAGACACACCACACTCTGAAACCAAGGCCAGAATTTTTAGCTCAGTGTGCAGGCGCTCGCCCGACCCACTCGAGTGTAAAATAGCGTGTGAGGACGTCGGGCGAGAGTTCCAACGTCATCCCGCGCTTGCATGATATTTCAGTTGTTGGGCACGCGTGGAAGTCAGAAGCGCGTCTGCCAACAATTAAGAGGGCAATTAAGCCCATTAAAGTTCCAATTGACTCTGATTTTTCGTGGTCCGCCCAACTTTATGGTTGGCGGATGGGCGAATCTACCAGGCTGACTTTGCATTTTTGATGAAACCTCATCCAAGGTTTCCATTATTAAATTTTTAAAAAAATGTTTGGACAGAATTTTCATCATCCATATGCTCAGGTAACTGATTCTGATGCGTGGACATTTTTTCTGCATTGTAAAATCTTTATTCATTGCTCCCTGCCTTCAGGGAGCTTTCATTTCATGGTCCCTTGTGCCCACACTTCCGTCACTGCCCGCCAGCGCTAAGCATTTCAGCATGCCTTTCACACTGGTTGGCCATTAATTGGCCAGCCAGCATGAAATGGCGGTCAGGGCTGATTGCCCGGCCGCTTCCAGGCCTGCTGATCGCATGTGCCCGCCAAACTAAAGATCCTGCCCCAAATGGCAGATGCCACCTCAACCATGTGTATGGGTCTCTCATCAACTCCCCCCAGATACTTGCCACACTGGTGAGCTAACCATTCTCACTGAACTCCATCTTTCACATGAAGGTTTCCAATCTCCACTCTCGAAGGACTTGCTTTGGAAGCTTCTCCCAAACCAACGCTTTCTCTCAGTCGTCTTCCGCAAGGGTTCAGCTTTAAGGTTTTGAACTCTCCTTCCAATGTTCTTCTTCCCTGGGTCACCACATGCATTCAAACAGTCTTCCATGCACTCTCTCACTGACCCAGTCGACAACAGTGCTATGGGCATGTGAATCAGTGGTAAAGGGTTACAGACCTTCAGTTGTCTTTTTGGACTTTCTTGCCTCTTACAAGCTGTTCTCACTTTAAATCTGCTTTCTGCAGCTTTTGTCTCTTTAAATCCGAAGCTTGGAGCCTTTCTCTCTGCCCCTCACTCTTAACTTCACTTAACAGGACCTCTTGTAGGTTCCAGTCCTTCCTTTGACTAGAAAGTCTTCTTAGTACTTTCCCCTGTTTCTGTCTGACTCCTTTGGCCTTGGGACACTTTGGTTCTTGGGAAATCTGCAGCTCCCTCTCCCAGTGTCCAGTCTCTCTAGGTCTTGGCTTCAAACTGAACTTAAAATTGCTGTTTCTTTAGTTTTTCTGTGCGTGTCTGTGGGAGGGACCTGCCTCTTCTGGGCCCCTATTGCTAGGCAACTGCCCAATTTTTCCACCTGTTTGTTTACCTTAGCTTAATTCATAGAACTCTCATTAGAAATGCAGGCACCTTTTCAAAGTGAAACTAAAATTCAATTTGACCTTTCTTAACACACAAATAGAGAAATACAAATCAAACTTAAACTTTAAAGCTAAAACTCATTCCTAACACCTACAAATACCGATATAACTTACTTAAACTATCTCTATTTTCTAACAATGCACACAGTACTAACAACATGCACATTCAAGTCACCGTTAATTTCTCAGCAAATTCTGGGTCCATAGGCCCATATGCTTCACTCTAGCAATAAGCAAGTTGCTAAATAGAATTAGAAACATGTTGCATCAGCAGCTGGTCAGAGATGGGGTCAGTGCAAATTCTCCACTTAGTTTCAGGAAAAGAAGGTTATCCCTGACTCATTTAATTTTTGATGAGGTTGGCAAGTGCAAGTAGCCCAGTTGACATAGTATACTTGTATTCTCAAAAAGCTTGTGACAAGGTGTTACACAAGATTAAATTTACTGTGGGGTTACAGAGTAGATTGTAGGTTGTACAAAGAATTGGTGTGCTCTCATAGGCAAAGGGTTATTATTAATGGTAGGGGTTCTGCGTGTAGACCAGTTATTAATGAAGTATCTCAGAGAACAGTATTAGATTTGCTGCTCTTTACTATCTATATTAATGATCTGGACAAAGGCATTGGAGGAACAGTCAGCAAGTTTGCAGGGAGCAAAAATAATTGTTTTGATGTTAGAACCTTGAACACTCAGGTCTAGCTGCGATGGGGGAAAATGTACCCACATCTGCCAGATGATGTTTAGTGTATAGGGTTGTGCATGTGGGTAGCGCGAATGCCAAGCATTTGTAATGCTATGCAGGTTCTGAATTAAAATCTGTTGTGGGAAAGAAATTCAAGTGTTACAGTGGCTAAAAGGTTCACAATCAATGCTGCAAGGCTACAGTAAAAACTAATCACATATTGGGACATATTGTTAGGACAGCCTAATACAAAGCAAAAAACATTACAAAGTTCTTGTGCAAGACATGACTAGGCCTCATCTAGAAAACTGTGTTCAATTTTGTTAGGTGATAAAGGACTTGGAAAATGTTCAGAGGAGAGTCATTAGTTTGACACCTAGGGCAAAATTTTCTGGATGGCGGGGTCGGGGGTGGAGGAGCGGGAGTGGGCGCGGGCAGGCGCGGACCTAATCACTGCTCATGATCAGGTCCGCGCCGCCATTTTACGCAGGTGGGCCAATTAAGACCCACCCAGCATACTTCACGACTCCCATGCATAGCGGGAGTGGGCAGGCAGCAGCAGGCGCACTCAGCTGCCGGGTCCAATGGCGCCCTGGCGGCCTGTATAAAGGAAGGCCTGGCAGCCTCGGAAAGGCTGCTTGCAATGGCTGGGCGAAGGGCTCTGCAGAGGGGCAATGGAGGTTATGCAAGTCTGGAGGGTAGGCGATCGGGGCAGACCAGGCTGGAGGGTAGGGCGGGGGGGGCCAGTGTGCCGTTCGTTTTTCCGATGACTGCCTTGCTGCCCTCCTTGAGGTGGCGGCAGCACAACGGGAGGTGCTGGTTCCCCAGGACGGGAGGAGGAGGCCCCCCCATATGACGAAGCGTGCCTGGGAGGAGGTGGCGGAGCTGGTGAGCTCCTGCAACATGGTGCGGCGCGCCTGGATCCAGCGTCTCAAGCGCTTCAACGACTTGTTGCGCTCTGGAAGGGTGAGGACAATGTTGGCATTGGTCACTTAACCCAGCAGGTAGGCTTTCCCCCCTCCGGCCCCCCTACTCCAAGTCTGAGTGTAGTGACTGCATTGAATCACTGACGGCATGTATCCTTTGTTGGGTGGGCCAGCAGGTATTGCCTATGCCGAGGTCAGCCTGAGAGGGTGATGAAGAGATGGGTTCTGTGCCCACAGCATGTGGTACACTGAGACCCACATTGTTGGTTTGGGGGTAATCTGGAGGAGCTGCACCTAGGCGCAGTGCTTGAACTGCAGGACATGTCAAAGTCAGGGTGATGACATACTGGGAGGGGAGCTTCAAGGTGGCGTGGCTACAAACCATCTGCTGTCCTCTGCACTCCACGTGCTTGCGCCTTCTTGCTATGGAAAGATATACCATGCGGTGCCTAATGTGATGTAGGCAGCATGTGGCCAAGCATCTTTGTGTGAGTGTTTGGCAGCAGCGGGGTGAGGAGGCTCTGGAGCCCTGATATGTCCCACTCTGGTTGGGGTGGGCCGTGCGTGAAGAGAGTCCATGTACAATTTTCACTAATCAATGCTCGTGTCTCATTTTCAGGAGAAGATTGCTCATAACGCGGCAGAGTGTGTGAGGACTGGCGGCGGCCAGGTGCATTTAGCCATTCTCAGCCGGTTTGAGCAGGAGGTCCTGGATTTGGAGAGGCGTCATGCGCCCAAGTCCATTAGTGTCAGTGAGGCAAGGGTGCCATGGGCAGGTAGGTTTGCCCAACAGTGAGGTCAGCATTGTTCTCCCAACAGCCATAGCACTGCTGAATGTTCAGTGATTTAATTTTGCAACATGGGTTATGGAAGGATGAGCGCATAATGATCCGGGGGACAGGGATGCACATTGACATTGTCTCCACATTAACTGATCCAATGTCCTTGTTCTTCCTTTCAGCATCAGCGGAGCAGGGCTGGGAGGAGGAGCAGCAGAGGCCCCTGAAGTCTCACTAGCATCACACCATCTCTGCCATGCAGATTCTAGCACCTCGGTGGGAATTAGAACATTGGCTAGTGTCCCGGGGCACAGTGGTGAGGGCACTTCACAGTCACTAGAGGAGCTGGGGACCAGGCACATGCACAGTCGGCACCTGAGGATGTGCCTCTGGAGTCATCCACTACGCAGCAGGGGCATGAAATGCGACCGGGTATGCGGGAGCATCTAGGGGATGCTTGGCTTGGTCTCCGTGGTGGAGAAGTCTACGCGGACGATCGCCGAAGCAATGAGCCACTTGTCCGACCGCCATGTGCCCTCCATGGAGAGAGTGGCGACTCTCGTGGACAGAGTGGCGACTCTCGTGGAGAGGCTCCTCCAGGAGACCCATCAGCGCTTCCTGGGGATGCGCTCGGACCAGCAAACCCTCACATCAGCATTGACCTCAGCTGGTCAAGTTTCCTAGCTCGGTGCCCATCCATCTACGGTAAGCAGGGAGGTCCGAAGCGACCTCACGTTGGCGCAGCAGCTGCCTGCTGTCTCTGCGGGCTCCTCTCAGGACGTTCCGGATGAGGGCGGCAGTTCCTCCGCCCCTCTGCCAGTGACTGTAGCATCAAATGCGAAAGCCGCCTGGGCACTTTGCCTGCCTGGCCAACCTTAAGGTTGGACAGGTAGCTCATTCAATTGAATTAATTAGATTTTAAATGGCATTAATAAGCCTTTGACAGGTCGGCAGGTGTGCAGCAGACTTGGCCGCGCGCCCGCCGAACTGAAATTGTAAATGACGTACGGTGACATCGGGGCGCCAACTTACGCATCAGCGAGCGGGCCCCGCCCCCGCTCACCAATGGGAAAATTCTTCCCATTAAGTTTCTTTGCCTGTGATATTAAATTCAGACATGTGACCGTGGCTGAGGGTGCCTCTTTTCTTCTGCGTGTGTATGGTTTCCAAAAATGTTCGGAGTGCTTTGTGGGGCATTTAGCTTCATTAACAAGGCCCTTAGTTACTGTTATAAAAACAAAAAACTGCGGATTCTGGAAATCCAAAACAAAAACAGAAACAGAAATACCTGGAAAAACTCAGCAGGTCTGGCAGCATCGGCGGAGAAGAGCACAGTTGATGTTTCGGGTCCTCATGACCCTTCAACCCTTAGTTACTGTTCCTAACCTGGGAGATCTGGCACTTAGGTATCAAGTATGGAGCCTACAGCCCAGGCTTGTCCTGGAGGTCCATCTGAGGTGTGCTAGCTGAAGGTTCATTGGATTAAAGCCTCCCAGTGTCCCTGTCTCCCTGCAGTATGCCCGGGTCAGCGTCTACCCCCTCAGCATTTCCCTGTGTATGTTCATCCTCAGACTCACTGCTGGACTCATCCTGTGCAGCTGCAGCCACTGCTTTGACATCTTCATCGTCCACAGCGTCTGCCCTTTCCAGCACAAGATTGTGGAGAGTGCAGCATGCAACCACTATCAGCGAAGCACGATCTGGGGGCTACTGGAGTGCGCCCCTGAATGGTCCAGGCATCGGAAGCTCATCTTGAGAAGACCGATGACTCTCACCACCACAGCCCTTGTGGAGGTGTGGCTCCTGTTGTACCGCTGCTCAGCTTCTGTTCTTGGATGGCGGAGAGGCATCATGAGCCACCTTCTGAGGGTATAGCTCTTGTCACCCAGCAGCCATCCATCAAGCCGGCCTGGAGCATTGAAGAGCCCCGGCACCTGGGAGTGTCTGAGGATGTAGGTGTTGTGGGAGCTGCCTGGGTACCTTGCACAGACTTGTAGAATCTGCATCCTGTGATCACACACTATCTGCACGTTCATGGAGTGGAAGCCCTTCCTGTTGACGAAGGCACTGGGCTCACCTGCTGGCGCCTTGCTGGCTTGCCTGGTCCCAACGGAAGTGGATGAAGGTCAATGCACGCCTGAACAGAGTGTCTGTAACCTGCTTGACACAAGTGTGGACAGCTGATTGGGAGACACCGCAAAGATCACCCACCGACCCCTGGAAAGAGCCAGAGGCATAGAAGTTGAGGGCAGCTGTGACCTTCAGAGCCACTGGTATAGGGTGCCCACCCACACAGTTAGCGGAGATCTCAGGCCCAATCATCTGACAGATATAGTTGACTGTCTCCCTTGAGAGTCGGCGCCTCCGTCGGCATTGCGCCTCAGTCATACTGAGGTAGCTGCTTCGCCGCCTGTATACCCTGGCAGCAGGATAGTGGCATCTTCTGCGGCCCCTTCCACCTTGGGCTACCTCTTGGCCCTGTGCCCTTTGTGCCTGCCCCTGTCCTCCCTAAGGTGGCTCCCCCAGAGGCTGAATGTGCACTCCTGGCCTCCTCCTCCCCCTTTTAACCCCCCTTTCCTCCTCAGGAGGAGGTGCCTCCAATGAAGAGTTCAGCTCCTATTCCCAGGCTATGGGAAGGCTTCCAGAAACCTGCAGGCCCAAAAATGATTCCTCACTGCAGTGTGCTAACCTGAGGGTTAAGAGACCAGACAAAGCAGCTAGTATGCATTTTGAAGTATTGCACATCACACAGGCAAGTTTCAAAAACTTTGAAAAATCAATATTTGAGAGAGCACAGTGAGCCCTCTAATCCCGCCTGTGGGTGAGGTTTATACAAATGCGCCCTACCCACCTGCCCGTTGCACCCGTGCGCCGATCCGAAGATTGTACGGGCGCTGAAAAATAAGCGTCGATTGGTGAGTCAAGGCCCTTAAGTAGCCCTTTAATTAATGGTGGGCGCGCAGTGGATATCATTGCGCACCCGCCCAACGAAATATCGCAATGGTGCACAGTGACATCGGGACGCTCGCCCGACATCACCGCATGTCATTTTACGCACAGATGTGCGGGTCCCGCCCCCGCATGCCAATGGGAAAATTCTGCCACTCATTTAAAAGTCCTTGCTTGTCAGATTAGGCATTGGTCTATCTACTCCAGAAACATGGAGATTTGATTCAGTATTTATTAGGCTGATTAGATTATTTGAATTCAATCGATATGGGAGAATAAGAGAACAGTTATGCAAGTTATCATTGGAGTGGATTAAGTGACAGGAAGTTTTACCACATATTTGTGGAGTGTCAATAGCATCTGGAATACATTGTGGATTATGCAGTGAATTCTAGATTCGTTGAAAACAAAAAAGGTTTGGGAATGCATTCCTGCCTTAAGCTAATATAATTGAATATGAAAGGTAGGTGAGATGTTTTGTAATATACTTCAAGTTCATTAAGGTCCCATGGGACATTTTTGGGCTCCCTTCAGAAGTCCCAAAGGAATTTCCTGATAATCCTTTCCCTTCCCATTTTTATCCTCTCCCAGGAGGTTATATTACTGCTGGGGGTTAGGAACATTGGGTGTGGAGACATGATGCTAAATTGCACCATGGCTGTGTGGGATAGGGTTGACAATGCAGCTGGCCTTTTTCTGTCTGTCATTTTCATACATTTAAATGTTAACCTAACCATGCAAGTTATCCGATGATATAAATTGGCATCACAATCTTAAAGAATAGACAATGCAAGTACCTTGACAAATTTGTCAATAGTCTGAGCTGTGTTTTGATTCCCAACAGTCAAGAATTATTGGCACACTCAGATTCTTCACATGCAAGTATTTTCTAAAACTGACTATATATGGTAAAAATGGATCAGATGCTGATTTTTTTTTTCTAGAGGCTCATTGGTTAGGACTAAATTTGTAATTTGTAATTTTATCTCACTAGTCATGTCATGTCACTTCATTACATTTTGGCTTAGCTCATTACTTGCATGACTTAAGCCTGTGAAAATCACCAAATTGTTTACCATGTAACCAGGGAAGGTATCTCAAAGTATGTCTAGTCTATACATTTAAAATTTATGCAATTATGCAGGGGGAAAATCTATTGGATTTTATTTAAGATAAGGGATGGGAAGAAAACTATACTTATAACTAACACTTTAATTGTTGTCTTGGAAAAAGTGATCGTGTTGATGGCATCAGGAATATAGATTCCTTTGCTTCCACAATGCATAATGATTTCAAACAAAGAAACTGAAAATGTTGAAGTAACAATTATCTTTCTAAGTCAAGTTAAACCATAAATAACAAGTAACTGATATTTGTATTTTTGGAGTCATGAAAATTTATGTTATAAAAAGAGGGTGGTTTCTATAGGTTTCCAAAAGTAAGGAGAGCAAACATATGAGATAAGTCACAGCATATTAAATAGCTATAACGTGGATCAATTATATTTGTAAAAAAAAAACGTGGGTGTTAAGTTAGAGCAACATGAGCCTTGGTGTGAAAGTATGACTGCAATTTTATTCATTGAATATATATTGTAAGCCTAGTTGTAAAACTTGGATCATTTGTTTTGTGTGCTGCATCAGTTAAGCAAGGTTCAAGGTCCCACATCTTGCCTTTAACATTCAACAATAGGTTTGGGCAGTATTTTCTGATTTTTCCAAAGACAAGCACAAGACGATTAGCTTTGTAATCGGGCTCCATTTTCCACCATCAATTCAAAGAGACATCTTTGGAATTACATACTGAAATGGATAGATGTATCTGATCTGTCCACTCATAATAATCAAGGGGAAATTTCCCAAAGTTCCCCAAACAGTGAATGATTCTAATAACTTCCTTCTGAACATGTAGTCCATTCTCTGTTTTTTTCCAAGAATTTAGGGAAGCTATATGATGCTAGTTGTTTCCCCAGTGATTTATCTTCAATCCCCTTGTGGCACACCCTGTCTTAAACATGTGTTTCATCTCTGACTTTACCCCTTGTAAAGGATTTTCAAGTGATGTTATCTAGCTGCTTTGCTACTTGGAAATACTATGCTAAAAACTCAATAAACCTTTTGAGAGCTTAGTTGAAAAATGTTCATGATAGTCTACTTCTTTCATCACTTTCTTATTCTTAAATTTCCCATTCAATTAGCTCTACAAGCAATCAAATATTTTTCAACATTTGAAAAACATTTTGGGGCTAAATTAGATGATAAATTAGATAGCTCCTGAAAGGGATCACAGTGCACAATGAACCTCTGCCTGTTGATTGCAATGCAGGCAACACACCAACTTTGTGCGGACTGCTTATTTGAATAATTTCTGCGTGCAGCCAGTGTTAACCAATTTGTTGACTGACTGCACGGACCAGCCGAAATGCCCAATGTTGTAACTTGGCAGCACCAGTTCAAGTTAGCCCACATGGCTTAAAGCTAATGGACAGTTCTTAAAAGGGGAGTTGCTGCAGCAAATGTTGGCACTCATGTAGGAGGAGGTGAATCTGACCTGGGTAATAGCAAATATTCACACAATACAGGAGAGAGCAGGCTCAAAAGTTTTCAGACACTGCACTGGAGGTCTTGGTGGGGAAGATGGAAAGTAAGAGAGATGCCCTTGACCGGCAGGAAGCCTGCAGGCACACAGTCAGAAAACAGTGGGAGCAGTTAGCCATTTGAGAAATGGTGCAGGAAGAAGGGATTTGGATTCCTGCAACATTGGGATCACTTCTGGGGGAGAAGGGACCTGTACAGGCCAGACAAGCTGCACCTAAAAAGAGCTTGACCAGGGTGATTTGCTAGTGCTTTTGGGGAGGCTTTAAACTAACCTGGCAGGGGTGTGGAACCAGGAGGTAATACTAGAGAGGGATACTAAAGTGCAAAGAATATTGGGAGAGACAGCTAGCACTAGAATGGGAAATAGTAAGCTTTCATGGATTCAGTGCAAGGGGAAAGGTAATTAAGTCTAAATTAGGGTCATAGTGCACGTATGTAAATACATGGAGTATGGTAAATGAGATTGGCGAGTTGCAGATGCAAGTAATCATGTGGAAGCCTGATGTTGTGGTGACAGAGTCCTAGCTTAAGGAAGAACAGGACTGGGTATTAAATATTTCTGGAAGCAAGGTATTCAGGAGAGATAGGGAATGAAGAAAAGGAGTTGGGGGCTGCAGTATTGATTAAATAAACATTGCAGTGCTGGAGACAGTATGTCCCATAGGGGTCACGGACAGAATCTATGGCCAGAACCTTTGGCTCGGCGAGCAGAGGTGGGGCCCACTCGCCGACGCGTAAAATGATGCACGTTGACATCAGGTGTGCATCCCGATGTCACCGTGCGTCATTCCGATTTTCAGTTCAGTGGGCGCGCACCGGAGTCAGCTGCGCGCCGGCCAAACTGTCAAAGGCCTATTAAAGCCATTTAAAAACTAATCAAACCATTTAACATAGTTGCCCATCCAACCTTAAGGGACCTTCGCCCGCTCCCACCCAACCTCCCCGACGGGGAGAAAATTCTCCCCTATTTATCTGGAGCTAAGGAGCAAAAAGGTGCAATGACATTTCTTAGTGTAATCTATAGGCCACCAGCTGGTGGGAAAGATGTAGAGGAACAAGTTCTCAATGGAATTACAAAGAGGTGCAAGAATAATAGGGTGTTTATAATGGAGGACTTTAATTATCAGAATATAGACTGGTAATAGTGTAAAGGACATAGAGAAACAAGAGTTTTTAGCATGTGTTCAAGAGAAATTTCTACGGCAGTATGTTTCCAGTCCAATGAGAATGGAGGCATTGTTTGACCTGGTTCTTGGGAATGAGGTGGGTTAAGTGGATCAAGTATCACTAGGGGGACATAAAGGGGACAGTGACCATTGTATCATAAGGTTTAGGTTGGCTATGGAAAAGTGCAAGGGACAATCCAGAGTAAGAATGATCAACTGAGGGAGGAGCTAACTTCAATGAGGTAAGAATGGATCTGGCCCAGATAAATTGAAATTAAGGATTAGCAGGCAAAACTGTAATTAAATAAAAGAAAGTAGAGTCAAGGTTTATGCCCACGAAGGGGAAAGATAGGGCAAAAAAAATCCAGAGCTCCCTTGATGACGAAAGAGATAGAGATTAATATGAAGCAGAAAACGTGTACTTATGACAGATGTCAGGTGGATAATACAATTGAGAACCAGGCCGGTTCAGAGAGGAATGGGAAAGCAAATAAGAGAAGCAAAAAGAGAGTATGAGAAGAGTCTGGCAGCTAGCATGAAAGCAAATTGAAACGTCTTCTATAGGCATGTAAACAGTAAAAAGGTGGTAAGAGAAGGACTGGGGCCGATTAGGGGCCAAAAAGGAGATTTATGCACAGAGGCAGAGGGCATGGCTGAGGTATTAAATGAATAATTTCCATCTGTCTTTACCAAGAGAGAAGATGCTGAGCAAGTCTTGGTGAAAGAGGAGGTAGTTCCGACACTTGAAGGGTTTAAATTTGAAAAGGAGGTGGTTTTGGATAGGCTGTCTGTACTTGAAGTTGATAAGACACCAAGATCAAATGAGATACATCCAAGGATACAGAGGGAAGTGAGAGTGGAAATTACGAGGGCACTGGCCATAATTTTCCAATTATCTTAGACTCAAGTGGTGCCAGAGGACTGAAAAATTGCAAACATTACACACTTCTTTGATAAAGGAAGTAAAGACAAGCCCAGCAACTACAGGCCAGTCAGTTTAACCTCGGTGGTAAGGAAGCTTTTGGAAAACTAATTAGTCATTTGGGAAATGACTTAAGGAAAGCCAGCATGGGTTTGTTAAGCGCAAATCATGTTTAACTAATTTGCTGGAGTTTTTTTGATGAGGTAACAGAGGTTGACGAGGGTAATGCTTTTGATGTGGGACTTTCAAAAGGCATTTGATAAGGTGCCGCACAACAGACTTGGGAGCAAAGTTAGAGCTCAAGGAATGAAAGGCAAGCAACATGGATACAAAATTGACTGAGTAGTAAATGGTTGTTTTTCGGATTGGAGGAAAGTTTATAGTAGAGTTTCCCAGGGATTAGTGTTAGGACCCCTGCTCTTCCTGATGTATATTTGTCACCTAGACCTTGGTGTACAGAGCAGAATTTCAAAATTTGCGGATGATACGAAACTTGGAAATATTGTGAACTGTGAGGAGGATAGTGTAGAATGTGAAAAGGATATAGACAGGTTAGGCAGACGAGTGGCACATGAAATTTAATTCAGAGAAGTGTAAAGTGATTCATTTGAAGCAGGAAGAGTGCAGAGAGACAATATAAAATAAAGGGTACAATTCAAAAGATATTGCAAGAACATAGTGACCTGGGTGTATATATGCGCATAAATCGTTGCAGGACAGGCTGAGGCACGGTTAATAAAACACACAGTGTCCCGGGTTTTACCTAGCAACAGAGAATACCAAAACAAGGAAATTATGTTAAACATATTTAAAGCACTGGATTGGCCTGAACTGGATTGCATCCAGTCTGGGCACCACGCTTTAGGAAGGATGTAAAGGCATTAGAGAGAGTGCAGAAAAAGTTCATGAGAATGGTCCCAGGGATGAGGAACTTCAGTAACATAGAAAGATTGGAGAAGTTGAGAAAGTTGAGAGGTGTTCAAAATCATGAGGGTATTTGAACAGATTATATAGAAAGGAACTGTGCCCATTGGTAGAAGGATTGAGAACCAGAGGGCACTGATTTAAGGTAATTGGCAATGCAAGGAAAGACTTTTCCACACAGCAAGTGGTTAGGATCTGGAATACACTGCTTGAGTGTGTGATGGAGGCAGGGTCGATTTAGACTTTCAAAAGGGAATTGGATCATTATCTGAATAGGAAATATTTACAGGGCTACGGGGAAAAAGCAGGGGAGTGGTACTAGGTGACTTGCACCTTCAGAGGGTCAGCAGAGAGTCAACAGACGAATGACCTCCTTCTCTGTGGTGACCATTCTTAATCCATAATTCTATTCTATGCTTAGCTGACTTTTGCCTGCAATATGGTATGAGCTGATTTCTATGGCCAGAATTTTCCGGTCAGCAAGCAGGGAGCGAGGTTCGCCCGCCGACGCGTAAAATGACACGGGATGACGTTGGGCGGAACTCCCGACGACACCCGGCCCCATTTAAATTTTCAGGTAGGCGGGGGCTCAGCAGAATCAGTTGTGCGCCCGCCGATCTGTCAATGGCCAATTGAGGCCATTGACGGTGTCATTAAAATAATTAATGGACCTGCCCGTCCAACCTTAAGGTTGGCGGGCAGACCAGGAGCCCTGGTGGGCTTCAGAAAAAGCATGAAAATTCATCCATGGGCGGGGTGAGGTTTCATGTAGGTTTTAAAAAATGTAATTAAAGTGTATGTAAAAGTTATGGACATGTCCCAAGTCATGTGACAGTGTCACATGAGGGGACATGTCAGGGAAATCTTTTTTTTCTATTTTTCAGATTTTTTATCGTGGAGCTGATCTCCCTGAGGCAGCACTTAGCCTCAGGGAAATGAGTGTGTTCTTTCTTGCGCATGCATGAAAGAGTGCACGCTCAGCTCAGGGAATCCCCCCCGCCCTCACAGGGAGCGCATAGTGCTTCCTGGCGGATGTCACGCTGGGCGGGCCTTAATTGGCCCACCCACGTAAAATGGTGGCACGCCCTCCGATTGGGGGCACCGATCAGAGGCATGCCTCCACGCGCCTGCTCTTAAACATCCCCCCGACAGGGGGAGAATTCTGCCAATAATTGGTTTGGTCTGTTTGTTTTGTGGTGGCCTTTATTTGGAATTGTGGCTAAATAAGCATTGTGATAGTCAGTGACAGAGAAAAGGCAAGGTGTGGGGCTGTTGGTGAATGAGGAATTGGGGTAGTGGTTATTGCTATTGCATTTGGACAGGTTCTTCACTGACTGCCCAAGCAAAAAGAGGCTTTTCAGGTTGCATCCACCCCTTCCTCTTCCCATTTTTCCTCTTCCTGATGCTCCTGGCCATGCTGCTGGTGGTAAAGGCTGTGCAGCATGCAGCAGACAACCACAAGTCTTGATGTCCACTCTGCAGTGTATTACAGGGCTCATTTAGCACGGTCTAGGCAGTGGAAACATTGTTTCAGCATGCCAATGGTCTGCCCCAACGTGGCTTTATATGCATGCTGCACACCAGAATCATCAGTGGATAACCTTTTTTACCCATTAGACACTCTTTGGATTGTCAGGGTTGCTCAAATACAGGTTTTACATCAGATGACTGCAGAATGAAGACATCATGACTTCCATGGAATGTTTTTTATTCGTCGACAGGATGTGGGTGTAACTAGTAAGGCTAGAATTAGTTTTCCATTCTAAATTCCCCTTCTTGAACACAAGTAGGTGGATTGTTAGGCCATTTCAGAAGCCAATTAAAAGTCAACTACATTGCTGAGAATCTGGAGTCACATGTAGGTTAGACTGGAAAAGAATAGTGGATTTGCTTCCTTGAAGGATATTAGTGAATCAGATGGATCGTTACAACAATCCAATAGTTTCCTGGATATCAATACTGATATTACTTTCTTTACATAATTTTCTTTTTTTATTTAAAAAATTGCATTTAAATTTCCCAGCTGCCATGATGAAAATTGAACTCATGTCTCTGAATCATTAGTCCAGGCCTCTGGGTTACTAATTCAGTAACATAATTACTATACTACCATACCACACATGGAGAATTGACCTACAAAATTAGCTGTGTATAGTCACATGTCAGCTAAATATTTGAAGGATTGGAATCCCTCTTGGTTCCGGCAGAATTGACATGCGGCACTTGCAAAGTGATGTGTGGGTAGTCAATGGTATCCTGCACCATGAGGAAGCCTATAATCCTGCTGAAATTACATGCTCTCTAACTGATGGGCTCCACAAAATAGAATGAAATGTTGTTAGATCTCAACGAATAGGAGAGCTTCAGTGATCTCCCTTACACAACAGTGGACAGCAAACTATAGCTGTTGCAAATATTTCCAAGCATCAACCAAGGCGGCACCAGATGCACACAAGTTCATTGCCATAATCACCTTCAAAGCAACTGGCAATCTTGTCATTGCCCTGCTCTAAAGTTGCAATTGTGATTACAGCAGGCAGCAGATTTCAATGGGGACATCATTACTGAAGGTCAGACGTCCTGGTAGGAGATTGCTCCCTGAACACCCTGGGTGGATGTGGCCTCTACTTCTACTCCCTCATCCTCCTCCCTCTTCCACCAGCTTGTGCTACTCTGCGTGACCTCTGCTCATTGTCTTAACCATGCTGCATTTCAAGGCAAATGCCTACTCATGCATGCATGTCTGGGAGAAACTTTGTGTTGTTCTCAGTGCTCCTCCATGTGCACTATCCTCCTAAGTGAGATAACCATCCCATTCTGTATTGCACGGGTGGCAGCTATAATCTGCTCCTACCTCCCAGCTTGCATCAAGTCCTCCTCCAGTTGCCACTCCTTCACATTGGTGGTTATTTCTCAAACCCTGTGAGAAGTCTCTATGGGCATCCAATGATCCACTGAGCCCAGAGTGAGAACCACAGCTATAGGCACTATATTTCAAAATGTGTGGAAGAGTTCTTACGATGCCAGTCAATATTGACCTTCATGGCTGAAAATTATTATGTTCTGCCTTGAATTAAAGATGATGAAGGTAAGCATAGGCACTTCAGCTTTTAGTATGTACTTTATTTGGTATTTAAGTAATTCATTTAGATAAAGATTGGTCCACTGTCCTCATGATGGTGACAAATATTGTCATTTCCTTTTCATCTAGGTGACAAAATTTACTTTGATTAAAATGTCCTTAAAATTCACCATTTTTTCAAAAACAGTTTACAGTGAAGGGGTAAATACAAGGTCAACATGTCTTAGTTATTCTACTGTCAGTGGCTTCTGAGTATTGTGGTTTACTGAATTATGTTGTTTTCTACATATATTGTATTTTGTCATGAGGACTACAGCTGTCAATTACTGTACATTTATCTGCTTTGACTACATCAGTTCCTGGCATTAATTTTGTTTATTATTTCTCTAGAAATAAACCCATTTGCCCCACAGTTTTGAAGTGAATCTGAAAAACAGGCTCCTCACAAACCCAAATGGGGTGAAATTTGCAAAGGTTACCAGGTGTATGGAGCTGATGCTTTTTGCCCTGCTCTTCTGTGCCATTGTTACTGTTGTTTAATGAATATAGAAATCGTAATCCAATCCATTTTATCTCTTATTTCTATCATTGATTGTCAATAAATCAGACAGGCTTACACATCTTGTTTATTGTTCAGGGCTTCTGAACAACAAGTTTGGGCAGATGGGAGTTTTTTCCACAGACAGTTAGTGCATTCCGGCAAGTATACAAGATGAATGACCTAATGGTTTTTGCTCTGCTAAGAGGACATTTGAAATTGTATGTAGAGCTGGGTGGTTAGATTTTAGTTTAACTTGACCATTTTTTATACTGTATCCTCTGTAATAACTAACAAGGTCAAGGAAGCCATTTTGATACTAACATGTGGCTAAAGAAATCATTTTATATTCTGTATTAAAATGTATTAATAAGATTGCTGTATCGAGGTAGTAACAGTCATGAAATAGACGATTTTTAAAATTCTTTCATGGGATGTGGGTATTGCTGGAAAGGGCATGTATTGCCCATCCCTAATTGCCCTTGAACTGAATGGCTTGCTAGGCCATTTCAGAAGGCAATTAAGAGTCAACCACATTGCTGTGGGTCTGGAGTCACATGAGCCTTGAGTTATAATTAATGTATCAATAATCATATTAGATGGTCTGGGTTTTCATTTAAAGCTTGTTAAGTTCAATTATTCTAAGTTTGTTTGTGTCTGTGTGTGTGTGGGAGAGAGAGAGAGAAAGAGAGAAAGTGCAGTTTCAGACAAACTGTTCTGACAATGGAACTTTTAGCTTCCTGATGAAGGTCCCTGGGAAAGGCATATCATAACCTTGCAGAGTCTGGCTCAGTGAATAGAGAAGTTATTCAAAATCAGATTGAGACAGTGTGAAACAACTCCATCGTAGCTTTTCTGAGATACTGAGGCCAGGTGGCCACTGTGACTAGGAACCAAACAAATTAACCTAGCAACAGCTAGTGGCAATTATTAAATTAGCAATAACCTGACTCTAACATAAGGTGGTGGTCACACAGGGGTCAAAATCTAGGGTTCTGTAATGTTTCATTGCTAGCCAAGTACTGAAGACTCTCGAGGCAAGAGCCACATGTCGATCACTGCAAGTGGGATCATGTTGAGATGGAGCCTTGAGTGAAACCCGAACATACAGTTCAGCAGACCACACAACCAGGTAAAGCTGTAAAAGTAATTGTTCAAAGTTTGTGAAATATACCTTTTTCCTTGAATAGGATTAGTGCAGAGGGCAGCCTTCAAGGAAGTTTAGTCCAGTAGGTTAGGGGGAGGGAGGAAAGCGACAGGGGTAGCTGGTCATCACTAATATTAAGACTATCCAAAGAAATTCATGAGCTTCTTGCACTTGACATTGGACATTAAAAACAAAGATGATTTAATTTGTTTGTATTCTAACCAAAGAGAGTAACATGTCATGTAGATTAATACTTTTAAATGTCTCTGAGAGCTTGCATCGCTCTACAATAATGCTAAGTATCTTAATGCAAATTAGACCACAAGCACCAAAGTCATACAGAGGTGGCATCCCAAAGTCATACTTTGGCATCTCAATGCTCCCCAGACAAGAAAACCAAAACTATATGTTCAGAAGTGCCTACTGCTGTTTCACATACTAGCAATTAAGTATCAATAAAATTTCATGTTAGCAAATGAGTTGATGAAACACAACTCGCTGGGAACATCTAACATCGGAACTTTTTAAAAGTTTTTTTTTTGCACCACTTGCAGTTAGACCCTGGCCAGGGAACACTTGAAGCCTCAAGATTACCACCACAATATGATGTTACACGGTTTGCTTCAATGCATCTTGGAAGATATCACACTAAAGATAAACCACAAGCTTATTGAATCAATGCAAAATATGTGGTAGGACTAGCTTAATGGAATATGACTTTGCTTTCTTATTTATGTAGCATTACAGCTCTTGTTTTGAGGCGAGATAATAAATAATGTGTAATGTAATTTTAATTATGGCTAGTTTTCTTGCCGTATTTGCTGTTATAAACTATGTTTATCCTTCGGGAATTGTATACTATTAAGGCATAACTGATGAACTGTGGACTATAGCTATTAATCACTTGATGAAAATTGAGAAAATTAATTATTTTAAGTAGTAAGTATTAAGTGAAAAAGTACAGAATAAAGAGTGAAATCAACCAAAATACATTGAACACTTGATAAAATTTTATTTGCAAGCATGTTGCTCAGACCAGTTTTATTTTCCACTGTAAATCTTGCTTATAGTATCTTGGATCTTA
This sequence comes from Cetorhinus maximus, assembly GCF_964194155.1. Classification (NCBI taxonomy): domain Eukaryota; kingdom Metazoa; phylum Chordata; class Chondrichthyes; order Lamniformes; family Cetorhinidae; genus Cetorhinus; species Cetorhinus maximus. The sequence goes on along the minus strand of NC_135884.1, from coordinate 45,591,878 downwards.
ATGAAATATTAATGCTTACTCATTTGTCATGTGCTAATTAGCACTACAAGCAGTAGGAAGTCTATATCATTATGCAAATGTTAATTAGATCATAATTTATGTTAAGCATTTTCTTGCACAATAGGGTACCTTCCCATTTAGTGCTAGTTAAACTTTATGAATAGTTTCCATTTTTTTTACTGCTGACTCTCCATAGAAAGACAGAAAGGGTACCCATGGAAGGGTCAGTACATTTTCTTTATTATTACTACCCTTTCATTTTCAGAAGACAATACAATCTGCATCTTTGAAGAGAACTTTGCCACGAAAACATTTCAAAAATAAAAGCAGCATTTGCAACACTCAACGCCCCTTAGTTTGCCAGTTACAACTGATTAAAAATTACCTGCATACATAAAAATGATCCTGCTTAATTCATTATCAGATAGTAAATATGACAAATAAGGTTGTGACATCAAACCATTAACTGAGGCTGTCAGATATTACTTGCAGAGAATTAAACTTAAACATCTGTTAAATGGGGGCAAAAACCTGAACTCTTATCAGTTTATGCTCAATTAGCCCATTTCATACCAGTATTCTGTCTATCTATCATTATTAGTGCTTGTCATTGCTTCATTGTTCTTGTAGATTGATTGAGGATAATAATACCTAAAAGGTTTCCAACAAGTTTACCTGAAAATTTGTTCCAAATACAGATCCTTACTTCGATATCAATCTCACATGCGCACGTTAAACACTTTAAGTTACTAGTACAACAAACCTTAAACTGGAAAAATAAGAAGTGGAGCTATATAGTTATATTATTCATAAAGATCTGGGTACAAATTGTTACGTGAACATAGATCCCAGGTTGTTACGTTCACTGCTGCACTGCAGTCATGTGCCGGGCAACAATGGCTCAGATCATCCAGTCTCCGATCGTCAGAGACCATACTGTCAGAGCACTCCTCAAGTTGTGCTTCAGGATCCCTTGGAAATCCCAATGGGATTTGCCTGGGAAGTTACGACATCCAGAGGGCAATTCTCCTGCTCCCTAGGACCCTCCAAAAAAAAACCTCCAACTCAAGTTAGAGTCAGAGACTTCAAACAGTTCCGACCCACTTACCTGGATAGTTACCCAGGAATTGTTCGACAGAAAAAGCCTAATCTAACTTCTGGGTAACCAGACAACTGATCCTCCCCTACTCTGCCTCCCCGCCCGAGTGGGAGTTGCATTTTAATAAGTATATAAAAATGATATTTTATAAACTGAAGGCATTAGAAATACTCAGCAACGCTGGCAGCATCTGTGGAGAATGAAAGAACTACTGTTTCAGGACGGTAACCCTTCATCAGAACCGTTCTGACAGTAGGTCATTGACCTGAAAGCTTAATTCTGTTAATTCTCTCCACAGCTGCTGCCAAAAATGCTGAGGATTTCCAGTATTTTCTGTTTTTATTTGATTTCCAGCGCCCACAGTATTTTACTGGTACCCGATTTCATCTTGGATCAAAGTTGGAAGGCAGAACATTCTGCCTTTCTCCTGTTATCTTAATTCCAATACTGGTCAATACAATTAATGAAATATTCAAGTGTACTCTTCAGTTAACATCTTGAAAACCTTGTCATCTTGGTATGTACAATATATGAGTTACTTTTGAAAAAAAGGAATATAATTTGGATGTTTTCAGTGGCACAAGGATGTTACTAGGTTTGCAGTACATGTTAAGCAATATTTTGATGCTGTTTTGTACTCTGCCTGGGCAAAATGGATGATAGCAATACATCTTTATTATACCCTGGGGAACGAAATTCAAATACGGGCTGTTTGCAAAAGCAATCTTGCCAAAAATAGTTTTATTAATTAATTTCCATCGAAGCAAAGTCTTAAGTAAGTCATGTTAGGTGAAGGCAGAATAAAACCAATAGTAAAGAAAATCAGACTCTGAGCAGCACAATGTTGTCATATTTTATATAAAAGTAATCCAAGGTGAGCATACTATAGCCAGGGCTTCAATGGCCCTGTAACCTGAAAAAATATCAAACATGCAAATTTAAAATAGCTGTTAATATGAAATGTTAAATTGGAATGCTGTGCTTCCATTAAAGCTATTAACATTCTAGAGTCGTCTTCAAGCCACATAAATGACCTATGTTAAATTGAAAAATTCATACGTCTGTGGGGAAATCACTGCATTAAGTATTTTGTGTCCAGACCTCCTCCTAGATTTGCCAGTGAAAATCCTAATTGATTATTTTCCATATATATACACAAATTTGTTGTAAAAACTGGACAAATCAATTGAAAATCCTTCGAGTACTTGCACAACCAAAATCTTGTTTCATTAGCTGCTCATGTTAATGTTTGTAAGTCTTTTTTGTGAATTAAAGATATTTGGTATTATTTTCCCAAAATACATTGTTACAATAGCAGCGCATTGTTATAAAGTTAAATGGCAATTACAAATCTCAACCAATAAATATTATTCCCTCAGCTTATTTAAAGATATAATATGTAATAAACCCCCAAGATATGTTTAATGATTTGTAATCCTCAAGGCAATACATTTGAGCTCTCTCCTTAACAGCCATTAATATAGTCACAGCTATTCAAATTTGAGTACTTAAGTCAAGTATACTTCTGAATAGAAAGATTGTCAACGTCTGAAATCCAATGATCATTCCCATTCTCATGATTACTGGAGGCTAACATGTATAATAAGTTACCAAGAACAAAATAAGTGAATAATTACCAAAGTACAGTTTGAAAAATAAATCTTACAAATAAATACATTTGATGCACTTCTGGTCAGTTTATTACCAAATGCATCTTTGCACATTTTTTGTTTTCACGTGAAATGGTCCCTCTTTCTGATGATCTAACCTCACTTATGCTACAAACCTGGTCCCCATCTTGGTCTCAGCTGTGCTGCAAACCAGCTGCTGAGAGATCATCCATTTCTTCATGCCAGTACTGGGGCACAAAATGATCTGAAAACTCTCATCTTTCTGCACTCTTAGTCTCACGGAGAAGACCTCTCTGAACATTTACAGTCCAGGTTGACACAAAACATGGCAGAGAAACTCTCTAATCATGTTTCAACTCTGCCCATATTTCAGATCATAGAATCACCTAGCACAGGGGTCTTTCAAAGAGCTACCAGTTAGACCCACTCCCCAGTTTGCCCATAGCCCAGCAACATTTTTCTTTCCAAATATTAATCCATTCCCTTTTAAAAGCGATTATTTAATCTGCTTCCACCACCATTTCGGGAGCATTGTTGGCCGGGGGTGGGGGGTGGGGGGTGGGGTGGGGAGGGTGAGAGGGGAAAGAGTACAAAGAAATGTAGTAGTAGGAGACAATATTTTTAGGTAATAGATAGATACTATTCTTTACAGCTGAGTGCATGAGTCTTAAAGACTATGTTGCCTGCCCGGTGCTGAAGAGAAAATTGGAATGGGAGTGGAAGGATCAAGTTCGTGTGGTCCACATAGGTACCAATGACATAGGGAGGACTCAGAGGTTTTACTAAAGGGGGTATGAGCAACTAAACTTAAATTAAAACGCAGAACCACAAAGGTAATAATCTCTGGATTACTACCAGAGACAAAAAAAACGAATTGACATAGAGTAAATAAATTCAGAAAGCTAAGTGCATGGCTCAAAGTTTGGTGTGGGAGAAATTGATTTTAGTTCATGGGGCATTGAACCAGTGCTGGGGAGAGAGGGAGCTGTACCAGTGGGATGACTTACACTTGAACCACTCTGGAAGCAAATCATAATTAGGACCGTAGAAATGGCTTTAAACTAAATAAATAGTGGTGATGGGGGTAGGGGGAGGGTTGAAGTGAGGGGAAATTTAGAAAGTTAACAAAAAAAGACAAGACAATAGTTCAGGGTTGTATTGTGGGTAATGATAACTAGAGCATGACAGGAGGGGATAGAGCATATAAACAAAAAAGAGTGCACTAGCACATCGAGTCAGCTAGAGAAATTGATAAAAATAAAAAATTAAAGCCTCTTTATCTGAAAGCACACAACTTCATAATGAGATGGATGAATTGATAGCACAAATAGAAATAAATGGGTATATGATATGATAGCCATTACAGAAGCTTGTTCACAAAGTGATCAAGGCTAAGAACTGAATGGTCACGGTTTTTTGACATTTCAGAAGGACAGGAAGAAAGGAAAAGGAGGTTAGCTCTGTTAATAAAGGATGAGAACAGTACAGTAGTGAGAAATGATCTTGGCTTGGAAGATCAAGATGTAGAATCAGTTTGGGTGGAGATAGGAAATAGCAAGGGAAAAAAAGTCGCTGGTGGAAGTGGTTTAAATACCCATAACACTAGCTACATTCTAAAACAGAGCATACATCAAGAAATAATGGGGGCTTGTAAGAAAGCTTTTGCAATAATTGTGGTCTATTTTAATATTTATGTAGATTGGACAAATCAAATTAGCAAAAGCAACCATGATGCATTCAAAGTATATTGTGACACTTTCTTAGAACAACATGTTCCCAAACCAACCAAGGAATGGGTGCAGGATTAATTAATGATCACATTTTAAAGGGTCCTCTAGGCAAGGGAGATCATATGATAGAACTCCACATTTAGTGCAAGGGTGAGAAACTTGAGCCTGCAACTAGTGTCTTAAACTTAAGTAAAGACAATCACAAAGGTATAAAGACAGAGTTGGCTTAAGTGGACTGGGAAAATCCCTCAATTTTTTAGAAATATAAAACTCTTCAACAGAAGCAAGAAAATCAATTGACGGATGTGGATAATGAAGGATTTGCTTTAATTTTGAACCATTGGGCTGGCAAGATAAACCAAAATGATCATTTTGACCCAGAATACTCCTTTGTTACTAAAGAAGAAAATTGACAACAATTACAGTATACTCAAGAGTCACACAGCTACAAGCTCCTAACAAATACACTTCATACTTCATTGCTCCATTGTCAAAAAAATCTGAAAACACGATTGATAAAGAAAAACATTTCTTACTTAAAAGATGGTGCATGCACAAATCTTTGCAATTTGGATTATGTTGCAACAGATCACTTTAGCTGAACAGCAGGAACCCTCAACAATTGTCTCAGGCCTAAACCAATGCTATTTCTATTGAGAGAAATGGATCTGTGCCATTTTCATTGACAGTGTACCTGCATCTGAATCATCTCCAACTGATATAGTCATTCACCACTCCTTTCCAAAACACTACTAGAACCACAGTAATTGAACCATGAAGGCAGGTATCTATGTAGTATATCTTACATTGGGTTTTATCCAGGTTTTCATGGAAGCCAATATCTTTTTATAGTTGCATAACAGATAGACTTCTTTGTCACTTTAAGATGCATCCTTGGCTCAGTGATTGCACTCTCACCCTTGAGGTAGAGGGTTATGGTTTTCAAGCCCCACTCCAGAGACTTAAGGCACATAAGCTAGGCTGACCAGTGCAGTTCTAAGGGAACATTGTGCATTGGAATTGCTAATGTAGGATGAGACTTAACCCAAAGCCAGATCTGCCTGCTCAGGTGAACATTAAAAGATCCTATTGAAACATCCTCTTACATTTATTCCTTAACTAGTGTTCCAATTTGTCTCAGTGCTTTCTCTGAGACCTAGCCATGTGCAGATTGCCTGGTGTTTCCCTATATTACAGTGAATACATTTCAAAATTACTTCATTGGTTGTGAAGCGCTTTAGAACATCGTGAGGCTTTTCATATTTCAAATCATTCAACATGCATCGGAAATCTCAGATCCAAAGTCTCTCTTACATAACACCTTGATTTTTCAATAATCACAAGCTGCATACCAGCGCAGACATTGCAAGATGACAAAATTGATTCAACCGAGGACACGTGATTCCAAAGCTATGGGATCAGTGACTTGACCCAACATTCATGTTGTTGAAAATGGTGCCAGCGTTAAAGGAAACCAAGGCAAGAATCAGATATATTAGGGTCACTCAATAGAAGCACATCAGTAACCATTAGTCCAGCCTTTCACCAGAGAATTTTTAAATGCTCAGGCTGCCCCTCAGCTCATTTTCCTGATTCCCGAAGGTGGATTATGCCACCATCATCTAAAGCAAATTGCTTTTTACGATAAGATCACAAATGCCAATGAACTTAACTTTTCTTACCCAGCATCCTTTCACCATGTTTCAAAACATTCATAAGCAACATACAACAGCGTTTTCTAAATTAGTGTCATCCCACAAGGAACTGTTGTCCTGGCCATCAGTGTACATATAGCTCACTCTAAGACATTTTTAATAAGGGTTCAGTCTTTTAGCAGAAAAAGCAGCATTTCAGAGATTTTGAAAAATGTTGATTGAGATTATTGATGATAAAGTAATGTATACTGCTGCTAGAATGATTAACAATTACACTTTTCCTACAGTATGTGGTATAGAAGGCTAGGTGGGATGATCACAATGTTCTCATGTACACAGCAAAAGGTAGTAAATATCACACTGTCAACCATTCACGCTGAAATTTATAGTTCAATTTATTTAAAAGCAGAAGCAAAAGACCACACAGCCAAGTAACTAGCAGCACAATTCTTGATTTTTACAATTCTTACATTCTTCCAAAACCAACAAGGTTTATAATTAAAAACAAAAAACTACTGCGGATGCTGGAAATCCAAAACAAAAACAGAATTACCTGGAAAAACTCAGCAGGTCTGGCAGCATCGGTGGAGAAGAAAAGAGTCGATGTTTCGGGTCCACACGACCCTTCAACAGAACTGAAGTATAGTTAGGAGAGGGGTGAAATATAAGCTGGTTTAAGGTGGGGGGGCGGGGGGGAGAGAAGTTGAGGTGGTTGTAGGGTCAAGCAAACAGTGATAGGAGCAGATAATCAAAAGATGTCACAGACAAAAGGATCAACTTCTTTTAAGAACCTTATAATTGAGCTTCTAATATAACACTGTGAAAAACGACCCCTACCCATACACCACACACCCCATGAAGTGCTTCTTCACTTCCTCAAATATACATTCCCTTAAGGAGTAAAGACCCCCATGGGAAAAGTGGTCCAACTGTGAATAACAAAAAAAATAAAAGATAGTGCTTAGATCAAAGGAAAGAGGCTTATATTATTCACAAAAAAAGTAGTAAACTTGAGGAGTGGGAAGATTTTCTAATTCAGCAAAGGAGGACCAAGAAACTGATAAAGAAAGAGAAAATAGAATGAGTAAACTAACATGGAAGATAAAAACAGGGTCTAATACCTTCTAAAGGTATGTAAAAAGGAAGAGATTGATGAAAGCGAGTGTGGATTTCTTAGAAGCACAGTCCCAAGAAATTATAATGGGAAATAAAAAAATGGCAAAGACTTTAAAGGAATACTTTGTATCTGTCTTCATGGTAGAAGACACAAAAAATATTCTGGAAAGAGTGGGAGACCAAGGGCTCGATTTTCACAGTCACGATCAGGACCAAACAGAGGCAGGACTGAAACAAAATGGCCACCGAGTGGCACACCAGACGTCCTGCCTCCATTCCCTCCTTTGGTCATGTTCATGAGGGCAGGGTAAGGACTGCCCCAGAACCTGCCTGCTCCCATTAAGGATGAAACTGACAGCATTGTGGGCTCATTGAGAGGCCACCCCAGGAAAGATTTTTAATTTTCATGGAAGTGACCAGACTTTAGCAGCTCTTGGGTTTCACACCAGCTGCATTGAGGTGGGAACCATGGATTAGAGGTTAGAACAGATTAAAAGTATAATGTTTTTTCTTCCTTTACAGTTCATCATTAAATGTTGTAGCATTGGTTGTATCTGTGTTCAGTAAGGCGTGTTATGACAGTTCTGTGATACCCCTTAAACAATATGTTTGCCAGATTGTTATTTCTGCCAACTGGAAAGCTGTCAAGTAAAAGAGCAACATTGTAAATGTGGAAAAGCCATCAGGTGAGTTTCAAAAATGTTTGCCTAATGGGTTAAAAGGTAGAGTACATTTCACACTACTAAAAGAGTGTGTAGCCGAGTATAATAACCAAGTGTAAATGTTGTTTCATCATCTTTTCCCATTGCTTTTATGTATTAAATCTAGGCATCTGTGAGGTAGAAATTCTAAAGTCTGCTTATTGATTCAGGGAGATTTATGGGCTCTTGGCTCCAAGCCAACTGCCTAATCATTTTACAAGTGCTTCGCATTGTTCAAATAGCTGCTTTGAAGCATTTTTTTGTTTAGTCAGCTTTATGGGCTATTCAATGGCTTCAAACTGTTATAACAGGACTCCTAAGTTCTGTTCACGAAAGTGGATAACAGGAGAGGTAGATGTTTAAAGTGGTCAGAAGGTTCAACTGTGTTTGGTGAGACACCAATTGCCTTGGAAGCAGCGGGCCGAGGTGTTTTGGGAACAGAGACAGGCCTTTTAACCTGTTCATTCTGGACTCAGTCCACCCCCACTGCTGTCTTAGTGCCAGGCCTGCCTCCAAGCCATTTAAGACCTGGACCCCAGAAGATCCCAGCTGCCAGCAGTCTCAAGATGGAGAGATTAGACCACCTCCTACATGAAAATCCGGCCGCAAGAGTCGAGCAAGAATGAGGAACTTAAAGAAATTAGTGAAAGCAGAAAAACAGTACTAGTTTAGAAAAATCTGGAGAAATACATAGGAGCAAAAGCCAACAAATCCCCTAGGCCTGATGGCCTACATCCTAGGGTTTTAAAAGAGGTAGCAAGAGGGAATGGATAAATTCGTTTTAATCTTCCAGAATTTCCTGGATTCTAAAATGGTCCCCATGGATTAGAAGGTAGCAAATATAATCCCGCTAGTTAAGAAAGGAGGGAGAGAGAAAACAGGGAACTATATGCCAGTTAACCTGTCAACAGTAATAAGTAAAATGCTAGAATTTATTATTAGGGATGTGATAACAGGGCACTTAGAAAATCATGGTGTGATTGAGCAGATCAACACAAATTTATGAAAGGGAAACTATGCATGATGAATCTTTCAAAGGTTTTTGAGGTTATTGGCAGGGTAAATAAGGGAGAACCAATGGATATAGTGTATTTGGGCTTTCAAAAAGCATTTGATAAGGTGGCACATATGAGGCTACAGCACAAAATTAGGGCTCATGAGATTGAGGTAATATATTAATTTACCTTGAGATTTGATTAATGGACAGAAAAGAGTGTGGAAATAAATGAGCCATTTTTAAGGGTGCTGGCTCTAATTAGTAGGGTAGCACGATGATCTGTGCTTGGGCCTCAGCTATTTACAATCTTCACCAATGACTTAGATGAGGGGACTGAGTGTTACATGTCCAAGTTCATTGGCAACACACAGTTAGGTGGGAAAGTAAGTCATGAGGAGGCTGCAGGGGAACATAGACAAATTGGATGAGTAAACAAGAACATGGCAGATGGAATATAATGTGTAGCCTTGTGAAGTTATCCACTTTGGTAGAGATAATAGAATGACAGAATATTTTTAAATAGTGAGAGACTGGGAAATGTTGGTATTCAGAGGGGCATTGGTACCCTTATACATAAATCAAAAAAGGCTGACATATACATCAAGCAACAAAAAATGTTAGCCTTTACTACAAATGGAATAGAGTATAAGAAGAAAGAGATCTTGCTGCAATTGTATAGGGTATTGGTGAGACCACACCCAAAGTATTGTATATAGTTTTTGTCTCCTTATCTAAAGAAAGATATACTTGCCTCGAAGGGAATGTAACAAAGGTTTACAAGACTGATTCCTGGGATGAGGGGATTGTCCTGAGGAGACAGTGTGAAGACTAGGCCTATTTCCTTAAAGTTTAAAAGGATGAGAAATGATCTCATTGAAATATAAAATTCTTAAAGGGTTTGACAGGGTGGCTACCAGAAGGATGTTTCCCCAGCTGAGGAGTCTGGAACCAGGGTCACAGTTTTAGAATAAAGGGTCAATCATTTAGGATGGAGGTGAGGAGAAATTCTTTCACTCAAATGGTTTTGAATCTTTGGAATTCTTTACCCCAGAGAACTGTGGATGCTCAATTGATGAGTATATTCAAGACAGATAGAGAGATTTTTCGATACTAAGGGAATCAAGGGATATGGGGATAATGCAGGAAGGTGGAGTTGAGGTGGAAGATCAACCATGATCATGTCGAATGACCAAGGAGATACGAAGGGCTCCTATTTCTAATGTTTATCCATTTTTTTTATGAATGGGTAGTACAAAGGGGGAACTAAAATCTTAAACCATTAGCTCTTATCCAATTTTCTCAAACTAAAAAATGCATTATGCTAAGTAGTGACAGACTGTATCAATGAGCAATTTGACATCTCATACCTATAGAGGTACAAACAATGAACGTGGAATTTCAACTGGAAATTCTTGACAGTTCAGCATTCGATACAGCAGCTTCGATATTAACCCCCATCCTCCCCTCTCCGAATAGCTGGAAAGAGGTCAGAAGGGTGGATGAAGGGTATGCACAGCCTAATTCATATAGCAAATGTTAGTCATTGGCACTGTGACTTACATTTCAAAGTAAGAATAGGGGAGGTCCGACCTGCGAGATTCTCAGCAGCTGATCCAAAGCAGGATCAGTTCTTTTAGCACCCCTTAAGACCAGGAGGAAAAGGAGTTTTCCCCCAACTGCCCCTTTGGCCTCCTGCAGCCTCATCACCAACCTCCCCACCCACCCACTCCTCCCTGCCGCATCCATCCTAATCACCAGCCTCTCCACCACCATCCCCCAGCAGCTCTCCCAATTGCCAATCTTCCCTGCCTCAGGTCAAACTGATCAGGCCCATTACTTATTCTCTCTTCCCATCTAAAGGCCCATCCCTAAGGCTCCTGGCTGCGGCCTCCTGCTGCCAATGTTCCCTCTTGTTCACTGGCCAGGCTATCAACTTGGCTAGCTGTTGGGCAGGCAGTGGCCCTACAATGCCCTGAGGCATAGGCTTTTATGATCATCAGCGCCTTGCCAGGTTTTTCCCACTCTTTTGCTGCTCCCACATGCCCTCCCTGCCTCCATGCTAAATATCATGGCCATGACACAGATTTCAGACACATTTATGGCTCTGTTTGAAGGCGAATTATCACTCATGGACTTCTGGAATCGGTTTCATTGTAAAAATCTGAACATATGCCAAATTGTAATAACTGGGAGCTCACTCCTTAGGGACTGACAGGAAATTTTGCGGATCTGCAGAATTTAATGTCCTGCAGTATGACCTTGTAGGGGAGTGTAATTTTTGATAGACAAAGTGCCAGCTTCCAGAAGAGGTGTGCCAAGTGACCACAATTCAATCAGTGCTTCTGGTGCCAATTAAGTGACTGTGTCTTTGGCAGCCAAGAGCACCAGCCATATCAATAAACAACATAGAATTCATATTGCAAAGCTATGATGTATGCCAGTGCTGAGTCAGGCTCTTAACACCTAGAATTAAGTTAGCAAGACATTTGCAGACCTCATCAGGTCCGCCAAGGTAACCAAGTGTTATTATTGGGCAAATTTATCAATCCCATGTGGAGCAATGCTTGAAACAACTCCAGTAACAAGTTTGACATACAATTGGAGCAGCCACCAGATTCAGCAGAAGGGCCTTCCAATTTCTCCAGTTCCCCATCTTCATCTGCCTGCAATGATTGGTTGTCCACCTCCTATGGTTACACGAAACTTATACTTTTAGGATCATGAAAATTGTGCATCATACAGCAGGCTCTGATGATCCTGAAAACTTTTGCCTAAATAGCAGGACGATATCTGATTTTAAACATGCTTATGATATGTTCAGTAGTATTTTGGTAGCAGCAGTAGTCCTTTGTACATGGGCCCAGCAGCTTGTTTAAAAAAAAGTTTTGACGGCATGTGGGCATCGCTGACTAGGTCAGCATTTTTATTGCCCATCCCCAATTGCCCTTGAGAAGGTGGTGGTGAGCTGCCTTCTTGAGCCGTTGCAGTCCATGTGGTGTTGGTATACCCACAGTGCTGTTAGGGAAAGAGTTCCAGGATTTTGACCCAGCAGTGAAGGAATGGTGATATAGTTTCAGGTCAGGGTGATGTGTGGCTTGGAGGGGAATTTGCAGGTGGTGGTGTTCCCATGCATCTGCTGTCCTTGTCCTTCTAGATGGTAGAGGTCAGGATTGGAAGGTCTAAGGAGCCTTAGTGAGTTGCTGCAGTGGATCTTGTAGATGGCACGCACTGCTGCCCCTGTACATCAGTGATAGGGTTGGGGGGGGGGGGGGGGGGGGGGATGTGGATGTTGAAGGTGGTGGATGGGGTGCCAATGAAGTGGGCTGCTTTGTCCTGGATGGTGTCGAGCTTCTTGAGTGTTGCTGGAGCTGCACTCATCCAGGTAAATGGAGAGTATTCCATCACACTCTTGGCTTGTGCCTTGTAGATGGTGGACAGGCTTTGGGGAGTCAGGAGGCTAGTTACTTTCCACAGGATTCCTCACCTCTGATCTGCTCTTGGAGTCACAGTATTTACATGGCTGACGCAGTTCAGTTTCTGGTCAATGGTAACTCTGAAGATATTAACAGTGGGGGATTCAGTGATGGTAATACCATTGAATATCAAGGGGAGATGGTTGGATTCTCTCGTTGGAAATGGTCATTGCCTGGCACTTGTGACACAAATATTACTTGCCACTTATCAGCCCAAGCCTGAATGTTTTCCCGGTCTTGCTGCTTATGGGCAGGTCTTGCTGCTTATGGGCATGGACTGCTGTTTGTAGACATCTTGGATGTTTCACTGACCAGATTTCAAGATCTTGTTCTTAAAATAGCTTACCTTACCTTCAACTTTGTTGGTCAAATAATGGGGACAAGGTGCTTTTTTTAAAATGATAAAATCGTGACTGCTGCCTCAAGCAAGGAGATATTTGATCCTCTGCTGATGGTTATAGAAGAGCTGAACATTCATTTAGGAGTTCTAGTTGTGGTTCATGAAAGCAAAGCTATTGTGTACAAGAACCCATTATACAATGTAGATGCCATCAATTATGCATTGCACTTATGGGAACTACACTTTTTGGAAAAATGTTAAAGGCCTATTTCAGGACTTAAAACATAATCTAGGCCTACATTTTAGTCCAGTACAAAAGGAATGCTTCATTTCTTTTGGATAAATTATTAAAATCAGGGCATGACAAAAATGCTATATAGATGCAAATTCTCTGTTTCTTTCATGAGGTTTTCAGTTGCCAAGGGTAAAGTGATGTAATTGCTTATTCTCTTATACATGCATCTGCGTGTTACATTGGTGAATTCCGGATTGAGTGATGTTACAGATGGCCGCCGCACCCCTCTTTTTGCATCCTGAATTTAAAAAAAAGTGCTCTGATGATTTTGCCATCATCCTGGTGGTGCCATGCCTAGGCAACAGTTGATTGGAGGGCAGGTTGCAGCATGTGACAACTTTTTCCACAATCACTCCAGTTAATTGTGCCTGGCTGGTAATGTGATGAAAAGATCCATTATCAATAACGTAATGGAACTCACCTGATTTTTGTCCCACTCAAATCAAAAGTAATGGGAGCAAAATCAATTGAGGTTTATGTGGCATAATCTGCCACATTACCCCCTGATGGTAAAGAGGGAAAGTAGCCCCATAGTTCAGCAAGAAAGCATCCCTTACACATGTGTTTCTGCCTGTAGATCCAGGTTTGAAGTTAATCATGGGTGTGGGCATCACTGCCTGTTGTAACCACATTTAGCTGCCATCCTACCTTTGCACCTCCTCTAAAATATTACAGGATATCTATAGGAGATCTATTGAAATTAGCAGTTCAAACACCCTTGTTACAAATAGTACAAAAAGTGGCCTCAAGTAATTAAACTAGCAAAAAAAACCCCAAAATCCTTTTCTGGAGTCTCAAAAAATTGGTCTGACAAAAATGCCATCTGCCGTTGAAACAATCAACATCCTAATAACCCACAAAAGGCCATTTTATCTCAGCAGGCTGAGTGCATATTGATTTCCTGCTGCATATGCTGGGAACCTGCGCATGCATTCATTTGCATATATTACATGCCTATTTTAATACCTAAAAGAGGCTATCACCTAATATGGTTGACAGCACTCTTGGAAGTGGTCATTGTGCACTGAATTAGTGGAGATCCAGTGGGAGCCATGTCTATAATTATGATTGCTTTCGTCTGGTTCATATTACCAGTGGTGATGTAACTGGTTGAAAATTCAAACTGGGGTTTCTTTCCTCTCCCTAACTGTGAATTTGCATTTATTATCATTTCGAGCATATCACCACCTCAAACTTGAACTGAACAGAAATTGACCAGGTAATGCTGCTAACAAAGGATGGCTAACTTCCTAAAAAAAACTCATGACCAAGATGAAGCAACTATTAACGTAAAGCTAACTCAAGTCATTTTCAAAACACATATCTATATCTCAATGGCTTTGGATGAATAAAACCAAGAATACTACAAAAGTGATTCTGTTTAAAGCATGGCTCTGCTCCCATTGCAGGAGTTGCAACTTTAAAATTTTGTTAGAATATATGTCTATTGTACTTCACAATCTTGCTGTACTTCTTCTTCCTTCAACATATTGTTTGTTGATATTCTATTGCCAGAGTGTATTGACAAGCTTGATTCCATTAACATAATAACCAAAGACACATTTTCCAGACTAACAAATCTAAATTCATTTTTTTATTAAACAATCAGAATAATTCAAAACATACTGTAAAGAGTTTCACCAAGATATGTCAATGTTTTTACTCCATGAATATTTAAATGTTGTAAATTATTGTCTTAGTCATAAATAGTCCTAGAACTTAACTGTGGTGCCATCACTAGTGTCTCCACCCATACTATTTTAGGTCAAAATCCACCAATCCCTGTACCTCATAGGTCAGTGCTACTCTTATTAGAAATGGATTACTTTCAAGAGTGTGCATTGATGGTTGTTTCCAAGATGAAAGCATGATTGAGTAAACACACTACCTTTTCTAACAGACGAAACTTTTTAAAGTTATTGCCTGAAAAGTAATTCAACTTCAGGTGCACAACCTCTCATATTTTCATAGTTTCCTAAATATGTAACTTGACAGAAATATGGCCATAATGGAGCTGTAACTGTATGCCTTAACCTGGATTGTAGGTGGGAGGTACCCTTGCACTGATTATTCCATTAACAGCCTACCAAATAAAAATATTTTTATAATTTAAATTAGAAATTGGGTAGCCCCCTGAGCAGGATTATTTTTTTGGGTGACAGGATGAATTAAACAATATCTGCACAATTTTATTTCACCCATCACCCAGCCATATTTCTTTAACAATACATGGTACAACCACTGACAGGTAAGATAAGTCCACTATTATTTTTTCCCCTGTAATGAACTGGATTAGGAAATCAATTCTACAGTTAGGTTAATAAGATAAAATATTTGACAGAAAGGTTTACTCAGGGAAGGGTGCATGATATATACACGTTAAAGATGTGTATTTTGCCTTTGAGTAGATGTGTCATATCAATAGCCCATTCATTTTTAAAATGTATTCTTTAATGGGATGTGAACATCACTATTTCCCATCTCCAGTTGCCTTCAAGAAGGTGGTGGTGAGCCATCCTCTTGAACCACTGCAATCCGTGTGGTGTAGGTACATCCATCGTGCTGTTAGGAAGTAAGTTCCAGGACTTTGATCCAATGACAGTAAGGGGAACAGCAATATAGTCCCAAGTCAGGATAGTGAGTGACTTGGAGGAGAGCTTGCAGGTGCTGGAATTCCTTTGCATCTGCTTCCCTTACCCTTTTAGGTGGTAGAGGTCACGGTTTGGAAGGTGCTGTTGAAGGAGACTTAATGAGTTGCTGCAGCGCATCTTGTAGATGGTACACACTGCCGCCACTGTGCATCAATGAAGGAGGGAGTATATGTTTGTGGATGGGGGTGCTTTGTCATGGATGGTGTCGAGCTTCTGCAGTGTTTGAGTTGCACTCATCCAGGCAAGTGGGGAGTATTCCATCACACTCCTGACTTGTGCCTTGTAAATGGTGGACAGGATTTGGGGAGTGATGAGACAAGTTATTCAAGGCAGAATTCCCAGCCTCTGACCTGCCCTTGCAGCCATAGTATTTATTCACTTACTAAATGAATTTACTGAGATAGGATGCATTAATATTTGTGTCATTAATATTTGTTGCATGATTTGTTAATTTATATTTCTAATGTATTCATACTTAGCATTTCAACAATATTAGATTCTGCAGATTCATGTCAATTATTTTAAAGCCATAAGCACAGTGGTACATTTTTGTCATCCTGACTCTTCCTAAGTGAGTGCTAAGAATATGAGATGAGACAACTTGACAGCGAAGAAGCCATAACATTGCCTAGGCCTCCACTAACTGATCAGAGCACTGGGATATTTTGCACACTGACAAATGGCTTCACTTGATCCATAATAAATTGTGCGTGTGCTACACTGGAATGCCAGATTTATTGAGAGAGGATAGCTGTATTTAGAGCAACAGACAGCAACAAACAGTCGATGTAATGCCTCAATAATAAAGGATCTATCAAATACCATTTTTCTGGAATTCAGACATTATATGAGATTGTTCTGAGACAATTCAAAAATGTTCCAATTGTATCTCAATGCCATTCCTACTTTATTATAATTTTGATTTGTTTTAACCTGTCTTCCAAATAGTCAGATTTGAGTACATAGATGATAATTCAATTTATGTCACATCCCAAAGTGCAACAGGCCTTTGTGTTATTATGTGTTAATATGTTATGTGTTACCATAATATCTGATAAATCACATTATAAAAAGATACAGAAAGTTAATGATTCTTCAGGAGTGTTAAGTTTTGAAGACAAACTGAAATGATTCTCATGTCTGAGATCTTAAGAATGTGCAAAACTTTAATGATTTTGTGGAACAAATAATCTACTTAGAGAACTAAACCATTTGGCATCAAATGGCAAGACTACAGTATCCCCCTCACTTTTCTATTATCGTTCTCTCACTAAGATGTTTCACCTCTCACATGCAGAAAACACAAGGTGATTAATAGAGAAGGCAATCACAAGGATAATATTAAATAATCTTTCCCATGACCTAATACCATTGATAAATCGTTTTACTCATAGATGATTTGTTTTAATTCATGGGATGCGGGCATGACTGGAAAAGCCCATCCTTAACTGCCCCTGAACAGATGATGGTGATCCCTTTTCTTGCATATAACTGAATGGGCAATTAAACATCAACCACATTGCTGTGAATCTGGAAACAATGTAAGCTAGACTGGATAAGGACATTAGTTTTTTTTTTAAAAAGACACTTCTGTAGTTTCACCATTGCTAATACTAACTGTTTTATATATATACAAAATCCAAGTTTGCATTTAATGCTGCTGTGGTGATATTTGAACTTGTATCTCTGGATCATTAGTCCAGTAACATAACTATTGTTGCTTCCAAGAGACCATGTATAATCCATACTGCCATGCTCTATCCCCAATTAATTGTGAGGGGTGAAGATTAAATAAAACTTTGAAGAATTTAAAACTGAAATTCCTCCCCGATTCTCAAATGTAAGCAACATTTCATTTAACATAATCCAACTTTGAGTTGTTATATTCCACAAGACAATGTTTTCTTGCTCCCAGGACACAGGAGCTATATCATTCCATACAAATACTGACATAGTAATGTATGTCTATACTTGTCACTATATCCTTCATATGCAATCATTATTTCCATTAAATACTTAATTTGTTCTTAATTAAATGTTTTAGCATATTTCAACGACCATGGTTGCCTTGAATTGCAGAAACCTAATACAGAAAAAATCTAACACTGAATGAAACTAATAGGCTGCATTTCTCAACCTATTATCAGGAGATATATAACATTTTCCTCCTTAAATAAGACTGCTAGACTCGCATCAACAATGTAAACTCTGAACAGCTATTTCTAAAACAGCTATATGCTGCAGTGAATTACCTGCTCCAGTGCAAACATTGACTGTAGAATGGTTGAGACAATGAATATACTGCAAAATGTTGTGTGATATTTTATGCCATCAATCTGCCAGAACATCTGCTTTGTTTGTGTACTGTTATAAAGTGTTTTCTAACATTTTAGACATCAGCCATTTACATTGCGTGTGACTATTAGGGATATTATCAAACAAGCTGATTTTATGTTATATTGTATTTGAGACTACATTACTTGAACACTATTCAGTTGGCTCTGCCTATTGGCAAACTGTTACAAATCAATAGATGCCCGTGTTAGATATAATAAATATTTCTACTGCTTGGATAACTATAACCACTTGTGAATTATATAACCAATTAAGTTATTTGATCAGCCTCACCAATGGAGCTTTTTATAATATGCTACTGACCCGATATATTCATTACCTATCAGAGTTTTAAGCAGAATCTAATTAAGCAATAAACACAGAAATTTCAACATACATAGCAATAAAGGACACAAAATATGGTATTAAATGTCCCAGGATATTTTACACATTTTTAGGGACACAGAGCTGATTAAAGCAAAAGACACACAACTTCCCCTCCCCACCCCACAAAGTAAAATAATGTTTTTATAATAAAACAAAATTAAGAGATTGTGAAAAAGCAAACAGAGCCAACAGTTCCATATGAACAATTTGTGCGATACTGCTTCTGAACATTGTTAAACACATTTTAATGAATTAGGTGTGTTACCGTGTGTCAGAACAATCAGATGCTTGATGGTAGTAGTTTCATGTGTGCGGGAAAAGGCCTTTGTTAAACAGCATCTGGCATTTCTTAGTTTATTGATATTCATTCCTCATAATAAATCTTTAAGATTAAACATAGATAAAAATAAAGAAAAGCTATTGCGTCCACTCTTTATAACAATGAAATGGAGAAGCAGAACTAACAAAAGTCATTTTCACTGGTGACTCTTTACAAAGCAGCTTCACGGAATTTATATGCCTAGAAATGAAGCCCAAACATTCCAATCAGGGTGGGAACCCCAAAAATACCCACTTACCTTCCTCTGATTTTTCTGGGCAATTTTCCAATGGAGGAACCTTCCAAACTCACTCAGCACAGGAAGCCGTGGAGACATCAATGAAGGGAATCTATGCCGAAGACGTACCCCCTTTTTACGGCACTAGCTGCCATATTCTGAGACATTTAAATGTCTCAAATCTTCTCTCTAGCTTTTCAAAGAAGTTAAGTGGGTAAGACCTTAGGATGGGTAGCTAAGTGGGTAAGGTGGGTGCAGTTGCAGCTGGGCAGGGTGGGGGTTGGGGGGAGGGCAGAGGGGAAAAGTCAGATGGTGGGGGCTAGTCAGACCAGATCAGTGGGGCAGTCAGTGAGAGTGATGGGAAAGCCAGTTGTATAGTTACCCAGGAATTAGACTAGGATTTTTCTATCCAACATTTCGTGGGTAATTATTCAGGCAACCGTCCAAAGTCTCCGACTCTAACTCAGAGTTGGAGAGTTTTTCCAGTGGGTTCCGGGGAGCAGGAGGAATTGCCCATCAGAAGTTCAAACTTCCCAGGCAATTGCAATGGAGTCAGTGTGTTGGGACTTCCGAGGGGTTCCAAATTACTTCTTGGCGGGGTTACATTCGGTCTCGACAATCAAGAGACCAGAAGATCTGGGCTAATAGTCCTTCCGTTTTAATTCAAACATGCAGGCATCAAAGCTAGAGTGTCATGGTCAGCAGAGAGGGAAACTAAGACTGATTATAATTAACTCATGTATTGGGACATCACCTATTATATTATATCACTTCTGTTACCTTGAGGCTCAGTTATTCTATGTCCACTTGGCTGGCTTCCCATCTTCCACTCTCCATTCACATGAGTTCATCAAAACTCTGCTGCCCAGACCATAACTCACATTCCGTCGTGTTCACCCAGACATACATTAGCTTTTGGTCCACCCTTACACTAAAATTCTCTTTTTTAAAAAAAATACAAATACCCCACCACTCCCATTGCCTTACCCAGCCTATCACTGTACCCTTGTTCAGCCTTACAACATCCAAGAACTCCGCATTTTTCCGATTCTAGCCTCACAAATCCAACTTTCTTCATTCCATCGTTGACACCCATTCCTTCAGATCTCAAGACCCCAGATTCGCGCATTCTTCTCCCTTAAGACCCTCCATAAAACCTTTCTTTGGCCAAGGTTTTCGGCCACCTGTCTCCTTTTTTGGGGGTGGGTGTTTTTTTTGGTGAGAGATTAACCTTAAGCACCTTGGGATGCTTTACTTTGGTAAAGGTGCTATATAAAAGTGTAAGTTGTTTCAATCTCTGCCATCACATCATCTGTTTTTAACTTTGTCATTGTGATACAAGTCACGTAATTATTTCCAACAGGCAAGATGTTTTCAATGGGAAGAAGTCTCATGATAACAGCAAAGCCTTATGAGCTATATTTATTTTACCAACACAGAATTAGCTTTGTAAGATTGTAATCATAGGGCAGATTCTCTACTACCCAGAAGCACCTATGTTCTGATCGGTGATCATTTGTGATGAGATATTAATGCATTTATGCCTGATCTCTGCAGTGAACAAGTCTAAACTCTGACTTGATAAACCCTAATTATAAGACTTGAAGAATATAATTTTGAGAATAATGGATACCCAAGAGTGAGTGCAAGGTAATAATCTCTTCAATCATGTCATAATAATGGCAGGAACTACAACAGGGAAACCTGAATAATTAGAACTGCCATCTGAACTTGCAAATAAGATTGGACTTGAAATCATTTCAGAGTAGCTATTACTTTTTAGTACATGTAGTAAACATCTGTGCTCAATGTAGTTGATGTTTGATGAAATCCAAACTGAAGATGTAACAATTGTGTTATAATCATTGCAAATATTTTGAGGACATATTCAATAGTTAATTACTGACAATAACTTGAGCAATATATGCATCATACATTGTAGCCTAGATGCTTACAATATATGACAAGGCAAAAACACCAAGGATTTAAAATTGTATCATTTGCTATGAGTGAAACAGGAGTTACTTATCAACATCATCTCAAAAGCATTATGTCTTGCAACTCATTACCATCTGTGATATTCTATACACCATATCCTAACCATTCCCCACCCTGTCCCCCAACCCCACTCAGCATTAATCAGTATTCCAGTAATTTCATTTCAGCAATAGTAATGAAGACTTATACTATGGAACCAGCCGCACCCCTAACCAAGCTGTTCCAGTACAGCTACAATACTGATATTTACTTGACAATGTGGAAAATTGCCCAGGCATGTCCCTTCCACAAAAAGCAGGAAAAATCCAACCCAGCCATTTACCACCCCATACACCTATTCTCAACTATCAGAAAAGTGATGGAAGGGGTCATCGGCAGTGCTATCCAGCTGCATTTACTTAACAATAACCTGCTCACTGACAGTCAGCTTTGGTTCTGCCAGGGCCACTCTGCTCCTGGCCTCATTACAGCTTTGGTCCAAACATGGACAAAAAGCTGAACCCAAGAGGTAAGGTGAGAGTGACTGGCCTTGACATCAAGGACATTGCTCTGGGAGTCCCTCAGGGTAGTGTCCTAAGTCCAAATATCTTCAGCTACTTGAGTGGCCTTCCCTCCATGGTAAGGTCAGTAGTGGGGATGTTCACTGATAATTGCACATTATTTAGTGCCGGTCATAACTCCTTAGATACTGGAATAGCCAGTGTCCATATGCAGCAAGACCTGGACAATATCCAAGCTTGGGCTGACAAGTGGCAAGTAACATTCGTGACATACAAGTGCCAAGGGATGACCATCTCCCAGAAGAGAGAATTTAAATTTCTTCCTTTGGTATTCAATGGCATTACCATCACTGAATCCCCACCACCAACATCTAGGGGTTACCATTGACCAGAAACTGAACTGGACCAGCCACATAAATACTGTGGCTAGAAGAGCAGATCAGAGGCTGGGAATTCTGTGGTGAGTAACTCACCTCCTGACTCCCCAAAGCCTGTCCACCATTTACAAAGCACAAGTCAGGAGTGTGATGGAATACTCCCCACTTGCCTGGATGAGCACACAAGAAGCTCAACGTCATCTGAGACAAAGCAGCCTGCTTGATTGACACTGTATCCACCACATTCAACATTCACTCCCTCCACCACCTACACACAGTGACAGCAGTGTGTATCATCTACAAAGATGCACTGCAGCAACTCACCAAGGTTCCTTCAACAGCACCTTCCAAACCCGTGATCTCTACCACCTAGAAGAACAAGGACACGAGAACACCACCACTGGCAAGTTCCCTCTAAGCCATTCGCCATCCTGATTAGGAACTGTACCCCCATTTCACTGTCGCAGGCTCCAAATCCTGGAGCTCCCTTCCTAACAGTCCTGTGAGTGTACTTACACCACATGGACTGCAGCAGCTCAAGAAGGCAGCTCACCACCACCTTATCAAGAACAATTAGGGATGGGCACAAATGTTGACCTAGCCTGTGACACCCAGCCCATGAAAGAACATTTTTTTTTAAAAAAAAGATGCTTCTGGGAATTAGATCATTATTTCTCCTAAAGTTTGCTTTTAAATTCCGAGATGGCTTATGCACTATTTATTTACACCATAATGGCATCATGTTTTATGTTATTGTATACTAGATTGTGAACCTGGTATATATGCAACACATAGGATTATAAAGATGACATAGCAATTACATTACAGAAACAAGCCATTCAGCCCAACTGTTGGTAGTGACACTTAACCTCTACACTAACAGTCATCCTAATTATCACATGTGTCTGCCCTGTTACCATATCTCTAACTAACTCCTTTTTACTTCAACCACCTTTTTTTTACCTATTCAATGCTGACATGGCTTCTGTTTCAGTTACCAACTACACTAATGCATCTCAGTCTCACAAAGCTGTGTAAAAAAATCCAAGTGTCTCTCTCAAATCTAAATACAAAAACTGATTCCAAGGTGAACAATCAGTTGATACCTTTTGACTGTATCCACTTGTTTTCAATACTGTTTTAACTAAGTCCTATCCCCTCCGCCAGTGACTGTCACACAAGAGTGCGGTCAGTGCAGGGAGTTCCATATAGCTCTGTTCTCAGTGACAAATTGGTAAAATCCCCTACCCTATCTGTTCCATAAACTGACTAGGAAAAGGACAAGCTGCTAGCCATGTGGTCCCAGTCCCTTAGTCAAAATTGAATTTGATCAGAGCGACTGTGCAAAATGTTAGTGATATCAACACCTTCTGGCCCCAAATTGCCATTAATTGTGATGACCTTTTATCTATAGCACCATGTCAGTAACTCGAATTCCATTTTGGGTTCATTTTGATGTTCATTAACCGTTTGTGCTGGACGTTTTGACATCATTGGAACTACTTGTTGAAAAAAGTCATGTCGCTTATTGCCAGCTAATCATGGTGCTTAATTAAACTATATCCTTAGGAGCAAACAACTCTTTATCTTTAGCAACGATAACCTGCCAAAGTGGATGTCAACTTGGTAACATGCCGCTGTATAATTTCAATTGTGAGACAACTGGGTTATGGCCGGCCAGATCATTGCCCTCCACTCCCCCCACCACCCTCCCCACCCCCCGCCCCGGCATGGCAATGATATTTCGGGGGAAACTTCTAAATGAATGCGCCCAGGTAGCAGGGCTCGCATGGATGGGTCTCCCTCCCGAGGTACAGGTAGCTGTCAGACAGGTGTCTGTGATGAACGTTTTACAGGTTTCAGTTTGTGATTTCCCTCGTCAGAGGAGGAATTGATACCCTGACGTTTGCAGCTCAGAAGTGAACGTGATTATCAAAATGTCTTCATTGATCATTTGAACTATGTTAGCAGCAGTAATCCTCTCCAATATGTAGATTCGTGGCCGGTGTTGCTTGGGTGTGGATCACTTGCTGGATATGTCCCATCAAACCAATGATAGAAACAGAAACCTTTCATCTGCCCGTGTCAATTGATTTGCCAGTTTTACTTTTATCTTGTGGAAAGCTTATTGCTGTTAAAAAAAAACACCAATGACCCATTTGTCTTACAATTGTTACATATTAATATGTAGAACAATAACTAATGCCTCACGCTCGTTATATTCTATAGACGTTCAAAGCTTTTGTATCCGGTGGATACTGCATTTTCTGTGCTAAATAAGGCACGTCTGTTAGAACCACTGAGCTTCGATATATCCTGATCGCCAATTTTTTCCACTGATAAATTTCCCTGCACAAAGTTTCTTGTCTGCAGACATACGACGTCAATACAAACCAATCCCGCCTAGTGAAAGTCAATAACGTCAATCAGGGGATCAATGGATTATCACTTGCACTCAGTTTACTCTGCAAATTGCAGCCTTCTAACCTCCCTATTTAAAACATTGGAAACAGCATCAGTTATAGGATATTTCTATGTTGTGCAAGCTACAGCTCGGATATAGCAAACCCTTTTAACAAATGCAGTGCCGATCTTTCACATATTTTGGCAGCAGCTCTTTTCTCGCGGAGGGCTTTCTGCTGGAACAAATGGACCGGGAGAATACTGTTGTCATCGATCAGTGATCACCAGCCACTGTTCTGTGAATTGTCCTCGGCGGAGTTTACAGCCGTGGTTTGATCCATTCCCGTGCGTGCCACTGGCGCCTACACAGCCCTGCTGATTTGACAGCGAAAACCGAGCTGGCACCAATGGGTTGGCACTGAACTGGCACTCGCTTTATTTCTAGACAGGTGCAGGACGATTTAAACGGGAGCTACGTCACATTTCCACTCCACTGTTAATGTAGTGGATTGTATGTAGAGAGAGAGAGGGGAGGGGGAGCTGCTTGGGATTTGAATGTTGGACAATCTTGGTGCAGAGCGGCTATCTGCCGGAGATTCACAGGAGGAAGCGCTGAGCTTTGTTCGCTCCGCATGCCCTGCTGCCAGCCCTGTCCACTTTACAGAAAAAGATATGGAAAAATTGCGCACACACACACACACACACACACAAAGATCTGTCGGTCGGTGCCGTTTTTGATTCCCTACCCCTCAGTGCATGTTTGCCGGCTCTTCCTGCCCCTAGAACGCTTTGCGTTGGTCCAATACTTAAAATTTCACTACCTTCCTCCCTTATTGTTCCCTCTCTCGTCATACCCCCACTCCCCCAAACCTTCCCTAGCCCCGCTCCTTTCCAATTCTCTCCTCCAAACTCCCGTCCTATTTGGATCACTTTCACTGCTCCTCTTTTCCAGCATTGCCCCTGGGTCTCTCTATTTGCTTATTTCCTGACAATGTGGTAGGCTGCTCAAAGTTCAACCCCCGCCCGACCTGTCCGTCTCTTTGTACCGGTTCAATAGGAATCGGGTCAGATGTGAGCGGTGCCAGTATTTGCTCTCTCTCTGTTACATATACAGGTTACAGTCAGCTGCACACATGGCCGAAAGTGCTCTTACCTGGCCGGTGGAGATAAAGTTGTTCAAGTGTTGGTGGGAGAGCTCCGTGACTGAACAGCAAGGCGCAAGCTGTTATCCAGATATACAGGAGCAGAGACATTGTAGATACCATCGCGGCCCTCTGCAAAGCAGGAAGTATTAAATAAACTTAGACCGCCTTCAGCTCTCGGAAACTTCATTACCTAGCAAGCTACAAGCTCTGTCTTAATTCTGTAAATAAAAATCCTTGCATATCAACCAGAGCAAGATAGAGATCCCAGGTAAAATCCCGGTCGATGACTGAAGCAGTAACTGCCGACAAAGTTTAAAAGGGCATTGCTCGGTTCTGGCAGGCTGCTGAACTGATTTTGTTTTAAAAGCTGTAAGCCTGTAGTTAGAGACTCGGCGCCCTCCTACGCTGTTTAATACTGAGGAACGCAATACTCACCTATGGGAAAGAGCCGAGTGTGTGGGAATGCTGCAACTACCGATTCTTCATCATTGCTTTTCCCATGAAAAATAGCTGCAGATTAATTGGTTTATCAGAAAATACTTGACATTATTCGCGCCCTCACATTTCCAAAACAGACGGCACATCACTTTACTGAGTTCTGTAGCTATAGCCCATGTTATGAAAAGGGTCTGTACAAGTCGAGCTTAAATGACCCGAAAGATCCGATGAGCCCCCGGGAAGTCGCTACGTGTTGACAATTCCCTCACAGGAGGTATTTCCAGGAGGGTTTCCAGCGATGGTCGGGGGGAGAGGGCAGTGCTCAGCTGCCGAGATGAGGGAATCGGGACGATTGGCCTGAGCACCATTGGCGAGGAGGGTGGACGGTGTTCAGCAGCAGAGTCCTGAAGTCGTCTGCTTCATCCCCGGCCCCGCCATCACTCCTGACCCAAAAGGCGAGCTACACCTTTGTGCTCTCTCCCTTACCCCCAAAGGACCTCTTCCTGACAGTATGCAAAACGTGTGCCCACAGTGCCCTCTTTAAGGAACATCCAAGGAAAGAAACTGTATCCGCCAGACATCAGAGAGAGAGGGCAGAATGACCCAGCATATCGGCTAGTCAACAGCACAGTCCATCAATTAAGAAGTTTAGTGGCAGCGCCGGGCCAGAATCTATCACTTCAGTTGGCGTCAAAGAGGGATTATTTATGTCAAAGTTGACAAATGTCCTTAATGTCTGACGTTGTAACTAAAACAAGTTTTACTACGTGACTATGTGAAAAGGGCGGATATGTTTATTGGGTGTTAATTTAGTCATATTTCAAACCTATTTACTGAACTGATTTAGTTCTGACTGGACTACGGGAGACCCCTCCCCTTTTGAAACTCCAGTCTTTCCCTGGACCCTATTCTGGCAGTGATAGAACCGGGCTGCAGCCACCCCGGGGGTCTCCCCTGCGCCCGGCTTTGATTCTCCCGCCACTCGCTCGGTTCTTACCTGGAAGAGTCGGGGCAGATAGAGAGAGAGAGAGGAGAGCACTGAGCACCCCGGGGAGAGGGTTCATCGGGGAGATGGAGTGATCCCCTTCGTCACGGTCACGACCATCCCCTTGTTACAGTGAAAGGTGAACCATGAACTTTCACAAGGCGGCCGGTAGCTGATTCTATCCATGCAGCGTTCCGAGCAGGCGAGGAATGGCTGTCACTGCCTCTGTCAAGGACACCAACTGCATCCCGCTCCTTCTCACCTCCCAATCATCCCTCTCGATGCACTGCACTTGAGAAAGTCGATATAATGTCCTAGCACGTTAATTCAAGCGGCCAGAAAAGGAGATCAAATGATACAAAACAATAAGCCGACTTCTTTTTTCAGCCGAAACCAAAGAGAAAGCCGCTTGCACTGTCCTTGGCCCCCCTTGTACTTAACCCTGTTTGAATTTCATGCATCTTTCTTCATTGGGAGTAGCACCGCGTCTTAAAGCGAGACTGCCTCTTCCAGCCAGAAATTACTCTGGTTGTCAATGACCATTTTCTGCCGCAAGCAATATCCACCTTTCCACATAGGGAGGGAGGGTGGGGGGAATCCTTTAAAAGAAAATGCTGATAGTTCCGAGGATGGTTTATCCACCCCGCCCCCCCCTCCCCGGGCCCTGCTGGCAGTCCCTGTGGGAAAGATGGTCACTCAGGTGATGAATGAGCGTGCAGTGGTTGTAACTATTGGCGACATTGTGACAAAACAAAATATGGGCATTTCAAAACTTACGAATCGGCTGTTGAGGAGGTCAAACGCTTTTCTGCGCCTGTTTCACTAAAGAATTGAACTTTTATAGTTGATGCCGATGCGTCCCAGTGCCAGGAGCTCGCTGCACCTCTTGAAAATGGGCTGCTATTTCCCACTACTCATTACATACCCACAAATGATCCAGGGACATTGCCCAGATACTAACCAGGAATAGTTAGACAGCAATTCAGCCCAAGCTCCAGAAACATGATACAATATCAATACATTCGCGTGTGCATGTACCGCAGACAGCTTTACAGTTGCGGAGTTACATTTCAAGTTCGCACGTGCATCTTGTAATAGGTTCCTCAGAACAAAATATCAATGTTTCCATTAAGACATGGTATTTATACACCAGCAGGACCGCCAGGGAAATGTGGGAAAATTGACTTTTAGTTGTTTTTCAAAACGTTGCACTTGAACACTCAATGGCTTGATGTTCGAGTGGTCCGTCAAATGTTACTTATCAAATCAATTATTTAAGATTAATCTGAGCTGCTATTTATTCATCATCTCTAATTGTATTCCTCATTGATTTTGCATTGATTTGTATACAAGAACCAAAGTAGGCGTCTCGGGAAGTTTTAGTAAGTACCCCTGTGTTACATTAAAGAGCGTCGATAGTCGACGAAAAGTTGTGTAAAATATCGCTTTTTTAAAAAAAAAGCAGATATCCCTTACTGAAAGGTTGTGAATAAGGAACGAATCACTTTAGATCTCTGTGTGCGAGCAGACTCTTCAGGAGCATTTTGGGACTTCAATACATTCACTCCATAGAGAGGGATGGTTTTTTTTAAAATTATAGCCCATGTGTTGCATCATTTTTAACAATGCACTGTAGTATAATGCAACTTATCGAACGCTTTTTAATATGTAAAGATAGAATATCCGAATAGTTAATGACCAAGTAATGTACGTCATCCGAATATGGTCGTCAATGTACGGGGTCGATACCAGAAGTGTTTATGTGTATTCAAATATAAACTCATGCTTTCTCAGCGCTGTACACTTCAAGCTAACCTCATGTACCAATTGTAACAATCGCTTCTTGGCAGCGAGTGGAGCAAATCAGATGTTGAGATGTAATAAAAGGGTAATATCGAGCCGGACAGTACACCTGTCACTGTAGAAATCACTGTTGGGACTGCACTTGGAATACTGTGTACCATTCTGATCGCCACCGTTGAGGAAGAATATTGCAGCTATTGCGAGGGTACAGAAGAGAACAATCAGAACGAGTAAGCAATAAAGGGGCTGGAATATAAAGGACGGTGATGTAAATTGGATATGTTCTTACTGGAAAAGAGAAGGTTGAAGGATGATATTATTGCTCATCTTAGGATTCTGATGTAGGACACTCGAGGCTGTTTCCTCCTGTCCAGAATAGTAGAGCCAGAGGATAGGGCCGGCACTTGACAGGGGATGACTTTACAGCTAATCTGGGGAAACGTTCTTTCAGTGAGCTCCTGGTAAATCAATGGAACTGGCTCCCTAGGGAGATGGAGGAAATACTGATTTATTCAACCGTAAATTCAGTATATTTCCTTCCAAAATAACATTTTGGGATGGATCACGTAAGTAATATAGGACTTGAGGTATGATATGTGTAACATGCTTGGGAAGAACAGGTGATTTTGGACCTGTAGTTCCCAAAGGAATGAGGGAATTCCTCACCTCATGTCAGGATCTGTTGCGGATTAATAGATATTGATTGATAGTCATGATTAGCCATCATTAACACCATCGTTATTGTGTTATGCAACAACCAGGAAGGTAAAAGGTGAATGAGAACTTGGGGCAGGGTTTTCTCCATGGGCTTCATGACCCTGCCATCAGGCCCAAATCAGGGCACTGTGTGAGGAACTGTAACTCATTTGTGATTTTCCCCAAATTGGCTATTTAGTGGCCAGTGGGCAGGTTATAGAAGCTGGAGTGTCTGTAGGAGGCTCCCAGCAGCAGGAAGCCATTCAAGGTAAGCGAGGGAGAGGGCGCCCCAGCATGGCATAGAGTCAGCAGCCTGCCCATCATTGTAGGGAGGAACCGGAACCCATCCACAGGGCCGCCTGTAGCTGAAGCCAGGTAGGCGGGGAGGGTCTTTCAATTGGCCTGGAGCACTGGTCCCCCTCCCCCTCTCCCCTCTCCCTCCCCCTTGCCCATTCCCCCTTCCTCCCTTGCCTCTCCCCCCCCCCCCCCCCCCCCCCCCCCCCCGCCCCGGTAACTGGTGGAAAGTCACAGGGATCAGTGCTGGGGCTACAATTATTTACAATATATATTAATGACTTAGATGAGGGATGTGAATGCACTATTGCCAAGTTTGCGGATGACATAAAAATAGGTGGGAAGGCAAGTGGTGAGGATGACACAAGGAGTCTACAGAGGGATATAGATAGGTTAAATGAGTAGGCAGAAACTTGGCAGATGGAACATAATGTGGGAAAGTGTGAGGTTATGCACTTTGGCAGGAAGAATAGAGGGGCTGAATATTATTTAAAATGGAGAAAGACTGCAGAAAGCTGCAGCACAGAGGGATTTGGGAGTCCTTGTGCAAGAATCCCAAAAAGCTAACATACAAGTTCAACAGGTAATAGGGAAGGCAAATGGAATGTTGGCCATTATTTCAAAGGAAATGGAGTGTAAAAATAGGGAAGCCTTGCTAAAACTATACAAGACACTAGTTAGACCACACCTAGAATACTGTGAACAATTTTGGTCCCCTTATCTAAGGAAAGATATATTGGCATTGTTTACAGTCCAGAGAAGGTTCATTAGGTTGATCCCGAGGATGGGGGGATTTTCTTATGAGGAGAGGTTGAGTAGGTTGGGCCTGTACTCATTGGAGTTTAGAAGAATGAGAGATGACCTTATTGAAACATATAAGATTCTTAGGGAGCTTGACAGGGTAGATCCTGAGAGGTTGTTTCCCCTTGTGGGAGAGTCTAGGACCAGAGGGCATAATCTCAGAGTAAGGGGGCACCTATTTAAAACAGATATGAGGAGGAACTTCTTCTGTCAGAGGGTAGTCAATCTGTGGAATTCCTTACCGCAGAGGTCAGCAGAGGTTGGGTCATTAAGTATATTCAAGGCTGAGATAGACAGATTTTTAATCAGTAAGGGAATCAAGGGTTATGGGGACAAGGCAGGAAAGTAGAGTTGGGGATTATCGGATCAACCATGATCTCACTGAATGGTGGAGCAGACTCAATGGGCCGAATGACCTACTTCTGCTCCTATGTCTTATGGTGTTATGGTAGGGCATTCTGCACTGGCCCACCCCCATCGGCCTAAAAATTCAACCCTTGCCCTTATCCCATCTAACAATTCTTACATTTATAATTTAGCTGTAACTGAAAAAAAAATAGTTTGGATAATAACTGAAAAAAGTGCGAAAATAATACATTTTAAAACAATATTTGCTGATTCCAATGAACATTTGCAAAAATATGTGACCTGCTCAAAGCTCAATTTTCAGTGCAATTATGCAACTATGTCAACATGACTGCAGGTCCCAGGAACCTAATGGAGCAACACTCTGCACAGATATTGTTATTCTATGACATCATCAGAATGAATCAAACACATGCTTCAGATAATAATTTAAAGGCTAAGCTTTACATTTGCTGACTGGTTCAAAACTTACTATGATTACAGGAAAAGTAAACCCGAATGTAACATCTTCATGGTTTCAGATAATCAACTTTGACACAGACTATGGCTTGTGAGGATCTATCCATGAACACATTACTTAAGTTGTAGCATTAATTGGAATGGCAATAGATTTCACCATTTTGCAGTTCATTATAAGGGACTTATTAATACTAATGAGTTATAATCTAATAGAATGTCATTCATTTATGAAAGCTGGTGTATAATGAGACTGTTTGCTCTCATTATTATGCATTATGGTAAACTGTAAATATTAACTGCAACGCAGCCTACAAAAAGTGAACTGGGGAAATGAAAAATGACTTTTTTGAACAGCATGTGTGTTTGTAAGTCATTTATATAAAGCTTTGGGGCATCTGGAACCATGAGGTGAAAGGGGTGTCATTGCAAGTAAATTGGTAAAGCTGCCATGAAGGAAACTATTAAACATGATTCAATGACAACATGGGAAAATGTACTGGCACCAAACTACTTTATTTCTTGTTTTATCACTAGACCACAGTTGTAGCCCCAAGCCACCATGGAACATATTGTTGAGATCAGTCAGTGTAATGAATTTCTGTATAATTATAATCTGTCAGCGAAAAGTAGTTGATGCAAGTAAATAATGCAGGGTGGACGGAAAATGAAATTGAAAAATTAATATTGACAATTCAGATTCTGCAGCTCAGTAGGGCTCAATCCCAGACACTAATGGATGAATGCAAGTTTTTAACATAAGATAATTTGATCGTTTTTCTATTGTGGAATCTTGACACAAAACATTTTCATTGTTTGCCTAACCTGTGGAGTGCTGCCCTTCAGAAGTTGGACCAGCTAGCCTGTAATGTGGAAGCTTTACATAAATTGCTTTATTTTTTGATTGTGTTTTCCCTCTTTAAAAGTCCTTGGATTTATATTATTAGGTTTTTGCTGCTTGTCATAAGTATTGGAGATGCCACAATACACAAATGAAAAAGGCAGGCACATAATCAATTTTTATCTACAATGTAGTCTGATTGTTTACACCAGCTAGTATTGGTCAAAATAGATGGCAATACAAATAATCCTCTCACCTTCATTAAATGAAGATGATAACTGCTTCACAGAAGCTTTTCCAAAAATAAGTATGTGTGCACATGTGTCCAGTGCTGGGGAGTTCAGTATTCTATTGTTTTTCATCTTGTCCAACTGCCAATAGGGATACATTTTAAAATTAAGATAATCAATTTGTTGTCATTGATTGTGTGGCTGTTTTTTAATTAAAATTAATGTAACTACTAAAAGTTAATTAATGCTCCTCCAGTATGTCACACCCTATTTATTTTCTTTCTCTAAATGTAACTGACCATCAGCTTGAAATCTCCAGAGCAGAGACTTAGTGTGAAATTAATGGCCTGCCTCAGCCCTAAGGCTATTTTTTTCAATCAGCAAGGCATGGGAAAGAATCATTATTAGCTTTGAGAGTCCATCCTATGATAAAAGATAAACACCTTGGCACATTTTTCATCACTGATATCATTAGGAAAAGGTGGTATTGCTTTTTTAATTCTGCACTATTGGGTGCAAGGCTGGCTGCAATGAAATGACAAACTTTGACAGTTTTAGGGCAACAGCAGTGAAGGAATTGATAATTCTGGTTAAAATGTTATTACACCATCACTTATGTGCCCAAATATTCTTTTATAACAGGACTTATCAAAATATCAGTTGTATGAAGTAATACAATGTCAGCAGCATCAATTAATTATGATGTCTATAAGTGAGGCTAGCTGAACAACCCATGAATGAAATGATCATGAGTGGTGATCATCAGCCTCATGAGTGGAAAGATGGATCAACCCACTGATGACTTTGACTTGTTCCATTTAGTAACTGAATTTAAAAATAGATCTTTTAAAATTAATTCATATTTTATTTATGTAACTTCTATGATGATATGGAGGATCTTTTCATTCTTCCCTGGCCACATATCTGGTATGAATTTACATACAGGCTGACACTAAAGCAGCCTGAGACTCAATGTGTGAAGCTGCACTAAAGGGGAGGCAATTTTTCTCACTGGAAAAGATTCATTTACTATTTTGGATTTCTTGAAGACTCATTCCTTCATGTATGTGGGGTTGTGTGACCACCACAAGGATGTAATATCAAAGCTTTACACACAATGGTATAAGGGTACTTTAAACAAATGTAGTAATAGAGGAGTGAGCATAATTCCAACTAAACATCATGGTTTCCTGTCTGTGATGTTTGAGTGATGATGCTTAAAAGCATGGAATGAATTATAAAAGCCGTAGAATGTGCATTTTGCCTAAAATGGATGCAAGGCAGTAATGGTGCTTTCAGATTCCAAGAAATACTTTGCAAGCATCTACTAGTCTAACCGTTCTGCAAGAGGCAGTGATGAGCTGACATTTCCATTATTTTGGAAAAAAAGCTTGAAGATATTTCCTGTGCCAAGTTCTCAACGACATTGCTGAAGATGCGTGTATCAATCCTTGCACATAAAAAGGCAACTTGACTTGTCTGATCTTTCTGGAAAATTACTTCATAGTTCATTTCAGATTAAATATTACATTTCAGACATAAATGCTGTTGTGTTTCAATGTGTCAGGTGAAATGGGAATATTCCAGTAGTAAATAAAAAAAAAATGCTTATTGCCTAGCGTTAAACTGAATTTTAATATGACATTGTTGCCACTGAAAAATTTTTTAGATAAACTTTTCAGCACATTGCACATAATATCCATGACGAGATGACGTAATTCATGCCCTAATTGCACCTCTAGCAGAAAAGTATGTTAAAAAATTAATGCTGCCTACAAAACTGCATATGTTGCAGCATACACTTTCCTGGCAGCCAAGTTCACAGCTCTGCAGAGTTTTTACAACAGACTGTTCTTTGCTGTTCCAGGAATTCTGCATGCCCATAAATTCCTCCAAAATGACAATTTGCCTCTCTAGACATAATTTAAAACTGTCAGAAATTTGTTTTTGCAAGCTATGGCTCAATTGGTCACAATCTCGCCTCTGAGTCAGAAGGTTGTGGGTTCAAATCTCACTCCAGGCTGAGCTGCCAGTGCAGTACTGAAGGAGTTCTGCCCTGTCTGAGGTCAGATGTTAACCCCAGGCTCTGACTGCTCTCTTGGCTTGATGTAAATGATCCCATGACACTATTACAAAGAAGAGGAGGGGAACTTGCTTTCCTGATCAACACTTCTCCCTCAGTTAACATCATAGAAAGATTATCACATTCCTGCTTGTGAGAGCTTGCTTTGCAGAAATTGCCTGCAGTGTTGTCTACAACAGTGGCTTTATTTCAAAAGCACTTCAAGGCTGTAAACCACTTTGAGAAATCTGTTGGTAATGAAAGGTGCTATTTAAATTCAAGTCTTTCTCACAAATTACAGTCAACAGTTGGAAAGAGAATCTAAATGGGGCCAAGAAAGTGGATTTATTTAAGAAAAATAGCTGTTGTAAAGGGAAAGTGGATTGTATTTGAGAAGGATGGTTTTCTGTAGCAGAAGAGCCTTCTTAATCTAAATGTTTCTTAGGATTCTGTGGAAACATTCCATCGATTACATCTTATTTCTGGAAAACTTCAGTCTATTTTTCTTATTGGGCAAGTATGATCAAAAAGTGCAAAGAAAATCTTTAGCTGATCAGAGCAGAATCACAATTCCAATTAAGAATCTTGAGTTTTCATATGCTGAGAAATGTCATTATTCAGGTAAAGCTTTTCAATTCGTAGGATCGTTAAACAACATGCGTATGTTTCTAATCCCAATCCCCTGTCTTAGTCACATCAACTAAATGTGAAGGAATATTTAGTTTTAAGTATCACTTCATTAAAATAAATAAGGCACTGACAAGCTCTTTGGTTGCCCATATGTTCCTTTTCTTACGTGTGCTTCAGAAATAGATGCATCACCATGGACCTCTGAGGAGCTTTTAGCTTATCCATATCTTTTATCCGTCATTGTGACCATGGAGAACATTCTACACCACGTGTCAAACACCTGCCTGATTACAGGATACACATGTATAGATTCTAATTCCAGTAAGTAATAACTGAATAACCACCTCTCCTAGTCAAGTTCATAGTTTGCGGAAAGGGTATTCTATAGTTCTTGATCTGCTTAACAGTAGCAAACAGTAGCTGTCTGGTCACTGTTTATCTCCTTGTTTAGGTAACACCAAGACCAAGAGTTGTTTTTGCACCCGTGCAGCATATGTGACTCCCTAACTCATGCAATTGTTGCCATTGATATTGTACCTTTGTTGTAGTTGCTCTCAGATGTGTTCCCAATGCTGAAATTGAGATGCCCTGATGATAGGGCATACCTGGAACACTTTCAAATTATTGATTAACTGATGTGCAGTTATTCGTGATTCCCCTGCTGCACAATAACCTTGAGAAGATGAATGAGTTGAAGTTGTATTTCTTTGTTGCTCTATGTGTTGAGTATCGGAACTGACCAAAAATGGCTTGATGAGTTTAATCATTTCTTTTCACTAGAACAGTTGTGCTAGTGATGAAATTACTATATGAAATTATGTAGAAATTACATCTTCCACAGTTTGAATAATCAGGGTGGTTACTTGTTAAGTTGGAATTTCTATTTAGAGTGTGATGATTGGTTGATGTTGACAAATTGCGCCCAGGGAGTAAAGTTGTTCTTCAGTAGGGGAGGAGGGGGAGCAAGGAAATGGTCAATACTGGATCAGTTACCCATTATTCAGTATGCCCATTTTCTTTTCAAGCTGGGTGCATAACAGATGACAGATCTGTTAGAAGCTATTTTGTGTCCATGCAAATGTTGAATTTTATCCTCTGTTTTCGTAAACATTGCATGTATGGGAGCCATATGACTACTGCGGTGTCTCATTAGCATATCCTCACCTTCCTTCTTTTTATCCTCTAAATAAGGTAAATAGAAAGAGTAATCCCTGAAGATGCACAATTACCTCTTCGCTAGAAGGTTTCTCAATGTTTCAAAAAAACTTCGAGCATAAGCTGGTAACGTGGCTTTAATTCTCACCAAAAACTACCCCAAACGAATACTGAAAAACAAACTTAGTGACTTCAAGATTCTATGAAGTTCCCTGTAAAAGCATGTACAAATGTCAGCAACCACCTAGATAGGTTGAATGCCTCTTATGTACCAGAATTCTTAGCAATGCGTGGATCACTGGGAAATATTGGAAAATCTGATGCTTGTCATCATGGCAGAATGTAAATTGCATCTGGAGCATGGCACCAATATTTGAATGGGCACTTCCGGCCACTAGAATTACACCCAGAAGGAACTGGATTTCTAAAAAAATCACAAGGTGCAACGAGAAACATTATCACCCCATCTTCCTCTCCTGGCCACTCCAAAAAAAGCTCATAATCGGGTGCTAATTTGGAGGGAAATCTAGCCTTTAATAGCACTACTTTGCTGAGCTTTTGCTCAGAGCCTTTCCAGTCTCCATCAGGGAATCTATTTGTATTGAGCCAATTTGCATTGCCCTCTGAAATCAAGGATGCAACAGATGCCCTTTTTGCACCTCTAACCAGCTGTGTCCAATTCCTGTAACAACACCAGCTGCACCAAGAAAACAAACTAATTTTTCCTCAGTGATAGCTTCCCTAAGCTACAAGGTTTAATCAACTGTACCTCTGTAATTTTCTTTGAACTTGTGGACCATACTATGGCATATAGGAACAAAAAAAGTATTTTTCCAAATTGTTCTGGCATTACTATTGAGACATTGATACCTTACAGCTCTACAGAGTCTTCAGAACACAGCAGAGATTAATCACTAGAGAACAGATGTGAAGATTAGAAGAATCATTGAGCAGGCCTTCAGTGTGTTAAAATAACGTTTTTGATTCTTGGGTTACTTGGGCGGAAGGGTGGTCTTTGCAACACTAACAGTTTGCAAAATAATTGTAGTCTGATGCATTGTTCACAATGCTACAGCATTAGATACATGACTTAGCTGCGGAGAAGCAGTGGTTAGATAAGGATGAAGAGGAAGGAAAATGTACATTCAACCAGCAGCTTATTAGTCAGTGGTCCATAGGCAACTGATGAAGCAGGCAATGATTGATGATGTTTCCAATAGAAACCAGCACAGTGTGTTACAAGCATATAGGCATTAGAGCTAGTAAAACATTTCTAATGATTTCAACTATGCGATCTCCTTTCTATGGTTTTGAGATTTTACTACTGACTGGGAATTTTTAATGCAGAAAGATTATTTCAAATGCATGCATTCAAATTATGCAAAGAAGGGTCAGATAAGTGTTTACTGCATTAATATTTTGTGTGTGATGTGACGCACTGCTGTTACATTAATTTCGGTGATGCGATGACTTATTGTGTGGCCTGCCTAATGAACTGCTTTCATAGAAAGCAGCAAGTGTGGAGGCATATGATAGCAAGGCCTCCTGCGTATGGTTTTGAGAATCTACTGGCATGTGGTGGCTATGTTTCTGTTGCTAAAGATCCAACAATTGTGCCTGGCATGTCTTGTACTGTTCTTCTAGGACATATTGCTTTAAAGTTCAGCTTGTGTGAATCGTGTGGAGTGTGGTGCTAGGTTGAGAGGTTACCTCTCTGCTGCTACTGCTCATTTGGAATTGCTTGAGGTGGAGTTCCCATACTGCCTAGCATTCCATAATACATTTTCATAGGGTCTCTGGACCCCCAGCAAATATTTTACTGCAATGTCTCCAGAAATTGTCAGTTGCTATAGCATCTGAGATTTTGTTTCCTAGGGTCTCCAAAATGAGCGTAGAGAATTTCCATGAATGCTGCTCCCTTTTCACTATTTGTGTGCACAACAAACCTCACCTGGAGGTGTTATTGATTGTGTCACTGAGATGATCACCATATGCAGGACAGGCACTTGATCTTTCATAGTGTCAGCCATAGACATTATGACTCCACAGGATCCTCCACATTATCCAGACCAGTTTCCAATGTTTAATGCAGGGAATCAAGTGATTGGTTTGTTTGCTATTGTCCATACATCATTCTGCTATTGAAGTCCAGCTAAATTAGGTCTTTCACAAAGGTGCATGCCCTGTTAATTGCCTTAACATTGCAACTTCTAATCTTAAAGTCTATAATACTTCCTCTTCATCATTTGTACATGTTGCCAATGATGCCCCATTCTAATATTTCCACTATCTCTCTTTACCCTTCTGCTGTCTTTGTCAGACAGTATGGATAACATCCAGCCTTAGATGAGTCATAACTTCCTTCAGCTAAACATTGGAAAGACCAGAGCAATAATATTTAGCCCACTCCACCAGCTCATTACAAACCCCTTCTTCCTCTGAGATCATTGTTTCAGCATGAACCAGACAATTTATAACCTCACCATCCAGTTTGATCCTAAAATAATCTACCAGCCTTAATTGTCTCCGTAACTAAGACTACCCACTGCCACTTCTGTCCAATGTCCCATGCCCCTCCGACCTCCGCCCGTATTCCACTGAAAACTGGTTCACGATTTTGTCTCCTACATTCCACACTCCATAAGCATACAACGCGTCCAAAACTCTGCTGCCTACATACCATGTTCCAGTGATATAGATTGGCCTCAGTCTCCCGCTGTTTTAAATGTAAAATTC
Source organism: Cetorhinus maximus (assembly GCF_964194155.1). NCBI lineage: Eukaryota > Metazoa > Chordata > Chondrichthyes > Lamniformes > Cetorhinidae > Cetorhinus > Cetorhinus maximus. The sequence goes on along the minus strand of NC_135884.1, from coordinate 45,552,996 downwards.
CTATGCTGGCATTTAAATCCCTCCAAGGCTTCACCCTTCCTTCTCTAAATAACCTTCCCTAGCCCTAAGAAACCCCACATTCCTGTGCCTTTGATGTTTTTTGAAGCCCCTCCACCAACTCACCCCACCATTACAGCCATGCATTCAACTCCTTAGATGTCACTCTTTGGTATCTGCTTCCATTGCTGTCACACATTGTCCCCACCTGCCATTCGTTACAATGCCATTGAGCTCTGTGAGATGGAAAAAGTCATGAGCAAAACTGACCTTCCCATTCATGAACTGTAAACACTAGCAATAAACTTCACCAAACATTTGTACACAGTTTAGCAATGCACATTTTTATATCACAATTTGATGCAGGCCTGTCTGTCCTTGACTATCTCCATATCTAGGTTCAAAGTGCATGAACATAGTTCTATTATAATTTGCAATGTATGAACCATAACTTGTCAATAATGCCATCATTAGTCACTAATGCAATTTAATAGAGAGTCTAGATCTCACTATTTATGTATCCTGGTTGAAAGTCCTTGTGTTTCATTGTTCATTGAAGCCAGATTATGTTCTTTTATTCACTTATTTTGTTCTTTTATTATATAACACATAAATTCTCTGATCTAATACAGTTTTGCATCACAACCAAAGGGGACTGATCCAGGTAACTGGTTCACACCTGTTCATGTGACTGATGAAAGCTGGCATAATTTTGTGAAGGGGGCAGGGTGTGGTAAGAGGACTGACACGTCAGCAAATGCCTGGATGCGCAATGCCTTCTAAAAATCTATAACTGATTGGGTGTATGAAAGGAGGTGGCCAAGCTTGGTTCTGACGGTGGAGGTAATCAGTTGATGAACACCTCTGCTAAGAGTTGCCCTCTGACTGGCCTGGCAACTCCAGAGCAATGATTCATTTGAACTGGCATCGGGACCCGTGGATGAGGATCTTCTGGTTCCACACGCTTCTCTCCAGGGATGGCCAGGCCGAGCCCTTCCCATAAAATGAAATTGTGCAGCACGTGGCAGGCTTCAATTAATTTTGCTCCCTCATTAGAATGTGCTGCAGGATTCCCTGATCAATGCAGGCACCTTAAGGGGGCCTCCTCACTGCATAGCTGCTGTGTTGTGCATCACTCAGAACCATGTCAGCAGCTATGGCACTGTGGGTGGGCCTTGACCGTAAGGATCCAAGTTTTGCTTTGCTTATTCTCACTAAATAATTGGACAATGGAGTCATGGTGATAACACAAAGACATCGTGGCAGTTTTAGTGATAAGAAATGTTTGTAGGATGCCTTTTTGACAGTTACCTGGAATAATAAATACATTGTGCAAACAACTATGAATACAGTTATTTTAGATCTAGTATCAGTGCAATGAGGCAGGGTGAATCAGTAGTCTCATAGTAAAAGATCCACTGTGAGAAACAGTGATCATAATACAAGTAAATTCCCTATTATTAAAAGCGACATACTTCAGTCCCAAACAACAATCTTAAACAAAGCCAATTACATAGGCAGGGAGAGCTAACTGTATAGCATAGCAAAATAATTTCAGAAAGCATTATGTTCTCAGAAATGCTTTCTTACCTTACTTAATTATACAATGATATAACCTCTTGAAATACATTGAATTAAGCTTTTAGAAATAAGCTTCTGTAATGCCTTGTTACGAACCTTTTTCTGAAACTTTGTTATAAGCAGTGGCTTTGAACTGTGAAACATGTTTTCTTGACCCAAAGGTCAAAACAAGCAGTTACAAAACTACAATGTAAGCGAAAACCCGATGACCTAAGTTTAAATGCAGATTCTGACTTTGATTCTAATATGAAAAGCTGGAAACATCAGCCAAGTGTACATGGTAAACTGTTCACAAACTTTGGGCTAATGATGAGATCAGTGTGAGACAATTTGATTACCTGAAAACCAGTATGCTCATATAGGGCAAGGTATTGGCTCCTCGAGAAGGATAAAAGAGGGAAAGTTTTGGACATCACTGGCGAAGTTTGAAGATGAGCCCTGGGGCAGGATGAAACAAGAGAAGATATCCAGAACGGCATAGCACCCCAGTGACTTTGGGAAGCAAGAGCCAGAGACTGCTGATTGACTACTGCTGTTTAAGTATTAATTTTGTGCATATTAATTGAACTCATTAAACTCATTTTGATAATCAAAGCATCCAGTGTCCATACCTATTGGGTTTCAGAATGGTCAAGACCCTGAAATCTTTCAATGGCACCCCAGATGGAATGACCATTCTTAAATTGGATATTTGGATATTTGGGAATGATTATCAAGTGACTGCTGGTCATCCAATTGGAGAGGGATAGAGGCTCAATAGGGGAAACCATGGGAGTGATAGATCCAAACCTGTCCAGTAGTTTTGTTCTTTTGGTGGATCGTGGCTGCCATTCCATTGATTGATACAATAATGGAGAAGCTCCAACATGACAGGTGATCTCTTGGCAGGATGACAGAGGATACGTCATCGTCACAGGGTAAAACGTTACAGGACACTCAGAGAACAGTGGTGCGGGTATCATTGTTAGACGATTTACGGAATAAGTTAGGCACTCCTTGTGGACTGCCTTATAGGAGGGAGTGAGCAGGTTCCATCCAGGATAGGGTAAACAGATAAAGTGAGACAAAGTACTGAAGCTCTTTTCTGCACAATGCGTGATGATGAAGGGATTAGACAGTGTCAAGATGAACTTGGTAAAAAAGACAAACTTATCGACGAATAGGAGAGGCGGTTGTATGAAACCAAACGTCAACTGCTCTGTGCCTTGTCATGATATGACAACAAACTCTAATGGTGTTTCAAGGCAGCCGCGCTGTACAACAGGTTAGTGAACTGAAACAAGAATTAGATCACAGTAACCAGTTGAATAACGACGGCCAACAATAACTTGAGGACATGTATGGAGCTCTTAGGGAATATATTAATTAACCCAATCGTGAGGCAGACCATAGCGCTTGCTGCCACTGGTTTGCGGAATTAGGCTCCCGACTCAGGAATCAGGAGGCGGTGGTGCCTGAGGTGACTGTCCGATCTGACTCCTCGCCAGGTTGAATAAGTCCCGTGGATGGTGAATCAGGTCCGTACTATAGTGAATGGGATGAAGATGTCCATGGGGCTGGTTTATGGAGGTGGGGATCCCCTGCCTTGGCCTAATGGGGCTGATGGTAACCGGGTGGTTCCGCCATCACTCCTCCACATCCTTGGGGGTTTCTGGTTACTATCCTAAAGGATTAGCAGATGGGATATTCTAATGTGTGTCATAGATGGTGATGTATCACTGGCATCAGTCAGTCATGTGTTAGATTCTCTCTCTTGAGAGAGACATTGGGACACCATGCCTAGCTGCAAAATGCCTACTCTGTAACCTGTTTAGATGTAGTACTCATAAACAAGTGTTACTCCTAGAGTCCAAGATAGAAGGACCATCTCAGAGCATGGTGGCAGTAGTGGGAGCATCTAGTCATTGCAGATACAGGGTGCTGAAGGATGAACTAATCTGTGATCGCATGGTTGTGGGTGTACAGGATGAAAAACTCTCTGACTTTCTGCAGATGATCTAACTTTGGATCAAGTGGTCCAGTTTGCAAGGCAGGCCAAGCTTAAAGAATTTAATTGGTATAGTAATTGTAGTTTTGATAAACATAGGACTGTAGCTTTAAGAATAATCCTGTGTTGTAAGATCACATGATCCGTGTAAACCAATGGGTTAGTGCGGGGAACCTCTAGAAGAGAGTTCTTCTTTAGTTCTAGGGTTTGATGCACACATGTAGTTGCTGCTGCTGTCTTGTAAATAAAGTTCAATGTTTCCACCAAGAAAAGTTGCCTGGAAAATCAACTCTATAACAAACTGCCGATGAGGATAAATCAGATCTGGTCCTGTCCCTCACCCAGTGACTGTGAGTGTCTAAGATAATTAAAAAGAAAGGAAGATATACTCATCTGAGCTGCCACAGTTTGGCAGAATCAATCCCTTTGAGCCAGCCACAGATGACTGGTCTCAATGTATAGAACGTCTTGCGTTCCACTTTCAAGCCAACAAAATCACAGGGGAGGAAAAGAGGAGAGCGATTCTGCTGAGTATTTGTGGGAGCAAGACCTACAGTTTAATTCAAAGCTTGATGGTTCCCAGTACCCCAGATTCGAAGTGAATTAATAGACCTTGTTAAGTGATATTTTCAACCCAAGCCCTCAGTCAAAATGCAGAGGTTGAGGTTCAATTCATGTAATAGATCCCTGGGGGAGACCATTGTTACCTATGTGGTGAAATTAAAACAACCAAAGGAATATTGTGATTTTGGTGAAACCCTGAATAATATGCTCATCGATTGTTTGGTCTGTAGCATGCAAGAGGATGCTATTCCCTGAAGATTGCTGGCTGAAGTGGATCTTGATTTTAAGAAAGCATTAGAAATAGCGCTTGCGATGGAAAGGGCTGTAAAAGATTCACAAGTGATTCATGGTGCGCAAAATGGCAACATTCTCCTAGCTGGGCAGGATTGGTCAGCCGAAAATGATGTAAAAAGCCAGGACTCTGCCGCAAAGCAGAAAACAGCCCCCACCAACCGAAAATTTAGAGGAAACAGCTTAGCAGCAAATTTGAAAACTAATTTTTATCACCGTGGAAACAATCATACTCCCAATCAGATTGGCAATTTGAAAAGGTGGAGAGTTATTTTTGTCACAAAAGTGGGCACATATTGAAACATTGCAAAGTGATATTAAAACAGGCTTCCAGGCAACAAACAAAGTCCAATGAAGTATGTAGTGTGGAAGAGGCAGAAGCAACCAATTCTGACATTTACTCCTTATTCAACATAAAAATTGGGAAGACGGAGCCAATTACTGTCACATTGCAAGTGAATGGTAAACCCTTAAAAATGGAAGTAGACACTGGTGCTTCTACCACTGTTGTAGGAGAACACACTTTCATATACTTAAATAAAGGTGCTCAACAATTAAATTCGGAACAAACCTCTGCCAAGCTGAAAACGTACACAGGCAAAGAAATGCAGGTAAAAGGTATCACCAGAGTACCTGTTTATTATAGACACCAAAGAGCACAACTACCAGTGATGATATTAGAAGGTGAAGGACCAAGCCCTTTAGGTCGAAATTGGTTGAGGGAAATTAACCTTGATAGGCCAGAGAGATTTCAAAAGGAAGCAGGAAGAGTTCCTGAATTGAAAAAGGAACAAGGCAGGGTAATTCAGAAAAAGTCTGGAGAGTCCAAGGACCGCAACTGAATGAAAAAGGAGTGTGTAGCCATTTAGCAACCTGAAGAAGTGAAGACTGTCTTAAACAACGACATGGAAGAACAGCAGAAGAAACTCAAGGAAACTCTGCTGAATGACAGAATTCAAGATGAAGAGAGTGAGCTTCGCAAAGAAAAGGAAAACCTGTTGAAAGACCTTCACACACTACAAGGACCCCTCAGGTCAAAGTTTGTACCTCTGGAAAATTTTGAAGAGAAACAGGAAGAATTTAACGCCACTCTAAACAAACTGAAGAACCAGTTGGCAGAGAAGGCGCAGCAATGTTCAAGGTTCCAGGAGGAAGCCAACAGATACAAGAAGGAGACAGAAGAGCTGAAGAATTAGCTGAATGAAGCTAAAGAGGCCTTGAAAGGAAAAGCCGTAGAACTTTCCAAGGTGTGACTAGATAATGAAGTCATAGGTAGCTCAACTACTGAACTAAGACAAGCTGAGATTTCACCCGAGAGAAGCCTAGTCGTCAGTGAAGTTTAAATAAAAGGCCTAAATTCTGTGGTAGAAGAAGAAGACATGTAGGAAGAGAATGCAGAATTACTGATGAAGCATGGTACTTCCCAATTTGGAGGAGAAGGTGGAGAAAATTCCGGGGAACCGAAAAGCAACTCATGGTTTACATAGTCATAAGTGACAATTTACTGTTGGAGAAGCAGGATATGTAAAGAATTTCAGTGGGGGACCGAAGTTGTTACCTGGTAAAGTAAGCTCTGTGACCGGACCATTGTCGTATCACTCAGAAGTGGAGAGCCGGATCACCCATAAGCATGTGGATCATTTCAGAAGAAGAGAGATACCGCAACAGAATGATGTTCCACCTGTAACCATTGCTGAACCTATGGTTCCGGTTGAAGTTGCTCAACCAAGGATAGATATGCCCGATGTCTCTGTCAGAGTGGAAGACACTGAACTACCTGTGCCTAATGAGGTACCTGATGTTAATGCAGTTCCAGAGAATGTGTTTACTGCCAAAGAATTGGATATCATAGAGCTATGATGTTCCATACGGATCAGGAAACCACCTGAAAGACTACACTTGTAATTTCATGACCTATGTAAATATTGTAATGTCATGAGATAAATATTATTGTAAATACAAAATGTACAGATAAGTTAAAGGGGGAGAAATGTAGTAATTATAGTTTTGATAAATGTAGGACTGTAGCTTTAAGAATAATCCTGTGTTGTAAGATCACGTGTATAAACCAATGGGTTAGCAGTGCAGGGAATCTCTAGGAGAGAGTTCTTCTTTAGTTATAGAGTTTGATACACACATGTAGTTGCCGCTTCTGTCTTGTAAATAAAGTTCAATGTTTCCACGAAGAAAAGTTGTCTAGGAAATCTGCTGTATAACAATTAGGCTATAATTTGATGTAACTTCACCAAAGGGCTTCATGTGACTTCGTAGATTGGGTAGGCCCATGGGCAGTGGCCCCACCATATGAAATCCTGCCAACCAGGCGAAAGTGCATGAAACTCCATGCCAGCAATCATTTTCGAGTTGCTTGTATTATGGCGTGAAAAACCAGCATAAACCCCAGGATTGCCAAAAAGGGGGTGCAAAACTAGACATTCCAAACATTTCTGCAAATGAAACAATTCTAACCAATGTAGAAGACCGGAAACGCACTGCACCCAAGAAATGGAAAATCAAGAAAAAGGCAAAATTACAGAGTTCCTAGGGGATGTTGATAGTCCTTGTCCAGCTGACTGGCCAGTTATAGTCCTAGTTCAAGGCTTCAATACCACCTTCAAAATTGATACTGGAGCTGGTGTTAACATATTATCAGATGATCTTGACTGGCTTCACCCCTCAGACATGAAATGACATGCTCCAGATGGCATAGACTTTCCAATTAAAGGCAGAATTATTGCTTCTGTTCACTTCAATGGGTGACAGATCGTTGATTCTCTCTATGTTCTTCATAATTAACATACATGCCTATTGAGTGGCAATGTTTTCATACTTTAAAGAATCCTGGATAAACTAGATGATGCTCATCATTTGAATAACTCATTGTCTTTCATGCAACAATCTTCAACTTTTTATTTAGAACCAGTGGAACTTCAGCCTTCAGAAGCTGAGGAAGTATATACAGTCAGCAGTAAGTTCCTTTCTTTCATAGACACCATCCACTAGACCCCAGGTAGAGATTGAAGTGATGAATCTCTCAGTTCTTCGTGAGGTAAGGCCAGAATGCACTGCAGCAGACAGTGACCATCCCCATGAAGACATGCTGGACCTGAATTGACTCTTCCTAGAGAGTGGTGAGGAAGAAACCCTTGCAGCACTGTGATCACTTAGAGATTGAGATCCAAAAGGATGGTTCCTCTTTCCAGTTGATGGATGCACCATATGACGTTTCTGTCATCTTTGTAGAGGATTCAGCTGTGTTTTTAATGGCTAAGCAGCATCCAGGTCTTCACTCCACTGAACCTACTAACGTATTGCCTCTTTATCTCCTGTTGTCCATGAATGATCTTCTGGAGAGGATGCCTTGCCTGAGTCCATGTCAGAGCCCATTGAGGATCACATTGCTAAAGAGCGGGTACCTCCTGGGGCGAAAGCCAATTGCCACCCAAACTTCAGTCCCAGCTGAAAGTCGTCTTCCCTCCAGAGCTGGGGGTTAGCACAGAAGCACTTCTGAAGCTGCAGAATCCCAAACAGCAACCTTGCCTCCGAGTAAATTGTCTACAGGAAATTCATCTCATTACAATAGATCAGACCGTCTTGTCATCATGTCCTCAGCAATTCTTCCCATTGTCCATTACTTCACACAGAGCTAAGTGTGGCTTTCTTATCACCGCCTACAGAAAGTAGATGATCCTCCTGAAATCTCATCGAGAAATCGTCTCGTCACCTTTTCCTGATAGTCTTACAGGAATGTAGTCATTTTTTCCTTTGTCGTTCAAGTTCATTTAAATCTCAAACCTTCAATGCCTTTTCGGCCATCGAGACAGCAGTGGGTGTGGCACGGCTGTGACAGCCTTCCGTGGAGTTGAAGATCATTCCTTTTCTGAAGGTCTTTCCTTGTGTGCTTTGAGGGAGCACCCAAGTTCCTCAGAATGCCCTGAGCTCTTCACTTCCAGTCCCAGGAAGTCCAAAGGGTGATGGTCTTCAGTCTTCTCTCTTGGATCAGTCTTTTGTTGAAAAATCTTTGTTGCCCTTACAATCCAGTCATCCTGCAACCTACACTCTGCTTCTCAGCGATGCTGCTAAAGTGCTGTCCTGTTCTGCAGGTGATGATGTCCTACCAAATGTAGAAGAAAGTCCTCATGTCTCCAAGACATCTTCATTAAGGGCTGAGAATACTGTGGGAAGTTGAATCCCCCAGGGCTGTGACTTAGGGAGGGGAAGAGTAGGAGTTGGGTAGAATCTGTAGTCTTAAAAAGGGAGTTACAGAAATACAATATAAACAGTTAAAGGTATAGTTTCATGTTGTTTTTGAAGGTAGGATAGTATACTTGAGGGGAGGTGTAATATAAAGTTTAACAAATGGGATATGCTAAGGTATGACATAGATGATGATGTATACTAACACTAGTCGGTGTTAGACTCTTAAGGGAGAGGTTGGAACACCATGCCTAGGAGCAATATGCCTTCTCTGCAGCCTGTTTCGATATAGTACTAATAAACAAGTGTTAAGCAGATACCAGCAGATGCAGTCTGTATTCTAACTAAGTACCACACCTGGAGTCCAAGATAGAAGGACCATCTCAGAACACCTCGCAGGAAGTAAACTATCAGGGCAGAGCAATCAGTACCAGGGTGACGTCTGCTACATTGCCCACAACTGAGTTACAGGTCCTGACTAAGAAACAAGGAAAGATGAAACCAGGAGACTGCCCTTTTGAGTTCTCGCAGAGGGTCGAGATGTTAGGCAACTGTCACCCTGAGTTAGAGCCTATTGATAGAGGTGAACAATTATTGTCTGGAACCCACACTGAAGGGTAACCTGCCCTATGATGCTTTTAAGCCAGATACTTTGCTGGACGAGTTGGAAGTTTATGTACAGTCAGCTCTGGGGATAGAACAGATGGATATGGCTAAGGAGCTGTCAAAGTGTAAGCAGGCTCCCATCAAGTTTCCCTCAAGTTATGCAGAGTGTTTGTTTGCCATAATACTCTACAGTTACCAGAACAGCAGGTGGCACATGGAAAAATCAGGAATCTTTCAAACAACAGTTCTTTTATGGGTTACTGCATTCATTTTGACAGGCTTTGAGATATACTAAACTGCCTAATATGCCATGGGGTCTACCTTATTGATGAGACAAGCATGGGGCTATTCTAGGCTACTGGTGCACAAGATAAAGGAACCATGGACTGCACTAAGTGTGAGATCTGTCGCAGGAGGCAAGGATGACATGCAGGAAAGTGTGCTACAATTGCGGGAAACTGGGACACTTCTCCCACAATTTTAAGCTTCCCAGGAAGGAACATTCAGATGGCCCCCCCCACTCCTTGCCACCACCCCACCTTCCCAATGGGACTCTGGGAGGCCCCATTGCCAACCGGCTTCAAGCTCTGGCCCAGGGACCCATGAGGTACTGAAATGAGGGAAGTGTGAAGTGGCTTTAAGAGCTTAGCCGCTCAGATGCATATATGGATGAGCATGCAACCTAGCATGTCTACACCAGCTCATCAAGCTGCTGCGTTTCCACCAACACAGGGGCAGGAGTGGACGTGAGATTGAAGAGGACAGGACCTCGATCATGGTCAGAAATGGAGTTTGACCATGATTGGAATGGATGACCAGTGCTTTAAGCAAGCTGTCAGGGGGCCATCAGCAGGTGATGCTTGTGCACACTAGGTTATCCACCACTGTTATTCATACTCCACATCCTGAGTACCATGCTGCCATGGATAAAGGCTGCTTTATCATTTAGATAATGATCCACCGACCCTGGAGACCTGTCACCCTTCTCATTGAGACAGTTAAAATTAAAGTCTCTGATCCAATATATATGATCATGTATGATGGGTAAAATATTATAGAGAATGACATTCTGAATAGAATGGGAGAGATAGTGGATTATAACCAAAAGTGCTTGTGGTTTGGTCTGGGCAACAAGGGCCTGATTCAGGTAAAAGATGCATACTTGGTGTTTGCTATTAAGGCCATCAAGCCACTTCCCCTCCCTGCTCACCCTGTGCTTGATATACGCATCATTATACAACAATTTAATAACGCCTTGGCTACCTCTAATCATGACTGCGGTAGATTGCAAAATAAAAAGAGTATAACAAGCACTCCCAATGGCCTTGTAAACAATATCCTATTCCAAGGGAAACTATTCTCCATGTGTCATGAAGCTATTAATGTATATAATATTACTGGAAAAGTTATGGCTTTTAAAAAGTAATGCTTAAATTTGTACAAGTTCTTCCAAAGTTTGAGAAAAAAGATTTTGAAGCATTCTTTATTTCATTTGAGAAGCTAGCTAAACAAATGAAATGGCCACAGGCAAACTGGATATTATTATTACAGTCTAAGTTGTTAGGTAGGACACTTGAGGGATATGCTTCACTTTCAGAAGAAATGCCGATGAATTATGATGTGGTGAAAAAGGCTATTTTGAGTGCATATGGGTTGGTTCCTGAAGCATACAGGCAGAAATTTAGGAATAGGAGAAAACAGCGTGGGCAAACTTATATTGACTTTTAAAGAGTAAAACAAAGTAATTTTGACCAGTGGATACAGGTGTTAAAAATAAAGATAGCCTATACAGGTCTTAGGGAAGTAATTCTTTTGGAAGAATTTAAAAGATTCAATTCCTTCGGTAGTGAGAACTCGTGTGGAGAAACAGAGGGTTGATTCTGTAAGACAAGCAGCAGAGATAGCTGATGATTATGAGTTAGTTCATAGACCTAAACCTTTCTTCAACGCCCTTTCAAATTGGAAAAGGATAAAAAGGTAGGTAGTCAGGGAAGAGAAGGAGTAGCTGGAAGTTCCCAGGAAGTTTTTTTCTCAGAATAAAAAGGAAGGTGCTGAAGGTAGAAGTGAAATTTAAAAATTGAGATATTTTCATTGTAACAAAGTGGGGCTTACAGGAGATTACAAGAAAAACCTGTAGGAATTGTTGAAGTACAGAAATGCTCTGGAAGTAAAAGTACTGTGAGCTCTGAGGTTCAGGCACAGGAGAAACCAGTGGTTTGTGCACATGTGTACAGATTTGTGTACAGGTACAGAATCAGTAAAAGGTAAAGAAGTGGGAATGTGTTCACAGTTTACTCAAGAGAATTCTGAGGAGCAGGTTACAGAAATGTTTCAAGACTTTGCATGTGAAGGGAAAATCTTTCCATGTATACAGGGTACAGTAGGTAAAGATGTTAAAATTTTAAGAGCTACAGGGGCTAGTCAATCCTTAATGTTGTGGAATAGTGATATTTGTTGTTCAAAGGGAGTGTTGCAGGAGAAGGTAACAATAAGTGGGGTTCATGGAAATGCTAAATCTATTCCGTTGTGGAAGGTAAATTTAAAGAGCAGATGAAAAAATGGTGAAGTTATAGTTGGAGTGGTGGAAAAATTGCCCGTTGCAGGGGTTCAATTTATTCTGGATAATGATGGTGAAGCCGACGGTAGTTGAGCAGCCTGTAGCAGTGTTTTCAACAGAGATGTTATGGAAGCAACATTCTGGATTGTTTCCTGATTGTGTTATAATGAGATCAAAGGCCCACAAGGAAGAACAAGATAAACAACATAAGTAGGCAGTTCAAAGCCAAGAAGAAGGTGTTGAAATCCAATTATATCTTAACCTGTATAAATTAATAAAATGTTTCATTTAGCTTAATGTAAAACCTTGAGAACTGGTGGTCTGATCCCTGAATTTGGAGTCACATCTCGAACATTATACTTGAAATTCTAGGTTATGACAGTTGTTTAAAGTTTCCCTCTGGGATTTTAAAATAACTCAGTTGTGCCAACTGCATCGGCCATAATGCCATGTGCAAAAGGTCATTCAGTCATTTAAGTGAGCAGGGAGTCTTACACATGGGCACTTTCATCACCAGCTGTCCTTTTTGGCCAGTAAGAAATTGGATGGATCATCTGTGGTGATTGACCACAGATTACTGAGTGCTTAACAAGGCAACCCAAAGCAAGCCCCGATAGTCTGTGAAGCTCACACTTTACTGACACAACTCCCTGCCAAGGCACAATGGTACACCACCTTGGACATTGCCAATGGGTTCTGGGTAAATCTGCCAGGAAGATCAGTGTAAGTTTGCTTTTACCTTTGAGGGATACATGTCTATTTGCCTCCCACAAGGCTTCCATAATTCCATGACCATCTTCCATCAAAAGATGGTGCACATTCATGAGTGTTTCTCCTGACCTGATTGCCTTATACAAGACATCCTTCTCACAACTGAAGTGATAAGTGAACATTTAACCATTCTCTAGGAACTGTTAGGGCTGTTGCTAAAGTCAGGATTGAAAGTAAATCCTAAAAAGGCAAAACTGGTCCAGAAGGAGGTTAACTTTCCTTGGGGTCACCATTAGGCCAAGGAATTTGAGTCCAGATCAGCAAAATGTTTCTGTAATTCAACATCTTCCATTGCCAGAGTCCAAAACCATCTTGCACTCCTCCCTAGGACTGGTGGGTTATCAATGGAATTTTATCCCATGTTTTGCTGAGATGGCCAAGCCCCTGTATGACCTGCTGAAAGCAGAAACTTAAGATTTCTCCCACTATGAGGGAAGAACACTCGGAGGCGGTAGATCATTTGATAAGAGCTGTCACGTAGGCCACCTCACTAATTGCCCCTGATCTATCACAGTCCTTCCAATTTAAGACGGGGTCCACTGACGAGAGCCTCATCACCATATTGAACCAGCCTGAGGGGAAGAAACTTCAACCTATCGACTATGCTTCCAGAATTCTCCAGGGAATGGAACATACCTATTCAGTGTGTGTGTCACCTTTTGGCCACCTTTTTGGGTGGTCAAGCATTTTGCTTATATTACTGACCTGCAAAACGTGACCCTTCATTTACCGCATACTCCACTGAACCTTCTTCTGGGACCAAGCGATAACCTTAACCTTTTGATGTGGGCCCTCACCAGTCAGGCACCAGCTATCTGTGTTCATCCTCCCTTATTTACCTCTTTCATATGCACCCCATGGGTGGCCATTATTCTGTTTCTGCTACCCAAAAAAAGTTGCTGATGTGTGCTGGTGACTTGACATGTGCACTGTAGGACAAAGCGTACAAGAAGAAATAACGGAGACCGGTGAGAATGGTATAGCAATAATCATGGGTGATTTTAACCCACATATAGATTGGGAGAATCAGGTTGGCAACGGTAGCATGAAAGATGCGTTCATACATTGTTTTTGGGACAATTCTTTAGAGCAGGACATGCTACAGCCAACCAGAGAGCATGCTATTCTAGATCTGGTAATGTGCAAAAAGATAGTAAAAGGGTCCCCTAGGTAGCAGTGATCATAACATGGTTGAATTTTGCATTCTGTTCGAGAGAGAGAAGAGTGGGTCTAAGACTAGTGTTTTGAACTTAAATAAGGGCAATTTATGAGAATATGAAGAGTGTGCTGGCTAAATTGAACTCTGAAATTAGGTTAATGGATAAGAGTAGAGATGCATTGGCAACATTTAAGGAGATATTTCATAACACTCAGCAAAGATACATTCTAGTGAGAAAGAAAGACTCTAGGGAAAGGATGTGCCATCTGTGGCTAACTAAGGAAGTTAAAGACAATATCAAATGGAAAGAAAAAATGTACAATTCCTCAAATTAGTGGCAGGTTAGAAGACTGGACAGAATATAAAAAATAAAGAACGGCTAAAAAATAATGAGAGGGAAATTAGAGTATGAGAGAAAGCTAGCTAGAAATATAATAGAAATATAAAAACAGATAGTAAGAGTTTCCACAAGCATTTAAAAAGGAAAAGAGTAAGTAAAGTGAACATTGGTCCTCTACAGAGTGAGTCCGGAGAATTAAGAATGGAAAATAAGTATATGGTGGATGATTTGAACATATATTTGACCCACCTTCTCTGTCGAGGATACAGACAATATCCCAGAAATAAATGGGCATCAAGAGGGAGGAGCTTAAAGCAATTACAATCACCAGGGAAAGAGTACTGAGAAAATGATTAGAACTAAAAGCTGTCAGGTCCAGATGGACTTCATCCTAAGGCATGATAAGAAATAGCTGCTGAGACAGTGGATGCATTGGTTTTAATTTTCCAAAATTCCCTAGATCCTGGAAAGGTCCCATCAGATTTGAAAATAGCAAATGTAACTGCTCTATTCAAGATGGGAGGGAGGCTGAAGCAGAAAACTACAAGCCAGTTAGCTTAACATCGCTCATTGGGAAATTGCTGGAATCTATGGCTATAGTGGGGTATTTGGAAAATCTCAATGCAATCAGGCAGAGTCAATATGGTTTTGTGATAGGGAAATTGTGTTTCCTGTTAGCTAACCAATCCTCTGTCCATGCTAATATGTTACCCCCTGCACCATGAGCTCTTATCTTGTATAGTAACCTTTAATGTGGTGCCTTGTCAAATGTCTTCTGGAAATCCATGAACACCTGATCCCCGGTTCCCCTTAATCCATGCTGCTTGTTACTTCCTCAAAGAACTCGACAGAGGTGGGTCAAAAGGTTCACTTGACTGATTCCTGGGATGAGGGGGTTTTCCTACGAGGAAAGGTTGGACATTTTTGGCCTGTATCCATTGGAGTTTAGAAGAATGAGAGGCTATGTGATTGAAGGGGTGTTGAAACGATGGATGCAGCAAGGATGTTTCACTTTTTGTGAGAGAGTGGAATTAGGGGGCACAATTTAAAAATAAGGAGTCTCCTATTTAAGATTGAGATGAGGAGACTTTTTTTTCTCAAAGGGTCGTGAGCCTGTAGAAATCTCCTTCCCAGAGAGCAGTGGAGTCAGACACATTGAATATTTTTAAAGCTGAGTTAGATTGATTCTTTTTTTTATTCATTCATGGAATGTGGGCTTTGCTGGCTGGGCCAGCATTTATTATCCATCCCTAGTTGCCCTTGAGAAGGTGGTGATGAGCTGAATTCTTGAACCGCTACAGTCCATGTAGTGTAGGTACACTCACAGTGCTGTTAGGAAGGGAGTTCCAGGATTTTGACCCAGCAACAGTGAAGGAACAGCGATATATTCCCAAGTCAGGATGGAGAGCGACTTGGGAACGCCACCACCTGGAAATTCCCCTCCATCTATCTGCTGCCCTTGTCCTTCTAAATGGAAGTGGTCGTGGGTTTGGAAGTTGCTATCTAAGGAGCCTTGGTGAATTCCTGGAGTGCATCTTGTAGCTGGTGCACAACTGCTGCTACTGTGCGTTGGTGGTGGAGGGAAATAATGTTTGTGGATGTGGTGCCAATCAAGCGGACTGCTTTGCCCTGGACGATGTCAAGCTTCTTCAGTGTTGTGGGAGCTGCACTGATCCAAGCAAGCGGGGAGTATTTCATCACACTCCTGACTTGTGCCTTGTAGATGGTTGACAGGCTTTGGGGAGTCAGGAGGTGAGTTACTCATCGTGCAATTCATAGCCTCTGACCTGCTCTTGTAGCCACAGTATTTTTATGGCTAATCCAGTTCAGTTTCTAGTCAATGGTAACCCCCAGAATATTGATAGTGTGGGAATCAGTGATGGTAATGCCATTGAACATCAAGGGACGATGGTTGGATTCTTTCATGTTGGAGATGGTCATTGCCTGACACTTGTGTGGCAGGAATGTTACTTGTCACTTGTCAGACCAAGCTTAGATATTGTTGCATTTGGATATGGACTGCTTCAGTATCTGAGGAGTCACGAATGATGCTGGACATTGTGCAATCATCAGCGAACATCCCCACTTCTGACCTTATGATGGAAGGAAGGTCATTGATGAAGCAGCTGAAGATGGTTGGGACTAGGGCACTACCCTGAGGAGCTCCTGCAGTGATGTCCTGGAGCTGAGATGACCGACCTCCAACCGCCACAACCATCTTCCTTTATGCTAGGTACGATTCCAACCATGGAGAGTTTCCCCCCCTGATTCCCATTGACTCCAGTTTTGCTAGGGCTCCTTGATGCCACACTCGGTCAAATGTGACCTTGATGTCAAGGGCTGTCACTCTCACCTCATCTTGGGAGTTCAGCTCTTTTGCCCATGTTTGAACCAAGGCTATAATAAGGTCAGGAGCTGAGTGGCCCTGGCGGAACCGAACTGGGCATCAGTGAGCAGGTTATTGCTAAGCAAATGCCGCTTGATAGCACTGTTGATGACCCCTTCCATCACTTTGCTGATGATCGAGAGTAGATGGGGCACTAATTGGCCGGGTTGGATTTGTCCTGCTTTTTATGTACAGGATGTAGCTGGACAATTTTCTACATAGCCTGGTAGATGCCAGTGTTGTAGCTGTACTGGAACAGCTTGGCTAGGGCAAGCACAAATCTTCAGTGCTATTGCCGGAACATTGCCAGGGCCCATAGCCTTTTCAGTATCCAGTGCCTTCAGCTGTTTCTTGATATCACATGGAGTGAATCAAATTGGTTAAAGACTGGCATCTGTGATACTGGGGACCTCCGGAGGAGGCTGAGATAGATTATCCACTCGGCACTTCTGGCTGAAGATTATTGCAAATGCTTCAGCTTTATCTTTTGCACTGATGTGCTGGGCTCCTCCATCACTGAGGATGGGGATATTTGTGGAGCCTCCTCCTCCAGTGAGTTGTTTAATTATACATCACCATTCACAGCTCGATGTGGCAGGACTGCAGAGCTTAGATCTCATCCGTTGGTTGTGGGATCACTTAGCTCTGTCTATCACTTGCTGCTTATGTTTTTTGGCATGCAAGTAGTCCTGTGTTATAGCTTCACCAGGTTGACACCTCATTTTTAGGTATGTCTGGTGCTGCTCCTGGCATGCCCCCCTGCACTCTTCATTGAACCAGGGTTGATCCCCTGGCATGATGGTAATGGTAGCATGGGTGATATGCCAGGCCATGAGGTTACAGATTGTTTTCAAGTACAATTCTGTTGCTGCTGATGGCCCACAGCACCTCATGGATGCCCAGTCTTGAGTTGCTCAATCTGTTCGAAATCTGTCCCATTTTGCACAGTGGTAGTGCCACACAACACAATGGAGGGTATCCTCAATGTGAAGGCAGGACTTCATCTCCACAGTGACTGTGCAGTGGTCACTCCGACTGATACTGTCGTGGACAGATGCATCTGTGGCAGGCAGGTTGGTGAGGATGAGATCAAGTGTGTTTTTCCAGCTTGTTGGTTCCCTCCCCACCTGCCACAGACCCAGTCTAGCAGCTATATCCTTTAGGACTCGGCCAGCTCGGTCAGTAGTGGTGCTACCATGCCACATTGAAGTCCCCCACCCAGAGTATATTCTGCGCCCTTGCCACCCTCCGTGCTTCCTCTGAGTGATGTTCAACATGGAGGACCACTGATTCATCAGCTGAAGGAGGGCGGTATGTGGTAATCAGCAGGAGGTTTCCTTGCTCATATTTGACCTGATGCCATGAGACTTCCTGGGGTCCTGAGTCGATGTTGAGGACTCCCAGGACAACTCCCTCCTGACTGTATACCATTGTGCCACCACCTCTGCTGGGTCTGCCCTGCCTGGTGGGACAGGACACACCCAGGAATGGTGATGGTGGAGTCTGGGACATTATCTCTAAGATGTGATTCCATGAGGATGACTATGTCAGGCTGTTGCTTGACTAGCCTGTGAGACAGCTCTCCCAATTTTGGCACTAGCCCCCAGATGTTAGTACAAAGGACTTTGCAGGGTCGACAGGGCTGCGATTGCCATTGTTGTTTCCGGTTCCTGGGTTGATGCCGGGTGGTCCATCTGGTTTTATTCCTTTTTTGTGACTTTGTAGCAGTTTGTTACAACTGAGTGGCTTGCTAGGCCATTTCAGAGGGCATTTAAGAGTCAAGCACATTGCTGTGGGTCTGGAGTCACATGTAGGCCAGACCAGGTAAGGATGACAGATTTCCTCCCCTCAAGGATGTTAGTGAACTAGATGGGTTTTTACAACAATTGACAATGGTTTCATGGTCATCATCAGACTTATAAGTTCAGATTTTTATTGAATTCAAATTCCACCTCCTGCCATGGAAGGATTGGAACCTGGGTTCCCAGGTCATTATCCTGGGCCTCGGGATTACTAGCCCAGCAACATTACCACTACAGCATCGCCTCCCCATTCTTGATTGACAAGGGAGTCAAATGGTATAGGGGGTGGGAAGGGAGTTAGAGTTGAGGCCCCAATCGGATCCTTTTGAACAGTGGAGCAGGCTTGAGGAACAGAATGGCCTTCTCCTGTTCCTAATTTGTGTGTTCGAGATGTAGAGAGCTATGTTAACCAATGCCTTCCTTGCCTTCAAACTAACCCCCAAGTCACTCTAATCGAGTGTTTCATTGCTCACAGTCACCAGCACAAGGACTCTGGACTAGCATTCAGATTGATTTTATAAGTCCACTAACTAAATTGCAGGGAAACTATTCGTGTGTTTGTAGTGATTAATCAATTTATTAAGTGGATTGAAGGTTTCCCTTGCTGAAATAACACTGCATTGATGGCAATGAATTATTATTGAATGAGATATTCAGCAGGTGGAGATTGCTGGTCCAAATAGACAGTGACCAGGGATTTCATTTTAGGGGGAATGTGTTTTCAGACTCACAAAAATTACGAGGTATCACAGATAAAGTGCACATTGCCCATCATCCCCAATCATCTGGGATAGAAGTGAGGGGAAACAGAACTTTGAAAGGCATGCTGAGCAAGGTATGTACAGAACAGTCCAGTAGATGGGCTGAAGTATTGGCACCTTATTTGATGGCTGTTGCTCTTCTCCACATAAAATTACCTGGGTGTTTCCTTATCAAGTGATGAGCAGGCACCTTATGAGGACACCCGGACATGTAACCTTGGCAAATGGTTCACCCTTAACTACATGACTGTGCAACCTCAAATGGTTGGAGAAATTGGTTATATACATGGAGGAGTTGGGAAAATTAGTAGCAACCAACTTGGGAAAAGTACAACAGCAAATTAAGCAATAGTTGAATAATAAGGTAATGTCTTCAGTACTTCAAGTGGGACAGTCGAATGGTGCAGAATTTAGCCCAAAGGAAAACTCCTTCAGCCTAAATGGCCTGGACCATATTGGGTAGTGGACAAATTGAATCCAGCCATGTATTTGACCAAACTCCCTCCAAAGAAACGGTCAAAAGACCTGATATTTAAGTGGCTCCACTTGAATCAGTTAAAACTTGTGAAAGAATAAATGCTACATTTGTCTTGCAGGAAGCAAGGGAAATGGAGTTTATGGTTACGATGCTGTTGGGAAGGATGATGATATCAACACAACCCTTCCTATTCTTCATGCAGTACCCTAATGGGCAGAAGGGTACACATTTCAATTGAACAATCCCAAAGTACATCTTTTCATTGCATGCTCCTTGGCTAACTCCTGGTAGAGCTGAAAGGGGAAATTGGTGGATTTTTATGGGTAAACTCATGGGACACAGTCATCCAAGCATCAGGGAGAGGCCAGTTCGATGTACCGTCAACTGCATCATGATGGTCACTCGAGGGGAAGAGTTTCCAGTTAAGTCAGCTTATAGGAGGAAGGGTGAATATTGTGTTATCACAATACAGATTGAGTGTGAATACAGAGATCAGGCTTGCCTTTTTGTGCGACACCCCTGCTCCCTGTTAAAATCAGGACTTGTGTATTTCCCAGAATAAACGATCGATGACAGATAGCGATCAATGTGACAGATGAATTTCAGGAACACCATTATTTAGCTAGGTTCAGGTATTCATTCACCTGAGCAACTAAGAAGGATTGCATAACACATCAACAGCTCTTATTGACATTAGAACAAAGAACAAAGAAAAGTACAGCACAGGAACAGGCCCTTCGGCCCTCCAAGCCTGCGCCGATCATATTGCCCGTCAACTAAAACATTTTGCACTTTCCGGCTCCGTATCCCTCTATTCCCATCCTATTCATGTATTTGTCAAGCTGCCTCTTAAACACCACTATCGTACCTGCTTCCACCACCTCCTCTGGCAGCGAATTCCAGACACTCACTGCCCTCTGCGTAAAAAAACTTGCCCCGCACATCACCTCTATAGTTTTCTCCTCTCACCTTAAATCTATGTCCCCTAGTAATTGACTCTTCCACCCTGGGAAAAAGCTTCTGACTATCTACTCTGTCCATGCCACTAATAATTTTGTAAACTTTTATCAAGTCGTCCCTCAATCTCCGTCGCTCTAGTGAGAACAATCCGAGTTTCTCCAACCTCTCTTCATAGCTAATAACCTCCAGACCAGGCAGCATCCTGGTAAACCTCCTCTGCACCCTCTCCAACGTCTCCATATCCTTCTGGTAATGTGACCAGAATTGCACTCAATATTCCAAGTGTGGCCTAACCAAGGTTCTATACAGAACCAAGGTTCTATATAAGGTTCTATTACATCATACAACAGCAGAATAGCCATATCTTGGGAGATATTGCTAAGATTAGAGATGACAGCCACTGGTAAGATTTAAGGTTGAGTATTTAGCATCAACTAACATCTTCCCCCATTCCCTGATAGCACACCAGGTGATAGTCCTAGTTGGGTTAATTATTACCCTAAGGCACATGAGCTGAATGATTCGAAATTTGAGGCAGTGAGAGCTTGTGACAAAGACATCAAAGACTATTTATGCCAATGTTGCTCAAAGATGCCAGCCAGGTGGATATGAGATTATTGAAGAGAACAGAGCCATGTGAAAGACATCGCCTTTAGTGTAAGACAGTCAAGGAAGCAGTACTCCTGTACTTTATCCTCGAGTTGGAGATTGTAGGGTGTACCAAAGTAAGCTTTCAAAAAGCATTAAGCTCTCAGGAGAGCTTTCTTACCCTACCTTATTATATAATGAAATAAGCTCTTGAAATACATTGAATTAAGCTTTTTGAAATGAGCTTCTGTAATGTCTTGTTATGAACCTCTTTATGAAACTTCATTATAGGTATTGGCTTTGTAGCTGCAAAACAGGTTTTTGTAACCTAAACTGTCAAAAAAGCAGTTATGAAACTACAATGTAAGTGAAAACCAGATGAACTAGGTTAAAATGCAGATTCTGACTTTGTTGCTATCATGAAAAGCTATAAACATCTTCCATGTGTATGTCTTGAACTGCTAATGAACTTTGGGCTAACGATGTGGTCTGTGTGAGCCAATTAGATTACCTGAAAGCCAGTATGACCTTATCCTCGAGAAGTATAAAAGAGGGAAAGCTTTGGGCATCTTTGATTAAGTTTGAAGATGACATGATGAGACAAAAGAAGATATCCAGAAGAAGATATTGCCCAGTGACTTTGGGAAGCAAGAACCAGAGGCTGCTGATTGACTACTGCCATTTGTTAAGCATTAATTTTGTGCATACTAACTGAACTCCGCAAACTCATTTTGATAATCAAAGCATCCCGTGTCCGTACCAATTGGGTTTCAGAGTGGTCAAGATACTGAAATCTTACATGACTAAGGTTGATTGGGTAAATAGACTAAAAGGTATGGCAAAAAATAAACAGTGGGAACTATTTAAAGAAACAATTCAAAATGTTCAATAAAAATTAATTCCGTTTAAAAAACAAAAGATCAGCAAGATAGATTTATCCACGGCTCACCGAACATAATACCGATTAAAAGAAGAGGTTTATAATGTTGCAAAGAATAGTAATAAGCCAAGACCCACCAAAATGTTGATAATATGAGAAATAAATAGAAGTTGCAAGTAAACTAGCCAGGAATATAAAAGCAGGTGATAAGAAATTTTACACATAAATAAAAGGAGAGACATTAAAATAAACATTGGTTCCTTAGAGGCGGAGGAAGGGGAGATTATCATGGGGAATGAGGAAATGCCAAAGGCTTGAACAAATATTTTATGTCTGTCCCCACAGTAGAAGTCACAAAGTACGTACAAGAAATAGAGAGTAAGTAACGGGCTAAAAAGAGTGGGGAACCTAAAATAGTTAATATCAGCAGAGAAAAAGTATTGGAGAAACTTAAGGGACTAAAAGCTGATAATCCCAAGGCCTACATTCTAGGGCTCTAAAAGAGGTAGCCGCAGAGATAGTTGGTGCACTATTCCCTTAGATTCTAGAGTGATCCCAGTGGATTGGAAATTAGCAAATGTAACACCACTGCTTATGAAAGGAGGGAGACAGAAACCAGGGAATTACATATCAGTTAGCCTGATATCAATCATTGAAAAAATGCTGGAATCTATGATTGAGGAAGTCTTAGAAAATCATCATATGGTCAGACAAAGGGGAACCAGTAAATATAGTATACCTAGATTTCAAAAAAGGGCATTAAATAAGGTACCACACAAAAGGTTAATATGCAAGATAAAGGCTCAGGGAGTTGAGGGTTACATTTTATCATGGATAGAAGATTAGTTAACTGACAGAAAGCAGAGAGTAGGGATAAACAGGATATTTTCAAGTTGGCAGGCTGTAACTTGTGGAGTGGAACAATGATCAGTGCTGGGGCCTCAGCTATTTATAATCTATATTAATGATGGATGAGGAGACTGAGAATAATGCATCTAAGCTTGCTGATACAATGCCAGGTGAGAATGTAAGCTGTGAGGAGGGCATAAAGAGTCTGCAAAGAGATTTAGGTAGGTGAAGTGAATGATCAACAAGATGGCAGATAGAATATAATGTGGGAAAGTGTGATGTTATTTATTTTGGTAGTAAGAATAGAAAAACAATATTTTGAAAGGGCATGTAAACTTTTAATGTTGATGTTCAGAGACACTTGGGTGTACTTGCACAAATAACACAAAGATAGCATGCCCGGGACAGCAAACAATTAGGAAGACAAATAGCATGTTAGCCTTTATTGCAAAGGGGTTGAAGCACAAAAGGAGTCCTGCTATAATATATAGGGCTTTTGTGAGACCACACCAGGAGTACTGTGCACACTTTGGTCTCCATGTCTAAGGAAGGATATTCTTACATCAGAGGCAGTATAGCAAAGATTCACTAGATTGGTCCCTGGGATGTGAAGGTTGTCATATGATGAAAGGGTGAGTAAATTGGGCCTATACAATTTGAAGTTTAGCATAATGAAAGGTGATATCACTGAAACATACAGGATCCTGAAGGGAATCGTCATAACCCATTTTTGCAATATGTATGTTTCGAGATGCAGGCTTTGAATTCAGTAGTAATAAGACCACCAAGTCTCAAGAGGTTTTTTATAAAACTAAATTAAACATTTATTAATACAAGAAATATTGTAAGCACATACATATGTCGACAAAATTACGACCATAATAACTACAGAAACCCCCTAATTAATCTGACTCTCAGTTACACCTCCATTAAGGCAACAGTAAAACACAGAATTTTCTCATTGGTGTGCAGGGGCAAGCCCGGCACGCCAACGCATAAAATGACGCTGGATGACATCAGGCGTGCGTCCCGATGTCACTGCGTGTCATTCAGATTTTTCGTTCGGCGGGCACGGGCCTGAGGCAGCTGCACACCCGCCAAACTGTCAAAGGCCTGTTAATGCCATTAAAAAACTAATTAAAGTAATTATCAACGCTGCCAATCCAACCTTAAGGTTGGCGGGCAGGTGAAGAGTCCTAGCGGCCTTCGCATTTTTCAGGAAACCTTATCCATGGGCGGGATGAGGTTTCCTGAAGGTTTTAGTAAATAAATAAATAAATTTTGCTCAATTCATAAACATGTCCCAGCTCATGTGGCACTGTCACATAAGGGGACATGTGTAAATAATTTTTATCTTTCTTTATTAAAAATTCTCAATATGTACTTAATCCCCCTGATGATGACTTTCTAAGATTTCCTCAATCTGTGCCTCAGGGTGATTACTGGGGTCTTTCACGTGCATGCACGAAAGAGCACAGGCTCTGGCTCTCCCTCTTCCCCCTGCCCACACAGGCAGGGCTGAGCACTACTGGCCGTGCGTCACGCTGTGCGGGCCTTAATTGCCCACCCATGTAAAGTAGTGGTGCGGAGCCAATCGCGGGCAGCGATCAGCTCCGCACCCGCCTGCGCTTGCTCCCGACCGGACCGCCCGCCCAACATGGGGAAAATTCTCCCAATAGATTTAAACAGAATCCTGGCAAAGCACACTTGAGACAGTCACATTCAAAATGAGTTTCTTTAATCTCTGGGTCCTTATAGACAGCGGCTTGAGGCTTACAAGCTGGAGGCTTTAGAACTTAGAATGCCTCTATCTTTTACCAACAGCCTTCTCTTCCTTTATACAAATTCTCAGTGTATCAGTAGGTTTTTTGAACTTGACCTCTTCTAACAATAAAACCCTTTCAGAACACCAATTTTATTAGTAAGCTTTGGAAAAAGTAAACATTGCTTGGCTTCCTCTGGCTTTGGGTAATATTTCACTCATTCTTTTGAATGGTTTATTTAAAAATGCAAATTGCCCTTTTACGCTTCAGCTTGTAATTTATCTAATTAACATTTCAAACCTACTTCTCTTCTATACATCAAAGCCTCTAGACCAGTTGGCTTTAATCTAATTAAGACACAGACACACACACACATAGTCACAGGCACCACTAGAACTCTATTTTAAAATAATTTCCAATAACATTCTAGACATTATTATGTCTTCTTGACATAATAATGGATGCTGGAGATCTGAAATAAAAACAGAAAGTGCAGGAAAAGCTTAGCATGTTTGGAAGCATCTGTGAAGAGAGAAACAGAGTTAATGGCCATAATTTTTCCACTGGTGTGCGGGGGAAGCCCCCGTACACCGATGCATAAAATGACGTGCGGTGACATCGGGCGAGCATCCCAACATCACTGCACGCCATCGCGATATTTAGGTGGGCGGACGTGCGATGTTCTCAGATGTGCGCCCGCCTTTAATTAATCAGCTAGTTAAGGCCCTTGAAGCAGCAATTGTCTGCTATTTTTCGGGGCAGTTGCGATCTTCAGGACGTCACATGGGCACAACGGGCAGGTGCGTATGAGACATTTGTATAAACCTCATCCAACGGCGAGATAGTAGGGGTGAGTGGGGTCGCGAGTGGTATCTGTTAGATATTTAATTGTGGAAGTTACTGATAGTTGCCTGTGTGAGCAGGAATACTTCAAAACTCATACCAGCTGCTTGGACAGGAGTAAAAGCCTTCAGGTCAGGACTCTACAGTAAAGATCTTTTTTGGGGCCTGCAGCTTTCAGGAAGCCTTCCCTTAGCCTGGGAATAGGAGTTGTGCTCTCCACTGGAGGCACCTCCTCTGAGGAGGAAGGGAGAGCCAGAAGGGGGAGGAGGCCAGGAGTCCACACTCAGCCTCCAGGGGAGCCACCTTTGGGCGGAGAGGTGCAGGCACAAGGGGAGCAGGGCAACAGGAAGTACAAGGCAGAAGAGGCTGCAGAAGACGCCACCATCCTGCTGCCAGGGTATACAGGCGGCAAAGCAGCTAGCTCAATATGTCTGAGGTGCAGTGCTGAAGGAGACTCCGTCTCTCAAGGGAGACAGCTCCATCTGTCAGATGATAGGCCCTGTGATCTCTGCCAACTGTGTGAGCGGGCACCCCATGCCAGTGGCGCTGAAGGTCATGGCTACCCTCAACTTCAATGCCTCCAGCTCTTTCCAGGGGTCGGTGGGTGATCTTTGTGGAGTCTCACATTCAGCTGTCCACACTTGTGTCAAGCAGGTGACAGATGTTCTGTTCAGGTGTGCATTGACTTTCATCCACTACCGCCGGGACGAGGCCAGCCAGACAGAGTGAGCCAGAGGCTTCGCGGTGATTGCTGGCTTCCCCCATGTCCAGGGTGCTATAGGCTGCACACATGTGGCCATCAAGGCGCCAGCAGGTGAGTCCGGTGCCTTTGCCAACAGGAAGGGCTTCCACTCCATGAACGTGCAGATAGTGTGTGATCACAGGATGCAGATTCTGCAAGTCTGTGCAAGGTACCCAGTCAACTCCTGCGACACTTACATCCTGAGACGCTCCCAGATGCCGAGGCTCTTCAGTGCTCCAGCCTGTCTGGATGGATGGCTGCTGGGTGACAAGGGCTATCCCCTCAAAAGGCGGCTCATGACGCTTCTCCGCCATCCAAGAACAGAAGCTGAGCAGCGGTACAATAGGAGTCACACCTCAACAAGGGCTGTAGTAGAGAAAACCATTGGTCTTCTTAAGATGTGCTTCCGATGCCTGGACCATTCAGGGGGGTCTAATACCCCCCATGGAGCCTTTGATGGCCCCACCTGGGAAGGAGCGGCCAGTTCCAAAGCTGGCATCCCCCCAGTCACTGCAGACTCATCAGATGCCTTGGTCACTGGCAGAGGGACGGAGGAGCTGCTGCCCTCATTCGGAGCACCCTGAGAGGAGCCCGCAGAGACGACAGGCAGCTGCTGTGCCGACATGAGGTTGCTTCAGACCTCCCTGCTCAACGTAGATGGATGGGCACCGAGCTGGGAAACTTGGTGTCCAAACCATCTCCCACACTGGCGCTGACCAGCTGAGGTCAATGCCGCTGTGAGGGCTTGCTGGTCCGAGTACAACCCCAGGAGACCCTGAATGGTCTCCTGGAGGAACCTCTCCACAAAAGCCGCCACTCTCTCCATGGAGGAAGCATGACGCTCCGCCATGAGGCTCATTGCATTGGTGATGCTCCGTGTGGACTCCTCCACCATGGGCACCATGCCACGCATAGCCTCATGTATCTCCGCCAGATCCTCCCGCATATCCTGCTGCACTTCCAGCATTTGCTGCCTCACGGATGACTCCAGAGGCACATCTTCAGCCACTGACTGAGCATGTGCCTGGTCTCCAGCAGTCCTCCGACTGCTGGCACCATGGGTGCTCTCTTTCTCTGCCCGCACCTCAGGTGAGTGTGAAGTGCCCTCACCACTGTGCCCCGGGACACTAGCCAGAGATCTAATTCCCATCGAAGTGCTAGTGTCTGTGCTGGTGCCTGCCTGGCAGAGATGATGTGACGCTGGTGAGTCGATATGTTCTGGGCCCTCAGGTGTGAGAGGTGGCCCCTCTGCCTCTACCTCCTGGTTCTGCTCCGGTGATGCTGAAAGGAAAAACAAGGACATTTGATTAGTTAAAGTGTCAATGTGCATGCCGCTCCCTCGGATCATTATGCGCTCATCCTTCCATAATCAATGGTCAACCCATGTTGCAAACTTCAATCACTGAGCATTCAGCAGTGCCATGGCTGCTGGGATACACATGGTGACCTTAGTGCTCGGCAAACATACCTCCCTGTGGCACTCCAGCCTCACCACCACTGGTGGACTTGGGCGCATGGCACCCCTCCAGATCCATGGCCTGTTGTTCAAAAGGAGTCAAGATGGTCAACTGGGCCTGGCCTTCACCAGTGCATATCCGCTCTGTGGAATTGTGTGCAGTTTTCTTCTGAAAAGGAGAGAAGAGCATTGATTAGACCAGCCTGTACCTGGATTCCCATCGCATCCCTGCCAACCCAGCCAGAGTGGGACATTGCAGGGCTCTAGTTTTTTGTCACCCCGCAGCTGCTGCACACTCACATAAAGAAGCCAGGGCTGACCCTCCCTTGCCCAAATGCTGCCTCCATCACATTTGGCAGCACAAGGTGTAACTTTGCAAAGCAAGGAGGCACAATCACGTGGAACACAAAGGCCAGCAGATGGATTGGTGTCCCGCCACCTGGAAGTTCCCCTCCCAGCATGTTAGCGCCCTGACTTTGACATGCTTCCCAGTTCCAGCACTGTGCCTAGGTGCAGACCCTTGCATTTGCCCCTGAATCTATACTCTGAGTTTCAGTGTCACACATGCTGTGGGTGCAGAACCCAGCTCAGCACTACCCTGTCAGGGTGAACTAGGCATGGCCAATATCTGCTGGCCCACCTAGCAAGGGAAACATGCCATGAAGGATCCAGTGCTGTAACTGCATTCAGAGTTGTTGGCGGGGAGGGGGGGAGTGCGGGGGGTTGGTGTGCTCCTTGGGGGGAAAGGCTGACGGCTGCATTAAGTGACCTCAGCCAACATGGTACTCACCATTCCCAAGTGCACTGCCCAACCCTCCGGACTTGCCTGCACACCAGAAGCCCTCTGATGAGCCCTTCTACCGGCCAATTTGAGCAGCTTTGCAAAGGCTGCCAAGGCTTCATTTAAACAAGCCACCGGGTCATCATTGGACCCAGCGGTCAGTGCATTCCCGCCACCGGCCGCCCACTCTCGCCGTCCTTGGGAGTCATGCATTATGCTGGGCGGGCCTTAATTGGCCCGCCCATGTAAAATGGTGGTGCGGGCCCAATCGCGGGTGGCGATCGGGTCCATGCCTGCTCTCACTCGACCCATCCGACATGGGGAAAATTCTCCCCAATGTTTTGAGCCCAATATGACTCTTCTTCGGAACTGGAGAGTCACATTGGACTTGAAGCTGATCATTTAGGATGACGATGAGGGGAAATTTCTTCACTGAAAGCATTGTGAATCTTTGTAACTCTCTACCCCAGAGGATTGTGGATGCTCCATCACCTAATATATTTAAGGCTGAACTTTAGAGTGCGGGACACTGTCTACTGGCATGGTGCCTGGCTCTGGGGGTCTCCTGCCTCTGCTTCTCCTGCTTGTATGGATACTGATCAGGGTATGAATATTGGAAAGATCAGTGCAGCTGCTTAATTCTTCTAGAAAAACAATGATTGAGGGGGTTGGAACTGAAAAATCTCAGTTCAGAAACTGATAGCATTTTGGTGCAGTTGAGAGACAAGGGCTCAGGTTTTCGCTTCATACTTGGGGAAGACGAGTGGGCCCGTTCCCAAATTCCAAAACCCAAGCCTCCCTCTGAACTCCATTCTTGCCGTATTTTTGTCTCTGAGAAGCAGAGCGGTGGGAGGGGTAAGGTTTTGTAAGCTGCAATACAGAGGTGCGGACATGGAGGCAGGCTGGTTAGAGGGCCCATCTCAGCTCTTTGGGACAGCAACCCAGCTCCCAGCATAGTCCTTATGCCCCCTAAAAATCACCCCTCACCTCCTGACCCACCCCCATGCCCTTTCATACTGCCCCTGAACACACCACGCCCCGCTCCCATCTATCCTCCATATCACTTATCCTGTATCCACAATGGGCAGACCTCAGTAACCATGTCTTTGAAAAGGACATTAAAAAGATAACTTCTAACAATCTATTGGGCTGACATTCAAACACGCTTCATGTTGGGCGGCTGGAAGAAACTTTCATTCATCAAAGCCATTCAAAAAAATCCCTTCAAGTGGTCAATACTTCGTAAAAACAAACACTTATTCATTCATCATGTCAAAGACAGGTAATCCTTTAATAACATCCTAAATGTCAATCAAACTGTGAACACAACCCCCTGCTGAGAAATGTGGTTCTGGAGCTGTTGAAACTCAGCCAAGGATTCATTATAACCCCAGCTATTAAAATAAACCCTTGGAAATGTAAACAATGGAGTCCATAGAAACAGGTGGTCCTTTTTTCTAAGCTACAGGTTGTGTTTTTTTTTTCCCATTTCAAACCAGATTGTCTGAAAATCGACGATTTGGAGCAGGTAGTTAGATTTGTTTTAACTTTCAACAGTCGTACAGTTTTTTTCCTCCAAAGGTAAAGATTTCTGGACATTTAAATCACAGTCCAAAACATAACAGGGGAGTTTCCAGCACATTTTTCTACAGTTTTGAATGCATTATGGCATTTTTTTCCAATGGGAAAAATATTCTATGCACCTCAACACTGAAACAATGCTGGTCAATGTAATGGTCAACTTATCTTTTTCAGGACAGAGCCCTATAATGAGTCTTTGAAGTTAAAGCACACATCTACATTATAATACAGCATCCAGTAGTGACGTTTGATGTTGTCAAAACATCTAACACTTAACCCATCAGAATGTTTCTAGCTTCTCAGCAGGCTTCACCCAGTGGGTACATTCTTTCCAAAGAGGTGAGGGTTTTTAGGGCTTCCAAAACCTGCACCAGCAAGTTAAACTATCAGGTGGGAGGAAAATGAATTTCCTACAGGCCTCACCATGGGGAACCCGACTTCAGAAGAGGTGCTGGGTCATGATTCAAGGCCTTCCTGACCCGTGAAAATGCCACACAAAAATGGCAGGGGTTGGGAAGGCACTGCAAATTTGAAAGTACTGCACAAAAACATTCTAAGTTTTTGTCATTTCTGACCCCAATCCAGCCTCGATCATCAGACAAAAATCTGGCTCAAGGAATCAAAATGAATCACATGAAAAATTGCTGCACAACAATTTAATATAAATTTACAATGTTTGGGGCCCCTTCCATGGCTGAAATTGCTCAATTGTGTTGATTTCAGGTGAGTTTGATCCTACTACATCACAAATTTCGGATGTAGATCTACGTCAGTGAATGATCTGCATAAAGCGGGAAGCTCACCTGAGCTGATCTTTTGAATATGGGGCGGAGGAACGAAAATGTGCATTTCAGCAGATGTACCTCAGTCGTGATGCAAGTGGCCAAGGAAATCGACACATGGCAATGTCTCAGTGTAAAGCAGTCGTAAACCAATTACACACAAATTTCATGGTGCAACACTGCTCTTACACCACAGTTGTGCCGTAAAGGTTCTATTTATATTTATTTGTTAGCTATCTAATGTGCCTGTCAGGAAACCCATAAGATCAGGTGGAATGCTGATTTTACCCTCAGTCCAATATTTGACTTCAATGGAAAGTAAAAATAGATGCGACGTAAAACTGATACTGATCCCCATCAGTTTCCTGGCAGCGGGTGAGGTTATAATTGCCCCAATGTCTGAGAGCAGAAGAAACAAAACTCTGTCTAATAAAAGCAAATTAAACCAATTTCTCAGAATGTCCAAGCCTGCAAGCACACTTACAAACACAACTATTTAAACTGTCGGCCATATTACAAGTTATCTGATCTCCTTTCATTCGATTCAGTAAAGTACTGTATATCTTTATTTACTCAGAGAAATGAAGAGGTAAAGCCATGGCAATGTTATTTCTATTGACATTAGCTTTGACAGTTAAGCAAGAAGAATCAATAATGTTGCTTATTATTTCGAATGATGTTTTGCATGAAGATGACATGATGACATGGTTACATGAATAAAAAGTTATTGATTTATTGTAATAGTTTCGTAACATTGTCATTAATTATTAAATTAATGTGATTGCAAGTACAGAAATGTATGAAGTGTGAATTATAATGGCAATGGCAGTAATTAAGATACCATTTCACCAAAACAAATTAATGCTGCTTTTTCACAAAGCAACATCATAGTTTGAAGATTTTAACATAGCTATATTAATGTAGTTGTCAAAATTATTTATCTGTTTCTGTCAATTCTATTAAATGTTAGTACAGTGAGTCAAAGACCTACAGTAGTTCTATCACTGTAATTATAATGTCACTGAAGAACAAGATTTATCTGCTGGTTGAATGAGATGCTGTCAGTGAACAAGAAAATAAGATTTATGGGTGGTTTTCAGTTTGGTTGTTGATGTGTTCCTTGAACATCACCATGCTTTCCCATACAAAATGACACCATATATAGTTTAAAATAAAAGCGCTTGCAAGTTATTAATCCTCTTGAACATGATTTTGAGGATTGTTTTAAGGATCTACTTAATTATGACAATCTGGGTTTCTTTGTTCAACCTATTTCCCTCCACTTTCTTCTGTCCTCTCCTGAAGGAGCTGATTGATATTGAGGTGTATTTCTATGGCTACTCTCCTGTACCTTGCCATTCTTCATGTGTGAGCCTTGACAGTTGGTGTCAGTAGGCCACTTGATCGTGGGAGCATGACAGGTGCACCAATCTTGGTCTCACTTGATGTCCACACAAATGCTACAGTCCAGCTGGGGCCACAGGATAGCGACCAGCACTGAGAACCCTGGCTGACTATTTTAGTTCTTTAGTATTGCTGCTATGTCCTTGCTTGAGATTAGCAACCTCAGTCCAGGCTGGAGATTGAATCTGGGTCCAGCTAGTCTCAATGGGCTGGATTTTGTCACCCCCATTGGCGTATTTGAAGAGAAGGCTCATAAGATAAATTGGATGGCCTTCCCACCACCTTCCCTTAGGCCTATTGAAGCCCTTGAGTGGCCAATCCCATCTCTGCTACTAACTTACATGCGGCAGGGGAAGGTGGAGGCAGAGGCAAGGTGGGTAGCCCAGCAACTTTCACTGTGTGGGCTACAGCTGGACAAAAAGGAATGTACCTCCTTTAGGGGCATCCCTGTACCAATTGGAGACACCCGCATCCCTCAAACCCTCCCTTCATCCCCCCCCCACGCTCCCCCACCCCAAACCACCCCCCACATACAGTTCCTTTAACTTGGCCCCCAGCCCTCCACCAACACCAACACCCCCACCCCGTCCCTCCAGGGTCTCCCAGCGAGGCCCGTCCAAAATACCAGACTTACCCCTAAGTCTAGGCTCCATGACTTCTCCCTAGTTACTTGCCTGTGGTCCCAGCAATGGCACTAGTCAATCCTGGTGCTGCTGGGACCAAATTGGTCGGAGGCTCTATAAGGTAGGACTTCCTCCCAAATGGGGACGCAAGTCCCACTTTGAATCAATTAATCTGCTCCTAGCATAATATCACTAGGGTGCTTCCAGATTCTGAGTTGGTGGGCCCACAACCAACTTTTCCATTGGTAGTAGGGTCGGGGAGGGCGGAGGCGAGGCTGGGAATATGCTTCCCTGTAAAATCCAGCCCCATGGCTCAGTTTCACATTGGGCTATACAATTATGGAATCACCAACTGGGCAAGTAAAGATCTGTGTTTCTGTTATTAATCAAATTAACTTCAACTTTTTACTAAAGACTTTCTGCAGATATTTGTAATTTTTTTAAGGAGTTACTAGTCCATAATTTATTTCTTCAAATGGCTACAAACAGATATCACTCAAATTCTTCATTTAACTTTGACCAAGAAAGAATAAAGATTACAGAGGCTTTGTCCAAAAGTATTAAGGCGAGGTCATAGGGAATACATTAAGCAGTGATTATTGAATACATTAAATATTTTGTGCTTTATTGTAATTAAATGAAACACTTTTGCTTTAATTGCCATGATAAATAAACCAGGAATTTAAAATAAATATAATTGTAGTAAGTTGTATTTTGTATGCCAAGCAGCAGAATGAAGCTGCTTTCTTGCTGATCTTTGATAAGTACAGGATAGGGGGCCATGGAATGCGCATTGGGAATCTATCATTTCATTAGTGCTTCAAGCCACATGGGCCTGGAGTACAATACATTTTACCAATGATAATTCTTTAATAATAGCTTCTTCCAGTTTATTTTAACCTGCCAGAATCAGAAAGCTTATTCCATTTAAAATAGCCGATAGGTTTCCTTTAATTATCGCATGACTATTTTTAATGACAGAAAGCACTGTATAATTAATGAAGTATATTTACTGCTCGGATTATATAATTTGAGAATCCTATCCCGTATCATTTTAATTTAGCAGTGCAATTTAATATAGCTATTATTGCTCCTCAACATATCTTTATTTAAAATCTCTCATTATACTTTCTCCCATTTCTCAGTCCTGTATGCCACACATCATTCTCTGCCTGAGGGACAGGGATGATGATCTATTCCTGGGCTTCTGCCATTGTTGCTCTAACCAGCTGCTACACACAGCATGCAGCATTTTGCCCTTTGAATTTCCTTAACTTTTTTCCCCAAGTGTGATTTATAGAGGTGATTTTTTTTTCCCCCTTCGCACCAGCCATGTTCATTCAAGATCATGTGCAACAACTGTGTGTATTGCATGTATTAATGTACCCTACACTGTCAGGAAATTGGGTCAAGCTACAGGCAGATTAGAAGATGCAGCTGGAGCTTTTTTAAAGTGCTACAGATGGCTGTGACTTGCCTTGTGGCGTAGAATGAGCCCACATCATTATGGGTGGAATGGCAAAATATATGTTTATACCCAAATTAAGTTAGCAATTCTAGTCAAGCCACCAAGTAAGAATAGGTAAGGGCAGATTAGAGAAAGTTTACCTCAACGGCTGATGTGTTACCTTTAAGCAACAAGCAGCCGCCTTTATAATGCTTTTGACAGAAGCCTGAGGGTGCATTACCTGTCTGCCCCTTTGGCCTTTAATTGCGTGTTATAGGAAAAGAAAGGGGAGAAATTGTCATAAAATAAAGGAAGTTTCCTATAAAAAAATTAAGCAATTTTGAGCTCCAGGCTATCAGAAGGTTGCTGAGACAATTGAAAGAGCACAGCACAGCTTCACTGGGCTATGACAGAATAGAAATGCAAAGAATTACTTGAAAAATTGAGTCATATGTTTTCTAGAACAGAAGAGATTGTGGCATGTTTTGATAGTGATGAAGGAATAGGACAGAGTAGATAGAAGCAGACTGTTTCCAGTTGTTAAGGCATCTAGAATGATAAAATATAGGTATAAGAAATTAAATGTAGAAAAAAATATAGGACTGAGAACAGAAAAAGCTATTTTATGTGGCGAGTTGAGTCGGGAATGAATGACTGAACTTAAGGATTGATGCAGAAACATTGCCAACTTTTAAGGTTGGGAAGGATATGTGGGGCTGAATTTTCACCGAGTCGGGATGACTAGGGAACCCTTTAAAAATGGCAGGAAGCTCTCGATTCCTGGATTCCCAACCCGTTTTCGGGCTGCTTGATTTGAGGGAGTGCCTTTCAATCCTGTCAAAAGCCTACACCTGGCTCTCCCAACCTGCCTGGCTCCATTGCAGAGATAGGCATCTCCTAACCCTCTGCAATTTTCATGGAGTTGGACCAGGTTTTTAAAGAGTTGTGGTTCATGGCCCATCAGGGGAGTCGTGAACCATAGTTCGCATGAGGGACCTTTTAAACAGTAAGTACAAAAAATCCTCCTCATGCCTCCTTTGCCAAGGTAAGGCCCTCCCACCCAACCTCCATGGCCCTTCATGCCCCCTATGTCAACCTGTGGCACTCAATCCACCCTCCATAGCCCTCATTCCCTCTATGCAAAACTATGGCACTCAACCCACTATACACTGTGCAGAACCAAAGAAACCTATGGTGACAGTAGGATGTGTAAACAAAACTTTTAAAAAGTCATTCATTCATTACTGTTTAAGAAAAGTCATTTCACTACAAGGCAAGAAAAGTGTCAATCATCTAGACCCTTTAAAGTGTCAATAACAGAAACCACAAACATTTGAAACTACTTAGCCTTGTGTAAATAAACATTGTGAAATTGACTGCAGAGATCAGAGAGGCAGAGCTGTCAATTAAGCAATATTTTCTCTGGAGAGCAGCTGTTTCAAGAGTAATGAATGTCTGGGCCCTCAGCCAAGCATACATAATCGATGGCATGGGGGTTATGAGGGGCCATAGGGATGGGTGGAGGGGCCTGGCTTGGCATAGGGGACATGAAGGGGCATGGGGATGGGTGGAATATCATAGATTGGCATAGGGGGTACGAGTGGCCATAGTGGGTGGGTAGGTAGACTGCCATAACTTGGCATAGGGGGTATGAGCAACCATGCTGTGGAGAGGCATATATCCACTTGGGAGGCCACAGGGGTGGATGGGAACATGAGGTGACATGAATGGGGCATGGGGAGTGTATGGGATGTGAGGGCGTGTAAGGGGTGAGGGCTGGAGGGCCTTTCTGTTTTTACTTCAACTGGGACAATGTCCCACAGTGCTAAGTTGGGCCTTTTAAACACCACACATCGGCACTGGCAGCCCCTGTGGCTGCCTCTGAACATTGGTTGGCTAGCCCAACTCCAGCCCACACCCGCACCAGGGCAATAAAGATCCTTTCTACTGAGGTGGGCGAGTCAAGTCAGGAATTTTCCCGACTCCCTCTACCTACTTGTGGATGAAAATTCAGCCCATGGCTGAAAGAAATGGAGATCTGGGGTTATAGGAACAGGACATGGATGTAGGATTAGCATTACTGCTCATTAGACGGATAAACAGTAACAGGGAAAGTTGGGCCAAAAGACCTATGATAGGGGTGTTGTGTTTTCCTCAACACAAGTTAGAAACGCTGTTAAATGTAAAGAGCAGAGATATCCTGACTAGAGGATAATATGGAAGAGTTGAGCTATGAGGTGAATATCAAATTTTAAAGTCATGAAAATCCTTTTGCTAATGGTAAAAGATGCTACTTTTTATTTGATGGCAGACTGGATGTTGCCAGAATTGTTTGCTTTAAAATTAAAAATTTTTGATGTGTTTTTAATCTATTTTGGCCCAAAATCAATTTATATCAGTGTTGTACAGTGTGCAGGGATGATGGTAACTGCCTACTGCTTTTTGCATGTTTGGTGTAATTTCTATAAATCTAAATCTTACAGAGTAAATTACCCCCAGCCATAACATAAAAGCACAAGATGACCAAACACCAATACCTATGGGCAGAGTTAATTGAACTAAACCATCAGACATTTTGAACAATATTTTTGTATTCTAAATATATGCTGTTAAGTACGTTTTAAGTAGAACTTAATGTGTCATAATTTGCTGTAGGAGGGCATCCAATGGCTCCTGCAAGTTTTGGTTTTTAAATTGTTTTGTGGCAAGTTGCTAAAATGCAAGGTGATCATGGCACTGCAAGGATTGTATATTTCCTTAACCAGAAGATTGTGGAATTAACACCATAAAGACTGAGAAAGAAAATTAGGCAGATTTAATCTAATTTCAAATTGGGTACAGGAAGAGAGGGAAAGAAACGTTGGAGTAAGAGGGAAAAGCAAGACACAGAGAGGAAAAGTAAAGACAAACCTAATTTTAAAATTTTCTTTTTTAAAATCTCTAACAATTAAAACCTGAAGGATTGAGATTACACACTGGTAATAGTTAATTTTCAGTGCCCAAGAGGTGAACTGGCAGTAATTAAGACTTAATCACATCATTAAAATGTTATTTAGACAGAAATCAACAAGACGTTTTTGGGATGGTTTCTTAGAACAGCAAGTTCTGGAGCCAACCAGAGCACAGGCTATACTGGACCCATTATTGTGCAGTGAGATGGGAGTAATTAATGATCTCATAGTGAAGGCACCCCTAGGCAGCAGTGACCATAATATGATTGAATTTTATATTCAGTTTGAGGGAGAGAGGAGGTGGGTCTGAGACTAAGCTTTTAAACTTAAATAAGGGCAATTATGAGAGCATGAAATTGAACTGGCTAAAGTGATTTGGCAAATTAGGTTAAGGGATAGGTCAATAGAGATGCAGTGCCTAATATTTAAGGGGATATGTCAGAATGCACAGAATAGATACATTCCAACAAGTAGGAAAAAGTCCAAGGGGTGGGTACACCATCCGTGGTTAACTAGAAAGGTTAAAGATAGTATCAAACTTAAAGAAAAAGCATATAATTATGCAAAGACAGATGCAAGGCCAAAAGATTGGACAGAATATGAGGAACAACAAAGAATGACTAAAAGGCTAATAAGGAGGGAAAAATTAGAGTATGAGAGAAAGCTAGCCAGAAATATAAAAACAGATGTTAAGAGTTTTTATAAATATTTAAAAGAGAAAAGAATTAACAAAGTGAGCGTTGGTCCTATAGAAAGTGAGTCTGGAGAATTGATAATGGAAAACAAGGGGATGGCAGATGAGTTGAACAGACATTTTGCATCAGTTTTTACTATAGAGGATTCAAGTAACATCCCAGAAGCAGCTATAAACCAGGAAATGGAAGTGGGGAGGAAGTCAGGAAAATTACAGTCACCAGAGAGGTGGTACTGAGTAAATTGTTGGAGCAGCAGGCTGACAAGAGCTCAGGTTCTGATGGACTTCATCCTAGGGTCTTAAAAGAAGTGAGATAGTTGATACATTGATTTTAATTTCCCAAAGCTCCCTAGGTTCGGGGAAGGTCCCATTAGACTGGAAGATAGTAAATGTAACTCCATTATTCAAAAAGGGAGGGAAACAGAAAGCAGGAAATTACAGGCCAGTTAGCTTAACATTTGTCATAAGGAAATTGTTAGAAGCTATTAGTAAAGAAGTTATAGCAGGGCACTTGGATAAGCTCAAGGTCATCAGGCAGAGTCAACATGGTTTTTTGAAAGGGAAATTGCGTTTAACCAACTTATTGGAGTTCTTTGAGGAAGTAACATATGCTGTGGATATAGGGAAACCGGTGGCTATACTGTACTTAGATTTCCAGAAGGCATTTGATAAAGTGCCACATCAAAGGTTATTGTGGAAAGTAAAAGCTCATGGTATAGAGGCTAACATATTGACATGGGTAGAAGATTGGCTGGCTAACAGGAAGCAGAGAGTAGGCATAAATGGGTCTTTTTCGGGTTAGCAAGATATAATGAGTGGCATGCCACAGGGATCAGTGCTGGGATCGCAACTGTTTACAATCTATTTAAATATCTTGGATGAAGGGATTGAAGGGATGGTTGCCAAATTTGCTGATGACATAAAAATAGGTGGGAAAGTTGTGAAGAGGACATAAGGAAGCTACAAACAGTTATAGAGGGGTTAAGTGAGTGGGCAAAGATCTGGCAGATGGAGTATAATGTGGGAAAATGTGAAATTGTCCATTTTGGCAGGAAGAATAAAGGAGAATCATCTTATCTAAATGGTGCGAGATTACAGAGCTCTGAGGTGCAGGGGGATCTGGGTGTCCTTGTGCATGAATCACAAAAAACTGGTATGCGAGTACAGTAACTAATTGGGAAAGCTAATAGAATGTTATCACTTATTGCGAGGGGAATTGAATACGAAAGTAGGGAGGTTATGCTTCAGTTGCACAGGGCACTAGTAAGACCACATTTGCAGCAGAATTTTACATTCAGCATGTGGGCGCGCGCCCGATAGGCTGGAGCGAGAATGACACGCGATGACATCGGACATGTGCCCTGACATCACCGTACACCGTCGCGATATTTCGCCAGGCGGGCATGCTATGAGGATGGAAGCCCGCCCGCCATTCATTAATGGGCCAGTTAAGGCCCTTGTGGCACTTTAATTGTCTTTGATTTTGCGCAGCCCGTGCGATTTTCAGGGCGTCACACGGATGCAACGGGCAGGCGGGTAGGCCACATTTTCAAAAACCTTATCCACGGGTGGGATAAGAGGGGTGAGTGGGCTTGCTAATGCGAGTTGCTTGTGCTTTAGCTTATAAGTTGCTGCCGCTTGTTTGTGTGAACAGGACATCTTCATTTTGCTTCAGAGCTGCTTTGACAGAAATAAGAGGCTTCAGTTCAGGGCTCCAGAGGAGTCATACCACTTGGGGCCTTCCAGGTATGGGGACTGTGGTCTCTGCTGAAGGCACTTCCCCTGAAGAGGAAGAGGAGGCCAGAAGGGGGAGTAGGCCAGGTGTCCCTATTCAGCCTCCAGGGGAGCCACCTGTGGGAGGACAGGCACAGGCACAAGGCCAACAGGAAGTCCAAGGTGGAAGGGGCAGCAGAAGACACCACTATCCTGCTGCCAGGGTTTACAGGCGGCGATGCAGCTACCTCAATATGACTGAGGTGCAATGCTGAAGGAAGCTCCGCCTCTCAAGGGAGAAAGTGACCTCCATTTGTCAGATTATCGGCCCTGAGATCAGCTCCAAAAGTATGGGTGGACACCCCATGCCAGTGGTGCTGAAGGTCCTGGCTGCCCTCAACTTATTTGCCTCCGGCTCTTTCTAGGGATCAGTGGGCGATCTTTGTGGTGTCTCCCAATCAGCTGTCCACAATTGTGTCAAGCAGGTGACAGACGCTCTGTTCAGGCTTTCTTTGGCTTTGATTCATTACCACTTGGACGAGGCCAGCCAGACAGAGCGAGCCATAGGCTTTGCAGCGATTGCTGGCTTCCCCCACATCCAGGATGCAATCGACTGCACACATGTGACCATCAAGGCGCCAGCAGGTGAGCCTGGTGCCATTGTCAACAGGAAGGTCTTCCACTCCATGAACGTGAGATAATGTGTGACCGTAGGATGCAGATTATGCAAGACTGTGCAAGGTACCCAGGCAGCTCCCGTGACGCTTACATCCTGAGACACTCCCAGGCTCTTCAGTGCTCCACCCCGACTGGATGGATGGCTGCTGAGTGACAGGGGCTATCCCCTCAGAAGGTGGCTCATGACGCCTCTCCGCCATCCAAGAACAGAGGCTGAGCAGCATTACAATAGGAGCCACGGCTCCACAAGGGCTGTGGTAGAGAGAGCAGTGATAGAAAGAGCCATAGGTCTTCTCAAGGTGCCCTTCCGATGCCTGGGCCGTTCAGGGGACGCACTGCAATACCCCCCAGATCGTGTGTCACTGATCGTGGCTGCATGCTGCATTCCCCACAATCTGGCGCTGGAAAGGGGGTACGCAATGGAGGAAGATAATGTTGACGCAGCTGCTCTGGCAGCAGACGATGAATCCAGTAGTGAGTCTGAGGATGAGCACAGTCAGGAGAATGCTGAGGGGATAGATGCTGACCTGGGAAACCTCCAGGGAGGCAGGGACACCCAGGATGCTTTGATCCAATGCTCCTTCAGCTAGCTTACCAAATGAGAACCACCACCGCATGCCAGGCCTGCAGGCTCCATACTCGATACCTAACAGGAACATTTGCCTGGTGAACAACATGCACTATGTGCCATTTCAATAAAGCTCAATGATAAACAAGTCACTCATAACATCATGGGCTACCCTGCACCTGCAGAACTAATGAAGCACCCAGAGGCTTGTTGAACAGAAACACATTTAATGATGGAGTGCCTGGCATACATAAAACAAATTAAATGGAAAGGTGTTCTTCATCACACCTAATAATAAGTAACATAAAAGTGGGTGAAAAAAATATCACCAGTGATAAGCCCATGTTGTGCTTAAGGTGCTTTAAGTTTTTGTTTGTGGGTGCCACGTCAAGGTGCTCCCCCCTCCCTGGCACTGGCATCAGAGACAGCCTGCTCACTCTGCTGTTCTGCTGGCCTTGATGACCTTGGCGGGCGTCCTCCGGCCCATTGAGCCTATGCTGGCCCCACCTAGGAGTCAGCAGCCAGTGCCACGGCTGGCATCTCCCCAGTTGCCACAGCCTCATCAGATGCCACGGTCACTGGCAGAAGGGTGGAGGAGCTGCTGACCTTATCTGGAGCACCCTGAGAGGAGCCCGCAGGGACAACAAGCAGCTTGTGCACCAACGTCAGATCGCTTTGGACCTCCCTGCTCCATTGATGGATGGGCACCTAGCTGGGATGCCCAATCCACCTCACACACTAACACTGACCACCTGAGGTCATTGCCGGTGTGAGGGCTTGCAGGTCCGAGCGCATCCCCAGGAACCCCTGATTCAGCTCCTGGAGGAGTCTCTCTATGAGTCATCACTCTCTCCATGGAGCAGGCAGTGCGCTCGGCAATGAGGGTCATTGCATTGCTCATGCTCCGCAAGGACTCCTCCACAACAGAGACCATGG
This sequence comes from Cetorhinus maximus, assembly GCF_964194155.1. Taxonomy (NCBI): domain Eukaryota; kingdom Metazoa; phylum Chordata; class Chondrichthyes; order Lamniformes; family Cetorhinidae; genus Cetorhinus; species Cetorhinus maximus. The sequence continues at coordinate 45,511,280 of NC_135884.1, read as the reverse complement.
CACGCATTCCCTCATGTATCCCCGTCAGATCCTCCCGCACACCCTGCTGGACTTCCAGCATCTGCTGTCTCAGGGATGACTCCAGAGGCTCATCATCAGCCACCGACTGAGCACATTCCTGGTCCCCAGCAGTCCTCCGACTGCCGGCGCTCTGGGCACTCCCTACCTCTGCCTGCACCTCAAGTGAGTGTGAAATGCCCTCACCGCTGTGCACTGAGATACTATTTGATGATCTAATGCCCACCGAGGTGCTGGTATCTGTGCTGGTGCCTGCCTGGCTGAGAGGGTGTGATGCAGGTGCGCTTCTATGTTCACTGTCCTCTGGCTGAGCGGTGGGCCTTCAGGCTCCTCATCCCGATGGGCTTCTGGTGAGCCTGAAAGGAGGAACAAGGACGTGTTATTAGTTGAAGTCATTACACTGTTACTGTGCATGCCTGGCACCTGGATCAGGGTGCCCTCGTCTTTCCATTATCAATGGGGATTCCATGTTCGAGGCTTACATCAATATCGAGACTGCAGTGGAATGGTTGCAATGACAGACATTCTGACCTCAGTGCACTGCACTCTCTCCTCCCTGTGGCACCCCAACCTCACCGCGGCCGGTTGACCTAGGCGCATGGCGCCTCTCCAGCTCCAGGGCCTCCTGCTCATATCTACTCAAGATTAGAAGATGGGGCAGTCCTCTGCCAGCGCAACCTTTCAGCGTTATTGTGAGTTGTCTTCTCCTGAAAGGACAGAGGAGCATTGATTAGTCCACCCTGTACCTGCATTGCCATTGCAGCCTGGCCAACCCCACCTGAGGAATACCTCGCAGGGCTCAGCCGATTCATTACCCTGGAGCCGCAAGACACTCAGTCCAAGCAGCCAGGGCTCACCCCTTTGCCCAGATGCTGCCTCATTGACATTTGCCACTCACACTCTAAGCGCTCTGAGGTCCAGGAGGCGGGGCTGGGTGGGGGCCGCTCCTAACTGCTGTGCTAAGTAACCCAAGCCAACACGGTACTCACCCTTCCTGATCGCAGGTGGTCATTAAAGTTCTTCCAGCACTGCACCCATGTGCGCCTCACCACATCATGGGAGCTCACCCTGGATGCCACCTCCTCCCAGGCATTTTTTGTGAGTTGCTGGGCCTTCTCCTCCAGCCCTTGGGGACAAGTATATCTCTGTATGCTTCCACCTCCTCCAGGAGGGCAGCAAGACACTCGTCGGAAAAACACGGGACCAACTGCCCTGCCGACATGCCCTCCCGCCTGCTGTGTTCATCGCTGAGGTGCTCCATATTGAGGTTCCTCCGAGTCACTGGCAGGCTTCGCATGGCTGCCGCGGCTGCTTTTGAATCGGCCACCAGGTCGTCATTGACCTGGCAGACATTGAGCTCCTGCCCTCACCCACCCTTTCACGCTGTTGCCGCGTATTACGTTGGGTGGGCTTTAATTGGCCCGTCAGCGTAAAATGGCAGTGTGGAGCCGATCGCGGGCAGCGGTTGGGTTCCTGACTGCCTCCGCCCACTCCCCTGAGCCCGCCCGACCAATGTAAAATCCTGGCCTTGGAGTACTGTGTACAGCATTAGTCACCTTATATAAGGAAGGATTCATTGGAAACAGTTCAGAGAAGGTTTACCAGACTAGTACCTGGAATGGGCTTATGAGGAAAGGTTGGACAGACTAGGTTTGTATCCGTTGGATTTTAGAAGAGTAAGTGGCAACTTGATTGAAGCACATAAGATCCTGAGGTCTTGATAGGGTGGATGTGGAGAGGATGTTTCCTCTTGTGGGAGAATCTAGAACTAGGGGTCACTGTTTAAAAATAAGGGGTCGCCCATTTCAAACAGAGTTGAGGTGAATTATTTTCACTCAGAGGGTTGTGAATCTTTGGAACTGTCTTCCTGAAAAGGTGGCGGAAGCAGAGTCTTTGAATATTTTTAAGGCAGAGGTGAATGGATTCTTGGTAAACAAGGGGGTGACAGGTTATCGGTGGTAGATGGGATGCAGATTTGAGGTTACTATCAGATCAGTCTTGATCTTTTTAATGGCAGAGCAGACTCGAGGGGCTAAATGGCCTACTCCTGATCCTTGTTCGTATGTTCGTATGTACGTAACTTTGTGCACAGACAAGTAACCTCACACCATTAAATGCCTTTCAATGGTGAAGCAAACAAGGAGAAGCTGTTTTTGCAGAACCAATGCAGAGCACTCATCTTGGATAGCAACTTTTGGATTTCTGCATTTAACCACACATCTATCTTTGCTTGAAGTTACTATGGCATTTGCACACAAATAACAGTGAGCGCCGTTAACTTTACTGCTATTTTGACAGCAGATTATGGACTATTTCCCAACCTGATACTCAAAAGCAAAATCTTTTATACCTTGCTAAATACAAAAATGTTGTGAACATGAAACAGTTAGGGTTATTATCATAACTGCCTGTGTGAATACTTTCGAGTTTTAATTCTTGTAAACAGCTTCTGACTATATTGTTTAAATAATTGACTTCAGGGGAAAATAACAATGGCAAGTGAAAACTGCAGCATGACAGCAATTATAATGCATTGGGGTTTTGTAATAGAAATAATACTAAAACGACTGCCGTTATGATGGTGTAATTTAGACAACAACTTCTGGTGTCAGCACAATAGTAAAAAGCAGAAATTGAGAAGTTGCTTGAGAATTTACTCTGTTCCTCCCCAAGCTGTTCTATACTGGTAGCTCAGCCTCAAACTACATGTGAGGGTGTGAATTTATGGTGCTTTACCCACTAGATATCCAATAATACACCAGAAGAAGTTAGGGCTTGTCTGTTCAAGTGCAGGCAAATTTTTGACAGCAGGCTAAGTCGAACAAACTCACTGGCACTATAAAACTACTTTTGTGAATGGGGAGTCTCATTCCTGCAGCTTTTAATTATTTTTGGATCCTGCGTGTCTCATTGAGGGTTCTTCAACCAGATTAGTTAAAGATCCACACTGTTGCATGTCTTCTTCATAAGGTTCCAGATCTGTAGAGGGTACGTGCTATATCAGTCATCTGATGATGGAAAGTTGTCGTGCAAAAACCCCACAAAAAGTCTTTGGACATCTGCAAACATAATCATCTGTGAGCGCACTAGTTCACCACTAACTGCAAAATCATAGCCAACACTGCACAGCATATTTACAGATGAAGAAATATCCAAGGATAAAGGAACGGAACTTGTGTCTAAACATTTATGAAAATGAAACTGCAGAACAGGGGGTCACCCTGCAGAATTTTGGTTTGAAATGGCAACACTTCCTATTGTTAAGGAGAAAGGACTTGAACAAAGAAGTAATGGAAATGGCATTTAATTTAACAAATCTTGAATAAGGAAAACTAAGTTATTCTGATATTTTGTGGACTTAAAGGATAAGATTAGTACATAGGAAAGGGTAAAATGAGGAAACATCATTTGGTCCCTTGGAGGCTGTCCCATTAAAATAGGTCATGTACGATTTGCATGACCTTGGATTTTTTCAAACTTCTTTAATCTCCTAAGAGAGTTAAATAATCATAAAGTTTCCAAGAAAGTGACATTTCTTCCTGACCACAAAAATAATTAAGAGAACCCTGCCTATCACATGGGGCAGAATTTTTTGTTCGGCGTGTGGGCACATGACCGACCCGCTTGAGCGTGAAATAGTGCTTGATGAGCGTCCCAACATCATCACGCACTCGTGCCACATTTCGGTCGGTGGGTGTGTGCAAGAGTCGGATGCGCGCCTGTCGACAATTAAGAGGCCTATTAAGGCCATTAAAGTAGTAATTAACTAAGATTTTTCATTGCCCATCCAATGTTATGGTTGGCGGGTGGGCGAATTGGCCAGGCGACCGTTGCATTTTTCAGGAAACCTCATCCACGAGTGGGATGAGGTTTCCGATATTAATTTTTAAAAATAAAACTGTTTGGACAGATTATTCATCATCCATATGTTCCGGTGACTGATTCTGCCGCATAGGCATTTTTCCCAGTTTTTCAAATCTTTATTCTTTACGTTTAAATCCTTCAGCTCCCTGAGGTAGCCCCCACCCCGGCTGGACCTTTCAACACGTCTTTGACACTGGCTGGCCAATTATCACAGTCCCTGGCCGCTCCTGGGCCCGCCAATCGTGGGCGCCCGCCGAACTAAAAACCCTGCCCATGGAATATAATTGGTGACATTCCCTAGGATGATATCATATGGTGAACCAGAATGGTCAGAAATTTGACAATACAGCCAACTTGCTTATCTACCATAGGCATAACTAGCATCATGGCGTGATGTAAGAATGTTGCTGTTGGAAGTTATCACATACAAAATCAAAAATTTTTGGTGTCCTGAGACTTCAGAAGATTATCTGTCTTTTGATGCACAGTGGGAGTGGGAATCAAGAGGACAATTCCTGACCTTGATGTCTGCTGCTGTCCTTTGTATTTTCCAGCTGGAAGCAGCAAAGTTGCAGTGAAGGACAATGTCAGCCCTGTAATGTTAAAAAGTAACTAAACAGAATGACTGCTGCTAACATCAATCTCATAGCCACAGATTCCTTCCAAAGAATCGATGGAAAAAAAGGTTGTAATATTCTGGGGTCTGTGAATATTTGGTACTCCACATGATTGCCCTGCTCTGCCTTGGTAAACTTAGATAGCAATAGATCTATATTGTTTTAATTGTTTTATTGAAAAATCATCATGCTGACAGGTGCCAATTTATGTGATGATAGAAATAAAACAAGTAATCATAATTCATGACATAGTTATAGACAATTATTAACATAAAGATAAAATAAAGTATAAAGTAAATAAAAAGGATTTCACAATTATGATTACTTCAGCATAAATATAATTACAATACGTTGCAAAACGCAGGTCTCCTTAATTTACAGAATGGAAAAGTAAGATCTACTGCACTCTGCATTTTGTATTAAAGTCCATAGATCAAATGTTGTCAGGTTAAGTTCATTAAATTCTCAATCATTTACATACTATTTATGAGTTTTATAAAGTAGGGGATTGCACTGTCTCATAGTCTTTTCATTGTATACCTTATAACTAGGTAGCTGTATTTTTTCATCTTGATATCACGGATATCCTGACGGACTTTTAAAAAAATGATATTCACTATTCAGGCACCTCTTAAAAAGTCAGAATATGGATCCTAGGATTTGATGAGTTTAGGTGGTTTTAACAATGAATGCCCATCTCCTCCATAAGAAATAGGAGATGGAGTAGGTCAGTCAGCCCTTATTGTCCGCACGCCCATTCAATCAACTCCAACTTCTCGCACTATCTACATACCCTTTAATTCCTTTAGTACTCCAAAATCTATCAATACTCAATTCTCTGGGGTAAAGAATTCTAAAGATTTGTAACCCTTTGAGTGAAGAAATTTCTCCATATCACTGTCCTAAATGGTAAACCCCTTATTTTTGATTGTGATCCCTAGTTCTAGATTCCCCAGTCAGTAGAAACATCCTCCTAGAATCTACCCTGTCAATCCTTTTAAGAATTTTGTGTTTTATTGGGATCTTCTCTCAGCCTTCTAAATTCTAGGGAATATAGACTGAGTCTTCTCACTCTCTCCTCGTAAGACAATCCCCTCCTCTTGGGAAGCAGTTTAGTGAATCTTTACGGCACGCTAAGGCAACTATATCCTCCCTTAGGTAAGAAGACCAAAACTGTATACAGTTCTCCAGCTGCAGTCTCACCAAAGCAGCCAGATTTCTTTACTTTTATATGCCAACCCCCTTGCAATAAAGGCTAGCATATCATTTGCTTTCCTAATTGCTTTTTGTACCTGCATGTTGACTTGCTGTGATCTGTGTACAAGAAACCCCAAGTCCCTCTGAATATTACCATTTATTAGTCTCTCAACTTCAAAAAAACTGCTTTCTATCCTTCCTAGCAAAGTGGATAATTTCACATTTCCCCTACATATTAAGCATCTGCCACCTTCTTATCCACACACTTAACCTGTCTACTTTCCAGCCTCTTTGTGTCCTCCTCACAACTTTCCCACCTAGCTTTGTATCTTCAGGAAACTTGGATACAGTCTCATCATTTAAGTCATTGATGTAGATGGTAAAACAGCTGAGGTCCAAGCACTGATCCATGCAGCACTCCATTAATTAAAACTTGTCAAGTGGAAAATTTCCCATGTGTGTCCTGTCCACAAAAAGTAGGACAAATCCAATCTGGCAATTACTGCCCCATCAATCTACTCTCAATCATCAGGAAGGGATCATTGATGGTATTATTACTCACTAATAACATGCTCAATAATGGTTCAGTTTGGGTTTGGGCAACACCACTAAACTCCAGATCTAATTACAGCCTTGGCTCAAACATGGACAAAAGAATGAATTCCAAAGATAAGGTGAGTGTGACTTCCCTTAACATCAATACAGCATTTAGCTGAGTGTGGCATCAAGAAGCTCTTGTAAAATTGTAGTAAGACTTCTTTTATACTCCAACTCAATTGTAATAAATTAATTCTAATAATATCTTAATATTGCTGAGACACAATTTGCCTTCCTAATTGCTTCTATACTGCATGTTAACTTCCTGTGATGCATGTACAAAGATACCCAGGTCCCTCTGAACACCAATGTTTCCCAGTCTCTCACCTTTTTAAAAAATATATATATTTTTAAATATATGTTTTATTTTTATTTTCTATTTTTCTTACCAAAGTGATGAGGTCATTCTTTTGCTTTTAACATCTTAGCTTTTTGGCTCCTTCAGGTAAACCCAGTACTCCACACAATGTTTTAGTAGCAATATTGCTATGATTTACTGGTGTCAAGCGGTCTACCATCTTTCTATTTAAATTGCCTAATGTGACTATTGTAAATATGTTTCATTTGCTGATTTGATTCACCATAGAAAAACACGGAAAATAACATTGTTAATAACTATGGGCGATTACCATGAGCCTACCACTAGAATAGCCTTAGCTGTATGAACTAAATAAATCTGAATTATATTAGGCATAATGTTTATTAGTGAGCAATATTATAGTTACTGTTTTATCAGGGAACCACTTAAACAGGTCTAGTGTCCTTCACTCGTTGTCAACCAAATGATTTTCTTTTACAGTTGTGTAATCTTGTAGTTAATTGTGATTACCACAGCCACAGTACAGTTCTGGTCGCCTCATTACAGGAAGGACATAACAGTTCTGGAAAGAGTGCAGAGGAGATTTACAAGAATGTTGCCAGGGCTTGAAAATTACAGTTATGAGGAGAGATTGGATAGGCTAGGGTTGTTCTCCTTAGAAGAGAGGAAGCTAATTGAGGTGTATAAAATTATGAGGGGTCTGGGTGAGGTAGACAGGAAAGACTTGTTTCCCCTGGCTGAGGGGTCAATTACCAGGGGCCATAGACTTAGGGTGATTGGTAGAATAATTAGAGGGGGCATGAGGAAAAACTTTTTCAACTAGAGGGTGGTCTTCTTATTGTGTCCACGGACAGTCTATACATGGCCCAACCAGAACTGGAAACATTTTTGCACCTTGTTGTTGAATTCGGCAAGATCTGCAACAATGCAGGGTTCCTCTAGTGATAGGCATTGCAGGAGATGTTGCATAGTCTGATGTTGCATACCACGCACAGCAAGTAGTGTATACTAGAGGTTGGTGGGAGAGTGGAATTCACTGCCTAAGTTGGTGGTTGAGGCTGAAACGCTCAACTCATTTAGAAGGTACCTGGATCTGCATCTGAAGTGCTGGAACCTGCAAGGCTACGGACCAGTTGCTGGAAAGCTGGATTAAAATGAGCGGCTAGTTTCTTTTATCTTTTTTGGCCGGCGCAAACACGATGGGCTGAATGGCCTCTTTCTGCAACGTAACTTTTCTATGGTTCCATGCTTTTATGCGATTTCAGTATTCAATGCTGGTAAAACAAAATATAACCCAGTGCCACTAGTACTAATTTATAGTCAATGGCATGACTTGATCTTATCCTTTAAAGAATTCCTTATTCCCGTTTTAACAGATTCCAGAATAAAGTATTCAGTGATAATTTACATCTCACCTTCCTGGCACTGAGATACTAAGAACTCACTACAGAGTCAATAATGAAAATTGTGACTGCTCAATAACCAACAACTTATAGTTGACTCTACAAAGAAGTGAACTAATGAGTGATGTGCAACTGCACATCCCTTGATACAGAAGTCAAGTCCTTAGCTGTTACTCAGTGTCACTCAATGCTCCATGTCTTTTTAAACCTTTATGTTTTTCTGATTAAGATAATGTCCTATTTTAAAATGAGTATTTCACCCTGTTTGGAGGAAAAAAACTGGTACAGAAATACCCCAGGATCAGACCTCAGTTGTGTGCTGCCAAGTAAGGAGACAGGTTGGAGAGAAGAGATGGATCAGACAGACAGTAGAATATGAGATAAAAGAGTAGGTAGGCAGGAGGAAAAGCTATAATGTGAAATAGAACATGTCAGTCAGTTCCTGGGTGAAACAAAAATAGAAAAATGCTGTTGTGATGAAGGCTTACATTTGAAATGTTAACCTGTCTGTTCCTTCACAGGTGCTAACTAACCAGCTGAGGGTTTCCAGAATTTTCTGTTCTTATTTCAGGTTTCCAGTATTTACATTTTCCTATGTTTTGGTACTTAGGTGAAAAGCTTTGAGGTCTGTGCACTTGCCTGCTGTGAAATATTCAGCAGCTCTTTTGCCTGGTGAGAAGCTTGTATGCATTATAAATGAAATTAGCCCTCCAAATGAAGCCATTTCTTAAAATTAAATCATTGGTATAAGTTCAACAAAATTATATCTCTGGTTCATACATCTGTGCATATTTCTTCCAAATATTTGTTAAATAATGGTGATCACTTGCTCTTATCCACACTTCTGTTGTGATTAAACCAGCATCTCACAAGCAATGGCAAAAGATATACAACGTCAAAGAAAACTCCCACCACGAATTAATTAATTGATTTAGTATAAATAGCAAAAAATTGCCCAGTATGGAATGAACGAGCTTTCAAGAAGGCCTTGTTAACAATTTTTGATGAGGTATTTTGAGACCTTGTTCATTCAAAGTTGCATGTGGTAGAGGGAGCCCTGTATTATACTCAATATGTGGCTTAATGATGGCTCATTAAACATAATTAGCTCATTGCAAATTGCTCTGCTGAATTAAGTTCCATTAGGTTTGATTAACATGATTAATGTTGTTCATGTGAAGAACACAGTATTCAATGAAATTATCGACCAAGTGTGGGATGAGTTGAAAGGAACGCAAGAAAGGATATTTCTTAAAGAAATGTACTGTTTACATGCACTGAAAAAATCTGGTCTGAACATTGAGTAACAAATTGACTTAAACCTTAAAACATTTAAATGGATCATTTAAGTTAAAGTGATTTTTTTATCTGACAACTAACTAAATAACAACCATTGCTTGGCATGACTGAAAGCCCTAAGTATTTGTATATTACACTCTGAGATTAAAAATAAATTGAAAATGTCCCTTTTTTCAGGCCATTTTATTTCAAAAACATGATAAATGTTAAAATTTCTTCTCCTTTTTACTGCAAAATATTATTCTCTATAGACATAGCAAAATGAAACTGAAATGCTTCCATTACAACCAGCAAAGGTGTGACAGGTCTGATAAATGCCTTTTTAAGACTCCTATGGGTTTCTCAGTATATCCCTTCATACTTATTTCCAAGTTGCTAATAAATTCTCCAGGTATGTGAAGTCAATGAGTTATCTGTTAACAATGTCAATCAAATTGAAATGATAGCAGTGCAGAATGCACATAAAATGCTCAATTTTTCACTTTACTCTGCCTGAGGTAGAAACGATAAGAATGATACCTATTGTTCAATTTGTCAGAGTAAAATAGTAATTTTAAGTTGATGCAAGGGTAAAAGGACTAGTTCCATGCAATGGTAAAAGGACTGGTTCAACGTAATAGAGCTGGAGACTAAAAATCATTAAATGCTTATATTGCGGAATAAGAAAGTGCCTATGATACTTCCTCGGCAAAAGATTACACAACTCCCAGCTTTTGAAGTAGGAGAGAAAAGAATTTTTAGTTGTTGGGTGCTCATTCAATATGGCAAATGGTTGAACATGCAGACTCAGATTAAATATAAAGGATGATCGTTCAAAATGAACACTGATTCTTTTTTTTTAACAACTGGTAACCTATCAAATAAGAAGAAGAACAGTATATCAGGTAAATAATTGCAAATAAGGCACACTAAATCAGTCTGGTTGAAAACACTTTATAATTTATAATCAAATCCTGTAAAGTACTGAATTTGTTTTTAATTTTACAGTGCTTCTCTATATTTGTACATCTGTGTGTATATTTGTATGTATATGAGTGTCAGAGTCATCACATATAAAACAAGGCGTTCTGCACATTTGCGAGTAAAGTCCTTTGAGGCTTTGCAAACAGTGTCCCATTATATCTCTTAAATGTAGGCAGTCATATACAAATTGGTGCTTCACTGAAGTTTGTAATCTTTTTCACCTGTACACTTTGGAAATGTTTATCCATTCGTAATAGAGTTTTCCTGCTCTACTCTTTAGGATGTTGGCTCTTAAAGGAGTGATCAACAATTTATTAAAGTGCTTTCTTTTTTTGTGCTTTATTTGGTGAATAAGTTGCTGCTGCATTTTTGCGTTACAATTCTCTTTTGGCACATATCTTTTCCCTGTTGCTGCTGAAAGTTGTGTTATTAGCATCAACAACAATGTTCAACTTTTCCTTTCTACCTGGCATTCCAATGGCAGTGCTAGATTGGATTTTGAAATAAAAGTGATCAGGCAGAGGGAACAAAGGCAAGTGCGAATGTACCCAAGGTACCCATATCTCAGCTGACTTAGTTTTAAGTGTCTTTAGAACCAGGCACACCTGGGGATATCTGAAAGACCTGCATTCACTGTCTGCACCACACAAGGGAAGCACTCATTGAGCACTACCTTCAAACAAGATCTATCAAAGCCCTGTATGTGGCAACGAAGGTTACCACTTCTAAAACACCAAAACAGAGTCCAATTAGAGATGCAATGAGGTTCACACCTCTACAGTAAAACTGATGGAACATAACGTCAGTTATAAAGAGAACAGGGAAACTGCTTGTAGTCCTGACATGGTGCCCAAACTTAACTGCATTTGCAATATCTTGCACAATTCCGCAACAACTCTACAGTAAGTGGAGCAGCCTGAAGTCTTGGCATGGGAGGAGGAAGAAGAAATAATTGAACATGATGCACATACAGAAATATTGACGTACCAGTCTTTTCAATTGATGGGGATTTAACCATACGCTGTAAGTTCTTCCAACAAGAGCAGTCATAGAACATTTTAATCCTAGGAATTTCCTGATTTCAGGAAATAACAGGGTTCTCTGGCTTGGAATATGATGGCCAGTATTGAATACGTATACGCACCAATGGGAGGGACTTATTCATATTAAACCTTAAAGATAGGAACACACCTCAGCAACACAGAAACATTTTGCTTTCATGTCATCCATGCATTTCTAAAACAGTGGAGGGATAGAGGTTACATTTAAGGGTTGCCTTGCATTGTGCACTCAGCTACATAGGCAAGCAATGAGATTTTAGCCATATTTTTTAAAGAAAATTGCAAAACACTTTGCTTCTGGCACCATGGGCAGAATTTTGCCCCCGTTTGGGGGAGATGTTAAGGAGCGGACGCGTGGAGGCGCACCTCCTATCGGCACCCCCGATCGGGGGCACGCCGCCATTTTACATGGGCGGGCCTATTAAGGCTGGACAGGCAGGCCCACTAATTACTTTAATGATTTGTCAATGGCCTCAATTGGCCATTGACAGGTTGGGCACACAGCTGATTCTGCTGAGCCTCCGCCTACCTGAAAATTGAATTGGGGCGGGGTGACGTCAGGAGTTCTGCCCGATGTCATCCCGCATCATTTGACACATCAGCCAGTGGGCCCCAACCCCCACTCACCGACCGGGAAATCCTGGCCCATGAGTTAGTGTATTACTAGTTGACTGTTGCACAGTGAGTGCCTCTTGATATGGCTGTGGTGCTATAACTCTTTATGCTGGGTCACAAGATCGGCATGAAAACTACTACCACCATTTTAACCTCATGCTGGTTGGCTGTTTCTACCTATTCTCTGCCATTTATTTAGTTCCGTGGAAGCAGCCTCTTGGGGCCTGATTTTAACTCTGTGAAAATGGATGGGTTATGCAAGAGTTAAAATATCACCCTTGGTTTCCACAAAGTGCAAAGCCTATTCTTAAGATTGCCTTAAGTATCCCCAAATCAGGAGTGAGAAGTAACTGTGAACAGGTTGTAATATCTACAGTCAACTGTGGTTGCCCATGGAGTTGTAATGGTTTCCAAATCCCTGTCACATCACTACATTGACGTCAGAGCAGCACTCCAACAAACCTCAGAGTCACTTCTCAAAGAACTGCATGAAAAACTTCTACTTACTAGTAAATTCCCCTCCATAAGGGTAAGAATCCATGAAGCCTGCAGCAGGCCCTAGGCCAGGCTCTTGATCCTTATTTTAGTTCTTTCTGTTCCTATGCTCTTTTTCACTTGTCTTCACCAAGCACTCACTCTCTATCTAATTCTGCTGAGCTAGTGTTTATGTGCTTAGGAGTATGTAATGCATGCATTTATGATGAACTACCATCTTACTTGTTTCTGCTGGCAGATATATCCTCCTAGAGTGTCTCTACATGAAGAAAATGGGAACATGTGTTACCATGGTACCTGCATGAAATGTTTAAGCACAGCTAAGAATGGTAATACATTGAGTGCAAAACTGCTGCTGGGCAGATGTTCCTTTGGTATTGTTAAGTTTGAAGTGAATGAGAAAGAACAGATTTAAGAGGTAAAAAACAAAATACTTCAGTGTTGGAGATCTGAAATAAAAACAGAAAAACACTCAGTAGGCCAGACAGCATCTGTGAAAAGAAAAACCCAAGTTAATGTTTGTTAGAACTGGAAGAAGTAGATATTTAGCAGTTGATAAACTAGTGCAGAGTCAGGGTAGGTGAGTGCGGAGGTCTGGGGCAGATGGAGAGGAAAAAAGAGGAGGTCAAGGTTCATTGGGCAGAATTTTTAGGTTGGCGGGCGGGCGCAATTGGTGGGTCTGGGATCAGCCGGGGAAATGGACCGCCAACCGCGATCGGCCCCCAACCGCAATTTCATGCTGGCTGGCCAATTAGCGGCCAACCAGCGTGAAAGGCATGCTGAAATGCTCAGCACTGCCGGGGTGGGGTGGGGTGGGAGGAGGGCAGGCACCGATGTCAGCACAGGAGAGCACTGAATAAAAGCTCCCTGAAGGCAGAGAGCTGCCTGAGGGAGCTGAAGACCTGGAAAATCAAAAATAAGGGTTACAGAAGCTGAAAGAAAGTGCCCATACCTCGTTTTAAATCACCTGAAAATTTAGCGACTGAAAATGCTGTGCACAGAACTTTATTTATATTTTATTTCATCGCGGAAACCTTATCCCGCCTGTAGATGAGGTTTGAAGAAAAATGCAAAGGCCACCTGGCTGATTTGCCCGTCCGCCAACCGTAAGGTTGGACAGGCAATGTAAAATTAAAGACAATTGCAACTTTACTTACCTTATTTGGCCTCTTAATTGTCGGCTGGCGCGCTTCTGACCTCTGCGTGTGCCCGACGACCGAAATACCACACGAGCGCGGCATGGCATCGTCATTTCACACAATTTTGCGTCAGACTGGGTCGGGCGCACGCCCACCCGCCGACCTAAATATTTTGCTCGTTAAGTTTTAAGTTTAAGAGGATACTTGCTTAGTTGTGCTTCTGTGACCATGATGCTGTCACACTAACTCTATCTCATGTTGTGGTATAAAGATGAGACCACTCAAGTCTGTAAGTTTCTAGTAAGCAAAGGGTTTATTCAAGCATGTGCTGGGAGAATTACCTTGGTTGCTTTTCCAAGGATCTCTGACAATGCAAAGTCTGCGTGGCATATTTATATATTTTAGTTATCACATTCCACTATACTGCCTAGCACAATCTCCAGTTATGTACCTAATGAGCAGATGCCTCAATATCTCTGGGATGCTAGGAAATGCCTTGGGTTTAACGCCTTCCAGTCTGTGCTCTTATCACTCTAACATTTGTTTACTCACCCTGTGAAGGTCATTAACTTTTGTGACTTGCGATTGTTAGTTGGATTCCCACAGTACCTTCCCCATCATGCCTGTGTGCCGGCTATATTTCCTACCATGCTTAGAATGAGCTCTTACAACTACACTTAAAGCTTTTACATTTGTCTACTTTTAAAGCTGTTAATGCACATCTTAATATCAGTTTTAATATTGAATTATTTCATTACCCCACTTCACTCACAAACTCTATTGTTTGATAATCATAATTTGAATGGCTTCCTTATAAATCTGTGAATCATATATAGCTGATTCCACCACCAGTTCTGTTTGTCTCCCTATGTGTGCAACCTTATCCTTTAGAAACAAATAGAATAGACACCTTCAGCATTTGGAACAAGACAGAATGCCTCCCAGTGCTCATCCTACATTTCACCTTATGAAAATGAGAGAATAAACAAGCAGTTTCAGGCTGTCATTTTGACAACTGTTAGGTATGACATTAAAAATGTTTTAAAATAGATAAAAATTTAAGCTTAGGTATTAATGACATGGTAGTGTGTGCATAAAGGATGTGAGCTCTTGCATCAGTCCTTCGCATACATTCTTACTGATGCAGTACTTTGTTAGAGGCACAATATCTGTGGCATGCAAACCATAGGCATTGACTTTATTTACAGTCCCAAACTGTGGACAACATTACCTGATCACTCTTCCCCTTGCTATCCATGGTATCTTTAATACCATGAGGCTTGATATTTGTAACACTGTCAAATGTCTTCTGAAAAAATATACATTTACCACATTCTTTTTACCCATATTTTCTGTGCCTAAAACATTCAATTAAAGTAATCAAACACAATCCTTCACAAATCCATGTTGACTGTCTTTTGTTATCCCATGTTTTTCCATGTGCAATTTCATTCTGTATTATAAATTCTAGAGGCTTGATTTTGTGAGAAAGGCAAAAGTAGGTTTTGAGTTGGCCCATGGTGCTGACAAACCCCTGCCATCACTCAGGTGGTAAGTTGCATTAAATTTTACAATAGGAATCCTTCCTCCTAATTTGAACAAGTTACTAGTACATTAAAGCCTTCCCCAAAGAGCTTGGTCTTAATACAGTTAGCCAGGAATGCCAAATCTTGTAAGATTGCAGTAGGCCATTAAAGAGGAAGTTGTGGTGGTAGCAGAGAAATGAGCAAAATGCTTACAATGGGAGAGCAAAAACATGTGGTCAGCATTGCTTAAGAGTCAGAGGCTCAACTGCTGAAGGTGCACCGTATTTGGGACTGAAGTCTATCCTTCAGATGAACAATGGTGCAAAGTGCATGGAGGAGCTCCATGAGTGAGTTAATACAGTACAGATACCCTAGTCCCCTTTATAACTGGCTACATATAAGGAAAATGCTTCTCAGGGCCAACTGCCGTAGATATAAAGAAGAGCCCCATCTCCTAAGAACCATCTACCCCATTGTTCCTTGTTAAATAACAGTGTTACAATGAGACATCATGGTGATTTTCAGGATAAGTAGCTGCTGGATAACTGAGAAGAATCCTGCACCTTTCGATGGAGCCAGTCTGTCCCTGCCTTCAATAACCAATCACTCATTGTCAGCAGTGAAATCTGTCTCTACTTTGGAATGGGCCATAGTTGTTAGAAAACTAGTGGTTATAAAAAAAATTATATTAACCAGATCATATAAGCCGATGTGGAATATGGTCTTGCTCAGTCAAAAATTAATCAAAAATACAGCCCGGGTTACAAGCAAAGAGATAGGATAGAAGACTAGTTAGATCTCTCTTCCAAGGTGCTAAAAAAACAATATGCTACCAGTAGATGCAAAATTAGATGATTTGGAAAGCTGGAGGAATAAGCTCAGACTCATCCATTTTCCCCAGGATGTAGAAAATAATGCAATAGGCTTTTCTAGGATATTCCACCTGAGCTTTTATTTCTGCTAGAATCTCCAGGGCTAGAAATTGAGTGGGGGCATCAATTCTATGTCCCTTTCTAAATTTTTTGCTTCCATCTACACAACTTGCTGTGTGTCTTAACATTATGTCATCCACAAACTTGGATATGCAACTCTACATTCTAGCATCCAAATAATTAAGATATAGTAAAAAGCTGATAGTACAGTACACACCCTTGAGAAATACCACTTGTTACATCCCTTTATCCCTACTCCCTGTCTCCTACTTCCTGACCAATTACCAATCTCTGTCATAAGGTTATCTTCCTATGCTTTCAGTTGTGCTAATAAAGTCTTGTGCATCTCTCAACCATTGTTTTCTTAAAGTCCATATAGACAATATTCCCAATCCACCACGCTAGTGAATAAATCTACCTCAAAGACTCTTCATGCACTGTATGGGGATTGAACCTGCAACCTTTGCATTATTCACATCACAGCTTAGCTACCTGGCCCATCACTAGAGTTTTTTGCATTATATATATATATCACAAATAGGGATAAACCCATGAATGTTAAAGTTTGTAAACATGTTAAGATACAATTTCTGGATTGTTTTAAAAGGGCAGGATTTTTCCCAGCCCCTGCTTGGTGTGAGTGGAGGCAGGGAGGTGGGTAGATAGTGGGAAGCCATGTCAGTACAGCTTCCTGATGCATTTCCATCACCAGGAAAGTTTCTCAGGAACTGGCCAACATTTGAACTATCTGTTAGAAGGTGGTGGACAGCCTATTTGTATAGTTAAGGCCAGAATTAGGGGCCATTTAGAGTCCTCAATGGAGATGGCCTCCCCGTGGCAGTTCAGGAGGACCATTGACAGAAAAATCCATACATTGGGCCAGACACTGCCGCTGGAGGGGTTTCCCCTTCGATCAAAGGGGACTACTGGCTTGGCCCCTCTGAGATTTCATTTTAAACTCCCTCCCCAAGGGCACCTCCATTTTGACATGCCCTTGCATTCTACTAGCTGCCTCAGCAGTTGGGGCTGCCAAAGCTTCCTCCTCCTATCACTGCTTGCTTGTCCCAACAACGCCTCCCCCCCACCCCCCACAAAACCAGCTTATATTTCACCCCTTTCCCATTTTTACTTAGTTCTGTTGAAGGGTCATGAGGACTCAAAATGTCAACTTTGCTCTTCTCCGCCGATGCTGCCAGACCTGCTGAATTTTTCCAGGTATTTCTATTTTTGTTAAAGCTTCTGAAATACTGGCCCTCGAATTAGCCAGCAGCATTTGGAGTCCACCTGCCATCCTTTATTTATCCTAGGGTATGAAGGGAGATGAGACAATAAATTTCTGAAACGTTACATTATCTTAAGTGTGTTATTGATTGTTAGAGAGGTCCCTTCAAATTGGACATAAGATAATGTAGACCCCTATTCAGAAAACATGACATCTAATTTGGGAAACTATAGGCCCATTAATTTTACATGAATAGCTCAAAGATAATTGAATCGATAATCAGGTGCAATCAATGATTATCTGTAAAAGAACAACTTAATAGTGAATAGCCGACATAGCTTCAGAATGGGAGAATCCTGATCATGCAGACCCTCTATGACTTTGAAGAGATGAAATCCAAAAGTTTGCTTTGGTAAACCTTATAGTATGAAATATCTGAATGCCCATAAACCATTTGACAAGAGCCCTCAGAAAAAGTATGACAAAGATTAACTCCATGGAAATTCAAATAACACATGCCTGTAAGGTTAGAAACAGCAGGTACTGGTTAGAGGAATGTTTTAATGAAAGGAGAGACTGTGCGGAGTACCCAGAAGTGGTGTTAGACCCCTAATTTACATCAACCTATCTTGAATTTTGATTCGAAACATAATGTGAAGATAGTGCCATGTGAAAGTTAGCACAGTTAAGTGCATGGTATTACAGATGGGAAGATAAATTGGATGACATGCATATGTAGTTAATGGTGCAGAACTAACTGAAGGTGAGATGGAAGGAGACTTGGAAGAAATGATAAACTCAGCACTTAACATATCAAAAAATGATCAAAAGAGTGAACAGAGTTGTAAAGCATATTCCTAAACTCATACTTTCTCTAGATTGGTGGGGAGGTAATGTGATCTGGGGGAAAACACTGAAATCCTAGTAACATGGGAGTCCTGCCAAATCTAACAGCAAGACCTCATTATCATTTATTGTATATCTTTTTGTCACTTGGCCTGATGGATGGACAGACGAAAAATCCAAGAAGGGATGGTTGGAGACTTTTGGAACGAGGAAGGAGGGAACGATTGGGATTTGGTTGAGGGCGGCTGGAGTTGGAGAATAGCAGTGAGGAGTTGGGAGGAAATTATGGAAAGATGGCAGGGAGGGAGGTAAAGATCATAGATAGATTTGCTTGTGGAACCAGTGAAACAGTCCTGCTCCTTTTGTTTCACGGGCAGTGCTAGGAAAAAGTACTTACCTGTTTGATCCAGCTGCTTCTGCCTCTCTTTCATTGCAGGTTTCCTGAGCTCTTCGAAACCCAGTCTGTTCAGGTAAAATTTAAATCAGACTACCAACTACATTGTGAGAGCCTAATTTATATATGAACTCTCCCGCGTCCCGAAAATGGGACACAGACGCTCTTCACAACTTGGCGCCTTAAACATGATGGCAGGTGCATACATGGTGGGTTACAGTTAGATTTCATGATATTTTAATTGTAACACGTACCTCACAATCCTTGCCTGCCTGGAATTGGAAGGAAAGTTAATGGGTTAAAATTCCTCCTGCATGTCAGTGGGTTGAGCTGAGGGAGTTCTAAAAACTCAGGCTAATTAGTCAGGAAAGAAGATCACGGTGACTAGATCCAAGAGCAGTATGCAATATTAAATGGCACGGGGAAGGTAAATCTGGAGCACTACTTCAAGGTAAGACATGACAGATGAAAGAAAAATTTAGTATTGATGTAAGGAAGAATTCCTTCATATCAAGATTAACCAACACATAAAATAGACTTCCATGTAAGGTGATGGAGGAAAAACCCTTAAGGCATTCAAGAATCGGTTGGATACTATGTTGGCCAGGCTAGATTTTCCCTTTTGGATGAATGAATTAAGATGAACCAGTCTTCTTGTTTTGTATTTATCTTGTGAATTTGTGCAGGCAAATAGGGAGCATTTTTATGATTGATTATTCATAATTAATGATTATTCATAATCAATATAAAAATGCTGTACCTCAATGGAAAAATAACCTTTCTCTACAGTATTTAACCTTTGCAGGCTACTCGAGTTGTCATGCACTTGCATGCCCTGACAGCTATTAATATTTTTAATTAAAAACAGAAAATGCTGGGAAAACTCAGTAGGTCTGGCAGCATCTGTGGAGAGAGAAACAGAGTTAACATTTCGAGTCTATATAACTTCTTCAGAGCTAAAGAGAAGTAGAAATGTGACGGATTTTATACTGTTTAAGAAGGGGTGGAGCAAAATAAAAAGTTAGGGATAGGTGCTAGCTAAGGAGAAATTTGACAAAGATGTCATGGACACAGGACAAAGAGAGTGTTAATGGTAGCATTAAAGACTAAATAAGATGCTTATAGTGGCAAATGCAGCACTTTCTTTAATGTTTAACACCGCCATTAATGTTCTCTTTGTCCTGTGTCCATGACACCTTTGTCAAATTTCCCCTTAACTCCCACCTATCCCTGACCTTTTATTTTGCTCCACCTGCTTCAGCCCCTCTTAAACAATGTAAAATCCATCACATTTTTACTTTTCTTTAGCTTTGAAGAAGTCACACGGATTCAAAAAGTTAACTTGGTTTCTTTCTCCACAGATGCTGCCAGATCTGCTGAGTTTTCCCAGCATTTTCTGTTTTCATTTCAGATTTCCAGCATCCGCAGTTTTTTGCTTTTATCTTAATATTTTTAAATATCTGCTCCTCAAGAGTCAAAGACTGTTAAAGAGGAATAACTTTATTAAGATCCAAAGTAGGATTGTATTACTTAATCTATTTCCTGTTGTAACACGGAAACACACATTTAAGCTTTTCACAGAGTCACAGAATTGTTACAGTGCAGAATGAGGCCATGTGGCCCATTGTGTCTGCACCGACTCTCTTTTGGACAATAGATGCAGGAGGTTTGTGAGGAAGAACTATCTTACTCAGTGAGTAACAATAATTTGGAACTTGCTTCCTATGAGGATGGTGGAAGCAGGTACAATGAATGATTTCAAAAGGAAATTGGATGGATACTTGGCAGAATAAACTTAAAGGGCTCCTGGGAGGGAGTGGGGGAATGGGACTGATTGAATTGCTCTACAAAGAACTGGCATGGACTCGATGAGCTGAATGACACCTTCTGTGCGATACTGACTCTGATTCTATGACTTTACTCCACATTCCAAACACAGTTTGAGCTGTAAGCATATCACCGCATTGTTATTTTCCCAAATATTATACAATTTTACACTTTACAAATTTATACATAGCTCAGTATCTTCAAGTCCTTAATTTCAGATGCAGATTTAACTAATCTTTGCCTGAATTTTTGCAGAACCATGGAGACGCTGTGGCATACCCAAAACGGTCGACACACTGAAGATCTGGAAGTCCCACTCCCATATCCTGCAGAAGCCATTTTTACCACATGGTGGGTTGGGGTGGGGGTATTGGGGGGCAGTACATGACTCCCACATTTGGGAAACCTGAACTCAGCAAGGCCATTTTAACTCAGTGCTGAGTTCAAACAGACCCCATTTTTGCTGCAACAAGGGCCTTGTCCCGCAGTGTGGGAGTTACGAATCTTTAGAGAAGTCGTAAATACTTGTGAAGGGCGGATAAGGTCTGTACAACTGTCAAGCTATTTAAATGGCCCTTTAAAATTTGAAAACAACTGCCTGCCTGTGCCTGTGCGAGTTGCGAAAATTTGCTCTGGCAGTTTCAATTGTAGTTTGTTGACATCACCCTAAGTGCCAGCATTATAGCATTATTAATGCTTGGCTGCTTTCCATATCCTGCCATTATCATAGTGGGGGCTGTAAGTTTACAGTTTTATTGACAGCTCAAGGAGGTTATTAAAGGATTGTTGTCTTTGAAATGGAGTTATGAATACCAATGTTTGTCTTTTTATAAAGGGTAAGTACTTGAGGGGCTTTAAATGCATTGAATGGGCTTTCATGAATGAAAGCGTTTTCTTATATAGTGAAGTCTGTAATACATATTTAGAACCTTAGTTTATTTCATCTCCACATGGCTCCTGAGGTGTGCCCATGGTGGATACTAGGTGAGTTGGCATGGAGGGTGTAAGGGCAAAGGGTGGTGGGTGGGGGACATGAATTGGCACTCAGTTGGCCTAGGGGCTATAAGGGGCCATGAATGTGGGTAGAAGACATGAGTTAGCATGGAGGGTTCAAGAGGCCATTGGGTGTGGGTCAAAGGCATGAGTTAGCATGAGTTGGCATGTATGGGCTTGGGAAATGGGTGGAGGCATGAGGGGTGATGTGAAGGGTGAGGGCTAGAGGGCCTAATATTTAAGAAAACAATTGAGATGTCGTTGCATTGGGCAGTGGTGGGCCCGACTCCATCCTGCATCCACACGCACCCCCCACTTCTCTCCCCCACCCCGGAATGAAGATCCCGCCATTCAGGCACTTTTTCCTGAGTTGGATGGGGCAAGCCGGGAAATTTCCCTGTTCATTGAAGCCACCTCTGGAGCAAACATCCAGGCCCAGGCCTCAAGTTCTAGAATGTCCCCATTGACTGATGATGTGATTATTAGGTTCAGTTGTCAGAGTCCTCTTTGAAAGTGGACAAGTTTGTTGGACATCAGCTGACATTCTGTGGTCCATTGCAGGATCTTTGCTCCAAGCTGCTCTTGGGACTGTTCTCTCTCTGCCTGGATTATTCTTGGGTGTCTCTTCCTCCCGGGGGTGCTCTGAGACTTGTTTTCCTCACTGCAATTGTAGGGCTCTCTCTCCTCACCAGCTTGTGCTCATGAATCCCCTCCTCTACAGTTAAGGTTCTTCTGCCTCTCTCTGAGTTTCTGTGATGCAAAACAGCATTTCTTTCTACTGCACTGGCCTCGGCATTCCAGCATTCAGATATCTCGCCGACCATCTTTCCAATTATATCCCACTCTTTCTCTGCCTTGCCTTCTGCCACTTTGTGCACTCACTGAGATGTTTTCCATTTTTACTTCAAAACTTCTGAGATTTCGTGAATCTGGGGCCTCCAAGTATTTTTGACTTTCTCCAGGAGTCCAGTTTGAAATCCTGGTTATGTGTGGCAGTGTAATATGTGTGGCAGTGTAATGTTCTCTGCCCAGCCCAACACAAATCTACAACAAGAAACTCCAACCCACCTGCCTTGATGAGCTGCAGGTTATTTTTGCAACTCAAACAGGTCAAAAAGGATGTCATCATATGGGTTCCCAGCCCATAAATGACCTTTCAGTTCCAAATACAGTACAGTACTACAATGCATTCATTCGGTCAATCTGCTATTTGTTTTTGACTAATTCATTTGACCAGTGGGGATGTTTTTCACACACTAGCTTGTTATTTGCCACACCCTAATGTCCTTATGGAAGCTTATTTGTTTTCTCTGTAATAATTGGGTAGAGAAAAGGAGTTGAATTTGCATTGAAAAGAAATCTGGTACAGAAATATAGGCAGCCCAGCAGAGAACATGATCTCAGTGGAAAACAACAGTGAATATAGACTTACATTCTCGTGTAACACCAGTACTCCTGACTTGGAAATATATCGCCGTTCCTTCACTGTCGCTGGATCAAAATCCTGGAACTCCCTGCCCATTGGCACTGTGGGTTTACCTACACCACATGGACTACAGCCCACCATCTTCTCAAGGGCACTTAGGGATGGGCAATAAATGCTGGCCTAGCCAGCGACGCCTACATCCATGAATGAATAAAAAGAAACGTTAAAGGCACATAACATAAAGGTGAGGGAATTGAATTTGGCTTAAAGTGGATTTCTGTCCAGAACATAATTCTGCAGCAGAGTAGAGCTGAGAAAGCAGCAATTCACTGAAGTACCATCCTGAGACTCAGCAGATAACAGCAGTAGGCAAAGCAAAAACAGAAACAAAAATACCTGGAAAAACTCAGCAGGTCTGGCAGCATCGGGTGGAGGAGAGCACAGTTGACATTTCGAGACCTCATAACCCTTCAACAGAACTAAGTAAAATTAGGAAAGGGGTGAAATATAAGCTGGTTTAAGGTGGGGGTGGGGGGGGGGGGGGTTTGTTGGGACAAGCAGCCAGTGATAGGTGGAGATAACTAAAAGCTGTCACAGACAAAAGTACAAAGAGGTGTTGAAGGTGGTGATATTATCTAAAGGAATGTGCTAATTAAGAGTATAAGACAGGACAGATAAGGTACAGATAGCTCTAGTGGGGGTGGGGCAATACTAAAAGGTAGAAATAAACAATGGTGGAAATACATTTAAAAATAATGGAAATAGGTGGGAAAGAAAAAATCTATATAAATTATTGGAAAAAACAAAAAGGAGGGGGAAGAAACGGAAAGGGGCTGGGCATGGAGGAGAGAGTTCAAGATCTAAAGTTGTTGAATTCAATATTCAGTCCGGAAGGCTGTAAAGTGCCTAGTCGGAAGATGAGGTGCTGTTCCTCCAGTTTGCGTTGAGCTTCACTGGAACAATGCAGCAAGCCAAGGACAGACATGTGGGCAAGAGAGCAGGGTGGGGTGTTGAAATGGCAAGTGACAGGGAGGTCTGGGTCATGCTTGCGGACAGACCGAAGGTGTTCTGCAAAGCGGTCACCCAGTCTGCGTTTGGTCTCTCCAATGTAGAGGAAACCGCATTGGGAGCAACGAATGCAGTAGACTAAGTTGAGGGAAATGGAAGTGAAATGCTGCTTCACTTGAAAGGGGTGTTTGGACCCTTGGATGGTGAGGAGAGAGGAAGTGAAGGGGCAGGTTTTGCATCTTCTGCGTTTGCATGGGGAGGTGCCGTGGGAGGAGGAGTAGGGGTTGATGGAGGAGTGGACCAGGGTGTCACGGAGGGAACGATCCCTATGGAATGCCACCAGGGGGGGTGAAGGGAAGATGTGTTTGGTGGTGGCATCATGCTGGAGTTGGCGGAAATGGCGGAGGATGATCCTTTGAATGCGGAGGCTGGTGGGGTGATAAGTTAAGTCAAGGGGGACCCTATCATGTTTCTGAGAGGGAGGAGAAGACTTGAGGGCGGATGCGCGGGAGATGGGCCGGACACGGTTGAGGGCCCTTTTAACTACCGTGGGTGGAAAACCTCGGTTAAGGAAGAAGGAGGACATGTCAGAGGAACTGTTTTTGAAAGTAGCATCATCAGAACAGATGCGACGGAGGCGAAGGAACTGAGAGAATGGGATGGAGTCCTTACAGGAAGCGAGGTGTGAGGAGCTGTAGTCGAGGTAGCTGTGGGAGTCGGTGTAATGGATATTGGTGGACAGTCTATCACCAGAAATTGAGACAAAGAGGTCAAGGAAGGGAAGGGAAGTGTCAGAGATAGACCATGTGAAAATGATGGAGGGGTGGAGATTAGAAGCGTAATTAATCAATTTTTCCAGGTCCCGACGAGAGGATGAAGCAGCACCGAAGTAATCATCGATGTACCGGAGAAAGAGTTGTGGGAGGGGGCTGGAGTAGGACTGGAACAAGGAATGTTCCACATACCCCATAAAGAGACAGGCATAGCTGGGGCCCATGCGGGTACCCATAGCCACACCTTTTATTTGGAGGAAGTGAAAGGAGTTAAAGGAGAAATTGTTCAGTGTGAGAACAAGTTCAGCCAGACGGAGGAGAGTAGTGGTGGATGGGGATTGTTCGGGCCCCTGTTCGAGGAAGAAGCAGAGAGCCCTCAGACCATCCCGGTGGGGGATGGAGGTGTAGAGGGATTGGATGTCCATGGTGAAGAGGAGACGGTTGGGGCCAGGGAACTGGAAATTGTTGATGTGACGTAAGGTGTCAGAGGAATCACGGATGTAGGTGGGAAGGGACTGGACAAGGGGAGAGAGAAGGGAGTCAAGATAGCGAGAAATGAGTTCCGTGGGGCAGGAACAGGCCAACACGATCGGTCTGCCGGGACAGTCCTATTTGTGGATTTTGGGTAGGAGGTAGAAGCGGGCCATCCGAGGTTAGGCGACTATCAGGTTGGAAGCTGTGGAAGGAAGATCTCCAGAGGAGATGAGGTCAGTAGGCAAAGGTTTGGCACTGCAGATTGGAACACATTACCTAAAACCTGAAGAGATTTCATGGTAGAGCGAAGACACAAAGCCAGGGCATACAGTGTAATTCAGTAGAAGGGTACAGTTCTGACAGCAGAGGAGACCAATAGACTAGTAAATTAAAGCTGGGTAGACTCCAGGTATGGAAAAAGCACAGGTAAATCATTGTATAATATGTTCAGTCCAGGTAACTTTAAATTGTAGTTTGAATTTGTAAGTTGACCTAAAATGACAGAGGGGGAGAGGAAATTGGGCAGGAAAGAGCAAAATTTGCAGATAGGAGGCCAATGATAAAAGAAGCAAAGGAGGGGAACTTAGGAGGGAGTTCCCCTCCAACTATGGGGAAAGTACAATGTAGATCTCTAGACCAGAATCACAGCGTCAGACATCACAGATCATTTGCACTCCCTGTCAAGGCTTAATCACAAGAATAACAGCCACTTGGAAAACCGATGTACTTAAAATGTATCATAGTGAAAGGTCTCCTGTATTCCAGGTTTTTGGCGAGCAGTACAATATCAGCATCCCAGTACCACCCTCCCTGTTTCCTTACCCACCTTGTGCCATCCTCTATTAGGTGCTAATCAGATGTACAACCAGCAAATTCAACAGCAGCTTACACACCCTAATGTAAAACGTAAGTTTTCACTGCCCCCAAATTCAAGGTTAGTTGGATAATTTGTACTTCTACATGCCCCTGCTGGCAAAGAATCATACACTTGCTTTTAAATATAAAAGCACCTTGAGGGAATCAGTGCCTTTAGGGGAAAAAAGCAGACAAGAGGAACCTGGGGAAAAAAGGGATAAAAAAGGCAGATAAATGATGGTAAGTAAATAGTCACCATATGGGTATTAGTGAAATTTGAAAAAAAAAATTGTTTGGCCACATTTATTGAGTGGAGGTGAGATAGCAAAGAAGGGAGATGCTCAGAGAAAAGAATAAATAGGAAAATTTGAATCAAAGTTGCCAAAAGTGAGAAATATGGAAAGTACAGGAATCTGTAGGTTTGCAGCTTGTTGCAGTGGGCTCCTTGGGAGATCTAATGAGTAGAATGGGTGGACATATGGGTCCTAGTGAACTTTAGAATGGTTAAGTTCTAGTGCAAATCTAGCCAGAAGAATAATGTGCTGACAGCAAGCTATTTTCCTGGATCAGCTCACCTCTATAATTATTCAACCTATGACCTTGTGTAGGAAGCTGACTGAGTGGGATGACCAGAAAATTATGGTGTAGATGAAATTGGAGGGAAGTGACTGCAATGGATGAAAATTTTTTTATAGCCTTTAGAAAGGTTCAAAAGGCATTTCAGTTCATTTACAGCCTTTGCCAAGATGAAAGGGTATGAAGAAATGCCAGACAAGAGTGAAGCGAAAGAAATCACTGTGAAGATGCAATGTGGAATCTGGAGGCACTTGACAGAACAGTGCAACATCTAATGCCTGTGTCACGGTTGACAGAGTGGATGTTACGTTACATGAAGAAATGTATGAATGGTTGGTCTTCAGTGTAACTTCTCGATTGAGCATCAGTTTCAACATTCCTGCACTAAGCCTGGGATTCACTTAAACCAACCTGTCATATATTCAGATATTATGCTAACGGGAAGTTTTCAGAGCATGTGCTGTACACAATGACACAATAAATTCACATGTGAACTAGCCATGCTTTATGTCTGTCTTTCTTTATTTGTGACACCCAATATGTCACAAAACTGGCGATTGAGGATGGATGTGCTCAAGACACTGTGTCTGGGAAATGATGATCAGGACAGCCTGGTAAACTTCACTAGGTGTGGGTACATTTTTGCAAATCATGGCTTGAAAATTTTGTGTGTGTGGAAAGCTGAATGGGAGCGATCGATGCTTCGCTGAAGTTGAAGTATTTTTTATTCATTCACGGGTTGTGGGTTTCGCTGGCTGGGCCAGCATTTATTGCCCATTCCTAGTTGCCCTTGAGAAGGTGGCGGTGAGCTGCCTTCTTGAACCGCTGCAGTTCATGTGGTGTAGGTACTGTTAGGAAGGGAGTACCAGGATTTTGACCCAGTGACAGTGAAGGAACAGTGATATATTTCCAAGTCAGGATGATGAGTGACTTGGAGGGGAACCTCCAGGTGGTGGTGTTCCCATCTTTCTGCTGCCCTGTCTTTCTAGGTGGTAGTGGTCATGGGTTTGAAAGGTGCTGTCTAAGGAGCCTTGGTGAGTTACTGCAGGGCATCTTGTAGATGGTACACACAGCTGCCACTGTGCGTCCAAGGTGGAGGGAGTGAATGTTTATGGTTGTGGTGCCAATCAAGTGGACTGCTTTGTCCTGGACGGTGTCCAACTTCTTCAGCGTTGTGGGAGCTGCACTCATCCAGGCAAGTGGAGAGTATATCATCACACTCCTGACTTGTGCTTTGTAGATGGTGGACAGGCTTTGGGGAGTCAGGAGGTGAGTTTCTCATCACACAATTCCTAGCCTCTGACCTGCTCTTGTAGCCACAGTATTTATATGGCTAGTCCAGTTCAGTTTCTGGTCAATGGTTACCCCAGGATGTTGATAGTGGGGGATTCAGCGATGGTAATGCCATTGATCATCAAGGGGTGGTGGTTGGATTCTCTCTTGTTGGAGATAGTCATTGCCTGACACTTGTGTGGCGTGAATGTTACTTGCCACTTGTCAGCCTAAGCCTGGATATTGTCCAGGTCTTGCTGCATTTGGACATGGACTCCTTCAGTATCTGAGGAGTCATGAATGGTGCTGAACATTGTACAATCATCAGCGAACATCCTCACTTCTAACCTTATGATGGAAAGAAGGTCATTGATGAAGCAGCTGAAGATGGTTGGGCCTAGGACACTACCCTGAGGAACTCCTGCAGTGCTGTCCTGGAGCTGAGATGACTGACTTCCAGCAATCACAACTATCTTCCTTTCTGCTAGGTATGACTCCAACCAGTGGAGAGTTCACCACCTGATTTCCATTGACTCCAGTTTTGCTAGGGCTCCTTGATGCCACACTCGGTCAAATGCTGCCTTGATGTCAAGGGCAGTCACTCTCACCTCACGTCGGGAGTTCAGCTCTTTTGTCCATGTTTGAACCAAGGCTGTAATGAGGTCAGGATCTGTGTGACCCTGGTGGAACCCAAACTGGGCATCAGTGAGCAGGTTATTGCTAAGCAAGTGCCGCTTGATTGCACTGTTGAGCTGGGTAGATGCCAGTCTTGTAGCTGTACTGGAACAGCTTGGCTAGGGGCGCAGCAGTTTCTGGAGCACAGGTCTTCAGTACTGTTACCGGAATATTGTCAGGGCCCTAGCCTTAGCAGTACCCAGAGCCTTCTGCCATTTCTTGATATCACGTGGAGTGAATCGAATTGGTTGAAGACAGGCATCTGTGATGCTCAGGACCTCTGGAGGAGGCCGAGATGGATCATCCACTTGGCACTTGTGGCTGAAGATCATTGCCAATGCTTCAGCCTTATCTTTTGCACTGATGTGCTGGGCTCCTCCATCATTGAGGATAGGGATATTTATTGAGTCACCTCCTCCAGTGAGTTGTTTAATTGTCCACCACCATTCACAACTGAATGTGGCAGGACTGCAGAGCTTAGATCTCATCCGTTGGTTGTGGGATCACTTAGCTCTATCTATCGCTTGCTGCTTATGCTGTTTTGCATGCAAGTAGTCCTGTGTTATAGCTTCACCAGGTTGACACCTCATTTTTAGCTATGCCTGGTGCTGCTCCTGGCACACCCTCCTGCACTCTTCATTGAACCAAGGTTGATCCCCTGGGTCAATGGTAATGGTAGATTGGGGAATATGCCGGGCCATGAGGTTACAGATTGTATTCGAGTACAATTCTGCCGCTGCTGATGGCCTACATCATCTCATGGATGCCCAGTCTTGAGTTGCCAGTTCAAAATCTATCCCATTTAGCATGGTAGTAATGCCATACAACACGATGGAGGGTATCCTCATTGTGAAGGCGAGACTTAGTCTCCACAAGGACTGTGCAGTAGTCAATCCTATTGCCTGTCAAGGACAGATGCATCTGCAGCAGGCAGGTTGGTGAGGATGAGGTCAAGTATGTTTTTCCCTCTTATTGGTTCCCTCACCACCTGCCACAGACCCAGTCTAGCAGCTATGTCCTTTAGGGCTCGGCCAGCACGGTCAGTAGTGGCATTACCGAGCCACTCTTGGTTGAAGTCCCCCACCCAGAGAACATTCTGCGCCCTTGTCACCCTCAGTGCTTCTTCCACGTGATGTTCAACATGGAGGAGCACTGATTCATCAGCTGAGGGAGGATGGTACATGGTAATCAGCAGGAGGTTTCCTTGCCCATGTTTGATATGATGCCATGAGACTTTATGGAATCCAGAGTCGATGTTGAGGGCTCCCAGGGCAACTCCCTCCAGACTGTATACCACTGTGTATACCGCTGCCATCTCTGCTGGGTCTGTCCTGCCAGTGGGACAGGACATACCCAGGGACAGCGATGATGGAGTCTGAGACATTCTGCATCAGTCTTCACAGTGGAAGACATGAGTGACATCCCCAAAGTTCAAGAGAGTCGGGGGGCAGAGGTGAATATGGTGGCCATTACCAAGGAGAAGGTGCTAGGAAAACTGAAAGGTCTGAAGGTGCATAAATCACCTGGACTAGACGGATTACACCCCAGAGTTCTGAAGGAGATAGCTGAAGAGATAGTGGAGGCGTTAGTGGTGATCTTTCAGGAATCACTGGAGTCAGGGAGGGTCCCAGAGGACTGAAAAATCGCTAATGTAACCCCCCTGTTTAAGAAGGGAGTGAGACAAAAGACGGGAAATTACAGGCCGATTAGCCTGACCTCAGTCATTGGTAAGATTTTAGAGTCCATTATTAAGGATGAGATTTCAGAATACTTGGAAGTGCATGGTAAAATCGGGCAAAGTCAGCATGGTTTCATCAAGGGGAGGTCATGCCTGACAAATCTGTTAGAATTCTTTGAGGAGGTAATGAGTAGGTTAAACAAAGGAGAGCCAATGGATGTTATCTACTTAGACTTCCAGAAGGCCTTTGACAAGGTGCCGCACAGGAGGCTGCTCAGTAAGTTAAGAGCCCATGGTGTTAGAGGCAAGGTACAAGCATAGATAGAAGATTGGCTGTCTGGCAGGAGGCAGAGAGTGGGGATAAGGGGGTCCTTCTCAGGATGGCGGCCGGTGACTAGTGGAGTTCCGCAGGGGTCAGTGTTGGAACCACAACTTTTCACTTTATACATTAATGATCTAGATGAAGGAACTGAGGGCATCCTGGCTAAGTTTGCAGATGATACAAAGATAGGTAGAGGGGCAGGTAGTATTGAGGAGGCGGGGAGGCTGCAGAAGGATTTGGACAGGTTAAGAGAATGGGCAAAGAAGTGGCAGATGAAATACAATGTGGGGAAGTGTGAGGTCATGCACTTTGGTAGGAAGAATAGAGGCATAGACTATTTTCTAAATGGGGAGAGAATTCAGAAATCTGGAGTGCAAAGGGACTTGGGAGTCCTAGTCTAAGATTCTCTTAAGGTTAACTTGCAGGTTGACACGGTAGTTAGGAAGGCAAGTGCAATGTTGGC
Source organism: Cetorhinus maximus (assembly GCF_964194155.1). Classification (NCBI taxonomy): domain Eukaryota; kingdom Metazoa; phylum Chordata; class Chondrichthyes; order Lamniformes; family Cetorhinidae; genus Cetorhinus; species Cetorhinus maximus. Next base: position 45,480,431 of record NC_135884.1, on the reverse strand, counting down.
ATTTATTTCAAGAGGACTAGAATATAAAAGCAGGGATGTGCTGCTGAGGCTTTATAAGGCTCTGGTCAGACCACATTTAGAATATTGTGAGTAATTTTGGGCCCCGTATCTCAGGAAGGATGTTCTGGCCCTGGAGAGGGTCCAGAGGAGGTTCACAAGAATGATCCCAGGAATGAAAGGCTTAACATATGAGGAACGTCTGAGGACTCTGGGTCTATACTCGATGAAGTTTAGAAGGATGAGGGGGGGATCTAAATGAAACTTACAGAATACTGAAAGGCCTGGATAGAGTGGACGTGGGGAAGATGTTTCCATTAGTAGGAGAGACTAGGACCCGAGGGCACAGCCTCAGAGTAAAGGGAAGACCTTTTAGAACAGAGATGAGGAGAAACTTCTTTAGCCAGAGAGTGGTGAATCTATGGAATTCATTGCCACAGAAGGCTGTGGAGGCCAGGTCATTGAGTGTATTTAAGAGCGAGATAGATAGGTTCTTGATTGGTAAGGGGATCAAAGGTTACGGGGAGAAGGCGGGAGAATGGGGTTGAGAAACTTATCAGCCATGATTGAATGGCGGAGCAGACTCGATGGGCCGAATGGCCTAATTTCTGCTCCTATGTCTTATGGTCTTATTATCTGTAAAATATGATTCTGTGAGTATGACTATGTCAGGCTGTTGCTTGACTAGTCTGTGAGACAGCTCTCCCAATTTTGGCACTAGTCCCCATATGTTAGTAAGGTGGACTTTGCAGGGTCGACAGGGCTGCAATTGCTGTTGTCGTTTCCAGTGCCTAAGTCGATGCCTTAGTGGTCCGTCCGGTTTCATTCCTTTTTTGTGATTTGTGAAGTTGAGATATTTGCCCCAGTGCTCTGGTGACTGTAATAGCAGCTGGCCCAGATCAGTGCAGAGAGCAGCCCCCAATTAAACACCAACAAAACCTTTAGAGCTACACTCGCATTGGTCTCTATGTTAATTCCTGGATTTTGGAAGTTGTTTGAGACCTTCGCTGGGAACACTGTGTGCCAAGGAGCAGTTAGCCCAGAAGAGGGCTGAGGAGGATATTTTCAACCACCAGCTAGACTGGTTTTAGGTGAATGAGTTCTACCTAAATTGACTTAGAGATGGTTTATTGCAAAACGTGTTGCATCTTGCCTGCCTCGCAATTATGGTATGCATGCTTGAGACTCAGTATTAATGTTAAGGATGGTGGCAGTGAAGTGTTTACTGTGTCACTGTTGAATTTGGAAACAGTTCAGTCAAAAATGTCAACGTGGCACAAACAAACGAGAACACAGTTTCGGGCAAAATGGACATGTTTGTATTTTGATGCCCCCCTCACAAGTCACACAACTAGAGGTATGGAAATAGCAATAAGTTTGTGGAACCAAAAGATACTTGTTGAAATTGATAAGGTGAGAAATATCCATGTAAATCACATGATCCTGGCAATGGATGAACCAAAACATGAGCATGATCCACCTGATCATGAGCTCATGCCAGAGTTTGATCCAGTTCAGGCATTAGTGTATAAAGTACCAATTTCTGAGAAAGGGCCTTCCTTGAGCACTGAACCAACCAAACAGTCCGCGATCTGAATTTACACCAAAACCTGTAAGGTAATAAGGAAGGCTTTGTAAACCAGTTATTAAACTTGAAATGTAGAGAGAGTCTTTTTAAAAATCCAGTTATAATTATGCCAAGGCATTTAAAGAGCAGAAGCGGGATTTTACTCTGGGTCCTTCCATTCCTGCTGGCGGTTGCCTCCATGAGGCACAGAGTGTCCAGAGCGGAGGGACCACCCTCTACCAGGCCCCCGGCCAGGGCATTCCTGGTGGTAGGCACGTGTGGCCTCCACCCATCACTGGTTGGGTACTAACAGCAGCATGATGGGGCTGTTAAATGGCTAATTAAGGATCTCAATTGGCCCCGGGCGGGAAGGCCATCCTTAGCTTTCCCGCTCCAGACTTACTTTGAAGGAAATGGGGGAGTGGTGGGATCTCCGCTTCACTTTCCCGCCCAATCACACTGCCGCTCCTCTCCCCCCACCCCTGCCTCTGAAATGCCTCCGGGTATGTGGGGGCATTAAATTCCACCCAAAATTAAGGGCAGAGTTTTACATTTGGCGTGCAGGCGCGCGCCTGACATGCCAGAGCATAAAATGACGTGCGATGACGTTGGCCCCGATATCATCAGGAAGTTAGACGATATTTCTTTCGGCAGGTGCACGCCGATAATTGATAGGCCGATTAAAGCCATTAGCCAGGTAATTAACCTGAATTTCACGCTGCCCATCCAACCTTATGGTGGACGGGCAGGCGAGAAAGCCAAGCAGCCTTTATGTTTCTTAGGAAACCCTATCCACAAGCGGGATGATGTTTCCTGAAGCTATTACAAATTAAATAAAAAGTTTCATTTGAACTTAAAAACATGCCCCATCTCATGTGACACAGTCACATGAGGGGACATGTTTCATTGAATTTTTCTGCTCTTTATTAACTTTTTCATAAGGCGCTTCATTCTCCCTGAGTCAGCTCCGTGCCTCAGGGAGATTGAAGCGCTCTTTTGTGCATGTGCACAAATTGCGTGCTAGGCCCGGCTCTTCCTCCTCCCCCCCATCCGCACAGGCTGCCGCTCGCGATCCACGCAGGGCGGGCCTTGATTGGCTCGCCCGCCTTGAATCGCGGTGCAGAGCCAATCGTGGGCGGCGGTCAGCTCCTCGACCGCTCCCGCTGAGCCCACCCGACGAATGGAAAATCTTGGCCTATGTGTGTAAGATGCATTATGCAAAGTATAAGGAATCTATTTTATAAACAATTCATAGCCTTCTGAAAGGAAAGCATACAGAAATAAAATATGGTTTGTTATTGAAAGTAAGCAAAAATGCTTTCTTTTTAGAAGGAGGGAGCAGTGTCATATATTTATATGTTAATGAGATAAGTTGCACAGTAGGTATTCACTCAATAAACTCACACATGAACTGGCCATGCTTCTCGTCTGTCTTCTTTATTTGTGTCATCCAATATGTGACACAACCGCTATCGTAAACTTTACTTTTGCTAATTGCTACCTGTGTCTTGCCCCTAGGCTATGCCTGTTGATTTCCCATAAAAGTTACTCATGGAAAAAGTACTTTTCCCATGCTTTTTTTCTTTTATTCTGCTGAAGTCCAGCAAAGAGTTCGATGACTTAATTGATGACAATGATGGACTATTTTTGAACAATGCTTAACATCAATCTTACAGGAAGAGGTAAATTTAAAAATATATCCTTAATAATAATTCCACAGAATTCTCATCAATGCAAGAATGTCAGAAATATTTAAAAGCCTTTAATTAAAACCACACAGTAGTTAAAAGGTACTTCAGCTTGATTACAAAATACACCATCCAAAACCTGTTTCCCTTTTGAAACTTTATCATATGAGAACTTAATTTTCTCCCAACCAAAATATGTTTGGTAGGAAATGGTGCAGAAAAATTGTGACAGGTAACTATTTAAACATTTTAGTGTTCATCCTGGAGTCGGCTATGACATGAAATGTGGGCTATCACTCTAACACCCATTTTGCATCTACACAATCAGCACAGATGACCCAACATTTACCCCAGTGCTTCTGTAACCAGAGGAGGAGGTGTCTTTCCCATTGATCCCTCCAAATATTATTTTCAAAGGGTTTTAAATACTAATATTTTAACTTTTCAGCATTACCATCTCTGTGTTCACTCTCTTACACTCATGGGGCCCAGAGATTCCAGTTTTTGAAATGCATTTTCAGTCGGACAGATTGCCTGGAAGATTGACTGCAGGGGACCTTTTAGGTTTGTAATGTGGCTGGAAGCCTATGTGCTGCAGAGCAAATTGAGATATTTTGTTGGATTTGGCACCTGAACAGTGTTACTAATCACTATGATCAATTGCATTGACATCTGGAGCATTAAATTTTTCAATGATCCTAACTGTGCCATTCTTGGCATCCACTATTGCAACAAATCATGGGATACATGTTGGATGACACATTTCCATGATTTGCATATTATGTCCACTCACATCTGGAAGAGGCATTGTATGACCCCAAACACTTCTGGTGGGAAATCAGTACATCCCTGGCCATCACAGTTCTTCTGAAATATCAATGATCTGAAGATGAGAAATTCCAGCCTCAGTCTCAGCTTACCTTTCATCGCAACACTAATTGGTTCTCCCATATCAGTTGAACATTCTCTTGAGCATTTCAACCTAAAATGTGCAGCGGTCAGAATCACTTCCATTAGGAACCCATTGTGGGTATGACTGCATTGAGGCAAAGAGACCCAATACCATGTTGATCTGTGTCATCAAATGCTAACAGGTGAAGCAAACCCTTAAAATACTGACAATCAGAATCAAACACTCATGTTTGATACGTGTGCATCACATGTTCATAAATGTTTCTTCCCCTAATCCAGATACTGCAGCAATGGCTTGACTGAAGAGAAATAAAGGGTGTAGAAGGCAGTGGTGATATTTCAGGATCGACTGTTCCCTTTTTTGATCCCATAGAAAATGCAATCTAATAAGCATACATTAATCCTTTAAAATGTATTATTTTCAAATAGTGTAAAAGGTTTCTAAGGATTATACAGCTCACTGTAATGGTTTTGTAAATCCACAGGGGTACAAGTGTAGCCCTTTAATAGCTAGCAGCTGTTTGTCCTGTGAGACCAACTCCATCAGACTCTTAGCATCTTGTGCAAGAGAATTCTTCAGATAATGACCTCTTTCCACTAAAGCAGAGGCACATTAAAAGAGCATGAGCTGTACAAAACATACAATTCTGGGGCAGCTTCTAGTTACCCATAGAGAGATAGATAATGATGGAAGAAAGGCAGAATGAGTTCACTTCAGTTAATTATTCCAGTCCTCAACTTGGAAATCATATTCAAACTATGCTGGTACAAGCAAATGGTAAAGATGACTTGAAAAGTTAGTAGATGATTGAATCCTTAAATATTAAATACTAATATTTTAATGTGGTAGCCATCACTAACAACCATTCTAGTGTTACTGCCAAACCAGTAATTGAAAATTACATAGTTAAGAACCTAAGAGATCTAGAAACTAAGCCAGAACTACTAAACCATTTACACTTAAATAATGTCTAGCGTTGAAGATCTTACCCGTTTGTTAAGTGCACGCAGTATGAAAGTATATACAACACTTACAGTCCATGAGAGTATGCTGTGCCCTCAGATCCTTCTTGCAGTTTGTTGGAATGAAGCAACCGTTTTGATATAAAAAAAAACCTTTTGCTGTATCCCTCAGGTAGAGAAATCTCTAAGCCAAATTTGACAGCACTTTTGTCTGAAGATCATTCAGAAATACAATAAGAAATTAAAGAATCACAGAAAGTAACTTTTCTCCCCCGAATCTCTTCTAAGAAGGAATGAAATCTTTTGATGTAAAAAAATATTTCAATCATCTTAACTTTAATAAGGGGAATTAGAGGAACATTCTATGGTATCGGAACTCAACCCCTGTGGCTTTTAATCATTAGTTGGCAGTGTACTTCAGCACAAGAAAACATCTGGGAATGACACTTACGTCTATCATTGAAAAAGGACACAAGGAAGAACTTTCAGAGGCACTGACGCTGCCAGCAGAACCTTTACACAGTGGCGGTTTATCAGAAAATTAGAGATGTCCACAATTTTCCATCCATTGCTATCAATGAATGAAAAATCACATGCAAAGAAGCCACAATTTCTTGATTGCTCATTGTGTGGAGTGAGACCTCAAAGTTCCACCCACTGTTGGAATATGTAAGATATGGACAAGCTAGATTACTAAGGTAATTTATGTAGTATTAGTTATTTGGGCTAGGAAAGGTTTAATAGGATCCTGACTGCAAACTCGGAGTGGATGCTAGACACATACAGGGAGGCAGCAAAGTGCTAAATGTACCAGGTCCCAAGGTTAAGCCCATTGATTGGACAGTAGTAAATACAAAAAGAAGATCGTTATTTAGTCAGGGGCAGGATAGGGACTAAGAAGGTGATGCCTGTTTGTACTTATTTTGTGATGTGGGCTTTGAGTTCAGTAAAAAGGCCACCAAGTCTTTTAGATTTCTTACAAAACAAAATTAAACCTTTATTAGTAGAAGAAATGATTTTGAGCACATACATAGATCTTCAAATTACTACTATGATAACTTCTAAATCCCCTAAGTAATCTAACCCCCAGTTACTCCTCTGTTAAAGCAACAGTAAAACACAGATTTAAACAGACACAGGCAAAGTAACACACAATACCCTGAACAGTCGAATTCAAAGGAAATCTTTTTCAGCTTCAGTTCCTTGTAGACAGCAGCTTGAGGCTTAGATGCTGCAGGCTTTTCACACTTGTGTTAGATCTTAGAATGCCTGCCTTTACACACAGCCTTCTCTCCTTTATACATATTTTCCCCTTTGAAAACAAATTCCCATTGTTGCAGTGTGTGCATACTGGGTGCTATGTCGACCAGCTGTACCATCATCGTAGTTGGAGGTAGAAACTTCTCAGACTGCTGATCATTCTCTGGTACCACTTCTACTGGAGGCATCATGGTAATCTCGTGGGCGGTAGGCTGGTCTGACCATTGGGGACTTTTTGGGTTCTGGAATGATAATGGACAAACTTGCTCCATAAAGAGAGAAGAAAGGTCAAAGGTAAAATTTGAGTCTGAATACTCTTTAGTGCTTGGGTACTCAGGTCAGTGCTGTTCTGGCTGGCTAATGACAGTGGTTGTCTTGACATCCTCTGCTGTCTGAAGGAAATTCAGGGCTACGCAGGCATGCCTGCTCAGGAGAGAGAAAGGCTGGTTACAGATGATATACATCAGCTCAAAGATCTATTTGCTGCCATACCTCTGGTTTCAGAATCAAGCTGATGACCAGGAGTCAGACTCCCCCTGCCCAGTAAAGAGGAGCATCTGTTTGGAACCAGAGATCTTTGAGCCGTGGTTCCTTGTCTGATAGGACTGTCATGCTGGCACATGAATCTAACTTAAAATTGGTTAGATGACCATTTGCCAGAATGTCAGCATTCCAAAATGAAGAACCACAATCTTTGACCTCACCCAAAAAGCATGGCCGTGTGATTTCGGTGTCAAGTTCGTGGATTACCTTTAAGGTCTCTGTATAATGCTGGGGTTTGGGTTTGCACAGTCTGCCAGTGTCCCTGTCTGGTGCAGTGGAAACATTGGGCTGTACTCGCAAGACACTGATCTCTCTAGTGAGGGTGCTTCACACCGCAGCACTGACAAGATCCCTCTGCTGGGCAATTCAGGAATTGCTTCCCTGCCTTGGATTCTCCCTGTGTCTTTGTGACCTGATAAGCTGCACTGAGGGTTGGCTTCTGTGTGTGCCTGTGCCTGTGCCTGCCTTGTAGAGTCTGCACTCTGGAGGAATAAAGACTTTGCCTTGAATAGCAAATATTGTGTACATGACTATCTCAGCATATATACTCCAGCATCTGAGGAGGCCATTTAGAGATATCATCCATTTTCTATCTGTTCCAAGATACTGGTGTTGATTGGGAAGGGAGGGGAATAATTGGGCTCCACAATTGACCAATTACTACTTCCCATGGAGAAACAACACCAAATGTCATCCTTCAAGTGTTTTTTCATTCGCATCCTCATCTTTCGTTTTCTAGCTAAGGCACTCTTTGTATTCTAAAATACACCTAGCAATATAATTAAGTCTTGTGACTTGTGTATATCACACATTAAATGTGCTTGTGGAATCATAAACCATATGAAACTTTTTATACAATGGTAAAATACACTGGCTGTTGGAAATTTGAAATATAAATAGAAAATCTGGAGATACTCTGCAAGTCAGGCAGCATCAGTGAGAGTGAAACAATAAGTGGCAATGGGATAAGTAAAGAAATAAGTGGGGCTGGAGGAGCTGTAAATAGCAACAGAAGAATCATTTCCAGTCTAACTCCTCTAGACACATCTTCTGTTTCTTTACTTGGCCCATCACCCACTTTTGCCTTGCATTATCATCCCTTTTGTCACTTCACTACTCCTGCCTTTCCTTTTGTTCTTTCCTTCCTCTCCTTGTTGTTCTTTCCTTCCTCTCCCTGTTTTATCTGCAACTTTTTTTAGTTTTGACGAAAGGTCATCGATCTGATCTACTGACCAGACTTTTACGCCTGTATGCCAATTGAGGCCCTTAAGTGGCTGATTAATGGCCATTTAAAGGCCTCTTTCCTCTGTTGCTGGTATTTAACCAGTGGCAGATGGGGACTTCACCACCTGGAGAGGCCACCCAATAAAATCAGGGCCTTCCTGATCGGGCACCTTGCGGCCCATGGTCCTCACGCCCAACTGCATGGGCCAACCCCACTGGAAGCCCCCCACTCCTGGTGGCACTGCTGGGACTGGGGAGCTGCCAGCCCTCTGACTGGCCAGCAACTCTTTGGGTTGGGACATCCTACCTCCAAGGGATGGAAGCCATGTCTTCAAACAAGGACTGTAAAATTGACACGTGGCTTCCAGGGCCAGTGAGCTCGGGAGGTTACTACCTCCATGTAAAATCCCAGCCATTAACTACGTTTCTTTCTCCACAGATGCTGCCAGACCAGCAGAGCATTTCCAGCATTTTCTGTTTAAATTGTAAATCATTTATGATTAGTTTAAATATCGCAAACTGTTCAGGCTTTTCTGATTAGTTTGAGGAGCCATGTCATTTCCTATAGCAGGAAATAACATTTTTGTAGAAAAATAAATGTTCATTCCAAGTATGGATTCACTTTTCTGCCTAGTTTCTGGAACAAACCTAGCCAGTAATACAGGGAGCTGACTGCTCGAATTTACACTGTCCTTTTACTGTTCACTGTCCTGATTTAGTAATGTGGGTGAAAACAACTAAATAGCGGCAGGATATAAGAAATCTAGTCAACTGGTAAAATTTTAAAAAGATGTGTGCACAAATTTAACTGCATACATATGGGAACAATTTTTCAGGCATTTTAAATCTTTCAAAATATTTTTAAGTCTTATCAGTGGGAACAATGGCCCCAATATTTAGAAGAAGGCAGGTAGGGAACAGGGTGGTGAGGTGGTGGGGGGGTTGGGGGTACAATTTGTAGTATTAGGGTCTAGCACATGCAGGGTTAATGTGGGACTAAGTGCAGTGCCACCCATACAGTGATGTAAGAAGGCATAGAGATTGTTCCTTGACTATATACCCTTTATTGTATATAAGACAATATATTATCTGTCTTAGTTAATAAGCATGCAGAAGATGACAAAGACTTCTTTAACAGACACGTTCTGTAACCAAACCATGCCAACATGGTGGCAGCTCAGGATTTAAAACCCTCAATCTCACAGAAATGCTGAAAGACTAAGGAAAAGAAAACCTACAATAGAAATTCTGACCTGAAAGAAGCTCCCAGCTGAAGCTGAAGATGCTGAGAAAATTTGCCAGGAAAAGCTCCAGAGAAAACAGCCTGGAAGTTGCAGGCAGAAGTTTTACTGCAGCAGAAGACGTCATAGAATCTCCCTGGAAGCTTAGTTTCAGCATGCAAAGTCCAGAGCCTGCAAGCGTGAACTAAATCTTAAATTCCAGGCTGCAGCTAGTCCTGAGAACTCCTTTAACTAATCCAGAGTCAGAAGCGCTGTTTGAGTATAACTTGTCACTAAACCCGATCCTCAACTCTGAGCTTCAATATATTGCTTCCGAGTTTGAAAAAGAGAAAAAAAATTGTAATTGCTCAGCCTCTCGGGAATGTGGTGACCACCCAATTCATAAAACAGGAAGCCTGCAATGAATTTAAACGCCTCACTACTTGCAACAGTAAATCGCTGAACAAAATAAGTCAGCAGACAGCAGGCCCATACAGCCATTGTTAAAATTTTTGTCTTCCAGAGGCACACTGTCACCATTTTACGGAGCCTGCCAAAACCAGTGAGCACCTGAAATTCTTTGTTCTGCAGCAAACATCGATGCCACGTTGAAAGCCTGTAAACTCTTAAAGCTATACCCACACTTTAAACATCTTTAACATGGATCACAATTCCACACTTCCAACTCCACATGGACTCATCCAAGGCCCAGGTCAGTCACAAAATTGGGGCTTTGGAGAAGTCTTTTAAGATACAACATTGCTTCTGGTTTAAATAAAAAGTCAGAAAAGCAAGTAAACGCACTTCTTTACTCAATAGGACCAATTGCAGATGACTTATTTGCACAAGAGGATATTAATGAGTCACCTGCCAAATTTGGTGAGGTTCTAAAGTCCTTTGACATTTATTTCAACTTGCGACCGAACAAAATATTGGAAAGAGCTAAATTCAGTAAGAGAGTCCAACTGCCATATCAGATTGCCACTCTGTTCCCAATTACTTACACTAAATTTCTTCGTGCCTGTTTTGCCTGACCTTCCGGCTCAAGCCAGGCAAAATCCAGACAGTGCAACTGTCCTCAAGGCCCAACATCGCAGTCCAGCACAGTCGGATTGAAGAAGGACATGCCCCTTTTTTTACCACATTAGCTGCCGTAAACCAGGTAAGTTAAAGGTCCCATTGAAATTGACAGGCCAGGGAGAAGTTGTACCTAAGGCGGTGGAGTTGCATTGCTGGTTAAAGAGGAAATTAATGCAATAGTGAGGAAAGATATTAGCTCCGACGATGTGAAATCTGTATGGGTAGAGCTGAGAAACACTAAGGGGCAAAAAAATTAGTGGGGGTTGTATATAGTGCCCAAACTGTAGTGGTGATGTTGGGAATGGCATTAAACAGGAAATTAGAGATGCATGCAATAAAGGAACATCTATAATTATGGGTGACTTAAATATGCATATAGATTGGGCAAATCAAATTAGTAACAATACCGTAGAGGAGGAATTCCTGGAGTGTATACAGGATGGCTTTCTGGACCAATACACTGAGGAACCAACTCGAGAACAGGCCCTCCTAGACTGGGTATTGTGTAATGAGAAAGGAATAATTGGCAATCTAGCTGTGCGAGACCCCTTGGGATGAGTGACCATATTATGATAGAATTCTTCATCAAGATGGAGAGTGATGTAGTTGATTCTGAGACTCGGGTCCTGAATCTTAATAAAGGTACCTATGATGGTATGAGGCGTGAGTTGGCTATGATGGATTAGGAAACGTTACTTAAAGGGGTGATGGTGGATAGGCAATGGCAAACATTCAAAGAACGCATGGGTGAACTGCAACAATTGTTTATTCCTGTCTGGTGCAAACGTAAAACAGGAAAGGTGGCCAAACCATGGCTTACATGGGAAATTAGAGATAGTATTAGATGCCAGGAAGAGGCATACAAATTGGACATTAAAAACAACAGAGCTGAGGATTGGGAGCAGTTTAGAATTCAGCAAAGGAGGACCAAGGGATTGGTTAAGAAGGGCAAAATAGAGTACGGGAGTAAGCTTGCGGAGAATATAAAAACTGACTGTAAAAGTTTCTATCGGTATGTGAAGAGAAAAAGATTGGTGAAGACAAATGTAAGTCCCTTACAGTCAGAAATGGGAATTTATAATAGGGAACAAAGAAATGGCTGACCAACTAAATACATACTTTGGTTCTGTCTTCACAAAGGAGGGCACAAATAACATACCAGAAATGTTGGGGAACACAATGTTTAGAGAAAGGGAGGAGCTGAAAGAAATCAGTATTAGTAGGGAAATGGTGTTGGGGAAATTGATGGAATTGAAGGCCGATAAATCTCCAAGGCCTGATAATCTACATCCCAGAGTACTTAAGGAAGTGGCCCTAGAAATAGTGGATGCATTGGTGGTCATCTTCTGAGATTCTATAGACCCTGGAACAGTTCCTACAGATTGAAGGGTAGCTAATGTAACCCCACTATTTAAAAAGGGAGGTAGAGGGAAAACAGAGAATTATAGACCAGTCAGCCTGACGTTGGTAGTGGGGAAAATCCTAGAGTTCATTATAAAAGATTTAATAGCTGAGCACTTGGAAAACAGTGGCAGAATCGGACAGAGTCAGCATGGATTTATGAAAAGGAAATCATGCTTGACAAATCTACTGGAATTTATCGAGGGTGTAACTAGTAGAGTTGATGAGGGGGAGCCAGTGGATGTGGTTTATTTGGACTTTCAGAAGGCTTTTGACAAAGTCCCACATATGAGATTGGCATGTAAAATTAAAGTGCATGGGATTGGGGGTAGTGTATTGAGATGGATAGAAAACTTGTTGACAGACAGGAAACAAAGAGTAGGAATAAACGGGTCTTTTTCCAAATGGCAGGCAGTGACTAATTGGGTATCACAGGGATTGGTGCTGGGAACCCAGCTATTCACAATATATATTAATGATTTAGATGAAGGAACTAAATGTAATATGTCCAAATTTGCAGATGACACAAAGCTGGGTGGGAGGGTGAGCTGTGAGGAGGATGCAGAGATGCTTCAGTGTGATTTGAACAAACTGAGTGAGTGGCAAATGCATGGCAGATGCAGTACAATGTGGATAAATGTGAGGTTATCCACTTTGGTAGCAAAAACAGGAAGGCAGATTATTATCTGAATGGCTATAAATTGAGAGAGGGAAATGTGCAACGAGACCTGGGTGTCCTCGTACACCAGTTGCTGAAGGTAAGCATGCAGGTGCAGCAGGCGGTAAAGAAGGCAAATGGTATGTTGGCCTTCATAGCCAGAGGATTCGAGTACAGGAGCAGGGATGTCTTGCTGCAATTGTACAGGGCCTTGGTGAGACCACATCTGGAATATTGTGTGCAGTTTTGGTTTCCTTATCTGAGGAAGGATGTACTTGCTATAGAGGGAGTGCAGCGAAGGTTTACCCGACTGATTCCTGGAATTGGGGGACTGACATATGAGAAGAGATTGAGTTGGTTAGGATTATATTTGCTGGAGTTCAGAAGAATGAGGGGGGATCTCATAGAAACCTATAAAACTCTAACAGGACTAGGCAGGGTAGATGCAGGAAGAGTGTTCCTGATGGTGGGGTAGTCCAGAACCAGGGGTCACAGTCTGAGGATCAGGGTAGACCATTTAGGACTGAGATGAGGAGAAATTTCTTCACCCAGAGAGTGGTGAGCCTGTGGAATTCGCTACCACAGAAAGCAGTTGAGGCCAAAACATTGTATGTTTTCACGAAGGGGTTAGATATAGCTCTCGGGGCGAAAGGGATCAAAGGATATGGGGAGAAAGCGGGAGCAGGCTATTGAGTTGGATGATCAGCCATGATCATAATGAATGGCAGAGCAGGCTTGAAGAGCCGAATGGCCTACTCCTGCTCATAGTTTCTATGTTTCTATGTTTTTAAGTGGATAGGATTTGTGGGGTGAGGGTGATCGGAGGTCAGAGGGTTGGCGGTCGGATCTCACAAGTGGGTGTTGGGGATGTTGGGCCTCGGGTGGGGAGGGGTGAGAGTTTGGACCTCGAGCATAGGGTGGGGTGTGGAGTGGGGGTTGGACTTTGGGCCTCAGATGGTGGGGGGGACTGGAGGGGGGGGGTTGGACCTTGGGCCTCAGGTGGGGGTGGGTGGGGTCAGGCCTTGGCACCACAGAGATAGCCCAAAGATAATCCACGAGGTTGAGACCGAAGACACACAGCGATGCTTTTTGGGTGAGGTCAAAGATTGTGGTTCTTCACTTAGGCATGCTGACATCCTTGTAAATGGTCACCTAACCAATTTTAAGTCAGATTCAGGTACCAGCATGACAGTCCTCAAAGATCCCTGGCTTCAAACTACAGACACTCCTCTTTACTGGGTGGGGGGAGTGTGACTCCTGGTCATCAGCTTGATTCTGGAATCATTGATGTATGGCAATAAACAGATCTTCAAGCTGATGAACATCATCTGTAACCAGCCTTTCTCTCTCCTGAGTAGGGATGCCTACATAGCCCTGGATCTCCTTCTGACAGCAGAAGGTATCAAGACAACAACTGTCATTAGCCAGCCAAAACAGCAGCGTCCTGAGCACTCAAACACTAAAGAGTATTCAGACATGGATCTCATCTTCAATCTCTCTTCTCTCTTTGCGGAGAAGGTTGTCCATTGCCATTCCAGGTCCAGAAAGTTACCAATGGTCAGACCAGCCTACCACCCGCCAGATGACCATCAACAACAAAAAGAAAGAGGTGAGAGCACCATTAAACCATCTTCTCGCCACCAAAACATTCTTCCTCAGCCTTAGAGGGCCTCGAGATCACCCACATGGAGAAAGAAGAAGGGTAAGTAGCGCCAAGGATGTGAAAACCATGTTTTTCCACCCCGCCAGAAATAATCAAGAGTAACAGCAACCATGGATCAATGCAACAGCCAAACTGTCACATGGTTCAATGTAAAGCAGTGGAAGAAAAGAATGAAAGCAGACCTAAATGCCAGCCCAACCTCCAAGCCAACAGCAAGAACCAGGACCAACAGAACCTCCCAGTCCTCCAACAGAACTGCGAACGGGACATGGAAGTGTTATAAGGCCTCCAAACCATACGAGCCTCTAACATCAAGGACTTGAAGGGGGGAGATGTAGCAGTGAGAATGTTGTAATAATGCTAATATAATAATGGCAATAATATTGGAATAGCATTAAAGTTGTAACGATAAGGTAAATGCATAAGAGTAATAACAATTCCATATCCATAGAATAAAGACTTGTGGGGGGGGCGGGGGGGGGGGGGTGTAGTATAATGTTCTGGCACATACAGGGTTAATATGGGACTGAATAAAATAAACTAGTCGGAAATAAAAGTGCATGAGATATGGGGGAAGATATTGGCATGGATAGAAGATTGACTGGCTAACAGGAAGCAGAGAGTAGGCATAAATGGGTCTTTTTCAGGTTGGCAAGATATAATGAGTGGCATGCCACAGGGATCAGTGCTGAGACCTCAACTATTTACAATTTATAAAAATGACTTGAATGATGGGATTGGAGGTAAAGACAGGTAGGAAAGTAAGTTGTGAAGAGGACATAAGGAGGCTCCAAACAGGCATAGAGAAGCTAAGTGAGCTGGCAAAGACCTGGCAGATGAAGTATAATGTGGGAAAATGTGAAATTGCCCACTTTGGCAGGAAGAATAAAAGAGAAGCATATTATCTAAATGGTGAGAGATTGCAGAGCTCTGAGGTGCAGAGGGATCTGGGTGTCCTGGTGCATGAATCACAAAAGGCTGTATGCAAGTATAGCAAGTAATTAGGAAAGCTATTATTATTATTTACTGTTATTATTTATTTTTATTATTATTATTTATTGCGAGGGGAATTGAATACAAAAATAGGGAGGTTATGCTTCACTTGTACAGGGCATCGGTGAGATCATATTTGCATTGGAAGCTGTTCAGAGAAGGTTTACCAGACTAATACCTGGAATGGGTAGGTTGTCTTATGAAGAAAGGTAAGTCAGACTAAGCTTGTATCTGCTGGAGTTTAGAAGAGTAAGAGTAAGATTGAAACATACAAGATTCTGAGGGGACTTGACAGGGTGGATGTGGAGAGGATGTTTCCTCTTGTGGAGAATCTAGAACCAGGGGTTACTGTTTAAAAATAAGGGGTCGCCCATTTAAAATAGAGATGAGGCAAAATATTTTCACTCAAGGGGTCATGGGCCTTTGGAATTCTCTTCCTGAAAAGATGGTAGAAGTAGAGTCTTTGAATATTTTTAAGGCAGAGGTGGATAAATTCTTGGTAAGCAAGGGGGTGATAGGTTATCGGGGGTAGGCGGGATGCAGATTTCAGGTTACTCAGATCAGCCATGATCTTATCAAATGGCAGAGCAGACTCGAGGGGCTGAATGGCCTACACCTGCTCCTTGTTTATATGTTCGTACCAGTACAGTTCCACCCACATAGTGATTTAAGAAGGGACATGACCCAGACCTAGCGTCAGTGTGGTGTCGAGCAGAGACGTGTTAAGACCTAGACATAGAGAGCTTTTTGCTTGTACCCTTTACTGCATATATCTATATAATTACAATTAGTTAATAAAGACTTGCTGTTAACATACAGAAGACTACGAAGACATCTTTAACAGGCACATTCTGTAACCAACACCATCCCAACACAGTTTAGCAGTTGAGGAACCTGGAAGCACAGATTTCCTTCAGGTTCTGCTGAATTTAATGGATGGATCTAATTACCATTTTTGGAATCTATTTCCAGATTGAGAGCCTGACTGGCTGGCTGGCTCAGATGAGGCGTGGAGAGGGAGGGAGGGAGGCGTTGATGGGAGGGTGGAACTCGAAAGATCAGGGCCTGGGGTGGGTTGGCATCAGTGGGGGCATGCAGAGAGACAGAAGGTTGGAGGGCATCAATGCTGGGGTAGGGTTTGAAGGAGAAATTAAATCTGGATAGGGGGAGAGGTCTAAGGAAGGCACGTGTTGGGGAAGATATTGTGGAGATCAGAAGGGGACCATGGAGGACATAACAGGGGTCCATGAAAGAAGTTGTGGTGGATGTGAGGTACAAGGAAGTAATTGCATGCCAGGGTGGGATTTGATTGCTGGGGGTGGGGTTGAGGTTAATAAGTTAGCTTAGCGAACCAGACAAATGCACTCCGGCTCCTCCTGGTTTGCTTTTGAAATTATTTAAACTTTAACTTCCCACCTGACTGAAACACATTCACTTTTGAGGAGTTAAAATTACAACCAATATTTCATTGGGTCGATATCTTGAATAGATTCCCACGTAAGATAGTGAAAGTTATTAGTATTGATTTATGCAAGATGCAAAATCGATACATTTCTTTCAGAAAATAGCATTTTAAGATGCTGTACATAAGTAATTTGGGACGACATGTGGTAATGTAGCTTGTTTGGGAGGAAAAAGGCTCTTGTGGACCTATGGTTGCCAAAGCTCATCACAATTCCAGCCATTACTGATCTATTGTAGACCAATAGATAGAGATTGAAGGTGATAATTAGTCAAGAATTCCATTATCATTGCCGCTGACAGGATAGTAGTAAATGAACAAGATGGACTTCTATCTTATCTGGTCTAACAATTCCTAAGCAGGGAAAATTGCCAGGCAACAATGAGTTGAGAGGAACATAGGAAATAGGAGCAGGAGTAGGCCATTCAGCCCCTCGAGCCTGTTATGTCATTAAACTAGATCATGGCTGATCTACCTCAACGCCATTTTCCCACACTATCGCCCTATCCCTTGATATCTTTAATATCTAGAAATCTATCAATCTCTGTCTTCAACATACTCAATGACTGAGCCTCCTGAGCCCTCTGGGGTAAAGAATTCCCAAGATTGACCACCACCTGAGTGAAGAAATTTGTCCTCACCTCAGTCTTAAATGGTCTAAATCTTATCCTGAGGCTGTATCCCGAGATTCCAGACCCCCTAGCCAGGGGAAACATCCTTCCTGCATCTACCCTGTTGAGTCCCATAAGAAATTTGTTTTTGTTATATTCATTCATGAGATGTGGACATTGCTGGCTAGGCCAGCGTTTATTGCCCATCCCTAGTTGCCCTTGAGAATGTGGTGGTGAGCTGCGTTCTTGAACCGCTGCAGTCCATGTGATGTAGTTACACCCATAGTGCTGTTAGGGAGGGAGTTCCAGGGTTTTGCCCCAGCGACAGTGAAGGAACGGTGATATATCTCAGGATGGTGAGTGGCTTAGAGGGGAGCTTCCAGGTGGTGGTGTCCCCATGTGTCTGCTGCCCTTGTCCTTCTAGATGGTAGTGATCATGGGTTTGGAATGTGCTGTCTAAGGAGCCTTGGAGAGTTCCTGCAGTGCAGCTTTTAGTTGGTACACACTGCTGCCATTGTATGTCGGTGTTGGAAATAGTGAATATTTGTGGATGGGGTGCCAATCAAGTGGGCTGCTTTGTCTTGGATGGTGTCTTGAGTGTTGTTGGAGTTGCACTCATCCAGGCAAGTGGGAAGTATTCCATCACACTCCTGACTTGTGTCTTGTAGATGCTGGATAGGCTTCAGGGAGTCAGGAGGTTATTTACTCATCGCAGGATTCCTAGCTTCTGACGTTCTCTTGTAGCCACAGTTCATATGGCTAGTCCAGTTCAGTTTCTGGTCAATGGTAATCCCCAGGATGTTGATCGTGGGGGATCCACGATCAAGGGGTGATGGCTAGATTCTCTCTTGCTGGAGGTGATCATCGCCTGACGAATGTTAGGTATGATTGTTACTTGACACTTGTTAGCACAAGCCTGGATATTGTCCAGGTCTTGCTGCATTTGGACATGGACTGTTTCAGTAACTGAGGAGTTGTGAATGGTGCTGAACATTGTGCAAACATCAGCGAACATCCCCACTTCTAACCTTATGATTGAAGGAAGGTCATTGATGAAGCAGCTGAAGATGGTTGGGCCTAGGACACTACCCTGAGGAACTCCTGCAGTGATATCCTGGAGCTGAGATGACTGACCTTCAACAACCACAACCATCTTCCTTTGTGCTAAGTATGACTCCAACCAGCGGAGAGTTTTCCACGATTCCCATTGGCTCCAGTTTTGCTCGGGCTCCTTGATGCCACTCTCAGTCAAATGCAGGATTGATGTCAAGAGCAGTCACTCTCACCTCACCTTGGGGCTTCAGCTCTTTTGTCCATGTTTGAACCAAGCCTGTAATGAGGTCAGGAGCTGAGTGGCCCTGGCGGAACCAAAACTGGGCATCAGTGATCAGATTATCGCTAAGCAAGTGCCGCTTGATAGCACTGTAGATGACCCCTTCCATCACTTTACTGATGATCGAGAGTAGACTGATGGGGTGGTAATTGGCCAGGTTGGATTTTCCTGCTTTTTGTGTACAGAACAGGACATACCTGGCAATTTTCCACATTGCCAGGCAGATGCCAATGTTATAGCAGTACTGGAACAGCTTGGGGGGTGCGGCAAATTCTGGAGCACAAATCTTCAGTACTATTGCCAGAATATTGTCAGGGCCTTTTGCCTTTGTAGTATCCAGTCCCTTCAGATGTTTTTTGGTATCATTTGGAGTGAATCAAATTGTCTAATGACTGTTATCTGTGATGCTGGGGACCTCCAGAGGAGGCTGAGATGGAATTGGCACTTCCAGCTGAAGATTTTTTGCAAATGCTTCAGCCTTATCTTTTACACTGGTGCGCTGGGCTCCTCCACCTTTGAGATTGGGGATATTCGTGGAACCTCCTCCTCCAGTGAGTTATTTAATTGTCCACCACCATTCACGACTGGATGTGGCAGGACTGCAGAGGTTAGATCTGATCCATTGGTTAGTTCTGTCTATCACTTGCTGCTAATGCTGTTTGGCATGCAAGTAGTCCTGTGTTATAGCTTCACCAGGTTGACACCTCATTTTTAGCTATGCCTGGTGTTGCTCCTGGCACACCCTCCTGAACCATTCATTGAACTAGGGTTGATCCCCAGGCTTGGTGGCAATGGTAGAGTGGGGGATATGCGGGCCATGAGGTTACAGATAGTGGTTGAGTACAATTCTGCTGCTGCTGATGGCCCACAGCGCTTGAGTTACTAGATCTGATCGAAATCTATTCTATTTAGCGTGGTGGTAGTGCCACACAACACGATGGAGGGTATCCTCAATGTGAAGGTGGAGCTTGGTTTCCACAAGAGCTGTGGTCATTACTACCGATACTGTCATGGACAGATGCATCTGCAGCAGGCAGGTTGGTGAGGATGAGGTCAAATATGTTTTTCCCTCTTGTTGGTTCCCTCACCAACTTCCACAGGCCCAGTCTAGCAGGTATGTCCTTTAGGACTCGGCCAGCTCAGTCAGTAGTGATGCTACCAAGCCACTCTTGGTGATGGATTGAAGTCCCCCACCTCGAGTACATTCTGTGCCCTTGCCACCCTCAGTGCTTCCTCCAAGTGGTGTTCAACATGGAGGAGCACTGATTCATCAGCTGAGGGGGGAACAGTACATGGTAATCAGCAGGAGGTTTCCTTGCCCATGTTTGACCTGATGCCATGAGTCTGGAGTCAATGTTGAGGACTCCCAGGGCAACTCCCTCCTGACTGTATACCACTGTGCCGCCACCTCTGCTGGGTCTGTCCTGCCGGTGAGACAGGATATACCCAGGGATGGTGATGGTGGAGTCTGGGACATTATCTGTAAGGTATGATTCCGTGAGTATGTGTATGTCAGGCTGTTGCTTGACTAGCCTCTGGACAGCCCTCCAGATGTTAGTAAGGAGGAATTTGCAGGGTCGGCAGGGCTGAATTTGCTATTGTTGTTTCTGGAAGGATATACTTGCCATAGAGGAAGTGCAACAAAGATTCATTAGACTGTCGTATCTGGTGCCTTGGTCAATGCTGGGTGGTCCATCCAGTTTCATTCCTTATTGGAGAGAGAAACAAAGTTAATGTTTCGAGTACGTATGACTCTTCTTCAGACCCCATGAAGTATCAGATGCTGCCAGACCTGGGTTTTTCCTGCATTTTATATTATTTCAGATATACAGCTTGCTTTCATTCCTTATTAACTTTCTAACTGTTTGATACAACGGATTGGCTTGCTAGGCCATTTCAGAGGGCAGTTAAGAGTCAACCACATTGCTCTGGGTCTGGAGTCACAAGTAGGCCAGGCCAGGTAAGGTTGGCAGATTTCCTTCCCTAAAGGACATTAGTGAATCAGATGGGTTTTTACAACCATTGACGTGGTCACCATTATACTTTTAATTCCAGATAGAACCATAGAAGAGTTATGCCGCAGAAAGAGGCCATTCAGCCCATTGTGTATCTGGCAGCCAGGAAAAGAAACTCACCACTCATTTTAATCCCACTTTCCAGTCCCTAGCCTTGCAGATTACAGCACTTCAGATACAGATGTTTTTATTAAATTCAAATTCCACCATCTATCATGGATGGGATATTGAACCTGGGTTCCCAGAGCATTACCTTGGGTTCTGGATTATTAGATCAGTGACAATACCACTACAACACCTGTCAGTCTTCTAAACTCTAGAGAACTCTTCCCAGAACAATCCCGCCAACTCAGGTATCGGCCTAGTGAACTTTTGTTGCACTCCCTCTATGCTAAGTATATCCTTCCTTAGGAAGGAGACCAAAGCTGTACACCATACCCCAGATGCAGTCTCACCAAGGCTCCATGCCATTGTAGCAAGACTTCTTTACTCCGGTACTCAAATCCTCCTGCAATTAAGGCCAACATACCATTTGCCTTCCTAATTGCTTGCTACACCTACATGTTAGCTTTCAGAGACTTATGAACAAAGACACCCAGATCCCTTTGGACATCAACACTTCTCAATCTCTCACCATTTCAGAAATACACTGCATTTCTGTTTTTGCTTCCAAAGTGGATAACTTCACATTTTTTCATATTATATTCATGTTGTTGATCAATACCTAGCCTGTATAAATACCTTTGAAGCCTCTTTAGATCCTCTTCAAAACATACATTCCCGCCTAATTTTGCATCATCAGCAAACTTTAAAATATTACATTTTGTCCCCACACCCAAATTATTGATATAGATTGTGAATAGCTGGGGCTCGAGCACTGATCTTTGTAGTAGCCACTAGCCACAGCCTACCAACATGAGAATGACCCATTTATTCGTAGGCCTGAATTTTACCCTTGGCAGGCGCTTGTGATCGGTGGTCCTGGGACCCGTCGGGAAACGGGCCCCCACCCGTGATTTCACACTGGCTGGCCAATTAAGGCCCACCCAGTGTGAAACGCTTCTTCCCAAAGGTTGGGAAGGGCTGGGCTGGGCGAGGGCAAGGGCCTGTCGGGCGTTGGATGCAATGCCGACCCGGCGGGCGGGTTAAAAACAGCACAGGCAGCTCCTTGGAGGCTGCCAGGGAAGAACATGTCTTCTGTGTGCTGAAGACTGAAGCTCTGGCATCAACTATGGCTTGAAATGCCAGGGGGGAGGGGCCTCCAGTTTTCGGACCAGTGCCTCGAGGTCCTTCTGGCTGTCAGGAGGGACACCCTTGTCCCCAGAGATGGAAGGAGGAGGCTACCGCACCTGACAAAAAAAGCTTGGGGGGAGGTGGCAGCCATGATGTTGTGAGGCGCACATGGGTGCAGTGCAGCAAAAGGTTCAACGACTTGCTGCACTCGTGAATGGTGAGTACCGTGTTGGCATGGATCAGTGTGGTGAAGTGTTAAGGTCTGGCTGTCCCCCCGTGGAGCTCAGGGGTGCTCGAGTCTGAGTGCCAACTGTCAATGACCCCGGAGCTGGCCAAGGGTGTGAGCCCTGGCTGCTTGGAGTGAGTGCCTTGCAGCTCGAGGGCCACGACTCGGATGTGCCCTGGAAGGCGTTCCTCAGGTGGGGTTGGCCAGGCTGCAATGGCGCTACAAGTAGAGAGTGGACTAATCAATGCTCCTCTGTCCTTTCAGGAGAAGAGGAGCCATAACAACATAGAAAGGCCGCAGACAGGCAGAGGCCCCCCAAACCTCCTAATCCTTACAAGAATTGAGCAGGAGGCCTTGGAGCTGCACCTCGGTCAGCCAGGTGTGGAGAGGCTGAGGTCTCAGATGAAGGTAAGGGTGCAGTGCACAGAGCTGAGAGTTCCGGATGGTGCAAACATTCTTGTGTAGTCTCTTCATTCATGGGAGCCTCAAAACTGGAGTCCCCATTGATCATTGAAAGACGATGGCATCATGATGCAGATCTCCATTGTCTCACCAGGGTGCCTGGCATGCACAGTGACTTAAACTAATGACATGTTGCTGTTCTCCCTTAGATTTACCAGCAGGCATTTGTTCGCAGGACCTCAAAGAGCCACCCCTGATGCCAGGGGACCGTCGGACTTCAGCTGCACCTGCGTCACACCCGCTCTCCGAACCAGGCACCAGCAGAGATACCAGCACCTCAGTGGGCATTAGATCTTCGGCTGGAATGTCAGTGCACAGCAGTGAGGGCACTTCACACTCGCTTGAGGAGCAGGTGGAGGCACAGAGTGCCCAGGGTGCCTGCAGTTGGAGGACTGCCGGAGACCAGGACAATGCTGAACCGAAGGCAGATGATGAGCCTCTGGAGTTGTTAATTAGGCGGCAGGTGCTGGATGTCCAGTGGGATGTGCGGGAGGATCTGGCGGAGATCCATGAGGGAATGTGTGCCATGATCTCTGTTGTGGAGGAGTCTGTGCGAAGCATAAGTACTGAATTGACTCTCATGGCCGAGTGCAATGCTTCCTCCATTAAGAGAGTGGCAATTCTCACGGAGGGGCCACTCCAGGGGCTCAATCAGGGGTTCCTGGGGTTGCGCTCGGACCTGCAAGCCCTCACACAGGCAATTACCTCAGGTGGTCAGTGCCAGTGTGGGAGATGGATGAGGCACCCAGTACCCCAACTAGATGCCTGTCCACCAATGGCAAGTAGAAAGATCCAGAGCAACTTCACATTGGTGCACGAACTGCTTGTCATCTCTGCGGGCACCTCTCATGAGCCTAAGAGGGACTGGTCACGGGTGATCTTCTGTTCTGTAATGTTTTATTTATGTTTACTGGTGTAGGAATGAACACCAGAGAAGGTTATGTTAATTGTTTGGATTGTGAAAGTGAGATAAATTTTGCTTTTGTCATAATGGCCTGAGTATGCTTCACCTTTTTATTTTTTTGGTGCAGGTACGCCAGTATGTAATGCTGGACGTGAGTGGCTCTAAACTTTATTGCACAGGCACAGAGTGAACTTTGGGTTCGAATGAAAGGGTCATTTCAGACATCCGGGATGGAGGCAGCAGCCCTCGAATGAGGTGGAAGCAGATCTTTGGCAGCCTAGCTGAAGGACCATTGGATCAAGGTGTTCCTGGTGTCCCTGCCTCCCTGCAGGATACTAAGGTCTGCCTCCACACCCTCAGCATCCTCCTCACTGTGCTCCTCTTCTGACTCACCACTGGATTCATCCTCTATGGCCTGTGGAGCTGCTTCAAGATCCCCTTCCTCCAGGGGGTCCCCCCTTTCCAGCGCCAGATTGTGGAGAGTGCAGCATGCCACCACGATCAGTGACACCCAATCTGGGGGTATTGCAGTGCTCCCCCTGAATGGTCCAGGCATCAGAAGCACATCTTTAAGAAACCTACGGTCCTTTCTATCGCCACTCTTGTAGAGGCATGACTCCTATTATAACACAGCTCTACCTCTGTTCTTGGGTGGTGGAGAGGCTTCATAAGTCACCTTTTCAATGGATAGCCTTGTCACCCAGCAGATAATCCATCCAGTCGGTCTGAAGCACTGAATAACCTTGGCACCTGGGAGTGTCTCAGGATAAAAGCGTCATGGGAGCTGCCAGGGTACCTTGCACAGGCTTTCAGAATCTGCGTCCTGTGGTCACACACAATCTGGACATTCATTGAGTGGAATCCCTTCCTGTTGATGAAGACACCCGGCTGACCTGCTGGCATCTTAATGCCCACATGTGTGCAATCGATTGCACCCTGTTTGTGGAGGAACCCAGCAATCGCTGAAAACTCTCTGGCTTGCTCTGCCTGGCTGGCCTTGTGCATACAGGAATGATTAAGTGAATTATTATCCACCTGAACAGAGCTTCTGTTACCAGTTTGATGCAACTGTGGACAGCTGATTGGGAGACTCCACAAAGATCCCACTCTGATCCCTGGAAAGAGCCGGAGGCATAGAAGCTGAGGGCCACTGTGACCCTCAGAGCCACTGGCATGGGGTTTCCACCCATACAGTTGGAGGTGATCTCAGGCCCAATTATATGACAAATGGAGGTCACAGTCTCTCTGGAGAATGGAGCTTCCTTCAGCATTGCACCTCGGACATATTAAGGTAGCTGCATCGCCGCCTGTAAACCCTGGCAGCAGGATGGTGACGTCTTCTGCGGCCCCTTCTGCTTTGGACTAACTGCTGGCTCTGCGCCCCTTGTGCCTGCACCTCACCTCCCATCGGTCGCTCCCCTGGAAGCTGTAATGGGACACCTGGCCCCCTCTCCCTTCTGCCCCTCTCTTCCTCAGAGGAGGCGGTGCCTCCAGAGGAGATCACAATCCCCATTACCAGATTAACAGAAGGCAGTCTGATACCTGGAAGGGTCCACACGGTCAAAACCCTCCGGGGGCCTTGGTGACCAATGAGACCTGAAAAGAAGCCTGGAAATGCTAAGCATGAAGCTCAGAACTGAGATGAAGCTGTCAAGTTCAAATAAGCAACCAGCAGCAAACTACCTCCTAAACTCCTCACTACTCACACTGACAACGCTGCTGACCCTTTTTATCCCACCCTTGGATGAGGTTTTGCAAAATGTGGCTGCCCGTCTGCCTGTTTTGCCCGTGTGATGAATGCGAAATTGCACGGGCAACGTAAAATCGGGGTCAATTGGGTTTTTAATGGCCTTAAGTGGCCTTTTAATTGATGGTGGGTGTGGCTCCGACACCCACGTGTGCCTGCTGATCAGAAGATTGCGCGCATGTGGGACGACGTTGGGACGCTCGCCTGACGTCTTCTCGCGCTATTTTACGCCCAATCGGGTTAGTTGCGCGCCCGCCCACGAGGCATAAAATTCTGCCACTACTCTCTGTTCTCTGTCCATTAACCAATTCTCAATCCATGCCAGTATATTACTCCCAATCTTGTGTGCTCTAATTTTGCTTAATAACCTGTGTAGGACTTGATCGAAAGCCTTCTGAAAATCCAAATACACCACTACCACTGATTCCACATTATCTATTCTGCTAGTTACATCCTCAAAAAAAACAAATTTGTCAAACATGATATCCCTTTCATAAATCCATATTGTCTCTGCCAATTCTATCATTATTTTCTAAATGTCGAGTTATCACATCCTTTACAATAGATTCTAGCATTTCCCCCACTACTGATGTCAGGCTAACAAGTCTATAGTTTCCTGTTTTCTCTCTCCCTCCTTTCTTAAATAGTGGAGTTACATTTGCCACCTTCCAATCTGCAAGAACCATTCCAGAATCTATAGAATTTTGGAAGATGATCACCAATGCATCCACCATCTCTACAGCCACCTCTTTCAACACTGGGATGTGGATCATCAGGTCCAGGGGATTTATCAACTTTCAGTCCCATTAATTTCTTCAGTACTTTTTTTTACTAACTTTTTTCATTTCCTCACTTTCACTAGTCCCTTGGTTCGGCAGAATTCCTGGGAGTTTTTTTGTATCACACTCCATGAAGGCAAACACAAAATATTTGTTTAGTTTCTCTGCCATTTCCTTATTCCCCATTATAAATTCTCCTGTCTCTGCCTGTAGTGGACCCACATTTGTTTTTCGCTAATCTTTTCCTTTTACATATCTTATGTAAATTATTATTTTTATGTTTCTTGCTAGTTTACTTTCATGTTCTATTTTCTCTTTCTTTATTAGTTTCTTGGTCCTCCTTTGCTGAGTCTAAAATGCTCAGGCTTACTACTTTTTTTGGCAACTTTATAATCCTCTTCTTTTGATCTAATCTTTCCTGCTGGGTTTTTGTGCCTCAAAGGAATGTAAATTTATTGTAAACCATGTATTAATTCTTTAAAAGCTATCCATTGCCTGTCTACCATCATAACTTTTAATGTAGTTTCCAAATCTACCACAGCCAATTTGGTCCTCACACCTTCATAATTTTTTTGTTTAGATTTAGGACCCTAGTTTCGGATTGAGCTACATCACCTTCAAACTTAATGTAAAATTCCATCATATTATGTTAACTGTTCCCTAAAGGCTCCTTTACAATGAAGCTATTAATTATCCCTTTCTCATTGCACAATACTAGATCTAAAATAGCCCGTTCTCTAGTTGATTCCTCAACATACTAAAACCATCTTGTATACATTCCAGCAATTCATCCTCCACAGCATTGGTGCTAATTAGGTTTGCCCGGCCTATGTGTAGATTGAAGTCCCGCATGATTATTCTATTACCCTTGTTACATGGACCCCTAATTTCCTGATTTATACTGTGCCTTATGTTACCGCTACTGTTTGGTGGCCTGTAAACAGCTCCTACCAATGTTTGCTTCCCCTTGCTGTTCCTTAACTCCACCCAAACTGTTTATATATTTTATCGACTGATGTAAGATCCTCTCTCACTAATGTACTGATCGCATCTTTTAATAGCAGCGCACCCCACCTATTTTTTTTCTTTTTTCACCTATCCTTCCTCAGTGTTGAATACCCTTGAACATTCAGTTCCCCACCTTGGTCACCCTGCAGCCATGTCTCCATAATGACAATTAGATCATACCTTTCATCTGTTTACTTTCATCTGTGCCGTCATCTTGTTGTGAGTGCTGTGTTCATTCAGATAGAGTGTCTTTAATTCTGTGGTTTTATTATTTTTGTAACCTCCTACCTGACCTGCTAGTGCACTCTTAAGTTTGTAAGCTCTGTCCCTTCCTGCCACACTCAGATTATCAATTCCCTTATTGCTACCTTCCTTTCTTGCCTTGTCCTCTCCCTTTAACTTATCACTCCTTCTCCCACTTGATCCCTCGCCCCCATTATTTAGTTGAAAGCCCCCTCTATTGCCCTAGTTATCCCGAGAAAAGCAATTCAAAGTAAAGATGTAAAAACAATTCCATGGACATGTGATGTGTGGTACGGCACCCAGCCCACTCTTTTCTGGCTGGCAGAATGGATATACAGCTCTTGTGATCTGATTCTGTGGCCAAGATCAATCAGCCAGACCCAAAACATGACAGATAACCATCTGTTCAGGTTGCTGGCCATTGGTGATTTGACAATGGGGAGAACTTCCCTAGTTCAGTGCTAAATCAATGGTTGCTTCAGCAAGAACTACAAATCTAATGTTAGAAAATTAGGAGAGAAATATAGCTGTAAATAACAGAAAAAAAGAACTGTTTTGGGGAAAGTTGAACAGAAGAATAAATACATAAAGCTACTTACATTTTTTGCAAATCCATTATGGGAAATAGGATCAAAAATATATACTGTGGTGTGAATAATTGAGAATTGGAGAGATGAGAATGAAGTTATTTGCATTTTAAGCAAGTTTGGAAAAGTGGTCGGTAAATTGTTTCACAAATGTGAGGCACATCTTTCAGCATTAGCAAGGTATGTAATATTATTTGCCACATGCAAGTTATTTGATGTATTTCTTCATTGCATTTCATGTATTACAATCACAGGCAAACTCACTGTCTCAAAACCACAGTATATATCAAAAATCTCATTCCAAGTCCTAAACTACTCATGAACAATCCCCAGCGGAGATCTATTAGAAAGCACAAGTCACACATTCTGCATGATAAAATGGCTGAAGATAAAAAAGCATTCTCAGCTTTGGTAGCAAGTAAAATCAAATGTTTTCAAAAAAAAAATCTAAATTCCACCTTTTCCCCTACATACAAAGGGAAGGATTTTATGGAGCCAGCAAGAACGTACGGACTGACTTAATTAGGCAGGGTGCAAAATTTCAATTTCCCAATATGGCGGGATGCGATGCAGAAATAAAGTCATTGGCATGTTTACACGTGTCAAGCATTAGACTGGTCTGTGGTGGGTTTGTATTTATGATACATTTGCATGCCATGAATATTCATTAGCATGAAACAGTTTTTCATAAAGTCATACCCTTGCGATAAAGTCAGCAGTGTGCAAGAATCACCAACATTTATAGGTGGTGTGCACCGGTCAGCTTTGTGCTTTTGTGTGTAAAGTCAGCAGTTTTCCTTGTTTAATTCTACAGCACAAGGGAGGGGAGCAGGCAAATGGCAGCTTGTATGGAGGTTCGGTACCAGCAAGTCAGTGGTGAGGGGGGTTTTGGAGTGGGTTGGAGCATGGAGGAGTGGAAGAGGGATTAAGGGGAGGACAGAGGCTGGGATTGGAGGCGTGGAAGGGTGACGTGGGAAGAGCCTGTTGTTTTGGTGTGGTGGGGGTGGTGGTGGGGACAGTCGGTAAGAAAATAAGGGGCCTAAAGGGCAGTGTCAGCACTGTCCAAAAGTGTGTCCATCTCAGGGTGTTGGCTGTCATAGTCCAACAGGGCTTTGAGTTCACCTACAACATTTCAATTATCCCCACTGAGAGTGATCTCAGACAATGTCCTTTATGCATAGCAGGGAGGGCCAGCTGATCCTGCAAGTTCAGCCAAGTCCCACAGAATGGCGAGTACAACACTGGGCAATAACATGAACATGCAATAAAGAGTGAACAAAGAAAACCACAATATTGTTCCTTCCACAATAAAGGAAATGTCCCTAACTCCCCTCTAGCCATCAATGTGTGCCAACCATGGGGCTTACCAGTATATTTAGCTCTCTGGCTATGCTAGTCTCAACAAATAATGATGATGCACACATGAATAAAGTGAAACCAATATCATGTGAAATAGTTACAAGTGAAATTTAATTTTGAAAAACACCCATGCCATCTTTGCACTCTCAAGCCTTATGTTAATGGAAATGGAGTTGGACAGGAAAGTTGTGGCCATGATGCAGAGCCTCCCTATTTGACTAGGAAGCTCTTTTATAGATCATCCATACCTGCTGCATTGGCAGGGTTTACCAATGAAAAGCTTCCCTCGCCACTGAATCACATGTGTTTTCTATGCAGCTGACAAAATCCCGGGCAAAGTTAAAGAAATTAGTTAATACAAAATGCAAATTGCTAAATGTTCAAGGTTGAAAATCTTAATGATATTACCTGACCCTTTGTATGCTCTGCAGTCTTCAATCCCGTGTAATAAATTTCTTAAAATGGCAGAGTAGTACTACCTGAGGTAAGGTAGTCATAGCCCATAAGGGACCATCTCTATTAGAGAGAGACAAGTGGTTATATAGCTTGAAGGGCAATCTGGGTCAAGCATGGGGCAAGGCAAGGAGGCAGGCCTCCATGAACTACCCACCCCCACCACCCCAACAGTCCCTGGAACCATTCTGGTAAATCTTTTCTGCACTCTCAAGGACCCTCACATCCTTCCTAAAATGTGGTGACCAGAACTGGATGCAACATTCTAGGGGCAGGATCTTCCAGTCGGCGAGCAGGGGCGGAGCCTGCTCGTTGACGCGTAAAATGATGCGGGATGATGTCGGGTGGAACTTCCTATGTCATCCCGCGTCATTTCCATTTTCAGGTTGGCAGGGGCGCAGCCGAGTCAGCTGCGTGCCCGCCGACCTATCAATGGGCAACCTGTCAATGGCCTATTGAGGCCATTAAAAAACCAATTTAGATAATTAGTGAACCTTAAGGTTTGATGGGCAGGCCGGGAGCCATGGCGGGCATCGGAAAAAGCATGAAACCTCATCCACGGGCGGGATGAGGTTTCATGAGGGTTTTAAAATCTGCACGTTGAATTTTAATAAAAGCTATGGTCATGTCCCAACTCATGTGACATTGTCACATGAGGGGACATGGAAGGGGAATGTTAGGATGGTTTTTATTAAAAATTTGAAGTTCGAATCAATCTCCCTGAGGCAGCACTTAGCCTCAGAGAGATCTGTGCGCTCTTTCACATGCATGCGCGAAAAAGACCACTCCCGGCTAAGGGAATCCTCCCTCCCCTGCCCGCACAGGGAGTGCACAGTGCTTCCTGGCGGACATCACACTGGGTGGGCCTTAATTGGCTCGCCCACTTAAAATGGCGGCACGCCTGCTAGTGCCTGCTCCCGCGCTTCCCCCCCCCCGACAGGGGGAGAATTTTTCCCTAGTTATCGCTTAACCAGGGTTTTATAAAGGTTCAGCATAACATCTCAGCTTTTGTACTCAATGCCTCTATTTATGAATGCTCTACAAACCACTCTATCAATGTGTCTTGCCACTTTCAACAATCTATGCAAATGTACCCAATGTCCATCTGTCCTTGCATGCTCTTTAGAACTGTGCTATTAAGTCTATGTTGCTTCTTCCTATCCCTTCTGCAAATGCATCACCTCACCCTTCTCTGTATTAAATTCCATCTGCTACTAATCTGTCCATTCTGCCAGCCTATTGTTAGAACCATAGAACCACAGAAAAGCTACAGTGCAGAAAGCAGCTATTTAGCCCATTGTGTCTGCGCCAGCCAAAAAAGAGGAAAAAATGAAATTAGTCATTCATTTTAATCCCACTTTCCAGCACCTGGTCCATAGCCTTGTAGGTTACAGCACCTCAGGTGTTATAAATACAAAGTTTATAAGACTGTTATGTTTCAGCACTGTTTCCTTGATTTAGGGAAAATGGAGCAGTAAAGGGGGTCATTTTACCTGTTTTGAATCCTGCCTGACAATAAACCTGGGTGGCTTGGTTGCTACTGGGACAAGAGGAGCCCAAGTCAAAAGACTTGCTGAGAAGGTGCAAGATGTTAAGACCTGTAGATAATGGCAAGAGTAGTTGTGCTGATGGTGGATATACTATTAGGGCCGGTTTTTTGCTACCAAGGTGGTTAGCTCAAAGTGAGAAATTTCCTGACTCATGGAGCCACCTTGATTAAAAAGTACCCAAAATGCATGATTTTAGCTCTGCAGATGGGGATGGACAGGTAGGGGATAGATTTGGGCCTGCCGACCCCAGAAACTGAGCGTGGTCAGCCACAAATGTGGGTGAGTGACAAGGCAGGCTGGACAAAAGGCCTGCCTTGGTTCTGTGGGATTTTGTTCCAGTTGTTTTAGAAGTTATAAGGCCCTATACTTCTCACCTCTCACACACCCTCACCCTCCGTCCACCCCCATAGCTCCTCATAACCTCCATGCCAGCTTTTGCCCCCACTCACCCCATGATCCCTCATACCTTCCATGCCAAATCAATGACAATTCATACCCTCACCCATCTTCCTTATGGCCCCTCACACCCTCCAAACCACCTTAATACTCACTCACCCAGTATCCAGCATGAGCAGACCTCAGGAGCCATATAGAGATGAAAAAAAACTTCTGAAAATCTAATACAGATCTCACTCATATACACATGGTAGTGCAAAAACACCCATTTATAAAACCCTTCCAAAGCTTTTAAATCTCCTCAAATGGTTCATCTCTTATAAAAACAAACAATCATCTATTCAGACCCCATATCAAAGTCAGCTAATCCTCTAATAGACTTTTTAAACTGTCACTCAAACTGTGAACTTAGAACCCCAGGTGAGATAATTGTAGCTTTTGCAACTCAGCCAAGCATTCATGATGACATAATGATAGCCTTGGGGAAATGTCAACATTTGACATTTCTATTTAAACTATATAACCAGATGTTATTTTTTTCTACAGCTTACAATCAAAGCAGTCTAGCAGAGTTTTTTTTATAACTGTCACTGACAGCTGCAGCTGTTTTTTTTTTCCAAGTTTAAAGAGTGGGACATTTAAAATAAACTTCAGAACATGACAGTTATACAGACCTTATCTGCTTTTCAAGAGCATTTATGCCTACTCCATTAATTCATTATTCCCACACTGTGTGTTAAGGCCCTTGAGAAAACATCCAAAATGTTGTCAGTTTGAACTCAGCACTGAGTTTAAATGACCCTGCTAAGTTTAGGTTTCCCACCTCTGTGAATCACACCCAGCCCTCTTTCCCCTACCAGCAAAAATTGGTTCTGTTGAGGATGGGGGTTGGACTTCCACATCTGGATCCCTCCTGCCATTTTTAAAGGTCCACTGATTCCTCCTGACCCGGTGAAAATGCAGCCCTTAATCTCCAACTTTCCATTTCTCACAG
This sequence comes from Cetorhinus maximus, assembly GCF_964194155.1. Lineage (NCBI taxonomy): Eukaryota > Metazoa > Chordata > Chondrichthyes > Lamniformes > Cetorhinidae > Cetorhinus > Cetorhinus maximus. The sequence continues at coordinate 45,447,900 of NC_135884.1, read as the reverse complement.
GGAGGTTTTAGGAATGTCAGGTTTTTCTACCTGGATACAAGACACATGTGATTTATATGGCCACTGTACCTCATATCCACAGCTTTATCTGCAGCCACCTGAGAGGTAGGGACCAGTAGACAGAGAATTACATATAGTCCTGCACCTGAAGCAGAGAAAATACTGACCCTATTGTTCATCACACAGCACCCAAGTGGGAGCTCATGCTCAGATTGAAGGGACCAAGTTCATGAGGATTTAACAGAGGCTGGAAAATTCACATAGCTTTGGATGGAGAGAAGGAATCTCCAATGTAACCCTCACATTGAATGTCAGTTCTGGAATTAGAAGTTACCCGGTTTTGAAAGGAAAAAGGAAGCAAGCCATTGGGATTGACGAATAGCTTTGGACTAACTCCTGGAGAATGAAGTTTCTACTAAGTGACAGATTAAAGAATAAATGTGGTGAGGATTTTCAGTCATTTTAAAGATTAACTGGGGGAACATTTCTGTAGTTACAGTATAAGATGCCTACAAAAGTAATGCTTAGCCAATGTTGGTCTTAATTTAATACAGTAGAAGTCTTAAGCCTTGAAATCCTGTTATGGGATCTTTCCAAACAATCACTGGAAATTCAAAGTTCTTTTTAAAAGTTATTGATCTCTATGGATATTGTAATACTATGTCCTGTTCCAGTTGATTAGTGTCAATCTCAACAGCTGAGTATGAGCCTTAAGTTGTTACACCAAAAACATTGACACACAACTTCACTCAGTAATGAGGATGATCTCTGGAACTTTGAGATCAACTCCGGTTCAGTGGCTAATAGTCCTCCCTGCATTCCACAGAATGCAGCAACACACTGAGAAATAACAGATATCAACAGCAACTTGGGCCTCCCCATCTAATGAGACCATCAAATTCCCAAAGCTTGTCACATGGCTCTACAAAACCACCTCTAGACACGAATTGAACATTTCCAACTTCATAACACTGATGGAACTGGAAAGAAAACTTGTGCAGAAAACACCCTCACAAGTAAGCACATTGGCTGGGATTTTCTGGCCCTGCCATTGCGGGACCTGCTGCAGGGATGCAGTGGCCGAGCCAAAAGTCCACTGACTTGCGGCAGGACCAGAATCTCCCGGTAGCAGGTGGGGCTGGAAAATCCAGCCTATTGTCTCCAACCCAATACCTCAACAGCTGGGCTTCATTCTTCCCTGGAGCATGTGAACAACTCACAGTAGAATATGGACTGAAATGGCCCATGAGGCCACCTGATGTACAAGTGGCACCTCTAAGTCTCACCTGGCTGTGACTGTGGAAACTCTGACCAGGCCATGGAGCACATAATAACACCTTGCCTCTGGCTCAAGATTGAGGGCGACATCCTAGAGTTATACTTGCTCTCAAGCAGGGCATTGGACTGGTTAGGGAACTTGACAACATTAATACTGTGATGACAGCTTCTGCTCCTAAAGCCATACGAAAGATGAAGAAGCGTCATCCTCACTGACTCGCTGTGTTCTGTCCTTAAGTCAATTTTTCATGCAAGTTGACATTGACCCTCCTATTCCATGGGCCAAAATTTTCTCAACCCGCCTTTTATGTGGTACTTTGTCAAAGACGTTCTTAATATCCATATAGACAATGCCTATTGCAATCCCTTCATCACCCTTCTCTGTTACTTCATCAAAAGTTCAATTAGATTAGTCCAGCACGATCTGCATTTTACAAATCTGTGCTGATTCTCCTTAATTAACTCAAACCCCTCCAATCATCTGTGGATTTTTCCCTGATTATTGTTTCTCAAACCTAGCCTACCAGTGATGTTAAACTAACTGGCCTGTAGTTGCCAGGACTGCCCTGACACCCTTTCTTGAAGAAGAGTGTCACAACTGCCACTCTCCAACCCTCTGGCACTTCTTCTAGGGAAGATTGAAAGATTATGGTAAGGCCTTTTGTTATCTCAACCCCCACTTCCTTTAGCATCACATGGAGAAAGAAAGACTATTTTCATTTGAAGCCCTTTATTTGTGCTGATTTTATGGAAACAAGGTCTATGCTTACTACTTATTTATTTAAAAAAACTAAGAATTAATATAATTCCTCATGATTTGTCAGTTGCAATCCTAATACCAACATCAAGTACCATAGTATAGCATTCGCCTGTTTTGGATTTATTGTGTCTTTGTCTATCAGCTGATTGAGACAAGATTCTGTAACAAAAGGTCTCCTGTATGTAAAGTGCTTTGTTGATCTTTCAGCATAAAGATTTGGAGAATTCGCCATTCTGCTATGACAAAATATAGCTCTCTTTTTAAAAGTTACCAATATAAAATTGTTCTTCTTTACAGGGTTGCTATCTGTGTGAAAGCATGTTATTGATGTATGAAAGTATGTTAGAGCTATTAATTCTAATAGATAGTTAAGCTCCATCTATTGAGTACATTTTGGTTAACTTACTGTTAAAATGGCATTTAAAGCAATAACACTACTGAAGAAATAAAATCAGATTTCCTCATCTGCCTACTCTTTCCCCCAGTAGAGTTTTGCATAAAATCAGTTATTGAGTCTTACCTTTTACATGATTGAAGCAATCCTAATTTTTGTGTGGAAATCCTCTGTTAACCTGTGCTACTTGATATGTTAGGCTTTATGCAGCCTGTCACATCAAGTTATCTTGAATTTTCTTTAAACACTCTCAATAACATTGCTCCAAAATGGTTAATATTTTGCAGTCAATAATAATTAGAAATATTTGGCCAAGAAGGCCAATGTGGTTAGATAAGGAAGGGTGGGAAGAGGCTTTTGTGGAGCATAAACATGAGTATGGGTCCATTGCATTGAACTTGCATTTGTATTGTACTGTAAACACTATGAAATACTATGCCCTGGATAGTTGGAAAAGGGGTGTGTGGGGCCGTAGGGGTGGGTAGAGGGTAACTAAGTTGGCATTGGGGTGTGGGGGCTGGGGGGGGGGCATGTGTAGGTTGGCATGGATGGGGCATAGGAAGTGTGTGGGGGGGTTGTGGAGGGGGGTGGAGGCCGGAGGGGTGTTTTTGTTTTATTTATTTTTTTATTTATTTCAAGACACTGCCAGGGCAGAGAGGTAGGCCTTGCACACAACCGACCTCAGCACCCAGCAGCCTGCGGGTTCGTACCGGGATCACCTGTCCTGGCTCCAGTGTCAGCCTTCCCCCACCCAACTGACCGAAAATCCTTCATGTGGGTGGTCATTTTTAAAGGGCAGGTTCACCGAGCAGGGAAATCTCCCAAGTCGGCAAACCTAACCAAGGGACAAAAATCTAGGGCTTTGTAAGATTTATTATTATGAAAATAGGTATAAGGCTGGGAAGAATGTCCTGCAGTCAGTTCTTGTTGAAAATAACAAGAATGACATCACAAGACAGCGTGAGAGAGCGGCGGAGAGATCAGAGCCAGCGTTTGTGGGGGGAAGCTTCAAAAAGTGACGTCAGCACAAAGGTGAGAGCTAATTGGTGAGTAGTGGGTAAGTGTTTTTCTCCAGTTTTTTTCTCCAATTTTCCTCCAGTTTAAAATAGATTAAGCTAAGGAAAGGTAAAGGTTCTCATTTTTATTTAAAGCACATAAATAACTTAACTTTTTACATTATTTAACTTAAAGTAAGGGGTTTTTTTTCAACTAGAGGCATGGCAGGGCAGCTCAGTCTCGTGTTATGTACTGCCTGCAACATGTGGGAAGTCCTAGAAGCTCCTTGCGCTTTGACCGACCACGTGTGCAGGAAGTGCCACCAGCTGCAGCGACTTGAGCTCTGAGTTTTGGAGCTTGAGCGGCAGCTGGAGACACTGAGGTGCATCCATGAGGCTAAGAGTTTTGTGGATAGCACGTTTTTAGACTTCCCCACAGCTTACGGATGTGCAGACAGAGAGGGAATGGGTGACCGTCAGTCAGAAGAAAGGTGTCAGGCAGGTAGTCAGGAAATTCCCGGGGTGCATCTCGCTCGAGAACCGTTTTTCTGTGTTGGAAAACCGTGAGAGTGACGGTTCCTCTGGGGAGTGCAGCCATGCTCATGGCACTTTGAGAGGCTCAGCTGTACAGGGGGGGAGGATAAAGGAGGCAAGAGCAAAAGTGGTAGGAGACTCGATAGTAAGGGGAACAGACAGGCATTTCTGCGGCTGTAGACGTGACTCCAGGATGGTATGTTGCCTCCCTGGTGCCAGGGTCAAGGATGTCACTGAATGGCTGCAGGGCATTCTAAAGGAGGAGGGCAAACAGACAGAGATCGTGGTACATATTGGTACCAACGACATAGGTAGAAAGAGGGATGAGGTCCTGCAAGCAGAATTTAGGGAGCTAGGAAACCGATTAAAAAACAGGACCTTAAAGGTAGTAATCTCTGGATTACTTCCGGTGCCACACACTAGTGAGTATAGAAATAGGAGGTTAGTCCAGATGAATGCGTGGCTGGAGAGATAGTGCAGGAGGGAGGGCTTTAGATTTCTGGGACACTGGGACCATTTCTGGGGGCGCTGGGACCTGTACAAGGTGGATGGATTGCACCTGAACCGGAATGGGACCAACAGCCTTGCGGGGTTTTGCTAGTGCTGTTGGGGAGGGTTTAAACTAACTTGGCAGGGGGATGGGATCCTGAGAGGAGGTTCAGCAGGGGGAGATACACAGCCAAAATTAGAAGAGAGAGCAAGTGAGTCTGGAAGGCATAGAAATTAAAGGCCAGTTAAGACACAAGGGAGTTTGGCAAGGTTGAATGGTATTTATTTTAATGCAAGGAGTCTGACGAATAATGCTGATGAGTTGAGGGCACAAATTAACACATGGAAGTATGATGTCGTTGCTGTCAGAGAGACATGGCTGAGAGAGGGGCAGGATTGGCAGCTCAATATTCCAGGATATAGGGTCTTCAGGCGAGACAGGAAAGGAGGTAAAAGAGAAGGGGGTATCGCAATATTGATCAAGGAATCAATTACAGCAGTAAGGAGGGATGACATCTTAGAAGGCTCCTCAAATGAAGCTATATGGGTAGAACTGAAAAACAAGAAAGGAGCAATTACATTGCTGGGAGTGTACTATAGGCCCCCCCCAACAGTCAGAGAGAAATAGAAGAGCAGATATGTAGGCAAATTTCAGAGAAGTGTAAAAATAATAGGGTAATTTTTACTCAGCGATCAGGATCTGGAATGCACAGTTTGAAAGGGTGGCAGAGACAGATTTAACTGTGGCTTTCAAAAGGGAATGAATGCTCTTGCAGAGAGGAGGTATAGACCCAATGAGTTGAATGGCCCATGCTATGATTCTTTTTATGTTTCGAAAAGCTTAGCTTCTAGACGTACATCTTTAAGCTACAGAACAGATCTTGTTAGTACTACGTTGCACAGCATTCAATGAAAAGTTTATTTGAAGAGATTCTTTGTTTAAAACAAAACAGTCTTGCAAGAAAAAGAACAGGATGTGCAATAGTATCTTCTTCTTCTTCAATCCTCTGCCTGAAGGCAGGTCTGACCCACAGCACCACAACCTTCATCATGGGTTGGTCCCAAATCCACCCCAGCCAGAACAGGCACCAATCTGATCCACACCAGCTATCCAGCCAACTGCCACCATCCACCCACCCCCGCCCCCCACCCCCCAACCCCAGGAGTCCAAGTTGCTGTGGCAACAAACACTTTTACATGCATGTTGTAGCCTAGAGCTGTGGACAGTGATGGTCAAGGCTCCAATTTCTTTCCATCAGATGGCTGACCAGGAATCTCTCCCGTTCTTACTGCCTGCCATTGGGAGAATTTACAAGTTGATACCTGTTTGGTGATGTCATGAACACAGCTTCCACCTAGTCCTGGAGTGGGAATTGAACCCTGAGCTCCTAGTTCAGAGGCAGGACTACCCAATGTACCACAAGACCTTCATATAGCAGTATAAGGAACACCTTACTTAAATTCTTTCCTTTTACAATTCTTCAAATGGTGCTGGATAACTTTCGATTTGTTACTATTGACTTAACTGAGTCACTGAATTTTCTATCAAGTCATGTCTTACAAATAGGCTTACCTTTTACATATAGTGAAGATTAGCTACACAGTATTGACATCAACTTAACACTGCAAGCTGTTCTTTTTGTTTGTATGGTGGCACAAGCAATTACGCATAATAGTACAAAGTAATTATACAGAGAAATTGTACAACACATTGCTAATTATTTTGGGATCTTAGGTGGTTTTAAGTTTTTAGTGGCCACTACAGTCTGTAATAATGCTGCTTCATAAGTTTATTTTGTACTTAAAATCTATTTGTTTTTTACTATGCGCAAAGAACATTTTCTGAGTTTAATAAAACAACATGATGAATTCCTTGAAATCAAGTCAGTTGAAATAATATTTATTTTGTTGCAAGGCAAAGGCAGTGATTGCACTATATCTGTGGTTAGATATTTTCTCTGGAATTTTAAGCTCCCTTCAAATCCTACTTTTTATATCAGTTGCTCTTGTGAAATCAAACAAATGGAACAGCCCCCTGTTTAAACCATACCTTCACATCCTCTCTCTGGGTGGGAACAGGAAAGTTAATGGAATAATCAAACAATGAAAAGCCATTAAGCTGTTCTTGAAGTACCTGAATAAATTTCTTATCATGTCATTGTTATCTGTGGAATTCCTGTCTTGGAGATAAACGTTCCTATAAAGCAGTGAATCAGTAATGACTGACTTATGATTTGGAAATATTATATAGAAATTTCTATATTTCAATGAAGCAGCATTTGTAATAAAAACTATATCTACATGACAGTAAGTGCTATGCACTGTAGAACAGTAAGAGAACATCTGACATTCCTGTAAATGGCAATACAGGTGATTCACACAGATTCCCCAAGTAATGAGCTAATCTCCAGTCACAACTAAAAATAAAGCAATTCTAAATCCAATTCATTTTACAGTTTAATTTTTAAAACCTGTTTCCTTATTGAATTTTCCTGTTCCCTTTGTACTCCTTCAATCAGCGACGTTCACAGTTTGAAATGCTGACTTCCCCATGGCTACTGTCAATCAGTCTGTGATGGTCACTATAAGATGAAGCATTCCACTACCATAAGCAGCTTGGCTGAGAACTGGAAATACTCAACCCTGGAGGGTGCTGAGTTCTAAGGAGAGTTGAAGCTGGGCATTCAAGCTTAGGTCCTCTGAATTGTTCTATATTTATGGCTATTAGGCGATCATATTGAAACTAATCAAGAAAAAAAATATATTATTTTTAGGTGTCCCATAAATAACCAACAAGTCGCACAAACCTGCCATTGTTGCTCGAGCAATTGCAATCTAATTAGCAACCATAGGTTTCTGTGGTCACTAGCCTGTAATTTTCTACAGTGAATGGGAGGAAAGTCACAACCATCTGGTCATTGCAGAATTGGAAAACCTCAGCTATATTTAAATGATTCTATTTAAAAATGTAAACATAATGAGCCTCTGTATTAATCTAGTGTAAAAAAGATGGTTAATCTGTGAACGTGCATGCTAGTGTTAGTGATATATCAAAATAGCTTTTCTTTTAACCAAACATAGTGATAAACAGATGGCCTAGAATTTTACAGTGTCTCTGTATAAAACACTGTAGGGAATACCTCTGCACTCCCCCCTTTCCATACCATTGCAATAGTTTTCTAATTACAATAATTCAGAACTGATCCTTGCCCCTAAATCTCAGAACAAATTTCCCACACTTGGGTCGTTATTATTCTTCTTAGTTGTTTGCTTCCACAGTTGAATTTTTTCCCTCCTCCTATATTTTAGTCCCTTCAAGTATGGGGAACCTGCTGCCTATCCCAGGCAAAGCAGAAAAGATGTGTGAGGGAGCTGGGCATAGTTTGTATGCTGGAAAGGAAAAGCAACAATTATGGGGTAGATAGAAGTTGTTGTGAGGACAGTAGCTGGTGTTGAGTGTGTGATTCCAAAGCAGACTAACTGTAGTCAAGTTTCCCATTATGGTTGGAGGAGAGACTTGTGAAGCACGGAGGGAAGAATTGCTAGTACTGAGGAAAATGTGTGGTGTTGCGGAGCTGTATAGAGAGTAAGAGGCAAGTGAAAAGTAATAAAAACAAAAAATGCTGGAAAAACTCAGCAGGTCTAACAGCATCTGTGGAGAGAGAAGCAGACCTAATATTTCAAGTCTCCTTCAGAGCTCCTTCAGAGCTAAAGAGAAGTAGAAATGTGATGAAATTTATTTTAAGGGGGTGAAGCAGGTGAAGCTGGATAGAAGGCCAGTGATAGGTGGGGGCTAAGGAGAGATGCCATGGACACAAGGCAAAGGGAGTGTTAATGGTAGTGGTGAAGACTAAAGAAGGTGCTGATAGTGGCATAAAGGTAAAAGCAGAATGTGTTAATAGCAGAACAAGGGTGAAAGAACAACATGGAACAAGTAACATATGGCTCTATTGGGGGTGGGGTGGGGGAGGGGGCAGTGGTTGGGGAAAAATGTATAGGAAAAGGGGGATAGAAAATGGGGGATAAAAAAGGATAAAACAATGAAAATAAATACATATTTAAAGAAGTGGATAAAAGATAAAAATTAATTTTATAAAAGGAATTATAAAAGTGGAGTGAAGATAGACGAGCGAGTTCATGGTCTGAAGTTGTTGAACTCAATGTTAAGTCCGGAAGGCTGTAAAGTGCCTAGTCGGAAGACGAGGTGCTGTTCCTCCAATTTGTATTGGGCTTCACTGGAACATTGCATCAGGTCAAGGATGGACATGTGGGCATGAGAGCAGGGTGGTGTGTTGAAATGGCAAGCGACAGGGAGGTCTGGGTAATGCTTGTGGACAGACCGAAGGTGTTCCACAATGTGGTCACCCAGTCTGCGTTTGGTCTCTCCAATGTAGAGGAGACCGCATTGGGAGCAGTGAATGCAGTAGACTAAATTGAAGGAGGCACAAGTGAAGCGCTGCTTCACCTGAACGGAATGTTTGGGCCCTTGGACGGTGAGGAGGTAAAGGATCAAGTGTTGCGCCTTCTGCGATTGCATGGGAAGATGCTATGGGAAGGAGATGAGCTGTTGGGGGTGATAGGAGGAGTGGACCAGCATGTCCTGGACAGAACGGTCCCTACATTGACGCTGACAGAATGCTGACAGGGGGTGAGGGGAAGATGTGTTTGGTGGTGGCATCATGCTGGAGTTGGCGGAAACGGCGCAGGATGATCCTTTGAACGCGGAGGCTGGTGGGGTAAAAAGTGAGGACAAGGGGGATGCTATCGTGGCCCTGAGAGGGAGGGGAAGGTGTGAGGGCAGAGGCGCAGGAGATGGGTCGGACACGGTTGACGGCCCTGTCAACCACAGTACGGGGAAAACCTTGGTTAAGGGAAGACATATCAGAAGTGTTGTTTTGGAAAATGGCATCATTGTAACAGATGCGACGGAGGCGAAGGAACTGAGAGAATGGAATGGAGTCCTTACAGGAAGCAGGATGTGAGGAGCTGTAGTCGAGGTAGCTGTATGAGTCGGTAGACTTGAAATGAATATTGGTGGACAACCTATCCCCAGAAATAGAGACAGAGAGGTCAAGGAAGGGAAAGGGAGCATTGGCGATGGTCCATGTGAAGGTGATAGAGGGGTTGAAATTGGAAGCAAAATTGATAAAGTTTTCCAGGTCCAGACGAGAGCATGAAGTGGCACAGATAGTCATCAATGTACCGAAACAAAGAGTTGTGGGAGAGGGCCTGAATAGGACTGGAACAAGGAATGTTCCACATACCCAATAAAGAGACAGGCATAGCTGGGGCCCATGCAGGTACCCAGAGCCACATCTTTTATTTGGAGGGAGTGAGACAAGTTTAAGGAGAAATTGTTCAGTGTGAGAACATGTTCAGCCAGACGATGGAGAATGGTGGTGGATGGGGATTGTTCGGGCGTCTGTTCAAGGAAGAAGTGGAGAGCCCTCAGACCATCCTGGTGGGGGATGGAGGTATAGAGGGATTGGATGTCCATGGTGAAGAGCTGGCAGTTAGGGCCGGGGAACTCGAAATTGTTGATACAGAAGTGAAAAGTAACCTTACTTTGGCAATCCTGGTAAGCCCATTAAGTTTCTAAATGCACAGCAACCTGTCCTAGGAACAATGCTGCTGGCATTGACTTGCTCAGTCACCTCTCTCCACTGCTATTGAATAAGTTATCAGGCAACATACCACCCATCACAAGGAAAGAAAATCTACCTCCTAGTCCTCACTTATTTCATGAAGACTATCTAGGCAGTGCCCAAAAATTGGAATACCTTAGTTATCCACATTGTGGCTGGTGCCACAGTGGTGTACTGTGCACTCACCACCACTAAAAACTCCATCTCTCCTTTAAGACCTGCAAGTCAGCAGGCCAGCTTTAAGGAGTAGTAAGCAGGTCAGATGTCCACCAGCCCTTCCACCCTTCCATAAATGCAATATAAATAACACTAGCAGCTCCCCTCTGGCATCCAAATGAGGCCCAATCACAAAGGTTGACCAGACTCCCTGGCAGCATCATTAGGTGAGTGGAGCAGACACCCCAATTAAAACTCAATTGATCTGTGCCACGAAGCAGCCCACTTGATTGGCCCCTTATCCACCACCTTCAACATTCACTGATGCACAGTGGCAGCAGTGTGTATCATCTACAAGATACACTGCAGAAACTCACCAAGGCTCCTTCGACAGAAGCTTCCAAACCCGTGACCACTACCATCTAGAAGGACAGGATAGCAGATGCATGGGAACACCACCACCTGGAAGTTCCCCCACACATCGTCCTGACTTGGAACTATATCGCCGTTCCTTCACTGTCGCTGTATCAAAATCTAGGAACTCCCTCTTTAACAGCACTGTGGGTGCACCTGCACCACATGATCTGCAGCAGTTCAAGAAGGTGGTTCACCACCACCTTCTCAAGGGCAACTAGGGGTGGGCAATAAAAATTGCTGGCCAAGCTAGCAACGCCCACAACCCCTTAACGAATAATTTAAAAATGAAAATAGCCACAGTCTCCACTGGCTCACCATTCTGCAAGCACACAACAACTATTCAGAACAAACTGGCTGGAAACTGTACCCAGTTCAGTTATTGTTCACAACAGGAGATCACTAACATGTGCCTTTGCTACAATGTGTAGGCTTCTTCTGCAGATATTGGTCTGGTCTTTTTCTATGTTTTCCTACCGTCAGCTGGTTTTCATATTCCAGAAATGAACACATTTTCCATCTATTGGTTAACACAGCATTCAATATCCAATAGCTAACTCCCTCCAGCTCTCATTCTGAAGTGGTACCATTGAAATTGAGAATGATGGACAGAGACAGGTGCTGACAGCCCTAATTTTTAAATCAATACCTTGATAGACAAGACAATCTAAAGGCAAAGGTGAAGATAAGCAGACAAAAGAAAAGTGATATTTTTCTGAAAGAATTGCAACAAATTCAGAAAAAATCTTTGAAAAATAAAGCACCATATTTTGGAGTCCAACAACTCTATGTTCGTTGATGAAATCATCAAGGCCAAAATTCGAAAACAGAAGGATCCATACTTACATTTTCCAGTTTGGAGAAGCTGATCTATTCCCAGCAAAAATAGAAAATAATAAGCCCCACCAGAAGCAGAGTGAACTGTTAAACAGTGTATCAAATAAAAGAGAATGTATTGTTGTGTCATGAGAAATGATTACATCAATCGGGTACATGAACTGCTGCTTGACAAACAATAAAAGGAAAAACACCATACTGTAAGATTTTTTTTCTCTATTTTAGCGGTACTACAAGGGGTTCCTTTGTAGAATTGCCTTTCACTAGGTTTGTTTCTACATAATGGAACACTGGACATGACCAAAAAGAAAATCACCAGGAAAGGATACTAAAAACGTATTGATAATCAGTGTTATTGTCCAAGAAGGGTAAGAAAGGACTCGCCTTTATACACTTCCTCAGCACGTCCTAGAGCCCTTTGCATTATTTTTGAAATTTGGCCACTGTTGTTTTTTAGGCACTGATAAGAACATTCATTAACAGAGTTTCTAATAATGAATAGAACGATTTAAGTAATCAAAGATTGACCACATTTTTCTATTAAAGGGAACAATCCAATTGATTGACTAGAAAAATCATAATGACTAATAACATGGTTAAATGATTGGTTGTTGCTCAGATTTGCTTAGAAATTGCTACTTTAACCACTTCCAGAGCTTTCTATACAAAACTGACATGCTCAGAAATCAAACTGCAATAAGTATAGAAATTTGTGGGATATTACACAATAAGAGAACATGTGCCCACCTATGGCCATTTGTTTTTTGCTTTCAAGTTGCCAGAACTGTATGGTTACTACATAAATTTTATAATCTACAATCAGCAACTAAGTAGCTCAAATAATATGGCTTGTGGACCATAAGAATGCACAAAAGTGCATATCTGATCCTGTTGCTGACAGTAAAGGTTTGGGTGAAACAAAAAGAGGCAAAAGCTATCACTGGATAAGCAGAAGCATAAAGGCTAAATAACTCACTAGCCATTTCCTGTACTTACATTCTACCCATCTCTACAATGAAAATCAATGTGACTAAACTCTTGTTTTAGAAGGATGCACAATCACCGAGATTCTCAACCTTTTTGCTCCTGAGATCCCTGTGTTATAAAAATGCCATGGATTCCCTGTAAAACAACACAAGTATTTTTTCTGTATAAAAATTGGTGCACAAAAAGGCATATTTATTATTTTTTGTTTAACTTGTGAAATTTGTTGCTGCTGTTGAGCAGCAAACACGCCAAGTTGTGAAGGTATCTTCTGTATGCACACATGCATGTTATGGCCAATGTTCAACCTGACCCAGTGGTTTGTCTTCATTGATATCATTGCTGAAAATTCAGCTTTGCATAAGTAGGTTGTACTATAGCAGACCAACATTTCCAGTGCTGCAGAAGCAGCGTAGCATTCATTGGAGCATTCACACCAAAAAATCTGCAGTGGCATGTCTCCGAATTTCATATTGAGGGAGCTACCTGATGCAATGTCAATGAGCTCTTCTAATAGCTTTTATTGCACAGAGGGTGGCAGTTTAGCTTTAAGGTTCTCACTAACGCGGTTTGTAGGCCAATGTGTGTAGTAGATTGTTCTGTTATAAGTTTTTTGCCATTCACTTCCTCAGCACTTCCTATATGGGCTGGGTATTTTCTCCTGGATTTTGGGAAGGCTAGTGGGCTAGATTTTACACCTGGGGGCAGGTTGGCAGGCAGAGGGATGTAAAATTGGGCGCCACACCATTCCCAACACCAACCCGCTGCCCCACCATGCCACAATTTTACCTGTGGTAGGGGAGGCATTGGGAGCCCTTGGGCCAACTCAGGCTCTTAAGAGGCTAACCAATGTCCACTTAAGGGTCTTCTCATACTGCCGCTGGGATTTAGCCCGCAGCAGGAGAGTCCCACATCAAGTGTGCAGCCTAGTCCTGTCAAGACTACCCACTTGTATTCACATCTGGCTCCATCAACGATTCCCGTTGGTGACTGGATGCAGTCCCACCAGCAGTCACTGCTCCCGGTGGCGCTGCTGGAACCTAGAGGGCTGCCAGCCATTTGGTTGGCTGGCAGCCCTCAGAGATGGGACTTCCTTCCCAGATGTGGGAAGAAGGCCTGCCTCAAGCCAATTAATGGCCCAACTCCTATTAAATGGCTGCAAGGCGAGCCAACAAAGCAGGTGAGTGCTGGCCCCCGTATTTTACACCCAGGGGTGGCGCCCTGTGCTTCCCGGAAAATCCAGGCTACTACGTCTGACTAGGGAACGTTGAATAGTTCATTTCCTTGGTTGTAATATCTCGCTCCTTAGCATGCATAAGAATTCACCAAGATAGTTGTACTTGAAATAAAGTTATACTCCTTCAGGTATCATGTCATAAGAGGGCATTGGCGACGATGCACTTCCATTGGATTGGTCCATGCTTATGCTTGGCAAAGTACTGCAGCGGTTTGCCATTGCCTTCTGCAGGATGGCTGACCAGGAAACTCTCCCGCTCTTACCGCCTGCCATCAGAAGTATTGGAAGGATTTATTGGCTGATAATCAAACTGTTTGGCAATCAAGTCCCGAAGTGGGATTTGAACCTAGAGCTTCTGGCCCAGAGCTAGGGATACTACCGCTGTGCCACAAGACCTCCCAAAGCACTCTATGGGTTGAATTTTCCCCCCATCGGGGGTGCTGTGTGGGGGCGGGAGCGAGCGAGCGCGAGCCCGATCGGCGCCTCCGATCGGGTGCGCGTCGCCATTTTACGTGGGTGGGCCAATTAAGGCCTGCCCAGTGTGATGCTTGCCCGGAAACACTGTGCACACCCTGTGCAGGCGGTGGGGGGGGGATTCCCTGAGTCGGGGCCTGCACTCCTTCACACACATGCGCAGAAATCTCCCTGAGGCACATAGGTGCCTCAGGGAGATTTGTTTAAGGTTCAAACATTTAAATAAAGAATTTAAAATACTTTAAGACATGTACTGTCATGTGACAGTGTCCCATGAGCTGGAACATGTCAAGGAACATTAATTAAAAAATTTATTTAATTTAAAAACACTTCATGAAACCCCATCCCGCCTGTGGCAGGCAAGCAAAGGCGGCCTGGGCTCTTCGCTTGCCTGCCAACCTTAAGGTTGGACGGGCAGCTCATTTAATTGCTTTAATTAGTTTTAAACAGGCCTCAATAGGCTTTTGACATCCGGTGGGCACGCAGCCAACCGGAAAATTCTCCCCTATGGGTATGAATTACCAGATAAGATTGGCTACGTTAATTTGTGTTCACACCATTAAGTCAAGGTATGATTAATATGCAGAATCAACATGCCAACCCATAGAACCAGGACTGGATTGTTACCCCTTCCAAGGAGAGGGATGGGTGGCAATTCAGGCTCATTTGTCATCCATCTGAGACCACAACAGTAAAATAAATGAACTGTCAGCAGGTGTGACATTCCAGTTCAGCATTATCATTAATTTCATTCAAGCTTAACCAACCAGAGATCTTGCTGAGATTGGGCCCCATCTGAAAACAAGTCTCAAACCCACCCCAAAGAAAGATTCTTTCAGTTTATGAAAGTGATGAAAATTCCTGAGCAAAAGACTGCAGATGCTGAAAACCTGAAATAAAAACAGAAAACACTCAGCAGTTCTGCCAACATCTGTGGAGAGAAACAAAGTTAATGTTTCAGGAAAGAATTTCCTGCATTTTTTTGTATTGATGAAAATTCCTGTTTGAAATGAGGGTTTTAAGAAGCTTCACATGCATGAGCTTGACTGGGTGTTAGTGCTATATCTCTGCCTCACTCCCAAATGGTTCTCCATCTCTTCCCTATGTTTCGCCCCTGGGAGCCTGGTTGATTCGTGGTTAGAGGTGCTGCAACTCCACCCAGAAAAAGTCAGCCGTCTCAGCCATACAGAAGAACCACTATTTCCCAAAGCTTTTGCTGATCCCATCCTCTCAAATTTCAATCTAAACTGTGCTCGTGTAGAACAATTATTGTGTACAGTTGCACCTTATCTGAGCATGTTACTAATTATACATTGCTCAAATTCGACAGCACCATCAAAAGTATAACCCAGTGCTTGGTTTTGGCAGACCCTTTGAAACATTCTCATGGACCCTGAGGGAGCCATGGGCCCCCAGCTGAAAACTGCTGCGCTGCCAGAAATGGTTTGATAAGCTGTCCTCAGTCTTAAAAATGTAATTCTCAGAAGTAGTGCAACAGAGGTATTATAAAAATAGATAGAGAAGTAAAGCTTGAACGATACTATCACAATTTCCAGAACAACAGGACAAGAGGTTACAGATACAGGGTTGATCAAAGGACAAGCTTAGTACAGAAACCATGAAGTGTTTCCTTACACTGAGGGTGATTAACAGCTGGGAGAGTCTTCCAGCAACATTGGTTGAAGCCAGGACACTGGAGTACTTTCAGCAGCAGCTAGATACTGTAATGGAAAATAATTGAATAACTCTGTTGGAACAATGGGGATAAATGGTTCAAGAGCTTTCCCCATCTATCTTCATTAAAAAGCATGTTCTGTCCTTTAGGTGGTTTTGCACGTTCCCTAGATCTTCACATAAATGTTTCCACTAGTTATGTAAGATTTTACACCCATTTTTTAACTTTGGGAACATTAGAACTGGAGAAAACCATTCAGCCCCTCAAGCCTCTTCTGCCATTCAATGAGATCATTGCTGATCTGTATCCTAATTCCATTTATCCGCCATGGCTCCGTCCATTAACCTCAGATTTAAAATGTCATCATGTTGATTAATTGAGCCCTCAACTTTTATTTGTACTTGAAAAGGAGCCATCGCTAACCTCTAAATAATATAATTATGACCTTAGTTGGCCTCTGTACTAAGCAACTTCTTCTCTTCAGTGGCCATCATCCAAATGCACTCTCGTTTCTGAATTCTCCATCCTTCTGTCCTCACTTAACTTCATCCTGAACATTAGCTCTCCTACCCATTCTCATTCCCACCCTCTTCCACGCCATCACGTCAAGCATCTGCGCCTTCATGTACTTGACCACCAACAAGACCATTTGCTCATCTCCTTCACCAACCACATTCCCTTGTCCACATCAAAATCTTCTATTCTTATCCCATGTGATTGCAAAAAAAGTGACCGTGTGGCTTCCTCATCAAAGCCATCTCTACTTGTCCAATTCTCTCTACTCTGATGTGATAGGTGCCACAGCATCAGCAATTCTGTCCATTTGCCCAACTACTTGCTCCTCTCACCCTCAGCCCACAGTACTTTGTGATTTCCCTCCATGATCCCAACCAACCTCATCACTCATTTCCTGTGAGGTCCATGATCCCAACCAGCTCATCAACATTGAACTAACATTGGGAGTTGCTCCACTTTTCTCAGGTAACATCACCTTCACCGAATTTCATCAAGTTTGTCGCTATTACCCCTTTTCTGAATAAGACAAAACGCACTGTCTTCATCCTATCCAGCGGCTGCCTCATTTCTAACTGGCGCTTCCTTTTTAAGATCCTCATTCATATCATTATGATCTACCTCTTGGACCACAATCGCATTCATTGTCTTCACTCTGACTTGCATCCCACTGTCACGTTGAGGCTGGTTAAAAGTGCTGAGGGTGCAAAATTAAATGGCCCCCTGAAAGAGTACGTGGGGATTGCGATGCAGGACGAACCTGTGCCCATTTCTTCAGATGCCGACAGCAGCCAAACTTGCTGCTGCCTGCTAATTTAACAGATAGCATGTAGTCTAGTGCTAAAGGTTCTGTTGAGTGGCTGCACAACTCAGCAGAGGGCTCAAGCTCCACTTAAAACTAGCCTGCATTTCATAAAGTCAGCCTGCACCTCTTAAAGGGTAGGTGCATTCTGGCTGCAGCAGGTGCTGCAAATGGTTGGGAAGGGTACCTGACCTGCAAAAAGAATTAATGTGGTGCTAGATGGCAGAGAAAATGTGCCAAGGTTCTCTGAAGCAGCTCTGGAGGCCTTGATGCATGCTGTGGATAGGAGGAGATGATGTCCCCTATCCATAGGGGACCTGGAAGGCCTCCTGAATAACTTTGGGAATGCACTGGAACCAGATAGCCATCACTGTCGAGAATTAGTCTAGCCCTGAGGACCTGGATGCAGTGTAGGAAGATGTTTAATGACTCCACACAAGTGGTCAAGGTCAGTGAATTTAACCTTCAGTGCCATATCTTACAATTGAACCAATTGACTCACACACGCCTCAATTCACCACCCCCAACACTCACATACCAGCAATCTCTATCAAACACAATTCATATTTCACATTCATAGCTTCACTTCATCCCCACATACTGCTGCAAGTTTCACACATCACAACTCCCAGACTCTGCCAGCTATTCATCCTAGACAGTCATATCACCCAAACACATTGCATCACATTCACTGACGTACTTCCCACTGGCTTGCATGACAATATGGTCCACAATTGCAGGTAAGAGGAATTTACCATGTGTTATGCGACAGCCCTTTGGTAAAGCTGAGTTATTTAAAAATTCCAGAGGGAAAATTTAAACAACAATCATAACCTATTTTTTAAGTGGTATTTTTGAGATACAACTCTAAATTCAAGAATCAGACCACCAGTTCTCCAGAGGTTTTATATTAAACTAAATGAAACATGTTATTAAGTTATAACACATTAGACAAATATACGTGGCTGCAAATTGCTACTATCATAACTTTTAACAAATTCCCAAACTAATGTCCATTAAGGCAACAGCAACCCAGACTTAACCAGACACCAGGCAAAGTATTTCCACCTTACGAATTCAAAATGAAGATCTCTTCACTTTGGTCCCCGTGAAGACAGCTGGAGACTTACAGCTGCTTTGATCTCACTTTGCCTCTGCCCTGTACACACAAAACTGCTGAAGTTATACCTAGCACAGCTCACTGAATGTAAATTCTCATCATATCACCAGCCTCTTCTAACAATAAAACCCCTTTCATAGTACCAATTTTATTAGTAAGATAAACATATTACTCGGTCTCTGCTAGCTAGGTGTCAGATTTCACTCGCCTTCTTGAATGCTGTATTCAAAAAATACAAATGCATTCTACCTCTCTTACATCTCAAAACTAGTACATATCAAAGCACCCAGACTAGCTGGCTTTAATCCAATCAAGACACACCCACAGACTAAACCTCCATTTTAAAAGAAAAATATTTTCCAATAATATTATATACATTAATAGCTTCATGACACCACATTATTATAATGATATAATATTTCACTATCATCTACAAGGCACAAGTCAGGAGTGTGATGGAATAATCCCCACTTGCCTGGATGAGTGCAGCTCCAACAACACTGAAGAAGCTGGACACCATCCAGGACAAAACAGCCCGCTTGATTGGCACCACATCTATAAACATTCACTCCCTCAACCACTGATGCACAGTAGCAGCAGTGTGTACCATCTACAAGGTGCACTGCAGGAATTCATCAAGGCTCGTTAGACAGCACCTTCCAAACCCACGACAACTACCACCTAGAAGGAAAAGGGCAGAAGATAGATGGGTAACGCCACCAAATGGAAGTTCCCTTCCAAGTAACACACTATCCGGACCTGGAAATACATCGCTGTTCCTTCACTGTCGCTGGGTCAAAATCCTGGAACTCCCTTCCTAGCAGCACTGTGGGTGTACCTACACCACATGGACTGTAGCCCTTGTCCTTCTAGGTGGTAGTGGACATGGGTTTGGAAGGTGCTGTCTAAGGAGCCTTGGTGAATTCCTGCAGTGCATATTATAGATGGTGCACACTGCTGCTACTGTGCGTTGGTGGTGGAGGGAGTGAATGTTTGTGGAAGTGGTGCCAATCAAGCGGGCTGCTTTGTCCTGCACGGTTTCCAGCTTCTTCAGTGTTGTGGGAGCTGCACTCATCCAGGCAAGTGGGGAGTATTCCATCACACTCCTGACTTGTGCCTTGTAGGTGATGGTGAAATATTATATCATTGTAATAACATTGTGTCATGAAGCTATTAAAGTACCTGTGCATGTACCTACACCACATGGACTCAAGAAGGCAGCTCACCATCACCTTCTCAAGGGCAACTAGGCATGGGCAATATATGCTGGCCCAGCCAGCGAAGCCCACATCCCATTTGTGAATAAAAAAAAAACCGTACAAGACACAAGGCACCAATCACTCTTAAGGGTTTGGGTAAACACATTGTGGGTTAATTTATTAAGACCAGGCAAATTATAACAGTTATACATGGGTATAAAGCTTGAAGACATCAGAGCTGTGTGTGTGTGCTCTGCTCAAAGCAAAAATGAGGCTCAGACTGGTTTACATGACACAGTTCTCTTCTAGTGATGTCATGCTGATCTCCCTCAAAGACATATTACAACAGAACTAACAGACAGAGTTTCTGTCTTCTTGTTCCAGAAATTCAAAATAATCAGACTTCTGGTCTCATAATGCTGTAGCTTCATCGAAGGTATTTCTTACAGTTCTCCATGTGGTTGGTGGACTGTTGCTGGGCACCTCACTGCAGGGTAGCAGTAAATGTGACACCTTTGATCTACATCTGCATAACAATTAGCTCTTAATTGTTTCTGAATAATAAAACAATATAATTTTACTCTTTCTTTAAAATAAATGTAACGCCTCTATATCAATATAACTGTTCCAATCATTAGCTTTTTTATATTATCTAAACTAAAGAAGTTTAACAATTGGCTTTTAAAATTAAACTGAACACCTTTAGAGTCTGTTATAGCTTGCTTTCTCAAAACATTATTCATTCTATCTCTTAGGTGATAGGATGTTGTGCTGCCTTTCTCTTGTCTTAACTGAAGGATAGTCATTTGGGTAGTCAACATCTTCTGCCTACCCATGGCTTCATGTGCTCTGGCAGTGTCTACAACCTGCATTATTGTGAGCTTATCCTTTCCAATCAAATCTTTTTGTACTTCAGGGTGTGTAGAGTTGCAAATGGGTGTTCTATCAGCCTTTCATCTGTTTCCTTGAATTTACATTTTCTGGCTGTATTTTTCAGCCTTGATAAGAAACTGTCAACAGGCTCACCTGGTTCTTGCCTCAGGGTTTGAAATTTATATTGATGGATCTGATGATTTTACTTTGGCTAGATATGTGTGCTGAATTTTTCAAAAATGTTGTTTGGGCTTTTACTATCATTGTCACTCATCTCCAAGCTATTAAACATAATTCACCCTTTTCTTCCTGCCCACAAAAAGGTGTAGGTGACTGTTTCCTCTTCACCCTTGCCTTTTAAACAGCTATTGAATGTAATTCTGCTCTTTTGTTTAAACTTCTCAAATGCATCCACGACATGATCAGCTTCCCAATTCATCATGGGCATTCATTGCTCCAAAGGCACCCATTTCATTTTCATATGATTCACTGAGTTTTTCTCTCTATCTCTGGCACTAATTCAGGTTGTGTTTTTTTCAATCTGATTCAGCATTAAATCCATTTTAAATGTTTGGGTTTTTTCTCATGGACATCCGCTGCCACCATGTTATGTCTTCTTGTTCCCAGATGTTTGATATAATCTCACTTTTAGACTCAGAGTGCTGAAGTTTCATCCAGTGTATTTCTTTCTGCTCCCCATTTGGCTGGTGGACTGATACATGGGCCCCGGTGCCCAGGTAAAAGGGGGCTGTCCAGGTCACCCGCTCCCTTCCTCCTCCTCATCTGCTGCTCCTCAGCTGCTCATGGTATAGCTGTTGGTAAGGGCTGTGCCCCCATGATGGCAAAGTTGTGCAGCATGCGGCAGACCACCGCAAATCTTGATACCCACTCTGCTTAATTCTGCAGTGCTTCTCCAGAATGGTGCATGCAGCAGAAGCAACATTTCATCACACTTATGGTCTGCTCTATCACATTTCATACAGCAGCATGGCTCTCATTGTATGCATGCTACGGACATGTGCATGGGTTGGGCACTGGAGTCATAAGCCTGTCATGCACAGATATGACATTTGGCTCAATTGCAGCTGTGACAATGGACTGCTACAGAATGAAGCCAGTGTGACTGCTGCCTGGATCCCGGGCACTGACGTGCATGATTCACTGCCTAAGTTTGCACACCAGTTGGATGTTACGGGAGTGGAATTTGAGCTCTGGTACAGGGTAGGTTTGGCACACCGTGTATGCTAAGCAATGTGTGTGCTGCCAATAACATCCTGCACCATGGAGAAACCTGAAAATCCAGCAAAGCCATGTGCTTGCTCTGCCTGTTTTTCTCTGGCAAAAGGGAATGAAATGCAGTTAGCTCCCTAAAGAGTCTTAGTAAGCTCCTATACATACCAGTGGATAGTAAAGTGCGCAATGTTGGAAATATCTCCAACTGTAGCCTGGAAGGAACCAGATGCATAAAAGCTCATAGCAGCAGTCACTTTCATCATCACTTGCCTTGCTGTAAGGTTGGGCTGTAGTGGCAGTGAATGGCAGATTTTGGTGAGGACATCTATTTTGAAGCATAGGCATTTCACAAATCTTTCCTTACTGACTTTCAGACAGAAGAATTACTCCCTGAACACCCTGGGTGGATATAGACTCCTCCTGTAGGCTCTTCTCCTTCTCATCCTCCTGCCTCTTCTGACAGTTTACCCTGTTCTGTTTGGCCTTTTCTCATTCAATCATGCTGTGTTCCAAGAGGAATGGCTACTAGTGCACTATGTCTGGGAGAAACTGGTTTGCGCAGAAGCCTTAAAGCCAACAAGAAGT
Source organism: Cetorhinus maximus (assembly GCF_964194155.1). Lineage (NCBI taxonomy): Eukaryota > Metazoa > Chordata > Chondrichthyes > Lamniformes > Cetorhinidae > Cetorhinus > Cetorhinus maximus. The sequence continues at coordinate 45,425,703 of NC_135884.1, read as the reverse complement.
CCTTCAGCACCTGTCACCCCACTCCCTGTAGATATTTGTAACCTGAAACTACTACAGAAGTATCAAATAGTTGTAGAAATGAAGCAACAATCAGAAGCAATAGGCCAGCAAGGAACCTGAAATTTATTGATGATCCCTTTAAGTGGAACGAGTGGGATCCGTTCCACTGCTGAGTGTGTGTTCAGCTGTGTAAGGTTAAGATTGGAAAATAGCTGGGGCTTGAGCTCCAAAATAGCACCACTGGCACTAAATTACCAATGCACATCATGATCTGCCTGCGCTGCCTACTTCCAGCACCTGTACATGCACTAATATGGCTCTCAGCAAGCTGCCTGTCAGAAGTGTGCATCTGCCGCACACGCTATTTTAGAGCTCTAAGGCCATTCAAGCACCCTGAATCATTTGATAGCACCAAACTAATCATAACATATGTTCTGGAAAAGGACTGAGTTTGAAACTAGATTCTTCAATGGTATTCTTTTGTTTCAACTTGAGCTGAAGGTTAATCACATTTCTTTCTTTTACACTGCACAGGGAAGCTTCTTCTATCTGAAGCAAGATGTGATCCTGTCAAGGTTCTTGCTCTTACTGACCCATTGTATGAATAATTTTTAGCCACACGGAGTTCTTAAAGAATAACCTGACAAATTTTTGAGTATCTAGGTCAGAACAAGGTTGAAGTTCATCAATATTAAATAGCATCACCTCCTATTATTTTCTGTGGAATACTATTTCTATGCTATAATTTTAGAAGATGACATTCAAGGAGCAGAAAGTGAAGTGAAGTGGAACAGGCACGATTTGTATAATCAGTGGACATTTTCTATTTTTCAAAGTTAAACCCAAATGTTTACTTTTCAGTTGGAGTACAAAATATGAATCATATTAAAGTTAAAAACTTCCAGCCATCTCATACATAAAACAAATAGATCTCCGAGGTGGTTGGCTTCTAATGTGAAGACATCCAGGTTTTAGATTTCCGTGACCTTCTCAGCCATTTTGGATCATTTTTATTAATTTTTAAGTGCCTAACTAATAGTTGGACTTGCAATCAGAATATCTGGATCAGAACAAGATTGTGGTGCATAAATATTAAACAGCATCCATTCAGATTATTATCTGTAGAATTATATTTCCTAATGTAGTATTTCCTATGAAATTTAGTGAAGATCTATATTTTTTCTGTTTTTATAAATATTTTATACAGTTATGTCTTGTTCCAAAATATATTGATAAAATAATTGCCTGGAAACTTGGTGGCCCAGCTGGTTCAAAGCATTTCTCACAGATTTTATTGTGCTAACTGAATGTTGTTACCATGTTAATTTTCTCAAAATAAAGGATAAAACAAGATTTAAAAGATGCATAATTTTACTCTGTATAATAGCTGAACTGCTTGGGCATGAAATGAAAGATGTGTTGATTTCTTAACTTTTCTGAATTTAGTACAAATCAAAATATTAAGTATGATAATTGATAGTGGTTTAAAAAAGTAAGCAAAATTATATAAACTGTATAGCTTCTTACACTCACAGGCCTTTTGGAATCAAGTTTGCAACACTTTGTTTGAATTCAGGAAGGAAATGATTGAACATTTTGAAATATACCTACAATATGCTCTCCTTCAAGGCACTTGGGAATCTACAAGCTCTGCCTGAAAGTTCATTGAACGGTAAAGCCATAAAAAGCATCGAAGGCTGTTCAATGTTCGCTCCATTCTCAGTGAGTTATTTGAGCTGCACTGCTACGTATTATTATGTTTCACTATTGACAATGTAAAAGTTAAGCTTTTGGCACCAAAGAGTCTGAAATGTTTGGGCACAGTCTTATGAAATCAATTCAGCTTTTGTCTAACAGGCATATGGCTTCAGAATTTGTTATCTCAATCAATGCCGCTTCAAGCTAGCTCAAACAATCTAGGTAGGCCTGATTATAGAGAACTCAAATTCAAGCTGCAAGACCTGACCCCAAATACAATTTGACAGACTAAGGCAACGCACATTTAGCAGATGAAAGAACTAATAATGGTTTCTTTCTAGAATCTATAAATTTCAATATGTAAACAATATCATATATTTTGTTACATTAGACGCTCTCTGCAAAAATTACATGGAGAAGTTGTGTGTTAGTGCACAGTTGTAATGTTGCTGCATCTCTCAGTTTGATAACTAAAAAAAATGAGATGAGGAGTTGATTATTGTGGGGCATTAATAAGGAGTTTATAAATAATGAGGAGTTTAATTTGTCATTAATGTGTAAGTTGTCCAGCAACTCACAGCAAAGAGAAACCTCGTAAATTGTGAATTGCCACAAGATGCTGACGATTTGTGACACTCTGCTCTTCACCTCTAGAAAACAACAGTTCATCTTCAATCTCCTCATGAGTTTCAAAAAATTGCTTCATTTGCAGGCTAATTGCTCAGTAAACTCCTCACAGAAAGTTACAACTGATACTTAACACCTTAAGTGCCTTAATAGATAAAATATTGTTGAGATTTCTTGATTATTCTTTTTTTCGCACTTTTCCTCAACTATCTCTTTATTTCTTTTTCTGTACCAGACTTGACTTTATTTCACCCTATTTCTTTCTCAGCTTTAAGTTACATTAGCTAATTTGTGCAAGGCATGGCTTGATACTTAGCACTCTCGCCTCAGAGTCATAAAGTTTTGGGTTCAAACCCCACTTCAGGGCTTGGGTATAAAAATCAAGGCTGACTCTGCAGTGCAGTACAAAGTGGGTGCTGCACTGTTGGAGGTGCTGGCTTTCAGATGAGACTTCAAATCAAGGTCCCCAATGCCTGCTTGGGTGGATGTAAAAGATTCCATGGCACTATTTTAAAGAGCAGGTGAGTTATTCCTGGTATACTGGCCAATATTAATCTCTCAATTAACATCTCAAAAACAGATTAACTAATCATTATCACATTGCTGTTTGTGGGCATATGCTGCCTGCAATTTGTTTTCGTTGTTCCTAATTGCAATGGTGGCTACATTTCAAAAAGTACTTCATTGGCTGTAAAGCACTTTTAGATGTCCAGTGGTTGTGGAAATCGCTATATAAATGCTAGTCTTTCTTTCTTGTACTATTGGTCCTGTCATTTACTAAGGTCCCAAATGCCTCATTGCCCAGATGCACTATTCTAAGTTCACACTCCCGGCAACTTGCAACGTGTGCAAAAAGTTCTCAAGCTGAAGAGAGAGGGAAACATTCTAAAGAATGAGGCAGGCCACAAGATGTGCCGTGCCACCCCAGCAAATTCTGGCGTGGTATGGTTAAGTTTCCACTAGTCCCATTCAGCAAAATAAATTCTTCTAGTCCTCTGAGATCACAACATAGTATTTTTTTAATGACAACATAGGGGAGGTTGTGGCATAGTGGTAATGTCACTGCACTAATAATCCAATGGCTCAGGCTAAAGCTCTGCAGGTATGGGTTCAAATCCCACCATACCAGCTGGTGGAACTTAAATTAATTAATACATCTGGAATTAAAAGTTGCCTCAGTAATGGTGACTGTAACATTAACATCATCTTTAAGAAAACTGCTGTCCTTAGATGTTTACTACCAGTAATGTGGTTCACTGTTAAATGTCAAAAAGGAATGAAACTGGATAGACACACCCAGTCCTGCCAACACTGCAAAATCCCCCTTACTAACATCTGAGGGTGTGAGAGTGATCCCACAGACTAGTCAAGCAACAGCCTGACATAGTCATGCTCAGCAAATCATACGTTACAGACAATGTTCCAGAAACCCCCATTACCATCCCTGGGTATGTCCTGTCCCACCAGCTGTACAGAGGTGGCAGCACAGTGGTGTACAGTCAGGAGGGATTTGCCCTGGGAGTCCTCAACATTGACTTTGCACCCCATGGAAACTCTTTGCATCAGGTCAAACATGGAAAAGGAAATCTCTTCTAATTGTTACCTATCGCTGTTCCTCAGCTGATGAATCAATACTCCTCCATGTTGAATGCCACTTGGTGGGAGCACTGAGGTGCAACGGGCGCAGAATGTACTCTGGGTGGAGTTTTCAATGTTCATCACCAAGAGTGGCTTGTTTGCAGCAAAACTGACTGAGCTGGCCGAGCCCTGATGAACATAACTGCTAGTTTAGGCCTGCAGCAGGTGGTGAGGGAACCAACAAAAGGGAAAAATCCACTTGACCTTGTCCTCACTGTAGTAACTGAAAGTATAACCCCTCCTGCTGCCTATCAGGGGTCACTCGATGTTCTTGGAGGCTCCAACCAATGAGTCCTAAGAGTGGGCAATCCAGGGGGTGGGGCTTCCTGACGAGGGTCCTAATCAAGCATGTAGCATCTGAAAAGCTCTCTGTAATAAAGTTTATCGGTTTCTTGTTGAACCCTGTCCTCTCCTTCAAGCCATTACACTCACCAATTTACCAGCTGCAGATGCATCTGTCCATGCCATTATTGGTAGGAGTGACCACCACACAGTCCTTGTGGAGACAAAGTCTTGTCTTCACATTGAGGATGCCCCCCTTGTGTTGTGTGGCACCACCACCGTGTTAACTGGGATAGATTTCAAACTGATCTAGCAACTCAAAACTGGACAACTATGAAGCATTGTAGGGCATCAGCAGCAACAGAATTGTATTCAACCACAATCTGTAACCTCATGGCTCGGCATATCTCCCATTCTACCATTACTACCAAGCCGGGGGATCAACCCTGGTTCAATGAAGAGTGCTGGAGAGCATGCCAGGAGCAGCACCAGGCATACGTAAAAATGAGATGTCAACCTGGTGAAGGACTATTTGCATGCCAAACAGCGATAGCAGCATGCAACAAACAGAGCTAAGTGATGCCACAACTAATGGATCAAATCAACACTCTGCAGTCCTGCCACATTGAGTGGTGAATGGTGATGGACAATTAAACAACTAACCGGAGGGGGAAGCTCCACAAATATCCCCATCCTCGATGATGGGGGAGCCCAGCACCTCAGTGCAAAAGACAAAGGCTGAAGCCTTTGCAACAATCTTCAGCCAGAAGTGCTGAGTGGACGATCCATCTCAGCCTCCACCTCAGATGCCCAATGTCACAGATGCCAGTCTTCAGCCAATTCGATTCACTCCATGTGACATCAAGAAACAGATGAAAGCACTGGATGCCGCAAAAGCTATGGGTCCTAACAACATTTCAGCAATAATGCTGTAGACTTGAGCTCCAGAACTAGCTGCACCCCTTGACAAGCTGTTCCAAGTCCTGGATCACCCTTCCTAACATTACTGTGTGTGTACCTACACCACGTGGACCGCAACAGTTCTAGAAGGCAGCTCACCACTATCTTCTCAAGGGCAACAACTGCTGGCCCTCATCTTGTGAAAGAATACATTTTTTAAAATTCTGCTTTATAATTCATGGCTAGCTTTTCCATTGCATTAACTATTTAGATCTATGTATTTTCCATAAGTAAAAATTGTCTTCAAGTAAAGGGTTATCTACTTCAGTAAAGAATAGAAATATTGTTTGAACTAGGGCTGCTCTTTAGACCAGGAAACATATAACACGCAGCCTCAACAAATCAGAAAATTATTTGTAGCTGATTATTTTTCACCTAAAATTCAATTTGTGATGCATTACTTTGAATAAGTTGTAGAATGGAACATCCTAACAGCTGCATAGCTGCTATCAAATATTGGTCATTTCCTTTAAAAAAGACAAACCCTACAATAGATTTATGATTTATGGAAGCATGCCTGCTTCTTATAATGTTTCTCCTAACTGTCCAGGGTAGGGAAAATTTACACTCCCATTGTCGATTTGGGGTTTTGTTTGGCTTTTCATTGGGGCAGCTTGAAATAGAGATTGTTACTTTATGTTGTTAATCAACCATTTCTGACAGTTCATTCGAACCACAATAAATGAGCATAAATCTGGGTTCAAAGTCTGAAGTACCTATAATGTTCAGTGCAGCATTTCAAGACAAAATGTTGATAAATTTCACCCTAATATAATGGAATGTGCAAAAATTGAAAGATTTTTAGATGACATGGAGGTTATCAGCATCAGTGAGTAGAGAGCTTAGCATCTGTAGATGGGAACTTGTTCAGAGTGTACAGCATTCATGATTAAGGACCAGAGCAATTCATTGTGGGGAAGTGGTACATTGTTGACCAGAAATCAAATAAGTAAGTTGGGAAAGCAAAACACCAGGGGCCAGTTAAAAAAAAACACATCTTGGATTGAGTAACTTAGATTTGGTGGTAGACAGTGACTGTAGGAGAACTGGAATCCTGGCTGATAGATCTGGGCTGTTGTAACCGGGACTCATGGGAACTGAGATAAGCTATAAGGAGAATATAGAGTATGATAGACAATAGGCAGAACTCTGAGGCTGGCAGAGGCACATGAGTAAGATTTTTATTAAACTGAGACTAGATAGAACTTTGAAGTGCTTTGGAATTGAGACAATGTACTGCTCCTAAAAATGACTGGGACCTGAAATTGATTGTGGTACACAGCAGGGTGGAAATGGCTGTTGAAGAAAATTAAGGATGTCAACTGGCCACAGAGGAGGTTTAATACTGGTCAGAAACATGGGAAATGAGAATAGTTGCTGAATAGGCTGAGTGATGATGTCACAGGCAATAATTAGGGTCTAGAAATGGATATTGCTGAAGTAATTTATACATTAAACCTATCTACAGATGAAGGATGAGAGCAACGAAGACAACATCATAAAATCATCCATTTGCCACCTACAACGTTGTCAGAAATATCAGCTGAAAATGTAAAATTATGGGCAGTGTTTTACCCTTGGTGGCGGGCTCAGTGGGGGCAGCGGGAGGCGGTTGGGAAGCCGACCACCGCCGACAATTGGCAGCACACTGCGATTTCACCCTGGTGGGCCAATTAAGGCCTGCCCAACGTGCAAGGCGGCTGGGGAATCAGCGAGAAGAGACGGGCGGGGGGCGGGGGCATGATGTCTGCCAGGTCCAATGGTGACCTGGCGGCTGATTCAAAGCCGGTCCAGGCAGCCCCTGGAAAGCTGCCACGGAATGGCATGGAAGTGAAGGTGGATCCCGTTGTGTTTGGACACGGCAGGCGGGAGGGCAGGTCGGCAGGGCAGTTGGCCCCGTGTTTTTCGGATGAGTGCCTTGCAGCTCTCCTGGAGGAGATTGCAGCCAGGATGGAAACCCTTGTCCCCAGAGATGGGAGGAGGAGGCCTCCACACCTCACCAAAAAGGCCTGGGAGGAGGTGGCATCCAGGGTCAGCAGCCACGATGTGGTGAGGTGCACATGGGCGCAGTGCTGGAAGCGCTTCAACGATCTGCTGCGATCGGCGAGGGTGAGTACCATGTTGGCATGGGTCACTTTGCAGAGCAGTTAAGAGCTGGCCACTCCCCCACCTCTGCCCCACACCCCCAGTAGACCTCAAAGGTATTAGAGTGTGAGTGGCAAATTTCAATGAGGCAGGAGCTGCCCAAGGGGGTGAGCCTGGCTGCTTGGACTGAGTGCCTTATGGCTCCAGGGTCACGAAATGGCTGAGCCCTGTGAGGTGTTCCTCTGATGGGGTTGGCCATGATCTAATGGTGCTGCAGGTAGAGGGCGGACTAATCAATGCTCCTCTATCCCTTCAAGAGACGACATTCCATTACAATATTGAGAGGTCACAGACTGGAGGGGGACTCCCACAGCTCCTAACCCTCATGCGTTACAAGCAGGAGGCCCTGGAGCTCAAGAGGTGCCATGCATATCTGCCAAGCAGCCGTGGTGAGGTTGTGGTGCCAGATGAAGGTAAGAGTGCAGTGCACTGAGGTAAGAATGTTGGTTACTGCAATCATCCTAGTGTAGTCTTTATATTGATGTCAGCCTCGAACCTGGAGGCCCCATTGATAATTGAAAGATGAGGGCACCATAATGCATATCTCTGCCTCACCAGGGTGCCTGGCATGCACGGTGACAGTGTCATGGCTTAAACTAATGACATCAGACGTCGGGGACCTCATTGTAATACATCTGCATAACATTAAAAGCCCAGCTTGCCAGAATTATCCCCCCACGCTGGATCATCCGAGCACATCGGCGTGTTTCGCAAATGTACATAAGTGATGTGCACCTGGTGAGCTGCATTGCGTCCAGACTTTGAGGTTTGTTTGCCTACCTTGCTTCAGGTAGCACCCAGGGTCATCGGCACCAGTCTTCGCAGAACCACATCACTTTTAGGGGGGCTCAGAAACAGGTTTCTACCTCCAGACCAGCCATAAGGCAGGGGTGGCTTTTCAACAGCTGCAGGGCTAGGTCTGGCTTGGGGAAGAAGGAGAAGTGGCCTTAGACAAGGGAAGAGGCTGCAGGTTAAGAGCTGTACTGGGGTAGGGGGATATCCCAGGGTGTGTGTGGGGGCACATGTTGATCTGTGCAAGTGGCCTCAAGATGGTGAGGGCTGAGGAGGCAGTCTCCAGAGCAGGTGGGGCCAGATGGAGATGTGAGGGTGTGTGTGAGAGAGTGAGTGGTGATGTCCCTTGAGTTGGCAGTGAGTGAGATGCCAGTGAATGTGTGATGGGCTTGTGAGTGTGTGAGTTTAGAGTGATGAGATGGTTACCTTACCCTGCCTTGGATGGTCAACCTCTTCTGTGCAGCATTGCCATTGATCACCACTGCCTTCACCTACCAAGCCTACCAAGCCAGAGTGGTGAGATTGCTGCACTTCCTATGGCCAGAGCGGGGGTAGAGGACATTACAGCGTGCCTCAATGGCTTCCAAAGGGCATTCCAGGGACACGTCACTGAATCGGGCAGGACTGCAGTCTCCTTGCCTTCAGGGCCATGCCTTCTGTTCAACAGTCCTGAGCTGGAAGCACTGAGAGGTGTGCACACAGCGGCACATTAATATGGCACTCGGCATGAGGAAGTGGTGAAGTGATGGTGTGGAGGGCAAGTGAAAGCCTGCCCACCATTGAAATGGTGTGTTTCCCAGGAATGCATGATTAATGAGGCTGGATTTGGACGATACGCGTGAAAAGCCGTCATTGCAGCCAGCAGGTAAAACGTTCTATCCCTGCCCACTACCACACTTAGTGCAAATCTGGGATGATTCCACCCATAGTCTTCGCTGGTTGTGCAAAAGAGGTGGTATCACGTCAACCACCTTTTTTATGCCCTGCCTAAATTCAATTTCATCCACTTCAATGATGCTTAATTGGGTCGGGCCTATGTAATGCTGCCCATTCTGTACTATCACTTAAGGTAACTATTACAACAATCTGATTTTGTAGTATTTAAAGGTAAACACTGGCTTAATGGGGAAGGCATCATCTATTAATTGTGTTCAGAAAAATGTTGCAGAATAGCTGCTAAGTCTATATGCGTGTAGAAGGTGCTTGGATTCTCTGAGGGGGCATTGGAAATACTGTTGTCAAAGGATTCCCCAAAGAAGCTGTAGAGAGCCAATAGCAAGAGGTTTTCAACCTCTGTTCAACCAACCAGTGAAAGAAAGATAATGATTTTGCCTAATCAACCAACATGGAAAAAGTCATGCACATCTGTCAAGAATACACTAAACAACTACATTCACCACTCACAATGACTTCTCCATCTTGCTCAAAGGAGATGTAAGAGGGAAGTAGGTGGAATGATGCCTGGTAATGAGGTTAAAGTCTATTTGATGATGGATCAGCCTAGTCTGGCAATGACCGTGAGGCCCTATAACCCCCACTTCCGACCCCATTAATCCCCATATCCCCTCAGCGTCCCATACTGTCCCCAACTCCTCACCCCTCCATACCCCCCATATTCGCTCCCCCCCCCCAATACCGCCTCAAACAACTCACTCAGTATCCATGATATACAGAACTCACAAGCTCTATAATAACAAGTCTTTGAGAAGCTCATAAATCTGTCAAAACAAACCATATATGAATATCCACTTTAAACACCTTAATACTCTTGATAGCTCATAACCCACCTCCTGGGGGCCAATAAAATCCTGCTTTGTGATTCAGGGAAGGTCATTGTGATGCAGCTAGAGATGGTTGGGCCTGAGGAACTCCTGTGGTAATATCCTAGAGCTGATATTATTGGACTCCGACAACTGAAACCATCTAATTTTGTTCTTGGTATGACTCCAACCAGTAAACTAGTATTATTAGGGCTCCTAGGTTGAATGCTATCTTCCCATCAAGGGCAATTACTCTCACCTCATGTCTAGAATTAAGATCTTGTGTCAATGTTTGAATCAAGAATATAAAGAGACCTGGAGCTAAGTGGTCCAAGCAGAACTCAAATTGAGTATTGGTGATCAGGTTATTGGTGCATAAGTGCCACTTGATAGCACTGTTAATGCCTCCTTCCATTTTTTTCTAATGATTGAGAGTAGGCTGATTGAGCAATAATTGGCCAGATTAAATTTTTCCTTTTTGTGAACAGGACATACCTGGGCAATTGTTCACATTGGGTGGATGCCAGTGTTTTGCTGTACAGGAACAGGTTGGCTAGAGATGTGGCCAGTTCTGGGGCACAGTTGGGTTTTTATGATAATCCAACAGCTTCATGGTTAATTCTGCTGATATCAACTCTCTCTTCCAGGTTTTTCTTTAACAAAGACTGAATTCAAATTCTCAAACGGCCATGGTGGGATTTCAACTCTTCTTCACTGGATTATTAGTCCAGGGTTTTTAGAATACTAGTATAGGAACATGGCCACTATGTTGCCAAATTGAAAACTTCATATCGGTGCAGAGAAGAATTCTCTTCTGAGAAGAGGTGAGACACCTTGTTGGAACAGAGTAGTAGGACATTTATTCCACCCAACATTTACATAACCTGTATCTGTTCTATTTTGTTAAAGATTGAAAAAATGTTCCATTCCCAGAATTGATTAATTGATTTTTTTATTGAATTCCTGCTTCTGAGACATTGCTGGTGTGCAATAGCTGTCACTCTTGTCTACATAATGGTAGATACTGAAATTCAAACATAATTCATTGTGTGAAATGATTTGATATGCTTCAACAACACGATAAGGTACAATGCAAGTATTTTCCTTTCATTGACTTCTCTAAGCACATTTGCAACACTCTTCAAATTCATCAAATCATTGTGGAATTTTCCTCTATTTCTTTCCTGTTTTCACATGAACTCCCTATTCCTCATTGCCACAACACCCCCACCCCCCACCAACCCCTCTTCCAGCACTTGCATTTCCATTCCCGAGGGACAGCTTTGATTGCATATGACTGAATAGATCCTAACAGTAGATGCAGTGAACCTTTAGTGAACCTACTGAGGGGGAAAAAGTCTCCTTTACCTTCCCTTCCTCAGTCGGACTGCTAAAATTGACATTATTTATCCAGGAGGGAAGGCTACAGTATTAATGTCAGCCTTATTGAATTTGAGATGTTCATGAGAAATTCCTCAGAATTTAAGTGTCGGGGAATATCATAATTAGGGTGCATCGATTTTATTAATATAAGGTTAACCAAACAACAATAATTCATTCACTGTTCAATGTGCCAACATTTAGTTGACAATCATTGATCACTCTTAAAAATATTAATTTACCTATGTTGTTGGACTAATATGTGGCAATATGTCCCCATATTTCTTGTTTTGATTAATATTTAAGTAATCATTTTAATGCCTTTTCTAACAGTAATATTCCTCTTTAATCAGAAAAATATGCAGTAAAACTGAATGCCTTCATGCTGTAGCACAGTATCTTTATGGTTCAATACTTCATAAACCAACCTGGTTAAACTGCTGACTGCATCTCACACTGAGTTCGGTGACAAAGGAGATCTCTGCATAGGTGTTTGGACTCATTCATTACATTAAAAAGGTTGTAAAACAGGTCAATAAGATCTGCAGCTATCCCAGTGGCCTGCTTGGATATTTTTAAAATGTGGTTGGAGTTATATATCCCCTAGTGCACAGTCCCAATGAGACTGCTGTGACTCTACTGGGAATGTAGTGGAAGGTTTGCTCATGAGACAGGGGTCCGAAAAAGCAAGGACCACTCCTTACACTACGGTTTCTGTTCTCTCTTTTTGGATGTGAATTTTCACCCAACCCAAACAAGGCCTTTGATGCAAGAGGGGACAGAGACTCTATACGTAGGATGTCCCTACCCGCAGCTTCAGAGAGCTGAGGTGGCACAGGTCCTGGAGGCTGACTATTAATTGCCCACTAGTATGCAGCATTCCCTCAGTGTGCTAGAGCAGAACAGACCTCCTAGCTGCATGAAGTACAATTTTTGGAAGTTTAAGCATGAAATCCCTCATCTATATTAACATACAAATTGAATGACCTGAAGTCTTAGGAGAGGGTTTATCATGCTCCTTACATTTACTGTAATTGACATTAGGTGATCATAACTCAAAAGAATCATTTTAAAAATACATTATATTTTACATTGAAAGCTATCACCTTTATCATGAAAGAGTGTGCAGCACTGTTCATTCCTCATTGCTTAGTATTATCAAACTTTACAGTTCCTGACTATTTACATTCTTTTCATATCAACAAGTTAAACAGCAAATGTCACTTGCCTCAATTGGTTTAAACTTAGAGGCTGATTATAAAATTCACACAGAAAGTCCACATTCCTTTCAGATGTCCTCGTTGGAATCTAGCAGGGTAGAGTTCTCAAGGAAGCTGCGCCATCCTTCCGAAAAAGATTCAATATTCATTGGCCAGTTATTTCTTGGTTAGACTACACTTACACCACAGCAGACTGCTCTGTTCTCTATATTACAAAATGATATAGAAGCACTGGAGCAGGCGCAAAGAGATTTACAAAAATGATACAAGAACTGAGAGGGTGCAACTATCAGAAAAGACTGAACAGGCTGGAGATACTCTCTCTAGAAAAGAAAAGTCTCGGAGGTGATCAGATAGGCATCTTTAAACTTGTGAAGGAGCTCGACATAGAGAAAATGTTTCCACTTGTTGGGAAGTCCAAAACTATGGGCTAAAAATAGAAGATAGATTAATAAGTCTCACGAGTAATTCAGAAGAAACTTCTTTACCCAGAGAGGGTGAGCATGTGGAACTTCTTGCTTGTTATTGAGGCAAATAGCATAGATGCATTTGAGGAGAAACTCAATACATACATAAGGGAGAAAGTTATAGAAGGATCATAGAATCACAGAATTGTTACAGCGCAGAAGGAGGCCATTAGGCCCATCCTGTCTGCACCGCTCTCAGAATGAACAATTCACTTAGTGTCATTCTCCTGCCTTCTCCCCATAGCCCTGCACATTCTCCCTTTTCAGATGACTGTCTAGTTTCCTTTTGAATGCTTCAATTGAAGCTGCCTCCACCCCTCTCTCAGCATTCCAGGCCCCAACCACTCACTACATGAGAAAGTTTTTCTTCATGTCACTTTTGCTTCTTTTACTAATTACTTTAAATCTGTGCCCTCTCGTTCTCAATCCTTTCATGAGTGGGAAGTTTCTCCTAACTACTCTGTCCAGACCCCTCCTGATTTTAATACCTCTATAAGGTATCCTCTCAGCCTTCTTTTCTCCAAGGAAAACTGCCCTAACTTCTCCAATCTATCTTCTTAACTGAAGTTCCTCATCCCTGGCATCATTCTTGTGAATCTTTTCTGCACTCTCTCCAATGCCTTCAAATCCCTTCCAAAAGGGTGGCGCCCAGAACTGGACTCAATACCCTAGCTGAGGCCAAACTAGTGTCTGATACAAGTTCAACATAACCTCCTTGCTCTTGTCCTCTATGCCCCTATTAATAAAACCTAGGATGCTGTATGCTTTATTAACAACACTCTCAACTTGTCCTGCCGCCTTCAATGACTTATGCACAAATATACCCAGGTCCCTCTGCTCCTGCTTGCCCTTTAGAATTGTGCCCTTTATTTTATATTGTCTCTCCATGTCCTTCCTACCAAAATGAATCACTTCACATTTCTCCACACTGAGCTTCATCTGCCATCTGACTGCCCATTCCACCAACTTGCCTATGTCCCTTTGAAGTTCTACACTATCCCCTTCACAGTTCACAATGCTTCCAAGTTTTGAATCATCGGTAAGCTTTGAAATTTTGCCCTGTGCCCTGAAATTGAGACCTGTCTAGGTCATTAATATATATCAGGATAAGCAAGGGTCCCAATACTGACACATGGGGAACTCAACTACAAAGCTTCCTCCAGCCCAAAAAGCATCCATTAACCATTACTCTCTGTTTCCTGTCACTCAGCTAGTTCTGTATCCACGTTGTCACTGTCCCTGTTATTCCATGAGCTATAACTTTTCTCATAAGTCTGTTTTGTGGCAGTGTATCAAACACCTTTTGGAAGTACATGTATGCCACATTAACAGTATTGTCTCATTAACATTTTCTGTTACCTAACTCTTCAAAAAGCTCCAGCAAATTAGTTAAACATGATTTTCCTTGCTGACTTTCTTTAATTAACCTGCATTTGTCTATGTGACTATTCATTTTGTCCTGAATTATTGTTTCTAGAACTTTCCCAACAACCGAAGTTAAACTGATGGGCCTGTAGTTGCTGGGCTAATCCTTACACCTTTTTGGAACAAGGGTGTAACGTTTGCAATTCTCCAGTCTTCTGGCACCACCCCCAATTCTAAGGAAGACTGAAAAATTATGGCCAGTGCCACTGCAGAGGCACAGCCTTGCTCAGAGTGAGGGCACAGGAGAGGGAATTGGCAAGTAGGAGAGAATCAGAGAACAGGAGAGTGGTGGCCGACAGGAGAGAAGGAGCAGGACAGGTTCAGGGAATGGGAGAGAGTCAGAGAGAGGAGAAAGGCGAGTGTGAGAGAGTCAGGGCCTAGGAGAGAGTCAGGGAGCAGGAGAGAATTGGCCAGCAGGAGAGAGTCAGGGAGCGGGAGAAAGTTGGAGAGTGAGAGTGAAGGGGCCAGCAAAAGAGAGTTGGGGAGAAGGAGAAAGGCAGCCAGTGGGAGAGAGGCCAGGAGCAGGAGATAAGTAGAAAGAGTTTGTCTCTTTCTTCTATGATGTAACATTTATTTTATAAATTATTTCATTTACTTATACCTTGCAGATAATATCCCAGATACCACATCACTATCCTTGGGTATGACCTGTCCCACCAACAGAATAGACGCAGTAGAGGTGACGGCACAGTGGTATAAAATCAGAAGGGAGTTGCCCTGGGGGTCCTCAACGTGGGACTCTGGACCCCATGAGGTCTCATGGCATCAGATCAAAAATGGGCAACAAATGGATTAGATCTAAGCCCTGCAGTCCTGCCACATCCAGTCGTGAATGCTGGTGGACAATTAAACAACTCATTGGAGGGGGAGGCTCCACAAATATCCCCATCCTCAATGATGGAGGTGCCCAGAACATCAGTGCAAAAGATAAAACTGAAGCATTTGCTACAATCTTCAGCCAGAAGTGCTGAGTAGATGATCCATCGTGACCTCCTCCTGAGGTCGCCAGCATCACAGATGCCAGTCTTCAACCAATTCAATTCACTCCATGTGATATCAAGAAATGGCTGAAGGCACTGGATACTGCAAAGTCTATGGGGCCTGACAACATTCTGGCAATAGTACTGAAGACATGTGCTCCTATGTCCCTAGCTAAGCAGTTCCAGTACAGCTACAACACTGGCATCCACCTGGCTATGTGGAAAATTACCCAGGTATGTCCTGTACACAAAAAGCAGGACAAAGCCAACTCAGCCAATTACCGCCCCATCAGTCTACTCTCGGTCGTCAACAAAGTGATGGAAAATGTCATCGACAGTGCTATCAAGCGGGTCTTACTCAGCAATAACCTGCTCACTGATGCTCAGTTTGGGTTCCAGCACAGCCACTCAGCTCTTGACCTCATTAGAGCTTTGGTCCAAACATGAACAAATTAGCTGAGCTCCAGGAGGTGAGGTGAGAGTGACTGCCCTTGACATCAAGGCAGCATTTGACCGAGTGTGGCAAAACTGGAGTCAGTGAGAATCAGGAGGATAACTCTCCATTGGTTGGAGTCATACCTAGCACAAAGGAGGATGGTTGTGGTTGTTTGAGGTCAATCATCTCAGTCCAGGGACATTGCAGCAGGAGTTCCTTAGGGTCATGTCCTTGGACCAACCATGTTCAGCTGCTTGACCTTCAATGACCTTCCCTCCATCATAAGGTCAGAAGTGGGGATGTTTGTGGATGATTGCACAAAGTTCAGCATCATTCAGCATCTTGACTGCTCAGATACTGAAGCAGTCCGTGTCCATTTGCAGCAAGACTTGGACAATATTCGGCTTGGACAGATAAGTAGCAAATAACATTCACACCATAGAAGTGCCAGGAAATGACCATCTCCACTGAATCCCCCACTATCAACATCCTAGGGGTTATTATTGACCAGAAATTCAGCTGGGCCAGCCATAAAAATACTGTGGCTACAAGATCAGGTTAGTGGCTGGGAATTCTGTGGAGAGTAAGTCACCTTCTGACTCCTCAAGACCTGTCCACCATCTACAAGGCACCAGCAATGTGATGGAATACTCTCCACTTGCCTGGATGAGTGCAGCTCTAACAACACCCAAGAAGCTCGACACCATCCAGGACAAATCTGCCCGCTTGATTGGCATCCCATCCACCACAATAAACATTCACTCCCTCCACCACCGATGTACAGTGGCAGCAGTGTGAACCATCCAAAAGATACACTGCAGCAACTCACCAAGTTTCCTTCAACGGTACCTTCCAAACCTGCGACCTCTACTACCTAGAAGAACAATAGCAGCAAATAGATGGAAACACCGCCACCTGGAAGTTCCCCTCCAAGTCACCCACCATCCTGACTTGGAAATATATCACCGTTCCTTCACTGTCACTTGGTCAAAATTCTGGAACTCCCTCCTTAACAGCACTGTGGGTGTACCTTCACCACATGGACTGCAGCGGCTCAAGAATGCAGCTCACCACCACCTTCTCAAGGGCAATTAGGGATGGGCAATAAATGCTGGCTCACCCTTATCTCATGAATGAATATAAGGAAATAAGAATTTAGTGCAATATTTCAACTCACAGGGTACAATGGGTCGTAACGTCCGAGCTCCCCAGCGTCATATTTGGGGGCACTCCAAAGACGTGTTGGGGAGTTCCCTTTGGATGTTCCCAGATAAGGTTTGCATGGCCGTTGCCCAGAAGTGCAAACTTCCTTGAGCAATTACCCTGCACTGGGAATCATCCAAAAATGCAATTTAAACTTCAAACTTCGGATGGTTCCAACTGGGTTACATCAATAGTTACCCAGAAAAAATTGGAAGGGTTAAAACCACTTCTAACTTCTGGGTAACTATTGTACAGACCCAGGGGGTTCCCCCACACCCCCGAATATTACCACCCCCTCAGGACTTGCCCACCGCCCCTATTCCCCAGGTGTCTCCCCCAACCCCCCACCAACTACCCTCCCCATGAAACATCCCCCACCCCCAAGGGACTACAACCCCCGAGAGGAACTCCCCAACCCATGGGATCCCCCCCACCCCAATGGGGACCTTTCCCCCTACTCCTTCCAGGTCCGACTCTCACCCCCACCAGCCCCCAACCAGTCTCGACCCATCCCGTCCCAACCCCCTGACCTGTGCATGCCTGACATTCATTCTCCCACCTTCGATACCCCCACCTCCGACCCCCACCTCCAACCCCACCACCTCCAAACCCCCATCGCTGAGCTCCCTGACCTCCCTATCCCCCCCTCCGACCCCCCACCTCAACCATCACCCGCCACCCGCCGTCCCCCCCCCCCGACTTCAATCCCTCCAACCCCCTACCAACCTCCCATCCCCACCACCTCCCAAATCCGATCCACTTAGCTTAGACACTTACCTTCCCCCTGGCCTGTCAAGGACCTTTAAACTTCAACAGACCTTTAGACTACCTGGCTTATGGCAGCTAGTGCCATTAATAAGGGAGCCTGGCCACCTTCCCTTCAATTCAGCTACACTCCAACACTAAGCCCCAATGACATGCTGTACTGCTTGGATCTCACCTGGCCTGAGTCAGAAGGTCGAGCAAGATAGGCTGGAAAAAAATTGAGGTCAGAAAGTGTGAACAGAATGGAAATCCGACGCAGATTGCCACTCCGAGGGAGTTCAGGCCCAATGTTTCAACATTTTTTCCAATGGGAAAGCTCTGACAGAACATAACTACAGCTTTTACATTGGTTGAAATGGCAAAATCTCTTACGCTTAAAAGTTGTTTCACTTAGCGTTGTACTTTTCAGGAACGCAACTACAATGCTGAGCGAGGAATTGCCGTCCATGGTTAGAAGTAAGATACCAGGACTGTGTTTGCTGTAAACTATTCTTGAGTTCAGGGATTGGTCAATAAAGTGCTTAACCTTCACCAGCTTGATGATGCAGTGTCAAATATTCACTCTATGACCCATTGTGTAATGTGTCTGCTATGTTGCAGTTGCATTAATATATTCCCAAGAAGTAGAATGCAGACACTGTTGCAGAAGTTGAATACAGACACACAGACTGACAATGCTGGGGGAGGTGACTTTTATATTCAATGTCATAAAAACACAAATGTATCAAGTTTTTGACACAAACAACTTTATTTTAATCATTAAGGATGCACAAATTACACTGGCTAGACAGGATTGAATGTCAAAGTCTGGAATATTTCACAATGTGATTGCAGAAAGGCGCCTGCCTTTTCTGATGTGCTGTAATGCAGCAGGCCACAGTACTCTATTGAAATACTCTAAAGCCTTGTTAATGACGCTGACTGGATAACTGAAGGAATAACCAGGGCTTTGCTTACTCCAATAGATTTGTTGGCCTGAGGCTATTACTGGGAGCAGAGATATCGTTACAGAAAAAAAAAATTCTGGATACCCACTTTGATAAGAAATGAATAACATAGTACAGCTGATCAACGTGTAGTGAGGGCAATGGAAGTCATAAAGTTGCCTTTGAACTGATATTTGCATTCAAAATATTCTAGGTAAATAGTTTATTATGGTAATATATGACATCTCAAACAAACAGTGAGAAATTGCACGGATTGGAAAAGATATCTCTATTAAGTTATATATATGTCAGGAGACCAGAGGTTTAATTAAAGCATTAATCCAACATCTGGAAAAGAAAGGATTTGTTAGGCAAACAGGAACATCATTCTACTTTAACAGAAACAATATATTCATTGTAATTAAGCTGTTCATTTCAGCTTTTAAAGTGTGTTTAACATGGTTAAAAATCACTAACAGTGTGTTATTCTTACTGATTTTGAAAAGACAGTTTAACAAATCCCACTATTCATCTCAAATCAAACAAGACAAAATAGTTCTGTAATAATCTATAAAAAGTAAGTCCTGGAATTAAAAGCTAACCTTAAAATGGAACACCAGCAAAAACTGAGAAATACGAGTACTGGTCCGAACTGTTCTTTTCCTACTGGGAAGAAAGATACAATTTCCATCATATTCAATAAATTCACCCCTTTTTCAAAAAATTAGAACACAAGTGCCTGGAGGGATTTTTTTTCAAAGACTAATAGTTGACCTCTATGGCATTAACCACAGAATCAAAGGATATATTTTGGGAACTTTTAAGTAAGGTTTAGTTCTTGACTGGTTTTCCTGCCAGTGGGTTTTCCCCAATGTGCTAGTTGGGAGTAGAAAGAAAAGACAGGATTACCCTGTAGGTTTCAGGACCCCACTGTTAGGCTGAAATGGGGATCAGACGCCCAGACTGCATGGGAAACAGTCACTCACCTTGATTTTTCCCTGAATGGGCCAATAGGGCTTGCCATCCAATTAAGGACCAAGGGTGGACCCACACGGGGCATGCCAGCGTGAAAGCAGAAGGATGCCATGGCAAGTCAGTGAGGGAGATAGTGCCCCAAAATGGAGGCACCGCCCTCCAACTTTTCAAACTTAATATAAAATTGGCCTTTGTAGTTGGTTCACCATTGTGGAGGGGTGGAGCCCCTCCATGAGGAGGCTACTTCCAGGTAGCTGTAGTGTCCCCCAATGCCTGGGGGGTACCGGGAGGTTGAATGGAAAATCCCAGTTGGTTCCAACACAGGTCATAATAGGCTCTGAACCTGCTCAATTGTCTACCCACAGCTTGTTGGCAGGTGGCCTGTCTGACTGCCACCTCGTCTGAGGGAAAATGGCCCGGGGATGGGACGGTGTTGGGGAACCAGTGCACAGGCTGGCGGCATTAAATTCCATGCCCTCCCAACCCCGTTTCTGCCCTGCAGGGGCTAAAATTTGAGCCCAAATTTGCTACAGTGTGGAAAGAGTTAGTGCTTCATGTAAAGCAGTGACAACAGCCCAGTAGTGCCCCCATGACAAGAAAGGCCCTTTTTACAGCCTCTTTTCTCTCTATTTCGTCTCCAGTTATTAACTATTGGAATTCTTGTCTCAGCTGAGGTTTTCAGTAGGATCTGCTTCAGTAGCAGTCTAACTGTAAGACTGGGAAAATATCCCTCTTGATGATATTGATCCCATCGGGAGTCAGCCCTGCTTACCCAATGGCCCTCAAGCCAGGAAAATGGGTTGGGTTAGGTTGGGATCATGGGGATGGGTGGAAGCCACCCTGACAGAACACCACCAATAGGAGGGGAATCCCAGCCACAGACTCCATGAACATATACTGAAGGTTGTGAAGGAACAGAAAGACTGGGGTTGGCAATACACAGGGACAGATTTTCACTGCCTTTGGCGTGCAGGATCAAGATAAAGCCTTGAAAACGAAGGATTTGAACTTACTATCCAGTTTTTGCTCGCGATCTGCCATTTTGTAGGGCATGTCGTGAAGGGCAGCCAGAATTCTGTTTCCGGAATTAAGGTATGAAGACTGGTTTACACATGAGCTCATGCAACTTTCAGCTCAGCAACACCCGCAAAATCTCTTTGGTCTCAAAAACATTCTTGGCCTGCAGCTGGTTCTATGTGATTCCCCTCCCCTCCTCCTCCCCGCTCCCCCAACTCCCCCTCAACAATATGAGATCACCTCTCAACTCCCTTTTAACCTCCAATGACCAGCCTGACTTTGCAGAAGGCCCAGCAGCAGGTTTCCTGCAAGAAAGGATGCAGAAAAATTGGCAGCTCACTCTCAAACAGGAGCAGCCCTTCACCTTCCCCATTGCCAATGGCACACCTGGTGACAACATTGAATTTATTTTTGTGATTGCCACCAGGTCCTTGGATAAGTGTTACAGACACTGATCTCCTGCCAAGCCGCTTCCCTGACTCACTGTGGCACAAAGCAACCATTGACAAGAAGGGTGACCCTCTTCTTCAAGAATTGTCCCGTCAGTATTTCTACTACCACGCCAGAAACCAAGGTGTTCTGTTGCTCCCCAGATATATGGAAGATGCTGTTTGCCCTGAAGGACTGACAAAGCTGACTGCCCTGTAAGCTGCCACAACACTTTATAACCCATAGCGGCATGCAATATCATCCCTTCTAATACATTAACTATCCATCCCAGGCACTTGTTACACTGATTGGTAAAATAAGTAATCTCCAGTGAATGTTCATTTTCAAATCAAAATATCAATATAATAAATAACTAAATACTGTAGCAGTGAGAGTATTGTTCCCTGAAGGAAAGGCAGTATATTGATATTGTTGTTGGACAAGTAAACTAGAGACCTGGATGAATGATCCAGGGACATGAGTTTAAATCCCACCATGGCAGCTGCTGAATTTAAATGCAATTCATTAAATAAAAATTCTGGAATGGCCACTAAGAAACAACTGGGTTGTCATTAAAAGCCCATCAGGTTTACTAAAGTCCTTCAAGAAAGGAAATCTGTCATCCTTACCCAGTACAGTCTGTATGAAACACTAGACCCATGGCAATGTGGTTGACTCTTAACTGCCCTGTGAAATGGCTAAGGAAACCACTCAGTTGTACCAAACTGCCATGACAGAATTTAATAAGAATTAAACTGGAGGGACCACCCGGTATGAACCTAAGAGCCGGACACAACAAAGGCACACCCAGTCCAGTTGACCCTCCAAATTTTTTCTCACTAACATCTGGGGATTTGCCAAAGTTTCAAGCTGTCCAAAGGGCAGCAACACCTTGACACAGACATACTCAACAGAATCATACCTTTCAGCCAATAGCCCAATCTCCTCCCTCACCATCCCTAGGTATGTCCTGTCCCATCAGGACAGACCCAGTAGAGGTAGCAGCACAGTGGCATACAGTCAGGGGTGCATGGCCCTAGGAGTTTTCAACATTGATTTTGGGTCCCGTGAAGTCTCATGCCATCAGTGATAAGAGAACCTCCTATTGATTACCAACTACTGCCCTCCCTCAGCTGATGAATCAGTATTCCTCAATGTTGAACATCACTTGGCAGAAGCACTGAGGGTAGCAAGGGCATAGAATGTACACTGTGGGAGACTTCAATGCCCATTACCAAGACCAGCACAATTACTGACTGATCTGGCCAAGCCCTAAAGGGTGTATCTGCCAAGACTGGGCCTGCACCAGGTGGCGAGAGAATCACCATGATGAGGAAAACTGTTAGGCCTCAACCTCCCTAATATCCCTGTTGAAAATGACGGGATCGGTGGAAATAACCACCACACAGACATTGTGCAGATGAAATCCTGCATTCAAACTGAAGACACTCTCCATCATGTTGTGTGGCACTACCACCATGCTATATGAGTTAGATTCAGATCATATCTAGCAGCTCAAATCTGGCTATCCATGAGGGACTGTGGGCCATCAGAAGCTACAGAATTGTATTCACCCACAATCTCTAATCCCATGGCTTGGCATACCCCTCACTCAATCACTCAGTGAGTGGCGGTCTGCCATGACCTAGTGCGATCCAGCTGCAAGAGCAAAGTGACAAAACATAGCCGACATTTTTTGAGGACTTCGTCTGAGCCTATGTAATCAATCACTCTGATTGCATAGGCTTTTGACCTATTTCAATTTTAAAGGGCCCATCTATTACCCAAAGCAAGGGTCGGTGTTAAGGATGAAAAGTTGCTCCTTGCTTCCAGAATAAATAATGGAAAATAAATCCAATGACACTATTTCTACATAAGCACAACATTGTAATATGCCTAGTCATTTTTGGGCAAATGTATTGTAGACCCAAGGCATTTCCAACAAAAAATCTCTGAGACAGCAAAGGCAAGGAGCGAACTAACAAGTGGCTCCCAAGATTATGGCTCTGGCTGCCTGAGATATTGTAGTAACTCAAGTGGAATACCCAGACTGGTGCATTTTGTTTCTACTATTATAGTAGGTGATCTAATCTTGGAGGATATAGATGTACACTTTTTCAAGTTTTCTTAAAACTAAAATAAACCTCTTGCTTATTCAGAGGCTCCCAATAACCTAATAGACAATGAAAATGCAATCAAGCATAAATCCTAGTTCCATTCTCACATTATCTAGTCACTAGGCTTGAGAGAAAAGCTCACTCACCTCAAATATAAATAAACTAAAATTGTCAAAGTTTGTAAACTCTCAAGAATCATACAGTAAACAGCAGACACGCTGTTTCTTTTTTTGAATATTATATAGGTGCTCCTGAAACAGCACTGATAGAGCAACAATAATATCAACCCCACCATCTCATAAAACACGAGACAAACTCTTAAAAATCAAGAGATTTGGTATAAAGATCATGGGCTGAATTTTCTGTTTGGTGAGGGAAGGTGGGGGGTGGCGGGAGTGGGCGCGGGCAGGCATGGACCCGATCGCCACCCGCAACTGGGTCCGCGCCGCCATTTTACGCGGGCGGGCTAATTAAGACCCACCCAGCGTAATGCCCAGCTCTCAAGGATAGCGGGAGTGGGCGGGCGGCGGCGGGAGTGCATTGTCTGCTGGGTCCGATGGTGACCTGGCGGCCTGTTTATCAGAAGCGCTGACAGCCTTTGCAAGGCTGCTCACAATGTCAGGTATAAGATGATGTGCACTGATGAAATTGAAAAGTGAAAAATAATTGAGCAATTCTACTGAGATGCCATGGATTATGAAATTTTGACCTGATCAGAAAATACAACACTGGAAAATACTTTTATTTCTGTTAAATAAAACACATTCAAAAATTGGCCAATTTGATCTTACAGTGGTTTCTACCTTCATGTTGTCAGCAGATTTGTTTACCTCCATCTTTATAAGATCCATTGCCTTTTCTTGTTATTGCCTTGAGCTTCAGTTGATTTACAGCATTAGACAGCAGCCGTCTAATGCTGTCGTCTTAAGGATCATGTTACTAAGGACCAGAACCACATCAATACCAGGTAAAATAATAGTTTCACTCAAGCCACTTCACTATCAGGTAAAATGAAGAAGAAGTAAGCTCCTTACAAAGACAATCGATGAGCTCAAATGGGTCAGTTGATAACTGATGAGTGAATCAGATGTAAGTAAACGCACATACAGTCTGAATCACAACTCCACTTTATATGTCGCTTCTACAGACCTAGTTAAAGAATTTCAGAATGCATTTACCTTATGATAGGATTGTGTTGTCTTATCGCTATAAAACACGCAGCAGACAATTCTCATGTTTTTATCCAGTAGATATGACAAATGGACCTAGAAAACTACAGGCTGATCAGTCTCACAGCAATACCAGGTAAAATAATATGAATGATTGATTATTTGAAATAAACTTGAGGATTACGTCTAATTATAACAACCCAGCAAATATCAGACAATTTGCACTCAGAAGGGAAGATCCTGCTTGACAAACCTCCTTGACTTATTTGAGGAATTGACGTACAAGAAGACTGTGGAGACATACAAAAAGCTGCTACTTGAAGCAGGACTTCAGGATAAAATTCAGAATGGATAAGAAATTGGCAGTGAATAATTGTTGGAGGAGTGTTGTTGAAATGTGCTGTCATTGTTAATAAAGTTAATGTGAAAAGACACCAACACATGGTTTGACCAAGGTATAAACCAAAGATTTTCCAATGTCACCAAATCACTGAGTGAAGAATTGAGAGCTGGTAAAATCTAGGAAATGCAGGAGAGATAGGATTTCTTAACCCTCTTCAGCAGTTACTGGTAACTGAGCCATGAGTGCAATTCTAGTTCGGAACAGACAATTGTTAGGGAGATCAGAATGGCCCACAGAGTTCAATGGAAGCTGAGACATTGGTTATCAGGCGTTACATTCACAGAGCTGAATGCTGGAAAGGGTGGGCTACAAGCTCTGCATGAAACCCCAGGCCAAGATGCTGCTGGAATCCTCTATGCTCCCTCACAGTGACTGCAGATTTTCTGGCAGGCTTACCAATGTAGGAAGCATTTTTGTGTGCATATTCATCACCATTTTCTGTACTCCACCCCATCAAAGCCCTTAACTGAGACCTCTATGGCTGAACTCGTGTGTGACCTCGAACTCCAGCGAGCTGGCACCTTCACTACTTTTTGCTTTTACCCTGGCTGCAGGCCACACATGCTTCCCTCTAAAATACGCAGTTACAGTAACTGAAGTGGTGGCGGCTTGTGTCAGAGTGAGGTGTTTCTTCATCATAAGTTTCTTCTTCCACTTTTTGCTCCTGCACCACTGTCTGGCCAGGTTGCAGTTCCTGGGTACCTAAAAGGTGAAAGGCATAGGGTTCATGGCGTGGTGAATGAGGGGGACAAAGCAAGAAGTGCATCCTTAAACTAGCTGTAGCATCTAAATCAGAGGAATTCTGGGGTGAGAGGGAAGCGGGATGTGAGAAGAAAGATTAGGTATGAGTATACCATTACCTTCACTGGCCATGGCCTCAGTCGCAGAAGGCAAGCAGGGGGACTGAGGGTATGTATCATGCATGTCCCTGCTAGTTAGGCAGTGTTGCCTCCAGGTATGCACCACTTTGTCCGACAAGAGAAAGGGAAGTGTGTTCATTAGCGTGACGCAATGTGAATAGCTTGTGGTGTGTTCAAGCTGTGAGTGCTGGGTGTGAGGGTGAAGTGAAATTATGAAATGTAATATGAGTCATGATTGAGAGAGATTGTTGGTAAGTGATTGAAGAGGATGCGCAGTGAAGTTAACTGTGTCTGAGGCTAGTGGTTCATCTGTAAGGATATGGCATTTGAAGATGAATTCATTGACCTTGACCACTAGTGTGAAGTCATTTAATTTCTTGTGGCACTGAATCCAGGTCCATGGGGCTGCTGGACATTGACCACAACTTTACCTTCAGAGACTTATCTGAAGAACCTCCTGGCTCCCTCCTGCCCAACCCTTGCATGACCTCTATTACTGCAACTGAAACCTTGGAGCACGCTTGCTCCCTTGTTACACCATTAGTCAGTCTTCTTACAGAGCAGGCTCCCTTCCTCAGACACTTCCAGCACCTGCTCCAGCCACAATGCACCTCCCTTTTAAGAGGTGAGGGTTGGTTTCAAGTAATGCAGGCTAGCTTTAAGTGGTGCTGGCCCTCACAAACTTGGGCTCCCTGCTGAGTTGTACAGCCACTCATGCTGGCTGCATGTAACTATTATTTAAATGAGCCAACAGCATGAGTTTTGTAAGCTGGGTCACAATTCCTGCTCCTGCTTTTGGGCCTTCTACAATTTATGCCCCCTGCTTGTTGGTGCCTTCTGCAGCTGACACTCGCCAGAGTATGTGCAGCCAGCAGGATTTTCATTCTACAGTGGGTACACACCCCATTCGGGGTGATCTTGGGCACACACCAGCAAATTCTGCCTGGCAGCTGATAAGGAGTGCCTAGTTCTCCCAAAGACAAATGCTTTTTTTCCCCCACTAGCTTGAAGCTAATTACAGGGAGGGGTAATACTGACCTTTTTTAAAACTACCTTAGCGTTTTTGGCAGATAGGAGTCCCGGCTACTTCCCTGACTTGCGCCCTTACAGTTGGAGCTATTTCTGCTCCTCTGGAGGATGATGCACTTCATTTCACTGAGCATACATTCTACATCCTTTCAATGGGTCCCTCTAATGTGGGGGAATGTGGAATCATTACATCATTGAGAATTCCCTAATCCTTCCCCCTGCCCCACTACACACCTTCTTTGCAACACTAGCTTGTAAGAGCTAAGCAGAACCTAGGTCTCTTGCATGGCCAAAAAGAAACTCCCAGGAACAACGGGTGGAATTTTCTGTTCCCACCAGCAGCAGGAATCATGCCGGGCGAGGACACTACATTTGGCGTGATGGAAAAAGTCAGTTTTCCATCAATGGAAAATAAGTTTGGAATTCTGTTCTCCTGATTTTGACGGCGGGTTAAAGGCGGGTCAATTTTCCCTCTGATCCATGTCGGGAACCACATTTACATTAAGTTCCATCTTATGAATGCCCACTAAAAAGGCCAACTCGCCGGAATTGCATTCCCCCTCCAAATTAATTGCCCTGCCATCGGATAATTAGAATGTGATAAAGGCAAAATACTGCAGATGCTGGAAATCTGAAACAAAAACAAAAAATGCTGGAAAAACTCAGCAGGTCTGACAGCATCTGTAAAGAGAAAGACAGAGGTAATGTTTCGATTCGATATGACTCTTCTTCAGAGCCGCATAATTAGAACGGTCTGTTTCACGACTGTACATAAGTGGCGTGCACCTGGCAAGCTTCACTTCATCAATGATTTTGAGGTATGAAGACGTTGTTTTTGCCAACCTTTAAGAGCGTTGCTGTGAGATTTTGGGTGGTATCACAGGCAGCTCCAAGGATAGACATGAGAGATAGGCTTATAGGGCAGTGGTGGATGGGGGCATGGTGGCCGTGAAAGCTGGGAGGTTGTGTCTGGGGAAGGAGAACAGCGTCTTAGAGGGTGGGGTTGATGGTGTTGACGGTGGGGTCCTCAGGTGAGAACTCAGGGTACTGGTGGTAGGAGAGAACAGTCACAGTCAGAGGGGGAAGTGGGATGCAGTAGGGTGGCAGATTCAGGGAGAGAGTCTGGCAGGTGAAGGTGTCATCGGGTGGGTCACAAAAAGGGACTAGACAGGTAGCTCGGATAATGGGAGGTGACAGGGCCAGGGTGGATATGGGGACGCTAACACGTGTTGGCTCTGGGGGGAGGAATGGCTTGTGAGAAGGGATGGTTATAGAGTCCAGGGTAACGGGGGGAGGGTCAAAGCTGACAGACAGGAGAGAAATGGTGATATTGGGTAGGTCTATGGTGATAGGGGGAAGCTGATGAGTGACAGGGGGAGGGTGGAAGGTGGCACATGTGTCTGAGAAGTTACATGCACTATTTTTTCAGGGCTGGCACTTGTCAACACAGTTGCTCTGTACATGTGAATCCTCAAAGTGGGAGGAGGGTCTTTTCGGATAGGTGGAGTTCAAGGTCAGCAGAAATAGCTGACTAAAGGGGCACCCTAATAATTATGAGGCAACTGGATGCTCACGCAATGCAGCAGGTTTTTTCTCATGGGTCTCAAACATCAAAATCCCAACAAGGTGTGGAGCTGCTGTTCATTTTGTGCCATTTGCCATCGGCTTCAGTCAGAGGCAGGGATGAAGGGAGGGAGGGAGGTGCATACCTCCATGGGGCACGGCTGGTCGAAGGCAACCACATCTCAACCCGAGGCCTCCGTCCGCCCGGGTGAATGGTCATGGCTGACAAGGGATCTTACAGTTAGACTTCTATGTTGCTGAGGCAATGGTCTTTCTATAGAATTTCGAGGGTGGTGGATACAAGCGGAAAAGTGTCCGTGTGATGCTTCCTGCAAATATCTCTCATCACCCTGGTCAAAAAGCAATGTCTCCATACACAGTCATGTATGAACGGGATGAACACCCATCTCTGGTCCTCCAGGATGTCCTTTACCTGAAAGGGGTGAGGTGTCGAAGCCATGTCTAGATGGGGGCCAGGTGAAAGGCTTAGCACTTGTGTGTGGACTTTGAGATGGAGGGAAGCCTGTAAAGGACATGCTCACTTAATGTATCACTTCAATTCATTCACACATCTACTGAGGCACTCATGATGCAGGCTGCAGGCAACCTTGCCTTGTTAATGGCTCTCATCCAGATGAGGAAATGAAGGCCTGATGTCATGAGGATCAAGGGCCTGAGCAGCAAGAGGTAGGGGGCCTTTGTAAGGTTAAGAGGCTGGCGAATATGGGTCACTGCAAAGGTGAGCGTTGGCCCGAGCATGGGCGTATCACCGGCTGTGCTCTTGTCTAGAGATGAGTGAAAGGCAATGCCGGAGGCACCCTCGTATGTCCCAGCATGTGGTTGCTCACATCTGCAAGCTTCTCCAATATCAGTTGCAGATGCAAGGACTCTGAAGGAGTAGTGCGGAGATCCTGGCCTGCTGTGAACCCTTTAAATATGGTGCCAGAACCTTCGACCCCATGATGTAATGGCAGGGCGGGCGGCTT